>NC_091396.1:11108134-12336259 GCF_032191515.1 Phaenicophaeus curvirostris
CAGGAGGCACCCAGGGCTGGAATAGCATTAATGTCATCTGGATGCACTACTTTCACTTACCACTTAATCACCCAATTAACAATTCAGGCAAAAAGCCACACACACTTCATGCAAATATCTAGCTATCCATTAGGCATAACAAGTGAAATGAAATTACCATGAGGATATTTCTAAATCGGCTAATAATTGTTGTGTTTTTACAAGCTGGTAACATTGGTTTGCTGATGAGGGGTAGACATCAATGCGTATTTGTTGCGTGCAGTTAGTATATGCCCTGGAGAAAAACTTTATTCATCCTTACCACCGTTAAAAGCAGGAATGAGCCCAAGCCGTTAGCACAATCTCTCCTTTCCTTATGTTTTCTCCCTGGCTTGCAGCACCAAATGTGTTCTGGGGCTGTAGTCTGCAGAACAGTCTAAATTTCACACATTATTCTCTTTTTACAGAAGTGCTACTCACACAGTGTGTGGATTAGGAGATGAACAGTTTTGAAGAATTTTTAAGGACATAACAAAACACTATGTCAAAAGAAGAAGAAAAAACCCCACACAAAGCCCTTTCTTATATGCTAGTGAATTTGTGGCATATACAGGCAGAGCAATGACCCAACTAAATCTCCATTTGGACCCAAATGACTATACATAAACATCAATATAGGATTTTGTGGGCACAGAAGAACAGACAGTGTTTTGGCAAGCACGAGTGTGCTTGCCTTTGTACCACTATGTTTGTGTTAAAGACAGAAAGCACAAGCCAGATACCTACAAACAGTAACAGGTGCTGGGTTGTGCCGTATGGCAAAGTCAGAGTTCAGCACACATTTGCTGAGCCTCACACAAAATAGCTGAAAAGGCCCAGCATCTTTCATATTTCACTACACTTAGCATAAGTAAATTAATGACAAATGCAATATTACTTATTTAATAGCCTCATGAGCTACAGGTGTTTTACATCACAAGGAGAAAATAAATTTTAAATGAAACTTAATGTATTTAAAATCAACTTTATCAGATCTGGAAACATAAAAGCTGTATGCTTTTAGTAGTAATGCTAAAGCAACAGACAGCATTAAGTTTACTGGGATATTTTTAGGGTTTCTGAACAGGCTGGACCGCTGGGCAGAGTCCCATGGCATGAGGTTTAACAAGGCCAAATGCCGGGTCCTGCACTTGGGGCACAACAACCCTATGCAGTGCTACAGACTGGGAGAAGTCTGTCTAGAAAGCTGCCTGGAGGAGAGGGACCTGGGGGTGTTGGTTGACAGCCGACTGAATATGAGCCAGCAGTGTGCCCAGGTGGCCAAGAAGGCCAATGGCATCTTGGCTTGTATCAGAAATGGCGTGACCAGCAGGTCCAGGGAGGTTATCCTCCCTCTGTACTCGGCACTGGTGAGACCGCTCCTTGAATACTGTGTTCAGTTCTGGGCCCCTCACCACAAGAAGGATGTTGAGGCTCTGGAGAGAGTCCAGAGAAGAGCAACAAAGCTGGTGAAAGGGCTGGAGAACAGGCCTTATGAGGAGCGGCTGAGAGAGCTGGGGTTGTTTAGCCTGGAGAAGAGGAGGCTGAGGGGTGACCTCATTGCTCTCTACAACTACCTGAAAGGACGTTGTAGAGAGGAGGGTGCTGGCCTCTTCTCCCAAGTGACAGGGGACAGGACAAGAGGGAATGGCCTCATGCTCCGCCAGGGGAGGTTTAGGCTGGACGTTAGGAAAAAATTCTTTACAGAAAGGGTCATTGGGCACTGGAACAGGCTGCCCAGGGAGGTGGTTGAGTCACCTTCCCTGGAGGTGTTTAAGGCACGGGTGGACGAGGTGCTGAGGGATATGGTTTAGTGTTTGGTAGGAACGGTTGGACTCGGTGATCCGGTGGGTCTCTTCCAACCTGGTTATTCTGTGATTCTTTCAGAATTTATTTGCAGTTCTTTGGGTAAAACGTTATTGCAGGATTTTTCCACTTATGATGTTTCTCTTTGAGGATAGTTAGATTTCTTTTAGTCCTGGATCTTAAATTTAGAACTACATATACTACTTTCTTTTTTCCTTTTAATCTGGGAATGTATATGGACATATAACCTTAAACTAATACTGCATTCAGCACAAAAGGCCTTATTGATATGCTCACGGTTTAAGTTATGGCAAATATAGGAATGTTGAATTTAAATGTCTAGCTCATATTTATACAGTATTTTAACCACAAATTATAGCTGCACATAAATTCAGTAGGGATTTTTGTTTGGCTAAGTTTTTGGTCTGCCTTATGTTTGATAATGAAATACTTTCAGAGTCAGGCCCCATGTTCCCGTGCACAGGACACAGCAGTCAGCAGGCTGCTGCTCAGGCTGCCCCACTGCATCTGACGTATAGAAATCTAGAGCAGACCACAAAACCTCTCACCGTGCTGCCTGTCAGCACCCGATTCTTACAGATGAGCCAACCAGTTGCACAAATTAATTGTATCCTGATCACATATGTACTTTTGCCAGGCAATGAAAGAAGGCTAAATCCACATACTCAAATAATTCTTGTTCACCTGCGTATCAGTCTGTGCACACCTGTTTTTTATTTCTTTTACCATGGGACTCGGAGTGATCACAGAGTCTTAGTTCCCAAATGAGGCCAAAGAGGCAGGGTACATAATATACCAACCATGGGCTAGGCTAGTAAGAAAGAGCACTGCAGCAGCCAAGCTGTTAGGACCATGCAATAATTATTAATTTGTCGTGGAGTTTTCTCCTAACATTTTTCTCCTAGGTCTACCTTTGCTCTAGGCTTTTGACCATCTGGTCACTTAAAAAGTGGAAGTGGAATTTTCAAAAGTGTTTTATCAAACTACCGCTGTTGTTATGACTGTCCACAGTAACACCTCCACTGACTTCAGGAAGAACAGAACTAGTCTGAAGCCTACACTCTTCTATTTTCTAATTACTTGCAGTCTGCCTTCTGCCGACCTGCCAGTTCTCTGTGGTTAACTGCTGAACATGTCCGTGTTAACAGCACATTAAAAGAACCTGCTTAGAAAAGAAGGCATTACCATACAGGTTACTTTGCAGATGTTTAACATCTCTTTCTTGGTTGCATTTTCCTGAGGGTGCCCCAAAATACCTGGAGATAACAGCTCTGGCAGGACTTGGTACTCCTAAGTATGTCCATGAGCAAGATGTGCCAGGCACTTGCTTCCTGAAGAGAGTTAAGACATTATAATAGCAGAAGCATCAGTATCAGGGGTAGAAGGGCTCCAAGTTGTCATTTCCTCCATCACCTGAAGTCCACATTTGAGGATAAATTTGTTTGCAGCTCACAAGGCAAATTTAACATTGAGGATGTATTTATGCTTGAATTTAAAACAGAGCTATGCTTTCTACTCGTAACTTCTCAGGAATAAGAACTTTCTCTTTAAATAAATGACATAATGAATAAAAAATTAACATAATTTCATAAAAGTATCAGAGTATTTTCAACCAGATTCTTAAAAAGTACAGTGTATTTTTTGTTGTACATCTAAAAGCAAAAGAGATAGACTAAAATACAATGAAGAAAAACATATATGAAAGATAAAAGAGAACATATTCTATACAGTCACAGAGATCAAGAAAGTGGGCTTTAAACTTTTCACTAAGATAAGGACATCATCCTAGTATTTAATGCTTCTGGGAACATGTCTTTCATTGGTTCCACATCCTGCTTCTGGACCTGTCAAGTCCTTCAGCCAGCCAACATGCCTCAAGGTTTTGAACAGGGATAAAAGTTTGGCACATTACTTTCCATAAATCCAGCAGGCAGGTAATTCCTGTGCAATTCTGACAACTTGTATGTGGTATTATCAGAAGAGTCACCATCTGCCTCTGCGGCATACAAGATGGAAGGGAAAGGACATGATGATAGTAGAAGAAAAACCTTAATTCAGATATGCTAGAAGTTACCCTCACCTCTGAAGAGAAGCAGCTGCTTATCTGTCCCCTGAAGAGGAGAGAACCATCAATCCGTTCAGAGTCATTCAGCAGGAAACGATGGCTCAGGCACTAACATAAGCACAAATCTTGCTTGTCCATTTCTCTCTTCAGGAGCAGCATTGTCTTGCTCTGTGAAGCTCTCCCACTGGTAGAAAGCAACAAAACAAGATGACCTAATAGAAGCAAAGTTAATGGAATTTCAAAATTGCCAATTAAGGTTTTGATCATCAATTCTTAGTGATCCACACAGTGACACTTTTCCTTCAAGTCTTTGAGGAGCTGTTATTAGTTGTATGTCATGCCTAAGGAAATTAGGTGGTGAACCATGTAAGAATGTGAGGAAGTTGTTGATCTCATGGAGTTTGCAACCTCTTGCGTTAAAGGTAAAATTGATTGCCCTCTAACTTCAGGAGGTCATTACTCCTAAATTGCAAAATAAACCTGCGAACTGCAGGACCATGTAATTTACTTAGCAGTAAATTGATAAGAAACCGATATAATTTATTACCTAGAAATATTTCCTACACATACATTATTATATTATAGATATCAGTGGAGAGAAATTCCTATGGAGATGATTCAGAGACTTCAGAGAGTGAGATATAACTTTATTGTTTCAAGTAGAAAATAGCTCACATCCAGTCCATTTAGACACAGACAATACATTCCAGCACATACATTCTACCCAACAATGACAGCGCCAAGGACTTGAAAATAAACAAATTATTTCAGTTCATGAGTCAATTTACAGAAAAGTTTGAGCAGCAAGAAGACTCATAACCAAAACAACATTTAAATAAATTTCTAATATAAGCCAACCATATTAAAATAACCCTCAAACAGTGCTCGGAGGGGGTTTCACCTCCTTCTCTTCTTCTACAATATATAAAGAACTGCTTTAAAGGACTGGAAAATTCCTTATTTTTCTAAATCACCTGCAGAGTTCAATTTTGGATCTAATCTTTTGATGTACTTGATAGCAGTCAGGGTAACAGCAGCCTGTTGTTTTTTTTCACCTGAGAATGGATGAGAGGGGACCTGCAATTTTAGGTGAAGCATGTGTTATGACCACAAGGCATCCAGAAAAATATCTTTTTAGCAAAGCAACCCTCAGCTTCTCTTGGCTCTAATACTCTCAAAAACTCAAATCTTGGGAGCTGAAAGGAAAAGACTCTTTCACTTTTGGTTTTATAGCTGAACAAGCATCTCCTGTAAACCGAAATCTCAAGGCTTATATCCAATTCAGAGCAACATGAACCTGACCGATTGTAGTAAGTACAACTCCTGGGTGAGGAGGCTGGACTTCGGTAGAAGCCATCTCTTTCTCAGGACTGAATGCATCATGTTTCACTGCCCTTCCTCTTTGTATGGCAGCAACACTAAGGTGAATGGACTTTTTAGATTGTAGAAGTGAGGGGAAAAAACCCCAGTCTTTGATATAACTGGAGGTTTCTGTGCTGAGTTCCTCTCCTGCGCAAAGCACCAAGATGTTTGTTTAAAACTTTCCAAAAAAAACCTTCAAAGCATTATGACTCTATTTTATACAGAAAACTGCGGCATATCTTCTAGACAGTCTTGTTCTGTGGGATTACATGAGGCTTCTGGGAACGGTGATAAAATCCAGAAATTTTCTCCACAAAAGTGGAAATGCCAGCAGATCTCAACAGAGAAAATTAAAATATTTATTGCTGCCTGCCTGCTCCTACTTTGTGTCAGACATTATTAATAGAATCAATTTAAAAATCAGTTACTGCAATCCATCTTAATAATAATGTAATTGGAAGATCAGGTATGCTTAGCTCATGAATGATAGGAAAAAAACCATCTGATGGTAATTTTGGAACACATTCAGGGATTCTGCTATGTCTTTCCACTGCAATGAAAGACAAATTATATTGCTAAAGCCCTACGTGCTATGTTTTAAGGGTAACCCTCCAAGTTATGGTAAGTAAGAACATTGTTTAAAAATCTTAATTCATATTTTATTAGTAATGATAAAACTATCTACTCTACAATGCACAGCTATACCTATACATAGCTGTTAGGAATACACATTTATCAATCAAAATCAGAGACAATATCCAAACTGTAAAATGTAAACAGACACCTTTATACTTTTAAAGGTCTAATATAGAAATATAAATACATAAATATTGCAGAACAGCAGTATGTTCCTAGCACCAATAGAGGTGTATTATTTATCTGTGGTTGATAGTAAAATCTTGCTTTTATCTTTAGAAAATGTATTTTAAATTTCGTACAAGACAGCAAAAACTTAAGATCATTCATAAATTGTCATGTTTGCATCCAGTGTGTCTGTTACCCTGCAAGTACTTACCAAGAGGTTTTTTAGTTCAAAGCTTTTGTCACAGGAATGCTTCTAGCTTTGGCTGTACCCTAGGCAACTGCTGCAAATTAGCACCATTCATGAAATAATGAGAACATCAAATCTTCTCAGAGCATGAGGTAAAATGATATTTAAAAAGAAACAGTCTTTTAGTTTCTCCTTGTTTTTTTCAGTTTGAAAATGTAGTGCATCATACATACAGTTGGGAATACTACCAATCTTAAATTGCAGAATTATCTCAGATTTAAGGAAGTACCTAAATTACAGCAAATACTAAGGAGAATTTCAGCACATCTGCTTTCCCAATATCTACAGATGGAAGTACAAAAAAGATAGGAGATGGTTCCTTTAAGCAAAAAATAGGCATACATAATCTTGAGCAGCAAAATAAATGTAGTTTAAATATACCCATGACATTTTCTATCAGATGTTAAGTTTACAAACACATTTTTTACAACTCTTTTGAGAAATTATTCTCAATGAGATCTTTAACTCCTACACCACTTAGCACATCCTATGATACTATTTGTGATGTATTTTATCCAGGAGTTGTAAAGTATTTAGTCTGGGTTACTATTTTTAAATTACCATTTAGCATATTTTAGAGAAGAGCTTAATCTGTGACATACAAAAGATTTTTTGAGCATGTAACAGTCTTCAGGGTAGTCCCTCCTTTGATAATCCCTTACCATTTTACAAAATGTAGGGATTTAATATTGCTTCAACTTCTTGTTCAAAATATACAGTGCAGTAAATCTTATAAATACCTGGAAAATTAATTTCTGATATTGTATTTACAGTAGTTTTAATGAGTGCATACATGTAGTTATTAGTCAAAAGACACTTCCTCCACCAGCAACCTTTTTTCGCAAGATGCTTGCTGTCTGACCTTTAAATAGTTCAACATGGGTTGGCTGTGCCAAAATATTAACAAAACCACATACAGATTCAGACAAACAGATGGAAGAAATGCCATCTGAGAAATGCCATCTAAGAAATGCTAAGTAATGTCATCTTGTTTCTCTTGAACTCTACTCTCAGCATTAAAATAAAATTCCAAGAAAACAACAGAGTTCTTATTTCCCTTTCACAGACCCTGACACCCAACAGACAGGTAAATTCAGTCCTCTTCTGTATTCTGGTGATCTTTTAAGCTGATAGTGAATGGACTCATCCCAGTATGAGCAAAAGCACCGCTTAAGAGCTTTTGATAACAAAATGACATGTCTCCCAAATAAACTGATGTTAAATTTGAATTAATTTATTTTTCAGAAGGCTGTATCTCCCTGTTTACAAATATTGCAGAAATCATGATTATTTGCTTGTCTCAGTTTAAGTCCTGCTCAGCTGATAGCCTCTAGATAATATAATGCTTTCAAAGTGCTGGTCTTCTGCTTTTTCTTTAACTCTCTGCTCCTCTAAGGCAGACACAAGTTTGTCCCTTTCTTCAACCACTTTCATCATCTCAGTAAAAATTTCATCCTCCTCATTCAGATCCATCTGATCTTTAAGGCTGTCTGAAAGATCACAAAACAAGGGGTTAAAATCTAGATCAATCTGTTGTTACGCTTTGCATTTTAACTGCTGGCATACAGTTTGAGTTAATGTTGTAGTCAATGACAAATTAACTCAATAGCAGTTAATGTTTCTCATGCTACAACTCAGAGAAAACGTATCCTGCATTTGGGCCCTTTAAGGTTGACCATAAAGAGTCCTGCTGTCTAGAGCAGATCTTTTAGCAAAACTTAGACTGGAAGGGATAGGAAGAATACTATTTGCTTATAGAAACGTTTAAGCTGAAGTTTCAGTTTAGTTTTCACAAGGTAAAAAGCAGAACCATGAAATGTAGTACCTGTAAGAAAATGGAAGGTGATTTTCAGATTTTCTCATACCGAATAAGAGGACAAGCCCAACTTGCAACCCCTAAATGCAGTTTGAAAATACTGCAGTAACCAGTTCAGGAATGCGTAACAGAAATGAATGCAGATAACCTCTTTTGAGTTTAGGTGGTTGAAGAAATTACCTTCTATTGCTGCTCATCACAGCATGTTAGCTGAATGTTGCTGCCTGCACAGCAAAATTAGGGGAATTACATGTGTGAGTGCTTCCAATTCAGTTCAAAGTAAAACTGGACAGGTTAGCTTAGCTGTCTTCCCTAGAAGTCAGATAAGATGATCTCACAAGTAGCTTATTGCTGGCTGAGCTGGGCTCAAAGAGCGCAGGAGAAAGAGCCTCAGCCACTCTGGTCCTCTTTGGGTCAAGCAGGGATTCCTATGGGCATGGCCTAACACTGTGAACTGGAGCATGCTGTCTGTCCCCTTTGACTTACCATCAATGGCCATTTTCTCTCTCAGTTTTTGTTCCAACCTGCTTTGGTGGTCCTCCAATTCTAGCTCCTGGGCTCTAGGTACAATAAAAAAATATATTAGAGAATAAGCTTTTTTCATAAAGACCTGCACATGACTATTATTTCAACCAAGAGATTGCATTCTGTTTATCCAGTATTTTCTCCTTATAGTCAAGGCTAAAACCTTTGCTTGTGCCTACATAGCCTAGCAGTGCTAGAAGCACCACTACCACCTTTTGGTATCATGTTTCGGATTAAACTCCCTCATATATCACAACACTTTAGGCTTTAGCTGCCTGTACTTTACCCTTGGTACCCACAATGTAATTCTGGATTGGACTGAATGCTCTTAGATGCAAAGGGGTCAGCCAGGCCCTCTGCACAGAATGGGTCCTGAGGCAAGGGAATTAACATGTGTGCACACATTCAGACAACATTTTGTATCCTGCAGTGATAAAAGCAGCCTGGCTTTGCCTTTTTAACTCTCCTTTGCAGACAGAGTGAGCAGGAAACATTGCTACCACAACAGTCAAGGACAATCAAAGTAGAAAGAAGAGTTTTAGCCCCTGACAGCATCAGCACAGCTGGGAAGGAATTTGGATGCAGCTGGGGCTAGTGGCTGGTCTGCACACAGTGTTGGGGGCTAAGTGATATGGAAATGACAAATGGCAATGAGCAGCCTGTGCGGGTGTGAAATCCAGGGGTGAGTAATGACTGCTACAGCTCTCATTGGCTTCCTACATTGCCCAGAAATAGCAGAGAAAATAGCTGAGAGCCATCTCTGACATTCTGTTGAGTGCGTTTCCAAGGAGGTGAAGTGAGGAAGCTACAGCCAATATTGTTTCCATCAACCACAAACCGTGGCATCTGAGATGTTTTTATTTGCTTGGTGTATCTTCTTGTTTCACGGCTGTAGTGAATTCCTAGATCTTTTCTCCTGTGTCCAATAAAACTTGAGATAAACTTGTCACACTGTTTTTCTTCCACAAGAGAACGTGCCCCAGTGTTTGTTAGACCCACATTATGTAAAGGCAGATCAGCTATATGCTATAAAGCATAATATGTGGTTGAAATAATAGAACCACTGAGAGGGAAGGACAAGGATGGTTCCACTGAAACTCTGTGTTCAAAACAGATTGTAGCTGCTCTTGTACATTTACTCCACAACAGCCTTAAACTGTAGCACGCAGCAAGATGTTCAGGTATAATGCAAGCACAATTTTTCCCTCTCCCTTCCTCATCTTTAGTACTAACATTTGTCCTTACTTACATAATCAGGAGCTCAGACTCATAACGCATTAATTTATTCTTCTCCAAGACCAGTTCAAACCATTCATGTAGCATCTGAGTTTCATCCTTTGTGCCTGAATCTGTTTAACGTAGGAGAGTTAAGCATGTGTTACTGGCTTTCCTTCCAATAATCTTATCACATAAGTTCACTTTCAATGGTCCTCATTTGTAAGCCTAGATGAGTCCAAATGTTTTTGTTTTTTTTTTTGCTTGCATAACTGTGCTTCAGTAATGTCAGGATATAACATGTATAACATTCTTGTCAACATTCGGTTGAATGCTGTGGTTTATTGCGGTTAAAGATGCATTAGATTTAAAAACACTTTAGTTTTGAAAGTTAAGGGCTTTTTCTTTCAAATAATCATATTAACTTTCTTTTTTTAATGGGCACTATTTCTTTCTCTTAGTTCTGCCTCTGATAACAGTTAATTTCCTCTTTTGACACTGGACTGCAGCAGCTGAACTATATGTTTAAATGGATGTCCCATCAACACAATCAACTCCAGGATGTACATGCTGGCAAGTATCATCATAGTTCCTGCTTCCAGAGGGCATCAAATGCACATCAAATCCTCTACAAATTTCCATTCGTTTGCCAGCTGGCCTGCCTCTGCTTTGAATGATGGGAAAAGCTGTGGGACAGGACAAATCTATTATTACTGTGTGGTTTTGCAACACTTTGGACCAGGGTAGGGACTATATAGATAGAAAACACAATATGATCTTTCTCTAAGGGCATTTATAGCTTGACTCTACCTTGCTGAAAAGAAGGATAGATTTCTCTTTCACCAGGTGAGGACCTTGATTGCTCCCAAAATACTACCTGTACAAAAATCTCTGGCAATGAAGAACCCCTGGATGTTTTCAAGTGGCAAGTCAGAGCACATATGTATTTCTTTTCGTCACTGTCCTTTTTAACTTACTCAGCACTTCACATTTTCCATTCATTTTCTTCACAAAAAAACCCCACCACACCACTATTAAATGTGGAATTACAGCAGCAGCTACAGCGCTGCAAATGCACTTCCCACATTATCTGCTCTGCCCATCCACTGTCTATTGCCACAAAATAGAGATCACTCATAGGAAAGAAATACCTTGCACTACTCCAGGTTGAGGGAACAATTTAGGTGACATGTTTACCCCTTCAGAAGCATAAAACCAACAGCCAGCCCACACTCTTGCCTCAGCATGTGGCAGTTGCACACCCCACCAGGATGCTGTCACACGTTGGAAGCAGGGACAGCCAGATCTGGGACAAATTAAAAGGAGGCGCTGTCTGCATGGAGAGGAACTCAGCACTCTCCTCCTCAGTCGTTACATCATTCTGCTAGACAACCAAGCATGATATTCCCATAAACCAGCCTTGCTATTTTCTGTGGCTGGAGACTTATGTGATTTCTCCTTCTTTAAGAGGACTGCACCTTTATTTCAGATGACTGAGGGTGCTGAAATTTAAGCCCAAAGGTCTGAGGCTCAAGCTCCAGAGATGACAGTTACAAGAGCATCACTTAAGTAGGTTACCAAGAGGAGAGAGAGAGACAGTCCAGGACAGCTCAGCAGCATTTCACATGCCTTTCTGTTGTCTTTTGAAATGCACTTTGTCCTCAGCCCTGGGAATTACAATCTTGACTCCACTGCTTCAGCTGTCCCTTACTTCAATGACAAAGTGGATTTGACTCCAATGAAGAACAGCAGTTTCTAGCCTGTCTCACATGGATGGTAATGATCTCACCTAATGCAGCCCTTTACCAATCTTCCTAAGTGGAAGGGAAATTGTTGAGCATTTGTGATCACCAGACCATTTTGTGTACCTTCATCAGGCACTGTCATCCCAGAGAGCCCACGTCACCTCCTGCCAGTGTCAGAGGAATTATGTGGACCCCATGCTGAGGACAGGTATTGCACTGGCTTGGATGTAGTTCTACATCTGCTTGTCAGGATTTGACCCTAATTTGAAGTTACTATGAAATGGAAGGATAAAGCAGCAGGAGAGTGCAAAGAAATCTTGATCCAATTTCTGCCCAATTCCATTAAAGCTTGGCAGTAACGGACTTGTTCCCGTGGGATGTTCAGCAAGTGCTGATAAAAAAAATATTATCTCAGAGTGACTGCTGGAGCAGTTTGCACTGGGACATGTCACAGTAACTTCTCTCAGATTCAACGTAGGGATGCAGCATTTGTACTAAGAGCCTTAAGTCTTCACATGCCACCATCAGAAGCCATCATAAAAATGTGGTTTATTTTACTGTCAGCAAAGCATAGCAATTGCAGGTATGCACACACACGAAGAGTTAGGTTTCTATTCCCTGTTTGCTGTTTTCTTGATTAGGCAAAAATATTCCTTTTTTAACATTTCCACTTTACACTTCAAAATCTCTAATAAAAGACTGCATGTAGTAGGTTGAGTGAGGTAAGCAGAGAGTAATACACTTTGCAAAAATGCCACTCATTTAATCCTCAGCAAAAGTGGAAATAAAAATAGCCCTTGTTTTCCCTCCTGTTCCACCCGACAGAATTTTTTCACAGGGCTTTTCAGATGTTTGTCAATAATAATGTTAATAGTTATTTAAGTTTGATGGAGTGCTTTATGCCTTCCAGGGGGAGAACAAGCCAATGATGTCTTTCATGTAACACAGTAAGACAGATCTTTTAAAGGCTAGAAGGAAAACAATTTCTGAGTTTGTGTTGTGAATCATACCAGCTTTTTCTTACAGCATTGCTAAAGCAAAACTTTCCTCCTGGTTTACCCAAGTCTCCTTTAACCTGGATCTCACTTGAAAATCAGATATTTGTCACAACTATTTTGATATTCTTCCCTTTTGAGGGAATGACAGGCTGCAGAGGAGCATTTACTGAACACTGTTCTCAAAAATTCAATCTTTCGTTCTCCGGAATGGTACTACACTGTCCCTCCATGCTGCAGTTACACAGTAAAGGGACCTCCATCAGTTTGCTCCTTTGTAGGAACAGTTAAACCTCATATTCCTTATCTCTTTTGACTCTGTTTAAAGTTATGAGAAGCCTTCAATACACACGTTATGAAATAAAAAAAAAACTAGCTGCAACACGTGCAGATATTTGTTCACCTTCCAAAACATGGAGAGATTTCTTAACATTCTCTCCACATGGATTTTCTTCTTTACTGTCACTCTTCATGATTTGTTTAGTCAACTGATTGGTTATGCTAATTTCAGTGAAAAACATGTTTCAAGATTTTTGTTTCTTTGTTTTCTTGTAGGCAGAATGTCTCCATAAGCCTCCACAAACGTTGGTGGAAAACAAAGCAAAGGTACATTGGTGATTTATTATTTGGTATTTCAAACCAGAATAAAGGGAATAATGGGCCTGAAAAAATATTCATAGGACTGATATTATTATTCTTTTTTTTAATGCATGAATTGTTGTCACTACAATTAGAAGATCATCAAAGCCTCGTTTTGCTCATCAGTCTTCATGGCAGTTGTTTTGCACCCACGCATGTTCTCTTCTAATTCAGTTGAGAGCTAATGAATAACTCCCCCTAACAAAGGGGCCATTCATCCCAGGCTTACAGAATTATTAGAGGAGAATTGCGTAAATGTCACTGAAGACTAGTGTTTGCAGGCCTGTCTCTAAATTTGGTTATTCACAACCTCTGCAGCTCAATATTATTGCTGAACTGTGATCGTTTTCTAATTACCTTAATAATACCTATTAAATCACTTGAATTGCACAAGCTCAGACCTGCTTAAATACAACTTAACCTAATAAACACTGGCCATTCATTAAACAATAATGCTGATTATTTTTAAGAAGGTTGAACAGAATATTAAACTCACAGATTTTTGTATCATTACATGCATGTTATTATAAGCAAGGAAGCATTCACATTTTGTCTGGGGAATGTATGGCTTCATGCTTTTGCACCAGAAGAGTTACTCTGACACAGTAACATCTTACGTTTCAGTATGTGCCCTATTTGTAACTGGCCACCTACACACAAACAATCAACAGGAAGAAAAAATAGTACTTTCACCTTAATTAGGGCAATCCAATTACTAAGGATGCGGAGAGAATGAGAAGCATCAATCTCTTGGCAGGCAGCCTTCTTTAGGAAATGTGATTGTCAAAACAGCAAAAACAAGAGGTGGCTCTGGGCCATTTATCCTGGTATTTGGTGTCTATAACAAGAGCTAGAAACCTCTTGTCCCTCTATATTTCTGACATTTCCAAAACACAACCACACTTATATAACTCAGCAGTAAAGAAAAAAACCCTAACACTCCAAATCCTCAAATTTTTTTAGCAAACTTTCTCAAAAACAGGAAGGTGCATGCCATTTGATAAAAGGTTATGTTTTCAAATTAAGAAAAAAGATGCTAGCCTTTTAAATAACATTTGAAATAGGTTGGCACTATTAATTATAGGAAATTAGTTAATAAATATAAAAGGCTGGGCAAACACTGTTTTGCTGAAATGATTAATTCAGTGTTAGAATAGGGATGGTAACTGCTAAGAAATATGGCATTAAAAAAGCCAGCGTGTAGAGATTGTGCTAGGTTGCCTAGCTAAGATGACAATAACAAGAGCAGGTGCCAAAACATTTTCAGTATTGTACAACTGCCTGTCACAAAGGCATGAGGCTCAGCTTTTTAAAACAGAGGCAAAAACACGTTTGCAACTGGGTTATCAGCTCCCCAGAGCCCTTTCAGCACAGATCTGTGGTCCCCTCTGAAGTTCACACTCTTATACCTGTTTTGAGCCTGTCAGGAGCCCCCAGATGTCCCATTCCTCTGCAAGGGGTCTTCCCAGTTTCATCCCAGGAGTGCTGGGGAGCACTGGTAAGGCTGGGCTGGCAGGAGGACACCACAGTCCTGGGTGCCTTGATCTGTTGTTTCAGGAGACTGAAAACCTTACCTCTGACTGGAGCCAGGAAGATATCCCTATGCTATCACTGGGGGAAAGGCTGTGTAGTCCAGGTCTGTGTGCCTGCATGCTGCTGTTTCTATAGCATGGCCACCAGCTCTAATCGTATTAATGGCATTTCACACTCTGGGAGAAGTCATTAAGGACTCTGTTACTAGGCACAGGTTGCTGATGGCTTGGTAACTGAGATACAGCTCCTGGAATCCTCACTAGTTCCTTCCAGAAGGTGAAATGAAGCTCAGGATGGGATTTTAAATGCATGGGAGGAAAAATGTAGATTCAGGTTCAAAAGCAAGGCAAATAATTCCACATCTTGGATAGCCAACAGAAATTTACGGCATTTAGTGTAAAGGTCTTTGAGCTAACGGAGTTTGAGGAAAAGGGTACACAACGATTTTTGTCCTTCCAGTTACTCTTTCATTTCAGATTTTGCATTGAACTCTATTTCTACAACAATCATTAAAAACCTTCCGCTCTTACAAAGGTTAAAAACCCACCACCAACCAACCACACACTGTTCAGTTTACCTGATTCTCCTCTTAGTTCTCTCTCCAGTTTAACACCAAAAATCTCCAGTGCTTTTTGTCTTTCCTCCAATTCTTCTAGCTGGCGTTGGATTGCCTGCAAAAGTGTAATTATATAAAAGCTACAGACAGAGCTTAAAAATTCAGAGACAAAAGATGGTCTCAGTGGTTAGAAAAATAGCTTGGAAAGGTCTCAGAGGAGTCATAAGATTTGCAAACTCATTGAGCCTATTGGGCGCCTAAGCAATTTAATAATTCCACTAGGTACCTATCCACATTTTTATGTGGGTAAGTATCATAGGCACTAAACCAACCTCGTTTTTTCTCAACTTTAACTCTCCTGTTGTAAAGCAGAGATCATAATGTTTCTGTATCTTGCAAGGTGCGAAGAGTCAATACCTTAAAAATTCAGAACCACATATTATGAGATGCTATATGAATAAAGCTTATATAAATAGTGGAAGTTTACAGCTAGAAAGCTTTGCTAGCTATTTTTGTTATCCATGGGGGTTTTGTTGTTTGTTTTGCTTTTATATTTCAAGATTGTGACACAGGGAGGAAAGGGCTACAGGAACTAATTCAGTGGCACTTCAGGAAGGACTTCTACATTCACTAGTCAATCCCCTTTTAAATAAGGTTTTCAGAGGTGCCCTGTGGATAATACTCATGGAACATCTTCAAAAGCGGAATTGTCAGAGAGATGCTCAGCAGTTCCCATTTCAGGCTGTGTTAGGGCATACCAAGCACTCAGGAACAGCCTAACAAACACAAGAAATGGTTCAAAAAGCTTGGACTTTATTATAATTTCAACAAAGCAGTAAAATAAGAGGAGGTGTGTATGAATCTAATTACCTTCAAATAATTTACAATTCTTGGATAAAAACTGTAACATAGTTGTTCTTATTTTGGATTAAATGGGATACTAATGTTCTTTCCCAGGGGTTTTATTCTGTCCTTAATTTTATAGTAATGGTTAAGTATTAGTATTTTCTAAAATCCACTGTCTGATGCAAACACAAAACTTCTCTCCTTTTCAGCAATACATTTTTTCAAAAGTGGTGATGTCTACTAAAGCTGAGATTTCAGATTCACATCTGAAAAACAGCTTATTAATTTTATTTTTTTTTAATTTTCTTTTTTTTTCTTTTTTTAATTTAATGGTGGTACAGAAATAGCAAAGCTGTAGCTTTGTTCTGTAGCTCCATCCAAAACTATCCACCTGTTACAATAATGCAATAGAAGGTAATGGACAACTCTGACTTCAAAAAGCCTACTCTCCCCGCTACAATATCATGATTACGATTACAACCTGAATTAATGAAATTAAATGAAATTAAATCTAACTCAGGTTTCTTTGCTCTGTAGTGCAGTACAAACACACGCTAATGGCCACATAATCCATTAAGGTTTTTCTATATATATGCATACAGATAT
This sequence comes from Phaenicophaeus curvirostris, assembly GCF_032191515.1. Taxonomy (NCBI): domain Eukaryota; kingdom Metazoa; phylum Chordata; class Aves; order Cuculiformes; family Cuculidae; genus Phaenicophaeus; species Phaenicophaeus curvirostris. Next base: position 11,124,934 of record NC_091396.1, read on the forward strand.
GTTTGTGTGGTAAGTGAAATAGACAAACCCGAAAATTTTGACACCTGAGAAAACACAGTCTGAGATCAAGTCATGCAGAATCTTTGAACTATAATCAGAAATAATAAAAGAGCAGAGTCCAGGGCATTTCCAGCACTTTCTGAATAGCAGGGCATGTATAAAGTGAAGTGATGCATCATTAAGAAAGAAAATGATTCACTTTTGATGTTAGGGCAGAGAGAGAACGAATCCCACCACTGTATTTTCATACCCTCCTGTAGTACTTAGGTGATAATAGCCAAGTTTCTTACCTTCTCAGGGGCTGATGTTAGTTCCCCAGTCTATTTCTTTCTCTCCTACTCAGTGTATTCTTTTATTGCCAGTCACTATCCCGCTAACACAAAATGTGTTCTTTATATACAATTACAAAACTAAGACAATGTCCTGGGGTACAGTGGCTCTGTCACATACATTAGGCCTTGCCACATACATCTTCCTGCTCCTGAGATTTTGGGTGGATGTCACCACAGTAGGCAGCGAGGAATGAGGGGAGGTGCAGAGCCTCTGTCCTCACTAGTCAGTCTTGGGAGACAAATGGGGCATCTGCAAGCTACATTTTCACCTGTGCTTTGTGAAGCCTCTTCAGCTCCTCTTGTTTAATCAATTGCTTTGTTTCCTTCTCCAGCTTCCTTCTCCTTCTGAGAGTCCTTTTTGCCTACAAAAGGGGAGAGAGAGAGAAAAATAAAGGTAATCAAAGCATAAGTAGGCTATTACAGGTTTCCACAAGCGTTCCCCAGAATCACAGGAATATTGAGGCTGGGAGAGACCTCTGGATATTGTCTAACCCAACTCCCCTGCTTAAAGCAACGTGAGCTACTGCAGGATGCTTCATGCAACTTAACTGAAATGAAAATGTTCATGTAGGAAAATTTTCATGCATTTATCTTCATTGACTTTAAAACATTACAAGCTCTTATTGCAACCTAAGTGACTGTGAACTGTCTCTCTCAATTAAAACAAGTCTGAATAGCAAGGCTGACCATATACATCTTCCCACTACACACGGCTTCTGCAGGCATCGCAGTGATCATGGAAGAAGCCAGGCACTGGTGGTGGGAAGCACCAGTTTAAGGAAACTCAACACATTCCTATTGCTGCAGCTGCTAAGTAGTAAAATTCACTTTGGATCACTTGTAATGTGATAAGAGGGATGTATCAAAAAGAAACAGCCATCACAGGACACTACCTGAAGCCCCATGAAACCTTCCCCGATGCTGTTTCCCTACTGCATTACAGAGGTTTTTACCTTTCCCTGGGGCACCTGTCACTGCTGCCAGGAAAGCAGGACAGCACATGTGACAGTTGCTCGTTCACCCCATTTCTGGTGGCTCCCCCGGCAGTGCTGCCTTCCCCACTGCCTGGTCCTGCCGGTCTCTGCGGCTGCCTGAACTAATGGGAGTTGCTCCTGTTCTATTTTTTTCCCATGTCTCCCTTCTTTTCTCTAATTGTTTTAAACTTTATTTAATTCACCATAATATTGTCTTACCACAGGTTGTCTTTCCTGTAATAGGAAAGATGAACCATGAATTCTGACATCTCAGCATATCCTGACACAGACACTGGTGGGATGTCCCACCACACGTTGCTGTGCTTCTGCCTCGTGGCACTTCAGTTCCTCTGTGCAACTGAGTTTCCATTCAAAGCTCCACTTAGCTTTCAGCTCGATTCTTTTTTCAGTGTACTGAGCAGCCTCTTGCTTTGCTTTCCCTTTCTTCCCCCCCTCTCAAAGGCAACAAATCAAAAGGCCACCCTGTACTATTAATTCCACTTACTGATATTCCCTCCACAGTAAAGAAGTAAACACATTCCTGATGAGATATGCAGGCTGCAAAAGCTCTGTTTCTTCATATCAGAGCTGGGTATCATGAGTTCACTGGTGCTTCAGTCCCACTGCTCCTGCTAACCACAGGAGCCAAGTTAGGGCTGCAATGTGCAGCCAGCCTTTTTGGTGTATAGGGACTGGGTGTGATTTCATAGCTCACGCAGTCATGCTGATTAGGATAAACAGCATTTCCCATGCAATCTGCGTGTAACACCTCTCAAATGAAGTTGTATTTTCCCAAGGGAAACTTGCATCTCTTTAGTTTAATTTTTCCAATAATTTGCTTGTTGGGCTACATATTAAGGCCACTTAAGAATGCAGCTTCAAAGTGGTTTCAGTGAAACATGTCTGCTTGTCAAATTAAGACCTCCTCTGTCAACGCTGGTGCAACCTAGGGGAATTGAAGATCCAAAGAGGAAACAGAAATATTGATTTTCATCTGTATTAAAGAGTTTTAATGTATTTTGCTCTCCATAAAATGTAACCTCTGCTGACAAAGTGCTCCCATCCCCACTTTGAGAAACTGCAGTGTGTTTCAGATCAAAAATCATATGATAAATCTTAAATACAGTGCAACTGAGGAAATGGCTTTCGGTTTCCAAGTCAAGGTTACCTTGTGTGTTAATGAAGGCTTGCATCCAAATTCATCATCAGAGGAAGAAGTAGAATACTCGGTAGCTTGTTTTCTGACAGGTAGATGTTCACATCCTAAAATGCAGGAAGAAAATAGTCAGTGAAGCAAAAGATACTGTTCTTTAACTTACACAGACACTTTGCACCTGCCATGATTTCTAATCAGCAGCACCTAGAGCAATTTGGAAATTGGGCTGACTGCATTAATTAAATTTCTGACCCCTGTTAAAAATGCTATCTGGGTATATATTTTTTTTTCAGGTCTTACATACAAATAAATTAATTGCTTGAGCACTCTGCATGTAGCATGCTGTTCTGAATGCACTCAACATTCACTAAAATGTATATCTGAAGTTAGCCATATTACCCAAATGATTGTATAAGGCTCACTATACAGTGTAATTGAATGCAAAAAGTCTGAGCCAGCTCTTAAACAAATTACCCTTATGTGGCTTGTAGCATCTGGCACCCATTTTTACTACATGACATCTGCTCAGTGTAAAATAGTTGGCGTCAGAATGTCTGGTCATATAAAAAAATCACAAATGTAATCAGAAGCAAATGGACTAAGAGAACAAGGCTTTATCACACAGCCTCGTGCAACATAAATATTTCATTAATTATGTCTAAACAAATGTCGCTTATTTTTCTGCTTTAGGAATATTATCACATCATTGAAATGTTGATTTAAATGCCATGATAAGTCAGGAAAATCCATACATCACAACAATGCACTCTATAAGGAAAACTCAAAGACTGCCTTTGGAAGAAGCATGCTTTCAGAATTATAAATTAAATTACATTTAATTGCAGCAATTTTATCTTGCCTGTTTTTCCAGCATATTGTTTCAACTGGGTGTAAATATTTGAATTTCTTTGTAATTTGTCTAATTCATAGCTTCATTCTCTTTATTTCAGAAAATAAAACCACTTTTGGAACATCTGCCTCTACACTTCAACCTGCTACAGGGTTAATGGTTAACAGCTGGGCAACATCTTGAAAATGTACATTATTTAAAGCTAACAGTGCCATTTTTCTTTATATGTGCAAGGTAACAGTTGGCTTTCTATGTGCAAGTTCTATTCACATTGAAATCACTTCCCATTCTTCCAGAGTAAATGTTTCTTCATTGCCTTATCCTGGATCCCCGTCCTGAAGCAGGAATTCTGTCTCAAAAAATTGAAAATCAGGATCCATGAAACATGTTCATCCCAGGTGGAGAAGCAATGAAAGCAAATCCAAGTAATTTGAGGAAAAATTCTGATTTTTCTCAGAAATCTCAGTTTTAGAAGCACCCAGTCTTTGTGTCAATGAAGCTGCAAGCTCAGAGATTCCAACGGAGTAGGCTTGGGTCCTGCCCTCCTTTTGCAGGACAGGTGCTTGGGCAGTAGGAGGTGCAATAGCTCTGGTAGAAATTCCAGGTGGATCTCCAGCCTCCCATGTGATTGCCCTGCTCCAGAATTGCCCAGGCTGCTACCCCATACCTCCTCGCCTCACGGTATTTCGTGGAGGGACACATCTCCTGCTTGCTGGGAACTCTCCTATGGCTCACGACCTCTTGGGTCCCACTGGTGCCATGCACTGCCCCATGCTCTGCGGACAAGAGTGTAACTCTAGCTGTGCCCCATCTCTGCCCCAGGAGGGGACAATCATCTGTAAAGCCCATCCCAGTGCACAAGATAGAGGAAGGCATGGGTGTATCACCGTTAATATTTCTTTAGAGGAGTAAACTCTCTTACCTTGCTTTTCACCATGCAACCAAAAAGTTTGCAGTAACTACCCTGCAGTCACGCCACTAGTGAAATCAAATTCCATAATACACAAATGGCAAACCTTACCACCTGGCAGGGATGGGAACACAGGCAATTACACGCTCTCTTTCTTCTCTCAGCTGTGGGAATAAATGACTTCTTCCCCGTGTCCTCCTCTTTGAGTGATATTAATAATTTTAAAAGCTTCACAAGGTCTAGAGGAAACGCAGCCTGCTGTAACACAAGGCCACCTGCCTTCTCCTTGGAGGTGTGGCTCGGGAGCTGTTTGCCTTTTTGGGACAAAAGACAGTCAAGGACTTCCACAAGGACTTCCAAGGGCTATCTTGGAAGCATGAGGAGGCTGATGTCTGTGAACAGAATAGATTCATAATATCCACAGTCCTCCCAATGCCTATCTGCTATGAAGAGCCAAGTATTTGCACCTTGCTCTGCAGAGAAAAGCCATTTAGATTGCTCCATAACAGATCAGCCTTTCAAGGGATATTGTACCCACAGCCCTGTGAGACAACAGCCACCCGACTTCTCTCAGCAACTTCCTTCATCATGTCCACTCAAGCAGCCTATGGGACAAAGGACCACGTGAAACCACTCAGTGATGAGGCACCTGATGGACCTAAGTGTTTGTATTGACAGTTATGGTCTCTGTCACATTTATTGCATATACGTTTCGCAGCACTGAACTTCTCTGCTAACATAATGTGGATAATTGAAGCATGGACTGCTTCACTCCAAGGAGGTACCCAGAAACACACAGCAGATAGTAACAGAATTGGGATGAGAATACAGGTTTTTGGCTCCCAGATACGTCCCTGCCACAGTCCAGCGATACAGAAACAGTGGAACAGCACACTTCTTTCAACATTAAAAGGGCAGCCACTCAGTGCTCAATTATTTTTCTCTGGCTATTTCTTTGTGGGAGAGACCATGCTCTAAAATGTATCTTAGATGCAAATTTCAACTTCAAGACTACTGTAACAAGCATAGAAAGAAATTACCTCACTGAATGAACTTGCTTTGTACAGAGCTAGAAAAAATACCAGAAGTTTATTCTATTTTTGAAAAAAAACCAAACACCTCACCTCTCCAAGCTCCACTCTTCTGTATTATAGCATCTGTATGTTCTACTATAGATGACTGAGCATTAATCTTTACCATCTCCAAAGGAGTGGGATAGGCAGAACTGAGCCACCAGCTGTGATGATTTGGACAAGGAGTTCACATATAAAAATGTTCAAATTAGAGAATTCTGCACTTACAAGGTCATTTAAATCTAAAACTTAGAACTGTGATAGTAAAGCTAGGTAGTAATAATTGGCCTTCTCCAAATGTGTCAAGCATTAAAGCTCGATAGCTACGGAAAAGATCTCAAAACCATTCCAAATATTAACTCAACTCTTGTAGATGTGAACTTTCTCTTTCCAGCCATCTCATTCCTTCAAAATGGTAGTTATTCATTACATATTTCTTAAGTACTCTAGTGCCTCCCTAACTTCCAAATTTTCTTATGTTCTACTAGAGCTTTTCCTCCCCAGCTAGTACAACTTTGGATCACTAAGAATGGTCAGCTGTAGTTTTAGTTCTTAATGATAAAGGAGAAAGGAACAAGTATTTCTGAAATCCTTAGGAATCTGTTCTTGATTTCTACCTTGCAGTAGCCACTAGGAGTTTGGTCAAGAGACCTTTCCAGCTTACCTGATTAACAGCTGTCAAGTCACAGGAAACTGGATATTAAGGTTCTTATTAATTGTTGTTGAATCTGGCACTGTTACAGAATACGCTTCAAAGTACAAAGTTGGATAAAACCTCCAATTCTTGATATTGGGACTTGGCATCCTCACATATGCATGTTGTAAGAGGTAAGAAAAACTACTTCTATAAAATTAAAACGCCAACCCATGGCCAGTTCTTTACAGCTTGGTAATCCAAGGGTGGGTTTCAAAGACACTTTGCCTACGCATACTGCTATTGAATGTCTTCAGTGGTAAAATCCTCACTGTATTCAGAAGGACCAAAGTCCAGTGCTTTTGAGAATCCCTCCTTTAACATATAAATTTAAGGTACTGGTTCTCCTAGGAAACTTGAAGTCGCCTAAGCAGAGAGGGAGGTGTCATATGAAAAGGTTAAGAAGGTGATACCATCTGTTAGACGTCGGAACCCTACTGATTTTTCTGGAGATTTATAGGGAAAACCACCACTGCTGTCACTCTGCATGTCACAGCTCACCTCCCTTTCCTGGGTTTTTGTGTCACAGTAATGGCTGTAGTCTAAATACACAGAAAGTCTTGGAGCAGGAACTCTTTTTATAATATAAGTTTATATTAATCTGTTGGCTTCCTCTTTGAGCGTCCAAGATTGCATATTTTTATAAGGTCACTGGAGTTAATCACGACCATTTTAAGTACTTCAGTGTTTTACAAAAAAGATAGGCAAAGCTACACATATCTCATGGGGCACTGGTGTCCCGAACCAGATGGAAATTTCCATGGAGCGGGAGATGAGAAGAACGGCCAGTAGAATCAAGAGTGGGCTTGGCTATTTGGCTTCACAACCCTGCTTCTCCACAGGTTGCTCGTGTGGTCTTATGCACATAATTTAATCTTGTAGTGACCCTGTTCCCCTTCTAAAATATGAAATCAGTGAGATAACAGTGCCCTAGCTGACAAGAAGATTGCAAATACACATACTTTCAGTGGTACAAAAATGCAGTCATGGGAACTGTATATGAACCTGAAATATTTGCAAGCATTCTCTTTTCAATCTAAAAGTGCACAAAACCAGCAAAGTGAGTTCATAACACATCTAATCTGTTTAGCTGAATTGGTTGTTCTGCTTAATGAAGTGAGCCTTGTAAACAACTCACAGTCACAAACTGAGTTATAATTCTTCTCATCTCATCTAAGGGAAAATTCTAAAGATGTTATGGCATGATTCCTACTCTGTCAGGGACCGAAATATCCCTTTCACGTCTCCATCACTATCAAGAAGCAACTCCCAAGTCCCAAATATCTGCCAATAATCAAGCACTTTCATGGGCTGGTCTTCAGAAAGTCTATCCATAAACCAGAAGTAACCTAAACCCTGGATTGACTACTGCACCTCGTTACAAACACCCAGCTGACTGCAACTCTTTCACACTACCTGGCTTAGCTCTCTTTTTACTGTTGTTTTTCTGTGGTATAATTTTTAGTATCTGTAACTAACACTGCACTTTGGAATTATTTTGTTTTATTTCAAAAGTGCAGGTAGGCCAAGATAGGCATCAGATAGGCATCCGATTGATTGATTGATTTTATTGATTAAGTTTTGGGCTTCTTTGTTTTTAACTTTGGAAACCAAAGGAGTTATCAAAGGACAAAAGTCTCCAAAATATTTGTGCAGCAAAGAAAAAAGAATATGGAATTGCACCTAGAAAATCCAGTGTGGCTGTCTGGGGACATTTGTATATGCTACAAGCTTAGATAGGATTTGATTTTTTTCCTAAATCAATTTCTCGCTGAAATCAGTGCATGAAGCCCCATTACAAGTTGTGTAGAGTGCAACTGAAGATCCCACTAGTTTGTCCTTGGCAGTGGATGTCTAAAGGAATGATATAGGCACCAGTCATGTGCAATTCCTCCCCTTAACACTCGCCCAGTTTAAAGCATGTTTCAGTTGGAGCTTTCTAAATTGCAGGTGGTTTCTAAGCATTCGATTAGTCCTCAGTGTATTTCTCTTCAATTAGCTTGCCGAGTTTAATATGAAGCCCATGGGCTTTTGTCACCCAGTTCATTCTTTGGCTCCACAAGCCAACAACACATTGAGGGAGAAAACACGCATAATTTAAGAGAAACCATACTTGCACATAAGTTGCCTGGCCTCAAATGGGATGGAAAAGTCCTACTGCAAAGAGCCAAGAGGAGTACAAGAAAGTGTTTCATTAAACTGGTTTGTGCAAGGTGCTGGGATGATTTTTTTCCTCTAAAGAAAAGACGCTTTCTGAGACTCATGGTAAATTTCAAGAGAGACAAAAATAATGACATGTGATGTGGGCTAAAATTCATCATCAGTTCACAACTGAAGTTAGCCAAGTATGGACTTCAATCAAATACCAATGAGAGACAGAAATGACATTTTAGGGAGCCAACCAGGATTTGGACCTTTACCAGTTTGATTCATTCAAACATGAATATTTGAAAATGTTCAGAGAGCTGCAATGTTGAGTTGAAGATGATTATGCGGCGAATTGCTAGATCAAAGCTGCATATTTCCCTTCTGAACAGACTGTGCAATTCCTATATTCAATAATTTATTATAATTTAATAATTTCTCTTTTGACTTGCACAGCAGAGGAATGCAACACATTAAACAAGCACATTTCCCCAAAATATTTAAAATAAAGTATAGTATTATTCCAATCTAACAAGAACTTTTCCCATTTTAGTAGGACCACAATATACTGATTATTATAATACATCTCATTAAAAGCAAGTTGACTTGGCTTAGTTGAAGGGTGATGACTAGGTACTGACTCAGAAAAAGTCTCCTGTCTGAGATCATAGTGTGACAAATGTGAACGCTAGCAACTCTCTGCGGCTTCAGTGCAGTCTTTAGCATCCTCTGGCTCAGTGAGTATGCCTGCTTTTGCAAGTTTTTAGATAAAAGATGCGCCAAGAATCCAATAAAAACATTCAGGAATGAGAGCTGGGGTAATTCTATCAATTTCAATAAACTTCAGATCAAGTCTGGTATACTGTATATCTTCCTCAGAGCATGTAGTACTTCAGACAGGTGGGTGCAGCTCTCATACCTCATATTTTATACCTGAAACAGTGCTGCGCTTAATTCTTTCTGAGCCTATGCTCAGATTACTCAGATTGCTTTGTCTGACATCAATACTTCTTAGACTCATCTGCAATTTTAATACTAACCTTGGTCTTGCAAGCAAACATGAAAATTGATGCTTTTAATCACTGCCCAAATAGACTCACAAATAGGTCAGAGTAGGTCAAAAAGGTGCTATCTGCTCTGAAATAAAACAACAAGGGGATATTAATGACACTGCAAAGCTCCCAGAAGTATGTCTGCAGTTCTGTCACTGCGACAGCAGACAGAGCTGAAGAGACACCTGCTGAGAGAGCACATACATAAAGCCGAGCTTCTTGCTATTGCAACCATATTACTTCAGCCTCTGAGCTCCTCATGGAAAGGGTAGCAAGTGTAGTCTACACTGCACTGGAGTTTTTCAGTGCTTGTCCTTTTGCTTGCCCACTGTACTCCTCCTTCCTCAACACAATGAATGTCACAGCAGCAGCTGCTCTGCACAGCATCCCACTCTGCCTCACCATTCATTCCACATCCACAAGTGTATTTTCCTGTCCCAAACACATCTGAACAGCAGCAAGCAGCACACCAAACCTGGGTCCAGCAAACTACACTGTGCTTGCAAATCCATTCTGCTCCTTTAAACCAGAAGCAACTCCTAAACCTTAATCAAAAATGCATTTAAGTCTTCCTGCATAGAAAGTAACTATAAATCAAACATAGCACACAACAGATATGTGTTTGTATGATTATTCACAGGTCTTTTAAATGTTAAGAGCTGTTACTAGAAGTAAATAATCTAACTTAGGCCCTCACCTGTGGAAGGATTATGTAGGTTGTCTTCTGGAGAATGGTCCTTCCTGAAAGGCAGAGATGACACAAAGGAATTCGCTTCCCTGTCACGAAGTTTGCTTCTCAGTCTATCAAAGAGTGACCCCAGACTACCCTTCTGTGCAGAGTCATCCAGATTGTCCTTAGAGCTGTTCTTGGGCTCTGGAGATGAAAGAAATAGGTACTTTTCATTACAGATTAATCTGTCATCCATGGGAGTCCCTGGAAGAGTCTCTTTAAAGGTAAACTTTTCTAGAAGTCCTGGAACATCCTCCATCCTAGTGCAAGAAGATTTCTGAAGTGTATTGGTTGTCTTGGAAGACCTGGTATGAGGATTGTAGACTGGGAAGGATACCTCCTCACTGTAATCCCTTAGAGATTTTTTTTCAGAGCCGACAGAAAAATGAGGTGGATTTGAGAGGGGGCTCCCATTTCCTAAATGTTCTCCTGCCAACTCCCTTACTCGAAGTTCCTGTGGCTGAGCATTATTTGCTCTATTATTGTTACTGTTCTTTTGACTTAGGGAATAGCCAGGAGTACTGGGGAAGATGAAGATAGCTTGTTCTGAAGAGGCTTTGACTCTGTTGTCTGAGTTCTGCTTTAGTCCCTCTGAAGATGAGGTTAGAGGCTCCAAAATGGACCTCTTGATCGCATTAGCTATGACCCTTAGTGGTGATTTTGGCCGGTCAGCTGCATGCTCCCTTGTAACTGCATCTGGACTCCTCAGAGCACCTTTTGTGTCAACTGCCAAAGCTGGTGGAGGATCATCTGCAAGCAAGAGAGGCACAGGACAACCAGATAGTTTGAACACATCTTTTCTACAGTCAGCATTCTTCTTCTCTGAAGTCCCCAGTGCTCCTTTGTTTCGATACCCTGGACAGGTTCCACCTAAATCCACCCTGTTTGAATCATATGACAAGAGTCGCTGTTGAGTACAAAGAACCAGCCTCTTTTCTGCCTCCTTTAATTCACGCTCAAGCTTTTCTTCTGGCTGCCTTCTGTTTTTGTCATCTTTCTCTTTCAAATTTGGAGATGACAGCACTTTTGCCTTCCTTTTAAAGTCTTCTGCTCCAGGGGTAGATTTATGGGGTTTTTCCTTCCAGCCCTGGGCTCTATATGGCCCAATGTCAATATCTGTATCTTCAGGCTCAGAAAAATCAGCAGTCAGTGTCCGGTTCCCGGGAGGGGTCCATAGAGAATCTCTGGTGCTGCTCTGAAAAGAATAATGGGGCACATAGAGACAGATGTCTTCAGGCTTCTCTCTGGCTTTTTCCCTTCTTTGAAATACTGGGCTGCAGGGTGTGAAATGTCCTCTTGTAATTTCAGGTGGTTTCTTGTAAGAAGACAACTGTAACAGGAAGATTATTTTAAGGTCAGAAAAGCACAGTTCAGTGTATCTTTTATGTAACACTTCAGTCAATTTTAATCTTAACATAATACAAATAAATATATTTTCTTTATACACACACACACATATGTAGGTAATACTACAATAGGAAGAAAAGTTTTTCTCCCTAAAGGGCTGATATCTCTCTAGAAATGGAGCTCTAATACTACTGGAAATTTTAATAGTCTAAAAGAAATGTTATTCATCCTAAGAATCTGTCATATCTTTATGAATTGCTTTTAATATTTTCCTTAGAAAGAAACAGTCCTATCTACAATAAAAAAGAGCAGATCTATTCTCCTGTGTGCATTCCAGCTGCATCATCTTAGAGTTACCAGTAAGCACAAGAGACCATAATCTGTCCTCTCCAAATACTTTTATATCATTGCATGATTACATAGCACAGGTAGGAGGGAATGAAGTGAAGACTGTAAAATGCAAGATAGTAGTTTTGAACAATTCAGTTAGTTCTCTCTTATGATTATTTTTCATTTGGTGAAGATTTAACTTCATTACTCTAGCCACCAAAGTCTTTTGCTGGAGATAATAACAAGGATAAATGCTCATATTACCTAGCCAGCAGACCAAAACTAGTGGTTTTTAACTTCTTGAAAGGGAGGCATTTTATTCTCAATGCTATGTGATAATGGATGGTGAGAAGCTAAAAACATAGCTAAGCTCATAAACTGAGCTTTAAACTAGATGTGAAGGGGGAGGGGGTTGAGACCAGGCTAGACAGGAGCGAGCCTGGACGTGGGGCGCTGGTGATTGGGAGAGGGTGTGCTGGTGAGGACCACCAGTACATCACCACACAGAAAGTGGGGGAGAACACACCTCGGGGTGCTAAGGGAGATACGGGCACTCTGGAGGTAGCTACTCCAGTTACCAGGCAATTGGGAACGAACTCTGTTCCCTCTAAGAGGGCTGAAGGCTCTGCAGCTCAGCTGAAGTGCATTTACACTAATGCACGCAGCATGGGGAATAAGAAGGAGGAGCTGGAAGCTGTTGTAGGGCAAGGAGCCTATGATGTCATTGCCATCATGGAAACATGGTGGGATGACTCATATAACTGGAGTACAGCTATGGTGGGGTACAAACTCTTCAGGAGGGACAGGAAGGGCAGGAGAGCAGGTGGGGTAGCCCTCTTTGTAAGGGAGGACTTGGACACTGTTGAGATGGATTGTGGTGATGAGGAGATTGAGTGCCTGTGGGTTAAAATCAGAGGAGCCCATCAGAAGGTAGGTTTTGTGATGGGAGTCTGTTACAGACCACCCAACCAAGGAGAAGCAGCTGATGAGCTCTTCTATAAACAGCTGGGGTTAATCTCTAGATCAATGCCTCTTGTTCTTGTGGGAGACTTCAATCTGCCTGATATCTGCTGGAAGTACAATAGAGCAGAAAGGAAGCAGTCTAGGAGGCTCCTGGAGTGCGTGGAAGACAACTTCCATGCACAACTGGTGAATGAACCAACAAGGGAGGGTGCCCTCCTGGACCTGCTGTTTGTGAACAGAGAAGTCCTTGAGGGGGATGTGGCAGTAGGAGGACGCCTAGGACAAAGTGATCATGAGATGATAGGGTTTTCTGTTCTAGGTGAAGTGAAGAGGGTGGTTAGCAGGACAGTAGCATTAAATTTCCAGAGGGCAGACTTTGAACTCTTCAGAAGGCTGGTTGGCAAAGTCTCATGGGAGACAGTACTTAAGGGCAAGAGAGCCCACCAGGGCTGTGAGCTCTTCAAAAAGGAAATCCTAGCAGCTCAGGAGAAGCCATCCCCATGTTGCGGAAAAAAAGCCAGCAGGGGAGAAAACCAGCTTGGTTGAACGGAGAGAACTTGAGTGATATCAAGAAGAAGAGGAATGTTTATGGGCTCTGGAAGAGGGGACAGGTCTCTTGGGTGGACTACAGGAGGAAAGTGAGATTGTGTAGGGAAAAAATCAGAAGGGCTAAGGCTCAACTAGAAATCAGATTGGCCAAGTCTGTGAAAGATAACAAAAAATCATTCTATAAACATATAAATAATAAAAGGAGGACTAGGGACACCATAAAGTCCCTATTGGACACAGAAGGAACAACAGTGACAGGGGATGAGGAAAAGGCTGAGGTACTTAATGCCTTCTTTGCCTCAGTCTTTAATTGTAAAGAAAGTTGTTCCATCTGTGTACAAACCCAGGAGCTAGAGGGGTAAAATGAGGCTCCCATGATCCAAGAGGAGGTGGTCAGAGCCTTGCTAGCCCGACTAGACACCCACAAGTCTATGGGGCCGGATGGGATTCACCCAAGGGTATTGAAGGAGCTGGCGGATGTGCTGGCCAAACCCCTTTCCATCATCTTCCAACAGTCCTGGAAGACTGGGGAAGTCCCACTGGACTGGAGGCTGGCTGATGTTGTGCCCATCTACAAGAAAGGTCGCAGGGAGGATCCAGGGAACTACAGGCCTGTCAGTGTGACCTCAGTGCCAGGGAAAGTCACGGAGCAGGTGATCTTGAGTGCTATCATGAAGCACATGCAAGACAACCGGGTGATCTGGCCCAGTCAACACGGGTTCACAAAAGGCAGGTCTTGCCAGACTAACCTGATCGCCTTCTATGACAAAGTGACTCGGCTGCTGGACGAGGGAAAGGCTGTGGATGTATCTTCCTGGACTTCAGTAAAGCCTTTGACACAGTTTCTCACAGCATTCTGCTTGGGAAACTGTCAGCCTCTGGCCTGGACAGGCGCACACTCTCCTGGGTGGAAAATGGTTGGCTGGCCGGGCCCAGAGAGTGGTGGGAAATGGTGTGAAATCCAGCTGGAGGCCAGTGACAAGTGGGGTTCCCCAGGGCTCAGTGCTGGGTCCAGCCCTGTTCAATGTCTTCATCAATGACCTGGATGAAGGCATCGAGTGCACCCTTAGCAAGTTTGCGGACGACACTAAGCTGGGTGGAAGTGTCGATCTGCTGGAGGGTAGGGAGGCTCTGCAAAGGGATCTGAACAGGCTGGACCGCTGGGCGGAGTCCAATGGCATGAGCTTTAACAAGGCCAAGTGCCGGGTCCTGCACTTGGGGCACAACAACCCTGTGCAGTGCTACAGACTAGGAGAAGTCTGTCTAGAAAGCTGCCTGGAGGAGAGGGACCTGGGGGTTTTGGTTGACAGCGACTGAACACGAGCCAGCAGTGTGCCCAGGTGGCCAAGAAGGCCAATGGCATCTTGGCTTGTATCAGAAACGGCGTGACCAGCAGGTCCAGGGAGGTTATTCTCCCTCTGTACTTGGCACTGGCGAGACCGCTCCTTGAATACTGTGTTCAGTTCTGGGCTCCTCACCAGAAAAAGGATGTTGAGGCTCTGGAGCGAGTCCAGAGAAGAGCAATGAAGCTGGAGAACGGGCTGGAGAACAGGCCTTATGAGGAACGGCTGAGAGAGCTGGGGGTGTTTAGCCTGGAGAAGGGGAGACCTCATTGCTCTCTACAACTACCTGAAAGGAGGTTGTAGAGAGGAGGGTGCTGGCCTCTTCTCCCAAGTGACGGGGGACAGCACAAGAGGGAATGGCCTCATGCTCCGCCAGGGGAGGTTTAGGCTGGACATTAGGAAAAAACTTTACACAGAAAGGGTCATTGGGCACTGGAACAGGCTTCCCAGGGAGGTGGTTGAGTCACCTTCCCTGGAGGTGTTTAAGGCACAGGTGGACGAGGTGCTAAGGGGCATGGTTTAGTGTTTGATAGGAATGGTTGGACTCGATGATCCAGTGGGTCTCTTCCAACCTGGTTATTCTATGATTCTAAGATTCAATTCCAGCTTCCATTTATATCTCAGATTCCCAAATTCACAACGGTGAAGCCGTTAATCTGTCTGACTTCTTGCTTCCCAGAAGCATCAGAAGTAAGACAGTAATGATTATTCCCTGTTTCACAGTTGTATTTGATGACTAAAATTAATATTGGCCAGGATTTCAGATAAAGAAACATGAGAAACGCCAGTAAAGAAATAAACACCCTCTTAATCCTTTCTCTTTAGAGTAATAAAAAGGCCACCAAGTACTGCTTATACAGTGTGACCTGCACAGTGTCACCTCTCTTCAAGCACAGCATGGCCATGAAGCATTGTGCAGCTTTGCTCCCTTGGGACATTCCCTTCCTGGCCCTATTGTCCTGGACCGGATTTCAACTACTACCGTTGATGTGGAAGACTTGATTTTTTTTTTTCCTAAGGAAGACCTGAGGTCAAGCAATTTTAATCATGTTTAACCCAAGGGTGAGGACAATGGGCTAGGACATGGGCTGGTCCCTGTCCCACCCAGTTCTGCGTCCAGGGGACATGTTGCCCTTTGCTTGAGACAGTCAGTCACGACTTCTTGTGCAGCATGGCACTTGCAGCAGGCGCACCCTTCCTCAGCCTTGAAAAAATAATGATCAAAAAATGCAGAAAATACTAAGGAAAAATACAGGGTTCTGATGGAAGCTGAAGATGCTCCTGAGATGTGGAAGGTGTGAAGCCAAGGGCCTGCTGCAAATTAAGAAAAGAAGTTTTCTGCTCACTGGATGCAAAAGGTGTCAGTCTCCTCCATCAGGTTTCCTATAGCTGCCACTCTGCAAGCATTACTTTAGCTACCAGATTTACTTTTCAAGGCTGATGCTGGCCCTTGCCTTTCACCCAGTGATACACAGCGACCAAGCAACATTTAAGCCATTTGGTTGTGATACCCTCTTACCCCATCACTGCTGGCATCTGGCCTTGCCCAATATGCCACGTATTTCCATCCAGCTCTGCAACGATGCAGACAGACCAATAGCCAGCTTGGGAACACCAAGGGACAAAGATCTGGGTATGGGGGAGTAGGGAGTGTTCCTCTTCTTTGGGCGGAAACCGTGGCACAGTGGGAATCCCAGCGGTACCCAAGCTCCATGATGTGAGGGAAGGGCAGCGTGATGGTGTCTACATGTTGGTTGATGCAACAGACTAGTGCCTAACCCTCAGTTTAATAGACATCTGAGTCCCACAGAAAGTAAATGCCATTTAGCTGCATGATATGGGAATGTTTATATCATTCAGAGCATCTGTGTCTCTTCCCTATGTATAGCACAGGGGTAACTACAATTTTAGTAGATGCTGGGAGGACCAAAACTGTTCAAAAGAGCAAAGGATGCTCAGACAGTCTACCGAGAGCAGACATGCTCTAACAGTTGTTACACTTTGTTTGCTTTGCACAGTTCTCCTTTGTACCTGTGTTTGTGAATGATCCTCTCCAGGACTGCTTTGACAGCCAGCTGAGCTGTCCTTCCAGCGTAGCCCAGGTTTCTTGCTGGTCAGTAGCGGGAAACCTGCCACAGACACAAATTTTACCATCACATTTTTATTGCTTTGTCTTAAACAACGTTTGCAATTAAAGAACGAGAGTAGACAGTTAAACAGTCATCTGGATATAGATGTACCTGAGGAGCTGATCTACAGTAATGAAACTTCTGGCCTCACTCACATGCGCGCACGCGCTGTGCCAAACACATGTTGACATTTTCAGTGGTAGACCTGAACTGCTTCTACTTTTTGGCTGAATGTGGTGATGAAGCTTTTGAGTTTCAGGAAACTTTCTGGCTTTCAGGCCTTAAAAGCAGAGGCAGTCAAAACAACACCAGCAGCTTCTGAAGCTTTG
Organism: Phaenicophaeus curvirostris; assembly: GCF_032191515.1. NCBI lineage: Eukaryota > Metazoa > Chordata > Aves > Cuculiformes > Cuculidae > Phaenicophaeus > Phaenicophaeus curvirostris. The sequence continues at coordinate 11,141,840 of NC_091396.1, forward strand.
GTTAGTTTCGAGAAATGAAGAAAACTTCTGAGGGGGCAGTCATCAGAGCAGGAAAGAAATGAGAAATGCAACCGCTTGCAGACAGTAAGGACAGAAATAACCCTGTGATCTTCCAAAGCCAGGCCAAGAGTGCTAGGGTGGGGGTGTCTCTGAGGATCAGGCAAGGTAACCAATTGCTAAAGGCCTTGAACTAAAACCAGCACAGACAGACTTAGACCTGCTGGAAACAAAAGTAGGGAGGTAACTTGCACCTGAAGGGAGTCTCGAGAGCTCTCTAATATTTGTGCCTGTGGGAGTTTTACATAATAAATAATCTTTGTGTAGAAGAAAAGTATCTCAGAGCGAAGATATTATCACATCAAGCTTTAACATGACAAGTATATTTATAGTGGAGTTATTAACTCCCAAACTCAATTACTAGTTCTGAAACCCACAAAGGTTCCCAAAAGCAGATGTTGGTTCTTCTACATAGGGATTAAAAGCTGCCTAAGGACAAAAGCAATACACCAGAGACTGAAGACAGTTCCTGCATGTGCACTTCAGAAAAGGCAAGCCAGGGAGAGAAGCCAGCTTTGCTTTCCTCTCAGTGTCTCACCTGTGCATTCCCAGTCTTGATGGATTATGTTACAGGCAGTCAAGAACAGAGGGAAATGATGTGCTGGAGTTCATGAAGGAACTCCCGTAGAGACCAGCAATGAGGGGCTGAACTGAGACAAACCCAGCTTTTGTCACCCACTTGAAGGGATACCATAGTTCTGATCTGTTGTTGGCCTTGCTTTCTGTATCTTTTTGCAATGAGTTTTCAGAGGAGGGGAAAAGAAAGATAGAACTAGAAAACCCCTCCACATGATTTCAGACACACTGAGAAAGTCCAATGATGGTCCTTTAGGAAAGCATCAGACTTGAGCTATTCCATCTTCATTTTCACAGCCCATCCCTACTCTACCCCAATTCTCTGTCCCCAGTATGAATGCTCTTCTTTTCCCACTCATTCATGTCGACCTTCATATTCCATATAGAGCACTTACCACGGGGAAAGAATCCAGAATGAGGATGAAAACCCACTGTTACCTGTATAAGCGAACCAGAGGCGTTTAGCCTGATCCACTAAAGCCTAGAGCCTCCTGACATGGACAAACATCACATGGAAGTGAAATACAACCACCGCAGCAGTGACAGCCGTAACACCAATGAGGGCTTAAAACCCCCAGCACAGGGATCTGCAGGGTAATGGCACGTGCCTGTGGACAGAAGTACTTCCCACTGCAGTTCCTGTGGGCATGCATTAGCTTACAAAGACACAGCCTCTGAAAACACTCTTTTGCATTAAGCCACAGTTTCCTGTCTTTCACAGAGGTAATAGATTTATTCCCACCAGGTTGCTGAACCCATATTTGCAGCTTCACATGCAAACAAGGATTTTTTTAAAAAGTTCCCTAAGGGACTATCATGATCTGCTTGGCTGAAAAGCTTCTCCAAGTGACCAAGATAAACTAAGAGCGCAGCATTCCCTGTGGCTGTGTGACAGGGATTAAAGATTTTGAAAGGTAATATCCTCCTCTGAGCCTTTCAGCCAATATAACCATGACAATGATTTCCTTTCCTTGGCTGCGTACCTCGTGCTGTTTATGAAACATATGTGTTTTGGGAAATAAGTTTGAAAAGGAGACAGATTTTTCTTTCGTGTGACTGATGATGGTATGAGTTCTTGTAACCAGATATTAAGTGGATTAAATACAGAAACTATGACTTACAGTGTTCCTCTAGAGAGTAAAAAAATGCCCTTATTCTGTTCCCAGTATACGCTGAACGTGCTTTACACCTCGTTTTGACAGCATACTTGAGGTTCAGATAAATTCATGTAGTGCATCACTTCCCTCTCAAAGGCTTTGAGCTCCCTCTAGAGCCTTTCAGACACACACGAAGATTTTAATAAAAATGATGGGAAAATCAATTGGCAAACAATTGAGTAATGCACTTGCTGGGAACAAGCTGGATATAAGTCATAATTAAGAGTGACCTCTGGTGTTCTCTTCTCCCCTCTCTCATAATCTTTCTTTTCTCCCCCCTCGAGTCTGGGAAAAGCATAATTTTTGTCTGATCTTTTAAAAACTGAGATCAATTAAGGCAAACACCTGATGTATAAACCAATCCCCAAATGCCACACAGTGCTCAAAGACAGCCCTGAGGCTGACATAGATGCCATAAGAATTTTTGAGGGCAACCTGCTCTGCCTCCCTGTCCCAGGCAGGAGGAAGCCTTCACCCAGGTGGGACATCCTGTGTGGCTGTGCCGGAGAGGCTTCACCAGCACTGTGAGTCTCCTGCACCCTGTAGATGTGGTGAATCTCAGGGAAGGCAGCCCCATCACAGCCCATCTGCCTGTCCATGTGCCATAGCTGCCTCTCTGGGGACAGCCTGTCATAGGGGATGGTTTGCTGAAGTTGACTTTGGTGAGAGCATCCTTTTAGGACTGTGAAACAGCCCTGTGTATCCTCAGCTGAGATTTACTGAGTTATCCCAGATGTGTGGCACTGGAGACTTCCAAGGGACCATGGGGCTGGTAGTGACAGTGCTCACATGTACCTGCAGGCATCTAAGGCAGACGTGAGCCTGGTGCCAGCAAAGAGAGAAGTAGATTGTCTCTTTTTTTGAGATAGAAAAATTCATCCCACAGAGGGTACTTGCAAAGAATCTCAAAGTTTATTTGTGCATTCAAACCATGCACGCTGAGATGCCTTTGCTTGAATGCTGGTCCCATAGCACACAGAGGTATCCTACCACTTTTGGGAGCTAAGCCTTAACCTCTCTGAAGGCAACTGGGATTCTGAGAAGCAGCGGAAATCCCCCTTGTTGCAGAGTGCAGCTGAGGGCAGGTTAAAGAGCAGCTGTCACCACCATTACCCAAAATCTGCTGTCTCCATGCTCAGAAACTGTGGTGCTTGGACACACACAACCCCTTCTTCTCACTGCTGTACATTCATGTTTTATAGTTAAGGCGATCAACACCTCAGTCTAACAGATACAGCCATGCTTCTCACCTAGTTTTGAAAGGATTTGGAGTGCTGGTAAGCTCACCCAGCTCTGTGCTGGTATGATCTATCTTGGCAGGTACCTCCAAGTCCTTAGTGGGTACAGGGCAGGCACACAGTGCAGTTGTAGAGGGGCTATGCCAAGGTGGGTGGATGGCCCTGTTACGAGCAGCAGAGGTGTGACCAAGGATGGATGGCCTGTTTTGGAACCGCAGCCCAGGAGGATTGCTTTAGAAACAGCCCCAGTTGTGAGGGGTGACCACACAGTGTTTCAGAAGTGAATTGAGCACGGATCTGATCACTACCAAAATCACTGCATTGCCGTGCAACTCCCATGGGCAGAGAAGGATCAGCTCAAACCAAGTGGAACTGCTAGAGGACAAGAACTAATAACGCTTATTTTCGCTGGCTCACTTCTCAAGGTTGTTGTTAGTACTCTCCCTTTCAGTAATATCACTTGTTTTTTTTCCAACAAAACCAAGGTGATAGAGCACCTTTAGATGCATGTAAATGGGCACCTCTAAGAGCATTTCTAATAAACGATACTCAAAATGTTAGATCCAGCACTCAACCTAATCAAAAACAATCAGTGCAGGTGGGGTTAGATACAGGCTATACAGTTCTGGGATAGGAGTGCATTTTCTCAGCTGGAGGATTAGAGTGAACATCACTTGCTGATGGATGTAATAATGTAAGGAACATCAACACAGAAAGGGAATCTGATCACAGAATCACTAGGCTGGAAAAGACCCACTGGATCATCGAGTCCAACCATTCCTATCAATCACTAAACCATGCCCCTCAGCACCTCATCCACCCGTCCCTTAAACATCTCCAGGGAAGGTGACTCAACCACCTCCCTAGGCAGCCTGTTCCAGTGCCCAATGACCCTTTCCATGAAAAATTTTTTCCTGATGTCAAGCCTGAACCTCCCCTGGCTGAGGAGGGCAAGAAAATGAAGGGTCTTTTGAGGACAAGAAAACGGAGGAGAAATATTTGGAGCATTTGTTTGAATCTCTGCTTTCTCATCTACAAAAGTTCTAAAGGAAAGAAGAAATAGATATTTAAGAGATGGGAAAACAGCAAACAACACAAATAGAAGACACAATCCCTTCTTAGGCTTCACTCACCCGTTTGGAGTTTTCTCCTCCAATTCTGATACTTATTTAATGCTGTGGAGTGAAAACTGTTGGCTCTCTGTAGTGCTGAAGAGAAACAGAAAAGACAGGCAGTCAGTAAATGTAGCAAAAGCCAGAGAACGAAAATGGGTAGGGGGGATATGGAGAACGGGAACGGGCAAGCAGGGTTGGGGTTTAGTTTTCTACCCCCGGGGCGGCCGGGAGGGGGCAGCCTCGGCTCGGGAAGGGCCGGCAGGACGCTCCAAGGAAGAAAGCTGATGGAATTCTCCTTTATCCCCAAACTGACTCTTATCTCAGTGAAGCTGGCACGACCAGAAAGGTCCACACAGGCAGATCGACGAGGGGACAGGCTGAAGAGGTAAGAACTTAGGGATGCTGTAGCGCAACTGAGTGAGGATGCAGAGCTGAGAGACATACTGCTCCTGAGGACCTAGGTAACGCAGCTGGCGTGGTAGGGAGGAAGGGGGTGATGGGGAGGAAGACAACATTGGCAGCCAGGGGTGGGGAGAGCATGAAACTGGGGAGGAAAAAACGATAAAATCCTTCAGTGACTTGACTGGGTCACACACTGCTGGGCACTGTTTGGGGCTTGCCGCTTTCCTTTCTGCACCCTAAACAATGGTTTTGTTAATCCAGAGCCAAGTTAAACCACTGTATGAAATCCCTTCTTTTCTGCTTGGATTAAAAATTCATATAGGGATGTGGGGGTGGTGGGAGACAGGGAGAAATGAATTTTAGTGTCCTTTTCTTTTCAGTGAAATGATTTTTTAGCTCTTTTGTCACTAAAGCAGAGCCTGGTGGAAGAAACTGTGCATGAAAGAAGAACAAGTGGATTCCTCATAATGGTCCCTTCAGATTTACCCAAAACCCAGGCCAAGGCAGTTTGGGTGAGGACAAATAAAAGGACCTCAATATTTTAGCACCACATAGCCCTTTACGTAGACGTAAAAATCTGCCCAGAATGGCCAGAATATCACAATGTTTAATTTTTTAAAAAATATGCAATCAAGTCAAAGCCTCAGACTAAAATGACTAAAATCCAGGAACTCTACCCATTTCTAACAGGCTGTGGAAACTCATCCCCTGTCCAGGCATAGACAAGGTCTGAAATAAAAGCTGATTTCAATATAGCCTTTTCCACATGGACAAGAGTGATAAACCCAAGTGCAATTAATGAACCACAAACCCCATCAAGTTTATTGGGGTCCACCCTTGGCGTGCCAATGTAGGAGAGGACTTGAGAACATGGGCACAAATGACTGTTGCACATAAAAATGAAGGCAGCAAGTGTTTTAGGAGAACCCTCCATTTCCCTTGGGGTATCTACATATCCTGCCCAGACAGCTGCTCCCTCACTCCATCCACACATCAGATCAGCACAGCCACTCCAGCCCAAAATGGAGAAGCAGCATTAGCACAGGTCTGTTCCCACAGGGGAACTCCTGGTAGAAGGATCAGTATTGGTACCCTGTCTCCATGGCCGGTGGAGCACAGCTGCTCTGAGCAATGCCAGTGTGTGAGTCCGTAGAGATACAATACCTGGCACATTGGGCTTCCTCGTTCCTGCCCATGACTTCATCTGCTTACTGACCACTCCCTTTGTCCACTATATTTTGCCAGCCAGGCAGAAATATCCCACATGTTCCAAGCTCAAGCTAACCTGCCAGTGGTTCCAGCCAGCAGTATCACCACACTTCCTCTCCAGCCCAAGCTAACATCAGTGGTTTCTACTCAATGAATGAAAAGGTCTTGCATCCCCTGCCTGAGCACCATAGTAACACTCTGCAGCCCCGATACTGGCTCCCACGCACAACTCCAAAATGGCTGCTTTTGGCTTTCCATGTTAAGGGTTCAAAGGAAAGAACATGAATTTCTTGTGAGAAGCAGGAACATGCAGCAGGCTCCATCTGGAGCGCTAAAGACCTTTTTTTTTTCCTCTGCTGCAAGTAGCATGGAGGAGTTGCCTCAACACACTGCAGCTCTATTGCCAGCTCCCGAGGCACATGCAGCCATGCATTACCTACAAAGCTCTTCTGAGAGGAGAAACCCAACAGAGTGAGAATCCAGTAAAGCTCTGAAGACACTTCCTGAAGCAGAAGATACATAGCTCCAAAACATCACCACGTAGTCCTAGAATACCGCAGACCTCACTTCCCACAAAGACCCCTCTTTGGCTGTTTTTAGCACATCTTTTAGGCCTGACCAGCTCCAGCTCCAGAAGGAGTTTCCATTCGGAGGCAGACTGTTCCCAAACTTCTTCCTGTGCCCCTGCGATCTATATCCTTTCCTCCTTGCACTTTCACCAGATAAAAAAAAAAAAAAAAAAAATCAGCTACTGATAGAAATACAAATTGAACCATGTGGAGCTCTCTAGCGCTTCCCCAAATCACGCTTGCTTAGACAATACAGCAGGTTTTGCACAGGCTGCTAATAGTGTCTAAGTTTTTTACTGGAGGGAAAACATTCATCCCATGCCTGCAAGCTAAGCACAAGGCACAACCACTCGCGGTTACCCTGCATCGTGGAAATGCCGTTTCAGCTACGACACCCAAAAGGCAGGATCCCTTCCCCAGAAAAGATACCATTAATGGGTACAACTTGGCCACACTGCAACAACTTCCACTTGGAAACCTCTCCCCTAAACCTGATTTCAGTCCTCAGCAGAGGCTGCTGGAACATACCTGGGTCAGGATACCGCTTACCATCAGCAACTTTGGATGTTTTGGGGCTTTCCTCTGGCATTGCAGGGCCCCTGGCAAGAAACGGCCACCTCCGGGCAGGGGTTGGACACGCAGGGGGCTCCAGCGGTGAGGTCCATCCTTCGCTCACCTCTGAGTTTGACGAGTCTCCATTAAAATCAGACTCCACCTCAGAGCTATGTGGGGAAAGGACAAGATGGAAAGAAAGTGGGAAAGAAAGACTGGTCTAGTAGAAGCTGTCCCTGCCCATGGCAGGGGGATTGAAATTAAACGATCTTTAAGGTCCCTTCCAAACCAAGACATTCTATGACTCTATCTCAGAAGACACATAGTGCAGAGATATTTGTTCCCACTCAGTGCAACAAGAACCAGTGTCAGCTCTGACAGCAGTGCTGGCCACAGAGAAACAGACATTTTGCAGCCAGAGCTGATGTCCTCCTTTTGCTATTTTAATTGTTATTGCAGGATTGTGATTCGCTGTAGGTGATAAACAGCCAAGATATGCCTACTCCTATCAGACTTCTGGTGCCCCGATTCACACGTAACAGCATCGGAACTCAAAGTGCCACCAAGAGACATTTTGGATAAAACACTCCACTGCTTGATTAGCAGTGATAGGCCCTTCTGCAAGTCTGTCGCAAGATTAAGAAAGGGAAACAGTATTTTCAGTGCCACAATTGGCCAAGAAATAAGGCACAAGGGTCAAAACTCTACACTATTCACTTTTTTCCCAGCAGGTTTTTGGAGATAAGAGGCGTGCCTTTAGGGAGCTTACAGGAGGCCAGCAGGTCCAGGGCAGCCCTAATCCATCAGGGCAGCCTGCTCCAACTGCAAGGTGAGCTTAACCCATGAATTAAATATGTTTACTGCTGAACCTCACTGTATTGCCCATTTGGAACCTGGAAGCAGCTCCCTTCTTTGGGCAGCAGTAGATGCCACACACCCATCACTTTGCAAGTGGCAGGGAAGGTGCAGCCACCTCCTGCAATGAAGATGTCTTGGTGCTAGCACTGCCAGCAGAAGATAAAGCTGAGGAGTGTGAGGACGTGCCTTCAGTGGTCTGGGGGAATCCAGTGCTGGAAATCACACAACATAAGCTGTTTTACCCCGAGGTGACAGATGACATTGCACTGGCACTTGGCTGAAACCATCTATGCTTATTTTGGTGGCTTCTAAATCAAAACATCAAGTATGACAAAACAACACCTTTCAAAAGAAAAGCTTTGCAAATATATGTGAAAGCTAAAAAAATAAATCAGAACATATTTAATTCACCATGCAGAAAGGCAGACAGCTCAGATGGGACCTCTGTAAAACTGGGGTATTTTGTTCTTTGCAGCAGCAGCAAGAAGCTTTCTGTGCTTGGTCTTGACCACACTTCTGTGTGTTGCAAGTCAAGATGTGAAGGAAGCCTGGAGGAGAGGTGTGAGGACAGTCCAGCAGAAAGGGCTTATGCATGAAATTGGAGAAAATGGTAAGCATTGGTCTAGAGAGAAGACTGAGTGAAGCTACCCGAGCAGCCTTCAGACATGCAAAAAACTCTGTAGGAAATGAGGAAACAAAGTCTCCTCATTCCTGGAAGCCACTGGGATGGCCCATGTGACAGTGAGAGTAATGAGGCACCTGAGCTGATCACAGAGACAGATTTTGGCATCCCTTTCCTTAAATATAATTAAAAATACAGCACACACACAAGTGAATGGCATAAACATCATGACCTTGCCTCTGGGCAGAAGGACAACTGTTTAAGGTGATTATTAGTCCTTTTTTTCAATAATCATGGGGTTTCTTTCATCTCTAAAGGCCAGACTGTAGGGAGCAGGCACTTTCAGGTGTTCTGCTGTGACCACGTTCCCGTCAGCATAAATAAGCATGCCACCACCCCACTCAGCTTATTTTTAATGCAAACAATACTGCTAATGTAATTTGTAGATTTATTGTGATGATTAATCACTCTGCCTTAAAAAAAAAGAGGAGCTTACGCCATGAGTAGTCCTGTTGGCGTGGCAGAAGAAAGCTATTTTGTGTTTATATAGCACTGCCTTGTAGAAAGTAAAGATTTATTGTAACAGGCGAAGGCAGAGCCCAAGAGGCACGAGCAAGAAGAGCTAAAGGAAAGGCTGTATAAAGCCAGCCTTAATGCCATATGGGTAGTGTCGACCAGTCCTGCACCCCTGTCCCACTGCCCAGACCAAAGGAGCAGCGCTGGGAGGCCAGGGACAGCAAGGCAGCGAGGATGGGAGCACAGGTCCTGGTGTGCTGCTCTCTTGACAAGCTGAATCAGAGTGGCCTTAAATTTCACCACTCAGACATACTTTTCAGTTTTCTTTCAAGCTGTGTTAAACATACATATATATATAAATATATGAAGTCTTTGATAGCTGAGATCCTGGTTGGGTGAAGATACCACACTGAGACTGGGCAGAGTGCCACGCAAAAGAAAAAGACCTGCCATTAATATTGATTGATACATTTCTGTTTTAAAGAGCAAAATGTTTATTTTCCTTGGCTGGCAAGGAGGTTAGTGCTATAGTACAAGGCTTCTCTGATCTCAGCTTGATAGGTAGTCATTACTCAGAAGTACCTAAAGCCTGAACTGCAAAGGAGTATCATCAATCCAGTCGCTTTCCCTGTCACACTGGGTACCTCCAGCCAGCTCAGCGGTGCCATTGTCACTTGCTGTTTCTCTCGCTCCCTATTTTTAGGCAGGAGTTGGCCTGTTGGAGTGGTGTGAGCTGAAAGGTGCCTGAGCTGCCACAGCAGCAGGAGGCTGACCTCAGAGACACTGTCACCAGCCGTGCTGGTAACAGACACGGCGTTGCCCCTAACTCCGCGTCCTGCTGGCAGGGAACCAGGGGCCTTGCCATCCAGCCGTAGCGGCTGTGGCAGGAAAGGGAGCTGATCCCTCAGATCAGAGAGACTAGCCGTCTCTCACCACTGCCTGGGCACTGCGGGGACACCACGGGCCAGAGGGTATTAGCGAGGCAGGGGCTCTGTCAAACAGGTAGGAAACCCTTCCCTAAGCTCTCCATCCCCTGCGGGAGACAAACCTCAGCAAGGTTCATCCTTTCCCAGAGGAGCACCAGGCGCATGCAGCAGAACAGAAATACCATTTAAAAATCACTGCAGGGAATAAGAGAAAGTTGCATTTCTAAAAGCACTGTGTTCCCCAAGATGCACACAGCACTATGAATAGGTGTGTAAAGGAAGTCAAGAATTTGAAATACCTTCCTTACAGAGCAATAGCTCTGTGTTTGCAATAGTTGGCTTTGGGTTTGCCTTCCCCCCTCCCTTGCTTCTTTTTTGCTTCTCAGTAAGGAAAACTGTTATCTCCTGAGTAAAGCAATCTAATCTTTAGATGGAATGAACTCCCACAGAATCCTTCCCAGAAAGCCAATATATTCTAATCTGTGTGCAGCCATCAGGCTTCCCTTGACAGCTCCCTAAGGATCATCAAATTTCAGACTTCTTAGGGGTGGACAGGCACCCAGAAGCCTTGGGAAAGGCTCAGGGTGTGGAGCTGCAGGATGATGCCCGAAGTGGGAGGTGGCCATATCACAGGATGCACCTTTTGCCGCAACACATCCACTGTGCTAATCTCTCAAGCAACATTTTTTGGTACATGAAAAGCTGAACTCAGGCTAATCAGGGCAACGTTTTTCTCTCTGATTCAGACCTCTGTGTGGGATGTGAATGTTTGAAGATTTCCTGCAAAGTGAGTCATGTGTCTGGGGGATTTATGGCTGCAGTAGAGAACAATTGTTATTCTGAGTGGTTTGTCTGTTCCTTCCCCCCACTTTCCCCCAGTTGTATGTGCATTCAGTACTATATTTTGTTATATTTTTCCTTAGTGCTCCAGTGAAAACCAAGCTGCTCTTACTTTTTTTCTATGGGTTTACTTCTATTATAAAGTACCTGCTTGCATCACTAGTGACCATCACTCGGATAGCGAGAAGGTTGTGCTCAGTCATCTCCTCCTCAGGTATGACCCTTACGGTGGACCACTCAGGGGAAGGGGGCAAGAACCAGCTTTCCAAGTCACAGTGCTCGGGGATGCTCTTCACCTTCTTCGGGGAGGTGGGCTCATCAGCTGTGGGCAGGCAGCGGCCTAGGAAAGCAAAAAAGTGATATCAGGATGTTAGGGGAGGAGGAAACCCATGGTGGGGACCTCACCCCCACGTTTGGGTGGTCACTGCTGGTGGTTTCTGCGTCAAGCCCTGTGCTGTGCCCATTAGCAGAGCCAAGGTGAGTGCCTGGCACAGCAAGAACATCCCTTCAACCCAGTACACCCCTGAAAGGGTTTGTCAGCTTGGATGCAGAGGGAAGGAAACTCCAGGGACATCCTCAGCTTTTGGAGCTGCAGGTCTTCACTCTGCTCAGTGGGATGGCCACCAGACTACGTGCCTGGTGGCAGCAGTAAGACATGTGCCAGCCACACAAGTAAGGATTTATGGTCTCTCTTCAGGCTCCTGGTATACATGTCTGACAGACAGAGCAACCTTGCTTGAGTGGCTAGAACTCCAGCCTTTTATTGCAAGTTTAGGTCAATTAAGGACAGTGGAAACAAGCAAAACAAATGCAAGCTCTTCAGGTTATTTTTGAGTGCCTACAGCAAATACAGACACACTGATTTGGGAAATGAAGCAGCGTCACAGCAGTTAAACACCATCCCTGAACTTCATACTCAAGCAGGAGGAATAAAGAATAAATCCAAGTTTCCCTCACTCACCGCAGGTGATGCGGATGGAGCCAAAGAGAGATCACATCTTCTTGTGAAATCATTGATTTCTGAGCAACTTCCTCTAGCCACAACACCTATTCTCCTGCATAAGCAAATACCAATGTATCATCTGTGCAAGTTCCCCTGGGGCTTGGCACAGAAGGGACAGATTACAAGCTCCAAGAGAGTGGCTTTGCTGGATTCATTTCCCATTTCCCCACATTTAATTCAAGACTGTTGCTTCTAATTCACACTTGTATAAGTGAGGAAAAATCAGACCTGGGACATGGCTTATTTTCTCATCTATTAAAGTAAACTACCAAGTAAACATCAATTAAACCCCTCTTTAATTTGCATCTCCTCCATTTGTTGCTGGAGTGCACTCATCCCTGTCCCTCCACCCTGCAAGGGTTTTTAGACTCAAATGCCAAGTGCTTGCATGGTTTGAACAAAGAAGACAAACCTGCCAGAAGTAGGAGTGCTCCAAGCAAGTCACAGACTCATCAGGAGGGTTATATACACTGCAGAGCCTGAACACTGTCCCCTAGGACCCTCCAAAGCAGCAATTCCCCACCTGTAGTCCCTGTGTCTGCCCCTGGGCCATTGCACATGGCTGTTCCCTCATATCTGAGAGATACCAGCCCTGGGACACAACCTGCACTGCACTGAGCTCTAACTCCATCTCAAATTGCATGGTCCATCCACCACTGTCCCCTCCCCATGTTAACGTGTCTGTGGATCTGTGAAACAAGGTTCTCAAAACAATCTGCAGCAGCAGAGCCACACCTTTATTTTGCATGATTTAAGTAGCTTCCATCCTCCCCTAGAAAGAGAGAACTAGTGTTCTGTGCTTCTGCATCTCTCCCACAGTTATTGTTTGTGCTCATCCTCTTACTATGAATATAAGCATCATTGAGGAAAGCCCAGCTGCTGGTGGCAGGGATGACTGCTCTACAGATACAACCCTTCTGCTGGCCAGGTGAGGCTCTCTTACTTGTACTCACAGACTGAGTAACATGGCTTTGCAGTAATTTTTTTAGTAGTTTTACTGACTATATGCTTTTCCCAAGTGGTACAGGGTACTGCACTTTTCAAATGGCTGTGGTGAGCTCTAATTTTTCACCATTCACAGAAGTTAATATTTTCTTGGCTTGAAAACTCAAAGAATTCACTGCTCAAAAGAATTTTGTCTGTTTTTTGATATTTTTTTTCTTTTTAGTTATGCTACTTCTATGTACAAGAAGCTAAGGAGGAAGGAGGAGGAGCTCACTGTTTCTCTAGAGCAAGATGCTCCCATGTGAAAACACATGCTCAGGCTCTGCATCCAGCTCACTAACACCAGAGCAGCCATGTGTTTCTTGACCGCAGACATTTAATTTCCTTTGGGAGATGGAGAAAATTAATCCCTCTCTAACTTTTATGTCTTATACTTTGGCCCAACCAGGCCATCCACCTCAAAGCTGCTCATAGGCAGCACAAAACAAGCCTGACAGTGCTTGGATGCCAGAGTAGGAGTCCAATGGTCAAGCAGGGCACAGCTGCCCTTCAACATGTAGGGGCATAAAACCCATTTAGGAGCAGCCTCTTCTCCCCCACAGCTGGGCTGGACCACAATGTGCCATTTCTACTCACCAGAAGCAAAGTACAAAGCAGTATTGTGAGCCAACCTGTAAAACTGCAGTATTTCCACTCAACAGTCTCCTTAAAAGATGTTGTATTTTACATGGAAATCAGAGCAAAGAAAACCAAACAGAAGTTTGCCAGCTCTGTCTATAAACTTTGTACCCACACTAACAATAAGCACAAGATCACTGCAAGTGGCTGTTAAAGAAAGTTAGTTCTGCAATCATTTACTTGCCTGCTCAGTAGGTATTCCCTCCCCATCCCATGCGTTAATGTTTTCCCTACCACGCTAACCGGAAAGAGGAGAAAATATGTTTATGACTAACAGACACACAGCTGGAGAGCACTGAAAGCCACAGACAGACTACCTAAAGCGATTCCCAATGTGGTTCCTGAGTGGGAGCAGACTTCCAGTCAACAAGTCTCTCTGCAACAGCCACACATCCAGTTCTCAATCATTGTAGACACAATTTTCAGAGTTGACGAGGGACCTCAGGGTGTCATCCAGGCCACCAGATGACAATGACAGATGGCATCTTCACCTCTCCCTAAAAAGATATAGTTCTGTGCTTGTTTGTTTGGGCTTTTTTTGGTTTTTTTTGTTGTTTTTTTTTTTTTTTAAATTTCCTTGTCTGTTTTGGTATCATGGCATCTCTCTTTCTTGAGTTCTGCACCTAGAATCTGATCCTCTAAGGAATCTGCTAGACAGCTAAACTCTTTCTAAGCAAGGTAAGTTTGCGTTCACAGTGATACTGATCAACATCCCACATCAGCATCCACCTCAATTTAGTGAAAGATGTCCCTGCCCATGGGGTTTCCAACCCAAGCCACTCTTGGATTAGAAAGCAAACTCTTTAGTAACATATTTAATCAATATTTGTATTGTGTCACATAAAATTGAAACAACTGCATCACTTTCAACTCCATAAAAGCAGAAAGTGGACCACCTGGGTGTTTCAGTGCGTGGGATGCATTAACTCAAGCAGCAGGTTACACACTCTGCAGGACATTTGAAAAGATTAAAGTTAGTACCACTGTTTCTCATCACAGGGCTGCACCTTGGGCTCAAACAAAAGACAAAGACGTTCCAGATGCCCATGTGTTAGGGTTTTTTTATAGGTTCTGATGAAATTACACAATTTGACTGGTCTGCCCTAGAAAGCAGCCCTTCCCACAGCACTGGACTGAACCTCCAACCCCACAGGCAGGTACTGATACTGGCAGAGCACTTTGGGCTTTCACAAGAGAGAGATTTCAATCCCTGAGAGCAAGGAATGGACTGAGTACAGACAGCAGGGACAAGCTGCTGCTGGATTCACATAAACACCACGGAGGAAGAGCGTGGCCAATTCAAACAAAAGCCTGGAGGCTCCGCAGGCCCAGAGTCTGCCTGGCAATTATTACCTGCTTCTCCATAGCAATGCAAACAAATCCAATCAGCCATAAGCTCTGACTCCATTGCTGGCCATCACTGCTGTTAATTTTAAAGGAGTATCAAAAAAAGAGAAATACAATCAGATATAAGCAAGGAATTTACAGAGAAAGCTTTTTTTTTTGCACAAAACTAAGAAGGGCTTTCTGAACTAATTTCTTCTGAATCATCCCAAAGGCTGAGTACTTACATAAAGGTAAGACACGTGTGTATCCTCCTGAACAGATACTAGGATAAATAAGAAACATCTTTTGTACCTCTCCATTCCATCTGGGAGCCCTACAGCTCTCCCTGCATCCTGGACAGCCACTCATCCATACAGCACTGGCAGTCAGGTCCTCAGGGAGATATTGGCACAGTGATGTTGAATGGGAAAACACTGATTTTTTTTTGGAAACCTGACTCCAGGGTGGAAACCAGCCTATAAACATCTGTGTCCTTATTTCCATCACACTGCAGGTTGAGAGTTAAGCACCTCAGACTGGCAACTCTAGTGACCATTGCAACTAACTGGTCACACACCAAGCTGCCTCCTCATGGAGGAGGCAGACAGAGCCTCACTGGAGGCTGAGCTGTGCAGGGGACAAGCCTAAGTTTTTTGGCATTTCTGGGTATGTACAGTAGCCCCTTCTGCCACCCCTGCTCTCTGGGGAAACTCCAGCTCTTGTGGAAGGATTGAGGTGGACATCCAGCTCCTAAATCCAAGGTGGCAATTCCCACATAAGCTCCAAGATATCTAATTCTGCTAGTGCTCAAGTCTTTTCATAAATCTGTGCCTGACTGTACTTACCATGTTATCCTACTTCACCAGAAGACAAACAAAAAGGCCTTATTGCTATTCCCAAAGGGGAAGGGGCATGCAGGTGGACCAAGCCACTTGTCTGGAATTACCCAGGCATCCTGTGATGCTGTAGGCACCTCCATGGCCAACTGGCATTCTTGCTCCACATCAGGTTTCCTCCCTAGGACAGGAGATTTTCTACTAGAAGCTAAAAGACTGAGTCAGAGGAATTGAACTTTTTAAGATAAACATATACAATGTAAAAGCTGAAGAGGCATCCGGTCTGTGGGACAGAAAAGGCACAGCTCCATTTCCTGACGATGCAAACTGGTGCTGTGCCACTGACCTCCGCAGGGCAGCACCAGACGCTATCAGAGGATAACCCAGTTCTCAGGAAACAGTCACTCAAAATAGCATTTGCGTAAGATCTTACTTCATTTCCATCATGCTCACTTCAGATTTCCTGCTCTCTGTTTCTCAGCGTGCTAAAGATCTCCAGCAGTGAGTACACCAGCTCCTTAGAATACTTTGGACTGGAGTCCCTGCTAATCCTTTGCCAAAACGTTCAAATAATTTAGCGGCAGGGTGGGGGGGTGTTGGGGGCATGGACAAGCTGTGCATGGGAAGGCGTTAATCTTAGGTCGCAGTCAGCTGACCAGATCTGTCATGCGAGTATGACTGTATGGGAGGGACAGGCAGCACACACCACAAGTATCTCGCAGCATGCTGCTGGCCAGTTAAAGTGGAAATGTCCTAACAACAACTGACGTGCATTTTTTAGGTGCTGAAATTTCCTAAGCTAGTCAGTATGAGTAAGCCAGGGACTCAATGTGCTAATTTCCAAATCCTTCATGTCCTTTGGTGCTTTCCTGCCCACGTCTGAAGGGAAGTGAGCAGGGGGGCAGTCCTGGCTCTGCTCAGACACAAGCTATAGGTCCTCTGCAGCCTAGGAAGCCCAGTGTTCATTCTCTCTTTTCTATGGACTACACTTACACAACCCTTACTTGCCATCTGAAGGCCTGATTGGACTAAGAGAATTTAAATTTTCCATGCCTTAAGTTGTTGTTAGCCTTTTTACTCCACCGTCATCTGCAGATGATGATCTTCCCTCATCCATCAAACTGTGCCAGTGCTTTGTTCTGGCCACACCATTGCCTTTTCCATTCATCTCCCAATTCTCTCTCCTCCCCCCTGCCAAACACTATGCCTTGCCTAACTGATCCCTTACCTCCTGCTTGCCTCTCTATAGCAGCCTTTCTCAGGGCGATGCCCTTACTACCGGCTGCCAGCCAGCGGGCTTCTGGGTGCTCACTTCCCTCCTCTTCCAACTCCAAACCTTGACAGCCCTCACCCAGTTACAGGCTGGCTCTGCTATTGAGCTGGGCAGTTTCTGGGACTGAAGACATCTTTCTGGCTCCACAGCAGGTGGACTTGGCCAAAGGCAAGGTCTTGGAGAGGCTCTGCTCATCAAAGCAGCGAGAAAAGTCTCTGTAGTACCACAAAAGTGGCCTCACATTTTCTGCTCCTAAACCACGTGACAAAACCATAGGTCCCAACAAGAGCGCAGAGTCAAGCTGGGTTGAAGCATACCAGCTAGTGGCCATACTTCATGGCTGAGCTGTTCTTACCATCACCAGCCCAAGGGCATGAACACACCATCAGAGGGCATGCTGCATCATGGCATGGTGTGGGCCACTGGCCTTTGGAGAACACACTGCCTGCTCAGCCAAAGCCTAGAGAAGGTTTATATGCTTTACTACCAGACTGCAGCCCAGCAGGACAAAACTTTGGGGTTTTTTTCCTCCCCCACTTCAAGAAAAAAACAAGTTTCTGCTCAGGTGATTTGGGTTCAGTTCAGTTCCTCTGTTACATACTGTCCTGAACAATATAAACAAATTTAGAGGAATTTTCCAAAACATCCAGAAAGCCAGATCCTACTGAATTTGGGGAAACTATTTTAACCTCTCTGTCCTCTGCTGTCTGTGTTCACAACAGCAATACTCACGCTTTCTCTGCTTTGCCATAATCACTGCTGCAAAGGGCAATTTGAGGCTTTAGGAAGTTGTCCCTTTGGCAAAGTTACAGCTAGAAAAAATAAGACATAGAGCTGAAGCCCTTTAATGCAGAAAAAAATTGCATTGCATCTTATAATGTGGAGCAATGTTCAATATACTGATGCATTCACATCATCAGTTACAGAACAATCCTGGGGCATGGATGGTTGATCCTGGTGTCCTGGGGCAGCACCACCTTCACACACAAGCCCTACCACCCATCTCTTCAGTGCAAGTGCCTTGCCTTGGTCTGAGTTCTCCTGATCACAGTCCCCGATTGACTTGCTTTGAAAGCAAATAACATGGCCTTAGGGTTTTTGGATTTGGTTTTTTTTATGCAAGCAGTGGAAGTCAGTGATATTCAGTTATTTAAACAGCAGCAGGAGAATAAGTGATTTGGACAGAACAATCCTGTATTCATCTGGCCCTCCCACTCAAATACGATGAAAAATTTGGATAAACAATTTCTCCTTTGTCTGTATTTTAAAGCCTACCTCATCCTCCTCCACTGGGAGAGAAACAACTGTTTTCCTTGCAGTGAAAGGATTTAGCTAAACCATGTGGTAATTGAGAAATATCCCTTAAGCTTCATCTGCAGGGCTTACATTCGGGTTGGTGCTCACCCAGAGGTCAGGGCTGTTCAGAATTTGCTCCAACTTACGGGCTTGGCCAAAAAACCCTTGCAGACCCCACAGATGGATGCAAATCTCTTCCCAGTAAAACACACCTTTGCTTTCCATTAAGTGATGTGCCAAGTTTTCTCCATCCAATATTATGCCATCTCGCTCTTGTGTTTGAGAGAAAGCAATTTTTGTGCCAAGGGTGGAATGAGTCAGAGATGCAGCCAGTGAGTGACAAAGACTTTACAAGATCTCTGTGACACTGGAAGGGTTTACAAAACTCGGAGGTGGAGCTTATTGCAGCTGCACAGATATGGTCAAGCAGCATAAGTCCTCAGTTTTTCCCTCAGCACTAATAATCCAAAACCCACAACATTTACTCACTACACATAAAGCAGTGAGACATTTGGACTGTAAGACCATCTTCAGCCAGTTAATAGCTTCTGGGTAGACTTGCAGGAACTCACCCAACAGAGGCTGTAGCTAAGCAAAATGCACAACTCAGGGAAATTTGCATCAAGGAGCAGAAAAGGCAACAAAGCAACCCAAGCCTTTGGAAAGACACAGCTAGGTCATGGATTGGCCTGCCAGTCTGCATGCAGAGCCCCAGCCCTCCAAAACCCTTCATCCCGCTTTAGGGGAAGACAGGCTATGTGAAGATGCTCCCTTCTCAGCGCAGCTGCCAAGCAGGAGCCAGGCAGGGCTGGTGCATCAGCAGGGGCCTGTTTCAAGCTGATTATCAAATCTGAGAAACAAACTGTACTTCGTTTATGGCTTGGTAAAGTAGCAGCCTCTAATTAGGAACATAATAATGGGGTTTGGAGGTCCCTGTATAGACAGGTCGAGCAGCAGTCCTCCTGCAGGGGTTCTGAAGAGACATTTTTTCTTCATGTCTCTGGACATGGCTGAGCCCTGCAGGAAACTCAAGGTACCTTCATACTAGCAAAAAGCATACAAATTCAGTGTGGTTCTTCTGCTCACTGAAAGATCATTGCAACTATGATTGACAGGCTTGTAAAATTCACATGCTTACAGAATAACACCCGGTGATGATCGACCATAACCTAAGAAGCAATTTTCTCTCTCTCTCTCTCTCTCTCTCTCTCTCAATTTATCTTTTTTAATTACTTTTTGTGACAGCATCCTCAGTGCTCTGGATCCACTCCAGCATCTAAAACCTTCAAGCAGCGCCACCCTCCCGCAAAGGCTCTATCCCCAGCAGGAATGGTCAAGGTGGGAGCATGGCAGAGTGACAATGCGAACAGAGCTGAGACCCAGTTCTGCTGCTGGGGCAGCCCCACAAATCATCCTGAAGCTCAAACAAGGATGGAGAAAATCTCTCAGCAGGTACTCAAGTCCTTTTGCAAATATTTCAGTTCACCTTCCTCCCTCAGGTACAAGAGCAGAGCTGATAGCCAAGCACAGCAGAGCAGAGATCTTTCTTGTCTGTAATATTACAGACACGCTGCTTATTACAGACATGAGCTATGTGAGTATCCTTAAAGCCCTGAAAGCCTGCAATTAGTATTGCTACTAATTTTCTCCTGAAGTGATTTTAAGGCAGTTATACCGACAGAAACACAGAGCAGGTCTCCCCCACAGCTAGCTTTGCTTAAGCTAAACAGGAACAGCATTGCTGCGTGGGCCTGTTGGCCCCATGCTGGAAAAAAGCAACCCCCTCCCAGCGTTGCAGGGTGTCACTGCCAGTGCCTGCAGGGACTGGGGAGGGTTTGCACAGAGCACTGTGCTGTACAGACCCATAGCTAGGACTGACACTGTTTCATGATCTCAGCACCACGACACACTACCTGGCGTGGCTGGGTCATTCCAGCTCTACTAGGTCACTCCATTAAAAAGCTCAGGTTCAGATTTTTGAAAGCTCAAATCTCAAGAGATGCTTATTGCCCCTCCATGACTAACAAACTCCTAAATGTAGTCTACAACCACAGAAGATCTTTCTGCTACTCCAAAACAGATAAATACATCATCACAACTGTTCTCCTGGTCCCAGAGGCTTTGCCAACACACCAGTCCCATTTAATGAGGGAAAGGTGCTGAGTTACATGCTGGTGTCTCATGCACACGATGCCAATTCAGCCCTGCACAGAGAAACACTGAATTCTATTTCCACACTATGCCATGCTTGGCAGCGCGATTGCAATGAATTTTGCTTAGCTGATGAAAACACCACGATCCTGTGACAGTCCCTGGCACGGGTTCCCTCCAGAAACCTGCCTGGGAGCAGCGTGCCACCGTACACGTGGCAGAGGAGAGGCCCTTTCCAAAGGGGCTTAGCGTCCACCCCCCTGGGGCTTCACAGATGGCTCTCAGCACCTTCTATGATTACCATTTATAAGGCACTGATCGCTCCAGCATCAGTAAGTGCCCCCACTGATAATGCCAGAGCCAACAGACATAAGCAGGAGGTGTTACTCACACTGGTGAGTCCTATTTGACAAGGCAGCCTGACTTTCTGTACAGGCTGCTGCTCCCGAGTCATCTGCCAAACCAGCGTCAGGCAAACCACATTACTGTGACCTGACAAGGAGATGACAAGGGCTCGGGAACCAGCCAAATTTGGGCAGAGCCAAGCCCCTGCTGGGGGTAGCTGGGCTGGAAAAGCCATTTCTCCCCAGCCTCAGGCAGAGAATGCACTGTCCACAACAGCACAAAGCCTGCTGCATTCTGCCAAACAACATTCCCCTCCCCACAGGGAGTGACGGACCAAGTGCCTCGGACACCAGCTGCCTCAGGGCAGCTGTGCTTTATCAGTTCTGGTCAGGAGAGGCTGCTCTGTGTGTGCCTCTGCCCATCTTGGACAAAAGTGGTCAAAGATGCTCCACTGAAAAATCCCCAACCAAGGCAGCTGCAGTAGCCTCCCTATCAAGTCAGTGCTGCTGTGCTATAAGCAGCTGGAAGCATTCACGTCTATCTGCCCTCTTCCTCTTTAGCTGGCCTTAAATCATGACAGGGGCATTCATTTTTAAGTAAGGTACAACGAGAGCTCCTGCGGTATTTCTTGGCTAAGGCCAGTCTGACCAAACGGGAGCCCTGCACAGGCAAAAAGGGGGAGCAAGCCTTGCTGAGCTAACTGGAGTATGAAAACTTAACTAATACAAATCCAGAGAACATTTCTGAAGGCAGACGAAAAAAAATCAGAGCAAATTTTAAAATAAGTAAATTCTTAAAATAATTTTTTAAAAAATAAATCTTTAAAATAAATTTTAAAATTATATCAACCTTTCTGCTTTGGGCCACAACACACCCAGCACAGCAGTGGTCAGGTATAGAATTTCTGCAGGGAGACAGGTCAAGAAAGTGCCCCTGAGAGCACCCTGATCCGCCCAGCCTGGGGGTCCCTCCATATCAAACACAAAGTCTGGTGACTGAGCAGGTGGAGACCCCCAGCTGGACCCTTGGAATGGATAAGAAATTGTTCATACCTGCTGTAGGCAGTAAAAGGGGACCCTGCCACAATCGCCCTGCCCTGCAGGCAGCTCAGTACCAGCCCTGTGGCTCAGAAAACAGACAAGGAATGACCAGTTTCTTAGAGCTCTGCCTATGTTGTCTATCTGCACGTGAGCCTTTTTCAGGGCCAGGAGGGACAGGAAACCTGCTGGAATTCAGTATCACAACCTGCATTTGGGATGTGACATTCTAGCTTCTCTGACATATCACGTTTTTGTGACTCCCTGATGGCTGCGAAGCAGGAGCAATACTCACCCACAGCTGCCCCAGTCATTCAGGACTGGTAAAGGGCTTTCAGGTCCTCAGGTGAAAAGCACCACTGAAAGCCCAGCTGCTGCTCTTAGTAGAGGGAGGTTGGTACTCAGGCACCTGAGGCTGGCACACAGCCTGCCGTTCCTGCTGTGCAACTGGCCCAGTACAACATAGGATCCCCACAAAGACCCCAGTTTAACTTCTGTCCTGCTTTTCCAGCTGGCAATCCTGAGACTCTTAGCCTGCCATTAAGCTGTGTCACCTCATAATTCATTCACAGGATGAGTGGACTCTGCCTGGCCTTGTATGGAGCTACTGACTAAGGCAACAACAGGACTGAACAATTTTTAAGCGCAGTTACTCATAAACGTAGGCAGCTCTGATGGTGAAAGCAAACACCAGTTGGCATAAAAAACTGGCATTAAGAAATTCAGTCAGCAGACCACAAACTGATCTGTAGCACGCTCAACACGCTTCACTGCCCCTCTGACCTCTTACTGCACAATAGAACAAAAAAGTAGTTTGAGCCTTGCTTATAAAAGAGCAGCGCTTTAAGAAAGCTGTTGGGCAGAAGGAAGGCATCTTTATACCAGTGCTGTAGAAGCAGAGCTGAAATTAACCCAGCCAGCACAAGGGTGAGATACAGAGCAGAGAGCACTGACCCGGCAAGCACAGCCTGCACGGGACTGTGGAAGGGGATCGAGAAACCATGACACCTCCAGCTTGTTTAGACCTTGGTCTCGCTGCAATGTACTATTTACCTGGCCCACACTGGAGTGAAACCTGAGCTCAAACCTGCTACAACTTCAACTGTGCCCTATATAGCCTGAGCTTCAAAACACAGAAGGGTGCATGCTTCACTTTGAAGCCGAACACATCCCATCAAGGTATTCAACAGATCTGCTTTAGGAGGCTATAGGGCTTCTAACAGCACTCCCAAACCGATGTCCTGTCCAAACTTGAGTTTTCATAACACCTGAGAAACTGCCAGGCAGATTTCTGTCCTTGAAGAAGGACTCTTGTGAAAGACAATGCCTGACATTTCACAGATGTCAGCTCTTGCCTCAGTTCTCCTTTTCCTCATGCTTGCTTCATATGCCTACAGAAGTAATTTCCACATTATGGTGGCTAACAAACAGCAAACAGTAAAGGCAACAGCTTTTCTGCTGCCCCTTCTCTACCCATGACCCAGTGCTGGGCTCCTCCCTGTCCTGTGCCCACACCAGGATCCTATTTTCTCCCACTCCCCGACAGGCCCAGGCCAGCACCTACAGAAGTTCTTCAGCAGCAAAACACTTTTTTCAAAGTATCCAATACTAACTTGATAAACAGACATTTCTGAATTCAGGCACAAAACCTAACCAGGGAATTTGAAGCTGGCAAAGCAAGAGGAAGCCTGAAGCACGTGACCTTTGAATACATTCAGGACAGTGCATGTTTATACTTCTATACAAACTAAGCAAAAATTAACAGAGATAAAGGAAAAATCAACTCACTGAAAACTTACTAGATATGCTGAATGTATCTCTTTATAGAAAATTGCTTCTCAAACAAAACCTGCTATGATAACACACTGTTTCTATAATTTAGGGTAAAAAAATAGAGCAATCTGTGTTAGTCTGGTACATTAATGCATGTAATAACTGCAAATTCAGAGTGCAGTGACAACAGTCTCAGTCTCTAGAGTGATAAGTTTCTGTCAAAATATTTCTTACACACAGACTCAAAGCACCAAAAACCTTAAAACAAATTTGTGAATGAATACCTGCAGGAGGAATGCTGAAAGAGCAAATCCAAGGCTACAGCACTGTGAAAACCTCTTTGTAATGTCACATTAAAAAAAAAATAAATTAGAAATTCCATCCATTTCAATCAAGTTTGGAGCTCACCAACTGATGAAATCGAAGCCTCCCTTCTCTTTATGTTAACACAGATCATGAAAAAAAAGGAAAGAGACTTTGCAAATATTTACATGACTAATATGTATACTAGGATCAAGCATTAATACATAATGTTGTCTAATCTTCAGCAACATGATCTTTCATGCAAAAAAACCAAATAATCTGCAAACATGTCCTGCCTTCAAAAACATAAATATTAATGCAAAAATCAGTGTATTTCAGGACTCATTGTTTTGATTGGAATGTGAAGAATGACTGAACCAGAAATGAATTAAAGCCAATTACAGTAACTAATTGCCATAATGTTGTGGGAAAACACAGACCATGGCTCTTTCTTGAGGCTGGAATACATACAGAAGCAACTCTCAATGACATTTTATGGCTGTAGCAATCTAGAAGAAACCAAGAGGCACAGAAGTTACTTTTCTTGACAGTTAATGAAAGGCTGATGTTTGCATCTGAGCAATTCTAAGAAGTTTTGTCTGTACTCTTTTTTTTTTTCAAATCAAGAATGCTTAAAAAGTGGAAGAATTTTAATTGTAAAGCATTAGCATAATTATACAAATAAGGAAGGTTACCTTTACAGAATTCTAACATGCCTGATTTTCAGTAACAGACATCTAGGCAGGTAATGCTACCTTGTGTTGAGAATGAAATTTTAGCCTGTTTCTTCAAAAAAAAAAAAAAAGCAGATGTGTCTGCATTTCCAATCCAATTCGTCCTAGTGGCAACAGATACGTTCAGAACCCATTTGAACCAGTATAAAAAGAGGGAAGACAGAGCGACTTCTTAAGCCTGCCAGACACAGCAAATGTCACCTCTGCACTTCTAGTGCTATAATGGCATCCGTAATATCAAGTAGCTTTCAAGCCCTAGGGAGTATTAACTATGTAAAGAGGCATTAGTATCATCTGCTCTGAAACCATAATTTCTGGAAGGCACCCAGTTCAGCAGCAGCTTTAGATGGGAGTCACAGCTCGTCTGCCCTTCAAGCAAGCACTGCTGGCTGTTCCAGCTATACAGAGAGACAAAGCATTAATGTTTTGGGTGCATTTACAACAGCGTGTGTTCGCTGGAGACTGAGAACACTGCAGCTTCTGGAGAGAACCCAATGCAAGAGCAGTAGGAGAATTCAAGTGTCCTATGTGCAGAGAGGGCTTGCTCAAGTGGCCAGAAGACACAAGTCCCAAATTAGGCTTGTTAAATTCACACAGAACTTCACCCTCTAGTCTCTAGCAGCATTATTGGGAGCAAAACAAGGAATAGCCAGTTTTATTGTGTAATGATTTTGACTGAGAGTGAGGGAACTAACACAGTCTTGCTCCCCTCATGTTGCTTATTTTGTCCGTTTATTTCTGTACACTATGTCCTGCCTCATCCACTTGAGTTCCAGGGCAGGGACTGTTTTCTATGAGGCATGGCCTTCTAAGTGATAGGATTTGCTAGTGATTTGACTTATTGGGACCTTCTGTGCCACCAAGAGGAACACAATGAGAACAAATCTAGACTCTAACACTACCCCAATTCCAAGTTATTGTACTGGTATTTTAGCAGGAATAAGCGGAACTTTGAGAACAGTGTGAACATCTGATGCCTCTCAAAGCTTTAGTGCCAAACAAATCATCACCTTCTGTAGACACAAAACCCCTTCTGATGTTTCCCTGTCACTGCCTCTGCCTCAAATGGTCAAGTAAAGATGGAAGAAATGAGCCTGCCCTCAAACTGTAAATCATGCAAAGAGTAAATTTAGTTTTACCCAAATTGCTTTGCCTGTTGCAATTAAGTGCCAAGTATTGTCTTAAGTGGTATTTGTTACCCTATGTTTTCATTATGCAAATCATCTCCCCCCTATGCAAACTTTCTACTGTGCATAGTGGCTTTTCCTTTGGCAGGGAAGATGGAACAGTTCATTGGGAATAACGTTTGTTGTTCTTTAGCAATGTTGTCTTTAACAACACTTCTAAGAAATTCATTTGTCATTCCAACAACCCCAGTGAGGCTCAGTTTGAATTAACTTTTAACAAAAATAGCTCATCCAATCTTTCCATTAAACTGTTAGGACTATTCTTTCTAGGGTTTGTTTTTGTCTTGAAATACAAAGGGAGAGATTACAGTTTAAGGACTGCAGAGCAAACGAAAGAAAGAAAGTAATGGGGAGCAAAGATGTTTTGGACAACCTGCTGTCTAAAAAGAACCACTACACCAGGTTTAAAAGCAAAAATTACAACTATTAAAAAAAAAACCAAACAAACCATGAGAGAGCAAAGGAAGGCTAAATAATTAAATAAATAAATGAAATAAAGCTACTCTTAACAGATAACAGGTCACCATTAGCTGCAGCTTCCAGGGGCCAGAAGATACAAGCAGCTTGCACATAGCACTCCATAGCCAGTAGCAAAGATAAAGCTTTACCCACAGTTATTACCTGCTTTTCCTGTACATGACATAAAACCCCAAACACACATAACTTAGCATGACCTTTATGACATTTTTTAATACGTAAAATAAAAACATAAGGAAAGATAACAGAAGTCAAAGAGAAGGGAACAAGTGCTGTTTGTGTATTCAACTTATTCTCAGAAAGCATAAATCCCAACACCAGGCACCTCCTGATCTGAAGCAGGTAGGATGAGTTGTCAATGACCCTGATATATTTCTCTCTCAAAAGGGACACATATGCAATTATACCACAATAGTGAAACACTCTGACCTTTTGGTCAGGCCACGACAAAGATAACACCACAGCATCCACCACAACAGAAATTTGCAAAATAAGTGTGAAGTCACTATTAAGTCTCTGTCCTCAGGAAATATTTTTAAAAGGAAGAGATGAAACAAGGAGACTTATAAAGAACTACATTTATTTTTGTTTACAGCAGATATAAATAAAGCTAAAACAATTTTCACTGTGTGCAAAATACAGAATTTCCATGTGAAAATTTAAATACAGCATTAAAAACTATTTAATAAAAATATTCAATTAAGATTAAAAAGTAAAATGAAGATAGAAGATTTAGGAAGAGAAGGACAGAATCCTCACTGGCCAAGAAGAGCTAGGAAGACTCTGCAACAGAGGGTAAAAAACACAGCAGTGGGAAGTTGTTTGAAATGGCAGACCTTTACATCCTTCATCTCAAAGCATGCTGAACTTCGTAGCAAAACACCGCAGCCCCAAAATACATAGGAAGTCACGTCCTAAGCATTTGTGCAGGAAGTGATGCTTACAATACAGAGTTTCTGTGTGGGCACAGCGTGGGGACTTTCAAAGCCATTAAGACATTTTAGGATACCCACACAAATAAATACTATTGATTTAGTCATGCAAACACACAGGTCAGCAAGTTAAGGAGTGTGGGGCTCTGACCCTGCAGCCCTTCCCCATTCCTGCAAGCGGCAGAGGATGTCTGGCCCCTCCTGAAAACTGTGCTTGGAACAGTTCCTGAAGGCCCTTCCCTTTGAAAGGGATCTTCAGCTGGGAAGTCTGGGTCATGACCACATCAACCACAATCATAGCGCACTTGCTTGTCAGACCGAGCCCTTGGCTCTTGTTTGGATTTATTTCCCCTTCTAGACTACTGAGATGTGATTACATATACTGCAACTTATGGAAGAAATACACACAGCATAATCATGCAAATATGTCATGGAGAATGGTGGCAACGTCTCATGCAGCAAGACAAGTCCACTAATCAGAGTGGCAAATAGGTCCTAGTTAATTACTTAACAAAACAATTCAAACCAAAACACTCTAGTTATATAAACTTGGCATTGTGATATTACTTACTAAAAGCAGCATGCACGTCTATTACTGTTAGGCCTGCCTACTACGTTACTTGTGGCGGAAGACTGAAATTTGCATCGCTCTGGCTACTTTTTCAACAGAACCCTTTCATATTGTACTTTTCCAGTATGAAAGCAAAGAAGGGCTTAGAAAACTGCCACAGGGCTCAGACGTTTCTTGCTCATTGCATATTTGAGCTCAATGGAAGCAGATGCTTTGGGTAACTAGGAGAATCAGCTGGCTAATCTTGTCCTGACCTTACTTTAAATCTTTCCTTCAATCCTTTGAAAGAAATAAGGCTTTAACTGGTTCTTTCAAGAAACAATTTACTTGCCTAACTTACCTTAAAGGCACAAGGAAATGTACATGCACAGACACAGAGAGAAAAACATTCTCTACAGAGAGTGCAGATGTTACCTTTTCTAGAATTGTGAACTCAGCAACAGGTTAAACGGTCATGCCAAAGCTCACATCCATTAATATACCAGACACACACAGTTTGCTCCAAAAGTCTTAAAAAAACACACAATGAAATGCTGTCAAACAACAAGAGTGTTAGTCACACAGTGTTGGAACTGGCAAGCGGAAAAAGTCACCTGAGAGCAGAAAGGCTTCAGCCAGTAAGTGGGTGCAGCACCGGAATGACGAATTGGACTAAAAGTAATGAGGGAGATTAACAGAGAAGAGAGCAGGAAAAAAACACGGAACTTAACTTGGTTATATAGAAAAGTATCTGAAAGACTACGTAGGCACAAAGAAGAACAGGCCAAAATGAAACCAATTTTTTTCATTAGATCATGAATGAGGACAATTAGGTATGAATCTTACTAGCAAACTATTAAAATGAGGAGATTAAAAAAGAAATCTATCAATTAGATTAATGTCAACAAAAAACCTCTTTCCCAACAACTCCCTGTGGAATATCCAATGTAATCAAGATTTCCCAGAAAAATGTTTTCAGTGTGCAAGTTCCTGGATTTATTGTGGGAATAGAGGGATTTTTTTCCCATTATATAAATACATATAAAGCCAATGCCATCCTTTTATTTTTAAATTTTATTACTAATCTTTCTACTAATAAGATTCATTTGCTTTAAATTAATTGGACATCAGAGATCTCTAAGTATCTTCATCACAATTTTCTGCAAGTTTAGCATTATGTTTACTCTACTGAGAAGCAGAAAGTCTCCGGTAGTAAACAGCAGGGGAAAATTTTAGGAGAAAATGTTCCTAAAGATTGTGCTGCTGACAAACTGAAATCAGAATTGATGGCAAGCCAAATTTTAAAACTTTAAAACTTAGCAGTATGCTGTGTTGTGGGAGTAACATGGTAAATTACACTGCAGATTTTTTCTCTTAAAAGGTAAAACAATTACTATAATTATCAAAAAATTTAAAAGTATACAGTGTTCCAAAGTAGTTTTTTTAAAAGCTAAAAAAGAGGTACGACCCATTTCTCTAAATATATGCAGACGCCCACCATGTTACTATAATTGTTGGAGTGTCCAGTCAATATTCTAGCAGAGTTTTGCTGAGTACCTGTTTCGGCATTAATGACAACTTATTTCAAATGACTACTACCTTCTACCTAAAGAAGTTTCTTCAAGCACTCTTTCAAGTTCTGTGCATATACTTAACAATTTTCCCCTCGAATACTTAAGCACTCTAAAATGTGAGAAGCTTTATCCTTGTAGTTTAAAGAAAGTCAGTCTAGAAGAAAAATCCAGTTTTTCATTTATTTTAAATGGAGGATATATTTCCTTTCAATACGTAAGAAACTAAACAATTCAAATCATCTTTTCCCACATCAGGATAAAAAATTCAAAATGCTGCCAGCCCATAAGCAGCCCAGTCATTCCAGACCACTGAAAGGTGATCCTCAAATTTGGTACTAACTGAATTGAGCATTATTTCCTATTATTTAAACCACATTCTTTTGGCTAGAAATAAATGCTACAGATGCTTTTCATTTTAGGATATACATCTTACAATGTTTATCTATTTTCCTAAGTCCTGAGTGACTTCTGAATTTAAACACTTAAGTATTTGACAGGCAGGGAGCATGCTTTCCTCACTGGGTAACTACGCTGAAAGTAAACCAGAATTTGAGATGTTAGTGTCTCCTTCTGATTAAGGCAGACCTTGTTGAGAGGTATTTAAAAGAAATTTACTCAGCACCTGCTCCAGATTTTAGAATTTCACCTTTCTGCCATCAGCATCATACACTGAAATGAATGAAATACCCAGCTATAAGAAGTAATCTCCTTAGAATACATTTGTGGATTTTGTTGTTTTTTTCTAAACTTGTATATTTAAAAAATTCCAAAAGACAATAGGAGCAGTGCCTACCTAGAGGCACAACAGGAGTGATTTCAGTTACAGATGAGTGCTCCACAAATTGATATTCTTCAAACCAGCCACCTAATGAGAAAGTCTTGACTTGAGGAATAAGTCAGGTCTAATTACACTACCAGTTCCTTTGACTTACAGTGTCAATCAAGTCTTCACTCAACTAAGAGTTGCTCTTCCAATTTATTTCAAACCTTTAAATACATTAGCAGTACAGATTATACCCACTATCAGCAGTGGGTATCTATCACATGTAAGAAACATAACAGGCATGACTAGAAGCAATATGAACTAAGTACATGATTTTTTTTTTTTTTTTAACATATCCATGCAAGTTATAAACCTCATAACCCAAAGCAAAGATGAAAGCAAGAAAAAAAAAGGTATGCGCCTTTTTCAGGTTTCAAAACCCAGTCATTCATTATAATTTTTCCTCAAGCATCTGAAAGAATGCACATTCTTTCTTGGTCTAACAAAATGAAAAATTGGCGGGGGAAGAATTGGGGATGGGACACAGTGACAAATGATTTTAAAATCAACTCATCTCCTCCCACTCCCCCTAGTTTGACCACAGGATAAAACAGGGGGAGAAAAAAAAATGCTATAAAATATCCTTCATCCGTTTCTGTGTTCTGGAAATGTGTCTGGACACTGCCCTTCATGCTCTAACATACAGTACATTTTATATTGAAAATTTTGATTGCACCTTGAATTCACCGTTCATTGAAGTCACACATTAAATTGCATGAAAAGTAAAAAAAAACCAACCAACTCAAAAAAAAACCCTCAAGAAAACAGTGAGGCTGTTAATTTTGAAAATCTGAAAGGCACAGCTGAGCAAGACACGTAGAAGAATTTAAACCCTACAGAATTTTTTCACCCATTCAAGCACATTTTCAAGTGATAGCTCTGCTTCCCGGTACATATGAGTAAGTACCTCTAGAAGAGCACAAAGAAATGGCACACCAAGGCTCAAGAGTTCGTACAAGTAGGTATAGTTATATGCATTGTCCCTGAAATGAAGATTGGTAGCGTGCAGAAAACCATGCATCCAGTTAGACAGGCGTCTGGGAATGTCAAGCAGATCCCTTGTCACCCGAAGGGGCCAGCTTAGCGTGTCCCTAAAGAAGGAAGTCAGGATACCTGAGGACCTGTCCTCTGGACTGCTAGCAGTAGGCAAAGTGCTTTCCATGGCTGTCTCTGTAGGTTTGGGTTCCTCTTTCTTCCATGATTCTGTTGCCTCCTTATATAAAGCATTAAAAAATGTTAATTATACTTCCAAAAATGGAAAGTACAGTTTAAGTTTTAATATGTATTTCAATTTCCAGTTCCTCTTAAGTTGAACGTTACTTTGTACAGGAAAAGTTAATTTCCATTGAGAGTCAGACTACAATAAGTCAAACTTACAGAACCAGAAAATTATAATTTAGTATTGATTTTACTGCTTCTGGACATCTCTCTCTCACACACAAACAAGTACTGCACCCTGTTTTGGATGAAGATGTCTCAACATTTCCTGCATTAGTAATATAATGAACACATACCTTTCCCTGGAGCTGTAACGTTGCTCTTCTCTTTCTGTGTTTAGTACTGATTTTGCAGTGTGTAAAGTGAGGTTTACAGTAAAATTTACCTACAAGAGAAAAAAAAAATTCCATGGTATTTAATCTATATGTATGTGACTCACATCTATAAAACGACGAAATCAGGATAATTAATGGATGGGCAGCAAAAGAAATGGGAATCTTTCCATTGACTCTATACAGCTCACAGCTCTGAATGGGTTTCTTTTACAGTACACATTTGCACATTTGTTAAATTTGCAAAGTCATTTATCTACCACACAGGTGTAAGATTAGTGTACAGCAGAAACACAATGTTCTAGAAATACCAAGTCACAAACCAACACAAGACATCAAGCAGCAAAAAGTCAATTAATCAGTTCAAAAAAGTCTTTGCAGAAGATTCTCTGGACTGCGAAAGAACCACCTTTGGCCTTGAGTCTTTAATACTTTTGTTGAAAGACACCAGGTTAATACCTGGATCTACTAAAATGATTTGGAAGTGGAAAGGGAATTTCAACCCAGTTCAATAATTCCCCTCTAAGCTAAGGGGAAAAAAAAAAAGGAGGCAAAAAATTCCCCAATTCCCAGGCTGTAGGTGGGATTGAGTACCCAAGATCTGAAGTTCCCATTCTGCAGCAGACTGGAATGAATTACATTGCTGCCTGGCCAGTAACACTACTTTCAGGTCTTAAGTGCTAACATCTTGAAAGAAATAACCTATATTCATCCCCATCCGTGTAAATCTACCACTATCTTGGTTTATCAACATAGAACACATTATTTAATGGCCAAATATAAGTAAGAGATGATAATAACTCTGCAGTGTTGGAGAAAAATAACACACACACATCCTGCTTCGACCTGTGACTGGACGAATTGTATTTTGGTCACTCAACTTATTTTCCACTGAGGATTTCTTCATGTAAAGCTCAAGTCTATCATAACTGGATTCTTTTGAAAGAGTAGAACAGCAAGTACAAGGACTCAAAGATCAGCATGCATGCAAACAACTTACTTGGCAGACCTCTTATTGACCCAAGCTACTCGACCAGGTCTTTTCCCTAGTTTCATTAAAAGCATCCATACTTGGACATTTTAAAATATTCTCAAATAGTTCCTACATTACCTTCTTCAACATCAAAGGCATAAATTCCTAAACGGAGTGTTGTAGAACATATTTCACACTTGAAGCATTCCCTGTGAAAGAAGTGGCCTTCTGCACTCAGCCGCTCCATAACATATACCCGTTTTTTGCAGAAATAACAAATGTCACTCCCCCCGATAGACTGAGGAAATTCTTTTCGCAGTGATCCCTGTGAAAAGATAAAAAATGGAAATGCACATAAACCTGTTGCGCTATATCCAGATATAAATTCTTATCAAGTGGGCAGCTGCTTTAGCTTCTGTAAGATTTACACAGATCCCTCCACAGACACTTAAAATAAGCATCAGTTAGCTTTTTTACTACTCATTTGCTGCAGTTCTGTAGGCTTACGCAGCAATGCATAACGCAGATATCACAAGAACTTCAAGGGATGAGTTTTCAGCTGGACTCACATCCAGCTTCCCTCTGGGAGTTCACCAATGCACAGGTACAAGAGCAGCACCAGCCCCCAACCCTCAGTACCCTGCACCGTGCTGGCTCAGGCACTGGCGTCTCACAGCTGTGGGCATTGGTGCTTCTCCAAAGAGGGCAAAGGCAGACCTTGTGAGCCTCAAACAACAGACATGCATTTGGAGCTAAGAAAATACACACACTGAAGACTCAGTTCATACACACTTCACAGGAAGATGTAGGCTTATCCTTTAAGGAAGGCTGACACTTTTCATTGATCATGTCTGATCTACCATTTACATTGCTGCAGACATGCTTACCCTCTCAGCCATGCTCCCCCTGTGCTTACAGCCCAGGCTGGGGCTTGATTTGTTTTAAAAGCCAATTTAATTCCTACCACAGACATTCTGAATATTTTTAGCTTTAAAATTTGGCCCATATCCACAACATGAAACTATTTTGAAAGTTTTGGTTGAACTGGGGGGGGTGGGGGTGGCAATTAGCATTCTTTAATTGCCACAAATTTCCTCCTCTCTGGATGTACATGCTAAGGGTACAGAAGAATAAATTATAAATAGATTAGATGCCACTGCACCTCCCTTTTCTTATTAGAGGCAGGTATGAGGATGTTGCGTTGATTATTGTATGGTGAATAGTTAGAGGTCAGTACACATGAGCATCCTGCCTCTACCACAGACACCACCATCTCCCTGCCCTTCCACCATCCCTGCTGCAACGGGAGAGTATCACACATGGGACAGAGAAAGTGCAGGCTTAGCAGAGCCCAGGCACATACAGACAGTGGCACACAGTCCACACAACTCTAATTTGTCAGCAAAATGTGGCCTTGGAACAATTTTTAATGATAACTGCAAGTTACAATTGTCATTGTCACAAGTCATACTTGTGCTTAAAAGTGATAATGCTATTGTAAATCTGCCACTAGTAGTCCATTTTGCTGTGATAGATCATTTCAGAGTATGAACAACATGAAACTTTCCAAATGAACAACCACACAAATGGAAAAGTAAACAAATGCATTTTAAAAAATACAATGTTAATTGAGTTAGAAAGAAATGGAAGCAATCAGAACTTTGCGCTGGCTAATAAGTAAGTGTCATCACCACAACACAACACCTCACTTTGCTTGCCAGTACCTGACAGCTTTGAGCAGAAGAGACAGGAGATGGAGAATGAAGAATGGGGCAAGAACCTGTAGCTCTCTCCAGAGACCGCTTCTGAATTCAATACAGAACAGTGTCAAAGTTTAAAAAATAGCTCTCTCAAAATGAGGCACAGTGATTCAGCATGTGTGTGTTAAAAATAACTGCATAAACATGTACTGCACACAACTTTCTTTAGAAGCCACCCTGATTAATAATTGTCTTCTGTTACTAATTGTACCAGTAATTACATTTAATAAAAGCCTCCTGATTTTAATTCCTACAAACAAGTAATAAAAATATAAATAGAAGACATGGTGAGCAACATTTTCAGCATATACATGCATCAGCATATTTTGCCAATATGCACTTGATCCCTTAGTAAGTGTTAGTCTAAGACCTTTCATAACGCTTCTACAACCAGAGTCTTAAGTCACGATGACATTTTGGAAACACCACTCTTGTGTCAAGTTATTGCTTCTTTGTGGGTTTAGTCTTACCAGTTCAAGGGGGGGAAGCTGTGGCTTGGGTCTGTGATCATTCACATACAGATTGACAAGAACTTCAGCCACAGCTCCAACTGCATGAGAGACCTTTCCTACAGTTATCTAACCAGAAAAGGGGAAAGATGAAGAACAGAAGAAAGAGCTTTAGTTATGCTTGAAAAATAATTTAATAAGAAAAGGACAAGAATTATTTGAAAACATGCAAACAATGATAAAGACAGGCTAGGAAAAAGAGCAGAGGCAAGGTCTTGCAGAGTACAAGCATGTTCATGCATGGTCAGTGTAGTCCAGCTTGTGGCTACAGAAGGCTCCATGCAGCCCACGTGCTTCTCCCTGCGGACTATGGAGAAACAGCTGCTGGGAGCAAATGCTGCTCCCACAGCACAAGTACTCCTGCTGTGTTCATGAAGAGGCTGAACTGGGAGCTACTGCCTAGCTATCAGAGTTGGACCATTCTGATAGATTAAAAAAACCCCACAACTTATTGTTCATTTTGACTTCTTAGGATTTTTTTGTGATATTTCAGAACATGGGGTGAGGACTAAACTTCACATTAATGGACCACCAACTGTGGCATTTCAGGAAACATTCTATGAAAATGTACTAGAAGTCCTACATGGAAATGTTTTGTTGATGCTCACGCAGCAACCGTTCTGCCTCTCCCTAATGACTCATCTTAACACTAGGGACAACTGAACTATGCTCATGAAAGGAAGACATCTCCATTAATTTGTTTCATCATACTATTGCAGCCATGAATATTAGGTTATTTCTATCCAAATTCATCACATTGACAGGCCTGCAAGGAGACTGCAGTTCCTTAGGCTGTGGCTCCAAACACACCACAGAGATCACTGACTGCATGGTTAACGTATCACTGTCCTCGAAGCTGCTGAAGAGGGCTATGCTTTGCTGAGTCGCAGGGTGGAGGGGAGTGAGATGGAGGTCTGGTGGCCACTCCACATCAGCGGCCACATCAAAGCCCATATGTGCAGCAAAGATGAGTGGGGGAGAATGAGCTAGCCAGTATGTCTCCACCACTCATTTGCCTATCAGGATGACCAAACTGGCCCCTGGTCAGCTCCTCCCGCATATCACCACAAGTATGCAGAGTTACACCATAGCCACAGAACAAAGAACCAGAGGTAATCCTGAAAACAGAAGTATTAGTAAGATCTATGAATAGAAACCAACATATGTTGTATTTGGATGACTTATGGATGTGGAAACAGTGAGTTTTGTGTGTTGGAAATAGCTTGATGCATGACCCTGGAGTTTTTTTGGATCCCTACACATTGGTGGAGGTTGCACTGGCATGGGGGCTAAGGCAACCCACTGTGTCCCTTACAGTGGTACCACTGACCAAAGGTAAAGAAGATGGGAAGCTGGACCGACTGATCCAGAAGGGACTGTAAGAGAGCTCATAATCAGAGCTCCCTCTCAGCTAGTGTGAAACCCCCACTGACATCAACATAACATCACGGATTCAATCTCTCAGAGCACTGGGCCGTCTGCTAAAACTTCACCTGCAGCAACAACCTTGTGGAAATATCTATAAAAACTTTATCTCTGAACTTTGGACAGGTCGTGTAGTCCCTCACAAACCCTTATAGGATATTAATACTGGTCTCGACTTAAGCTTATACTCTTGACTTAGAATTGGAACATTATAGTTAATAAGCTAAATGTTTAAGTGCAGTTCTGGGTCCTACTCTATCTCCCGCGGGGTGTAACAATAGTCCAGGTTTCCTTGCCAAAACACATGCCTGGGGTCTGGAAAAGATGAAAGGTGTGTCTGCACATGCACGTGTGTATGAGTGGCAGGTACTCGAGTGCTCTGTTCCTGGAAAAAAAAGTCTATGAAGACTTTGTAGATTTACAGTAATATCTTCTACCCTAAACCAAATTTCCTGCAGTGATTTTGATTTTAGTTTTATAGTCAAAATAAAATCCCACAACTTCTCTGGCGGAAAAGGGAGCAAGGGCCATCGTGGTATGGTCAGGGATCTGATACTCTGCTTCTGAGGCCAGGACATCTTTTTTTCCTAGATGAACCATGATTTCATTTCTTGCAATCCATTTGCCTCCCACAGAGCCCAAATTTTAAGTCTCACCTTTCTCAGTGAAATTATTCTTGTACTGCCACCACAGCGAGTTTTGCTAATGAAAAGGTTTTAAAGTATCACAAAGTTAACATGAAGAATGGAGAAAAATATAAAAGCAATGGTATAATGATGCTTTAGAATAATTTTAAAGCATTTTTTAATCAAGCTTAAAAGCAACTACAATGCACTGCGGGTGTGTTTTCAAAATTTATGGTGGATAAAAATATTCTTGCTAAACAAAAAAAAAATTCAAGTTCAGGAACTTGGGAGCAAGTCCAGCCACTTAGAGCTCCCCTTGTCTTTTGAGAGTTATCCCATAATTAACTTAATACCCAGGCAGATACAAAGTATGTATGTTAAGACGTCAAAGGCCATTCAAGGGACAAGTTTCTGTACTGCTTAGTTTTTTAATATAAAAAGACTTCTAAATATTGTTCAATATCTGCAAAACTTGTGGGGTAAAGTAGCAAGGTAAACTGTTAATTACATACTGCAATGCTGTCCTAAGTGGCACATTAAATTATAAACCAATACTAGAAGTGAGATTACTTGCTACTACAGGAAAACTACGCTCCTTTGTATTGTTTAAGATCACAGAAGATGAAATTTTCCTCCTCAGATTCTGCACCTCTGAATGTGCTGAGCAACTTTTAGGCCATGTAAAACTTGTTAACCATGAGCTCCCATGTAAAAGAAACCATTCAAAGTCAGTTGAAGCAGAAAGTTTACCTTGAACTAGTTAAATGCTGGAGCAACCAGTTAAGCAATAAAGCTATGCTTAAAGTACAAGTAGTTGAATTTTAAGAAAAGTATCCTTGAGCCTGAACTACACCTTGTAATTCACCAAGCTGGTCCATTTCTGTTCTCCACCCACTGTCAACATTAAAGCAGTCAAAACAAGAAAAATGCATGTTTATACATACTGTATGAAATGTTATTATAAAGAAATGTTCTTGTAATGAATGTGAATTCACATTCCATGTAAAAGCAAACGGGATTTCAGTTTCATCTAGCAACCAAAAGGTTGCTGACTGCTCTAGTCTCCTAATTAACCAAACACAAACATTGTTGCTACTGATCAGCTTAGGAGGTCAGGAAGCAAGTGGACCCAAGGACTGATTAGAGCTCATTTGAGAGAAACTGTTTAAGGAGGATATAATACTGTTGAAAATTCTTTACTGGTTCTCCTTACTGAATTGGATACCTGGGTAATCAAGAGGAGATAACTTGCTGCAGCCTTGGTACTGCGACTTTCAGATGCCTCAGAGCGATCTAGAGAGACTGGAGCATTTGGCAATGAATAATGCGATGCAATTTAACAAGACCAAATGCTCAATTCTGCACCCAGGATGGAGTAATGCCAGGCACAAGTATAAAATGGGAGGGGAACGGCTGGAGAGCAGCCCTGCAGAAAGGGATCTGGTTGACAGCAGGCTCAGCACAAGTCAGCTGTGTGACCTGGCAGCCAAGAGGGAAATCCACATCATGGGGGGAATCAAACACAGCATAACCAGCCAGGCAAAAGAGGTGATTATCCCCCTGCATTCTGTGTTGGTGTGGCCTCGACTACTGTGTGCCGTTCTGAGCCCCAAAATTTATGAAGGATTTGAAGGACTTTGAATGCATCCAGAGGAAGGCAACAAAGCTGGTGAAAGGGTTGGTAGGAATGTCCTATGATGAATGACTAAGGGCTTTGGGTTTGTCTAGTCTGGAGAAAAGCAACACTGAGGGCTGACCTCATAGCTCTCTACAGCTTCTTGAGGAAGGGAAGTAGAGAGGGAAGTGCTGAGCTTTTCTCCCTGGTATCCAGTGACAGGACATGTGGGGATGGTTCAAAGTTGTGTCAGGGAAGGTTTGGACTGGACATAAGGAACAACGTGCACCTTAACAACGTGCTTTAACTTATCGTCAGTCCTGGAGTGGTCAGGTAGCTGGACTACGTTTGTTGTAGGTCCCTATTCTGGGGAATATTCTATTCTATTCAAATGCCATTCATTCACAAAATAGAAATTACAGGGCAGGACGAGAATCCACCTGGCAGCCTCATGAGCCCCCGCCACCATGAGAAACCCTTAGCGAATGGGAGGGACAGGGCATGCAAGAGCAGCGCTGCCCTGCAAGCCTCATGACTTTTGGCCTTGTATGACAACAGCATAACCGCCAAGCAACCCTTTGTCTTCTCTAAACCTCACCCTGCTTCTGGGGACAAGGACTTCAGTAAGATCCTCACCCATTTAATCATGTAAGTTTAATAGATTCCAGTTGCAGGAGAGAGCATCTCACCCCAAATCTACACACGTTCCTCTAGACAGACCATTAGCTCTTACACAGCTTAGCTTTGGTCAAGAGCACACAGATCTCTGCCTGCCTGATGCTGCTCAGGTACCTTAGGAACTCAGTATACGTATAACAGATCTCATATTTTCCTCATGCACTTACTATCCTTGAGGCTACTGTCGTACGTGACATCCCACACACACATGAAATTTTATATTGCTGGGGCCACTATCAATATGCAACAGCCTACTGCTCACAATTCAGGCAAGTTTATAACAGTAGCTTTAAATCCTTTGTCAGAAAGGAATATTAAAAGTGTTACCTTTATATGGTGAATTTCAGGAAACAATCAAGGAAACACCTTAAATTCCCCCAAGCGTTTGTGATCTACTAAGACTATTGACTTGTCAATGACATGTTGCCAGAGCTTTTCGGCAGGTTGATCAGGGTAGCTAGTAATATGAGGAAAGAAAATTGCCTTGTGTATTTCCCTCTGCTATTATTTATTAACACCACAGCCAACTAACAAGCAAGCCCCAGTATTATTTTTATAAAACAAAGTAAATACGCTTTCTGTCTCCAATAGTGTACAATGCTTTCCCCGTGTTGTTTTACATCCTTAATTTTCCTGGCCTTGTTTTGCTTTGAGGGTGATTTATTTATTTTTGGTACCACCTGCTACATATATTTTACCTCTGAGATAAACAACATTTAAGCAATAAGTTACTGTGCATAGGAAACACCCAAACCCTGCTTACTGCTGGTAATTAGAGTCATGTCACTGAAGGGAACTAGTTGGTCCAAACTCTGGAGGCAGCAAAGCTTACCAATTGCAACATCTTCACAGTACATATGACTTAATGTGTGGATTCACTCATGCAAAGCTTAGATGAACATAGTTTTCTGAAGGTCAATTCAGCTTTAAACAGAAAACAGGAATAACCAAGCCCAGCCTGTAATAAAATATTTGTTAATTCATAATTCTACCTATGTGAATTTTGACAGTTTATTAAAGCTAGAAGGTAGTTTTGATTATTACTGGCTATTTGCATATAGTGTCATATAGAAGTTAATTCCTAATAAGCTGTAATGACTATATGTCTTTAAAAGAAACAATATGCTTCCACAGCCTTCCTTTCAAGTGCTTCTTTCAGGACAGGCTTAATAACAGGTTTCTGTAATAAGACAGTAAAATTCTTAGCCACCATTTTCAATAAATACGCCACCACAACTAATACTGTTCCAATGAAAATTCAACAGTTGTGATGGATTGTGATGTCTGAAAACATCTCAGTACTGCCTTGAAATTAAAATGACAGCACTAGCTATTTAAGGGATGGGAGGATGCTGATATTTATAGGTCATATCTCATGAAGTCTTATAAAACTCAAGACTTCTACTACCTTCCTTTGTTCTGCTGGGAAAAAGTAGAAACAGAGTGAAATGAGGGAGCTCCTTTCTATTGGCTTACCAATCCCAAAGCCTTTTTTCATACTTTAGTCTAGACTTAACTAGTGATATCTCTCAGAACAGAGACCAGAAATACAAATCCTGAGTCCTATAACCCTACCCTCAAGATAAAGCAAACACAGGCAAGTACCGGTATGTATTCACAGCAAAAGGTACAAACATATTGTGAAATTCTCATGCACAGCACTTGAAAATGAGCACTGCATATTTGAAATATTATCAAATTTTATTTATACAGTGCTGCATATTTAGCCAGTGTTTTATAGACTATGATGAAATTTTCATATTCTGAGAAGTGTGTAATGTTAAAAGATAAAGCACAGGGACAACAATTTAACCATGGAAGGACAGAGACAGTTTGCTTGTTGTGAAATCAAGGTAGCAGCAGGCGTTCCCTGAAGATTTAATACTTTTACAATAAAAACAACTGTAAAAAATCTGCTTCTTGAATAATTTTGCTTGAGAAATAACAAAAGGTAATCCAAAATATAGGCTGTGTAATCTGAAGAGGAACAGAACACAAGTTAAGCTGCCAAAGAGAGGTAAACTTAAATTAATAGGGTTATCACAGGACTGAATTGACCTCGCAGCACATTAATAGTACAGAGAACAAAAGTCTCGCACTTCCATTAAACACTTCAACAGTATATTATCAAGACAAGTAACAATCCTGGACATAGGTCCAAAGGGCCACTGAACCCACCTCTTGTTCCCAGGGCAAGATCCACTTTACTTGCGTAAACTAAGTGCACATTGGCATAAACTTCTCCAAACTGCATCAGTGCTGCGGATTGCAGGCTTCCCCCAGCACCTTGCTCCTCACCATTCAAGGGTCTCCATCTCCATCCACAAGCCTGACCTGAATATCTGTTTCCACAGCGAGGATCCACCACCCGTTACCATGCCGGTAGTGGGCACAGCGGACAGGCAGCCTCCCCTTCTCTGCAACAGCCTTGTGCTAACACCACGGCTGACTGACCCTGGCTAACCCCCCCACCCCCTTTTAGTTACCCTGTGGCAAGGGCAGCACCAACTATGTCACTTTTACTCACTGGTAACCCTGGAAAGGAAACTCAAGGGTTTTTTTTTTTGTTCTGTTGGGAAAAAAAAAATCTATTTACCACCTTTGCCACTGAAATATCTACAGTAGTTCATAGTCACCTGGGGTTCGTTAGGATCATCTTTCTACTGCCTCAATGGGAAGGACAGTAAAAGTTTGCCTGCTATTTAAAAATTCTCAAATATGCGAAGAAAACATGTAGTCCTACTGAACCAGACCAATATTTAACAAATGAGATGAAGGTATATTCACTGTGCTGGTCACAGAACAAGCCTTCCTTGCCTCAGCTGTGCTGCATTCTGCCATTACCACTGGACAGAGCATTTTCAATTAGAGTAAACTCAGTCTGAGCAAAATGAAATCACAACAAACTTACCACACCATTTAAATACAATGGCAAACTAATAAAAGACTGAGCACAATTTAAACAAAATGCAAGTGAATTAAAACAAAAAAAATGATTGCTCAGACAAAATGTTCTCCAAGAAAAAAAACTAAAATCCCAGTAAAATTATTGCTTACAGAGTTTTCATATGATTAAGACCCTTGTTCTCATATTCTAAAGGCTGTTCACATTGCTTTTTGTTTGGTTGTTTTTTTTATTCTCTTTGCACTGTCACAATAGTTCTCCAAATCAAATGAGCAACCAGCCCTGATATTTTGGAAACCTTTACTTAGCTTAAAAACCATCACATGCTATTCCTTCTAGGTCATAAAAACTAAGAGGTAAATCCAGGCAAAGGAATTATTTTGAAGCTGAAGGGAATTAGGGGATTACCGCAGTAAGGCACCTGCTGGACTTGCAGTGTCCTTAAAGGGCTCTGTAGCCCATATGTTCCTGGGAAATGATAGGGAGTCTTGTCAACACAGCAAGGAACATGACTTTGCAAACTGCAATACAGCTCAATATCTACCCACTCAGTTACAGCTGAGGCTGGAGCCCGATTCCAACCACAATCAACAATATGGTGCAAAATAACCTTAGAAGAACTAGACCAGTTCCATTAAACGATCCTGTCACCAGATGGGAAATTACCTTCAGCCACGGCTTACCTGAAGTATACCTGAAGCTTACTCATGAGTATTTCGGAAAGCTACCACTACTTAATTTCAACAAAAGCAGGCAGAATGCTTTGTACCTTCTCACAGTAAATGGAGTTGGCAAACTATTTTGCTGAATAGCACTTCTTTTGTGCATCAGAGAGCAGAGACACCAGATCCAGCAGCACCTACGTTGGGTCACAGCAGTTACACTCAATTCTTCCAGAAACTTTATGTTTCTCATTCTAGAAACTCAACATTTCCACCTTTATTTCTACACCAAACCTATGCAATACTGCAGTGCCCCAGGCTGCTGCTACATAAAGTGTGGGTGAAGGAAAGGGAACTCACGCCTTTACTTGCCCTGAAAAAATATCAAGCTTCCTTCAAGTAAAATCCTTCTAAAACAAGGGGAGCTAGAAGCTGATCATCTTATATTCCGATAAAAACACAGCCTGCTGTAACATCAGCACTAGTAGCAAGAGCTGAATATCTCTTATTCAAGTGCGTGTCAGGCAGCAGAGCCACTGGGTCCAGCAACACTCTTTATTCAGAGTATGCACATTTCCACTCTGTAAAGTTTGTTACAAAGAACTGCATTCTGGCAATTAATGTGCAGAAGCAAGTTTACACTACAAATAAGTAAACAAACAGAACAACAG
The DNA here is from genome assembly GCF_032191515.1 of Phaenicophaeus curvirostris. Taxonomy (NCBI): domain Eukaryota; kingdom Metazoa; phylum Chordata; class Aves; order Cuculiformes; family Cuculidae; genus Phaenicophaeus; species Phaenicophaeus curvirostris. Next base: position 11,185,094 of record NC_091396.1, read on the forward strand.
TAAATTCTGTCCATATTGACAAGTGCTTACGCCATTCTACAACATGTCCTCTAGTTAAAATAACCATTATAGTGCAAGTTCTTCCCCACAGTCCAGATGGAAAGAAAAAAATGCCACTGAGAACAACCAATTCCTTAACATCCGTAACCTAACACAATGTGAAACACTCTCTGCTAGGCATGTCTGTGTTATTATCCAGCACTACAATGTTTAAAATAAGCAGCAATGCAAGATTTTCAGAATGGAAGCAAAAATGTGATCTATTTGTTCTGTTCTTAAGCTTCACACCTGAACTATTTTTAATGATGACTTTCCTCTTACAGACATGAAGAATTAACATCAGTAAACAAAGTTTGCTTCAAAAGTGAAACCCAACCTATACAACAGCTCTGCTAGCAGTGCCTTCCATTCAAGCCATCTCTCAAGCAGCTTTAGTGCAAGTTTGGATTTTACAGGAAAAATCTGTTAGTAGAGTACCTGTCTAGAAGGAACAGCAGGGAAAGCTGAACCGACAGACGATGGAGTAGAGGCAGCAGCTGAATCATGAGGCAGAGGACAAGAGGGAGTTGGGGGCTGAGAATGGGATAAGCCTTTAAGAGGTAGCTTATTCTGTATAAAGCAGAAACAGGAGAGTTATTCAAGAGACAGTGACATTAGCACAGGTTAAGAGAATAATTTCACATGCATCAAAACAAACAGAAAGATTGTAACTACAATTCTGCTCTGTTCTCTAATTCTGCAAAGTGAGGAGCCATGGAAATGATCATGCCAAAACCATGGTCAAAGGATATTATTGTACTCAGTTTTCTTATTAAAAATACATATGGTGGGCAGTAAGGTAAGACAGTGCTGAGAGAAAGCATAATGAAATATAAGAAAAGCCAGATTGCACTATAAGCTACTGCTCATCAGTTCATTAGAAACTGTGAGCTACCAGCATATACTCAAAAAAGGATAAGTTTTATTTTAACATATTTCACTCATGCTAATGTACATTGAGTAGCTTTATATATTGTGTATTATCTCAACTAACTTATGCAGCAATATTTAAACAAAACCTTGTTACCAGTTTCAATGGAATCCAAATTACTTAACAGATCCATGCAGGATGAAAGGAAAGTTAAACCCAAACCCACTGCAGTTTCCACTCCCCCACGAATTCTTATGTCTTCCAACTCAGTACTTCTTCAGGTGCAAAACCTAATATTCACCTTTGGAAATTCCATGTATCCAAACATTGAAGCAAGATGTGCTGCTTTCTCTTTAATGTTCTTTTTATGGAATTCCCTATTTGCTATGGTCTGAGCTCTTTTCTGCAGTAAGAGCCAGGGAAGGAAAGCCAGGAAAAGAAAGAAAAAGAGAGAGACTTCAGTTAATGTCACACACATCATCGGAATACATCAGGTTTGTAGAAAGAGTTTATTGTCTTGATATATCCTAAAGTCAACAGAGAAAAAGCCAGCATATCCAGGGAAAATACAGTATAGAGCTTAACATATGCAGTTGAGACAGAAAAGGAAAGAAATTGCTTGTCACCTGTTTCATTTTTTCCTCCAGGTGCTGAAGACGCTCAAGCACTCCAGAAAGTACAAATGCAGCAGAACAGGCAGATGCGAGATTTTCAGAGGTTTCTGACAGACTGGGCTGGGTATCTGGTTTTTGTACAGTCTTTGCTCTCCTGGCCTTATGATCAGAACCATTTAAAGACTGCGTGGGTTCCCTGACCTCGTGTTCACTCCTAGCTACCACCTGAAACTGGGAAACACTTGAAGTGAAAAAAAAATCTGCTTTCTGCACTAACATGCAGTATATGCAGCTTAAAAGGACACTTCCGAAAGCGCAGCGCAGGCATGCACATGACTAGAAATAAAATATTCTCACAGCACTCTCTGCATAGTATCTACTGCACTTCTGATGCTTGTGTCCATGCACTGAAATAAGACAGTCCTGAAAAACTTATGCAGGTCTTGACATTCTTCTCTAGGTTTGCCTCAATTTTCATAAATAACCCCATAGCATCAGATGACACATCATCTCCTTCTAGGGTTTTTAGAAAAGGTTTAGGTTTTCTGTTCTGGCTTCACATCTGGCCTGAAACTAAACTTGCAATCAAACTGTAAGAATACCTACACTAGCTCTTGGCATAATTCTAGATCGAGTCTAGCTCAAGTCAAGCTGTAACGTATTTCAGATTTAAAGCAATTTCTGAGTTCAGAATAGGTTTCTGAATTTGCATCTTCATATACAATAGCTTTTGCAGCAAGTAAAACATTCAAACCAGTTCATATTTATCAAATCAAGTCTTAAAAATGACCTTCCAGATAGTCTTTTCATTACAGTTTTCTACTTTATCTGTCCAGTTCAAATAAATAAACAAACTTTACAGATTTATCAGAACTAAAGTTGAAAAATTGATGCTAATCAACTTGCAGTGTGCTCCTGATGTTTCAGGACAGCACATCTGCCTTTAAAAAAATTCTCAACTAGTTTATGAATCTGCGTTTCTCAAGAAGCTGATCTGTAGATTTCCAAATGCAATGCAGAGCTTGTTGCATGGCAGACTACTCTTGAAATGCTGCTACAGAATATTTACTTCCACTTAAAACTCTAACATAAAGTGAATATCATTACTATTTAATATGAGATTGTTTTCATTGGAAATAATAAGAGAAAAATTAGACAATATATTAAAAGAAATTTGTCACATGTATATTAGGGTGCTGCAAAAGAGCTTCCAGCGGAAATTCTTACCACAATTTCAGTTTAAGAGGAGTTAAAAACCTGGGCATCAATACTGGCTTTTCAAAGCTTTTATCTTAGACATTTTTTCCAGAATCCTTCTGCCAGAAAACTCCCTTTGCCTTATCGTTACGACTGCCCAAAGCACCAAGTGCATGCACAGACAAATTTTCAGATACTGCTGTAGTTTTCTTGCATGTTAAATGCAGCTATGTAATGATACTCGTATAATCTTGATAGAGTAACACAGAAATCAACACATAGGTTTTTAGGGTTTTTTTTCCACACAGTTACTAATTCATTTAAATAGTTTTTACATCCAGCGAAGCAGGCGGAAAATAGTCTTAAACTTTAATGTGTTTTTCACAATTCTCAGCTAAACAGATCTGTTAGTTCTGCAAATTACATCCAAATATCATTTTCTATACTATGTAGTCACACAATAACAGTGTGTTCCCAGCAGTAAGAGAAACAGTGTGCTTGTCAGGTGTTACTCATACGAGTTCCTACCTGTCTTTTTGGTTGAAGTGCAAGAAGACTTAGATCCTTAGGTTTAGCAAAGCGAGGATTAACAGGAGGGTCAGAAGAGAGCAGGGCTGGTTTATCTATTAGCTCCTTGTAAAGCATTTTTAAAATTATAAAGACAGAGTGGGAAAAAAGAGGAAGATAGTAAATAGGTTTCAAAGAACTTTTGAGGCACAAAGAAATAAAAGTTGTTTTTAAAGACATGTTACTATGGAGCTTAACAACACATTTCGCAGATTTTTGTCACCTACCCATTTTATTAACCCCTCCTACTATTAAATATACACTTAAAATTCAGCTCATTCAGTATTCTTTAAAAGAGGTTATGATCAAAAGATATCGCATCAAGGCTTCTTTCAACATGGCCCAGCAAAACTCTACACAGACATCACGGAAAGCTCAGGGCATTGACAACTAGCCAGGTAGACTGCAAACAATAGTGGCTCAAACAATGAGAAAGTCACTTGACATCTATAAAGCCTATGCTTCTGGAAGACTTGAATATGTAATTAAACAAATGGATATACGTACAAAGAATTAAGGAAGTTACCACCCCTGACAGAACCTTGACATCTTGTTCATCCTTCCTTCAGATCTTTTAGGCGACTAATCCGAACTTAGCTGACTCAAACCACCACGCAGGCTAAAAGTATGCTTTTGAGCTTATCATTCCTACCTTGAGAGCACGGGATTATTTTTTAAAACACCACTAGTCACACTAACATCAGACCATGAAAATACTGAGGAATGTACAAATATATTCCATTATGCCTACTTTAAGAACAGAAATAGCCATCAGACATCTTACAAAAGACTAGGTTCCCTTCTTATGCTTTCTAAGCTTTCCATGAAGAAAGACTCCACTGGATGTACAGTGCCCTTTATTCACAGAATACAGGAAAAAGTCCTTCTGCAATACCATATGGAGCCAGCTTAGACTACTTCACAAAGCAAAAATTATGCAGACTGGCTTTCAAGAGATTTCTAGACATTGCAATTCCACTACACTTTATAATATAAAATATATCAATATTCTATTGGTCAACCTGTATGAGTCATGTTTGTTCAATAAGTATTTCATTTCCATAAAGTATAAAAAAAATGACAACCCACCTCAGATATTTTTTTTTCCAGATCATATTTTTCCCTTGGAAATCTGCATCATATTCACAAGGAGGAACTACAGTTTAATTTCAGAGATTATTTCGGTGTTCATCTATGACCTACCTGTCTCCGAAAAGTTGTACTTGGAGCATTCTCTTCAAACTTTGCCAACAGTTGAGTTGCCATTGACTTAACTTTATTCTGGTTCATTCCTTCTTTGCCATCACTTTGTTCTTTCCCAGCATTTGTCCCTTGGCTTGAAAAGCCTGAAGCCTGCAAGGAAGCAACAAACCCTGTTTTTGTGAAGTTTACCTATGACACTTATGGAGAAAGAAGGAGAAATATCATCCCTACCAGCAAAGGACGAATGGAAATACGTTTAGAGTACATTAAAAATGACACTGTTTAAGCATGCAGAAGTCAACAAAAAAAAAAGTTTTGTCTTTGCACAGTAAAAAGGGAATGAAAGCCGGTGCTGGTGATGATAAAGCAGAGTTGCAAAGGTAACTCAGAGTGGCTAGGAATGAAGTTGCAATGCAAACTCTCCAAACAAAAATTTGTTTAAATAACTGAGTAGGAAAGGGAAAAAACCCCAATACCTTAGATGTTCATGAGTTAACAAGAAAAGTCGTGCAATTTAGGTAATGCTCTACTCCTTATCAATTGATTTAAATAAATATAGCTCTTCTTTAGTGTATACCACAGCATATTCAAGGTTTTAAAGGGAGAGGCCTCTTGTTCCCACCAAGCTCTAGCCCCCCAACTCTCACTGCTTCTTCAGCTCTGATGCTCATCATGGAGCTGCATATGTTTGGACACCGCTGAACACCAACCTCCTCGAAGACACCAAAAAGACCTTTTCGACGTCTTTTGTTACTCTCATTTTCTTCCGTTTTCCCTTCAACCTGAAACAGTAAAGCCAAACAAGTTCTATGGATTACTACAGTAGTTACCAGATTTACCCTATCAGCTCCTCACAGGATGTAAACTTTTGTAACCAGGGAAGTCTGGTCTGGCCTCTGTTAAATAAGGCAAACAGGTGAGCTGTTTCAGAGGGCAGGGGTCCTCATTGCACTGGCATCGCTCATCAGACTCCCCCAGCTCAGCAGGATGGTTCCTCACAAGAGGAGCCTGGTGGCCCTCATGGCAGTTATCACGTATGGAAAAATTGCCCTGCAACCCCTGATTGGGAGCTCCCACTGGACTCTGATGGGTTAAAACACATTTGTACACATTGTTGAACAAAGGCCCTAAAACGTTGGTGTTTACCTTTTTGTCTTTCAGTACTAAAGAGTTGGTAATTCATAAAGCACTAGCATATCCTTGAAGAAAAAGTCATTACAGTATCAGTTTTTCTGTGAATTTTAATCTCGACTACACTAGTTTCCATATAAATAATGAAAATAAAAAAACAAAACCTCACTCTTTCACAACAGCCTCCATATCTCTTAACCTAGATATCTAGATGCAGACTACATTTTCTTACTGCAGACTTATCTCCTTTTGTGGAGCAATTACTGTCTGCCTTAAAAGTCTGCCTCCCTTGTAAGGTTCACGTCCTCGATTATGCCTTTACATTACAGTACTTAAGCAACTAAATTTCCTATTCTGTGCTTCAGCTAAGCACATGTTCAATATCTCACTGAACTAGAGATCACACAAACAATAAATAATATTTCCTACTCAGTTCACATGAACTTGGAGAATACTCAATGCTTAAAAATTTGTATCAGTTCCTATTAAATGCAGTCCTGAACAGGTGGTACAACCAAGATATTTTTTTCCCTGATAAATGTCATATTAGGTTATGTTTTAGGAAAAATAAACTACACTCCACTTTTTTTTTCATTTGCCTGCACTGCAACTTAGTGACTGCTCAGCCAACTGGGAAAAAAAAGAAAAAAGAATAGAGAGAAAGATCAAAGAATACAGGCTTCCTTTTTACATATACACTGTTCACAATAAATCATTATGCAGTGAATAGAAGTAATCCCAAACAACTTCTAGGCAAACACCAAAAAGAATCCAATGACAATACTTTGATTACTTTGTATGCTTTGGTACATTGTCTTTCAATGCCTCAGCTCTCAGTAATCCAGCTTTACACTACCTATAATCATTAGCCTACTAAGCAAGAGTGAGCAACATAACAGCACAGTGTATTCTACATAATAACACCACATTAAAGCAGAATTTGCCTAAGTGAATGGAGCAAATAAGATATTGCCTTTCAAAAATCTTAAATAATGGACTTTCATTAACATGTTTACAAAGAAGTCAAAGACAAAGCAATTTAATTGCCTAGCAAAACTCCAAGAAAAAGGACTGTGCCCTTTATTGTGTAAACACCTCCATTCATTTATTAGTCTGGAGCACAGGAAATCTCAGTTCCCCTCCAGTGCAGCTGACACTCGAAAGAGAACGGAAAACATTATCCAGCCCAGAACACGCTGCCAGAACAGCTACCGTCACATCAGCTCCAGGCCCCCGCTTCCTGATCTCTCACAGCCTGCACTCAGATAAGGATCCCTCTTCCAGCCAAATAAAAGGTCAAATTAAACGGTATGGAAAGTTTAGTAAGCAACACTGTTACCCTACTTGGCTTTTGACTCCATGGTATGTGAGTGCGCTCCTACAGTCATACCTGGACAATGCTCACCACCATTTTTTGCAGGGGAAAGAACCACAGCTGAACTCTTACATAAAGCAGTTGCTTTCCTAGGAGTCCCATTTCTCAGGTAGTTTCAGATGGTTATAGCATTCACAAATCTCTGTCCTAAGCAGAGTACCACCTTTCTTGCTAAGTTTCATGTCCCACCCATGACAAGGCTGCAAAGCTTCATACAAAATAAGGTCTTGACAGTCCCACTCCCCAATCTCATATGGAAAAATATCACTTCCACTTCTCAGTTCAATCAAGCCCCTGTTGCGTGAAACCAAAGGGGTCTGTTTGCTAAGCAAATCACCTCCTGCTTTCATGTAGTGCCAAGAACTATACCTCCCGTTATGACAGGAGGCTTATTTCATGACAAGAGGTTAGTCAGAGAGCTGTACAGCTTAGTAATGGAAAGCCCTCCCACTACTAAAAGTCTATTTACTTCTGCAAATAACTGAAGGAAAAACAACAACATTGTGGTCATGAAAAAGTTTTTCTTCCAAAGAAGTCGAAGTCACCCACAATAAAAACAATGTTTATTTTGCCTATTTGGTTTCTCACTGATTGGCTAACTGGGAACCATGTCACTTGGTTTTGTGTATATTTGGGTAGCAAGGATAAGTTATTTCTAAAAAGGATACATGAGGTTACTGTGCAATTGACTGTCCACAGCTCCTGAAAACATGTTCGTGGATGGGAAATACTTAAGATGTAAGTCAGTGTAGGAAATATCTGGAAATTATGGAGTAATTCTTCAGGAAAAAAAAAAATCATAATGAAATTTCTACCAAAACTGAGAAGATAAGATAGTAACAAATTTTGAAAGCATTATATCAAAATACTGAGAAATTCAGCACAAACATGTACACTTGAACTTTTATTAAGGATGCTGAATAGCCAGACTGCAAAAGAAGTACTAACTCTGTACTTTTGCAGACAAAACTTGGAGTCTACACCTCTTCAGAGGGGTAAATGAAGCAATACAGTTAAGCATTAAGGACGTCTGGTTTAAGGGGGGGAAAAAAAAAAAAAAAAGAAGAACAAACTTGAGAATCATCATAGTCAACGTAATTTCTACCTAGCCCAGGAAACTCAAAACTTGGAACAGTTTTGCTTCAGAAAATGCAGGTGGAAGAGTACACGCTGCTGTCTAACATGTGCTGGTTAATCTGCAACATTTGGACTTGAGATGCTGCTGCCTCTGAGCCGTGTGGTGCAGACACTCCCCAACTAAAGTGAAGTTAAAATGAAGGTAGGCTTGGCTGTGACAGCAAAGCCCCTCCTAAAGGTCTCCTTTAAGAAGAGGACCAAGCTAATGAATAGGCAGAAGACTTAACAGTTTATTACTGAATAATTTCATCAGAGTAGCTTTTAAATTAAACTATATAAAACTTTTGAAGTTGTAATCCATTCAGAAACAAATAGACCATACTCTCACTGCACACAGTCATACGTCAGCTGGTATTAACTCAGTTCTCCCTATTGCTTCCAGGCCCTGGAATCTTTAATTGCAACATGTATGGGCATGAATGTGTTTTATACAGGGACATGAACAGGGCACGTCAATAAGTTTTCATTAATAAGTGACCAAGAAAGAAAAGTATATGGCTATGACTAAGAGATGATTACTTCAGAGTCACGTTAGTCAACCCGCCCACTATCTGTCAACATTGCAGGCTTTATACATCTAACAAGAGCTTGAAAGCTTCCCTCCAGAACCTTGACAGCACCCACAAACTGTTTAAATCACTGTTTTAGTTAAAAACAATCACTCTCACTCAAACAATAAAGCATTTTAGAATTCCAGTGATTATTTGAACATATAGCTGTATATTTAACTCTAAGGATACAAAATGACAGTAATATTTTTCTTAAAGGCAGAAATAGCTCAGAAAAATCTCCAGACTTACTCATCTCAAAAAACCAAACCAACCAAAAAGATTCCCAAAACCAAAGCCCCCAACAAAAACATAAAACTTAGCACCTAGCATGGCACAAAACCTCCTAAAAATGCCTTTTGAAAAACTTCAAAAAATAAAAAATAAAAGACAATAAAGGTAATGGAGCCAAGATCTGACGTATTTCAAGCTGAAAACCACAACTTAGAAACATACTAAAATAAAGCATCCTCCTCACCTCACTTTTACCTACACTGAAGAAGACTGACATGGAAATTGGATACAAACTCTTCCCAAGTACATCCAAATTCTCACTGCAATTTGGACCTTTGCATTTACAGAAAGCATTTAACTTGAACTACTATTAATGCTTCAGCCATTTGACAGGGACAATGCTACAGTTTCATCATTACAAACCTTGTAACAATTGAGTGTGTGCGTGTGTGTGAGCTTTGTTAACTGTGAAATCTTATTTACTTTTCTATTATGCTCAAAAAATGTCCTTCAACTGGCTTTTTAATAGGAGGATGGATATAAACGCCTTATTCCTGAGCCTGACAGTTTATTTTCATATTTTTAAAAGAGAAAGATTTATAGGGCAGGTCTTCCTTCACAGCTTACCTTTGGTACTCGTTTTCTTGGTAAAGTTAAATTAATGTAATTGTTAAAGATGAAGTTTGACGATTTTGCTGAACAAAGATCATTATTCTCTCCATTTTGCTTGTCATCAGCATCTGTTCAAAAAACGACTGCTTAGGATGTTTATTCAGATTTCCTTTTTAAATACTCTGACTAAACCAGAACTTTCCAGCTGAATGCTGGTAGCAATTATACATAAGAAACTCGAGCAAACAAAAGTAAATATATACAAAGTAGGATGACTGGTTAAAAAATGAACAGAAACCACTAGGAATGGACATGCCATATGCAGTCATCCTTTCTAGAGGATCACTCTAACGACCTGATACATGAACTTCATGATGTCAAGCTGCAGTTATCCAGCTGCTTCTGTTCTCTGAAACCATTAAGGGCCCACAAACCCTGTGTCTCCAATAAAATTTTAGCCCCTTACTTTTTTTAGGCACAAGGTAACTATTGTGGACAGCAGCAGGCACACTCACATGCCAGAACAGCTTGGCTGGGAAAGGGTTCTTGGCTCACAAGCAGTGTTCATAAGCAGCTTGGATGAAATGCTTCCATGCCCCAAACTTGCAATATTTCAGAGCAGCCTGGGTTCAGCTTACCTACTGCCCGCAGAGGTGTGCCCCTGAACAGTTCGTAAAACTTGGAGAGGTACATGACCATGCTGAGCTTGTCAGGCTCCCCAGTAGACCCCACCTCCTTCCCTGTGGTCACAGGGGGGATCCCAAACTCCTGCTCAGCAACATCGAATGCTAGCTGGTTGTTTTTGACAACATCCTCTTCATTCAGAGCATCAAAGTCACTGTGGGGACAACACATTGGCATCAGTGGTGGTTTACTGTCTGCCCACCTCAGAAATACACCATGTTCCCTTGCCCATCGGAGAGGTGCAGAACAGCATCATGAATGAGAGGACAAGCATTTCACTGGCAAAAAAACAGTGTGGTAATTGGTAAGAAGTAGAAGTCTTGTATAAATCCTGTTATGAATCATGGCTTCTCCAGAAATGTAATTTAAAAGCTATTTTGCTGAAGTGGGTTTTGATGTAGTCCCAGGAAAAAGGATTCCTTTACTTCTGACGATATGCATTTTCTCCTCAGAAGTGTTAGGAAACCTTTTTCCTCTCCAAATACAGCTGTGCTACTACAGATTTCACCTGTTAGCAATTGACTTTTTAGTTTTGATTAATTCTATAAATCATCGAAGCCACAAGGAGTAAATTTAGGCTAGCATTTTATGAAACAAACACGTTGTATGTGTGTGTGTACATGCACAGGCACTACATTTCTTTTTAAGGTGTTACACGCACAGTTCAAATGATGACCTCCTGTCCATGTCATAAACGGATTTAGCAGTGCACTAAATAAGTACATCACACATCTGGAACTGTGTTATCCATTCCCTAATCCATTTTCTATGGGACCTATTCTAAGACTCTGATCCCTTGAACAGCTTCCAAAATTCATGATTAAAATAACCATGGGCATAAATTACAAAGCTCTAGGCAGGGTAGTTTGTTTCTCTTCATAAGGAATGTGAGTTTTTGAACCCCCAAAGAAGTTCTCTCCCCGCTCTGAACCCACACACTCTGCTCGTTTCTGGAACCAGGGGGGTGCAGGCAGTCCTCTGCCCCAGGAGGGGGTCAAGTCCTTCAGCAGTCCCATTTATACAAAAAGCCAACAAGATACAAGCACAAGGTTAATTAAACAGAAGGAGATCTTTTAGCTCAGGAAGACAAATCTCTGAACTTTTTAGAGAGAGCAGTACTTAAGAGACATACTTTCCACCAACAGCAAAAGTTATTTTGCTTTCTACACTCTCTCTCATCCTCTTATATCCACAAAACTATCCATAATTCCCTTTTTTAAAAAAAAATTAACTTGAGGCAAAAAAATATGTTCTTACAACGTCAGCTCTTCCTCTGGCAAAGCCGTACAAACAAGCACCCTGGGTATTGCTCCTATTTTCTTCAACGTATCACACATCATAAAAGAGCTCAACCATTTCTTTCATTTATCCAAAATAAAAGGAGGCTGACAAAATTTGTGACTCCCTGGTCTGTGCAGGAAGGCATGAGAACGCATCTGCTGCATGTTGGAGACTGCTGGGAGGACAGAAGAGTCACTCCACCAAAAACTGCATGAAGCAGACCCGATAATCCAGCACCACCAATTGCCATTTCCTGACACTCATTACATACTGACCCTCATGAATCTAACCAAGGAACCTTACAAAACATTTGTACATCAGAAGCTGGGTCTCGTAGGGTTAGCACCCCAGAAACACTGTCAAAAGAGGAAGGCTGGCTTACGTGCAACCCCTAAAGCAGTTCATTTTCAAGAGCCAGCCCTTGTTGCACAGCCCACCTGCAAGGGCACTGCGCTTTTCTGGACAGAGCTATCCAGACCTGCCATCTCCAATGGCACTTCCATGGTCCAATATTTGCCTACACGACCGTCACAGCAACCACTAAAACACACTGAGGATGGCTCATTTAAGGCTCATCCAGGTACTTCTCTAATTTATGACAGTGCCATCATGGCTGTGGTTTTAAATACCCTAAAAACCTGTCTCTTGCATTCCCCAGACACTGCAATTTTTGTTTAAAACAGCCATGTGACTGCCACAAACATGATCATAAGTCATAAGGTTCAAAGCCTTCCTAGGTTTTTGGAAGCATATATATTTAATTTTAAATGGCATGCAAGAACATACAGAAAAAACAAATCAAAGCAAAAACAACCCCACCCTCTCTATCAACCAAACCTGCAATGGTGTGCACCTCTTTGCAAAAACCAGGAATAGAAGGGGACTGCAGACTATCAGTGTTGTTCTGGCTCGTCTTACGCTATGCTTTGATAAAAGCTTAATATATCCTACATTCAGGATTTACAGATGTCACTTACATGAGGTCAGGTCTGAAGCGATGGATAATTGCACACAATGCAAGGCCACTTTTCCAGGAGGTAGTCAGGTCTGTAACATTTACATTTCGGTACCCTTCAGTCTGTTTCTGACACCAGGTCAAAAGCTTGTTAGGTCGAGTATCTGACTCTGTGGTTATAGTGGAGAGCAAACATTTTTGTCAGTTTTTGTACGTTCAGAAGTTCCAAATATTAAGCCACAGCAAACATGAGATGTCACATACCATGTCTTGAGAGATTCACTGATCTTCTAATGGAGCTTACTCTTTCAAGAGGACATTGTTGTAACTCATTGGTAACATACAATTGTCTCACCTATAAGTAAAAGCAATTTGTGGCATAATGTTAGAATTTTTTTGAGAGATAAACAAGAAAGATTTTTCTTTCTAGGTTGACTTTATCACAACTGGATCTAAATTAAGGAGTCCCTTGAAGATTTTGTTTATGCACTACTTGAGGCCCTATTTCACCTGGAATATAAATTAACTGTGATTTCACACGGAAGCCTTTTAAGTACTGACCTGGTGAGGCCGAACACAGCTTGAGTTCAAGTTTGGGTATCTTGTTCCTGGGTCAATCCTATACTGGTCAAAGTTCTTGCTAATATTTTCAGGGGTAGTCTGAGGCAAGAGTCGATAAATGCTCTCTCTTACAGAGAAAAACAAGATGCAGGAGATTAAAATAAATAACTAATTGATTAAAATAAATATCTATTATATAAAGAATATTTTCTTTTTTGCAACTACCTGCACCTTATTTTGATTCTGCCAGGACAAGTGTTATGCACTAAATGCACAATGCATCCATCCCATTTCTCCCCGGTCAGCAGGAGAAGGATGCCAGACAAAAAGGACAACAAAAAGACAGACTCTTAGAACTTATGCCCATACTTCCCTGAGGCAGGAAGCAAGCAAGAAAAAGAAGAAGGAGAAGAAAAAAAAAAAAAAAAGGAGATTACATCATTCAGTCATCTGGTTTTGCTTTAACCTCCACCCAAGGAGTAACTTCTTTACCACATAACAGCACTAAATCCCATCATTCTGCAATTCCTATAACCACCACAGCCTTTTTTATTATGCTGTTCAATTTTCCATCTGGGGCTATGCTGCGCTTGAGTCATCCCACAGGCTTCTATGTTAAAACTTCTCAAAGCACTGTACTCGGTAATGCTCTTACTTGCATTACCACAATGATGGCTATTGTGTACCTGCTCCCAAAGAGCCTGGGTAGCTGTAGTGGAGCAGGGCAGTTGCCATCAGGACCAAAGTCATTACCTTCAACCATCAAACCATGGTGACGCCAGGACTGCTGGTGTACTTAACAGATTTTTTGCTCTGGTCAAAAAGACATTGTGTAGAGAAGCTTATGATGCAACATTACAGCAATTTTCCTTTGCCACACATTTATCAGTCTAAAAAAAGAAGGCATTTGGCCTACTAAGCTAAAATGAAAAGTCAAAATCACAAATACCAACTATGAAAGCTGTTAGTGTTAAACTACTTATTTATTGTTTCTGGAAAAATATTTTTTGAATTAAAACCTAATTTTTAATTATTAATAATTAAATAATTAAAAATGTGACGGATGGTGGGTTAGTCTTTCAACACAAGGTACCTCCAGTTTATTTCCTAAAGGATCACAATTAATCCCAGTCATTAGTGACTTAAATCAGTGATTTAAACTGACCTCAGGTATACTGCTAGATCAACAGCCTAGTGCTATTGTAAATTGTTCAGTAACCTGAAGGAATGGATAATTTCAACCCATTGCAGTGAAGAATAATATTTCTCCTGTTAGCATTCTGAATCCAAATGCCTTCCACCAATACTGTAACTCTTTAAAACACTAGAAATTGTGTAGAAGACAAAAGCAGCACTTACCGTTCAGCAAGGATCTCTAATGGGGGTTTTCCTTGAGCCCAGCTCCGCACCATCCATGCAGTATCAAAGGCAGCTAAGAAGCCTCTCGCACAGCCAGTACCCATTGGCCAGAAGGGCTGTAAGAAGCATTTACATTTTAATTCCTTGTATTACTTGAGTTTTTACTACAAAACTAACTTGCAATGTAAATTTGGAGTCTATGGTTTCATACTGTTTTGGAAAACTAGTCCAGAAAGAGTTAAAACACAACATTGTCAGCTCTTGTAGATTTTAGTCATTTGTCTCCAAGTCTTAGGGAATAAAGAAGACTGCTTTCACTTTTTCTTTTTTTTTTTTTTTTTTAACTTCTATATTTAAAAACAAATTTCTTAATGTCAAAAGGTAAGGGCTAAGGAGAAAATTAAAAAAAGACTCAATACTCAAGAATTTGTCAAGTAAAACAGGGGAAAGAAGATGCCTTTCTTTTCATCTCCTAATTTTGCTCTGGACTGATCTTATCAAACACTTTGGGCTATCAGCATTAGTTTAAAAAAAAATATATGTATATATAAGTTGCAACATACACTTTTCACTTCAGAAAGAGAACATATTAAGGCAAAGAGACTACAATAAAAAGTTAGATCAACGTTTTCTCTGTGATGGAAGTCAGGAAAACTAGCCATGCACCCAAGCTGAGGACACACAGCTCTCAGTTTTCAGACAGAAATACAACTTGCATAAAGCAAGCCAGAGACTGCCAGCCAAGCGTTAGTTATGACATAAACTATGGCATTAAAAAAGAAAAAGAAAAAAGAAATATATTCCATAGAGTGTACCACCGTTTCAGAACACGTAAGAGAAGACAGTTTGTTATGGGGGAGTAGATTGAATGGCTAGATTAAGGAGAAAAAAAAAAAAAAAGGCTATTTGGAAGACATTCCAAGATATACCTCAAGCAAACTGTCTCCAACAAGTGCCACCAGGAGCAGATGCCTGTGCCTCTCTCTCACTAGTGCAGCATTTTCAGACGCATACATGGAAGTAAAATCAAACATTGCTACATCTGGTTGCCCATAGTGATTAATTGCAAAATCCAAGGAAGGCAGCTGGTAATTGGTTGCAAAGTCAGCAGCTTCTCTGGCATAAGACAGCAAATTGTTCTGGTTCACATTTTCCCCACAAAGGAGTAACTCAGTATCAATATAGTCCTGCAAAAAGAGAAGCATGTAGGATTAGCTATTCCAACTATCCTCTCTGTACTGAAACGTCGCGCTCTCACAGCCTCACAGTGGCAACCACACATCTTGCAGCATAAAGAACCAAGTGAGATTTATCATCTCCTCCAAAATGTTAATACATAAACATAGGTTACTGTATTGTCCCAAACAGGAGCTCTCTAAGCCAACACTGAATAAGCAGCTGCATTTGCAATTGAAGATGATAGTTCCTCCCAGTTCCTCAGTTTTGCATTATTTTTTTCACAATGTTACTTCCCTCCCATCAAAAGGTGTTATCATCGCCACTGCAATGCTTTTCTGCATGTGTGCACAACATCTGAAACCACACAAGAACAGAAATACGGATGTACCAATGACATAACATACGGGTCTCAGCCTGAAGGTCTGACTTCGCATCTCAGTAACAACACAATCAAACCTGGACTGTAGAAACTTTTCTCTTGTTCAGTTCAGCTGGAAGTTTTTTGGCTGGTGTGGTAGAGGACCCTGCCTTTACAGGTCACCCTACTTAAATCCAATGATTATTAATAAGGCAGTTTCTATTTACAGTTTAATCACGGATGAGACCCCTAATCGCTGGGATGATACCACCAAACTGCTATTAGCCCAGTTGTTTTAAACAGACTGCTTTTTTCCCCGCTCAGACCTGAGTAGGTCAAGGAAACAGCTCTGACAGGTCACAGCTACTGCTCCTCTTCTCCAAACTCCCTACAGATCTCCTGGGACTGCCTCCACCTACAAACACCAGTCCCTCAGCCCTGGGGCTCACCTCCCGTTCCTCCAGGGCCCATCGCTCCACCCTGGGAGCCCCTGTCCTCCAAAAGGTCAGGAGATTGTGACACTGAACTTAGCGGTCCCATCAGAAAGCCATGAAACCTTCTGACAGCTCCCCATGAGCACTTCCTTTGGGAAATTATACTTCAGTGTTTTGGCACTGTTTTACTTTGCAAGAAAAATTGACCTCTCTTGGGTTTCCGGGAAAAGAAATTTAAATGGTGCCAAAACACTTTCAAGAAATAAAAGAAAACAAACCCTCACGTCTGTCGGAAGGAGTAGGAGAAATAAATAAGTCATTAAATAAAGGAAAATAAGGCCTCAAAGTCTCAAGTATCTTTGAAAGTTCAGGTCATCGTGTTTACAGCCTCCTTCTATCATGTTTCACCCACTACAGAAATTTTGAAATTTAGCCTGGAATAAGTTTTAACACTTCCTTAATTGCCTGATAAAACTGAACATAGCTGTGCTAAGTTTTCCTTTAAATCAACGAGGTTTTTATTTTCTGGTGTGATGATTACACCACGTATCTCCAAGGTGAGTTAAAGTCCCATTTCAGCCAGTTTCAGAACAGACAAATTTAGGAAATAATGTTTTCAGTTCTCTACAGAAACTTTGTGTTTACTGGAGGGAAAAAACCAAACAAAAAAGAGTAAGAAAGATCTGAGTGATTCTGAGCATTTATGAAGTGCTCTAGAAAGTCTATAAACACGCTCTATAACATGCAACAATGTTTACGCAGACATTCACACTTATTCTGTGCCAAGTAAATAAAACAGGGTTGCAGCATTTTTACATACGTTAATAATCACTCCTTTGTCCAAAAGACTCTGCTTTTTTGCTGTCATCACAAAATAATGAGTGCTATCTTTGTAGTAAACAATGTTCTCCAAGTCAATTCCTGAAAAGAGATAATACATTTGTTACGAAGTACAGTGCTTTGTCTCTGTCATTTCCTAACAACACGTGACTGATCCCTAAGGGTATGTTTCCTTCTTGGGTTACATTCACTTTCTCAGCCGAGATGAAGCACTATTGGACAAGATGCTCTAAACCAAAACAAAACAAGAGAGGAGATTGGTCTTACCCCACAAGAGTTTGTCACAGCATAATTTAAAGTTATTTAGTATCCTTTTAAGGAACAGTTAACTACAGGCTTAATCATCTGAGGCAGAAAAGGGCAGCCAAGGGAACAAAGTGCTTTTTAGGTTGCTAGGGCCCTGGCATTGGGTCTACCCAGGAATTTTGGTTTCTATAATAATAGTAAATTAAAAAAAAATCAGCTGTAAATCAAGAATGGAATTGTTTGTACTGACAGCGGGTGCAACTATTCTGAAATCCCTTCTCATATAGATATACTTCACAGTTTATGGCAGATTCTTCTCTACGTCTTTTCAGTTTATCAGATCTACAACCAAAAAGCAAGAATAAACTCCTCCCAGAAGGGTAGAGCCTATTTCACAGGGTTTAAACTATTCATTATGTGAATGGATACAAACAACACAAACCATGTCTTAAGGGAAATCTCTGGGCACTGAAAATGCTCTTCTAAATTTGTTCAACACAGCAGACATTTCTACAGTTGAAAAAAATTTAAACATTAAAACAAGCTCTGATGTGGCAACACCCAAGCTAAAAAAAATAAATCCCTGTATACCATAAAGGGACACCCCCATCTACAAGATTGACATCAACAGCACTTTATCACTTTTTCTTTTTTTTATATACAATATATTTAAATTGATGTTAATAGGAATAGGTGGGTGGCTTGGCAGATAGAGTGACCCTCTTCTGCCTCTTGTATTTGGTTGTGGGAAAAATGAGGATACACCTACCCGTTTCCTCCTTAAGGTCCTGGAAGAACTTCTGATTGAAGATGAAAGCAACACCACTAATTTCTTCTACCTTGGCTTCTGCAGTAGTATTTCTGTTTATAAAATTGGCAGTGATAGCTATAGCCAGCTTTCCACGAAACTCCTTCCTCCTGAAACCTGGTAAGCAAAGACAAGAATTAAAACCACTAGAAACTTCACATTGGACTTCCAGGGAGGGTCAGGTCAAGGCTGCTCAGACTCATTCCTCTGTCTAGTCCTACACTGCATCAAACAACACATCCTCAGCAGATTCTGTCATTCTTACAAAATTCCCTTGCACACCAAGAATGTTTTATCCCTGCTCCCAGTACTGCATTCACGAGAAAGTCTCATTAAAAAAAAAAAGATGGGAAGAAGTTGAACATGGGAAGTAGTTTAGGGTAAACGATGACTAAAGAAAAACAGACTGGAAATAGAGCAGATCAAACTTAACATTTTGAACATGCTAAAAAGCAAATAAGATTTTTGTTATATACATGCTGAACAGCTTACAAAAAAAACATGAAAGAAATCAGCGGTCAAAAAAAAAGAAAAATAGAAACGTCTATAACAGTGCTTTGGTGCACACACTACCAGCTAATGAGTTCTTTTCAAAGACATTAGGGGTTGAAAAATATTCAGTGTCTTGAGTGTTCGATTTCCCATGCAAGACTGACTATGAAGTTACTTGCTCTCTTGCTCCATCCTAGCTTCCTCTTTTCACAAAAAAAATCCTCTAAGCCACAATCTTGCAATCACAAATTGAAGTTCCTCCTTCTACATATTCTCCTTATCTCTAAGTAAAGAACCTCTCTCCTACTTCAGAATTAAGAGTATTTTTAGCCAATTGCAAGTGACTTCTTAGAAAATACATGAGTTTTTTAAGAAAAAAAATCATCTATCAACTTTTATCTCAGTGCTTCATGATATGCTCTCGTTATTTCGCTGGCATAAATTTATTATGACAGTATCAACTTCTGCATGTGAACAACCTTCAGTGCAGCGAATATTCCCTTAGATCCTGGTACTACAATAACCATTAACTTATCAATAGAGACGGCGGCTGAGGTAATAATTTCTTTTTGCTGATACCTGACTATTGAAACTTACTTTTATGGGGGATAGCTGGACAACAAAGTGGGGAAGTTTCCTATAGAGCATTATAAGAAGTTAACTCTAAACATATTGTAGTTGGCAGGTGTAATAACAAGCAGGAAAACTATGAAGCTAATTAAGAAAGGAAATAATGTACTTAGTGAATCGAAACTAAAATGGATATAATTAAAGCTACAGAGGGAGTAGAAGTAACAGGTCTGCTCATGTGCTACAGGAGCAGCTTAGCTAGTGTCTCTCTAAGATGTACAATTCAGGTGGTCTGAATTCTAAGCAGCAATTGAAGTTTGTGAAGCATTTCCCCTCTACCCCCTTCACCTTAGAGTTATTTATTATCTTTTGGTATCCTTTCCAAAGTAACTGCTTCTGAAGTTAAGCCGCCTCTACAAAAGAGTGATACCTCTAACGTCTTCATTAAATACCTGGCAGTCGTGTTTTGGTCATAAGCTCAAACATACAGTGCAAATTTACAGTAAAACAGCAGAGACTATGCAATTCCTGACATGCATCTTGTCAGCCTCCTTGAAGTTAAATCATCATACAATTACTTAACCCTGAAGCAAGCCTCATGGCATTATAGTGCACTTTGTAGGCAATGCAGGTACACAGTGCTGAGAATTACATTAAATGTCTTTATTTTGACAAAGAACAACAAAAGCAGAAGACACCACATAAAAAATACTTCCCACACAGACTTCAGTGGACTGAAAAGGTAGCCTGTTGCATTGTGCTCTTCTCAGACTTTCACACCTTCCAAAATACCCTAAAGACCATTAATAAAGCCAAATGCACACATTCACCTACCTTCTAACGTGTTCCTGCGGCCATCTGCA
Source organism: Phaenicophaeus curvirostris (assembly GCF_032191515.1). Taxonomy (NCBI): domain Eukaryota; kingdom Metazoa; phylum Chordata; class Aves; order Cuculiformes; family Cuculidae; genus Phaenicophaeus; species Phaenicophaeus curvirostris. The sequence continues at coordinate 11,205,252 of NC_091396.1, forward strand.
CCAATAATAACATCAAATTCATACTCTGACAAAGGGTGATCCACAGGGAGAAATTCAGCCCTCCAACCTATCTCTAAAAACACCAAGAATAATATTTATTCATTCTTCAGCATTACAATGGAGAAGTGCTTTCAGAGTCTGAAGAAAAGGTATTAAGATAAATGGCCAATTTCTCATTCAAAAAGAGCTGAATTCTCCCTTGGTCTGATGGAAGAAACTTCTGCTGCAGTCAAAGCTACATACAGGCTGTATTAGCAAGGTCTTAAGCTTGTAAACTGACAAAAAAACCAGAAGTCTTCATTCGGATCATCTAATGTACTAAGTTTTCTCTCAGACCAGTACCACAAAAATGTGCTTAAGCACTTAATTCTCATAGAAATAGCCCCACAGTGACCTTATCAGGACGCTCTATAAACATGTATACAGCAAGGAAGGGCTGAGTATTAAAAGAAGAAACATAGCATTCCAGTGTCAATACTTTTGTCTTCTAAATAGGAATTAATCATACACACAAAGCTAAACGTAATCTTTGCATCAACACAAAAGTGATTACATGGAAATGTTTGTATTGTCCATACTTAAAAATCATATATGCTTTAACTACTTAAAACAATATTTATTCTACTGTCACTATATGATGATTTAAAGATAGTATTTTGAACTAAAATTTTAAAATATTCTATTGCTACTACACCAAGATACTAGTCTTACAAAAATAGAAAAAAAAAAGAAAAATCTTTCTCTATTTTGTTTAAAAGTCTTGCATAAGATGGCTGATAAGACTCTGTGTGCCAGTGGGAGTTGTATCAAATGTGAAAATAAAATGAGGCCCAGGGAGCTTAATCCATCCTCAATATTTATATTATCAATCAAAAATTGTTTTTGCAAGAAGATACCAAAAAGCCACACCAGACTCCCTACAAAGCCTCAAATGCATGCCAGAAGGCATAGTGCAAAACCTCAACTTCTCAGACTGGGCCGTATTTTAGAGAATTATCAGCGCTCTGTCACAATGAAACTTGTCATGCCTATGACTGCATTTAGCCAACCTAGCTCAATAAGGATGGTAAAAAAAAAAATAAAGGAATAGTCCCATATCTTTAAACAGAATTCAGCTACCTTGAATGATTTCACATAATGCCTGGCATAAAAAGAAGTCACTGTGAACAGAACTACATTATGATAAAAAATACTTTGGTTTTCTTGATCTTCAGGAGGCTCCAGGACTTTCACGAATTCCAGATTCACGTGGATTTCAACTCCTAGTATCAATGCAACTTTGAAGAGGATAAGTTGAAGTTGTCTAATACCTGTAGACAGTGAGTAATCAAGATGTATTTAGTATGTAAGTAATTACAGTTACTACCAGCATGCCACCCAACTGATATTCATCGCTAACACACACAGAGAGCATTATTATTTCCCATACTGTGATGAATGCAAGTGTAGCGGCCACCACAGGATGGTATTCTCTTCCATCTCATTTTCCTCCTGCAGCACAATCTTGTAGGTAATAAAACTCATTTCAATGAGTTTATTAGGATACATTTTTACAGCTTTCCTTCCTGCAAACCAATACATTGACTATTGCAGGATAGAAAGATTTACAGTAAAATATCCCACTTCTACATATTTTCCTCATTGTATTAAGGTTTGTGCCCACCTTCAATGTACTAGGATGAACATCAATATTCTTAATACTCCATAATATAAACCTATTTTTCAACAAATCCAGACTGACAAAAAAAGCTGGAGAAGTGGGCCTGCATGGATCTCACGAGATTCACAAGGTCAAGTGCAAGGTCCTACATCTGGGTCAGGGCAATCCACAGTCTCAATACAGGATGAGGGATGATGTGATTGAGAGCAGCCCTACAGAGAAGGACTCAGGGGTGCTGACTGTTGAGAAGCTTGACGTGAGCCAGCAACGTGCGCTCACAGCCCAGAAGGCCAACCATATCCTGGGCTGCATCAAAAGGTGTGTCCAGCAGGTCAAGCGAGGCGATTCTGCTCCTCTATTCCGCTCTTGAGACCCCACCTGGAGTAGTGTGTCTAGTACTGGAATCCTCAACATAAGGAGGATACGGAACTGTTGGAACAGGTCCAGAGGAGGGCTACAAAGGTGATCAGAGGGCTGGAGCACCTCACATACGAGGACAGACAGAGTTGAGGTTGTTCAGCCTGGAGAAGAGAAGGCTCTGAGGAGACCTTATAGTGAGCAGCCTTCCAGTACCTGAAGAGGGCCTACATGAAAGCTAGGGAGGGACTGTTCACAAAGGCATGTAGTGATAAGACAAGGGGGAATGGCTATAAATTAGAGAGGGGCAGATTTAGACTAGACATAAGGAGGAATTTCTTCACAACGAGGGTGATAAGGCACTGGAACAAGTTGCCCAGGGAAGTCATGGATGCCCCATCCCTGGAAGCGTTCAAGGCCACGTTGGACGGGGCTTTGAGCAGCCTGATCTAGTGGGAGGTGTCCCTACCCATGGCAGGGGGGGTTGGGATTATATGATCTTCAAGGTCCCTTCCAATTAAAACTTTCTACAAGACTGCCATTTGCTCAACTGCCATTTTGCTTAAGTAAGACCATTTTTCTTTTTTTTTCCCTCTCTGTGTGTGTGCATGCACTTAGAGTCATAGAATCATAGACTGATTTAAGCATCTTTAAGGCAGATGAGTTTTCTGCCAAATCAACAAAGTCTCCATTAATCTTCTGCCTTTGATAGACCTCTTAACTGAACAGTGCCCATGCCCTCAGATACTTACTGATGTGATCAATAGATCCTGCACAGAATTTTCCATAAAATTTCTTTGCTCCCAGTCCCCGGAGGTCATGGATTGTAAACGGCCAGAGATGCAACACATTGTTTCTTGAAAAAGTGTCCCGTTTCTCCACAACGACAACTTTGGCTCCCAGGAAGGCAAGTTCTATGGCAGTCCGCAAGCCACATGGGCCACCTCCAATAATTAAACACTAGCAGAGAAAAGGAGGAGTCTTACACAAGGTTTTGTATTGACTTCCACATAGCTTCTAATTTACATGTTGTTAAGACTCAATATTCCACTGGACTCAGGCTACTAAGAGTGTATTAGGTCATGCATTTAAACCAATAAACATTCAGATTTTGTTTGCATGTGGTGTTCAGTCAATTTATACAAGAGGATAAACTGTGCTTCATGTAGATAAAAGCATCTGATAAAAAGACACAGCAGAAGAAACAGCAAAAATCAAAAAACTTTTGAACATCTGCTTTGCTGCTACATTTCTAACTCACTCACATTTAGTGTTTCAAAAGTGCTTGCAGTAAACAAGATCACAGCTACATAAAAGGCAGGAAAATATCTTGAATATAACAGCCTAGTTCACCTACTGCTGCGAAGCAAGGTACGTCAAGAGAAGTCAGCAGACTTGTCCTGCTTCACCGGAGTCAGGGAACTTGGGCTGCCCCATTCCATTGCACCCAGTGGTCAACATCCTCACCTTCAGAACAATCACATATTAAGAGCTTATATCTAAGTTTGGGCATCCTCAGAAGAACTGCTTTGGAAATGATTACAGAGAAGTCTCACCCAGATTTTGACAGCTGTAAGTTTTCAGTAACAAGCAAAGGATTTCCAGAAAGCAAACTAATTAAAACCCAAACATATCTAATGCTTACATTTTCCTGAATGATTACTAAAAACTGATTAGAAACAGTCTTATAACTGGACAACATTGTTCCACTCCTCCTCTCCCAAACCCCACACAGACCACAAAACCTATGCCATCAGTTCAAGCAACGGGCACAGGCAGGAAAGGATGAGGTGAGCCTGAGCAGAGGGGAGAGCTCTGACTGCAAGGCTGAGCTGTGCCACGTTGCAAACCCAAACCCATTATCTCACACGCCAGACATGCTCCTGTGCGTCCCGCACACATAGCCAGACAGTGATTGCAGTTTCAAAGCAAGCATGGACTGTATCTGGAGGCTCATTATATACGAGTCTGGTTCCCATTACATTTCAATTTCATAAAATAGAGTCATTTATTTATTTTGCTTTGTTCGTCATTTATTTTCAAATTTAACAACTTAAGCAAAAATTATCTGGTGCTGACTTTTGCCCACAACTTTCGTCTAACCCGATCATAAAAGTGAAAAATATTTTTTGAAAGTTGAATAAAAACCTCAAATCAATTCCCACTGAAAGCAGAGTTCTTGTGAGATGCTTTTGCTTTGCTTTAGGCAAGTGTTTCATTAACTAGATGTATTAAATAAGTTAAAGTCAGGTTGTCACATTAGCCATTTGGCTTTCTTCCTCCTAAAAGAACATATTTTAATTCATAATTCCACAAGAACCCTGCTCACTGCATGCTAAATATTAAGAAAACATCAACAGATGTGATTATATAAAGGAAGAAAATGGAGTACAGATGTTATCCTGACTGAAGAGGATCACTGGTGGAGTCTGGGTCAGCTCTTTTCTGCCTATGCTTGTTTTGATTAACATGGGAACTCTAAGCTTTGACAAGTAAGTGACTGCCTTCACAGCTACAGTTTTCCTGTAACGTTTATCAAGCAGTGAGAAACATTTTACAAATAAAGACCATACATGGCTTGTTAAGGTGGGGTTATTTTTTTGGCTAACAAACTGTATTATACATAAATAAATGCAAGTTTTTAAAAAAGGCAGTCTTTTGAGATTTAGTCATAGTAGATCCTGCCAAGTAATAAAACCCACACAGAAAACACTTAGTGCCTCCTGACACTCTGCACTACAGTATGCTAAAATTTTAAGGAGGATTCTGCCCTTTCCCTTACTCATATCACCACTGACAAAATATCTTCCTAATTGCCTAGAAACGCTGCGAGAAATGGTTGTATATTTGCTATCATCCATGGTTACCTTTCATAAAACATACGTATCTATGTCTCAGAATATTTGTTCTTTGATTTATTAAGGATGCTTCCTCCTGATGTAGAACCTATTCTCGCACTTTGTCTTCTTTTTTCAAACTTATGGGGTCAAAACTAGCACAAAACCCTTGCAAAGGTAATCCCTGCTGTGTTTATGTTCCTACCTTTATTAAATAAGGAAAGGGACAGTATCACTGTAGTGTCCTGCCCCTCCTCAGCTCTCTGTTTGCAAGCAGTCACAGGAGAAATCTTCTTTCAGTCAATCTAGAACAAATCTTGAATGCCTTCCTAGTTTCACCTCCTGTTACCCCAGTCTCCCGGCTCATCAGGGGCCCCTTTTGAAATTAATTTCTTGCAGTTCAACACAGATCATGACAACTGACATCACAAAAGGAAGTTTCCAAGGATCAATCCTGAAATCTAACTAACAGGGCTGGATAACTGCCAGCAGTTTCCTGATATGCAGGACACCATTCACAGCTCAACTGTCTTTTAATGGTGCCAGATCATGTACTAAAAAGGTAAAAAGTAACTTGACTTTTCAAAGCATCTTCCGCAAATTAATCAAAGTAACAGTTGTTGAAAAGGACAGACAAGGAGCTTTTGCTTATTTCTTGTTCAGGCTGGAAATGAAGGGAGAAAGACTTGTATAGATTACAAGACAGCTTATCCAAGAATAAGATCATGACTAGACTTCTTTGACCTGCCTGAAGAATCAGTATCACATGGGATATTATATTATCTTTTACTACTGAAAGGATACCACGTTAGCACAAAGTAACAACACTGAGAGAAGATCTTTCTCAGTGAAAACCTCATAGTGCATAGGGCTGATCTTCTGTCTGCAAATGTATGTAAATACTTCCTGTCAGATGAGAAGCTTCATTAAATTTAATAACTGCCCAAGAACAGCATCTGTGTTACACAAGACAGCAGCAGGCAAAAGTACATAAAGAATAAGTGAGGAGGAAGAAAACACAGTTATGCATTCATGTGCGATTATAAAGTGCCAAAATTTCCTCCTTTATGAAAACAATTTATCTTTGCACATATTTAATCCAAATATCTTATAAATGCTTAAAAGATCGAGCAAATGTCCTGTGAAAGAGGATATTCACAAACTGAGAAAAGGAGCCACGACAGGGACTCCAGTCTGGCGATTCCTGTCCCTGGCCACAGCTTAGCACTGTGCCCGCAAGTTCCCGGGCCAAGGGGATAAACACCAGGCACTGCGAATGCCCTGCACTCGCCCAGCATCCCTGCCCTGCGCAGGCAGCCCTGCGCTCCATCACCTCATCAGCAACAGGATCCTCTGTTGAATTTCCTGCATCAAACTCCAGCTACGCAGTAATCTAACAGACAGCCCAGAAACGCTAACTCCTGCAAGCACTACAAGTACTTTTCACAAGAATTCTATGTGAGCAAAAATCATCTACTCTTCTTGCAAATATCCTAGATATGAATGATGCTAATTACTTATTACAATAAATGCAACAGTGAAAATTTTACAGCTACAATATGTTATCATAAGAAAATGGACATGTTGGTTTGAGCTAAACTTCCGCAAAAGCACCTTTTGAATACCAGTTACAAAATTCCCATTGAAGGGAACTAATTATAGAGTAGTTTGGCTTGGAAGAGACTTTAAAGATCATCTAGTTCCAACCCCCCTGCCATGGGCAGGGACACAATGCAAGCTTACAGGCCAGTAATAGCTGCTTAGGGACAAACTCAGTATTTATAATTCTAAACTGAAATAATCATAAGTAAAGCAGTGGAATTTGTGTACTTCAAAATAAAACACTAATAAGCCCATGCGTATTTTCCAGAAGTTGTCTACTTAAGCTATTGAGTAAATACTGTTTCTACAGTACTGTTAAAAAGTACTGTCCTTTTCCTAAAAGATAATTACTTGTTTCTATATAAATCTTGTTGCAGATTATAACCAAACATATTACTCCTTGTGCTTTTTATCTTTAGACTGAAAGAGAGCAGAAACATCACGTGTTTTTTTCCCAGTACAATTAAAAGATACCAGAAAGTTTCACTTGTAATAATATAAACATACACAGCATTTGGTAAATCTCATAAGCTTGATTCTACTCACAGGTTGATCTGACTGTAAGAGAGTACTTATTTTCTTTTAATATGCTTAAGAATGGCAGTGCCTTGAAAAATCTCCAGAAAACATTTCTACACTGAATAAGAGCACTCAGAGCTGTGCTAAATGGCAGCACAAGTTACCTCTCCAAAAGCAGTGACTTTTGTGCCAGACAGTCTAACATGCTCTCCTGTATAGAATGTACAAATATATGACTTAGAAAATAGAAGGAGAGGAAAGGCAAAGAAGTATGCAAAGTAGGGGGCTCTTGCAATGCCTCTCTTCCCCCATTATTAAATCTGCAGCCTGTGAATCCAGGCACCTATATCGTGTTCTAGAAAAACCATATGCAGTTTAACAGCTGAGAATTTGCAGAATGCCTCCACTGGTTTTCACACAGTAAAGTAAACTTACAGAAACAACCGAGGATTTGAAAGAAGAGAGTGAGCAAGAATATTAGCCCTATGTTTAAGAGAAAACAAAATGACACTCCACAATGACCTAATCACAATAATCTCATCCACTTTAATAACTTGGAGGCAGAATCTACTCATTTCCCTTGAAAAATGCAAAAAAGTTAGCTCCCAGCATCTACATGCTCAGAGTCAAGAATCTACCTGTTGGTAGCAGCATGCAGGTAGGAGATGCAACCAAACAGTATATCTCTACACAGCTAAGAACAGACAAATCCTGTTGCAGCTCAATGCATTACACTGTTATTGTCCATCTCTCTCTCTGTTATTGTCCTCCTGTCCAAGGCACCCACCATTAAATCAGCCCTGGAAAATAAGTGATTCAACTATAATCCACTTCCTATACATTCCTGGGATGAAGGCAGAAGCTACAGTCACTCCATAAATTCAAGATTTTCTCGTTTCTGCCTTTCAGTTGTTTTGGAGGTGAAAAGGACAAGATTATTTTAGACTCTAGCCCAACAGCAACCAGAAAGACAGAGACATCCTTCATTGTCCTAACGCATGCCAAGTCAGAAGCACCACTTCTGCTCTTCAGTGGAAATGCACGCATATACCAGTGAAAAAATAGTGAAAACCACCTGCCTAAATTATTTAACTTCCTTTAACCTATGTGTAATACTTAACCAAATCACCAATTGAAAATAAAAACTATAGGAATAGATCTTAGTACTAGAAACAGGCACTAAGGGGTGGCTTTGCGCATGCACCTCAAAGTAGCTGGTGGTGCTGCGGGTGCCCCCAGCAGCTGCAGCCCCCCCCCCCACAGTGACAGGAGGTTCTGCCCACACCCGGATAGCCTGCAGGATGCAAAGGGACAGAATGCTTCCCCTTTCCATGGCAAACCCTCTTCCGCTGTTTGCTCTGAGTTTCGGGTGTGTTCATTTCTATAGTCACCGTATCTCAGACTTCTCACACCAGCCCTGGCCTTCATACAACATCCAAAGTGACAAGGATGAACCGTGGATTAATTTGACTGACTCCACAGGATTACATCCTACATGGATTTGGGCAAGTATTTATTCGTGATAGAGCTAAATGTGATGCAACACGAGATAGGAACAAATTGTAATGAAACAACACATTTTCTGGATCAGCAATGACTGTTTCCCTGGAAAAGGTCCAAAGAGAAACAGCTGCATAAGCATCTAAGGCAGACAGCTACCAGAAGCTGCAGCGGGGAGCTCTCTCCACCACAACGCTTTTCACTTCATCCTCTTTACTAGAGATGAAAATGCTTCTGGCAAAAGCAGGACTGCTCAGTAGGGCATTCCTGACTTACTGACTTACAGTATTTGTAATCTAGGATTTTATCACATGAATTTGTTGACAGCCACTGGATACAACAGTGCAGTCAAACACATCCCAAATCCACTAAGTAGTCAATACAGCTTCTAAAGTTTGAAGCACCGTCATTGAAGTCACTGGAAAATAAAATTCTATATGCTATTTCAGCCAAGGTTAAAACTGTCAAGAGCTAAAGCTTTATTTAAAAACACTATGAAAAAGAAAAAAAAGGTTAGGTTTACCATAGGCACGACACATTTTGTTAATCTAAGATACAAGTCTCATCTTGCTACAGTCTTGGTCTACCAAAGCACTTCTATATATGTTTGCTCCCCTAAAATCAACCCTATTCAGGTACTTGCCACTTCTGTAGATGAAGACACCCCCACTCCCCACACAAAATGCTTGTCCTCTCCTCTTCTACTAAGCAGCCCAGCCATCAGCACCAATGAAGGATGTGTCACTGTAAAATAGCTTAGTTACCAAACACATTAGAGCTAAGCCAGCATCGGACTTTCCTGACAGTAACATGCCCTACATTGCATGAGACGCTTGTACTCGCTGCCGGACATGTTGGATGCTGCCATACCTATATAACTGGTTTTACTAAAAGCCAACATAACATGACCCTGTCAAGAACAGTGATAACAGTAGCTAAATATGACAGCGACTTGGAAGGTGTCCATTTGATTATCCACACATATATATATATATAGAAAAGGGACAGTGCTGACCTAGAATAAGAATTCTTTTCTTCATTTTCAGAGAGAGGCCAGATACTGAAACGTATATCCAAAATTTCTGTGGCTAACACATCTATACTACAAGCAAATATAAAAGAAAAAGGAAAATAAGAAAAAAAAAAATCATTCTTCCAAAGGAAGGGGGAGGAGAAGGTATAAGAGCTAATTAACCTTACCCTACACAAATTAAGTAATCTTTAAAAGCATAATTTCCTCTATTATATTGTGTTTTATGAGCTCCTTATAAACTAGTATGGTTACAATTTTTTCATTTGACAAAAATAATATTCAGTTAAGTGCATTTTAATAAGAGGCCCTAACTCTCCAAAGTGTTACGTGTGTTATGTGAACACTACTTAAATACACTGCAGACAGTTCCAAAATCTACCTTAAAATATCATTAACATTAGGTGGATCTTGCTAAATGGACATTTTTGGAAAGTGAACACCACATTAATACCACTGTTGGAGGAGTTCAAAGGCAGTTGGGAACAGCAAGGCTCATGCACCCCTAATTGCCACCAACTGCAGCAACAAAATCATGTCACAGCAACATGACGTGTCCATTTCTGCTTTCAACCCCACCAGTATTTTACCCTTTGCACCCCCAGAATACGTAATTTTGCCTTCTCCTGCCAAAATCACCTATGTCAGCAACTGACAAAAATGGAGGCACTGCTATTTTTTTCTTATAAGACTGCAAGATAGATTTGAGGCTACCTAATTTAGGCTGGTTTAGGGCAGAAGTATTTCCCCAGCACTGTGCCCTGCAGCTGCTGCACTCTCAGCTGGATGCAGTACAATCCAGGGATCAGAGGATCTATCTTTATTGCCCTCCTGTTTTATTGGGTCAAAATACCAGAAGTGAAACATTAGTACATTTATTGCATTCATTTGGCTCATCTTTACTGAGATTTTTTTCTCTTTTTTGGAAGATAAGCTTCTGCATGGAAAAAACCACGTGCCTTCATTTTTCCTGGATGAATTTGGACACACTCGTCCACCCATCCTCTCTGTCTTTCACATATGTACTAATATTAGATTTGCACATAAAAACCTTTCCATAGCTTTAAATTAAAGAAGTGGTATGAAAGACATTTGAAACTTATAGTCTGCTATGCAACACATTAAAGAAAGGCTGTAGGCATACAGTGTGCTAGAAGATTGAGAGCTCCTTTGTTGATGCACCAAAGCTGTCAGGACTTTACTATTTGCAGTTTTTCCAGAGCTCTCTCGGGTGGCATTGGTCATATTTAAACGTGCTGACTTGATCTCAGAGCTTTTATAACAATTTACAAAAATAAAATTTAAAAACTTGCAATTGGTAGGCATAATACAGAAAATTATCTCTAGAAACTAACTTCCAGTTCCCTTGTACCACAGTTAGAGTTTTCTGAGGAAAACATGCACATCATCTGACAAGAAATGTTATACTACTTTTAATAAACAGATCATCCGCCAGAAATCAGGCAAGTCCTTTAATCCAAAAATCTCCTCAAATAAAGCACAAAAACTTTCTAACATCCTTTGGAATTAAGAGCATATTTGCTGCTTTTTTACCTGTCTTTCATTGTAATCAAAACAAGGGAAAAAGAATCCACACCCAAAACCCTGAAGAGACTGCTTGCTTTTCTTTTTTTTTTTTTTTGGCCAGTTGCTTAAACAATCAAAAGGAAAACAAGATAAACCTTGCAGAAAGAATGTTGCCTGACTATCTCGGTCATCAATATGGTTGGCAGCATTTAAGCACTTCACCTTTTTTTTTCCTGTAGGTTTAGGTCTGTCATAGTGAGATAAAGCTTTAACGCTATCCTTAAAAACTTAGCCAACCCCCCCACAAAACAAAACCACAAAACAAAACAATTCATCCAGAAACAGAGAGCTGGTGAACAGAGATGAAGAAACAAAGGCACCAAGAACCTCACCCCCGAGCACAGCACAGAGCAAGCAGAGAACAAGCCTTGAGTCCTGCTAGTACCGCAAAATAGTGACACTCACAAGACTGATTGCAAGAAAATAATTAATCCTCCACACGGTTTCAGAGTCAGGGACTGACCAGCCAGTAGAAGACTTGTCTACTGACCAAGAGGAAGGGATTTTTCATACTTTATGGCATCCATAAAGTATGCTGCTTTATGGCAGGCAAGTTGGTCAACAACTCCAGCTTTGCTACAAGCAGAAATTGGTAATGTACTTTAAAAATAAAAAAAAAAACAGCACCATTGCTACAGCCTAGTCTGCCGACAGAGATAAAATACTACGCTGAACCTAAAAATTTTAACTAAACAATTACAACAATGTAATAAGTCAGCTAAGCTTCCTCTTAGAAACTGGCTTTTTCAAGTGAGTGGTAAGTCAAGGTATTTTGAGGTCCTTTCACAAAATATTTTAGAATATGTTCTAAAATACATTTTTACATCAGGTGAATTATTAACCAACATCCAATTAAGACTTAGCTTTTAGAAGTTGGTACTTGTAAATGAGCTTATACAGAATCAACCATCAGGTTTGAGTCAAGAATCCTGATTTTTAAACTATTATTTATTTTTAAAGAGCTAAATAATTGAATCTTATCATTTTTAACTTTCCTAAGCAGAATGATTGTACGGTAATGTATGGCAGCTACAGCTGAGCTCAAAATGCAATTCCGTACAAGGCAGTTGCAGTTCTGGGCTCCTAGGATCGATTTTCTTTCTGAACATCACAGTGTCTTCAAAGCCACTGCATTTTCCAGTGCTAGCATTCACAGCCATTTAACTAGTAAAGCCATATACAGCTCCAAAGAGCGATAACCTGATCTTTTTTTCCAGTTTATTTAACTGGTCACTTGCACATACCAGTTTACCATAGGTATGTGCTACTTTTATTTTTTTATGGTTTTATTTACAATTTGAAAACACTAAGAACTGACCAACCAGCACCTCTTAGCAATATGGCATCTGGTAGTGTCAACAGGCAAGATGGACTTGAACAATTTAAATAACTAGGATTAGAATATATGTCTGTAGCGTGGCATTTTTAAGGAAGGGTTTTGACAGCAAAGTTAACAGCAGTCAAACAGAACCAACAAACTGGCAACATATTGCACAGCAAAAAATGGATTTCCGCACTTCTAGTTCTTATTTCTAATCCTTTTTGGCTGAAAACAACGGTGGTACGTAGAAGTCCTTACTGGTGAAGGAAAGAGTCTTGAATAATGGAAGTAAATATAAAACCAGTGAAAAACAGGAAAAGGAGCACACTTCAAGGAGAGTGGCAGAGAGCTGAAGACAAAATTTAGCAGCAAATTGCACATCACAAGGTATAATAATCTCTTTTACAGTAACATCCAACACAACAGAAGGGAGATAAACATACATAGGACATCAGTGTTTATTTACACAGCCACATATTAATGACTCTGTTTTCACATTCTAGCCAGAGTGAAATTCAGCCGGAGGCACCGGCCACACTTGTTCTGCCGTGATCAGGGCTGTATCTGGGCTGACGGGCAGTGAACCTCCGAGCCCAGATACCTACAGCCACGCAGCCCCACCAGTCACAACAGCCCACAGCTGCCAGGAAAGGCTTCCTACCCTATCTTTTACCTATCTAGAAAAACAAACAAACAAACAAACAAGAAGGGTGGGGAGAGAGAAATAAATGCCTTTGCCTTCCAAAGAGCACTTGCTGATCAGTGTAACTTGTTATTAATGATCTGGGCGTGTAGTCCTTGGCAGGAAGCTCACTGCCATCCTTGCAATGCTTTCTAAACTCAGTTGCAATTTATCCTCAGGCAGTTGTTTTATCTGAATTGTAAATCCAGCGAAGATGGCACAGAGTACAGGCAGGATGAGGAGGTGGATGCCAGCCACAGAGAGGAGGATTTGCTGTTGGACTGGTCCTTTTAAAGCTCCTGTTGTAACTCATTCAAAGGTGCAGTGGAAGTAAGCAGCATAAGACTAATTCAAAGCGTGGCATAACCATGTGGTTCTTTCTAAGTTAGCAACTTAGTCAAGTGAACAAATCCAGAAAGTGATGCAAGACAAGCAAGGCCGAGTCTCTTGACAGGTTTTTTAAGCGGAAACAGGCATGACCTTGGTTGGGTAACACCGGCTATTCTTCAGGGCTGGAACAGTAGCAGCATATGTCCAAGGCAAAAGGCAAACTTTGGAAAAACTAATCAGAATTTGACCTAGCAGTGTTAGTCAGACTATTAGTGAGAGAAGGAGAAATTAAGAACTGTTTTGGTTGTGCTCCAAGCAACTCTGAAGTTTCTCTTTGGGTCTTCTCTAACATAGATTAGGTGAAGGTATTTAAGCCTCTCCTACAGATCGCATTCTCTAAAGCTCTGACCATCATCAATGCTCTGCTCTGGACTTGCTTTAGTTTATCTTGCTCTTGCCTATAATATGGGCTTCAAACCAGGCACCTCACCAACTAGATGGGAAGGAAACCACCCCAGTCCTTGACACACAGCAGGCTGCCTTGGACAGGCTCCCAGAATCAGCTCATGTTGGGTCAGCTCTACACACTACAGGCTCAGGCTTGGTGTGTGGTCCATTATAAGCACCAGATTGTTTCCTGCAGCATATTCCCAATTTTCTCTGGGTATTGCACTCCTTCATTAGAAGGTTTATAATTTCTTAATAGCTTTTAGAAATTTTATATTCTCAATCTCAGATAATTTCTTCAACTTTTCAAGATTTTCTAAAACTCTAATCCTGTGTTTCAAAGCACTTGCAGCTCATTCCAGTTTGGTTACATCTGCACCTCCTCAATCCAGACCCAGACTTTTAATAAGCACTCTAAGTACCAGTCTACAGCAGGAATCACTGAAATCCCCACTTCATGCATTTCTCCAGTCTGGCAGTAAACTATTTCTATCACCACTGTAAGTACAGTTCTTTAGCTGCCCATGTGACATAATTTAATGTAAACTATATTCACAAATTTGCTAATTAAAGGCAAGGCTCTATGATGGTCAAGTCAGAACTGCAACTTCTGCTTCCCTCGGGCTTGCTGGGCTGTTTTCTTCATAAAGGAGGAAGATACCTGTATGTGGCAGTAGCATTCACAATCAATGCAAGATGTCACCACTACCCACCTTCACCCCGATCACATGGGTGGTTAGTGTAACAGGCCCACAGTTCTCACGTACTTCTAATTTAAAACTTCTGTAGATATGAAGCTCTCTTGTTAGCCAAAATGATACGATGCTTGTCCCTCTCTCTGCCATCACCCAGGACACGCAACAAAACCAAGGCCCATTTGGATATCTGCCAGACTCTCACAGTTCTAGAAGATTTGAAGGAATATGTGACCAGCTGCCAGGACAACAGCTCCCCTTGCAAAGGCGTTCTCGCCACAGAAACCCTTAGTTCTCTCCCCTGCCAGGTTTGTTTCAAAATACAGCTTAAACTCACCCAAACATTCTCAACCTGCGGAAAGGGAAAAGACTGAAGAATTGGAAAATTGTAATAACATCACATTATGGTATAAACTCAGATTTTTTTCAGTTAGCACTTTTAATTACATATACAAGTTAACACACAAATATCCTAGAGATTTCAAATGGCAAACAGTTGTCTAGGTCAGTTTGCAGACAAACAGATTTTATGTGTAAGTGTAGATGTGTTAGGGAATGTAGGAATTTTGAGATCTGAGTGACACAATATAATTCACCTTTAAACACCACAGCAGAAAAGGTACAGCAAATTAACCCACTTTCAAAGGCATTAAAAGGCAATTTCTATGTTGCATTTACACAGATCCCAGTCAAATTAAACTCTATCACTGCTAAGGCTTTCTTTAGAGAGAAAATGTGAATTGAAATTCCATTGTTTGCTTAAGAAAATCAGCATCTACTGAAATATTTTGCATTTTCACTTCTTATACAGTATCTTTTAGAACTATGGTACTTCACAGTCTACCAAAAGCTATCTGCACAGATGTCTCAAACAGAAAATAACAGAGTTAGATTTGTCAGCAGAAAGAGGGAAGAAAAACCACATCCCCAAATCCCCAGTTCTCAGGACAGACATGGGAACCTCAGGAAGGACCTGAGCCATAGGAGACAGGAAATTGCCTTATTGTCTGAAACCTGGTTTTTAGCAGCCAAGTGTTTAATCACTTCTTGGAAGCAAAAGTTATGTATTTCCTCACTTATCAGTACACAAACATTACCAGAGTGAAGCTAGAAACGGAGTGAACAACAAACCGTAACAACCAGATCTGGCGCCGTTGGGGACTCTTGGAAACTAGGAGGAAGGTCTTACCCAAGCAGAGCACCAGCACAGGCTGGGTGCCAGGGGCCAGGCGGGAGCAACCCTGGCCCCCCACACCACAACCTGCCCAGTGGATGGACATACAGCCACCCCAGAACCCAACAGCCACAGTTATGGGAACACATCCTGTCCTAATCTCGTTTCACTCAATTAAGTCACTTGTGGTGACAATAGTGGTGTTCTGTGTCAAAGCAACTGAGTGTTACACCCTGTGGGAATCTTTATAAAATATCTAGGAAATCAGGTCAGGGTGGGACAGTTCCCTTCTGTCAATTACTTGCAAAGCCATTAAGCGAGGGACAGAGAAACAGCACAGGGCTGTTAAAATACAGACAAAAAGCTACTGTTATCTTGCAAGCCAAAAATTTTAAAATTCCCAAATGCCTTAAAAAGTCTTATTTAGGCTGTCTGATTATGTTACTTTGGCTGGGCTTCATTGTTTTTCATAAGTGATAAAGCTGAAAAATCGTGTGTTTGTGGAAATGTCTGCAGGATAATAAAAATAAAGTGATTTCATTACCAAATCACATGCCAAACATTTGCTTTTGCTGATGTAATTTGGCCCAATCTCAGTTTAAAACACTGCTCAAAATGTCAAATACTTTGAAAATAAAACAAAGAACCCTGTCTGCTTTGTGTCCTGTCATCACTCTAGCTTCTCCCCACACTCTCTAAAAACCCTTAGGGAAATGCATAGACAATGTTCAGCAACTGTGGTTTCACTGCACGTTCATGGATGATCTACTGCTTCTTCCCTCATCTCAAACAAATCTTCCTTAGCATTCATTTACATTAGTCCGATATCTTCCGCTACTTTGAAATAACTCTGTAAAAGTTATTTATTAAAATTCTTAAAAATAAATTTACAATGAAAATCCACTGTAAAGGTTTAAGTGACCTGTCCTGAAAGGCAAAAGCAAAGCACCAAAATAAAGTTTGTCTTTTAAATGTACTAAACACACTTAGATACCACTTAAGAAGTCAATGGAATACATAGTCCTTAATAATCCCAACACCTGAACAGATTCTGGACTCTGCTATCCAAGTATTGCACGCTTATATTAAAAAACAAACAAACAAAACCAAAAAAAAAACCAGCTGAATGTTTTTTTGTGAAAAGCCACCACCTTCAATTCACTAAGCTTCCCATAAATATGTTATTCTACTTATAGTTTCAAGATTTATAAGATTTATGACCTTCACAGGAATGCATTTTTATTATAATAAAAGACGTAGCAATGCTATCTAATACATCTAAGATAAATTTGATGTGTTCATTATAAACATATATATAGGCCTGGAAATCTCCCTATTTCAATTATTATTTTGAAGAGATTAATAAATCCTGTAAATGGGATGTGCCATCTGTATATTCTTTCTTTATAGAATAAAAAAGTTAAAATTTGCATTATAACAAGGATAGTTTTGAGTTGGAGCACTACTAGCACTCCGTTCTTTCATCTTGCAATTCAATAGTCTCCTCCAAAAAATTATTTCTCTGAAGGGACATGATTAATCGTGGCATTTGAACACACAAACTCAGTGCCTTCTGGTAGCAGTATATACAGCACAGGAGAAACCTGGTTGAAAGTTGCCTCTGAAGGACCAACAAACACCGGCACTTCAGGAGCAGATTTAGCCACAATACCAGCAGGTTTATACACAGTGGTTGATTTGCTGAAATAAAAAGACAAGTAGTTGTTCAGCGTTACAGATGAAGGTGAAGAACAGGGACAAGATGACATCTAGAAGCCAACCTGCTTCATTTAGTATGAAGGGCAAGACTGGAGATTAGGATGTTTGTAAACAACTGAGGATTGTTAGGAAGCCAATTTCTGCCTAATAACAAGGAGAGACATCTGCTATCCACGCCTCATCGTGCTGATAACCCTATGGCTACATAACGTGGCAGCACCCAGCATGGCCTGAGAGTACCTCTCCCTTTCTCAGCTCTGCAGGAAAGAGCACCAGGCGAAGTAGGTTTTATTAACTTCCAAAGCATTAATTTGATATTTGGAAATGGAGACAATATGAAAAGGAGTAGAAGGGGTTTGGCAAATATAGACTATCCTGTTTTATCATTCATGGGTACATCAGTGTCGTTAGTACAGGGAGACAAGGCTCAGAGCCAGTGCTGACTCAGCCACAAAACCTCCAGTCTCCATCCCCAGTTCTGACCAAGAGCTCCTCTTGAGCTGACTCACACCCTGGCCCCAGACTCCCCTCTGCTCAAGCCACATGCTCTCTGTAATGTTCCTCGGCTAGAACAGCACCTCACCAGAGGAGCCTGTGGAGCCCTCCCTACAGCAGAGACATCAATGTCACTGAGCCTGGGCTGGACTGACAACACATGGCACTACTGAAAATAGTCACTATGATTTCACACAAGCCCTGGAAATGAGGTCATAAATAATTTTAGAGTCATTCTCTTGCAATAAGTTTCCCAACAGGAGTCTTTGGAGGAGAACCTAATCTACTATAAAACAAGCTTTGAAGAGTCAAGTCCAGGAATGAGGAAGACAAGACAGGCCAACAGGGACTGGGTTCAAGTTGTTTCATTTTTTTTCAGAAATCTGTAAAATATATATACACATATACCTACAAATGCACACAGATATGTATTTATATACACAGCACTCAAAACGTCTTAGCTCAATTTTTTTTTTACCTGCTTTATGCTAACGTTGTCCATTTACACCTTAAAGCCACTGCTCAGACTATAAGACCTTTGCCCAGGAGCCATGCCCAAGGTGGGGTCTACAATAGAGACAATGCTCAGAAAAATCGAGTCATGCACAGGAATCCTCCACTGCCCTCAACCCAATAGGCAACACCAACATCTGGAACCGAGTATAGCCAGAGACAAATGCTAGAGCCTACTAAGGCAGCCGATAATTGCACACTAGCATTTTGAACAAAGTTTCCTTAGTTCTCCTCAAGTGTAAGCATTCATTTTCAAAATAACAGCATACGTGTTTGAGAAGGAAGACACCACCACATTTGCATGCTTTAAAGAATCAACACCTCTCTTTAGGGTCTGGGATGTTTCCATGTGCAGCAATCTCTGCTCAGTCATGGGACAGCCAGAATTTCAGGTGCACAGCCAGGTTCTGCTCTCTGATACATACACATACGTATCTCAAACATCAGTGGGAGTCTCATTTATATGTGCACCTATAATTTACACAGTTAAGCTGCCAGTAAGACAAGTAAAGTATCTACTCCATACAGAGAGGTTCAGATAAATGTTTAGAGAACACTCACATAGGTCTTTAAAAGGCTATGGAATATACTCTGCAAGTAGCTGGATGAATTCTTGTTCGCCATAGTATGTTTTGTGTGTTCAAAAATTCAGAGAGACATTCAAGCTGCTAGCACGGTGAACAATATCTGTTAAACCCTGAATCTTCTCCAATTGTCTGGATACATTTCATTCCACAAAGAAACAAATAATCATTACAGAATCCAAGCACGCTACTCTGCATTGATTAACAAAACGCAAAAATGAGAGAGAAACTTCGCCAGCATAATGAAGTTGCATTCTTTTTGTAGACACATTTGTAAAAATCACAGTATGATTTCTAGAGCTTTGGCTTTTTAGGACAGACTTCTCATTCTGTCCAGTACTGATGAACTGTGCCAGCTCCAGAAGCAGCTTTTCTGAATAGTACTCATCCCCATTTGACAAGTTTGTGACTGAAGGAAATGTAGATTTGATACAGATTTAACATACATACTGATGGACTCCTACAGTTTCAAAAAAAGTCTGCAGCACTTAGTTGGTTTTTTGTTTGTTTTTTTCCTACAAAGAATTAAAGGGAAAATAAAGTCCACAGTAAGGCAACTCTGAATTTTTCAACTAGTTTAATTCATCCAGCTTAAAATCATATCATTGTATAAACTTTGAAAGCTGTATTTGGCAATGTTTTTAAGAGCAGTTAAGACACAGGGTTATTGTTATTTAGTTGGAGTGGAGCCTTCTGTATGTATAAAACTGGTGTGTATTGTAGCGAGTAACTTAAGCTTGTCTGAAGAGTTTATGAGCACAAAAAATCAACAAGTACAGCACTCAGCTCTTAAATACTGGGCGAAATTTTGGTTTCGTTTTTGGATGAGGGAGCAGGTTTTCAGTTTGTAAAAAAAAAAAAAGACAAAAAGACTATGAGTAGTTTAGATCCTGATTGTGTTTTATCTCCTCCAAAGACTGAGAAGATTGGAAGAAGCCAGATGGATTGTAAAGCCTTATCTAGGAAGAATTGTGAGCTGCAGACTCAGAGTTCATGGCCACAACTTCATATAAAGCCTTCAAGTCATGTATTTTTTCAGAAAGATGCCTACCAGCAACCTTTGGCTCTCTTTAGAGAACTGCAATTGCAACAATGCACAGCTCATTTTGTGATCCTACTTTAACAAGTAAGAGTTTTACTCCGGGCTGATCTACTTCAGGTGACTCCAGAGGGGAGCATGTCAGTCACGAGCACTGTTGTCAGGATTTAGCCTGCTAACTCCTGTTTGCCTCCTTCGCTACTAAAAATGGTAGTTGGCATAACATGCAAGAAAAGCAGAAATTTAAAATCACCAGTTGCACCGAAGGAAAATCGTGGTATGTATATTGTAGCTTAACCTCTCTGCCAATGGGATTTTGATTGGACTGCCAGCATTTCTGAGAATCCCTTATCTGTAAGTGGGGTTGTCAGAGCACACCACCACAATGACCAGGGAGTTCACAGTCTTCTCGCAACATGTCTGCTCTCATTGATGCTGCATAGATAGGCTTTCACAGCAGACTGTGATTCACGTGTGAGGAATGTTTGGTAGATATCCCCACAGAGCCTGCAGACTGTGGTTACAGCTTTCATTTGCAGCAATCTGAAGATTCATGTTTCTTTCGTTAAATCAGCGATGACACAGTGAAGTGCAGGTCTGGGCATGGTCCAGGTTCCTAATGAACATCTACATGCATTTCATAGGATATCTATACATGCACTGCTCATATACAGATATTCTATATTCATTTGCAATTTGATATGTGCATCATAGACACGTCCATTAATTTCTGCAAATACTTAGACCATGCCACTGAGAATAAATCTTTACTCTCAAAGAGTAGTAAAGCCATACTTTCAACACTGTAGAAGGTGTTGATTAGCTTCCTGCATGGCAGCTTCATAAAGTATTTCATAGGCTGTACCTTATGTACCAAACAATTTCAATGAATCTCCTCATCATACATAAAAATTAATCACTTAAGAAGTTTGCAGAACAAGGTCTTGGCTTTCTGATGCCACAACTGAGAGAGACTTCATTTTTATACTTCACATGGCTCTTTTGTGTTGGAAACACTTCCTCAAACTAACCATGGAAATTTGGACTGGGGGCTGTATATGTAGGTGAGGTGTATCTGGAATATCTCCTATAATCTGTTAATTATCAGACACTTTCTCATTCCTTCCCTTTCCTGTCTGTTTTCATCACAAAGTTGCTCAGTGACATATGTTTGAAGCCTCTTCAAAAGAATAAAATCGAGGGAGGAAGCACAGGTCAAAAAGGGAAATGAAGGGAAAAAGGAAAGCAGAAAAAGAGAAGCTGTCAGGAAAGCAGTGCAAATCGCTGTAATATAGTGAGGACATTTATTACCTTAGAAAAAGTTAATAATAATTTGGAGTGTATTAAAAATGAGTAAATAAAATCAGAGGCCTCTACATATACTGAAGAAAATATGGTGTCCTTCTCCCTGGCACTTTTGAGAAGAAGAAAAATTTCCTGGTGCTTTTCAGTTTTCAGAGGAACGATGCAAACAACAAGGAAGAGAACTTCAATGCTGCCTGTCTATCGAGTCCATAAAATATGCTTCAGTGACAGTTTTAATTAAGAAGTCCTCCCCAGTGTGCCCTTCCTCTCTGTTCTAGTTCTGTACAGTCAAGTATCTTCTTAGAACTTACCCTTCTCAAGGCAACTTTTAGCTATCTCTTCCAGTAAAGAAGTGACTTGCTGTCAGACAAAGCTATTGAAATACTCTGTGATAGCTAAATTAAACAAGTGGCATGCATTAGAGTATTTTGAACAGTTTTATCAACAAGATTTATCCCAACATTCAGTGGTTTTCTTTATAAAAATATGGTATTGCATGCTCTGCTGAAGGGATCACTTCCTGTCCTTTCCATGACCAAGCAGACCACCTCCTTCAGTAACTACCACACAGCAATTATCCACATTCTGGTTGTGAAAAAGTGGTTACGGGGAAGTATTTAAATCCCTGAACAGTGCAGGATTCTCTTTTGCTGCTGTTGAGCGACTAGAGCCAATGCTAGGGGACGAAGACAGATCCTCAGGCCTCCAAGTAGCACTTCCCAGAGAACATTTTAAGAACCGCTGTTAAGACACATTTGGCCAGCCCTGATCTCTCACAGCGTGCACCAAGCAGCAGCCTGAGGAGCCTGCTGAACATACTATGACTTGCACCTTGCAAAATTCCGTTTAATAAAGCAAGAAGTCCTCGTGAGCCTGGAATGAAGGAAGTTTAGTACCTCATGAGTTTAGATCTTATGCCTGATTGAAACTGACATCTAAAGAGGGCAGAAAACCTTTCTGTGCAATTGAGACAGATGGTAAAGCAGGGTGTTTTTAGGACCCCTCTTACAAGCTGTGTTTTCACAAAACTTGCAGAACAAATATACCTGAAAATTTGTCAAAATCACTTGGTATCAGCCAGTTTCAAAAAGTATGTTAAAGGGAGAGTTACATGAATTGACACATTGCATGTGATGATATAAATATTACTTCTGCAGAAAAACAAATTTAAAAGATTTTAAGCTACAAAATCCAAAACTGAACTTCTCCACTTACCTTAGTGTTCATACAAGACTTTCCACGTTTATACTCTTTGTGACTTGCTCTTTTATCAAGCTTGTTCCACAAAGCTTTGGCCTTCCACGTGGTCACTCTTGACTTAAGTTTGGTGTAAAAGTTTCTATTGTCCAAAGGATCTAATTCAAGTTGGCGAGTGAGAATATTAAAGGCCTGAATGGTACCTTTGCACGTTGATGCTTGTACAAAGTTTTCAAATATCTGGCCAGCTTGACTGTATTTTTCATCATCAATCTCCCCCATTTCCAAGAGATGCGTTTCAAAAGGATTAAGCTGGAGCTCTTGTTCTGGGGTAGAGGTGAACAACACTTCTAAGTACTTCCAAGCATGTTATTCCTAGAAAAGACAAACACAGGTCACGTTAAAAGCAGGTTCTGCCTAACGAAACTAAACCCACAAACCAGTATATCCAATATGAACATAAAAGCACAGCATGTACCTGGGTAACCAGGTACAAAAAGTTAATTGTAGCATCTAAGATAAGCGTTACATGTAAACCTAAAATACTTGCGCTGTCATGACATGCACTTCACAAAGACAGTCATAAAAATTCTACAAACTCAAACCTACTGCTTCAAAAACAATTAGCTTCACTGAGAGCCAGAGGATTTCTTGAATTTTTGTTGTGTGGTAAGTGCTAGATAACAGATGAAGAAAAACCAAATGCCCAGATGCTTTTCCCAAGCAGAATTTCTGTCATAGCAAGTACATCTCCGGTAATGTTCTGGTCTTAAGAATTCTTGGAAATCTGCAGCCCAAAGTCAATGCTATTTGGGGGAATTTTCTCCCAACACACAAGCTAGGGCCAAGAGCACAGCTTAGCCAACGCAATTCAGAATTGGTACAATCACTTGCCAGAAGTAAACGCACAGAACAGGCTATGCAGAAACATTATCAGAAGTTACACCGGAACTGGAGAAACAGAAAACAAGTAACACAGAGCGCTCCCCTTTTTCTAACTCTCTTGCCAAAAAATGAGAAAGGGTTTGGTGCTCTTGTGCATAGAAAGGAATTTTATCTCCACATTGCCACATGTTAAATGCTAAAGTTATGTGTTTGGAGTCTTACCTTGTCATGTGCTGATGATATAAAGTAATGATGCTTGGCCCACTAACCCCCATTGGCTTTTCCTAGTAACATGATCACTGTCAAACCATGCTTGATATTCCAGATAAATACCCCAACATTCTACAAGAGCAAGGCTAGTCTAAATTGACATAAGTTTGCAAGAACTAGGATACTTTCTTTGTAGCACTCCCTTATCCTTCTTTAACCTTGCTCTCAGTAACTAATGGGGAACATCTCAGTCAGCCAAAGTCCATAGAAAATATTAAGCAGCTTTCACATTTTTCAAGAAAATTGTTACAAGTTCTGTATAAACTTGTCCACAGAAAAAGGTCTACCCAGACCTAAGTCCAGAGATTTAAGTCCTGCATTCTTTTTCTTGCTGTTGAAGAAGTATCTACCAGTGCAAGAAATAAACTAAATCAATGCTTGCCTAACCTCCCACATAATTAGTTATTTGGCTTGCGGTATCATCTGTTGGCCGATAGTTTCAGAATAAATTGTTAGAAAGGCCTTTGAAGTTACGCTTTTTAATTTAACACTGTTCACAAACTATTCATTCTCTGCTTGCTTTTCCTTCAAAGAAGAAAAGAGAAAACATAACTAGTCTATTTAAGTAAAGAAGAGACCTACCATGCCTATCTAACAATCGTCTAACACAGAAAAATATTATGCAACTTATTAAAGAGATCCCATGGGGAGATATAAGGAAGCATTTGGAATACTCACATTCCCTGGCTGCACTCAAAATAAATAACCTTTGTTTGCACATCATCAGTCTGTTGTTGGTTTGTGGGTAAAATAAATTGGCAATGTTGAGAGTTTGTACATTTTCTTAGACCAAATGTCATGATTAAGTATTTGGTGCCAAGAATAAGTCAGGAAATTTTTGTTTTCCCCTTTGAATACTTCATTTATAGTATGCTCCATGCCCTTTTCTGAAGAGTTTTGTGGCTTTGTGAGGTAAAAGCATAAACATTTTATATGCCCTGACTTTCAGAAGGTCTAATTTTTCAAGAAACTGAGTGCTGTGAACTCCCATTGACTTGAGCTGAGCACCTTTCCAGGTTCAAGTCCTCAGTGATTAACGAATGAGCAAACTCCTCCAACAATTGCATGCCAGCAGGAGGGAGCAGGAGGGTCAGTACAAAACCAGCCAATAGATCCAGAAGTTACTACGGGAAGGGGAAAGACAGGGGACTTCCACACAGAAAAACCTGATGCATACCTGGTATTAAACTTTACACAAGTGCTATTACAAGAGGAAGGCAACACAGGGCAACCGAAGATAGCAACAACAGTGTAGGATGCTACCATGTCACTTAAATAGCTCAATACACAGGCATCCCAGAATTCAAGACCCACTGAAATAAAGAACTACAATCAAGGACAAACACTTACTTTACCCAACTTCCACATCTGCCTGAGACATTTTTCTGTAACGCAAAAGGCAAAGTACTTTGAAAGGAAAGAAAAACAATTATGGACAGCTTCTTGGCACGTGGGGAAGCATCAGTGCAATGTCCCACCTTGGACATTTCCGCTAAAGGAGTGCCAGCTAGATTAGGTTTTCTTAATCACTATAAACTGACATCGCTACTTCCTCATTGCTACCAAAGACTTTGACCCACTTAACAGCTAGAAAACAATACTTTCTCCCTATTGTTTTCATAAGCTCACCACAAGACTGTTATATGAACATAACACAAGTATCTTTAAAAATTAACCCTGGTATAATCAGTGAGTCTGATCACAAGCTCTTTAATTTAACATCTTTTCTACTCAGAGAGAGGAGATTTTTATAGCCATGGCCATTTCCATCCAGCAAGGAAGGCAGAGGAAAGAAAAGCTAAAAGAGCAGAGCTGTACCTAAACCAACCAAAGAAAAGCAGCATGTGACAAGTCTGATAACAGTAAGGAGATAGTCACCAGAAGCCACTACAGGCAAAGAGAAGTGGAAGAAAACATTTTTAGCATGATGCAAAACATTGGAAGCAAGTGTTGCATACATACAAACACGCACGGAAAGCCTGAGCTTCCTCTGCCTTTCTAGCGAGGAAGGGAGCACTTGGGAAGGGCAGCCAGGACACCTTCCCCAGCCTTAGAACTTCCATCCTCCAACATCACAAAGCCAGGACTGAGGCTGTTCTTTTGAGGCACGATTTCTTCTCCTCATGAACCTCCAAACACTTCCATCTTGTCCATACTGAAAAGCTGTGGAGTGGTATCTCGGCAGAAACATTTGCCCACTAGCAACGCATTCCTCCTCACTGTGTGAGAGGTCATGTTCTCAAAAGAAAAGCCACATTTTGTGGTCAGAAAGGCAGGATGAGACAGGAGACTCTGGTTACTGGGGTTTCTGGATTGCTGGAAACACCACTTTTTTTTTCTTTTTTGCATGAGCACTGTGTTGACAGATGGCAGAGAGGAAGATAGCGCTCTAAGTATATGCAGCTCATGGAAAAGTATGTGTTTTTTTCTGAGAAGTCACCACTATTTCACTTCAGTATTGTACATAGCTCACTATAAACAATGCAGTAAGTTGTTGAACAGAGTAATTCTTAACTATAAATAAAGTTTCCTGTTCTGCAGCTGTCTCAAAGACTTAAGAGGCAATGCATAAACAGCTTACCTGTAGTAGAATTAAAAAAAAAAAAAAAGCATTTGGGGAAATACTTAAGTTCTTAGGGTATTATTCTTTACCTTCTTTATTCCTCCATAATATAGATCACTGTAGGGATGAAACAGATCCAAAAGCCTTATCAAGGTGAGTATTGATATTGAAACTGCAAACTATGCTTTTCAAAGTGACTATTGAACTTCCTCTGCAAACACAATCCAAAAATGTGAGTTTATTTGAAACTCCACTGAAGTGCTACAGAGCCCAGTAAAAAATCAGGCCACAGAAAGGAAGATAATTACAGAGCAGGAAATAGTCTGTACAAACAGTTCTTTCAAGTCAGAACTGAAGCATCTATGCACGGCTAAATAGAAACAGTTAGTTTAGATCCTGTGCATGACGTACAAGGTCTGATAATAAAATTAAGACTGTGCCTGTAACTTTTTATTTAACAAGTAAAGAAAATCGACTACAATCACCTTCAAAATCGCTCCCTTTGAGAGTTGGCACACAGCTACATACGATGCTGTCAACCTTCAAAGCAATTGCACAGATCATTTTTCTGAAAGACTGTTGAGGATGTCTGTGTTTTTGGCTTTCACATCTTCTACTGACAAAAAAAAGTGTTTCTTCAAGCACCAACTTGATCATTGGGAAGAGGTAGAAATCTGAGGGAGCCAGGTCTGTCGAGTGCACAAGCACAGTGATGTTATTAGCTAAAGCTTCACAGACACTGTGGGCAAGACCAAGGGTAAGAAAATGTCTATATTTGAACACATGTCCACTCATACTGAGTGAAGTAATCGAGTTGAGCGTTGTCTCACTGTGACAGATTAGAATATGTTCTATAACTATCTCTATATCTCTCCTCCCATTCCTGGTTCCCAAGCCACAGGGTCAGTCTCAGGTTTTTTTGTGCCAGATCATGTATTACACACACAGAAGAATTTAGCCTTCCATGCAGCTCCCCCTGGTAATACAGGAGTCTCTGGAGGGCTCCCAGACACAAAGAGGAGACACTAGGGAGAAGATCGGTTGCATTTTGGTGATCCCTTCTACTGTAATAACTGAACCCAACCTCCCTTCTGCGTTCAGTCAGGGGAAGAAGGAATGTCAGATAAGAAAATCTGAGAAGTGCCGTTCGTGCCTGGTGGCTACCCAAGGAGAAAGCAAATATCTTATTACAACTGAAAGGAAAGCAGTGCAAAAAGGACAGAGAGGAAACAAAAATTAAAGCAATGGTGCATGTGCAGATGTATACATGTGAAAGCAAATGCCTCCAGTCTTGGCTGATATTTCCTGTCAGTGAAACTCCATTACTACAGATGATTTTGAGAATAGTGGAAAAAATGACTCCACTGTCAGGGTAATTCCACTAATGATCAGTAGTTTAAACAGAGGTATGGAGCTGGTTCCCATCTGCACATGAAGCCTTTCAGCATAATGCAGCAAGTGATAACATTAACATATGGAAGTCATTAAACAAAAATAACTTAAATGTTTGTCAGCAGTACCATGTGTATTGCTTGTCATCAGTGTTTTGAGGTAGTATGCAAAAAAATCCAAAACTTTTTTTGGCTTATTTGTCCCACTGGAGAGAGAAATCCCTTAATTTGAATTCAAATCTGCAGCACTTAAGTCCTTCCTTAGTCCCTTAATGCTCTGTTTCTAATACTTGAGAAGATGTTCCCTGGGGAGACTGGAAAAGAATTAAATTCCTCACATTTCAATATCACTAATCCTCATTCTATTTTCAATACAGCCCTAATTCTGCCATGTTTACAGAGAATAAATTATTTTATTAAGACTTCAGTTTGGCATACAGGATACATTGTTTGCCTTAAGTTAAAAACATCAATAGAAACGACAGACTGGATTCTGCAGCATTCATAGCAATCATTTATTTTGGCCCTTCCTCACCATCAGTAAAAACTACAGTATTTCTGCTGTCTCTTCCCTGACATATCTGTCTAAAATCTCAATCTCATTACAATAAGTGAAATTTGGAAGCGAGACTAGCTGTTACAGGACCTTGTAGGTTTTTCAGCTTGGTTTCTACTCATATTAGGCACTTTGTTTTCATGGTGACCATTTTAAATATAAATACTTCTATCTGGAGGAAACATAGCATTTTGGTGGTTTGGTTTCTGTGCATGTTTTCCTAGAACTGACATAAAAGGAAAAAAATTTTTAAAATGTGATTCTTGTAACAACTGAAAAAAAAATAATCTCCCTTGCTTTTCTTATAAACTACTTAAAAAACACAGAAGTACATTTGCCTAAAATACTTGTTTTCTATTGCTGGCAAATAGGAAACACATTTCTTAAGATGTACCACAATCCTAACAGAAATATCAATGAACAGGAGTTGCCTTGCAAACAGTCACTCTTTATAAACAGACAGATTACTTTTCTGTATTTTTATTAAAAGCTGACTTCCACGGAACTCCTGCAAAACAACTTTTCAGGCCAAGTATGGAATTCAAAACAGTTCCTACCGAGACACTCTGTGCCTATGAACTTAGAAGGTTACTGTACACTCTATTGGCTTGTTTTGCTGAAGTTATATGAGACATTTCAAACATAAGCCTTCCAACAAGTGCTGCTGTGCCGATTTAACCTGCTACATCTGGCATCATCTCACAATAAAATATAGCTCAAAGCATGTGCACAAGTACTCTGATATTTTGCAGTGACTATTTTAGATATGTTCACAAGAGGCAAAAAGTAAAATGACCTATCTGTAGCATTTTATCTGCCACAGACTCAGTCACATTCCACGCATTTTAAAAATAGCCCACTCTGTTCCTTGCCGTTACTGGCCTGAGCTTTCCAGTTTTACTGTGGGAATACACTAAGACACTGATGAGAAAATGACATCAATCGCATGTGCCAGCAGTTTGCATACACCTCCATTCGTGCAAATATATGGGATGCTGCCCAAGAGGCCACATGTAATCCCAGAGATGGAGGCTGGAACGTCTGCCCTGGCACAGCTGCTGGTGGGGCCCAAGCCACGCTGCAGGATCATTGCATGTGGCCTCTCTTGTAACCCCTAATTCAGACAACACGAAATGGAAAACAGGCAATCACAGGGTTCACCATTCTGCTACCTGCACAACAGGTCTTGTCCTGCGAGCATCCCTAAAACCCCCAAATGTTCATTTTGCAAAGCACATGCACAACTATTCCAAGTGAATCACAATGCATAGTTTTCCAGGCATCTGTGCATAGCATATACTTAAAGTACTCATCAGAAATAAGTCAGTTGAAACTTTTAAGTCCAATGCTTTCGAGGGAGAATGTCTCTACCCCTATTATGAATCTCTGCAGGTTACAGTGAGTATTTAAAAATTATCATTTCTAACAGAGGTGCTAAAAGCACTATTACAATGTCTTGAGATTCCATACAGTCTGTATCTTCAAAGCTAACTGTAGATGAATAAGCCACAGTCATTAGGGGTTAATGTTACACATAAACAAGATATTAAAAACCTGACTCTTGTTTAGGCTAGTTACAAGAAAGAACACTTTTCAGCTCTGTTGTAGAAGATTATAAACACAATATAAACAACAGTAGAAAGTCAATACTGATGTTTTCCTAGGCTAGGATCACAAGAACAAAGAAAAACAGTATACCATACCATAAGGATAACATCAGTGAACAAGTAAGTGTACTTCTTAGGAAAAGGCACCTGTTGTTCAAGTTAGAAAGATGTTATGAAAATACTGGCAGTAAAAACAATTAAAAGGACAAACTTTAAGCTCTTTGAAAATTCTCCCTTTCTTTTCCTACAGTGACATTTATAATTTCAAGCTCACAAGCTAGAACAGCTGAGATGGAAAAGTTAAGCACAGAACAGGCAAAGGGCTGGTTATTTTTCCCATCAGCACAAGATTTTCTAGTTTCAGTGGGATGTTAGGACATTGTGCCAAACTAATATAGAGAGCAAGTAATATCCTATTTATCATTACCAAAATCCCATCCAGCAGGGAGGCAGCAGGACAAGGCACATTAAGCAGGGGCAGATGACATGAGAGGATGATGGAGAGCAAGCTCCAGTATCACTCATGCCTGGCTGCCAGTGAGAATTTAAACATCCCTTTTCTACTCACAGCCCTGTGAGTTCTCCTCTCTGCTCCTCACCCCCAGGTCACAGGAAAACAAAGATGGCACAGCTGCATCTGAGGAGCATTAAAAAAAAGCATATCCACTAGCTGATAGAGCTATGTCAGCAAAATCGCTGGTATAGACGCAGCTATACCAACAAAATTGAGCCACAGTTGGCAGCAGCAGTTCCTCTAGTACAGCTTTCCCTTTGTATGCATGAGGACATAATTATGGAGGTAAATACACCATGAAAAAAAGAATAAACGGATGAACCAAGAAAAAGCAGACTTTCTTAGTCAGCAATCATGGAAATAACATCAGCTCATGTCAGTTTGAGGACAGGGATAATCCAGAAGGATGAGGCAGCGAACTAGGCTATGAATTCACAGAGCAATGTGAGACTGCCAAGACCTGGTAGTGCCCGAGAAGGTGCTACCCCATTTCTAGGCAGTTGGCAACACCCAGCAGGGAGCGTGGGGCAAAAGGGGCCACCAATCTCAGTGTCTTTCAGCTCCCTCTAGCTGGGAGCCACCCTATGCCCAGATACAGCCTGTCCCCAAAAGGGCCATGAAGCAGAGAAAGGTGATCAGCACTGCTGCTACTCAAACTGCCCAAAGATATCAGCTGGGGACACCAAAAAGTACCTTGCAGTAAGGGACCAGAGAATAGGGTACATCAAAGTAAGACTGTATTTTATTTTCCTTCAGGATTTCTGTCTGAAAGGAAATTAATGTTTGAGGCTTTTAAGCAAAAATACCAAATTATGACTGTGCTGAAGCAAACTGCTCAGGATATATCTTGGGGAAAGAAAATGAACAGTACCAATGCCAGCTTTTACAAAATACATGCCAAAAACTCCCCAGAGAATGTTTCATGTTGTCTTTCCAAGTGTGGACCTATGTCTTCTCTCCAAAATGCCTCCCTCTCATTACTCAATCTTACCCAAGAGCTGAATAGGAGAAAGAAATGGTCAGCATAAGGGCTGCAAGACCCCAAGGGCTCCAGGCTACCATAATTCATCTGGCAGAGCTCCCCTCATCTGTAGACATCAGACTTCCAGATCAGTAACCAGGATTAATCCACTGAAAACACAGACAGCGTTGCATTGCCACTCATCAAAGAAATAAAATATTCTGGGCAATATTTCATATGCACACACACACACATTGAGGAATCAACACATTCCATTCTAGTAATTTTTTTAATGCAAGCTAGCACACAATACTTCCTGTGGCTTATTAGGGTATTACCGTTATCAGTCACACTAAAATAAATTAAAGAAAGAGAAAAAACAACTAAAAAACAACCACAAAACATATTTTAGTTGTGAATGATAGGCTCCCTCATTAAAATAATGTCAATTCACTACTGAATACCAGCCACTGAACAGCAGTGGAGAACTGTGAAGCCACACCCAGACAAGTCAGCCAGAGGTGGTGGAAAACCAGAAGACTCAGGTTAAACACCAAACTCTGTTCCAGGGAATATTTACATGAGAAGACAAAAAAGAAAGGAGTCTACTGGAATTACTTTATATCTGTTTTCTTTTTATGTTCTTGTAAATATGGATCAATAGTTACCAGAAGAGACTAGAAAAGGCATCACTTCTGAAAGCAGAAACAATATTTTTGGAAGAAAATGTGCAGGACAATTTATTCCCTCTCTCAGTCCTGACTTTCCAAAAAAAATGAAGAAAAACAAAGTATAAAAAAACCCAAATAAAGATTCCAAGAAAGTTACAAAAACAACATCTATTTCTGCTGCAGAAAAATCCTCAGTGAAACAACAAAAACATATCTTGAAACATTATTTTTGGGAAATCCACCAGAAAAAAAAATCAGTGGGAATAAAATGTTAGGAAGCAACCACTTCAAAAAACACCCCAGCAAACTGAGGGCTGAATATAATTAACCAATAACATGAAAGATGACAACACATCACTGTTTTCATAAGGCAAGCTTAGATATAGTCAAAATTAAATTATGATTCATCTTCTTCAGCACAGAAAAGTTTACTGGAACATGTGAAACACCAAAAAAGCACTTCTGTAATTGTTCATCACACAGTCTGGCTCCGGAAGCCTGAGGTTTAAATCTTCTGTGTTAGTCCTGTCAACAATACTGAAGGTCAGAGGCAGATGCGCCTTCTCACATTAAAGTCTTTACACAACATTGGCCATTTTCTTCCAAGCACCTACCAAGCATAACAACCTACACTTAAATACGTAGATGATGTTATCATCAGACTCTTCATCAGTCATTCCTTCATTTGGAAAATCTATTTTTCCATGTACCGATCCTTCACTGCAACTGAGTGGGCAGACACTGTCGGCACGCTCTGTCCAGTGCACACACACTTCTGAAGTGCCGAGGCAAAGAACAATGTCATTTTTTTTCTACTTTCCTCACTGTCGTCTAGCCCTAACACTTACTTTACTGTATAAAAGATCCAAAATTCCTTCACAAAAGAATGCATCTGTACAAGTTCATGGCCAACATCAATACCTATATATCTGAAAGTCAATGTTAACAGTGCTTTTAAAGAGTTCAGCAGGTGCAACTGCAAAAACATCACAGGTATGTTAGACACATCCAGAAAGTTGTACGACTGTGCTACCATTTCATTCCCATATATTAACATGAGGTTACATGTAACAGCTACAGCTGTTTGTGGATCCTGAAATGATGCCATGTGGTGACTACATGTTGCTTATTTGAGCATGACGTTTGCAGTACCAGAGTAGATTAAAGGCATTACATTTCCTCCCCTTCCTACAGCTACAGCAAGACAGAGCTAAAGCTGCTTTGATGCCTCAGCACTCAAAATAGTCTGTAATTTTCAGCGAGAGAATGGATTAACTGGTTCTGGGTTTGCAGAGCGCCTGTTTGCAAGGTCCCAAGTAGAGCTGTACTTGTTTGAGAAACCAACAATTCAGGAAGGAAAGTGGCTTACAGAAACACCTTGGGTCAATTTGGTTTTGCTTTAAGACAGCCCAGCCTCTGTCAGCCAGTTGGATGCCTGCTGGTCTGAGCCTGGTACTTCCAGTCCTCCAGGGCCACGCTAGATAGGATGGATCTTCACCCCAGCTGCTGTGGGCTACCCACAGCCCCTGCGTGGTCCCACACAGCTTAACCCTCCTCTGTAGTGTGCTTGTCCTTCACTGTTGCTGCTCTGCCATGAGCAGGAACCAAGGAACAGGAGCTGTCAGAACACTAAGTTCTGATCAGAAGAAAACACAAATTCCATTTGTCCAACATGCTTACATAAAGCAAACCAACTGAAGACACAGACATGTCTTTCATTATTATGGTTCTTTCACATACAGTTCAAAAAATTTTAATATCCCCTAACATATAGGGACCAAGAAGGAAAGCAGAATTGACCATTAAAAAAAAGGATGAAGAGAAACATTTCTGGATGTAAGCTACTCACAAAGGAAATATTGTTAAGTTCTCCAGTTTACAATATAATTTAAAATAAAAGTTTTGTTACTGAGCCTAAGACCTTATACTGGCTTGGACTTCGCTCCAGTTTTACATCAGCAAAGACTTCTCCCTCTCTTCTGCATACGGGTGAACAGTATTGCTTTTATTTCACTGAAATGTGCAGCCAGATCTTTATCTACACTCCAGTTTTCAAGCTTTAATTTACTAGGAATAAAGAGTTAGCTTATGCCCTAATACACTGGCTGTATTTCTGTTGTGATAAAATACAAACAACTAGTGCCCCAAGAGTTACATGCACAGAACAGCATAGGCTTTGTAGCAGTATTTTTCAGAAGCAGAAAACCCTTGGAGCTCACTACACTGAGCTCTGAGTGTTGATAAACCCACCAAAAAGGCTCAGAACTAGCCTTTACCTGTGTTACACTTTCTCAGCTATTTAATTACAAGCTATAGCATCTGGCATCTCACTCAGCTATTGCCATACTGAGTCTGACTTTTGGCCAAGGCGTCAGCACAGAGGTAGCTGATGAAGGACAGGTGGAGGCAGAGGAGGGCAGATCTGTGTTTTCACCAGACCCGGTTCTCCTACTGCCTATGCACAGCACAGCGACAGACACTGGTTAGGGAGGAGCTGCTGAAGGACCCCCACACAACACCACTTGCTATTCTGCTGCTTAGAAATCCCAGTCTGGCAGAAACACCCCTGAAGATCATTTAGGATCGTTCAGGATTGTAAAACATATGGGTAGGGGGAGAGAAAAGAAAGAAGAATTTCAGAGGTACTGTTGGACTTCTTGATCCTCAGCTTTTCTTTCCAGCTGGAACTTTTTTTAAAGACACTGATATTTTGGGGGTTTTCTCCCCTCAAACAGTTGCTTGGAACTGCTACTTGGATTACGAAAGAGAACAAGCAAGTGATATAAGCAAATAAAAGTAATGATAGTTTCTGAAGTAGAAGTTGAATTATTAATGCACGTATTTCCCCTTTCAATTTTAAACTGAAGTTAAAAACACGTTCTTCGGTACATGCTACACCCACAAATGTGTGATCACACTTGAGTTTCAGTTATTGTGCAGTTTTTGCATGGAGAGAAAAAAGACATACGCCAGAAGTTCTGGGCAGTTGGCACGCCAGGTCCAAATGGATACAGTTTGCATAGTATAAATTCATCTCCCTCAAAAAAAAAAAAAAATCTGGAGAGGAAAAGGTATGGAACAAGTTGAAAGGGAATTTATATCAGCTCTGGACGCAAAATTTTCAAGAAACAGTGCCTTATTTTGCATGCAAGTTCCACTACAGCCAGATACTACTTAAAAGAAAGCTCCCAAACCAATAGCCAAAGGGAATAAAACAAAAAAATAGACATAAAAAGCACAGCAGCATTCAAAAAGCTTGTATGCCAGTCAAGAGATTTCCATAACACATTTCTAGATCAGAAAGGGAGCCAGAAGTGACTGCAGCAGTCACAGAATCAGTTCATTTCTTTAAGGTACAACATGGAAATTTTTACCCCCACCCTCATTCCAGCCAAGCACAGATCACTCGGAAACACATTAAGTTCAAACACTCCACATCCTCCTCTCTGTGTAGCATAGATAATCACAGCAAAGGCTTTGAACATCAATGTCTCTTTGGTGGTGTTACTGCTGCCTGGTGCAGCTAGGCAGGATGAGAGTCTGTCACATCTCATGTTTCTATCAAAGCTAGACTGAGCTTGACTTCTTCATTGATGTTATCAACTTCAGGGAACTTCTTTCATATTAGGTCCATCAGACAAAGCGCTGTCTGTATCTAGGGAAAAGGGGCTCCTTTCTAGCCAGATTAACCTGCTCCCTGAAATTGCCACATTTAAACTAACACACACATGCACATCCAAGGATATATTGTAATACAGTGATTGGGCTTGTGAGCCCACATCCCAGAGCCACTGATGATGTGGAGTCTTTTATGAAATACTCCTGTGTTGTAGTTCCTATGATGATCTGCACTCCACGATCCAAAGCCCTCCTCATTCCACCACATATACGTGAGGCTCTTCCACCTCTGCCCATTGCTGACCGTGGGCCCTACCAGGCGATGTGCTCAGTGTGCTGTCTCTGGGAAAGCAACACAAGCACATGGGGAAAAAGATCAAAAGCCTTAGCAATGAAGTCTTTGCTTACCAGATGCCCTAAACCAGCAATATGACAACACCTGGACAGTTAATTCCTAGCTTTCTATGACTGACATGATAGGATTCTCCAATTGTTAGGTTTTTTATCTCACTGAAACAAAAGATGCCATGTTTGCATAAAAGGAGACTAAAGAAATTACAGAGTTGTAACTTGCAGATGTTGAGTTACGTGAGTGGCCACTACAGTCTCTCCTGTTGCTGCCTGTAGAACGTGCACACGAAATAGCGCTTTGACACAATAAATTGGATCTAAAAGAGATTACTAGGGGAAAAAAAAAAAGCGCAGAAGGCAGCATTTCGTTGGATTCCTAACATCCAGTGTAACAACTAACTGTGAAACAACTTTTACAGAGCATATCACTCCTAAGATTCTTGGCAGGTAGCGTACAGCAACACGTGAGCAGTTCACCTTGGTGTTTTCAGGTCAGGCTATATTCTAAATGGGTCAGTGCAATAGCGGGCAGAAAGCACCTTTCCTTTCTAAAAACAGAAGCTGACAGCTTTGGGCAGGCCCCTTGCAGCCCATCTTCTTGCAGTTGGGGCAGCTGCACTTACTTGTTTACTCCTTTTACCTCACGGCAGACCTTTACTGGCAGGGCCACTCCACAGCAACCGCATCTCATAGCGCTCTGGCAGAGCCTATTAATCAACAGCAGGTTAAAAGGTCAGATTAGTAAATCTGCTTAAGGCATACGCCCCACAGCCAAGGGCAAGGACGTTCAGCGCAGCCACTGCCAGTGTGACTCCAGTTCAAAACGCCTGAGCAGGCAGAGCTTCGCACTGTGCTCCCAGGCACTGCCTCACAGAGCCCATCCAGCCTCTACCAGCTTGGACCTTATAGGCACAGATCCTCCATATGTTAAGAAGTACAATAAAACCAACATGCTTTTATTTTCCAGACAGAAAACCCAGATTATTAATAAGAGTTACCAACACAGTTACCACAGGAGTTCCCAAATGGATTTCTCTACGTTCTTGTCTGCATCCTGTATTTCTGGTGCCTATGAGGTTGCGCACCAGCACACCTCACAGCTTACAGCTGAAACTTTTACTCCCAGAATCAAAAGCGATATGAACACAATCTAGAATACAGGCTTAGAACAGAGATAAATGAAAAAAAAACCCCACAAACGAGCAATTGAAATACAACTTCGGTGGAAGAAAAGAGAACCTTTGGCCCACATCTCACCACCACTTTGACACCTTCTTGCAGAAGTTCATGACTGTTTTGTAAGTGACACTGACCAAAACCTTCAAGTCACAACATCTTGAGTGAAATTTTTAAACATGCTATACAAGCAAAAAGTTCAGCTGTTTCCACCTCCCCTTAGCACTGGCAGGGTTATCATTACACCGTGTCACTGCTGTAAAACAAATCCAGTCATCTACAATTGCACCACAGAGAAGATGGCTCTGCTGAAAACAGGGGAGGGACTGCACCTGTTGGGGTGTGCCAAGCGAAACTCAGCAGCATCACAGCACATGACTAAGCACGTCGCCGGGTAGGGCAATACCAGTTTAAAAATAAAGGTAATTTCTTCTCATCTCCCCCTTCCCACCAATCTGTAAATATGGGAAAAGACAAGACATTGCAAATGAAGCTTAAGAAGCCTTAGCAAGAAAAGAGAAACAAGACATGAAACAACTATTTACGCAGGATAACGTCTGTTAATATTTTACTTAAGATTAAAACGTATCAGGTAAGAAATATTAGAAATTAGGACTCTATTTCTAAAACCACAAAGGTGACTGCAGATATACTTGGCAGAGACTATTCATGTGAATACAGGCCTGTAAAGAAATAAGTACTGTAAATGTTGCCCTTTTTTGGTTAATTCTAACTGTGAGAGGTAATACTTGTGTTGTCAATGCTAGTTTCTAATGAATAGGCCCAGAACAATCAATTAGTTTTAAATTTTAAATTCCCTAGACCTGGTAGAAAAGAGAAAAGCTCTCTCTTCTGCATATCTTCCCCTAAGAAAGCAGAATAATCATTAAAACCAAAATGGAATCATCAGCCAAAGGAAGAAAACACTGTTTAGCTTCACTTCCTCCTCCAAAATCGAAACACACATTAATTTCAGTCCCGCAACTGGCACAACATCCCACCAAAATATTAGACAACAGACAAAACCCATAAGGAAAGTAGAAAATTTGTATTCAAAACATGAGCTGCTTCTTAGTATGACAAAGGTGCGTTTTCCTCAGTAGAGAAACAGTCATTAAAAATAAATGCAATGAAGGGTTCCACGAACTCATCTGAAGCATCAATCAAAACCTTACAAAGTCTGCTGATACCTAGTGGGAACACCAGACAAAGTATTGAAGTAAATGTGTTTTCTGCTTTGTAGAAGCACCAGTAATTCTCGCACACACATTTTTCAATAAACATTGCACACAGGTTGGTATGTAGGCTGTGCAACAGCCAATTAAGCAGGCAGACAAGAAAAGCCTTGCCATTCTTTGCTTGTCTGTGTGTTACTTCAGTAGAGAGAATAAAACTGAAACGTAGCACTTCACAATTTCTTTGTGCATCAGGACTACCAGAGTGAAAAACCTACGATACAAATGCATCAATATTTACTTCTTAATTAAATCTCATATGCAAATGCACACCTGCTACACTATATATGTTGTTCCCTTATTTATTTTAGAAAACAGTCAACTAAAAAAGCCATTTCAATAATTATACAGCTATTTTCCAGAAGCTGGTGTTTGTAACTATATTGGCTTGAGATTTCAAATGAGCCAGATCACCTTACAAGCAAGCATCCTATTAAGATCTGAGTCAGTTATGTCCTGTTGAATGTTTTACCTGTCAAAGAACCCACAAAGCTTTACCTCAAAGGGCAAAGGAGTTTCATGTTGACATTGCTTTGTAGAACTACCTGCTTTACTTTACTTGACCATCTGAAGGATCCATACAAATACTCCATTAGAAAAAGCTGAGTCAAGAAACTGTCAAACACAGTGTTACGTCATTTGTGTATTTTAATGAATGTCAGGTTGAACCTTGGACTTACCTTTCTAAGGGGAAAGTGTTCTGAACAACACACAAAAATGTGTCACCTTGCTCTGAAACAGCCATGTAATTCCTTTTGTTCTGTATTAATGCATGATAAACAAAAAATAAATGCGAGACACATATTTTGACTCAATAACCTAGCTTGAAGATGCTTCTACAAGCATTTTACTAATAACATCAAGCCATACATGAAGTCAGGTAGTAGCTATATACAGGTTCAGTAGTATATATTTAAATGCACCCATAAAAAAGGTCTTAAGATATTATCATGTTTCTGCATTTGTCATGTAATACCACTACAAATATTGCTGGGGCCCTCTATATGCACGCATTCAACTCCTTCCTCAGTAAAAACAAAAATGCAAAGAAAACAATCCTACCCTTTGCATTTCTGCCTAGGCAAATGTAAGATAAAGACCTTGTGGATCGTCTTTCCCATGTAAATACACAGAAGAAAACTCCCTATTGTAAAATGTCATTCCCAGATCAGAAGGAAACCCGGACAGAAAACCTCTCCTTCAAGCAAGGAGACAGCACCCATCTCTGCCTGTCACCTGCACCCAGGCCTCTGCTCAGGTCCCAGGGCACAGGCGAGCTCCTCCTTCCTCTGCCGGCACCTGCTGCCTTGCATCTCCCAAAGCCACCTCCCCAAGGGCTGCCATCCCCCAGGATACCTCAACTCTGCCTTAAGGCACAAAGTGTGCTGATCTGCCTGAGGTTGGCATCCTGCTGAGTCCAGCTCCGTGGTGGCCCCAAAGGAATAAAGCCATTCCTCTCTGTAAGCTATTCTATATTTACCTAGAAAATTGATATGTGAAGTATTCATTAACTCCACAGAGGACACTAAAGGCAATTTCCACCCCCACCCAACACGCACAAAGCAGGTTGGCCTAGTGCATATTAGCCTGTTTTCCTGTCCACTTATCTAAGCATCGGAGTTACAAATAAGATGCAGCTGACCTGTAGTGCTGGTTGTGTCTTACTGAGTAGCTCTGCAATGTGTGCTAGGGGGTATTACATTACCCCTCGCCTCTCTGCTGCAGTTTCAACTCAGATACCTGCTCCTAAATACATACCAGGTACCCAGGACAAGACCTAGCGCTTCATTAAATATCTGGCACGCTGTCTCAAATCCCCTATGACACAGAGTTATTTATACGCCGTGTTACATTGCATGCCTCTGTGACAAGATAGCACCACACACTACTGTATGTCAGGAATGCAGGCAAGAGATTTAAACCAATCCCAGCTTCAAGACTCTCTTACTAGGAAGCAGGTCACAAACTGAGTAATATCCGT
The DNA here is from genome assembly GCF_032191515.1 of Phaenicophaeus curvirostris. NCBI lineage: Eukaryota > Metazoa > Chordata > Aves > Cuculiformes > Cuculidae > Phaenicophaeus > Phaenicophaeus curvirostris. The sequence continues at coordinate 11,245,624 of NC_091396.1, forward strand.
TTTATGCACTGAAAAACGTATGCTATTCATTTCCAGGAAATATAGTCAACCACCCTAATTCTTCTCCCCTCTTGTATACACCCCCATCAGAACAACAGATAGATGGTTTATTTTGTCTTAACAGGTTCATTGTTGGGATGCATTTAGTTCTTTACACAAGCCTTATTCTTCCTAATGCATTTGCTAGGATACCTAATGCTGAGTCTGTGCAAGGGCAGACAGAGTTTGAGAGACTAAGAGGTATTTGGTTACATCCACTGAGTTTAGTTTTTAATATGCACCAATAGTTCATATTTATGGAGCTTGTTTCCAAGCCTTAAACATGTGCACATTTCAGATATTCATTCAACCACATTAATTTCTGAATGCAAATATTGTACAGAGGAGTGTCAGCTGTTACTTTTAAAAATCCATAGATAGAAAAGGGAAGAACCTAAGATACACCTTCATCTTATGAAGCAAAACCCTGAAATCTGAAAAATGGCTCTTTACTTCAATATTCTTCTGTCCCTACAATGGTGCAATTACTTCAACAATTTTCTGAACTGACAGAAACAGTTGCACAGGTGGCAACAACAGGAATCCTTAGTACTCAGTGAAAGGGGAAAACCAAACATGAGTTAGAAGTCTAGGAGCTTGGATCTGAAAGAGAACTCGTTCACATAAATTATCCACCCAAAATATCACATTTCATCAGCAGTTCCTTCACTCCAGCTAGGATGGAAATGAGACCTGGAGAAGTAAGTTATCTTCTCAGGATGTTCACTCCTTCATGGCCTCTAACAGGAGAAAATCAATGGAGATTCAAGTGTATGAGCATATACTGTGCCAGATCCACAGCTGGGGTGAAGTGACAATGACAAGAATATTATAAATAAATAAATAGATACATAAAATCAGCACTGGGTGTAAACATACTATCATGAAGTCAGGCCCAAGTATTTCCTGCAATACAAGCTCAGAATTTTCTCCTAATTAGTTGAGATTGCTACTTAAAATTATTCACCAGCTCAGCACAAGGTCATGCAGCATAAAGAAAATCCATAATAAGTAGCCTGACAACAAGTATATACAACAAGACATCCTGTATGAAAACAAGCTGATCTCATGAGTAAGCAGAAATCAAAAGTTGCCCACTATCTTATTGAGTTCATTAAGGGTAGTGTTTAACAAGAGGTTTTTTTCCAGGTGGAAAGCCTCTCAGAGGAGAAAATGGTGTTGCATTATGAATTTCTCCCTCACTTTTTAGCAACTGCCTCAGGGACTGCACTTCTTTCTCTAAACCCTTCTGTGCTGATCCCTGTGTGCACAAGTTTAAAAGCTAAAGAGTATTGCAAATCCCTAACACCACTAATAGATGGGACTCACCTCACCCAATAACACAGATTATAGTTATTGCAATATATCCTCATCCAATTACATGCAAAAAAGAATGCCATTATCTGCCAAACCCAAGCTTTCTCAGATGAAATGGAAAGAACATCTTATTCTCCTACTCTACATTCTGCCATGCTCTGTTAAAAGATTTAAAGAAGATATAAAAGCCTTCCAATTGAGTTGCCTATTCAGGTAAGAAAAGGGCAAAATATGTTATCTGAACCAATCAGTATTTTGATGCACTCATGACTTTCAAAAGTAACACTATGTAAAAAAACCTCATAAAATAGCAGAAGAGATAAGATAAGCAATTGAATTTCCAAAGACTATTTAAAGGTGATTATAAAAAAACCCCACATATTCCCAACAAAAATGTAACATGGCTTTGGAAATTCTATTTTGCTGCTTGGCTGTGGCAGTTACACAGAAGGATAAACTGTAACACCCCCTTGGGCATTACTGCAGTCTGCACAGGCATTACGCTGCAAGCTTAAAAGGTCTGAGAAGGATTTATTGTGGACTAACAGAGCCAAAGAACCTGGTTTGTAAGAAGCCAAAACTCCACAACACATACTTAAGATGCCAGGCACAGTCACTTCAAAAACTGAATTGGTAACCTCCACTTGGCTGAATGCAACAAGCGGAGAAACTGCTGGCATTATTCATCCAGAACAATGCAGATGAGATGCCAGTAACAAGAACTAAAGTTTAAATCTAATCCAGGTATTCCCATCGCACCATTCAAGAAATGGTTTTCCTGAAGGAGTCGGACCTCAACTAGGAACCTTTCAGAGACCATCCAACAAAACATAACAAAGCATCCAAAAACAGACAGGAAGGTGACCTCTGAACTCATAGGTTGTCTTCAGAATTATTCCCTCCTCACCAGGTCCTACCACCACAGCTCCAGAAGGAAAAAAGCAAGAAGAAACAAACCCAAGTTCAGACTTCCCTCCCAGTTACATCAGTGTTACTGGAGTTACAGTTCAGAACTTGAACCGATTATAAGCTAGGACAATACTGCCTATTATAAACTTGTGTTCTGATAGGGTCTACCTTTCCCAACAAGATTTGGGATTCTCTTCCATCCACTCTCATGCAGTAGATTTACCCCTTCTAAATTTTTGTGGGCATAAAACAAAACCCAAACCAAAACCCCTCACTGAACAACAGTCCAAGCAGGAAAAGGGGTTATTTGGGGCTATTTAAGCAGCTCTGATTTAAGCACAAGTCTGAATTTTTTTCCTTTCATGGAACTAAGAGTCTAAATATGACTAAAGATCATTTTGGGGAAGTTTTTACTTGCTTGCAAATGTAACTATGCATAGATGAAAGAGTTATTCTTAGTCATCTTCTCCATGTCAAAAATAAACCCAGCAATTGCCGGAATGTGTCACAATACAATATTAACTATGTATCTGCATGGCCACTGAATCAGTGCATACTTAATAGCCTTAATTTAGAAGATCCATATTTTCTGGAAACAGTCTAATGTACCATGTTGGAATACCGCGAACTACTAACACCACTTCTCAAAGAATCAATTTACAGCATAAACACCTCTAAACCTGGTCCCAGTGATGAGCGAAGCAAACAGCATGCCACCCCTTAGCAGCCAGAGTGCCAGACACAGAGCAGAGCCTGCATTCTTCAAATTAATGAACTCTTCACGCAGAAAGAGCTTGAAAAGGTGCATCAAAGAAATAATTTGCTTACATACAAAATGCACACACTAAATGTATATTATCCAGGTACACATGTATTATACATATGCATGCATGCCAGGCTGCTTGTACTGCCACACAAAGCAGCACCTCAGTTGCTCTGGATAAAACAAACTATCAAGCTGAAAAAACATAGGACCACAGGGGCCCACAGACCTTAATTTCAGTCACCTGGAATTATCTTCATTTTAAGAGAATCAAAACACACCATGCTCCTAAGAAGCAAAGCCTCTTCCACCAGAAAACAGAGCTTTTCTGCTGACGCCAGGGGAATCAAACTAAGAGGAAGGAGTCCTGAGGAAGAGATACACGTTACCAAGGACTCACAACAAATGTTACAGCCACGTGGAAGAGTCCCAGTGGGAAATATATAGCATTTGAAAGTTTTCCCTTGAGTTTTCAAGATACTAATTATAAAATACCAAAGCAGTGAGACAGCTGGAGCAGATATAAGGTATGTGCTAGAAGAGGTGAAAGACTTAAAGCAAACTTATGGAGAAACCAGATAGCTATCACCTGTCTTGTTTTATGGTTTCTTACAGCTAAAGAACATCTCCAGCCAAAAAATAACATCTCTTATCTCCACAAGGAATGCGACATGGACACCAGATAAGAAAACTCCGCTTCAGAATATCTTAGAAAAAAACAAAACATTTTCAGATCATACTTACTTCTAGATTCCAGACAAAACTGAGGCAAACCTGAACTCCTTAAAAACAACAATAGAACCACCACTCTGACATCTGGGATATTTTATTTCTGTGCCTTTTAGAGCAGCATCAAGGCAAAGAACAACAACAGCAAAGAACAACAACAACAAAGAAATTCAGAGTTTCAAACAGAGACAACTCCTGATTTCTATATAATTCAGTGATTTGCTAAGAATTCACCTAGTTTTTCACCTAGGGCAGGAAAATTCACATCACTTGTTGCAGGCTACGTGACAAGTGAAATTTAGATGCAGCATCCTTCAGTTTCCCATTAAAACTTCCATTTCTCCACCACACAGTAAAAGCTGCACCTCCAATATCTTTTTTCTAGTACTACGAAGAGAATAGCACCAACCAATGTCAAGAAGCATTTGAAAACCTTTGTCAGATATCAGCTTGACAGGTCTGTTTAATGTGGGAGACAATACATATTTTGCAGAAAGAGTCTTAGAAAGGAGAGTTGAATAAAATGCATGAGTCAAATATGCTGGTACCTGGAGGGTCAGCCCAGTCATAAAGCAGCCTCCCAGTACACAGCCTTGCAATATGGCAAACCCAAAGTGTAAGAAAAGAACCGATGCTTTCTCAAACCAAGGCTTTAGCTGAAAAAGACCACAGCACCTGTTCTGTAAGAGGCTGTATCCACTCACACCACCTGATTTATGGAATTCTGATGTCTTCTGGTGTACGTTACTGGTGACCCCAGCCTTGCTCTATTGCCACTGCAGGCTCTGCTGTCTCCCAAGGCGGGAGGCAGCAGCGATAAGGAGGAGGTGGGGTGAGATTCTAGCCAGGGGAGTGAAGTGGCGAACTACTGCTTTGGGCAGCAAGTGAAATGGTTACAAAGTGCTTGTGTTTTAAATACAGTGCTTGTATTTTAAAGGCAACTTGTATTTTCAAGTGGAGAGTTGTTGTGCTTTAAGTTTCTAAAGAAGTGAAACATGATAAAACCTGAGACTGAGCATAAGATTCAGTCTGAGTAAGCCTGAGATTAAGGATGTGTTCAGTGAGTCAACATCATTTTAATTCTTAAAACATTTACTGACCTCATAATACACAGAGGAAAACTGCACCTCATCTCCAGAGTTAGAAGCAAAAGTTTGCTAGTGCTTCAGTACAGTGTTTTAGAAGTACATTTTGCATCTGCATCCTCCAGAAAGCATAAAACCCACTGCACCTCAAACTAAGCACACACGGACACAGACTTATTTAGAGGGCTCGTGTAAATGATAAGGCATGGATTCAGTTTGGTTGTCGGATAATCTGTTTTCCCACCCATGTAATTTAATTACCCACCAATACGGAGTGATGAAATTAGGGAAGCAAGGTGCCCTCTTTTCTCGCAGATCAAGGCACTTCATGAACATCAATTAGATGTTAATGTCCCTGGGAGGCAAGTGTGACAAGTCTTATTAAGACATTTTACAGATTAGGACACTGAGTCACAGGGAGATTAAGAACTTCCTCAAACCCAAGAGCAGAGCCACAGAGGGCAAGCTGTATCCCAGCCGGGCCCGGTGGCGCCGCTTCACCTTATTACAAGATTTACAGTCTCTAAGGCCAAAATAAAGAAGTAGTTGACACTCATCTGAAGTTCCCCGGCCATGCCAACCCGCTTCAGGTTTGACCTGGAGGGACCATCTTTAGATACAAGAACGCACTTTGGTTTCCACGCTCAGATCACATTTTTGGCTGAAGGTACCGGCAAGGTTGCCAACTGTGAATGGTTTTTAAAGTTGACAGAGACCTCCAGATCCTTTCCGATAAGCTTGAGAGAAAACTTAAAACTTTTTGATGCCGGTTTAAATCCTACAAGCCTAGGGGCAAATAAATCTACAATCAGCAGCCTTCGAGCCAACCCGCGGCCAACTCTCTGAATTGAAGTCACACGCTGAATTTACACATTAAAAACGAGGTGAACGTGACGGGGCAGTTCCTATCGCAGGTTACAGGTTACCGCACGCTTCAAAGCGCCACGGAAAACCCAGCAGATGCCGCATTCAATTAGCCCAAAAGGCGAGCAGAGAAGGACGTTATGCTGATTAACGCCCTCATTAAGACGCGTCCAAACTAATAAGCCTCTTCGGCGTCGTATCACACTCGGAAAGCATTTTGCCGTCTTACTCGCTGGGTACTTAGGAAGATAAAGAGCGTTTCTCCTTCTCCCGCACCTCCCCCCGACGCGGGCCGGGAGCGCGGCCAGGGCAGGTGCAGCCTCGGCTCCCGCAGCGCCCCCACCCCAACCCCGCACAGCACAGCCCGCACAGACCCCGCAGAAACCCCGCAGCCCCTCCGAGCCCCGCCGGGCACCGCAGCCCTCCCGCAACGACCCCGCAGAGACCCCACCGGGCACCGCAGCCTCGCAGAGACCCCACCGGGCACCGCAGCCCCGCAGAGACCCCGCAGAGTCCCCACCGGGCACCGCAGCCCCGCAGAGACCCCGCAGAGTCCCCACCGGGCACCGCAGCCCCGCAGAGACCCCGCAGAGTCCCCACCGGGCACCGCAGCCCCGCAGAGACCCCACCGGGCACCGCAGCCCCGCAGAGACCCCGCAGAGACCCCACCGGGCACCGCAGCCACCCCGCAGAGACCCTGCAGAGACCCCACCGGTCACCGCAGCCCCGCAGAGACCCTGCAGAGACCCCACCGGGCACCGCAGCCACCCCGCAGAGACCCTGCAGAGACCCCACCGGGCACCGCAGCCACCCCGCAGAGACCCCGCAGAGACCCCACCGGGCACCGCAGCCACCCCGCAGAGACCCCGCAGAGACCCCACCGGGCACCGCAGCCCCACAGAGACCCCACAGAGACCCCACCGGGCACCGCAGCCCCGCAGAGACCCCGCAGAGACCCCACCGGGCACCGCAGCCCCGCAGAGACCCCGCAGAGACCCCACCGGGCACCGCAGCCACCCCGCAACGACCCCGCAGAGACGCCGCCGGGCACCGCAGAGAACCCGCAGCCCCTCCGAGCCCCGCCACGCACCGCAGCCACCCCGCAGCGACCCAGCCGGGCACCGCAAACCAGCAGAGACACCCCCCACCCGGGGCACCACCACCAGCCCGCAGCGACCCCGCAGCCCTTCCCAGCACCGCCGGGCACCGCAGCCCCGCAGAGACTCCGCACAGGGACGCACCGCAGGGACTCCGCCGGTCGCCGCGAACCCGCAGAGACCCCGCCGGGCTCCGCGACCCCGCCGCCCCGCAGAGGGACGGAGCGCAGCCCGGCCGATGGTGCCCGCGGAGAGCCCCTCGGCACCTGCCGCCCCGCACCTACCAGCGCCGCCGCTCCGCATGCTGCCCGCGGCCGGGCCGGGCTGGGCTGGGCTCGGGGCGGGGCCGGGGCGGGCGGGGGCGATGGGGCGGTCCGGCTGCCCCGGCCCCGTGCGAGGAGCCGCTCGGAGCAAGGTGCGCTCCTCGCCCGCCGCCCCGATGGGGATCACGCCCTCTCGTGGCTTCGCGGCCCCGGCGCGGCGGGGATCCCGCACCCCGTGCCGCCCCAAAGCGGGGAAGAAGCGTCGTCTGCGGCAGAGCTCGGCAAGAACGGCGCTGGTCCACGCGGGCTCTGTGTGTGAGGGACCTTCGGGCTGTCGTGTATGCGGGGTCTTGGGGGGATTTAGGTCAGCCAGCAAGTAGAAAACGATTGGGAAGTTCGAGATTGGCAGGTAATCTAATTTCATAGAACCATAAAATAACCAGGTTGGAAGAGACCCACCGGATCATCGAGTCCAACCGTTCCTATCAAACACTAAATCATGCCCCTCAGCACCTCGTCCACCCGTGCCTTAAACACCTCCAGGGATGCTGACACAACCACCTCCCTGGGCAGCCTCTGCCAGTGCCCAATGACCCTTTCTGTGAAAATTTTTTTCCTAATGTTCAGCCTAAACCTCCCCTGGCAGAGCTTGAGGGCATTCCCTCTTGTCCTGTCCCCCGTCACTTGGGAGAAGAGGCCAGCACCCTCCTCTCTACAACCTCCTTTCAGGCAGTTGTAGAGAGCAATGAGGTCTCCCCTCAGCCTCCTCTTCTCCAGGCTAAACACCCCCAGCTCTCTCAGCTGCTCCTTGTAAGGCCTGTTCTCCAGCCCCTTCACCAGCTTTGTTGCTCTTCTCTGGACTCACTCCAGAGCCTCAACACTCTTCTTGTGGAATTTACAGGTAATCTAACTTATGGTGCTAACACAGCAACTCCTTGACTTGGATCAACAATGACGTTGTCACAGAATCACCAGGTTGGAAAAGACCCACTGAATCATCGAGTCCAACCATTCCATCTTGGTAAAGATAGAAGTGAAGTTTTAAATAAATAAAGAACAAATTGGGATTCACTTAAACTGCGAGGGGGGTGGTATAATGCTCTGCAGCTAAAGCTTTTATCTACTAACCTAAATGTTTGCTAGAAACCTAAGCAGGCCTACTTTTAGGTAACTTAAAGCATTCTTAGGGACATGGTTTAGCTTGGCAGTGTTAAGTTGAGGGTTGGACTTGGTGATCTTTTCCAACCCAAATAATTCTATGACATGTGCCACACAGACTCTGTGCTTTAAATGACCTTGAAGAAGGCTGTGGCAGAACAAGGGAGCAGGACCCCAGTCTGCCATGACATGAGCTACCTGACCTTTTTCACACTTGCCCGCTCTGAGCTAAATTTAAAGCCATTTTGGATAACGTGAAGGGAAAACAAGTGTGAATGTGGCCCTATTTATTCACCCACAGCTGAACGTAACACAATCTTTAATGAGCCAAGCATTTAACCAACTAAACTCTAAAATAATTTGTTGACCCTAAGGTAAGGATTTTGTTGTGGAAAATTCCTCTCATTTGAGTTGAAATTCGTCTTCTAGCTTCTTGCATCGTGCTGGGCCAAACTCAAGATTTACTCAATCATTAGCTTTGGAATTGCAGTATGTTTATCTGCTCATTTAACTTTGGGAGATTAAATGTACTTTGTCCTCAGTGTGATAAAAGCTAGAATATAGAAATGAGGGTGCATAGTCTTTCCCTGTTAATCTAAAATACTATCTTCTTTAGCAGCCTTGAGGAAGGCAAGAACGAGGAATGAGAAAATGCTCTTGGCAAGCTCCCAGCAAAAGTGATCTGTAGTTAGCAAAGGAGGGTGTGTGTATGAAAGAAATAATATCTATATTATTTGTACAAAGTCTCCCTAGTTTCAGTCCAGCACGGAGAGCCATTTGAAAGCGAGATTCCTCCACTGAGAATGCAGAAAATACAAAGTTAAAAAGAATTTAACCCTTTCTAGGAATTTTGCCAAAAATTCCTTCTTTAGGAAAGATGTTCCTTCCTGGTTAGGAAAGATGCTTAAGGCACTGGCCTCCCATATGTCTCTTCTTCACCTTTACCAGCAGTCCTCTTCCCTCCACTCCTCTCAGAAAAGGTTAGTAAGCCCACAGAAAGGTAACCTTCTCCTGCTGAGTCCTTCCTGTAAAAGGGAGGCATGTAGGGGCTGCATGAAGACCACCAGGGTCCTTTCTATTCTAATAACTATAGTTAGTATATTTACTGATTGTCCTTAAATACTTGAGCTTTGAAAATGGCCAAAAAGATGAATGCATAGTTCACACTCACTAATCTTAACTGTTATTACAACTATCTTTAAAAATTATATTTCATTAGATGTTACTTAACTGGAATTAAGAAATTCTTTGTTCACAGTCACACCTACCACTCTCTAAAGGAAAACATAACTAAGATACAGTCTAATCATCCTGGGTTCAGATGAACACTAAGATGAACACACTTTGGCAGTTATTAGATGAATAAACACTAAGCAAGAACCACAAACTTGGCAGTACATGCAGTTCTGTTGGCTACCCTAGACCACCCTCCCGTATGTGAAGCATGGCACGCACAACCATAAAGGGAAACAACAACTTCCCTCAGTGCTGTGCAGCCTCCCCTTCCAGTGAGACCAAGTTCCTAACTCATTATTTTTAACAGTGCACCTGCTTTGTGAATTATTTTGTCCAGTCCTAGCCCATTCCCCCCACTCCAGCCCAGTTGCAAGGACAGGAAAAAGGAATAAGAATAGCCTTTATGAAAAACAATCAAGCCTTATCAACTAGTATAAAGCCATGCCTTCTAACTACGCTGTAGGATGTTCATCCCCTCACTGTGGCTGATTATGTAAAGCATTCCCTTTCCTGACATGTGCAAGCCTATCCAGTCTTGTAAATGTAATATTATCCACATATCCAAGACAATAAAAGCCTTTCTTGTGGTATTTAAACAAGTTGTCTGATCTTTTCTGATTAATTGTGGATTTCTTCAAAGTTTACTGAATGTTTTTATACAAAAGAGATGGTCTGGTTGTTGTGTCGCAGCCTGGTTCTCAGGAGACCATTCCAAACTCCCTCCTCCACCACTCATCTCCTTTACCACTTTGAGAATTTATGCATACATGGTGTGTATCACTTCATTAAGGATGAAGGTGATAAGACTTCCTTAGTTTTATGGGGACTTATGAGGGTGAAACCCTCAAATGCAGGCAAGAACTTGATCTTCTACTATATTACATGGAAGGCCATTATGGGTAGTGTAGATATTTTCCTGCTCTTGGTTTGAAGTTTGCCATCACACCTGTCACCAGCAAGAATCAGTAATTAAGTTCAAACTGTCATCTTCTCTTCCTTCAGTAGTGCTTTGTGTTTTAAATGAACATTTAAAGCCATTAGAGTGGTTCTTTTAAAGGAATTTTGCTTTATAGATTGAGGAAAAGATAAAAGATCTGAGGAAAGGAAGCTGAATTCTTTATGTGGGAGCTTATCATTTTCTTGGAGCCTGGAATAGCTGGATTTTCTTACCACATGTGCAGGAAATAGCCCTTCCTACCAGATCCTGAATGTATTGGAAAATGTCCTTAGCATGTAATGGAACTATTCTAGTGCGAGACACCTTCTAAGCAACATTTCTGTTCGAATTTCTAAACACATGAACAGATTTATAGATGTCTACTGAGGAACAGTTCAAAACACTTTGATTTGTTGGTAAATAGTGAATATTTGAACTATTCCATGGAATCCTTGTTTTTTTATTAAAATCCAGACAGATGTACCAAACAATTTTCACTCTTTGGATCACATCTTTGCTAGTTAAATCTCCCTGAAGCTAAAAAGGATTTTACTGATGTGATATTTCTAATAATACTCCAAATCCAAGCACAGGATGATCTCTTGCTCCCAGTATCATTCAATATTAACTGATTCATTTCCTAAGACATTTTGATTACTGCAATCTCATACAGAGACTACCCAGCTAGCCAGCACCGGCCTCTTCAAAATCTTCACTTCATGAATCCAAAAGCGACCCTCACACTCTCTAGGATAACTCTCATTTTAGTAAGGCATAAAATTATAATCCCATGTTTATTCCTACAACAGAGTCGCATCTTAGTATCATTTCACTTCATGAAAGGGACAATGTCACCTTTGGTGACGCTGTAATTACAAATCATGGAAACATTTTTTGAGTTCTGAAAAGCAACAATCAGATCCTCAAGAAGTTCAAAACTTCTCTTGGAGCACATTTCATTTTTTAAGGTACATTTGAATTTTGAGAAGATTTGACAGATAATCAAAGAAGGCGGACATTATGAAAGGTAGAATAAATCATTATCACAAAGAGGTGCGTTTTCTTTTTTCTTTTCCTGTCCTTGTTGCAGCCAGTCTTTTAGTCAGCTATTAAGAGGTTTCATCTTCCATAGGGATGTATTTGGATATTTTCCCTAAGAATTGTAATAATTATGCTCTAGAAGTCTTCTTCTTATTAATGCTGAGTCTTCACTAAGGGCGTTATTCCATGGACATTTAATATTTTCATTTCTGACATTTTGGTTTGTGTGCTCAATTCAGTTTTAACTCTGCTTTGATTTGCAGGAGTCACTAATCTGAGAAATGCACACAAGAGAATATCAAATGCATGGAGCTCCTTCTGTTTAAATAAATGTCAATATCTCACTGACTTCAGAGAGAAAAGAATCAAGTAATTAAACATTGTTTTGCATGGATTCCAATAGGCTTTGGATCAAGCCTCATTTTCCTAGCTAGTACTTGTAGCATTGCTGGTTTGGATTCTGCTGACGAATGACTCTCTGTAAAACTAACTGACCAAGCTCAAGAAAGCTGATAAGATTTCCTTCCTGCACGGCTATGCTAATACCTTCCCTGCAAATGTACTCTGACTTTGGTCATAATTGATTTCAGATTAAGACTTTGCATAGCAAAGTGAAACTTAAATGTCAGCTAAAGTGATAAATAAACTTAAATTAATGCACAGTCTTTCAAACTGAATGATTCCAGGCTGGGTACAGCAGGTAAATAGATTCTGCTTTGTTAGGGTGCTAAAACATCTGCATGAAATGGTGACTGTCAGCTGCTTAAAAGATGTCACATTGCAAAATAGCCACCTAGGTTGCTTCAGATTATTATCAGGAGAAAAATACAGTAATCTGTGAGAGAGCTGTTGGGGAGGTTTTGTGAAAAATCCCAACAAAAACAACACGAGACTTGTTTATTTTGCACACACCTCTATTAAAATAGTTCCTAGAATGTGAACATCTTTGAATAAAAGGAATCTTCTGTAAATATATGCTTAATACAAATTAGCATTCTGTATACGTCGTCAGCAAGAACCTGAGATTATTTCTTGTCCGTGGGAAATCTTCTGTCAGAGACAAAGATCACTTTCTAGAGGCTTTGATGTTGGTATATTAAATCTTAGCAGACACTTTATTTAATTAAATGTTATTTATGTTTTGTGGGTGTTACTGAACAAAATCTTCCCCGAGTGTCATTATGGAAGAAAAACAGAGAATCTGAACCAACAAGGACCATCATGATAAGACTGAGTGCAGAGATAGTCTCTGGTGATATTTTAGGGAAATTAGTGTTTCTCAGACAGCTGAACACTCAGACATACTCACCTAACTCAAGGATGAAACCACACCACTTCTAATTGTCATGCTTTCAGTTTCACAGATTCTCATTCTTCAGTTTAAACAATTATAGTCAGTCTGTGCTATTGTAATTGTTTCTTTAATGAATATGACTCCATATGCATAAGCAGACCTGTGTTAGAAGTTTAACACTAGATCTCTTCTTTTCTCATTCTCAGGGAAGAAGGTACTTCTTTGGCAGTCCCAGAGTTTACTTTGGGAGATTCCAGTGACTGATCATCTACTGTGCTGCGTTACACTGCATTAGAGAAGAGATGACCTTGGTTCCCATTCTTAGCCAGGAAGGAATGGCAGGAAGAAGATGCAGTTGTCTTTTTTTTCTTTATTTTTTTTAATTATCTAACACAAATGTTTCTAATTTGCTCTATGGAGATAATAGAAAACAAGCAGCAACGGCTGGGTATAATTTTTGTCTGTTATACATTATTGTCTGACTTGACAGCATAAAATAAATTATATGTATTCAACCTCCCATTGCTTAAAAAATAAGGTTGCTAAGAAACAAGAGTTATGCATGTTTAATGCCATTTACAATCAATGAAATAGAGCCATGATGCACTTGGAGACTATTACAGTGCAACTAAAATGCAAACTCATGGTCTAGGCAAAGAAGAAGAAATGTGAATTTTACTGTCATGTCATAATTAGGTCTCTGGACAGTATATAATTATAACTTCTAAAGTACCTTTTCATGTTCTGGATTCTTTTGGAAATGCAAATTAATGTCACTGACATTTTTAACCTCCTATTTACTCTTTCTTCAAGATGATGTTGATATGGATTTCCAAAGGATATTGTCAATAATACTGGGATAACTAGGGACCTATAGGTTCCACAGAAATTGTGCATATTATGGTTGTATATAGTTCAGCAAGAAAAGTATTGATGCATGTAAAAACTGGGGTTTGTTGTAGGTTTGCATTTCAATCTGATTTATATGTGTTACAAATATTTGCATATGCAAACTCTGTTCAAAGAACTCTGTTGTTGTCATGGGTCAGGAGGTAAGTGGCTCAATAAAATACAAGTATTGACATTTTTTACTACTATGCTTATTGATAAGAAAGAAAATTTCATCCAGCCTCCTACCTTTCACTGGAGTCAATCCTTTGCTCATTTAAACCAATAACAACCAATAACATTTCTCCTGACCTCATTCAGCTGCCAAAAAAAAAAAAAAAAGAAGTCTGAGACATCTGTTAAAATTACAGATTCTGCAGTCCTCACTTCAGGCCAAATAGCAGCACAGCAACACAACTGCTAAAGCTAAGGATGTTTGTGGCATTGATAGGCTACCTACAGCACAGACACAAAAGAGACTTTTCCCTAAATCTGGTGCTATAAAGTTGTGAGTTATAGTTCCCTAATCACCACCTTAACTTTAGGAAAATTGCACCCAAAAGATTAGACTCCTTTCCGGGTAAAAATTACAGCAGTGTTCTCAAACTGCTACTCAGAAATATGTTCTTGAAAGTTTAATTGCTTTTTAACTACTCACTGTAACTTTGTGGGTTAGTTGTTTTTTTTAATAATTTCATACCCAGCTACAGCAGCACTGAAGAGTTCTCTTTCTTATCTGATCACAGAAAAAAAGCAGCTTATTCCTGTTTCCACACTTTCATCCCTGGCTTCTTAAATGGGGCCTAAAGCCATTTACCTCCTTAACCTTATGCGATAATTAAGTTCTTCAAGATTAGTCAACGTCAGTTTTCCCAGTTAAACTGGCTCCTTTCCAGCATTGTCAGTTTTCCATAAACCTATAGGGAAGGGCTTAGCCTTACATAATGCCTTAGCTCCCAGAGAAGCTCAGCACTGCTGTATTAACACAGACCATGCACGGATATTAGTGCTGTTGAAACCCATCTGCCAAATTCAGAGTGGCTCAGGAGGACATAAACCTCTTCAACGCCACTTATGACAGGGAAGACAAGAGCTATAGTCCACCTAGCAGAGCAAAACAAGTTTTACAGCAAGCATATGACACACTAAGACCACATGTGGACTTACGGCCACAGTCATTCTCCTCCCCGCCGTATGCTTTGGAGATTTCAAAGCTGTTACGCCACTGCTGCCTCCCCCCTGAGATGGCAGGCTCTGCAGCACCAAATTTCTGACCACCATTTGGCTATCGGCTTAGCTCTTGACAGAGAGGTGCCACCTCATGAATTGCCACCACCTCCCTGGGTAACACCCAGGCTAGTTGAACAGCCTCCTTTCTGTTACTTGGGGTGTCTTGCTTCATGTGATCCTATTGGATCATAGCACAAGCAATACCGTTGCTGACAACCTGTAAAATATTTCTATGAACTCCAAAATTTCATATTTAAACAGGTCGTGTTAGCAACTTTCAACACACGTAGCTTAAAGGGAGATGTTTTCAGAGTTGCACCACCTGTCAATAGCTTTCCAGTCTCAGTGCCAGCATAAAAAGAGGTATTCTTTAATTAAAAAAAAAAAAAGTTCTGCACAACTGCAAATTTGTCAACAGGGCAGTTGGCATCCTTCCACCCTTCCTGCTTGTGCATACCCAGAGTTTGAAATATCAGATTTCAGCTGGTGAAGGAAGAGCCTGAAGACACAGAGCAAAACTACTTTGAACTCTGTGGAATGGTAACAGCAGCATTTGAGGAGAAAACAAAGCCTGGGCACAAGTGTGTTTTCACAACAGCTGAAATAGAGACATCTAACAACTGCCACATTCCCAGAGGAAATCCTGCTGAGGGTTAGTCTATCAGCTTGTTGTACGATTGTTCCGTGTTGTTCACTCAACTGGCACTTCTTTCAAATGCTGTTCATAGGTTATTTAAAATTCATACATGAGATCAACATGTGAAACCGCACAACTGAGTAGTCTTTTGTTGTTCAACCTTCCTGCCTTGAAAGCACTTCTTTCTGCATGGAAAGTGCTTCTCTTAGCTATATTGCATCCTTGCAATTTTTTAATAAGCAGTAATTACGCTATTCTTTGAAGCTATGCATATGGCATCAGCCATTCACCAACATGCTGTTTAACGATGTATGAGCTAAAGACTGAAAGGTATTTTCACTATTAAGAAAAGTCACTTTGAAATAACTTCACAGGAATGAGACTTTTTTTCTAATTACAATAGTGCAATACTTCCTAGTGATCAAGATATCACTGTTTGGTCTTCCACTGTCATTTGCACAGACAAATATTTGTCATCAGACAGCAAGCAAAAGTTTAGATGTACATGAATATCCCCTGTTAAATTTCAATTGAATATAGTTGCTATTTAACAGGCTGTTTTGGAGAATGGTTTACTGCCAAACTTTACAGATGACTTTTCCTTATTAAAAAAAAAAAAGTTCTACATTTCTAAGAAAGTTTCATCTTAATTAAATTGAATTAAATGGCTGATATCCTTCAGGAGCCCTGCCACTTCTCTTCTGATTTACTCCAGGCAGTGACAGAGTAGGATTTGGATTTTTAAGTGTACAGTTGTGGGATTTTTAGCCAACATGTACATTTCACTGTGCAGTCATGGAGAGAAAGCCTATATGTATTTTTCTATTTCACCATATATCCAAATGTTGGAAACTTGCCCGCTCTTGCCTTCTGTTTTGCTTAAAACATTAGCCTACAAAGCATCAATAAGCAACTTAAACTAAACTAATGTCTGCATGTCATTATTTATAAATGTGTAGGCACTTGCCTGGAGGAAAAAGGCATAATACTGCTACCATTTACTGGTATTTATATTTGGCTTTGTCTTTTTTAGTGATGGTTTTCCTGCAGTATTTTTTTGTTTCAGGTTTTGGTTCAGGCTGCCCTTGGTACTGTACACAGTACTTTTCTCACCCTAGTGGCTCTATCCGGCAGCCAAAGTAGGTCAGCTGAGAACAAGGGGTTGGAGCATCTCCCAGGGCCTGGCTGTGCTGTTTTACTAGCACTTCTTTGCACAAATATGCAAAGTTTAATGAAGTCAGTGGAAAGACTCTCACTGGCTTTGGTTAGCTTTGTATCCGGCTATAAATTAGGAAAGTTTGATTTTTAGTTCCATTACATATCCACAATAACTTTTTCCTGTGCTAACAATACAGCTCCTCTTTAAACAATTATGGAACTGCTCTTTTCAGCCAAATGATCAGTTTGTCAGTAAGTTACACTGTAGGATCCCTATCTGGTCATCCTAAGTGTGCTGCTATCTGTAAAAGGGAAAACGAGATGCCTTTTCTGGTTTTGTGGACAAAGTCATTGACTTCAAGGGAATTGCACAGCATCCTATTGTGCTTTGTAGTCAGCATGTGGTAAAATACCATTCTGAAATGTGAGAGTAGCTCTTATCCTACCTTTCCAGAAGAACAAAGTTAAGAAAAATGACAATCCTGAGGAAATTATAGGAAAACTCTCTAAGGCAACTCACTAATTTAACAATGACAGAAGCAGTATTAATGCAGAATTCCTAGCTTCTGTGTCCTGTTCCTCGTGCCCTCCATATGCATGATATCTGACATATACATACAGAATCACAGAAGAAAGCATACAAAGTGCACGGTTAATCAGGATCTGGTCAGTTTAACAATGGTAAACTTAAAGAAATATGTATTCTTTGAGTCTAAAACATAAGTCCTGAAAAAAAGAAGACACCTGTCAAGGCAGTTTATTTTGAAGTTTAAATGTCAGTACTATCCCTACATATTCATGCAAGATACGGATGTAATAGTAATTAAGGCTTTCTTTTAAAAACAAAAAAAAAAGAAAGAAGTTTTCATTAAAAATACTGATCTTGTACAACAGAAATACCAATGCAGTCATGTATCAATGGAATCTGCTTTCTGAGTAATGATTTTCCCTTAAGCCTTTTGCAGTACATTTCCTGTTCAGACATATCACTTAATCACCAGAAAGTGACTCAGCCAATCAGTCCAGACACTTCCCAAACACAGGATTCAAAACTAGTGAGAAATTATGAACATGCTCAAAACTTGACTGATGAGTTCAAAATACTGTTTAAACCAATTCCTTTTTTATAGACGAGGAGTATGTTAGAAGTTGTTCATCTTGCCATTGGAAGCACTTAGGCACTTGTTCAGCAGGAATAAGAATGTCTTGATCATTCATTCATTCTGAAATGCTTTCTATTTCTGTAATTACTCTAACACAATATTATATTTCAAAAGAAAACAAACAGGCTTATGGCTGAGATTTGAATGATGGATAACTCTCCTCTGCTGCTCTTTTGTGTGGTGTGGGCATTGTTAGGAAGAAATGCTTGATCTTTTTAGCTCACATAAGAAACTATCAAGGAAACACAATGACATAACTTGCTAAAATTGTCATTTTCAGCTTAGTTGTTTTCTACCTCATTGCTAATACTTCAGCTCTAGAACATCAGAGATATTGTTACATTTTCTATGCACAAAAATGAAGGCTCTTTAAATATTCATCCACAAACAACATCCATCATATTCATCTGGAAGAAAACAGAGATGGAACTGGAATACAGAGCACAAGTAATCTTAATTTCCCTTTCAAGAGCAGAAGCATTATCAAAAGCTAAGAATGGAGTTTTGTCCTAAAACATGAACTACTGCATAGCTACTATCTGTATGATTTATCATGGAAACAACTACAGAATTTCTTCCAAGGTCCACAGTAAAAGAAGATAAGTAGAAGTATTTCCTTTTGCCGGATGTAAAAGCACCAATTTTCTGGCATTTCAGTCCTTTAGCTTACAGACAGCTCCCCCTGCATGCCTTGCCCTAACCTGGATGCACCCATAAAACACCCAAATATTCCTGATCCTTTGGAATATCCTCAATCTGCAAATAAATCTCAGCTTTGTAACAGCTTAGAAATAGTACCATAGAGATAACAGTATTTTGCATTAGAAGGGACAGTTTTTTATTTTGAGGACTCTTGAGTCTCACCCTGCTTTGCAGCTGTAGATGTTGTGGCTTAAGGAAATAAATGCTCACAGCATAAGCCAACAGCCAGGCTGAAAATGGGATTGGCATATTTTTACACTTAGCCACAGCTTTGAATCTTGTAATCTATCCACTGAACATTTGCTTCCATTATTTCAGTTCCAGATAGGGAGAAGGAAGCTATGGTGATTACTCCAAAGTAGCATACTTTGTTCAAAATCTATCTTTTAGACAACAGCTTCTTTTCTGTTATTGCTTCAGATCCTTCCCAAATCTGTAGCAGGAAGGAATAATCACTTAACGTTTGAGACCTTGTTTTATTAAGCATAAGCATACCCATGATACACAGCAAGAAAATTATCCTAATGTGATATTTATTTCAATATTTTTTTCAGAGAGAATAACCATTTTTCCTCTAATGCCAGTGGTTTCTTTCAAGCAGACTTTTAAAACAGTTTGTAAGTGACAGAGGAACAGGTTAAATATCTACGCTCAAGAGAGGGCTTTTGAAATGAAACCTATTTCATATTAACTAAGCTAACTTCAAATGAAGAGTCTTAATATGCCATTTATAGGTATGTGCATGGCACGGCAATATATGCCCCCATCCTTAACTGACCTGATTCCATGCCAAAAGTGGCTGGAAAAATAAGAATGCTGTATTGTCTGATTCCATGCCAAATGTGGTTGGAAAAATAAGAATGCTGTATCGTCTGACAGGCAATGTCATTCTGATAAACGTCTGAGGTCACATTCCAATGCTATCATTGCTGGCCTTTCATCTGCAGAAGCTGTCCTCTCACTTTCACAGCCAGCAGTACAGCAAAGTGACTCAAAAGCAGCTGAAAAACATATAAGGATGACCACTATAGAAATGTCAAGGAAAAAAAAATCAAGATACTAGAATGCTTTCAGCTGAAAATTCACCTTCAAATGTGTTAACATGTATTTCTCCTCCAAGTTTTGTTGCTGACAGAAGGTGTGAACAATGAACTAGTGCTTACAAAAGCTTTGTGTATCAAAGTAACTGCAAAATGCTGTGATTTTTCCCATCCCCATATGGCATTTCAGGTTCCACATTTCTCTGCCTGTGATATCAAGTGACACCATTATTATGGTAATGATGAAGCTGCTTCTTAACACTACAAAATCTGGATGTGCTTTGCTAAGTCTTTGCTGTTAATCAGGAACAAAATTAAGGTTCCTGGGTAAGATATGCCTGGCTTTCCTCTTTTTCTGAGCCAAAATTCTTTCAAGGGTCCTATGAGGAACAAGGTCACCTCAACTTCTGAAAAAGAAACATTTTTATAGCTCTACATTATGAATATATTTACTGGTAGAGGAAAGAGAGATGGGTCTGCAATGTCATCACAAGTTTTCCTGCTGACCCAGGGAAAGTACATGTGACCCTCGCCCTGTAGTTGCAAGAAGCTTTGATTTAAAATTTTGTTTTAAAATAGATTTGGATGACTGCCTAAGTCTGGATGCCTGTGGCTGTGTTCTGCAACAGAGGGAAGAGAGGGAAAGAAGAAGGAAAGAAGGAGGAAATTGGATTAAAAAAAACCCTCCCCAAACAAACATGGGTGAAATAATTAAATAGAGACCTTGGCAAGCTCCTTCTTTAATGTTATTAGGAAATAAGGATTTGATAATACATGCATGTCAGCCAAAGTATAATTAAACGGTGTACCTTTTATTTAACAAAAATTCGTCATGGCTTCTTCTGCGAAGGGTAACTTGCTTATTTTCTCTTTTCCACCTTCCCCCTTTCTCTGACATGGTAAGTTCAGAATTGGATGTGAAGAGCGAACCAGCTAGAGTTCAGTTTGGCCACATCCCATCCAGGTGTGATTCAGTGTACCCTTTCAGGGAGGTCACAAAAGCTGACTTAATAAAGACAAGGCAAATTAAGAAGCACAACAAACTGCTATTGATGTATAACCTGTCAAAGAGAACAATAAAACCAAACACCCACTAGGGAGTAACGTATCAGTTGGCCTCTGGTTAAGAAATGCTCAAAAAGCAAGAGATTGTCAATTACAGCAGATATATTTCCAAAAGAAGCACTAACATCACACACTTAGAGGCTCTTACTTAGGTAGTAAATTGGGAAACTTGACACCAGAGTCTGCTGATTTATGCAGGAGGAAACTAAGACTTCCCAAAGTGACAAGTCACATTAAAGCTTCATCTCTAACTTGGCCCTGGAAAAGTCTTATTAGTCCCAGAGTGAACCCTGTCTTCTATCCTGAAGGGATGCGGCACGAGCACAATTCTTACACATCCAAAAATTCACAAGATTAACACCCATTTAGCTTCACCCCACTTCACTGACTTCAGCAGCGCAGGATGAGATCTGCACCTGGGTAATAAGAAAATAACTTCATTTCTTACAACATGTTACTATGATATTCTTCAATGGTCTTTCAGGAAGTGACACATGTGATAAAAAGGTAAGGTAGATACCACAGGATAGTGATTTCTAAACTCAATTACCTCCTGTCGGCTAGGAGTTACTGCTCCCCCAAATGCAGCAGCTCATCTGACAATAATCCCATGGTCATGCAAAGTAAATGGATAATCTTAAGCCATGTTTTTTACAGAAACTGAACATTAAAGCACTCAAAAGTACTGGCTTATTTAAAAAAATCATTCACTACTTTTACTGGTTCTGATAAGCTTCTGTGTGAACAGAGCTGTGTCTTCTACTATTTCAATACATGTTGAATACGCCCTTGATGGCAAAGATTACTAATAACCAGAAGGGAAACAGGATTAAAAGGAAGATATGTACATAGATTAAGACCTGAGGAGCTTTATCATCATTTAAATTGACTTGCTATCTAACACAGGCTCTTAATTTTCAAGCATATGCTTTCTGATTGCATTATGGTATTCATTTTAGAAATATTTTAGTCTTTATTAAACAGGCTCAAGCATTAAAGAAGCTTCTGCCTGACAAAGATGATTGCATCAAGAACTCAGAATAGAAAAACCCTGATGCTGCAGGTTATTTGTGGCCTGAATGTATCTAGTTTCTGTTTCCAAATTTAGGATGTTTCTTCTGCTTGATTATAGAATTGACAGTCACCTTTCATTTACTTGTGAGGTGAGATGAATGCTACCTCTTGAATTAAACAAACAAATTAGCCTTTGTTAGACTCTTCCTCCATAAGCATTGGTTGTTAATATCCAAGAACATATTCAACTGACCGTGACTCATCAAATTGCTCAGGTCAGGTTTTATATGTGACTTGGAGTCATCAGCATTTTCCCTGTTGACTCTGATAAAGATAAGGCATTGCATTTAAAGAAAAGTTCTAGGGAGCAACAGAAATTATTCAAGCTAACTAATCTTCTCTTGTAACCACTTTTTCAGCTTACCAATTAACTAGTTATTTGATATTGCATTTCTGCCTTTCTTTTCAAGAAAAAAACAGAATGTCCAATGCCATTAGGATGACTGAATCAT
The DNA here is from genome assembly GCF_032191515.1 of Phaenicophaeus curvirostris. Taxonomy (NCBI): domain Eukaryota; kingdom Metazoa; phylum Chordata; class Aves; order Cuculiformes; family Cuculidae; genus Phaenicophaeus; species Phaenicophaeus curvirostris. Next base: position 11,267,765 of record NC_091396.1, read on the forward strand.
ATATCAGACCAACATAGGTATGTTTATTAGCCACACTTACAAATGGACGTTACATGTCCATTGTCAAGATCTATCACCCATAAAACTATGTCAACCGGCATTAAGTTACCATCAATTATTTGTTTTCCTATTGCAACCCACCTCAGCTTTTGTCTCAATTTGCCTCCAGCAGTCTTAGAGTAACTACTCCAAAGTTCATGATTCATATCTTTTGCCAGTTTGAATATTGGTACATCATGTATTTTTAGTCCATTGTATCCTACAATTTGGCAAAAATGCTTCTTGATCAAAAACTTTTTTAACCATCTCAGATACATTCTGTGAATTACTGGACTACAATCAAAGCTGTAAATGTATCTTTGTAAATATAACAAATTAAAAGCAGAAATCAAGAGGGATGCATGTCATCACACAGTGCAAAGAATCAGTACTAGAATAACATGACTTGAAAGTTCAAAAATATCATAAAGTTCTACTCTCAATATACTAACTCTAACAAAACCTTCTAATAACAGTGTCTGGGCAGGAATCACAATAGTCCTGTCTGCTGTAAACAAAGGTGTGGACAAGTTTCAAAACGTGACCCAGTGGTGACAGCGTCAAAGCCTAGTGCTTTTCTACAAATGGTAAAAATAAAATGCTCAGATGCTTGAAATACTCTTCTCAAATGGGATGATTCAAAAAAACAGCACAACAGCCTAAATCCAAAAGGATACAGTAGCTGAGGAGTAATTCCATATAAAGAAAAAAAAATAAAATCAGTAGATTCAGTAAGTGGTTATATTTAGAAGTCTTTAATGGCAATTTTTTCCTCTCTGGTAATGAGTTGTTGCAAACCCTCCTCCTAGAGTTAAATAACATCAAATGGGCAGCTTTTTGGTCATGAGAAAAGAGGACAAAGATGGCCAAGACTTAGCAGAAGAAGGTAGTGAAAGTTTGCTCTGGATCATACGCAGTAGCTGTGCAAGGGATCAAAACCTGATGTTGTGGATTTCTCTGGCAGAGTTAGATCAGAAGAAACAATTTCATTCACAGAGTTGACACTCTTGACTCTCAGAAACTAGAGTCCAGGCTAATACTGGCCCTAAGCCTGCTCATCCTAGAGCAAACAAATATGACCCTGAAACAAAATCAGTGCAAAAATCAAAACAGAAAGCACGACAAATAACATTTGACTTTGAAAAGTCACAGGAATATTTTGTCTTTTATGAAGAATATAAATCTTCCAGTAACTTGCAGTTAATACTCTGAAAGCTTTTTCTGAGCTAGGCTGTGTTCTTGTCCCATTGATAAATTTTGTTTCTATACTTCCTAATCCAGTTGCTCTGTATAGAGAAGTCTCTACAGTTATCTACATGGGAGAAGACTGTTCATCTGGGTAAGCATTCTTCTCTCAGATACTGCTGACCAATATGCCAGAATTAGTAAGGAACATTGAACACAATCCAGCTTGTGAAGAAAGACATTTTAAAACAAACACATAAACCAGCTATGATTGCATGCAGGACACGACAGAATTTTTTCCTCTGTGAAGCAACAGAAGAGATCTGTGTCAGCTGGAGATCCTAAATTTAAACCAAGAAGCATCAGTTTTCAGATATGTACCAAACCCACTTATATCTCAATATTCCTTTGGACTTTTGGATCCATAGCTGCATTTGAAAGGAAGAAAGATTCTTATGGAGAGCGGACATACTGAGTTTTAATCCTAGTTCCTGTCTGGGTGAAGTTGGCTGCTTTGCCTCTCATCTTCAACAGGATGTGGAAGTATTTAGAAATGTTTCTTCTGTGTGAGGAAGACCTTACTTATGTGATTACTGGGTTAAGAGGTACAGATTAATGATTGTAAACTGCTTTGAAATCCTGAGATGAAAGATACTAAGCAAGAGTGGTGATTTTATACCATTTACTATCAGTTTGTTCATGATGATGTCATGTAATGAGGAAGGAAGTATCCTTAAACTAGACACTCAGATTCGGCTGTTAGAAATTTTCTGTGTTTGTATGGTATAGGTACATCACAGACCGTCATCATCTTCACCACAAAAAAGAAGTGATAATCAGGACTGGCATCATATCAAACAAGACAATATAATTTCTGTAGCACTGAGATAAACTGCAAACCTTGTTGAAAAAAAAAAACACCACTTTTTTTTTCTTTCTACATGAAGTCTTCCAGTCTAGCATGTTGTCTTCTGTTACTGAGGCCCTGGTCTCTCTGGTTCACTTCTCACATGCAGAAAAAAAGACTCACATACATATATATATATATACACACACATATATGTGTATATATGTATGTATATATGTATGTTTTGCCTACTCTTCAGTCACCTGGTTCACATTTCAGCAATGCTCCACAAACTGTACCTCCTGCCAGCTGGTCAAAGATAGAAGTGCCATGTCTCTCCCTGTGTCATTTCCTCAGTCCTGCTTGCTACACCTGTGAAATAAAGCGAATGTTCTCCTGACACAGGGAAGGCAGAGAAGTAAAATGAAAGGACACAAATGGACAGAGAAAAAGAGGGAGCCCCAGAATACTTCTTTCCTAGCAATGGTTCAGTCTCCTGGGGAGCTCTGGGCATGGCAGAGTCACTGGGAGAGGGCTGTGTCAGCCTGCCCAACACCTCCATGTCGCTGCAGCAGGTAACTCGCTCAACTCAGACAGACCCTAGAAAAACTTTGTTTCTCCATAATGTAGCCTAGAACATTATGTAAGTAAATATATCTCTCTGTGCATAGCTGCACAGAGGAAATATTTACACTGCTAAGCATCTGGATTATGAAAACATAAATTAAGTGAAGGCTACTGGAGCCACTGTAAACCATCAGAGTTATGCTGGCCTTAGTATGGTGAGATACACTATATAACATGTACTGTCATATCACATGCTCTAGGTGCGTCAGTATTAGGATACTGAACTGTGCTTTTAGGAAAACTATCTTCAGTAAGCACAGGATCTTAATCCCTTTAGTATGGTTCTGATACCCTGATCACCAAAATCTAGGGCAGGCTTCTGAAGTAGTTGGATCAGGCTCTAATACTCCTTTAGATCATAATCCTGCAAAGATTTAACATTTCCAAATACGTTTATCCTGTGAGTAGTTGGAGGATCAGGGTCAGAACTGGAATATTCAACAAATTCCAACTTTGGTTATATCTATCAAGGACACAACAGAAACAAGAAAAAAGTCAGAGTGGCCTCTGACAGAGCCTCATTTTTATTAATATGCAGCATTTGAGGACTTATATATCAGCTTAAATTCACCCTCAACTATTCAGTCCCATCTGCTTCAAAGGATTTTAATCAGCATATAGAACTAAATACATCTGCAAGAGACATGGACCTGGGCTGTAGCAGTCTTTCTTCTAACACAAATATTCTGCACTCTACTGTGACCCAATACCTGTTTTAATGCTTCCTCCCTCCCCTCAATATTTCTAAGCCTCTTCTTTTTCTAAAAAAAATACTTCCACCCCCAATCCATCAAGTAGGATATCCACTGGACACCTCAGAGTGCAAATGCTATGAGCCTTTTACCTGTAACAACAACCAAGATAAGGTAAGAAATAGGAGAGCTGAAAAAGAGAAGCTACTCTTTAATTTAAAAGCTAAGCAATGAGTGTTCATAGCCCTCAGCTGATCTAGTCTACCCTGCCTTTGTGATCTCAAAAATGTTGGCTGTGGATTTGGCCTCTTCTGTGTAAAGCACTGGAAATTTAATTTGAGGGAAAACAGTTACATTTCTTGAACAAGTTTTGTGTGGTTTTGCAGGAGGGACAAGAAACTGAGCAGAAAAAGAGATGTCTAAACAGACTATATTCTAAAATATCAGGCAGACTACTGATGTGTCAGGTGAGAAGTATTTTCTCAGTCTTTGTTATGTTTCATATTGGATAATTAAAAATTATCTGATTCTCTATAAGTGTTTCTACCTGGGGATCTGCTACAGCCCTGCTGTCCTTAGTTTGGCATTTGTCATCAGAAAGCCTCTGCCCTGTTACTTACACATTTCTCTCTCACTGAGATATAATCATATAATATTTTAGGAATAAACACTCTCAGAAAAATGAAAAATGTTCTGGAAATAAAAGAGGAAGAAAGGAACTACTTGGATCTGGCAAGTGGTTTACACAATTTATACAAGAAGAATGAATGCAAATTACTGCATATATTTTTAACTTTTTCATTATAAAGAAAATATGATCAGAAAAAACCAAAACCCAACAGTGATTACTGCAGATTTTGTAGATCAGGGTACAATTAAGATTCAGATATTATTGGAAGAAAAATTGGGCAACACCAGAGTAGTAGTGTAAAATTCATAAATTCAGTGCAAGTGTTACATTTATAAAGGAAAAATCTTTAGCATGTTATCAAGGTTCTAATTTTGTACAGAATCCGTCCTTTATTTATAACAGAAATGCATCTATTTTATAAATCACATCTGAAAAATATTTTAAATGGTAACAGTAATATTTGGTATGAAGGAGACTGAAGAAGTTATAACTTCCTATTATATTTTATAGCTCATTTCTAACAGTTGCGTAATGGGTCAACTCTTCTTTTTTTATAGGCTGCAGTGATATGATGCCTGTAAAACTGAGGTTATGAAATGCAAACTATTTTACAACAGCATGTCCCTGCTATCAGAGAGTAGCTTCCACAGCAAATTCACAGCTAAATATGTCTTCTGTGCTTGTATATTGATTTCATTTCTAATAAACAAATGACATTTCCCCTCTATCATTACAGGATGTCTGCTGTAAAATTCAAGGTTTTGAACAAACCTTCACTTGAAAGTAATTTATTAGAAGTAATAATCTTAAGGTCTTGAAAGGCTATGTAAGTCAGAAATACAGCAGTGTCGCTAAATGCTGAAAGTAATAATATAATAAAACTATTGTCATTTCTAAATGACTTTGTTAGAGTTCATCAAGATCTCTTTTGAGCTTAAATCCTTGCAGTCTTTGCCCAATATTTTAAACAAGTTTCTAGAAATCAGTTTAGACAAAAAAAATCAAGGTACTAATTAAAGTATCTTTCTATACTTTCTGACTGAAGAGTCAAGGATCATGCTACCATCACTTATTGAAGAAAACATTGTGTTAATTAGATTAGATCAGGAAATTTGAATGCTAGTGTATGTGTTTAAAATAAAAGTGACAGAGTACAAAAATAGGTGACTGCTTCAAAGACAGACAACAGCTTAGTAAGAAAAAAAACCCATCCAAACAAACCCTTGAAATTTGGGATTTCTTTTTTTACCATTCTATATCTTATTTTTAATAGTAATTCCTTAAAACACAATGTAGGGTTTTCCCAGGAACTGGAGAACAGATCCATGAAGTAGTTCAGATGTTTCCAGTTTAAAAAAACTCATAAGCAGGAGATCATCTGACCAGCCAGCCCATAAAAATAGATTTAATTTTTATAGTATCTCGCTAAATGCTTAGCCTCATTTCTAGATATGTTGAAAACTACCAAGTGCTTACAACAGCACAGTCAGTAACTGTGACTAAATAGTTGTTAAATTCCTAATCCAAAATTCTTTAGTACAGAAGTCCTGTCCTGTTTCTTATCTGCTAAGAAACAAAAACCAACTGTGTATGAAATACTACCAGTCCCAAGCATTCTAAAATCATGGCTTAGGCCCCCATAATTAGAAGGTTTTTTCACATTAAGTGGGCTTTTAATTGGCTTTTCACATACAATTGAACAGGTTATTAGATGCTTTTCTGCAACAACAACAGCTTGATACGTAAGCTGTTCTCATTTTTATTTTAAGGGAAAAAAAATCCAGAAGCTGGAGCTCAACAAAACCCATCAAAAATCATGACACATATGATATTGTGAAATCTAGTGATGAGACATATGGAAAAATGTAGTGATACATGATATTTAAAAAGCTGATTACTTAGTTTCATCATGGTAAGTCAAATAGACCTATCCAACAATTTTAACACGCATGATAGAAGGGCTCTTTTATCAAAGGAATTCAGGAAAGACAGGCAGGCTAAAAAACAGAGTCCTGAGAGACCAAAGGGAAAAGAAAACCATTAGTTTGCCTGCAGCAAAGGGAAACCTAATTTAACTAAACACCCAGGAGAAAGAGCAGCATGTACATAGCTTGAGAAATTCCATCAATGGTACAATTTATCACCTTCTTTTCATCAAATGGTAAATGACTGTACATACACGGAAGAGCAATCAGCTAGATTCTGTCCTTAGTTATAACCACATAACCCAGGCATGAGCTACTAGAGCTTAACCAGTGATTGCTCTTTTACCTCTCTGCATTCAAACATGTTCATTGTTTATGTGAATGTAAAAGACAGCAGCATTTGTTTTGTATTTCTTCCATTGCTGCATCTCAAGCCGTTCTTGTAAGACAGATTCAAGGTACTGTGGAGAGAACAACCGATATTGTGGGGATTTTAAATGAGCTCCTTGCTTCCCTGAAAAAATGCTGTAAAGATAAGACGTAACTGCTCAGCCAGTAGAAAGAGACCGTCGTCCAGCCTTGTCCTCACACGTAGCCTCCATTCACTACAACAGGATTTCACAGGAGCAACTGAGGGCAGAGAACAGCCATTGTGTTTCAAAACATTTGCAGAATGTTCACATGTAATTCTTTGAAGAGGATTTAATTTTCTTAATGAGTCTGAGTAAATCATTAGCCTCCACAATTGCACAGGGAATACTTCAGGAGATTTCATGAGGTGTGCTTGAGCAGAGCAAAACAACACAGACAAAGTCATATTTGTCGGACGGAAGATGTCATAACAGAGACCTGTTCCTCTAATATTTCTACTGTACAGTGTATTTTTAAACTACTGAACAAGCCAATCACACTGATTGATTTTACTGTACTAGAGACTATATATACAATTTTTCTTTACAATATAATTAATATTTCTTCTCATATCCTGATTTTACCTTGAACATGCATATTGAAGTGCCTTCATCTGTGAAGTCAAATTAAGGAGTTACATTGATAAGTGAAAATGTGGAAAAATGGAAATCTTAAGCAAATGCCTTTGGAGCCAGATCCTTCTTAGTGCTTACTCAGCATATAACGTTTGCTTACTTTCTTTTAGTGACCAAAGATCTGAAGATTATGCTCTGGAACACATTATGCACCGTCACGGTGTCTGGATGAATTGCATTGTCTACAAGTCCACCTATTCCGGAGTCCCAAGTGAAGGAAGCATGATTTAGTCGTGCCATTCTCCACGTGCCTCTCTGCCTGACTCACCTTTCTGATACTTTCCCCACCCCAACTGGTCATACTTGCATTCTGCCATCTGCTCAGCTTATCTCAGCAAAACTCACGTCTTGTGCAAGCAGCAGACACTTGCAATCATTCAGTGGGAAGCAGGAGGCCCATGGGCACAACAGGCACCCTCCATTTTTATTCCTAAAATAGTCTTATCTATGACCCTGTGGTAAAAAATGGCTTTCCTGGGGTTTATTCCTCATTGCCTCCTGCCTGTCAACAAAGAACCTGACCCTTTCAAATCAGCACCAACTTACATGGCAGGGAGCCACAGGAAAGCTAGCACTTCAGGTTAGCGCTCCCTTTCCCCTGCTTTAACCTTTATAACCAAATATCACAAGGAATGAAAACAAACTGCGGCTGCAGTCATTGGTGCGTTACACTTTCTGTTCTCACCAGCACATTTTATAGGTCACTCTTAGGCCAATGAAACATAACACTGTGTCCCTTTACTACTTCTCCCTTGACACCCTTTTTAAATTTGAAAACAGGTATCTTCTTCCAAGCTAAATACTTCTAACTACTGAACTTCATAGAAAAAAAAGGTCACAAGCTGACTCATCAACAGCCATAATAAATGTGTTAAACATCCTGGGCAGGACATTGGATCCATATAAGTTATATAAATGCCAGGTACAGAGATACTCACAACCCAAGAGAACAGGTGTATGTGTTCTTAAGGTTTACTATGATTTATGAAGTAATAAACACAGCACTCCAGGCCAAAACGTCCTGGGCCTGATCCTCCACTGCTTAGCATACATGTACATCAATATATATCTTCTATACCTCATGCATGGAGTGAGCTTACAAATAAATAAAAGTGGAAGGGAGTTATATCCCTTTGTGTGAGGCATAAACATACAACTTTTAGAAGCTGACCTGCCAAGGTGACCGAAAGGACAGTTGTTAAAAAGAGTCTAAGAAACTGTTGTATAAATGCCTTTATCCAAACAATTTATAATCCAAGCATTCAAAACAGAGAAAAAATGTCTTTTGGAGTAACTATTTGGCACCACCAGCTGGATGTTCTAAGGAACTAAGATAGATTTTTACTGCTTAAAACTGTTAATACCAGCAAAGTGGTCTTGTGTCAAAGTGGTCCTGTACACTATTTTGTCTCGCAGTGTTAGCGTAGAAGGAGCTTGGTCTCACTGCTCCCAGCCATAACAGTAGTATGTTCTGGGTAAGTGGCTGAGCACTGTGTGCAAGGGCAGATGCTCCAATGTTGTGAATGTTTCACTTGGGCAGGTTGCTGTAGCATATTTTTGCTTCCTGCAGGGCTTTTTCTTACATTTGAGCTAGTGGAGAGTGTCAACAGCAACACAGGAGAAGGAGAAAAGTTCTAGCAGTCCAGATATCACCTCACAGGATTTTATTGCAAAACCCATCCTAGTCCAATTGGAGTCTATTACAATCTTGCACTTTTTTACTGTCCTAAGTACTTGGCACATATCACTACTTAGGAGAGTACACAATGTGAGCTAAGTAGGAGCACAACGTATCATTCCACTTTGCCTGCTGGCAGAAAAATCCTGAAAGGATTAAGTTATGGGTAACAAAATATACTAGGGGTGTGTAACCTAGGTGATGCAAAAACATTTCTTCTTAATACAGAGCAGCACAAACCAATGTGAATCGCTCAGTCGGGTTCTGCTGTCCTTATTCCTTTGCCCAGGATGATGAACGGCATGAAAGGAAATAAAAATGACATCCTGTAGATAGGTGTGGTGGTAGCAGAAGATTGTATCTCTATTCCCAATCCTGGAGGCAATATGTCCATTTTGTCTGAAACTGGATACTCCTCTCTCCCTAAAGACAAATTAGTTCTGTTGCAAGCACAGGAAAGGAAGGGTGAATAACTGCCTGAGATACGAAGTTTCATGTCCAGTGAACTCAAAAGGCATCATCCCTTCCCCTAACAACTTTTTGGTCTGAGCAGAGTTGGCCCCTAAAGCTCTGCAAAAGTCGTTTCCTCTTCACAGACTGAATTATTGTGCAATGCACAGTGGAGGTACAGAGTCCAGCCCTGAGGAAGCAGGTCAAGTGGCACTGTGACGAGGACTGAGGATAGAAAAGGATTAGAGAGGCTGAGTCAGTCATAGTAAGCAATGATTAACTTTGGGGTTCCTCGCTTTTGACATTCAGATCATGTAAAATCATTGACTACTTCAGTGCCTATTAGCCCCAAGTCTGGGCCCTTCCCTTCATAACAAGCACCACAAACAAGACAGATCATACCAACAGAGTGAAAAGCAAAAGCTGGAAGTGAGTAAAAGGTATTCACAATAAGTTCTGCTTCAATAGAAATACTGCTGTAACTATAAACAAATAAACTATAAAATTTGGCACAAGAGGGGTGCCGGACTGGAATAGCAGGAATGTTGTAGATCAAGATTAATGTGCATTGGCAGAGCTATGCAGAGAAACATGCACGGCACCTGTCTCCACAGTGCCTGTCTTGAGCTAATGACGTTAATCTCCTGGTTTCATAACCATGGTATTCAAACACACATTTAAAAATATTACCTTGTAGATTGTAGTATAAGCTATTTTAAGGGAAATTTCACCAAAAAGAAAAGCCACGTGTACATGTAACAAGCCAGAATAAGAAAGTAATACATATCTATAAATGTGTTCATAGAGAAAGGACTTTATCTATTATTAGGAGTACATATACATACACAATGTTCTATAGGTGTTGATAATAGGATAAGCATTAAAAAGTGTGTCAAGAAACATGAGGAATTTTTACAATCCCACCCACCTAAGGTGCTGCATTGTTCCTCTCAGAAACCCTTCTCACCTTTTATATAAACTCCCAGTAGGTCCTGCAGCCTGGATTTAAGACAGAAACACCTAGCCAGGACAGGATGCTGGAGAATCTGAAGCTTTGCTAAGAAGTATCATCAATAGGCATCTGATTAGTTAGATGCCATTACATGATTCAACCATCCTTAAATAGCTATTACACTATATCAGCCACTAATCCTTTCTGAGAAAGACAAGTAAGAAAAAAGCATTAATTGGGTGATCATTACATGACTACTATACTTTCTTTAGGACTGACTGCACTGCAGGTTCTGTTGTGCTGTATTCCTTCCCGAAATATCCATCACAGCCTTAACTCTACTAACATCAAAACTCTTAGTAGTTTTAATGGGTCTAGGAACAACTTTCCCTTTTTTTTTGCCAGTTAAGAACAATTCCCTCAAAAAAATAGGAGAGATAGTAGATACAGGATTTTGTAGCCATGTCTCAAGTCGGGAGAATACTGTATTTTGACATTGTTCTTGCATGTTTTGTCTTGAAGACAATAATGACTATTTACAAGCACACCAGCTCTCAAATCCCACTAAATTCCTTCGTATGTAAAATATTCTGAGATAATCAGTGCCTTTAACTGTGGGAAGGGTATATCAGCCCTGAAAACTTTTCAGTGTGTTTCTTTCCTTTTATAACTCATTCAGAAAATTCCTGGACAAACCAACAGTGATAATTTAGCTTACTGAGGCATAGTGGACTCAGTATTCACTGTAGTGGGAAAAGCAGAACAGTCTGTCACTGAAAAGATCATATCAAATGCTGTACATATTTTTAGAATACTCATGTGAAATCTGAAATAATCTCACAGATAATAGAAGGTTCTTACTTTTGTGTTTTTCTCTCAGGATAACAACAGATGTGCAACCACCTTAAAAACGGTGGACAGGCAGTGTTCTGGTGAGCCAGATGAGTGACACCCACTAGAGGGGGATATTTCCATAGGACACTCCTGGATGGCGCTGGCCTCCTCAGTGTTCATCCAGTGCACCGCGACTGCACCAGCACAAACTCATTTTCCTATTGCATATTCTCGAGTTTTGGGTAGGGTCAGAGTCGGCTTGTCATAAATATTAATTCAGAACAGAACATGCAGTTTGGGACAGCCTAGGGAGACTTTCTCTTTAAAGAGCAGCACATCCACATTTTTTTTTTTGTTAGAAAGAATAGGTGAACATTTGTGCACGCACATGAACACACACATGCTCACACATGTTGATGTGTTCAAGAGCCTAAATGGAGCACAGATTCTACTGCTTCTTAGCTGGAGTAAGAGCTTCTACATCCTTTAACAGTTAAGCAACTCAGATATGCAGGACTGGAAATAAATTAATTTTTCAATGGCCGTTATGTGTTTGGTATTAGTTAAACATAGTTACAATTGTAAAAATATTTCAGGTTTGCTTGAAAATCGGAGACCTTTGATTCCATTTAAACATGTGTTTGTGATGTGCAGAAGGCTGCACAGAGAGACATATCTAGTGTATTAAATTGCCATCAATTACAGTGAAAAAGGCACTAGAATGCATTAATGCTGTTTGCTTTTTGTAATTTCAGTGGTCCGATTTTTGCAGGACTCAACAGAAGCTGCAGAGATCAACTACCTGTGGTATTTAACCGCTGAGCCACAAGAGGCACTGCTTTTCTTGCCTGATACTCCTAGCTCTTTGAAGAGCAATATTCACCTGCAGTTTAAATATTCCATGGCTCACTTTCTCCTGTATGTGTTCAGCTAACACCGATTTGACCATGTGTAAAATACTTTTCTGCAGCCCAGTGTAAGAATCTAGTCATGAAATGGGGTACACAAAAAATAAGGAGTTACAGAAATGTTGGACTTTTAGCTGTCAGGACTGGAAATAGCCAGTGGAAATTTTCACCATATGTTGCACAGGTTTGGGTATCTTTTTGTTTGCAAGAACATCACATAATCATGCTTTTGAAAGACTGCTGTGTTCTTTTACCAGTATTTCATCTGTGCTTTCTCCATCTCCCAACCTCTCTGGGTTCCTAATGTACATTATGCAAAATAACTGAAGAGCTGGTTGTTTGGTAATTTTTGAAATCACTTACAGTTAAAACAGTCTTTCTGTGAACCTTTCTGTGAACCTCAGGGAAACAAGGTCCTTTATGAACTCCACAGTTCCTCTATGAACTTCGTGTACTTCACAGCACAAAGCAGATATCAGAGACTTAGGAAATCATCACACATACCACTGAGCTAAATCACTGTATAAATGTTATCTTCATTAAGTATTTATTCACTCAACCCTGCAAGCTGGATAAGAACAGAGGAACCCACACCTCACTATCAGCAGGGCCACGCTGCTCTTTTGTCTCACCCCTTTTCCATCGGACTGATAACTGTGGATTTCTGCCAGCTCCAAGTAGCTCTTGGCTGGCATTTGAGAAATAACTCGGCTGGTGGCTGGGAAAAGTATGTAGAGATGATCCACCAGAGCAGATTAACTCCTTGGTCTCTGCTGTATTTCTTTGACACAGCTAGCTTTCCTTTAATATTAGTTGCAACTCAAATTCTCTTCCCTTTTCCCTCTCCTAATTTGTTTATTCAGAAGTATTTCAAATGGCAAACTAGAGGCATGCATTACACTAAAGTGGATAAGATATCGAAAAAACAACCTACATCCCCATCTCATTACTTAGATATGCCAAGAGTTAGAAAACTGATTTTTATCCACAGCTTGCACTTTTCCTGAAATAAACCATCAGTCAGTAGTTGATGCAAGCTTAAGTCTGGAAAACTTTCCAGCATCAGCAATAAAACCCAGTGGAAGTGCCAGAAAGAGCTGTCCAAGAGAAGCTAACTCAAGTTTTTATCATAAGGCAAGATGTTCTTTGTAAAATCATGTTTGCCCAGTCTCTTTGTTTATCAGAAAACTGATATTTCTTCAAACTGTAACATCCCATTAACTTAAAAAACCCAATAGTGTATTCAAACTGATGTGGGGAATATCTTATATCTAAGTTTGAGTACACACCATTGCAAAAAAGCCAATCAGACAATCTATTAAAAAGGCTCTTGATACTTACATGTCATTACAGATCCTTTACAAAAATGCCTAAATTAATTTCATGCATGTGCAATTTTGAGATACTTTCTCAGATATGTAGTGAAAGCCTTCAGAAAACCTAGATGCCATTGATGAGAGCTTGCTATGAAAGAGGCAGACAGAATTAAACATAAATTACAAATACTTTTTGTACTCTAAACTGGAACATTGTAACCATAGTCCAGGAGCTGTGACTGAAGGAACACCATGTCCATGGTTAGGATGCTGGCAGAGGCAGAATGGTAGTACCTAGGAAACAGTTCAGCAGCCTTTACATTAAAGCAATGATGAGTCTGTGCATGGTGCTCAGGGAGTTCAGCCTTGCAGTTCAACAGAGGTTAAAGAATTCCTTAAGTTAAAAAACACTATTGTTTTCCAGTCCTATAGAGCTGAAAAGAAGGTGGTGCACAAAAAGTTGAGAATCTAGCCCAAACCAACATATGAAATTATACAGACGCAACAGCAAAGACAGTAATTTCTAATGAATCATTTTTAACTGTGTCATCTACAACGAAATATTAGTCATTGGAAAATGCTTTGGTTTCAGCTTCGTTGTGTTCCACAACGCAAGTATGACTCTCTCTTATCTTTTTATAAAAATGGTAGCATATCATAGTTTGTGTTGTACAACATTTCTCATTTTCATAGTTCCTTATCACACAAACACATCTTTATGTTTCCACACCATTCCCACCACAGATGGGAGGGGCAAGTAATTTTAATCAAACAAGCGCAAAGTTACAACAACTGTTTTGTCTGTCATTGAAAAGCCAACCTCACCAGCTGAATAGCTGCAGAGATACCAATCATATCAGATCAATCAGCCCCAGTTCTGACCCAGGCTTAGGTCCAGGAATGAGCTCACTGTGCTCCACTGATCAGTCTTCTTCCCACTCCTCCTACCCTAGTTTCTGAAATTTCTGTCCCTGACAGCCCAAGCCCTGACAGCGAATTTGCAAAGAAAAAGGAAGGCTGTAACTGAAATCAGCACCAAGAGTTCACCTGTTTCTTAGTTTTCATGTCAACGTCAGAATATCTCCAATAAAGAACTGGATGCTACACCAGTGAAAATTCATTAATTAATTAGGGGAGTAGAGCAATTGTGTAACACTATGTTATGGCCTCTAGTTTAATGGCATGCTTCTTGTGTCTAACATAGACTCCAAGTGGAGCAGCCAGGAGAAAGAAAGCAGAGCTAATTTAACACAGGCACATACAGGAATGACAGACCAGTCCATAGAAACTTCTCTATGCTGACAAAAATCTTGAGTGGTAATTGCTAAAAAAAAAAATAAAATCAGAATAACATAGCTGCAAAAACAGATAACTTACCATGAAATCCTTTTCCTTCAAAGGTTGACACAGGTGCATGTACACACAGCAAATACATACAAATCCATCCTCTCATGTGAATTATGCTGGAAAGAAACATAATCATGTTAAAAAGTCATAGGAAACCTGTGATTTGTGCAGTTTATAATTTCACTAAAGTATATTAAAGCCTTGAGATAGATGGCCTATTAACCAATCTTTTGTCCTAAACAATGGTAACGCTGTAGCCTTCTGGGAAATGAGACATGGGCCTGTCCCTTGCCAAATCTGTGTCACATATGTATCATAGAGGGGGTGAAAAATGTAGCATAATCAGAAATTGTGCTTTGCTTTTGCAGAATTTGACAGATCAAAAAAATGTCAAAGTATTTATATGACCGGAGGCTTGGGAGCAGTTCATCAGAGATATAAGAAAGGATGCAGTCTTGTGAAAGATAGAAGCTGAAGTATAAGTGCTTTATTCCAGCTAAGTAACAGTGACACCTTCCTAGTCAGCTCCCGGCTACAGGGCTGCCTGCCATAGGCTGTGTGAGTCTAGAAAAAAAGTGAAAATTCAACTAGCAAATCACAAGGCAGTTGCCTTGAAATATGCAAGGATATGAAAATCATTATTGCAAACCAGAACAAGATTCTTTGCACGCTCAGTGGACTCTCTGTTCTGATAAGGAGAGAACAAACTTCTTCCTGGGGCATTTGCTTCATTGTTTTTCTTCAGGAATTATCTACAGCAACATGTGTTTTCATGACCTAGATAAAATCAAATTATCGCGTAAGATGGTCCAGTTTAAAGGTTACCAAACCCAAATAAATCAAACCTCTCTTTATTTCCTTCCACAATTTTGTTCCAGAATAGAGATGTTAGCAAACAAAATTTTCAACACAGAACATAATTATTTCAAGTTCCTACAGGGCTGTGCCCTCACTATTCTTTACAGCACTGCAGGAATTGTTTTCTGCCATTGCTGCCTTACCAGTCAGTCAACTTATAGGGATCTGTGGAGCTGTCAGCCCTCTTTGCAGATGCTAAACTCCTCACTGTCTCAGGACAGACTCTTCACAGTCATTAGTCTACACTGCTGTTGGAAGGACAATTAAAATCTGAAGCAGTCACCGTAGCTAGCAAAAATCCCTCATTTTGATAAAGGCAAAAATTCAAGGTAAATGTTGGAAACTTCTGTCATGAGATGGGGGTGCATTAAAACAGAAATAAAAAGTGTGCTCTTAGAAGACTACACATTTCCAAAAGTGTGAGAAGTCACATCATTAAAAAAACTGAAGGGTTTCATAGGTGAAAAGAATGTGATTTGAGTAACTCACTTATCCTGAGCAAGCCCATGATGCAGATGAGTCCTTCATTGCACAAGCTCTCTATAGCTGTTTCACCTCTGCTCTGCCCCCGTGTCTCACCTCCCTAAAGCATGATGCAGAAAGTTACCAGGACTTGCTTTGCTGCAGGCTGACAACCATGTTGACTCATTAGTTTATTTTAAGATATGACTTGCTATGACTGTGTTCCAATCAGTCATTGATTGTCTGGCTCTGTCAGAAACATCATTAATGTTCTGTCAGTTCCTCCAGATTCTGTCTTCGGTACTTTGCACAAATGGTAATTTATTTTATCTATTCATTCATTCATTTGGGGCATATTATGGGTATTTCTTCCTCTCTCACGTAAGACTGTGTTAAAGCGGGTATCGTTAATGCTTCTGAGAAATTCGTGATGAATTTTAGTTGAAATCTGTATTTTCTCTTCTTTCAATAATTTCTTTCTTTCCACAAGTTGTACTTTTGATTCCAGTTGTCCCCTACAGCTAATGAAAATGTTGTCTTTCTGCAGGTATTTTGATTTTTTTTCTTTGTTTAAATCTTAGTCACATCATCCATCATCCTTTATTCTCTCTGACAGCCTGCTTCGAAACGATAAATTTGGTGATATGAAGTAAACATCTTCCAACTCCTCTTTTTTCCCCTATCTTTGCACAGTATAAGATCAGCAACAGGAAAATATCTTCAGGGCTTGTATCTTCCAAGAAAGACATTTTTGTAGATAGTAGACTAAGTGCAAAAGCAAAATGCTTGTCAATAATGCTTTTAAAAGTCAATCACCCTTTTCAACTGTTGCTGTACAGCCACATATCTACTGATAACATTTATGCACCTGGCAACAACAGCAGAGCTCTCCTCCACTCGAGCTGCTTTGGCGTCACCACTCTGACACACCTCCCAGCTGCAGTGTTGCACCATCTGCTGTTTGTAAAGCATCTCCTTTTAGTGCTTATTTGTAGTTTCAGATAATCTGTTTTAGCAGCATTTTATGGCCATTGACAGCCTTTGTGCTCTGGGAGGTCTTGTCCCGGTTGCTCTCATGGTACCACTCGCTGTTTATTTTCACAGTTCTTGTAGCAATGCAGCAATTCTTATTGCCATTGCTGTCCATACGGCACTCTTCTAGCACATTTTGCCTCTCCTTTGGGTCGTTTCTGATGCTAATGTCACCTGGATTTTATATTATAGGGGCTGGCAGCTCCTGCTCCTAACACGTGATCACAGGAATATATTTGCATTCCAGAAAACAGTACCACTCTGGCTCATTTGCATTTAAGTGCTTGAAAATAACTAGCAAAACAAAGCACTTGGTGTAATTTTTGTAGGTTGGTTGTTGCCTCTGCTCCCAGATCCTTTCTGATTCTTAAATAACATAGGATTCACGTTTCATCACAAGCAGAATCCTCCTCGTATTAAAGTACACAGAGTGTTTGATTTTTTTTTAAATCAAGATGCTTATTAAATCATTTCCGTATAGATGACCCAATTCCAACTCTGTTATTGTAGTAGATTTATGTTTTATTTTGTAAACAATACAAATTTAGTTTCAAAATCTGCAAGACATATCACCATCCTTTACTCCAAATTTTAAAATATTCTGAATTTTAAAGAAAATAGTTTAAAAATATTTATGTGTCCATGATAATTTTGTATTAAAGCTAATTAATCTCACCAGTCCAAATACATTGCAGATAGTTTTAATTTGCAGAGGGATATGCAGCGGTATTTTTTTCAAATGGCATTCAATGTGGATTATCAACTTCGCACTTCATATTTCAATAGGAATTTAAGTAAGAGTCTTGCCAGATGAATATTGGGAAAAAACCTAGAAAATAGCAGCTGAATACACATTCAACACAGCATGCTGGTTTGAGTTCTCTTATCTTATCTGAGAAAGCACATGTCAGGATATTTATGAATGTGTTGCCAACTGTCGCAATTATTTGTTGCAGTTTTTTCAAGGGGATGGAGCCAGTGATGCCAGACCTGATGCCTTCTCCAAAATGCCAGTTTTTAGTGGAAACTCAGTCTGATGTCTCCCTTGATTGGGGAGGAGCAGCAACCAAAACAGGAGACAGGCAGCTCTCTCCATTGAGCAGCAGGAAAGCAAAGGGTGCGGGAGGAGATGCAGGCAGGGAGGGAACAGAGGGATGGTGTCTCCTAAGTCTTAATAGTCTCTGAGTGGGCTACCAGGGTCCGCTGTCTTTTCCTTTCCCTTTGCTGTTCCTGTGTTCTCAAACGTAAGTGACAACTGGAGTCGGTGATGATCATTTCTCATCAGAAAAGAAAAACTTCAAGAGAAACTGAGTGAACTGGAATCCTTGTGTTGGCTTTGGCAACAACATTAAAAGCAGATGATGTGGCAAAAGTGTGCTAAAGGAAAAAAAAAACAACCCATGAACAAAATGGATCATATAATGATTCACAAACTCAAGTAAAGTAAGATGAAGGGAACACTATTTTTTCTTAATTAAATAATTTTCTTCATTCAGAATCCTTCAATGGCTTTCTATTGTGTACTTTAACAAACACCATTTACAAGTTAATTAATAGTGTATTGGTGACTTTGTACTTGCACTGGCAACTTTGAAGATACTAGTCCCAGTTTGGGCTAATGGATTAGAGTATCTTTAATTTATGAGCTCTGAAAGTCAGTTCTTTCCAAATGAAGGCTTCATATGTTTTTGTAGCCTCAGGGAAACAGACAGCTCTGAATGGCCAACCTTTATTGTGGAATTTCTGTTCTCTTCTATTTCATACACAATCTTCACCATAACAACCACTGAAAATTGTGTGGCATGAAACAGTAAAAAAAAAAAAAGAAAGACACCAATAGCCATCCTTGAAGGAATACTGTTTCAAGTAAACTTCAACTCCATTATGGAAGAATGGGAAAGATGTACAAAATACCACTATTCAGAATGGCAGGCAATTTTAAAACCAGAAATATTTCAGCTATTCCTCTTACATGGATAGAAATCTGCTAAAATCTGTGTATATGAAGTACAATGTCCAATTTTAACTCACCTTCTGTTGTATCTTTCGTGAAATAAATAAATCATAATGCCCTGTGATGTTAAATATACAGGCATATGTTCATAAGATATATTTAGCATAGGAAATGGAAAATCAGAATATAAGAATGACTGAATTTCTTATAAGGTTTTTTTTACATTGTTTGTATTTTTCTTTAGTTTGAAATTGCAATGACATTAAACTAAGTTTTGCTACATACTAAACCAGAAAAATTGAATAATGATGCTCACTCATAATGTACTATTTAGAGAAAGTAGAAATCAGGTGGATAAAGTCTATATATATTACAGACAACCTTGTAAGGTATTAATCAATTATATCTGATGGTTTTGATGGTGTCTTAACATAAAGTTTTGTATTTCTCTTGACTTCATAAATGTTTAAGATAAATGCCTAAACACCGTATAGCAAAACATTGACATAACTTCATTGAAGGGACGATTAATAAGAGAAAGATTGGATTGCATGTATGATTAAGCAAGTCCTTAGACAACCTGCTGGCTGGTGAGTCATCTATGAAATGGTTGCTGTCAAGCTGCAAACTTCATGTGCATTTTGTTATTGGTTACTTGCTTATCATTTTGAGAAACACTTGAGGAACAAATGGTTGTTTGACCTTTAGGGGATTTCTTGAATGCCTAGAATCTGCAAGATTGACACGGATGGCTGATACATGTTATATAATGTTTTCCTAACACAACTATTATCTTTGGGTTTTTTTGGTAGAGCAAGTGTAAGTTATAGCACAAAGGAGAAAACTGGACAACATGTGACCCACATTCTTGGCCAAGGGATAAAAATACTTTTAATCTAATACACATTTGTTTCCCTATATCTGTTAAAGAAAGAGGCAAGCAAACATTTTTTTCCTCAAATTCAATGTCTCTTTTTGTGTATTATGTGTACCAGTCCTGCATTTCTCACTATGCATTTGATTCTTCCCCAATGACCTTTATTTTATGCAAGCACATTTTCTATTTTCATTCTCCTTTAAACTAGCTTCAGGTTTCCCTTCCCCCTCATCATTCACTTTTCTGAACTAGCTTTTTTGTTTCCCTGGTAAAGCTTCACTGTTTTGTCCATGTGACTTACTTTCATACAATCACTCCCAAGTGCTTTTTCTCTGCAGCTCTCCCTTCACACTGCTTCTCTCTTCCCACATCTCAAGCCATTCTTCTAATGAGCACTTCAAAAAAACTCCCTGATACTCTAGGTTTTATCTTTTCAATTCTCCTTGTATAAGTTCCTGTCTACCTTACTTCATCCCATTTCATCTCTTACTATATTTGGTTCCCTCTCTTGCAGGCACCTTCTTCATGAGTTACTGTTAGACCTATTTCACAGCAGCTCTTTGACCATTTCTTGATTCTTTTGTTCCAGCTCTCATATATGCAAGTTATGTTTACCTACAGTACAATTTCTAGAAGTAAAATAGGGGAACTGGAGCTAGGGGATGAGTTCAGTACCAAGACTTCATGCTATGAAGTGCTGAAGCTAGCAGGACTGGTCACCAAGTAATGCTATGGAACAGACATCCAAATTTGACTCTAGGATGGCTCCTCTCTACACATATCACATCTAAGCAAAAGGGGACCTCCTTCCCTATACTATCCAGGCAAGATGACTCTGCAGTGGCTTGGAAGGATCCTCCCTGATGATGAGAGAATGGCTTAGCATGTGTCGATACCCAACCCTCTTGGTTTCTGGAACTGTTATCAACAAAGCTATTAACTACCTATCATCTACTACAAACAGAACAAAGAAAAACTTTCAGTCATTACTTACTGATCTGAAATACGCTCTAAAAAAGATCAGGAGATTGAGGTTCTGTATTTCACTCTCAGTTTTCTTAACCAGCAAGTCTGAAGAACATGAAATACTATGCCAGTCCTCACGACAGTAGTTGCAGCTATAGACCATCAGTTGACAATCGCCTCCCTCCTCAACAAAAACATATGTGCACACATCTGTAAAAAGAATTTATGCTTTCATTTATCAGACAATATTTCACATCCTGGATAGTAAGAACAATTTGGCATGCAGAAGTTTTAAAGCGCAATTTGATTGTATGAATGTACATAGACAATACATTTGAGCAGCGAGATTACCATCCATGGACTCACGCATTACAAGTAGAAATAAATAGTTTCTTATAACTGTCAGCAACTTATTGCCACAGTTCATTATTTTCAAACACAATCAATGGCTTGGAATGGCATTTAAAGTGTCTAGAACGTACTAGAATATAGCTATTTGCCTATGTATGTAATGTGCGCTTGTGATTGCAGAAATGAGTCCTTACCAGGCTTTTCAGTTTGTGTGAGTCAAAGCAAATTCAATATGCTGTATTTATGTGGTCTGGAAAGCAGATATATTTCAGAGGTTTCATCTGGTTTCTTGTTGTCATAGCTCTAATAATGTGTGGCAGGTGACTCACTGCTCCATCCATTCTGGTTGTAACTGAGGAAATACAAGGTACAGTAAAAAAATAGGCGTTGTTGATGAGTGAGGTCTTCACCAGATGAAACCTGGACTACCTTCAAAGAAAAATACAGTCCACAAAGCAATAAAAATGAGATCCAAGCACTTTCATATCTCAAATACATAGCTACTGTCTTGCTAAATAATGCACCATTGAAACCAAACAATATTTGAATTTGCATGATTCTGTTTTTCCTGAGTAAAATATAGCTTCCACATGACGACTCTACTTAAAAAGATTGTCAAGGATTTACTTTGTGCTGATAGGTTAATATTTCATAAGTCCTTGGCATAAGATAATCTAGCTTCTACAAAATTTTATGATCATCCATGAGTAGGCCAAAAGGAGATAACAGAGCCCCACTCTAAACTCTGCAGCTATGAAGTAGCTAATATAAATCCCTTTCTTCCTTAAGAAAATAAAATAAGGCAAACCACAAATCTCTTCTTCAATCTGTTAAATAAAGGCCCACAAGATGTTCACCTACACCTGAAAGTTACTCTTGTTCTACAATGCACTGTTAAATATAATAACTTTTCATAATCAAATCTATGTGTGATACTCTTGCATTTCTTGAACATGGTCTTACTACTTTGTGACTTAATCAACTTACAGAGCAAGACAAGCTAGACTAGAATGAGCCACAGTTATTCCAAAAAAGTACTAAATTAGGAATTTTTCAGGACCCATAATTCCAGGAAAACTCTGTCTGTTGATATTCTTCTCATTGCACTCAGGTTTGTCCTGTTAGCATTTCAGTGTCCTTAACCTCTAGTTACTTGAGCAAGACCCAACAAAACTATGATCCTGAAATAATTCTGCTCCAATTGCTGCAAAGTCCCTAATTCTTTTCTGAATGTTTCCTGATGTCCCTACATCTCAGACTGAGCTTTAAAAGTTTCCATATGTTTATGTGTATGTTTAACATATAAAAATGATCTGAAAGCTAAACACTGAGCTGACTCAGCAAAATAACTGGTTTTTTTCTTTTATACTCACAGTTATTTAGTCCTACCATTTACAAGTTCCCATACTGTAAAACCTCATGTGAGTAGAAAAATACTTTTACTACAACTCAGAGCTTTTATAAGTCCAAGCAATCTGATAAAACAAATGACCAGTACAAAGAGTAGACAATCAATACTGTTATGACATCTTGATCTGTCTAGATCAAGATGGGTAACATCCCATGGAAAAACACTAACTGATACTGTCCTAATAAAGCAATCAGTTTCACTGGGGAATAAACTTACTGCTGACATGCTAAACAGTATTTTTCAAAACTGTAGTACAGGTACATGAATTTATCTGAGGCCATAAGCATTCGGTTTGTCACTTGTTGTTATTCTGTTTTGTCAGTTAGCTGTGCTGAATTTGTTTTGCCCTTGGCTGCCTGTCACACTGGCCTTTCAAGCCGTTGGTAGGAGGGATTCATCGCCATAATACAGTCTCCTGTGGGGCACCAGCTATGATCCACCATTGACCACTCGTCACTGAACTGACCAGCTTTTCCGTAAGCCTCATACCAAAACCATCAAAAGCCACAAGTCCCAAATGCGTACTTTGGTGCAGGTGTCCTGCATGCTTGAGGAGTAAGGGAAAGGAGTGCTACGAGGAGTAAGGGGACTAAGGGAAATACACTCTGAAGGTAATAGGGTCAGCCCAACAGCAGGGCAATCCTTTAGCAATACGAGCCTCAGCAGCCCTCCCAGCCTGCCTCCAGCCATGTGGTACGGCTTCTGCAGGGACATTCACATGAAGAGCCAAGACAAAAACAGCTTAAAATGGTAGAAACTGCAAACCTCACTGGTGTTTGTTCCCTCTCTTAACTCTGCTCTCCCCCTCTTATGGTCTCCTTTCCCTTTCAGCAGGGAATTTAGGCTTTCAGTTTCTGGAATTTTTGCCTGCTGGTGATAGATTTTGTCTTTGTTGTGCAGTTGTTTGATGTTGCTTACACTTACATATTTTGGAAGGCTGCCTTTTCTTTTCATATTATATGTCATACATTAGCCAGACATCTTGCCAGTCCTTTTTTCTGCCGCTAACTAATTGATTGATTGTTCGTTGTATAATTGTTGGAAAGGGAAAAGAACTCTATTAATTAATTGGTAAATGAACATGGAAAATAACAGATGTCTGAAACACAGAAAACAGAATATAATGTACTGGCTTTAAATGAATAAACAATGTGTGGGAAAAACTAAATCAAACTTGCACAACTCCCTATCCCGCTGCTTTCAGGAACATACTCTTTTGTCTCAAAACTCATCCAACCAGAAGGTGGCTTCTATTCTCCAGAATCACTGATTCAGATGATGTCTGCCTTTGACAGGAGCGCATTCACCATGACGGGGGGGCCACTTTTGCCTCAAATCCACCTTAAGGGTCTAGTACTGGGCTGACCTAAGTCTTCCTAATTATTTTTCATGCAGTATCTCTGGGATATACTTTTCCTAACTATGTTTTCAGCTTTTTTTTTTTCCAGATTATTATGTTCTTTCTAAATTAATGTCTAAGAATAAGCTATATCTTGACAAAAAGATCATACGTGGTTTTGTGTAATGTAGTGCAGCTCCCTCAGCTGCTCCTCATAACACTTGTTCTCCAGCCCCTTCACCAGCTTCATTGCTCCTCTCTGCACATGCTCCAGCACCTCCATGTCTTTCTTGTAACGAGGGGCCCAATGAAGAGTGTGGAAAAACAGTATTTGAAAAAAAATCAAACCACGCTATAAAAACCACACTATCAGATGGATTATCAGAGGGGCAGATTTAGACTAGATATAACTCTCTACAACTACCTGAAAGGAGGTTGTGGAGAGGAGGGTGCTGGCCTCTCCTCCCAAGTGACAGGGAACAGGAGGAGAGGGAATGGCCTCAAGCTGCACCAGGGGAGGTTCAGACTTGACATCAGGAAAAGATTTTTCACACAAAGGGTCATTGGGCACTGGGACAGGCTGCCCAGGGAGGTGGTTGAGTCACCTTCCCTGGAGGTGTTTAAGGGATGGTTGGATGAGGTGCTGAGGGGCATGGTTTAGTGTTTGACAGGAATGGTTGGACTCGATGATCCGGTGGGTCTCTTCCAACCTGGTGATTCTATGATTCTATGAGAAGGAATTTCTTCACGATGAGGGTGGTGAGGCCCTGGCCCAGGCTGCCCAGGGAAGCTGTGGCTGCCCCATCCCTGGAGGTGTTCCAGGCCAGGTTGGATGGGGCTCTGAGCAGCCTGATCCAGTGGGAGGTGTCCCTGCCCGTGGCAGGGGGTTGGAATTAAATGATCTTTAAGGTCCCTTCCAACCCAAACTATTCTATGTTTCTACAGTCCTATTTTGCTACAACAGTTTTCATGTCTAAGCAGTTACAGAAGTTGGCACAAGGTTCACAGTGGGGAAGCAGAGGAACAATCTGTCTAGAGTGATTGATCACGAGACATTCCTGATGAAAGTGGGGTTGTTTAGCCCGGAGAAGAGGAGGCTGAGGGGACACCTCATCGCTCTCTCCAGCTCCCTGAGAGGAGGCGGTTCTACAGCGTCGTGCCTAACACTCAAAAAATGCAGTTTCTTGGATGAAAGCTCTACTCCAGCCTCGAACGAAACATCCCACCTCCCGTCGGAGGAGCTCCTCTCGGGTTTGGCCCCTCCCGCGGCGGGGCCGTGCGGCTGTGCGGCGGGCGCGATGCGGCGGTGGCTGCTGCTGGCGGCGCTGCTGGCGGCGGGCGGCGCGGCGGGCGGCGGGCGGCGGGCGCCCAGCCTGGGCGAGATGCTGCGGGAGGTGGAGGCGCTGATGGAGGACACGCAGCACAAGCTGCGGCACGCCGTGCGAGAGGTGAGGGGGCGGGGGGGGGGGGCTTCCTCCCTTCTTCCTCCCCTCTTCCCCCACTCTTCCCCCTCACCTTCCTCCCCTCTTCCCCCACTCTTCCCCCTCACCTTCTTCCCCTCTTCCCCCCTTACCCCTCACCTACCTCCCCTCTTCTCCCCCTTACCCCTCACCTTCCTCCTTTCTTCCTCCCCTCTTTCTCCCTACCCCCTTCCTACCTTCCCCTTTCCTCCTTCCTTTTCTCCCTCATCTCCTCCCTCCTTTCCTCCCTCTCTTCCACCCTGCTTTCCTCTCTACATCTCTCCCTCCTTTGTTCCCTCCCTCCCTCTCTCCCTTCTTCCCTCCCTTCATCTTTCCCTTCCTCCCTCCTTTCCTCATTCACTTTCTCTCTCCTTTCCTCCCTTCCTTCATCTCTTCTTTTGTCCCTCTTCTTTCTTCCCACCTTTTCTTCCTCTCTTTATCCCTCCTTTCCTCCCTCCCTTCTTTCTTTTCTCCTTTCCTCCCTTCCTTTGTCCCTCCTTTCCTCCCTTCCTTTATCCCTCCTTTCCTCCCTCCCTTCTTCCCTCACTTCATCTCTTCTTTCCTTCCCTTCTTTCTTCCCTCCTTTCCTCCCTCCCTTCTTCCCTCACTTCATCTCTTCTTTCCTCCCCCTTCTTTCTTCCCTCCTTTTCTTCCTCCCTTTATCCCTCCTTTCCTCCCTCCCTTCTTTCTTTCCTCCTTTCCTCCCTCCCTTCTTTCTTTCCTCCTTTCCTCCCTCCCTTCTTTCTTTCCTCCTTTCCTCCCTCCCTTCTTTCTTTCCTCCTTTCCTCCCTCTCTTCCTTCTCCCCTTCCTCCTTCCCTTCATCCCTCCTTTCCTCCCTACCTTTCTCCTTCCTTTCCTCCTTGCCTTCTTCCCTCCTTTCCTCTCTCCCTCCATTTCTCCTTTCCTCCCTCCCTTCATCCCTCCTTTCCTGCCTTCCTTCCTCCTTCCTTTCATCCTTCCTTTCCTCTCTCCCTCCTTTCCTTCCTTCCCACCAGGTCCAGGGGTTCCTGTCATTAGCCGCCCCTCCCCACAAAGCGAGCCGTGAGGAGCTGCTGCCCGAGGCCACAGATCGCACAAATCCCATCAATACCGAAAATGCTGGCAAATAAAATCTCTAAGTCTCATTTTGGAGTTTCAGAGAGCAAGCACCCTTTATCAGACCTGGGCAACGGGAGGGAGCGATCTCCATCAATCATGTGCCATGAGACATGAGCTGGTTACAGAATATATTTCCTACTTACATGTATATGTCTTAATTTTCCCAGAAATCTTATGCACAGTCTGTTACTTTTCAAGGACTAATTTTAATGTTAATATCAACTTCACAGTAGTCTAATCTCTTGCTGGTTTGGAGCTTTGGAGCCAGCTCTGCCTGAGACAGGGAAAGGCTGCAAAGAGAGGTGATTACAGAAGAGACATCTGTTCAGCACAGATCACACTGAAGACAAGGCATTATCATCTCCAAAGAATGAACAGTGTCTGGAAAAAACACTGTCTGAAAGAATACATGCTATCAGAGGGACCTTCTGTTTAACTTTCAAAAAATACAATTACTTAGGTGAAATTTAACTCCACTTTAGCTTAAATAAAAAATATTCCACTTTTTTTTGTGGTAGTAACTACTTCTTGTATCAGCACCAGCGTGGTGCCCACCAACCCAGTGCCACTGGGGAGGTGGGAGGTGTGGGGGCACAGGCACGGCTGCCTGATGGGAGGCGAGGGCTCTCCTCTCTTCTGGGGCTGTTTCTCCTCCTGTTCAGGCTTCCCCCACCACCTCTGCTGCTTTCTGCTGCTGTGGGTGCTCAGGGCTCTCTGTGTGTGAGCATTGTGGCAACAGGAATTACACTGGAAAACCACCCTCTGGCAGCAATGCAGGCAGATCATGAGGCAAAAAACATGGGCAAATACTCCATCTGAATCGTAAAGTGAGACAAAAATAGTACGTGGCAAGGGGAGGAGTGAAGGGTGATTTTATTGTCTTTGTACAGCAGGAACTAAGACACTAGCAGTAATCCCAAACCAGGATGCAAAGGTGTGAAACAGTCCTGAAAACACACATGGAGATGTGGCGTACTTTTGATGGGATTTCATGTCTTCATCTCAAATTCCTTGCCCAGAATGATATGGGACCTGTTTCAAATCTAGGAACTAAGTTCAGACCCCAGGCCATTGTCCTGTATCACTTTCAAAACATGTTGCTGCATTCCCCTTCTGCACATTTTTTCCCTTCATGTTAACTATCTTCTTTCCAAATTCTCTTTTCCTCTCATTATAACATACATAGTCTGAAAAGAATCTTTTACTCACAACCCATTGGGGACCAGGCCGTTGTTTACTGTAATTAGATAATTTCTGAACTTCTACCGCCATCCTAACAGTTGCTGAGATCTACCTGTATCATCTCCTTAATTTAGACTGCAAACCCATTGCAATGAACTTTTTTTTAAAGTCTTCTTTATAATGCTGAAAATATGCTTAGTTAAATAAGGATGCAGTAAAAATTTCTGCCTGCTTTACTCTTCCTATAGTCAGGTTTGGATTGAGGAATGGTCTCAATACAGTGCAACATATGGATTGCCTGAGCTGCATCTTAGCAGATAAATGCTTTGCACTTAAAAAGGTTTGCAGCTGTTGTTTAAAATAAACAGACACACCAGAAAGAGAAATTTTGTCTTGGAAAAAATTCTTTTGTTCAGCCTGGCTGAACTTGCAGCCTCCAAGCTCTGTTACAGCAGTTGCAAATAACAAAGGGACACGGCTTACTCAGAGTTCACGTTGTTTACAAGACTCATGCCCTCTTGCTGAGCTTACTCTGTTTTCTGACTCAGAAAGTGCTACTTTACTGTATTAAGTCTTCATATGGCAAGGACAGCAGGAAATGAAATAGTGAATGAAATTCTGGATGTGTGAACCTTGGTCTACAGCACTGTTTCTGTTAACTTGAAGGAGCTTTGACTATGGCACTCTGTCCTGCCAGAATATTTTCTCGTCTTTGTCATATGGGAAAGTCTGTCTCAAGTGTTTAGTGGTTTTCTGGGAAAAATAGAAAGCTGGGCTCTTGGCTGGCATCAGCCTGTGCAGATACCAAGTTGTCACTTCACAGAGTTTTTCCTCACAGGGACTGACTTTGGCTTAAATAGTTCAGATCTCAAGGGTTTAGCACTCCAGTGTTTCTCTAGTCCATTGAAAGAACTGCTGTGGTCACTGTCTGAAACAGCTGAGCAAGCGTTCCTATACAGGGGGATCTGTACTAACAGCATCACATAATTAAACAGGGTGTCGCTGAGGGTTGCTTGTTCTCTTTTGTGTAATTGGTACTAATTTTCAGTTGGTTTATTTAACTTTGGCAGATGGAAGCTGAAGAGGAAGGGGCAAAAAAACTGTCGGAAGTAAACTTTAAAAACTTGCCTCCCAACTACCATAATGAGTCCAACACAGAAACCAGAATTGGCAATAAAACTGTTCAGACTCATCAAGAAATTGATAAGGTATGAGAAAACATGGATAGCAAACTTCTGGCTCTTACACAACCTTTTCTTAGAAACCAAAAACATTTTGCATGTTTCGGGGAGAAATAAGACAATTTGGAGCACAAACTTTCCTGATGATAATTACTTTGGGGTTTTATTGTATCTTACTTGCTTGCCTAATTACTATGTAGGGGCATATGGCATAAAAGGTTAATGTGAAATAATAATTTATTTTGAAAAAGATGCCTGCTAAACATAGAACACAGGTACAGCTATTATATGGGTCATAAAAGAATTTTGTTCTTCTTTTGCTGTATCAGGTTACAGATAACAAAACTGGATCAACAGTTTTTTCTGAGACATTCATTACATCCATAAAAGACGGAGAAAACAAAAGAAATCATGTAAGTAAATACATTTTTTTCCTTTTGAAAATTAAACAAGTATTTAGGGTTCATCATTCAGAAGGTGGTGATATAGTTCCCCGAGTAAAATTTCTGAATGCTTTAAAACACACAAGGCCATTAGGGATAAAGAGTAAAAATGTTTTTGTTTCTGTCTTTTAAAATTAATTTAACTTAGGAATATTATATTATTAACTAGAAGCAGAGTTTCAGTGTTGTGGCTAACTGAAATGCTTGATGTGAATATTCAGTTTGTCTGTCAAATGTAAATATTGTACTCAAACAGCAAAGATAGTTACACAGCCCTTTCCAGTGAGTGTGAATATACCCTCGTTACAACAGTGCTTCATATACGTCCTCTGTGTGCTTTTGAGTCACATAAAAAATTGCTTTTTAGACTTTTAACACTAGAAAATAAACTCCATACTGTCTATCATGAGGAGTCTGTAGGACAATATATGTTTGCTTTTCAACCTAACTTAGTGATGAATAACAGATTGTGAAATGACCCTTTGGGGAGGGGGAGAGAGGCAGGACAATAAATCCCCTTCCCCTCTGGAAATAGGTACTTAAGGATGCTCAAAGAAATTTAGAAGATTAAGAATATTCTTTACCTGAGTCTTGGAAACACAGGTGCTTCTGCTAAACATCCGTAGTCCCGTGAGAAATTCAGCACATTCCACTATATAGTACAACAGTTAGGTTTTCTTTGGTTATAATCTTACCAAAATCTACATTTTTTTAATGCTTTTACTAAGACAGGATTTGACAGTGTTTCCTCTGATAGCTGGCTTCATCCGACAAATAGTTTGTGGTGTAATTTAGTTTAACATGCCTTGGCTTTTTTTCAGGCAACTTTCTTCCAGTTCTTTCACAGAAGAAGCTCTTAAACTATTTTCTGTCATTAAAAAAAAAAAAGGGAAAAAATTATAGTGGCAATTCCTGTTTTTAGTAGGTGTAAAACCTGAAATTACTGCATCTTTTCTGCTTTTATTCTCTAAGTTTTCCCTCTTCTAGCTCATATTTTCATACTGCTATTAAAGTTGAGAATGGGATGTAGCAAAATAGAGTTGATTGTGTGTGCTATACGTCTATATTTTTTACTATTTGGCAAAGCTTATGGATTTGGCGGTAAGTCAAGGTATAAAATAAATTGCAACTACAGCTTGGTTTTACACAAAGTTTTAACATATTCTACAGTGCTTTTTAGTAATTAGAAACATGTAACGATGGCAATTAAAATGTCTTTCTTCAAGCAAATATGGTCATGATCTTTAAAACCAGTGTACAGAGGCAAACCTTTCAGCCTTCTTAGCACTGGGACACAGCACTGGTGCTGTTCCCCAATGTATTTGGCTTGTTTGTGGTGTCTAATCATTCTTCACAACTGTAAAAAATATTTCCAAGCTAGCTTTCTCCAACAACCATTCAAAGTTGCTTTTTAAGCTTCATATATCAAGTGACATTACATTTTCCTTATGGGAAGGTTGCCTCACTTACCAAGCCACTGCTGAGTCCAGAACCAACACCATTATTAGTCCTTTAGCTAAAGAATTTCAGGGCTGAATACAATTTTTTTGCCAAATTTCATGCTGACAGTCTTTATTTGGTCATGAAGTAAGCATAGTCACAACTAATCACACTAGCTCCTAATCATTTAAATCCTGGAGCACTTTCTTCATCAAAATCCTTACTGCAGCAGCTGCTAAAACAAAACTACATTTGTTAATGTAATTTCCCTTCTCACACTCATTTTGAACTTTCAGCATGTGCATGGTATGAACACCTTATTTAGAGGCTGCCAAGTCAGAGAAAAAGCTAAACAGGAAAAGCAACCAACAGATTTATTTGGTTGTTATTTAAGGAGACAGGGCAAATGTGCATGTATTAATTTGACTAAGAGAGGCCTAACAGAAATAAATCAGAAAATACTTTACAACTTTAAAAATTAAGGAGGAATATGAATTATTTAGGGTACTACAAGGGTGAAGGACTATTGTAGGAATAATGGCATGAGATTGAGAATTGGAAAATTTGGGTTACAGCCAGAAAAACAAGCTGCCAAGGGGAGATCCTCCAAGTGGAAGGAAAAAATTGTCCCAATTAAAAGCTGGTATTTCTTAGAACTGTAAATTTAAGACAAAAGTATTGGGAAAATGAGTTGCAGAAAACTTGGTACTGCCCCCTTAGTTCTTTTTTATATCCATAAATTTTCATAGTTGAAATGTTGTGTGGCAGTGTGGGATGTCCCAGTCACTTTCCAGGCCGCAGGCTTCCCAGATCACTGGACAGTGAAAGAGTAATTCTGCTTCTTTGCTGCTTATTTTAAATGTCAGCAACAAAGTGATACATATACAGATATTGTAAACTACAGCAGTTTTAAATAGAAACCTTTTGAAATCTGTTTGGAGATTATCTCACTGGACCTCTAAATACAGCCAGTATGTGCTGTTCTGTAAAACTCATCCTTAACACCCATCAGTGATTCATCTTGCTGTGCAGTATAATACAACCAGAGGTTTGCATAATTGTATCAATAAATATTGACAGTCATTTGAAAAGGAGGATACTGACATTTTGTTCTGGGAATGGAGAATTTGGTAGGAGAGGCTGTAGGGAGCCAGCCATTGGGAATAGGACCTCTGTTCCGATGCTACTCCTGGAGCCTTCAGATTTGCGCCTCTTTAGAACAACACTTGTTTCTATTGTCAATCTCCAAAGTAAAAGAAATAGGCATATGCTATCACAGGAGCTCCATTTCTGTGCTTGTGCAGAAACTGAATGCTGGAAGCTAAACTTGTTTTATAGATTCAGTTTATAAGCTTAGCTCATAAAAGTTAAGGATTTCCATAGCTCCTGCTCTTTAGGTACAAAATTGGGTGGTAAATATAAGAATTCATCAAAAACCTCAGCAAGCCACCTGTTCTGAAATGTAACTATATAACACTATATAATTTATTACTGCAGCAATTAGTAATGACTGGAGCCCTACAGTCCTTAGTGCACATTTATTCTCTGAGCTGAGTTAAAAGCCACTGAAATCACTGAAAGTTTTTCCAGTGACATCTTTGGGCTTTCAGGCATGATGCCAAAGTCTCACAGGTAGGCAAAGATGTGTTGTGTGAAGGGTTGCAGTAATAAATCTACAAACTAGCTGGAATGAATTGCAGCACTGGAAAAGCAATTTCATGGAAAATAGGTTGTGTCTGCTTTTAAATCACAATGCCTGTACCACCCCTACATCCTCCTGCAAACAGGTACAAACACAAACATATTAGATGCATATAAATATATATAAGTACATGCACATACCTGTAGGGCAGATGCAGTATTACAGGAACATAAGACATAATCTTAAACACACACACTTTTCTGCCTCGGACAGTATTTCTGTTTGGCTTTGCATCACAGAAATATTCTCTCTAGTCTGTGTTCTTTTTTGCTGAATGGCTCACTTGACGGTATTTTGATGGCAGAAGACTATCAGTATTTTAAGAAGAGGAACTGGGCTGCTTGACATTTCTGGCAATGCAGTCCAGTTCTTCAGAGGTGCTGCATTATTTGGAGGCGCCATTTACATTCCCAGACTAACATTCACTTTCTCAGATGTCAGTGTGGACTGACAGTCACCAGCATAGATGTCAGGCTTTGATCCAACTGTCTTGTGTCTTTAAATAGGTCAAACATAGGCAAGAGGTAGCTGGATGCACATGTTTTTATGTCTGTGCAGGGGTTTACACCCACTTGCTCCTGTGTTTAAGGGTTAAATATTCTATAATTTACTTATCCAGGGAACGTTATTTAGCTTACAAATCAACAGAATAATTCCAGTAGGAACAGAACTCTGTTACCCTGTGAAAATCAAAATATTTTCTGACTTGTTGACTAATCCTATATCAATTGTGATACATTAGCTTAGCTGATGAAAAGCAAGCATGAAAAATAAAAGGAAGCAAAATTGGTATGGATAAGGTTTTCTGCAAAGGACTCACTGCATTTCTTCTCAGTTGTGTTCATAGTAGTATTTTATATAAGCTCTCTTCCAATTCAAAGCTAGTGTACCTAAGATTCTTTTTCTTGGCTGTATTAATTTAATAAATATAAATAACTTCTTTTTTAGCAAGTTTGGTTCCTTTCAAACTTTAATAGAAGTACATCTAGTTTCTTTAAATTCTTTTTCTTTAAAGCGATTTTAAAATATAGTAATATCTAGGGAGGTTGCACCAGGGAACTGGAAGAGAATAAATTTCTCATTTGGCTTTGACACGGTAAAAAACATTCCTCTCTTTTGCTTGTCCCTGATGGTAGAGGGTCTCATTAGTTACACAGCACAGGTCAAAGTTTTTTTGTAGGAGAGTAAGGAGATTTACCTCCAGTGGGATTTCCCTGCCAGGTGCTTGATATTTCTCTGCAAAGATAAGCATGTGCCTGTATGCACACATGTATTTGCCATCCACCTTCTGCAAGCAGAGCAGCTGGTTAGTAAGTAATTTCAAGCACTCTCAGGTCCTTAGGAGAGAGGCCCCATGATACCAGGCCTTTATTTTTGTGCTTAGAAGCTGCTTTTTGGATCCCTGCAGCTCTGGGCAGGGAGGTCTGTGTTTATGAGTTGACTTGGCAGGTTCTGGAAGTGACCAGCAGTCAGGTCACTAATTTATCTGTAGAGATAGAATGGATAGCATCCCTGTTATAATGGCCTTATTTAAAGCATTTTTCAGCCTTTGTATTTAGTCTCACAGTAAAGTAGTAAAAAGAAAGAAAATAGTAGAAGAATTGCACATTAGTCTCTGGGGTTCTGTTTCCCCCTTTTCTAGAGAAGAATCTGGTTTAAATGGCTAAGCTGTAGCACTTCATAACCAAGCTTCCATTTCTCTGCAGGTTCTCTTTCAGAACTGCTAAAGTAATTGCTTGCTTCATATTTGAGCAACTTTTATATCGTTTCATTGTGTTCTCAGCCACATGTTCTGGAGTTGCTGTCTGAGATTCACACTGCTCCAGGGAAAGGAGGTCCTAACGGTGCTGAAGAGAAAAAGAGCTTTGAAAATTGAGAAGCAAGCATTCATGGAATGGAAATTTCAGTTTTTCCATCAGTAGCACTGCAGAAGAGCAGCTGTTGACAGAAATCCAAACATGCAGTGTCTTGGTGTTGACTTCTGCTCCCTTTGGCATGCTAGTGTCACAGGGAAGACACTTGTTTTGGGCATCCGAGTCCTACATTTGGGTCCAATTTTTGCTTCATTTTTCACAGAAATTTTAGTCCCTGGTGACTTGTACGCAACAACGTTAAACTATCATTAGACTAAGTGCAATCTTAGGTTGACATACTGTTCTCTGTCTATCCAAAAATCCTGTAATATCTAAAATTGATGTTTTCTGTATACTTAATAATTTAATTCATTAGCACTCTTAATTTACTTTTCTGTTAACTCTTCAGCCGGCTCTGTAGATGTCACTTGTTAATGAATAAGTGCAGTTCTTAAAACACCCCACCCTTTAGGTAGTTCTTACTGGAAGAGTAGATAAGGCAAGCTGTACTTCCTCGCTAGTCTTCTGGGAGAGAATGAAAAGATCTTGTAGGCCCATTCAGTCCCAATTCACCTAAATTCCTGCAGGAAAATTAATAGGCATTTTTTTGTTTTACTATGTATGAAAATTCATTACTTTTCTCTAGCAAATCTACCCAGTTCTTTCAAGTCTCTTGCACAAACTTTCCAAGGCAGTGCAATGTTTGTTTTGTCCTTCCAATCTTATAAGTTTGCTAACCTGTCTGATGCTAGCAATCTGCTCAGTCTACGCTTACTCCACTGGAAAAGTTATGTAGCTAAGTGTTGAGCTTTTTGGAGCCCAGTTAGTTAAAGAGCATTCTGATAGTCATCCTGAGAGGCCTCAATACCTGTGTCATGTTTTGAAATGATCAAATGCATCCCCCCCGGCTTGTTTTAGAGAGCCAGGGACAGGCTTCTTTTTCTCATCATTTTCAGTTTCAGTTTTGGCAATGTAGAACCTGAAGCTTAAGGGAAGGTGCAAATAGGTCATGAGGACAAGTAGCTTGTGTTTGTTAGAGTAGGAAACAATGTGCAAATGGGAAGAGGATGTAGCCAAAGATGAAAAAAATTGAAATTATATTCTGAATTGCTCTTATTAATCTAGATTACTTCTGGGTTACGAATTTTGTTGTAGAGCAAGGGACATATCCTTCTTGTATGAAAGGTATGATAGAGTGTGTGCATACCACACATATAACTAAATCCATAAGCAGCAAATGCTTTACTGACGCAAAAGTTATTAAAAGATTTAGTTTAGCTCATGGATGATAGGACAGCCTTATCGGTCACAATGTATCTCTAAGACCAAGGTTTTTACTGGTCATCTGATGTTCACTGGACTATCACCAAAAAAATCTGAAATTTAGCCTCAGTGAGTGGAAAGACCTGACATAAGGCATGTGAAAAACATGTATCACCTCTGATCTTGTGTGAAGAAATTTCTCTGAGGAAGTAGACGGGAAATCTCCGTAATTGCCACCTGAGGTGCGTGTTGCACAGCTCAGTGTCCACATCTTTATCTACTGAATTTAGTCCATTCTGAGTTGGCTTGTTTTCCCAGAGAATGCTGTCTGGAAAGTTACGGATACACACAGAGAATCAGGAATGGATAGTGTGTACAAACATAAGATGGTTTTGTAATATTATAGTGCTGCACTGACTATGATGTGGAGAAAAGTGAGACTGTGGTTTCCATGGACTCAGATGTCATGCTTGGTGACCCTGAACAAACAAGCAGGTGTAAACAGCTGCTAGACCTTATCAGAGTGAAGAGAAGCAAGGTACCTTTTGTGGAGAGGTGAGGCAAACCAGGCAGGTGTTTCAGCTGGGAACACAACAACCAAAGGTCAGAGAACATACATCATTATCATGTTTGTGTTTTCTTAAATAGCAGCTTGGATTTACAGGCAAACAACTGATGCAGCAGCAAAGGAGGTACACCTAATTAAAGGTATTGGATCCTGCTCTGGTTTGTATCAGTGGGAGTCTGAAGTAATTCATGTAACAATTTACTTTGCTAGTAGCGAAAAAATAAAAAAAGTGACTAGAATCTTTCTTATTTCCTATTGGGTTTTTTTCTGTCAAGTTAGGCAAACAAAACTATGTAGTACTGACCGATATTCTGAAAGTAATATTCTTCATTTGTAATTCAGGTCTATGCCTATCTTTAGAATTGTTTTAAAATTTACCAGATCCTCGCGTGCTACAATGTGGTGTTTCTATTCCAGTTAAATTCCAAAGAAAAAGATTATTTTTATGCAAAATCAAATTGGCTGAAGAACTGCCTCATCATTTTTATCTGTCTGGACTGTTACCCTTTAAGTCACTAAATATTGAAGGGAGAAAGATTTTTTCGGTATAAATTCTGCCTGACCAAAAATAAGCAGTTCACTGTAACACAGCAACAGTGCCTAGAATTGATTCAATATTTTAGACGATGGTTTTACTAAAAACACAACAGTAAACCAGTAAATTAATCTCCAGAAGGCTACAAAACAGACTTTCTCTCAGAGAGTCAGTGCCCACCCACTAATTCATCAATGTCTGTTTGAAAGCCCTGCACCACCTCTAAAGCTTACAGCATTCTTGTCAGTTATGGAAATAAATTCTGGCTTGTCTGAAACTTTTCATCTATGGGGAAGTATGCACCATGTTCAGTTACCCAATTCTTCCTTGTTTGCATATTGGTTGGCTCACCTCTTCTGCAAACAAGCTGTGGTAAAGGGGTAGTGTAAATCAAAGAATGGTTGTTTACCTTTTCCTTGGTTTCAGTTCAGTCTTCTCACACAAAACCTGTTGAGTTTAGGGAACCACGGCTGTCCAGATGACTTTTACAGATCGTGTCCATGTTGTAGGGAGATTAAAAACAAATCACTAAGAATGCTTTTTCTTTCTGTCTACTAGATCTACCTATTTATCCCAAGATAAATTAAGTGGTTTTCTATCTCCTGTGTAAGGTAACAGATGCAGCCAAGGAGAGTGCATCTTTTATGTGGGCTGGTGGCAATTCTGTGATCTACTGACAACTGTTAAGAGATCATACCATGTACTGTCTTTAGACAGTCAGTGAAAATTCATCAGCGATTTTTCCTCTGATTTTTTCCTCTGATTAGACCTGTGTGCAAAATTAATCACATGACAGGAAAAGCTTTAAGGCAAAAGAGAATTTTTTTCCACTGGGTTTGATTACAGGGTTTAATCCATTGGCTCCAGCAGATGCTTATTTGAGATTCTAGCTGAAACCCTGTTATCTAATTAAGCAGTAGACTTTGGCTGGTATGGTAACAACATGTAGCAAAGGCTTTAGGAAATATAGGCATGGTAGTGGATGTAAAGCATAAATGTTTTGTCTTTTATCTTTTATCTGCATCTGTTATAATCTTCGAATGGTTGAGATACAAAGGATGCAGCTGAATGGACTAAATCTGCAGCTGGTTTATGCTGGTATTGTCATATGTAAGGTGGCAGGATGGTACCGATTCACCATGGCTAGGAGGTGGGCCCAGTAACATATAGTTCCATATGCAATGAGCCTAAGTTTTCTCTACCTTTTACTGGGCTGTAGGAGGGGTAGATTCTTTAAAGTCAGTAGGCTGACACTGTTCTTACTCGAGTGAGTAGGAGGAGAAAGAATGATTGTGATCCGTGATTGCTTGGCCTTCTGTGAAGTTGTTTATGGTCAGGAAGACATGTGAGGTGCTACTAGTCCAGCTTGATGGTGTTTTGTGTTGTAATTAACTAAGGTAAACCATGGGAATTGAAGGAAAGTGGTGAATTGGAGACTGTTCCTGTTTAGTTCTGTTTCATCAGAGATCTGGCAAATGTGAGGGATAAAAGCACTGTAGAATGGTGGCTTCAAATGAAAAAGGCATTTCTGTGTCAGCTCAGTAAGTCTCATTTTATCCTTCCTTCCATCTGATTCAGAAACAGCGTTTTGGCATCTTTTGCAGTGTGAGCCTGGCCGTTTGAGGGACTGAGTCACTTTGATAGTTAGCACTGAGGAACACCACACCAGTGGATGCACTGGCTGTCAAATCATAGTTGTTCACTAATGCAGCTTATCAAGAGAACCTCTCTCCAACTTTTCTGCCTGTCCCAATTCTTACCTTAATAACAAATCCACTTCTTTCTTCCAATTAGTAATATAGTATAACTGGTAAAAAGATATGCAGGGTGGGGTGGGAGTTTTGGATCTGTTTACATGCTACTTTGTCTGGAAATGACTCACAGCCTGTTCTATGAATTCATATCACATGAGGAATCCCTCAAACTTGTGCTCTTAGAAAGTCCACTCATCCCACTGGGAGGAACAAGCATCTTAAGGAATGTAGATAGGCTGATACCATCCTGTCAGGGAAAGGGGAACTTTAGTGGTCTTTCTGTTTCCAAAATATTTCATAGCCACCAGCAAGAGAATGTTTGGTCCTCTAGTAGGTGTTTGTGTTGGACTTCATACATTGTAAAAAAACTGTAATGCATTCACCTTCTTATGTCCTGTTTTGAAGAACATGAAGATTATGCTGAAGACCTTTTTTCATTTCTTCTTCACTGGACTTTGTTTAAGAAATGGAATGAATATTAATAAATAGTCATCATCTCATGTTGTTGATATCCTCTATACACATGAATTCAGATAGAGAATTAAAAAGAAAAAAAAAAAAAGGCTCTATTATAATCCCAACAAATGCCCCAAAGAAGAAGTCTGGAAGAGGCCTCAAAAACTCAACATCTATTATACAACCCAGATGTCTACTCCATTCTTAGCCAGGCATTAATCTCATCTGTTCTCAAAATCCTGAAGTGCTGGAGACAATTTATTCCTATGCTTTTTTATGCTTGCTATAAAGTCTCTTGCTGTAAATTAAACCACTTCTTCCATCTACAGCTCATGGAAAATAAACTGTTCCCTTTCCTGTAGAGTAACAGCAGTCTGCCGCATTGTCAGCTCTGCTGTAGGCAAAATCTGTTGTAGATGAATTCTTATCCACATGTTTTGCTTCTCCTATTGTTATCTTTGGCTGACACCTTAAACACAGTAAATAACTCTGTTGAAACTACGAACTACCGAAAAAGTATATCATATAAGGAACAAAGCACGTAAGATTCAGGGATTTAAATAAGTTCTGTGAGGGATTAGGCACAGACTGGCTTCTTACTCTCTGTGCTACTCTTAATTTAGTGATTAAGATTAGTAAACTGCTACTAAGTACAGAAATCTTGGTTTGAGTTGTTTTTCCTTTTGCACAGCTGTTTCACATCCTTGCCGTGTGGAGCTACTCTGGATTGTTTTGCTTTTATAAATTTTCAAAATTTACATAGTTTGGTAGTGAATCATGGAAACTTTGTAGCTGCTGATTGTAGAGAGAAGAGTTGCCTGCATTAAAATTTATCCCTGGGGCAGACCATTACATGAAAGCTGTATCTTTATAGGATTACTAACTGCTCAGAAATAATGACACTTGAGAACTTTGTAGCACAGTTTTGCTGTGTTTCTCTAACTGTTACTGCGTCTCAAGCTATTTAAAATGAAACCCAAGATCTTTTAGACCAGAGGTTTTAGGTACACGTTCTGGTTATCAAGGGTCAAAGAATTGTCATTCTCCAATTAATAGATCCACAAGTAGATACGTTTCTCTATTAAGATAGTTAATTGCAAAATCATTAGGAGAAATTTGTTTATAAACATGCATCAGTATTTTGACCTCATTTGATAATCTTAAAATGTGTGAAAATGTCTTTCTTAACATGGAGCAATTAAACACACGGCTACTGGTTTGGGGTCTCACATTGTCTGACTTCAGAATATTCCTTCTCTAATTATGGATGTAGGAGATTAGAGAGTCTCTGTGTGTTTAAAAAAAAAAACTGGGCTGATGTATAGCGTGGCTCTGGGTTTCCAGAAAGCTTAAGGGAAGGTTTCGTTGTCAGAATTTTTACTATCTACTATGGTGCTCCTGATTAACAGGATGGAAGAAGGGACATTTCATGTTGTAGCATGTCCTGTGGCTCTATGGCAAATGTGTGGGATGAGACACTGCTATAGCAGACAGCCACTGCAGTATGAGCCCAGCATGTACACAGCCTTGTATATGTTTATGTGTATATACATACACACAGACCTTTGCTCCTTTCTTAGTCGGATAGCTCTTAGTTTCCAGACCAAGTTCATTAGTTGCCAGATTAGAATTTGTGGGGAGTTTCTACCAAGTTCGAACAATTCCTCTAGTGTGCATTCTCTGGTACTCTTGTAAAATAGATTGAAATAAGTACTTTGCACTGTGTTTCCCACTCAGGAGCATTTGCAGAGGCTGCAGTCTTGCCAGGATCAGATTATTACATTGTTTACTGAAAAAAAGATGGGGTGAGGGAAGAGGATAAAGTGACAGCTTCTGCGGAGTGGCTTGCCATGAAATTATTACATGACATACAGAACTTTTGATCACGCATGAACAGAATGTGATCTGATAGAGCATCTACGCATCATTTTTTTCTCATTATCCTGAGGCATTCATTAGGAATTTTTTGCTTTTTTGCCTTTGTATGTAGTTTCTTCTATCATTGAAGTCTCAGCGCCTTGATGGTGTGGATATTATGACATTTTATTTATTTCTTTTTTGACCTGGAACTTTAACTGTGTGAGAGTGTAATCAATGATGGGATCACTGCATTTGTGGTGAGAAAAAGGATATAGTGGCAAAGTGGTGGACTTCTTACACTAGCTTTGGTAGCAAGCAGTTTATTGGGTGACTACAACCTGCCTCCATGAATTCCCTAGGCTTTTTGATGGCATATTGAGGCCAACTAGCACAGCTGTGTTGCTTTTGGCACCTAAGGTCAAGCTCAGGTGCCTTTGGGCCATCTTCAGTTATGTCTGGAATGGAATGGAATGGAATGGAATGGAATGGAGCAGAGCAGAGTAGAATATTTTGGTTGAAGAATCTTGCATTCATTCATATTGGATCATGGAGAGAGACAGAAATTAACTTTCTCCAATTAAAATATTTCTGTTTTCTTTAAAGGGGAAAAGGAAAGGGGTGAGATTAGT
The DNA here is from genome assembly GCF_032191515.1 of Phaenicophaeus curvirostris. Taxonomy (NCBI): domain Eukaryota; kingdom Metazoa; phylum Chordata; class Aves; order Cuculiformes; family Cuculidae; genus Phaenicophaeus; species Phaenicophaeus curvirostris. The sequence goes on from NC_091396.1 coordinate 11,308,917, forward strand.
TCTACAGAGAAGTTAAAGACAAAACTGAAGGAGTTGCTTGTATTTTCTGGTTTATTAGTTTTGAGCTCAGAAGTCACATTCCTGTTGAAGAGCCACACAAATTGCTGGCTTTCCCACATAGCACTGGGATGTCACTAATACTATAGTTTGCTACTCAAATGTTTGCTCTCTTTAGTATGTCTTTTTTTTTAACAGTAGTCCTTATTTTTATGAGTGCTGTGTGCTTGGCAGGACAGCAGTAAGAGACTTGCTCTGCTGGAAAGTATTACAAAGGTTTTGAGGTATTTCAAGACAAATTAATTCGTATCTCATTAAAGACTAATGCATTATGTGCTCTGTCTAGACAACTGAGAGATTAGGAACTGGAACACTATTGCAGTTCAAACTGTGGTAGTAGTTTCCATAAAATATTATTCCTTGTAATTCTGCCATTTTTCTAATAGATGTAGTATGTGTAGGATAGAAACCAGGTTTTATGCTTTTTTTTCTTTACTGCTCTGCAGTTTTTGCCATCTGCTGCAGTAATGGAGACCAGCCCTACATGAAATGACTTGTAGAAATTAAAACAAAACCTAGAACAGGATATGTAAACACTGAAGTAAATATTAACTCTAGGAAGTGCTAATTGCTAAGAAGTGGCAGTTTCAACATGAACAAGTGGGTTTGCTGGAGCAGTTCAGCTATAGCTGAAATTATCGTCGCACAGAGACAGTTGAGAGAGCTCTGGAACTGTTTGGAAAGGATCTGTAGCTACCATTTATAGAGGTTAACATTGAATTTTACTTGAGTGACACGTTTCTTAAAATGATATTTCTCTATATCAAGAGCTTTTTGGAGACACATAAAGAGGCTTTTTTCTTAGAGAAGCTTTTGAAGCATTGTTGTCCTAATTGACTGCGAGAGGTGCCCACATGCATTTCCGAGATTGTTACTAAAAATAATTTTCTAACTGTTGCACCAGCTGCTTTTGTAACATTGCTTCCTGTGTTGTGTACCTGCTGGCAAAACTCCCTTATCTCTCTGAAACCGGTGAATTTTGCCACAATACTTTATGGTTTGTGAACCTGAAATCCACAGAGGGTTGGGAATGAAGGTTTTGGGATGGTTGTTTTGGTTTGCAGCTGTACAGACAGTGCAAAGGCACAAAAAGAAAAAAAAATGCTTGCGTCTCATTCAGCCATTAGCCAGTTTCAAAAGGTTTGTAGTCACAAATTGCAACTGGGTCAGAATAAGCCAGGCAAGTGTGCCATATAGCCTACACAGGCAGGGGAAAAGTGGTTGCCCCATTTGAATCCCACTTGTGTCAGAGCAGTGACCTTGGCAGACAACTGCTACTGAGTTTCTCCCCAACAGTTGCCCCGTACCCACAGGGGCATTTTCTGTTCCGTACACACTCCCCCCACCCTTTAGTGTTCACTGTTTGGCTTTGATAGATGTATTAAGCATCATTGAAAAGTTGTAAATAAAGTCGTGAACAGTGCCTTCCTCTGCTTTCTTGGGTTCTAAGCTAAAGTGTAAAGAGACAAGAAGGAAAGGAAAGCTCATCCCACGCAGTCATTTGCTTGTTGCTCAGAAAGATTGGCTGAACGTAGGAATAGTGAAAAGAGAGTTTGGTTTAAGATTATCCTCAAAGAAGGACTTTTTGAGAATGTGGGAGGTGGTATAGACAAATCAAATGTCAGGTTTGAATATAAAATCAGTGATTCCATTTTGAAACACAGTAGTATCGGACTAGACTTAAGCATATTTTCTACTCTACACCTAGGGTGTTAATTAGGACTTAGGAGGAAAAAGAGCAAAGCAAAATGAGTGTGATTTCAGTACAAAATATATCACCAGAGAAACAGTATGAAAAATATTACCATAGTGAGGTACAAAAACCAGATGAGCACTGCGAAGGAAAGTGAGTTTTTATATGAAAGTAGATTAACTGCATCCTTGTAGTTCTGCTTTCATAACTTGAACCAAGAAATTATTTGCTTCTGCCTTTTTATCCTTCATGTGTGATATGGGTGGAGGATAATGTGGTCCACACTGCAGCTGGCTACACTCCTCCAGTCAAGTACAGTCTGCACAACTAGTCCATAGTGCCTTCTAGGTCAAAGGCACGCTTTTGGGGGAAATCTGAAGATGCTGTATCACGCTGAGAGAAAACTTTTTTTCTTCTGTGCCTTTCCATGTATATGTAAGTGATCAGCCTGAAGGAAAGTTCTCATATCAAAACCTGTTGCAGCACTTCTTGACTTGTACACTCACACTTGGGCATCTGTTTCAGTGTTCTGGTGGTTGTGGTACTACTGTACCTCACTGTCACTAACACCAGCCAGACACTGTTTTATTTTTTTATAGTCTCAAGCGTGGAGACTAACTATTCTTTAGGAAAGCAAGTGATAGCTTGGCATAGTCTGCCAAAGACAAGAAAATTGAAGTTTCTTTCAGCAGCAGTTGTTTTAGAGTCATAAAATACAGGGAAACTTTTCCATGAGTTTCAGTGTTCTTTGTTGGGTTTTTTTCCTCCCCTGCTGGATTTGGAACAGTTCCTAACCCCCAAATTGCTTTCAGTTGTTGAAGGATATTCACTGTAGAGTACAATATTATAATAAGAGCTCTCAGGATGCTGAGTATGTACTTACAGGTACACAGCATGCTCTGCTCCATCAAGCTTCTCCTGTTTATGGGTCCTAGTGTATCTGTTAATAAAAAGACTATCCTGCTTTCACACTGCATTATTCTTCAGCACTTTTCAAGCAGCATATTCCTTCACTGCTACATTAAATTAACTGTTATAACATAGTAATGGATTTCAGAGATGTGCAACCATTGCAAACGTAGCCAATTCTGTCTTTAAGCTATCTGCTCAATTTTCATGCTGTGCTGCAGGTCAGAAGCCAGCACCCCCTCTCCTCAGTTTACACACTGTTGCTCTAGCAAAGACAAGTGTTCTGAGGAATAACCGAGTTTGCAGAATTCCAGAAGAAAATTGGTTGTTCATCATGCATTCCAGCTGGTAAAGATGTTTAGGTTTGCTCCTTGTCCAGCAACAGTTGTGTTTTGAGGTAGCCTGATTAGAAAAGGTCTGTAGCCTGATTAAGGGGAGAAAAAAAAAGGGGGGGGAAAAAAAGATAAATGGTTACACATCTGCATGAATAAGCATGACTGGGTTCTGCATTGACTATGGATTACAGTACCTGGGTAAAGGAAGTCGGAGTGTGGCACAAAATGTTCACAGAGAACATAGGAAAGCAAGCTTTTTCATGCCAGGAAAGAAAACTGTGAAGGGATTTTTCCCCTGCTGATTCAGTAAGGGGGGAGAAAAAGGGGTTTTGACAGGGGACTGACTACTGTAAGAAAAACCTGTGTCTGGAGAATTATAACTTCAGTGTGAGGTGGGTTTAGACCTAGAGAGAGTGAGTTATTCCATGAGTTTAAAAACAGTTATGGCAAGATTTCTCCCCTGTGGAAAGGGACAGTTGGAAAAACTGACTACACCGAGACCTGGCTGTTTGCCTGAAAGTGGTTGGAACAGGAATGAAGCAGTATAGTTTATTCTGAGTATGGCTTATACAGAGAGATTCATAAAAGGAGCTGACAAAGCTACAGACAGAAAATTGGCCAGAAGAGCATGGTTGTTGAAGAGAAGTGGCTAAGTGCTAACTTGGAACCACAAAACCTCAAACATACTATATAACATTCAGATTTTAACCCACGTGACTATGTTAGAAACACAAAAGCAAACAAACAGAACACATGCTATACTGGAGTAATGAAGCTGCAAAAACTTTATGGCAATATATAGCAGTCTAGACCCTGTGATGCTAATGTCTTAAAATTGTTGAAGTGATTGCTTCTTAATTAAAAAACATATAACCTGAATGTCATGTCATTGACTTGAAAAGAATCAGGGTCTAGACTGTGTTTGACTTCTGTCCTGTGTTCCAGGTAATAAAACTGTTTGAAAACATCTCAGATGGCCAAAATGGGTAACTTAGATGAGGCATTGCTCTTCATGCAGAGCAGCCTTGTCTCACAGAGGGCAAGAAGGTTCTGTATGGTTTAATCTGGAGAAGACCTGAAGGCAGTAGAGCCGTTTCACAACATAATCTTTTCCTCTTTCAGCATTTATAGTAATTTAAGAGTGTTGCTTAGATTTCTTGCTGAGCTAATTTTCAGTCAAGCTGAAACACAAAACCCAACTGGGATGGAGTAGAAGAAGTCAGCAGTTTGGGGAGAAAGGACCTAAAAGAAAGTAGAAATAGAAAATTAAAAGCGTAGTGGAAACTCACAGTAAAGGTTGCACCGATGACAGTTGTCTGGTCCAAGAAGTTGAATTTATATTTGCTGAAGAGCAGTCAAGTGGTTTATTCAGAGAATTCAGGGATTTTTGTGTAATTCCCCTCCCCTCTCCTCTCCTCTCCGACTAGTAGCAAAATGATAGCAAAAACCTTATGATGGTACAAACGAATGATGGAGTACAAGTGACTCTGAGCACTGCTATGAGTTATTCTTCTATTGGCTAGATTGTTTTCAGCCTGGAGAAAACCCCTTTTACAGGACAGGGTTAATTACATGATTTTTATGAGGTAACCATTAGATGGGAAAACACTCCCTCCCTGTGAACCAGGTACATCAGGGGTACAAAATGTATACACTTACCCTTCCTACTATCCTCTCTGCCTACCTGCAGAGCTGTATCCTGGGAAGAATTTCTGTCCTGTTCTTACGATTACCCTGTGCAGGATGAATGAAAGGTGAGCCAGCTCTACCACAGTGCTTGTGGGACATCTGGGTGAAGAAACTCCAGTCTGAGTTTGTGATTCATGTGGGAACTGAACATTTTTGTTAAGGCCATGAAATGATTCCAGGTTTGATAATCTAAATGTGCAGAAGCACCTTGCTGGCTTGAGGCGTATTCTAGTGTCTTAGATGGGCAGCAAAGGCTGATGCCTTAGGGAATTGTGGGGTTTTTTTCTTTTCTCCTAGGATGCACGCGGCTCTTCAGTGCTTGTCAATCTTGAATTAAGTGTTCAAACCTGTCTACTGAATACTCATGTGCAGCAAACAAGAGAGGAGGAAACATTGAGTTCGTTAGCTGCATTTCAAAAGCATGTGATGTAGAAATCTCTTTCTTTGACAGGCTAGGGTGTTACTAAGTGTAAATTAGCTCCCTGGAGAGCAGGGAGATGCCAGAAGGCTGATGTCAGCTGAGAATCTGCTCCTGTATGTTTTGCAACATTCAAATTAAATTAAAGTGAGGATTTAAAATTTACATGTGTAGGTATTTGGGTATTTGCAGCTGTGAGCCTGCAGGTGGTGGGCTATGGTAAAAGCTATATAAGATGAGATGAGATAGGTATTTGCCACCAGCCAAGGAGAGGAAATCAAATGGTGTAGGACATCTATTGCTTCCCAGAAGTGCTGGCTGTAAGATAGTCCTGTTGTTACCATGAAATCCCAGTAACATTTAATGTTACCAGTCCAGTGGGAAGAAGTAATGCATTTTTTGCAGCATAGAAGCTGTTGTTTCCAAAACTGCTCAAGCACGGTGGAGGTGCTTATGTTTGCCTGAGAAGAATTTGCCTGCCCTTGCAAAGAGGAGCAGAGGGAGCTGCTAAAACAAAAAGGAAACACATTTCCCTTCTCTCTTAGGGCTGTCCTTGCTGGCTTAGAGAAGCAAACCATGCTGTGGAGTTTCCAAGGCTGGCGCTAATGTTGTTGGGAGGACAGCTTAAAGCTACTTGGCCTGGGATCAAGAAAGATGTTTTAGAGTGGTCTCCCACAGGGCATAAAGATACTCTTGGCTCCTGTAGCTGCTGTAGTGTAGCCTCTTTCCTTCCGTCTTGTCCCACATCTGAAAAAATAGCCAACAAATAATGAATCAAAACTGAGATTTAATGCAAATATCTCCAGCCTCACCCCTACCCCCGCTCTCCCAAAAAAACACTAACCCAAAAATTCTGCAGAAAAACATAATTTATCTTCTTCAAGTTACTGTTATTAATATTTATACATGAAGTGAAACCATCTAACACATTGAGGTCACAAAATTTATGTATGCCAGGGAGCCAGCATTGTGCTATTATAGAACTGGGGTTGTATGAAGAACCAAAACAAGCATTATTTCTTGATTCCCAAATAAGAAATACACTCAGTCAAGACCTTCTGGGATTTCAAGAAGTATGGATTTCTGTCCCATAGTGGCAAATGACACTTTTCTCCTTTTCTTCAGGAGTGCATCATTGATGAAGACTGTGAAACAGGGAAATATTGCCAGTTCTCCACCTTTGAATACACATGTCAGCTCTGTAAAACCCAGCATACAGTAAGTCCTGGATGAGATTTGATTATTTTGTCATCTCTAGAAGTTATTGCATAAACTAACTTGAAGGTTTTTAGTGGAACAGGCAAAGAGCAAATATCGTGCCAACTCCCAAGGCTCAGCTGACAGCTGGTCATTTTCAGTTCCTGATTCACGAGATCACCTACATTATTGAAACCTGTGAACATCAGGAAGCAATAAATTCCTGTCTTTAAAACTAAAATATATATGTTCTTGGTAGTTGCTATGGTTATCTTCTGCAGGTGACAGCTCCCTGAAAAGTGTGGTGAAAATCAGTTTAAGAGCAGTCTGTCGAAAAAGGCCTTTTATCTGACTGCCCCTTTTTATCTAAGTCCTGGCGATGGCCTCTTGTGAAACAAATTCACTCCTCAAAGCATTTGCAGATGGTTAAGTCTACAAGCAAGCAAAACTTGCTGTAAAGACACGTAATCAATAGGATTATAACTGGAAGGCAACAGACTATTCTTGAAATGATTTAAATACTTACCTTGTTAGCTTCAGGAAGCTCTATTGACTGCAGTGGGCTGAACGCTTGTTTAAACACAAGTCCTGAATATGTGCTCACCTGCTATTAAGAAAGCTGATTCTTCATATTTTAGAAATTGTTAAACTGATGATTTTTCATCTTAACATGGAAAAATTAAAAATGGAGATGATGATGACCTAACAACCCTCTGCCCCATTTCTTTGCAGTCCCCAGGAGAACATGGTAGGATGAAGAAAGTAAAAATCAGGTTCTAGCTACATTCCTGTTGTAAAGGGAGCTAAGACTAAAGGTGGTGGGATCAATGCCCTGACCTAGAACCCCTACAACTACAAAACATTTTTTCTTTTTAATTAGCAGGTCTTAATAGTGCTAGTGTAGTCCTACCCCTTTCCTGTTTGAAGCACTTCCTGTGGGATCCACTGGAAGAGAAATTCTGACAGGGCTTTACACAGACAGAAAAAAGCTGTTAAAATGCTGACCCACTAGGAAACTATAAGACATAAATCAAATTACCTAAACAAAGAAACAAAGTGATATGCCACTTTTATTGGGTTGATTTATTAGGTCTGTACAGTTGAAACATTGGGACAGTTATCACAGAAAGCCACCTATAGAGATTTGCACTCCTGATTTGCAAAAAGAATTTTTCTTCAGAGATATTTTTTTCCAAAGATTCTTGGTTACAAATGAGGTCTGGATCTCATTACAACCAAAAACTGAATTTTGGTATGATTTTTTTTCATATTGCTCTTTGAGAGCAATCGTTCTGAACAAATTGCAAATTCCTGACTGCATTTAAAAGTGGAAAAAAATCAGTAATGTCTTCCATTGATAATGTTTTATTTATTAGGGGTTTTTTTCCTCTTTAATTGCAAAAGACTGTCCTGAAATCCGTATTACACTGTAGGATGTCTGGCTGCTGATGAATTTGCATGTAAATGCTAAACTAAGAACGTGGGTTTTGTAAGATCCAAAGAATAATAGCATAGAAGGAGCGCTGTTACTCTGCTGCGTGGATTCCTGTCCAGCAAACAATTCTGTGTACGCTTGAAGCCAAGAAGCTAAGCAGTTCTGTTTAAGCAGTGGGAATCTGACATGCATATATTTAAAATGCATTTATGCACTTGTCTTCAGGACCAGGGTCTAATGCTGTGTTGAGCCAACTGTTCATATGTGCAATTAGTGCCAGAGTGACAGTTTTGGCATGTGCTTTTTCCATCCACAAGCCTTGCTCACGGGACGTCGAATGCTGTGGAGACCAGCTTTGCGTCTGGGGTGAGTGCAGGAAATCCACTTCAAAAGGAGAGAATGGCACCATTTGTGAGAACCAACATGACTGCAACCCTGGAACATGCTGTGCTTTTCAGAAAGGTACAGACAGAGGGTTTGGGTTTTATGGTTTTCGTTTAATAATACAAGAGCGTTAAGATTTAGCTCTTTTTGCCTAGGTAAAGTGATTAAATCTCTACAGAATCAATAGGTCTTTCTCCCTTGGTCTGCGGAGCACACTGTGTTAACTTCATTAGAAAACTTTAATAGAATTAGTAGTGAGAAACAGTCTGATTGGAGTGCACAGTGATGAAAAAAGAGCCTATTGCATGCTAGAGCTTAGAAGCACAAAACCCTGTTGTTTCTAAAAGAGACTCACACACTTAAAAGTAGCATGTATCTGTGTCAAATTGTCCTCTATGTGTAACCTCTGCAAAAAAATAGAAGAAACAGGAAAAATAGCAGAGTTGTAAAGTATAGAGATAATTCTTTATTCAGATTTTAAACCTGAATGCTATGCATTGCAAAGGATTCACTAATATTAGTTTTCTTGGGTTTAGAATAGTTTAAAAAATCTCCAGGGGATGGAGTTGTGCAGCACTGCTGTATTGACAACAGTGAAGAAGCAGGAGTTGATCTTTCTCATTGAACAGAAATTTCAAATGTCTTACTCCCACCTAGCGGAAAGAACTTTAAGTTATGGCTCCCTAACACATAAGGGGACTGAAAAGGTCAAATCTGTTTTTTCATATCTTGCATAAGGACTTAAAAGATTAAGTCATTTCAGTTTAGCAGACAGTTAACAAATTCTCATAAAATTAATTTACTTTGGCATGTAGAACTTTTGTTCCCTGTGTGCACTCCATTGCCTGAAGAAGGTGAACCCTGCCATGACCCTTCAAACAGACTTCTCAACCTGATCACCTGGGATCTGGAACCTGATGGAGTACTTGAGCGATGCCCATGTGCAAGTGGCTTGATCTGCCAACCTCAGAGGTAAAGATCAAAACTGGGCAAGAAAATTGCTTAAAATTTTTGAGGGCTTTCTTTCTGTGACGAGCAGGTGCAGAACTTGCAGATTCTTCCATGCTAGGAAGTACTTTTCTCATCAGTAGGATCGAAGCTTTGTCCAGCTTCACCCCACACAGATGTGCCTAACTGAATTTAGCAACACCTTAATCCAGTGTGAATTAAGTTTGTGTGTCAGGCTGCTACTACCTTTTAACTAGGAAGTACTAACAGCTGTTGAAATGTAAGATTCCACTTCAATTCTCTACATACCATTCTTACCCACCAGCTTCCTGTGTTAGACTGGGTTTCTGCCTGATGTTTTGCTTGCTTTCATATGCAAGACATATTAAAAGACATTTCAATACATGCAGTGAAGAGGCATGTCACTGTGCTATTGATCAGCTGTAGAGGGTCACTTCTGTCACAAGGAAAGAAAATATACATATGTATATCTTTGCTTGCATTTTCCTTCAGTTTCAAACTAACCTGAGAAGCCAGGCGACTTAATACCTGCTGTTCAGACTTAAAACATATACTGAGCAGACTTGAATACTGAGTTTCATGGAACAGGAAGCAGGCTAACTCTGGATGTTCAGCTAGAAGCTAAAACTTGGGAGTATATCCTACCTTCAACTGTTCTTTAAAGGGACAGTTATTTGCATTATAAGCTGTTTCACTGGGAGAAAGTGAGATCATTTTACTTTTGCACTAAAAGCATTTTTAGAAAACTTACATGGGATCTAAGAAATAAGCTCTCCAAGTTTCTTCCTACACTACCATTTTCACTATATTAACTTTCAACAAGACAGCATAGCTGTGATAGAAGCGCAGATTAGTATTTCTCTTGTGTCTCCAACTATTTTTTTATGCAGTTGGATAACATTTTGTTTCATAGACACAAGTTGATCCCATCTTTTCAGAACCAAAATTTTAGTTACTGTGCAAGTATCATTAACCTCAGGGAAGGTAAATCAGGAAACGTCACATCTAGTAATAACATTCCCGATGAGAATACAGAAACACAGAAATGAATTAGGGTGTGAATACAACTAACTGTCCAGCTGTGATTATTCATCTGCTTAGGGCTATCACAAATACAGTAACCACCTGCCCATGACCTGCATGGACAGCAAGACAAAGCTGCTTCTATGAGTTTACATGATGTATTTGCAGATTCAGGTAAAAGGGGCAGACTGTGCTGAGCTCCACTGCCATCTTGTGTCCCAGCATCCAACTTTTTTTTGCTATTAGGATCTTTGTTCTAGCTTTGTATGTGGAAGCCTCATCTTTGACTCTGTCATGCATGTAAAGATCAGATGTTTATGAAAAACACGTAGATGTGATAGTACTCTTCATTTAACAAGCTTTCATGTGGGGAGGGAATGATGAATTTTATTAAGGATCTAACAAAAGAATATGAAAAGATGCACTGTGTGACCAGCCATCTCTCTTTTTCCAACAGCCATAGCACAACACCTGTGTGTGAACCATCTGCCAATGAAACCAGGAATAATGAAAAAGAAGATCTCTCAGTCATGGATGAGATGCCATTTCTTGGTTTGATACCCAGAGATGCTCTTTCTGATTATGAGGAAAGCAGCGTCATTCAGGAAGTGCGTAAAGAATTAGAAAGTCTGGAGGACGAAGCAGGTTTGAAGCCTGAGCCTGACTCAGCTCGTGACCTGCTTTTGGGAGATGAAGCTTGAAACACCAGACATTTTAGTTAGTTATTTCTAGATTATTTTTTTTGTGTGTGTAGTGTCTTGCTTATACAAACCCAAACACACCGTGCTGGATAGAAGTGCAATAAACAAGGTCCTCAACGAGCATCCTTTCCTGTGCACCAAACCTGCATGTTCCAATTACTGTTGAATTCATTCATTCAATCCTTGGACCAAACCTCCTGTCAAAGACAAGTAAGAACTAGATCAGTGTTTCTTCTGGACACGTACTTTCTCCTTGTACTTTAGAAATAAACTTATCAGTACTTGACCTCATTAAAAGATACACATAAGCATAAATAATGTTAAATTATTAATGAAATTACTTTTGAGTACACGTTTAGAATAATTTATTTTCCTAGAGTAAGAACCGTCTACTTTGGAGTGGTTTAATCACTGTTGGATTTTTTTTAAGCACTTTTTAATTTTGCTTTAGAAAACAGAATCAGTGAAGCTGCAGCACAGAGGGTTTGCGTGTCACATGTGTCCTTCCCCCCATCCCACCCCTTTAAAAGGATGGAAAAGATAAAGGATGCCCCATCCCACCCCTTTAAAAGGATGGAAAAGATAAAGGATGCTTACCCTTTTCGACTAGTATACCCAGAGCTTCTTTTCAGCTGTATATAATGGATGCCAACTGTCCTGCAGCAGTGTTCACTGCTACTTCAGAACTGCTGTCCCATAGCTATTGAATCCCTTGAATTTTCTACTTTCATATACAATGGTCCTGGTCTCCCCCACTACATAAAGGGCAAACTATCAAAAAAGTCTATAACATTTTCCATAGAAAGTAGCAAATAGCGTGCACGTACTTCTATCCCTATAGCACATTGGTTCCCACACAGAGAAACTGTCAGCCTGACTGTTCAAGGCTCTGTCTCTTAAGAGCGAAACACACTATCTAAAATCACAGAACAAACAGCTAAATAGGTTGAATACAAAGAATATGGGTCCTCTGTTGTAAACTGGATATGTTAAGTGTCAATATACAGATTAATGCAGCAGCAGTTACAAAGCTTTGTCTACGCTAGAGCTAAATACAGTGCACGTACACAGCCATGTTCTGCACAACACGAACAATACATTGGGTAATGTTGATTAAAGGATCTGTTGACTGCTCCATCCTCAGCTACTCTTTTGAGACAGAGGCACTGAATCATTACTTCAGTTTAGCAGAAAGACAATCTAAATATCTTCTTGCATTTAGACTTATGCTTCTCCTACTTGACTCTATTACAGCCAGAAAAAAAAAAAAGAAGAGAAATGGTTTGTGCTTTTAATACACTTGCATAGGCATAAATCTGTATTACAAAATGTGATTATCATAAATCAATGACCACTTAGGATGGTAAAGAAATTGATGGATCAGATTTTACTCTTAGTTTGCTATTAAACTCCCTGGCTCCCAGCTGCCTCAACAGTTTGCTCCAATGGCTCCTCCACTACCAATGTTTTTTTGGATACAGATTTCACCATCTGTTATTGCATATGGTAAAAGAACATGAGGCTCCAGCTAAGAAGCTTTTTGTGGAGCTTCCCAAATAATCCCTACTGTTTATGTCTAACTTGGATCAGCAGAGCACCAATAACTTAGCAAGAGCAGCTACAAGACACTGTGACCAGCTGCAAGTCTTTCACCACTTGTGGTCTACAAATGCTTTTGAGCAAACTCCTTGGGTACCAGAGTTAACATTAATAACCATTATCATTATGAACAGAAAGGCTATTTCAACAGAATGGTCTTTCAGTTTAAGAATCCATTTCTACCACCAATTCTCACACCAACACATGCACACATACACATTCACTGAATTTACCTTTTGGGACAGCCCATCTATACAAGATGAGGAATTAAATATCATTACAATTTTCCTGCTAAAAAAAAAATTCTTTGTGAGAAGTCTTAACCATGAGAGTACTTACATACTTCGTTGTATGTAAATACTGTTCCACATAAAGATAAAATTATTCTCCCTTCGTGTTTCTTGATGCCTCAGTCCCTGAAATATCATGTGCTAGCATTCATGAGAAGTTTAGTAAGATTTCTGCTGAACTAAGTACACTGGAAACTCACAGATTTTTGTTTCTTTAACACAGCCACGGGCAAACTCAGAAACATTTGAAATTATCAGAATGCAAAGCAGATGCTGAAAACATCACCCAGAGTGACCCAGAACATATTCCAGTACACATACACAGAGGAAGTGTGTCAGTGACAGGCAATCACTGTGAGGGTGCCCCTCAGTCCTCTATCCAGACTTCTGTCAAGACTTAAAGGTTCAATATTAACTTCTTCAAAGAAGTTCCCCAAATGGGGCTAGGAATTAAGCAGTTTGGGGAATTCGTTTCTTAATGCTCCTTTATTTTATCTCTAGGGTTTTTTTTTAGTCCATCTTCAGGTTTTTGCCTCTCCAAATATCCAAGCTTGAAGAAAATTCACAACCCACGTGATAGTTACTGGTTTTCTCTCTTCCAAAGCCTCTAAGGATCCTTCAGTAGCCTACATCCATATCATAGAATAACCAGGTTGGAAGAGACCCACCGGATCATTGAGTCCAACCATTCCTATCAAACACTAAACCATACCCCTTAGCACCTCGTCCACCCGTGCCTTGAACACCTCCAGGGAAGGTGACTCAACCGCCTCCCTGGGCAGCCTGTTCCAGTGCCCAATGACCCTTAAACTGTAGTTTAATGAAGTACTCCATCTACAGAGCAGGACTCCCTCTATGCTGTCTTTGCTCCTACCTGCACCTCATCTGTGTTGGACAAGAGGTAGCACAGGTCTAACAGGAGAGAGACAGAGGGAACTCCTACTGTGCAGGGCCTGGCTCTCAAGCTGCCACATTCCTCAGGATTTTTAGGTCGCTGTACATCAGCATGCAAGGAAGAACTGAACATTCAGTTATTCAAATGCCATTTTCCTTTCTGGAGAACAACTTAGTTCCCAATGGTATCTGGAGCTCAGAAGTCCTACTGGTGAGAAATTCAATACAGGAAAAGGAAACTTACAGCCAAAGAAAAATCTGGTGTGAATGTAAGTAAAGAGGAGCAGCAGAGGGGCTATAAAATACTTCCTGCAATACTGTCTGTACACACATGTGTGTGGGGGCGCATAGACACACATCTATATCCAGCCCTACAGTTCTGACAGCACCTTGGAAATGTCAGCATTTCCATGAAATAATTCTGTAATTTTTCAAATAACCCCCCTCAGCATTTAATGATTAAAATAACACAACAGAATGAACAAATGTTTTATTGGCGTGTTCATTGTTGTAAACAGCGTCTGGCATGAAAAAGTTTACCAAAATCTTTTGATTGTTATAAATTAGGTGGTTTTCCAAAAGCTACGGAGAATTGATCTTTACGGACCAAAGCAAGAAATTGCTGTTCCTAGGCTTTGCAATGAAATCATGTTGACTGCATCAGTCTTTGCACCACAACCTGAACTACCGAGTTTGTACGTTGAGGTGTTAGAGGTTCCCCAGTATCTGACTACACACAACTACGGTACCAACTCCGGGAAAAAGAAAATGACTTTCATTGGGTGGAGAAGATGCAAACTTGTAATAGTCTCAGAAACAAAATGTACAAAAAGTAGCTGAACAAAACAAACTTCATTAACAAGGGAAAATACAACCCTAAAGTACCCAGCGTCGTCAAACATAAAATGAATACAAATTTAAATAGGCAACTAGACTTCCAAATGTACACATTGACTGTTGATATGTGAAAAGAAATACCATGGTAAATAGCTGAAAGGCGGTTCTGTTAGTTGGACAGGGCAAAATTTATTTACACATTGAACACAATAGAATAGAGCTGCTCATCTGCTTCCGTAACCTATTAAGAACCAGTTTACCTTACAACAGCACTTCTGCCCTGCAAACCGACACCTGCTGGCAGCTTCCTGCAGACACTTCAGCCTGTTCTATGGAAGAATTTTCTAAAACCTCACATGGGCAGCACCTCCATTTCACATCTTTGACTCTTTCCTGCTGCTTTTCTAGAACCAATGTGTTAACATTTACTTCAGACTCTCTGATGAGGTAATGCGTGTATCAGTGAAACAATAGAAAAAAGGATTCTTTCATGGCCTTTACACAGCTTTTATTATTAAGCTATGAGTATCCTGTTGGAGGCTAGTTTCACTAGCTACTATGTGCACACTGTCCTCAAAAATTTCCACTCGTTTCCCTCCCCGCCCACTTTTTAGTTCTAATCTTTTATTTGCACATCCCTTTTAGCTTTACAGTACATTTGACTATAGTGCACAACATAATTCCAAGTCAAACAGTGACCCAACGGGGCACTGCGCTTCTGATTGGGAACACAGCCCAACCAGTGCTGGTGTCAGCGCGTTACACCTAATGAGTGTCCTGCCGTAATGGCACTACACAGTAGTAGTGAACCTTTTAATTTTAAACAAAAAAATTCCCCAGGGAAAATGCTATAGCGAGTATCAGTCTTGAGTCAAATCTTTATTTGGCGCTCCATCCAGATAAATTTTTAGTGCTTTTTCTTTACGAGGAGAGTAGGTTACCCGGTGTCCAGTTTTCTGCAGTCTGCTGCTTTCCTTTTTCATCAGTTCATTTCTCTGCTCATCTGATAATTCCATTAATTCTTCAGTTTTATCCCTAAAAAGTAAATGTATTTTAAGATTCAGATTAATACAATAATGCTAATTAGATTTTGTATATTTTTTTTTCAGTCGGAGCAACTTAGTAAAAACCACAATTAAGAAAAATATCACTTAGATGATTTCTTTTCTTCTCCAAAAAAACTAACAACCTGTCTAAACCTGCTTTTCTAACAGAGATATGCAGTATTTTAATGGACAGCAGACCCAAGGGAAAGCACTAGGAAACAAGTCTATGCTCCTCCATTCTCCTTGCAACTCCTATTCTTTATAGGTGAATCTGCTCTTCCTTCGGTCACAGTGCTCATAGCAGGACACAGCATGTCAAGCAGCCCCTGCTATGAGCTACCAGCTGCTCTCCCAAATAATTTTCTCCAAGGTTAGCATGGTATCAAGCAGCCATTTCCCCTAAACTCACGCGCAGTTATGAAAAACACTGTAGGAGCAATATGTTCATGAACCTGCCCCAATCCCAAATTTAGCAGAAGTGACCATATTCAAGCTCTTAGTTCTCAAATAACACTGCCCTGGGGCTACCACTGCCAGCTAATGAATGTTTTGCATGTTAAGAGAAGTTTTTTTTCATAACATTATCTTTTTCCAAAGAAGCCAATACTCATATCTCAAAGGAACAAACTCCGAAAATAAAATCCTTGGTCCCTAAAACCTACGGCAAGACTCTCGGACTACACAATTGATATGGTTCTACTTTAAGAGATTAAATCCAAATATACACTCAAGCTTAGCAACTAGTTTTGCATTCAGCATTATTTTCAATGGTTTGGGAGGGAGAAGTGAGTAAAATGGTGCAGCGTTTGTGGTCTTAAATATAGTATTCAGATTTTTAGGAAGCTGAGAGCATAAACATTTCGGCTCAATGTCTACTGTAAGCCTTTTTCTTTAAGACAATAGAAGAGTATTTTTATGCTTCTGTTCATTGCACCACCCCTCAAATCCTACACACGGATTTTTTTTTTTAGATGGTTTATTAAATAAACTGCAATAAGATACATACCTATAAAATATTACTGCACCATCATCACAAATGTGCAGAGGCCAGACATTCAGTGTAGATACTTTAGGATTCCAGTCCAAGTCTTGGTGAATCTCTAATATGGAAATGTCACATGGAAACGTTCCTCTGCCCTGAGAAGCAGTGATTACTTAGTAAATAAAGTGAAACGCATAATCACACATCCTTGTCATTAAAAAGGTAAAAATAGACAAAATCTTTCTTACCTTTGCAAATTCTATGTTTTCTAAGGGTATTCCACTAATTTCACTCAGCTATAAAAGAAGAAAAATGATGGATTTAACAGTATTTCACAACATGAAAGTGTCTACATAAAGTCATAGACCTGCCCAATCTAGAAGTCAGTTCAAATCCTAAGTCCTTCTGTGATCCAAAGTATAAGTACAAAATTACAGTGACAAGGTACAAATTTTTTTACATTCCTGAAGTCACTAGTGTGTCACAAGTGACACTTGCTGTGATAGTTTCCATGACACTTCTCTTAACAGTGAAGCGGTGACAGAAAAAAGTTAACAAACAATTAATAACATCCAAGATCCAAGATCCAGAGACCAACTGCCTCATGTTAAACCTTTGTGTCCATCAGTGAGCCCAGAGCAGTTTATCTGTATGAAATGAAAGATATTATCAAGTCAATCTGTGAGCTGGCAAAACTGTAAAATGCACACAACTAAAACCCATCTCCACACATCTGCTTTCCTACAATAACAACCCCACAATTCCCAACAAGCACCACTGGCTGCTCTTCCCTTTTGCAACTGCCCCTGCTATGCATTTCCTAAGCACATGGAGTGCATCATCCATCCCCTGTCTCCTGCTGCTGCCCTGCCCAGCACCAGTCAGAGGATCACCAGGCTGTGCCTGGCGTGGCCTCAGCAGAGCCCTCTCACTGCTCAGCAGCCTCATTGTGCACACAGGCTCATCACTGCCTCGCCCTTAACTCAAGTGCAGATTGCAGTCTTGTCTCCATGGCAATGCTCAGGTATTTGTGTTCATTTCTGGCTGCTTATCCTCTCAAAATTTGAAGAGATTTCCTAAGATTCTTGCCTCCTTCAAATCTACTAAGAAAAATGTGTTCTAATTAAAGTGATGGTGAGAAAAGACTAACAGCCAGAATAATTTTCTAACCCCCATTTCCTTCACAAATAAAAAATGACAAAAGGCAGACAAATTCTGAAATGTACTAGCCCTACTTTGCTAATAAAATGTCTGAAAGAAGAGCCGGCTGAATACATCTGTTACTACAGATATGTCATATTCAGATTTCTCTTATCACTGGTGGGAGGAAAATTAAAGCCTCTCAGAGAATGCCGGTAAAATTGCTCTCTGGCACATCAATTCTTAGGACAAGGGAACAAGAAAAGCCAACTCTTTCTTCAGACAGAAGTTAAGATGAAATCTTGAAGACGGCATGGAAGAACTTGTAGTCATCAATTCCTACCAGAAGAATACAAGAAACTGGTCCATAGGTTAATCTGTGTACAGACACAAGGCCAAGGCTACTGCATTCAATGGTGGCTGAACACTGCTCCTCTTCCAGCGTATGAAATAACCTCTAACTTACAAATGCATAGTGTTTCAGTGACACAAGACCTAGCAGACTTGACTGATTTGAGGATTTTTGCTAGCCACAGCAACCACAGTTGCCTTACACCTGGGAATTGCCACACAGAAATAACCATTTCTCAAAGAGCAGAGCCCTGTCATATACCAGATCAATAAAACACTCAATACGAGAGACACTTCTGCTTCAAATTTCTGCTAGTATGGCACACGTCTGCCTACCTCCTAATGGATTCTGACCTCAAGGGAAAAAAACCATACCAAAGCCACATTTCTTCCCAACCAAAACATAGTTCAACCTACTTGGTACAGTTACATTGTCCCTGAGCAACAGCTCTCAAATTCAAATATGAGAGGTTCAGTATTTTGGAATACCAAAATAACGGGTTGAAAAAACAAAGTAACAATACTTCAGCTTTTCTTTCACATCTGTTTTGCAAGGATAAAGGATACAGGTAATACCACGTGGCTTAAATTTCAAGTTATGACCTTTTTTATTTTTGCGTGCATTCATCTGAATTGATATCAAACCGTTAAACTAAGAACTGAAGCTGATAATTCCTATGGATTTAGTTACAGGGTCTCAGTTTCTAGGAAAAAAATCTTCACCATAAAACAAGATTTTTGTAGCTATGACACCTTTGTGCTTCCCAAGAGATGACATGAATTAGGTTCTTAGAAACCCTAAGAAACTTGTATTATGTTACATATTTTACCTTCTCTTTTAATTCTTCAACACTGCTGCTTTCTAGCACTACTTCCTGGAAAGAATCTAGTTTCATCTCTGATGGCCTCCATCGCCTTGACAAAACAGCAAGTTGTGACATGGATTTCATCTTTTCTACTCCTGGGAAAGAAAGAGAAATGTCTTATATTAACATAAAAAAATATTCTACCTCAAATTAGAATTTTTCTATCACAGAAGCGTATTCAAATATGGAAGAGTGCACTACCCCCATACACAAATTAGGTAACCCAGTGAGTGGGCTGTGAGCAGTCCACTCAAAAAAAGGCATGTGTGTGGGACACACTAGGATTTAGTTGAACTTCTCATTGCTATCAACTCCTTGTGAGGGTTTTTTCACACATGGCTTCTCTTCCAAGCCATGCCATTTATTTGTCTTAAGGGCATGATTTTCCATCACACCGAGCTTGGTTATACATACCATATCTACCTACCTAACCCGAGGCTGACCTCTGAATACTGCATTTTGCATGAGACCCTCCTCAGCAATCTGAAATTTACAATGCTTCACTTTCGTTATCAAAATAAGCTTTCCGTGTTTGACTTCTAGATTCCACACACATTAACTACACACTTGCTATTAAAACCTGCTTTGCTCCTACCACCTTGAAGAATTTGAATATGTACTGCCTCAGCCTTTTTGTATCAGTTTCAGGTAACAGTTTTCTCTGGCTGACAGGATAATACTTATATTAACATTGCCATCAGATAAGCAGAGGTGATAACAAAGGGCTGATTTTATTTTCACTTTAATTCAGTCTAATTTTGCAATGTAGCATACAGAACTTGTGGCTTAACCATTTATGTCTACCATCACATGCCTATTTTGCACGAAATCACCATCACTATCCAAGCTTCTTCCCCTGTACCTTCTATGATCTTGCCTGTGACTACATTTGTGCTGCCTTTCAGCATTAATCTACTGTTAATAGAAGACTAACAAAGACACAGCTGCCTAGTGCTTCTTGATATTTATCTCAAGTCTGAAGCAATTGCACAAGCTTTCTTCAGAGCCAAAGAATAACTAGCTTAAATGTCTGCAGCAGTGTGATGTGAAGCTGTAATGCTAAGAAACTTAATTGAGAATTATTCTAAGTTGCGTTATTTGCCTGCCTAACGTCTTCAGAATTTATCTGAAGAACAAGATGAAAGCAATGGTCATGGTGGAAGGCCTTACAAACTCTGTCTTAAAAAGGCTGCCTTCAGACTCTCCCAACAACTTCTGTACTAGCAGCAGGTACATACAACTTAATTTTCATGGAATATAATGGGATCTAGCTGCCTTTTCTACAATTGGATTAAAGCAGTACCTTTACAGTTAGTACAGTTAGATGGTTATACAAAGTACTACAGCATACTTGCAAGCCCTGTAGCCTATAACATGGCATGACCACAAACTAGGTGGGCTACAGCATCCTAAAACATAGTAATTCCGAAACCTATTCACTACAGAAACAGTACAGCAATTGACCTAAACTAATCCAAAGTTATCTAAAATGATAAAGTTTTAAGTGACATGCAAGCTGATACATACATCCACAGGGCTCTGCAGGACCCCTGAACCTCCCAAGAGCATTTCAAACTTTGGTACTCACACTGGCACAATTTTGATAAAAACTAACAATACCAGGACTGAACACAGCTGCCAAATCACAGCTAAATAAGACTTCTTAAGCCTTAAGGTACGCTTGGGAAGAAAGTTTCTGAGTAAAAGGAATTCTCACTCTTCACCTCCCCATTAACAGCAACATCTGTCCATGTAGAGGAAAACCAGCATGGCCAACTTTCTTCCTCATATAATTATGCTTTTGCACTCAGAATCAAAATTTGAAGCATATACTCAAAAGGATAGCTCAGGAAATGCCATGCCTTTAATGACATTTAAGCAGAACTTAAGAAACAATCTGCTCTCTAGCATTTGATTCCAAAGTTGTTCTGATAAACAAGGTCTGTTCAAAAATTTAGCACTCCGTGACAAAAGCTTAGTGTTTTTTTCACTCCTGTCTGAAAACTACTAAATGACTGAACAGCTGTGCTGACTTTTAAAACAAATTATGTATGTGTTATGTTTATGCATATACACACATACTTCAGCTAACTACAAACATCACCAATCCTAGTCCAAAAATGAAATACAAGTGTAACATACGCATTCCTACAGTTTTTATATACACTGAAAACATACACATGCAAACAACTGCCTACAGCACTCCCAGGTTTCCAATAAACCTATAAAACTGTAGTGCTAGTAAAGCTTCAGTTATCATCAGTAAGAATCTTTAAAAAAGGGAAAGTACATTTTCTACTGTTCTCTAAAGAAAAAAACCCTAACATTATCTTTACTTTCTCTTGACACTGTATCATTATTACCATCAAGTATTTCCAAGAAGACCTCCCAATTGCTTGAAATATTAATATCTTCTTCATAGATATGATAATCCAAGAACACAGTGCCTGGGTTCTTCCAGGTTTTCTTTCGGAGGCGAAACCTATAAATGCATCACAGAAAACACTTGAGTTTTCATCTGCTCACAAACATATTCCACTGACAGAGATGAAAACTGTTTTTGGACAAAACTGAAATACAACTCATTTATGTCAGGTTTAACTGGATTTATCATGAACAGGTTTAACATTCTGGAACAGTCCCGACTGCAAGATATGACTACTGGCTCTTACTGCTCTATCATTCACGAACACAAGGAAAACAAGTCTGTGTTGTGCTTGTTCAGTGCAAGAAACGTGTAGAGATTTACATGTGTAAGAAGGAAACTGTTTCTTATTTAGGTTAACAAAATAGAATATTCCTAAACAATTCTGACAATTTTGCTGCTCTTCCTCTACCTTCTTTTCGTTCCTTTCCTTTTTGGATGTGGGAAGTAGGGAAGAAGGAAAGAGGATTGGTATCAGATTTATGTACTCAGTTCCACTGTATCAATCCAGCCACAACACAAAAAGATGAGCTTTGATTTACACACAGAGGTAAATAAAAGCATAAACAACTAAAATCAGATTGAGCACAAACACAAAACTTTAATTGCAATGGTTTATCCACACACAGATGCAGACCTAAATTTTATGACATCCCCCATCATTATAGGGTGCTAGAGAACATAACCCAGTGCAAAATCCTTCACCCTTCATAACTTCCTTTCTCCACAAGAGAAAACTAACATATTTTTACATAATATCTAATCACACAATTTCAGCGGACTGCAGTCTCTTTACCTGTCAATTGTCAAGTCTAGGCCACACTGTTCTCTAAGCTGAGGAAGCAGCTCCTCTTTTGACTGCCGAACAGTCATTCCTTTAGCAAAAACCGCATCTAGAAGAAACTTGCATGGCTGGGAACATAAATATATAGTGATTAAAGACAATTTTTTTGAACAGGGAAAAAAAGTAGATTTGTCTTCTGTTCATGTTTTCTGACCAGTCCCACCCACCTAGCAAAACAACCATTAGAACACAAACAAGGCAAGCAATGAATTGATTAAAATCAGGTTTAACTAATTTGTTTAGCAGCAGCCCTTTGACAAGTCATTCAAACACTCTGCATGTTTGCCACTGCAGAACAAGGGTCTTGTGTCAGTATTACTAATTGCTACGATTATACTACTTCTGAACAACCTAAAAAAGGCTTTTAAATTAAATATGCCAAATGATAACAATAAAGCCACGTTCCTGTCTTTCAGTGGTCAGACAGACCAGAACTCAATGACTGGAAGTTTTAAATTTATCTTATTCCTTGCTTCATTAGAATCATAGAATCACCAGGTTGGAAGAGACCCACTGGATCATCGAGTCCAACCATTCCTATCAAACACTAAACCATGCCCCTCAGCACCTTGTCCACCTGTGCCTTAAACACCTCCAGGGAAGGTGACTCAATCACCTCCCTGGGCAGCCTGTTCCAGTGTCCAACGACGCTTTCTGTGAAAAATTTTTTCCTAACGTCCAGCCTAAACCTCCCCTGGTGGAGCTTGAGGCCATTTCCTCTTGTCCTGTCCCCTGTCACCTGGGAGAAGAGGACAGCACCCTCCCCTCCACAACCTCCTTTCAGGTAGTTGTAGAGAGCAATGAGGTCAGCTTCAATCTCTAATGCTTATCTGTTATTAATGTATTCTGTAAATACATGCTCATACCCAAAAAAATAAAACCAGAAATTAATATGCATACAAAGTCAACACCTAAGGACTGCAACCTATATATTTAAATCACTTTTATGATTTTTCACCTCTCAAAAGATGTAACAAGCAAGTGACCTGCACTTCTGAAAGAGAGGCATTTTTGTTTCAGGCTTATCTTATACAAAAAGGGTATTACGCAGCTAATCATGCTGATAAGCATTTTCTGCAGTGCATGAATATAACAAATTATATCAGTTAAAATATTACTGAAAATTTTAACTATGAGCAAAACCAGTTTCTAATTCGGAAAGAATTCTACATGACTTTCATACATTTGAGGGAAACAAATATTTATTTTCATTTGTTCTGCATTTATCTTGCAGAAATGGAGATTTGAGAGATACTGTAGATCACATTTCAACCGTATACTTGGAACAGCATGAACAGAAACAATCCAGTATCATTTCTAAATCCAGGAACACTTGCAGGAAAACTCAGAGAAAAGGGGAAATTCCTTTTTTCCAAGATTTCAGAGTAAAACATTGGTCAAGGCATGTATTAATCATAGAATGGTTTGGGTTGGAAGGGACCTTACAGATCATGCAGTCCCAGCCTCTCTGCCATGGGCAGGGACACTGTCCACTCTGTCAGGTTGGTCGTGGCCTCACCCAACCCTGTCTTGAACACCTCCAGGGATGCGGCATCCAAGACTTCACTGGGTAACCTGTGCCAGTGCTTCATCACCCTCATAGGAAAAACATTCTTCCTAATAGCAAATCTAAATCTCCCCGCTTTCATCTTAAAACCATTATCCCTCATCCTATCACTGCACATATTTTCATGAATCGATCTTGAAATATTCAGTACCTTACCTCTGGCTCATTTACCAGAAGTTGATAGACTTTGACTCTGTATTCACCCTTCTTAAGGGCTCTTCCAAGTCTAATAGTTATCTAGAAGGCAAAAGGACTATCTGTTAGAACTGGAATCAAAATCAAATTACACTCTGTAAGACACTACCAAGACCCATGTAATGATTTCACCTGGCAAGTTAACAAAAAGTTGCAAGTTATGCCCTTAAGTTTGTCTATACTGTGCCAATATAATATTTAGTGATCCAAAATAACTTCTGAATAACCTTATTGTCATCAGAAAATGACGAAAGCGTCTCATTCAGTCGAACACTCTCAAACTCTTGATTGCTGGCATAGACTCTAAAGACTTTGAAATGAGAAGACGGAACTCCAACAAAAGGCTCCAAATGTTGCTTGAAGGCGGACAGTGTAATTCTTTTATCAACATGCACCATAAGCCCTAAGCAAAAAAAGAAATAAAAATTGTATGAAACAGTGCTACCAAAAAAAAAGCACTCCAGTGAGTTACCTCCACATATTCAGTTACCACTCACAGCAGAACAGTAGTGAAAAGTCAGAATTATAATTAATGGCCACATTTACATTTTATCCAAGGGTGTTACTGCAACCTTTAAGAGCTTTGCTGTATTTTAAGTGTTCATGGGCAGATAATCCTGGAAGACATAGCAGTCCCGGTCTTATTTTGTAATCAGTGAAGCCATCTTCTCCATTGAGTAAGAGAACAAATAGAGAATTAGATGGTGCGTTTGCAGATAATCCCCCTACAGGTTTCCCCTGCCTCACAGGGAGACAACAGTGGTTTTGACTCGGGGCTGGCCAAGCACACTCCACCCAAACCCCTAAACACCTGGCTTCAGGATTAAAAAGCTTGGTTAACTCTGTGTTCTGGAAGGCCACAAGACATCACAAGGCAAGTTCCAGTCTAGATTAAAGGACTTTTCCATGGAAAAATTTCATAATTAAGAAAAAGCTACTGTAGTAATATGAAATTCCAGAAAGTAAAGTGAATGGTTTATCTTTAGAAATTGTGTTTCTTAACATGTGAAATTTGGGCTACATTACAAACTACAGCATGATTATACTATGTCATGACTCAGAATAAAAAAATTGCCATTCAGAGTATTTAACTGAACAAATACATTACTTGAATTATAAACCTGTCCATGTTCCCACACAAAGTATTTTTTATGCTCTTTTATTATATTTTAAGCACTCTGCTCAGGATAATAATTTATACAATGTACTATAAAAGTATCAAAACTACTGTAAGCAAATAATCTCTGCATCCAACTAGTACTACCATTTTTTTAGAATGATCTATCATTATGACTACTAATACACAGCCTTCAGCTCTTACACTGACCTTGTATGGACACTTTCACGTCAGCCATACACTTCAGTCTACCTGTTGTACTTCAGCCAATGAAAAGCAACAGCCTACTGAATTAAATGATCATTATCAAATTTGAATATTCTTCACAGTCAAGTGCTGAGTTCTCAGGTCTGTTAAAGTTAGCAAAATTATTACTTTATGAACTACAGTAAATACATGAATTCTATAACCACAAGTGAATGCCCATCAGCAGATGCAACTATATTCCTTGAACTAGAAGACAACTCAGCTTGCTCTCCAGAAAACACATTCAATATAAGGAAATAAAAGGATCAGAGGTAGCTTTTCATTTTCTTAAAAATAAAAAGCAAGACTGTTCAAATACGTAATCACTTATTACAAGATCAAAATTAGGCTATGTTTTTGCTGAGCATGAAACCATGTTCCTTCTTTGCATTTTCATTACTTGAAAAATGTGATTTTACGTCAAAGTCAATGCTGTCACTAGATTTTTTAAACACAGCATGTTAATTAAATAGCAATAAAAGCTGGATTATTTCAAGGCACTTAAAAAAATACATACATTTTTGCCCATCTCCTGCATCTTCATCTGCAGCGTAGGGTTCTGATTTAAAGTACATATATTGTGCTTCTCCTCTGCTCTTGCTGCTTTCATCGTATTCACTATCTGTTCCAGAATCTTCTTCTGCTGTGTCCCAGGTTTCTTTCTTCCCCTGATTTGCTTTTGATCGTCTGCTACTTGTGATACTATGGGAATCAAGTCCATTAGCCAAGGGAAGCGGGGTATTGTCCACGTTGCATAAAGTATCACTGCTATGACTGGAGCTGAGGATATCACTGTCCACTGAACTTGTACTCCTGTCATTATTTACATCTGAATCTGACCGTTCCTCAGACTGGAGATTTTCTGGATCAGAAATCTGA
The DNA here is from genome assembly GCF_032191515.1 of Phaenicophaeus curvirostris. Taxonomy (NCBI): domain Eukaryota; kingdom Metazoa; phylum Chordata; class Aves; order Cuculiformes; family Cuculidae; genus Phaenicophaeus; species Phaenicophaeus curvirostris. Next base: position 11,335,005 of record NC_091396.1, read on the forward strand.
ATTTGGTTTTCAAGTTCTCTGTTCTCTGCAGATGCTGAAGAGTCTATTTCATTTATAGGTGATTCAATATTCTCAAAATCACTGGCTTCTGTGCTTTTGCTGCTGTCTCCATTATCCCCCTCCTGCTGCTGCTGCAGGGACAAGCTTTTGAGCTTTTCAGTACTTTCTTCTAGAATTGCTTCTACAGATTTCATATTACCTACAGGTCCTTTTACTCTGTCACAGGTTTCAACCAAGTTGCCTGCATCTCCACTAGGCTTCTGATAAACTGTCCGTCTAAGCTGAGATCCAGGCGATTGCTCTGGTAATGAAACATACAGCCTGATTGTGTTTGCGTGACGATCCAGAAGTCTCCATAAATGAGAATCTGTATATGCCACGTGACGATCTGAAGACTCCGAGCTTTCAATGAATACCTAAGCATAAAGTGTTTTATTATGTACTGTTATTTCAAATAAAAGTAAAAGCAACAACAGCAAAGAAATAGGATTGAGCACATATCAGAAGTTGCATCAGTAAGAAATGTCATCTTTTATATATATATTTTTAAAAAAGCTTAGAAAAAGTTGGGCTAAGGAGCATGCAGTTCAATAATGATTTCACTTTTTTTCATTTTCATAATCATGTTAAGACCGGAGTGAACTGTTACCAGACTGACCAGCTGCAGTAAGCACTTCCATGTTCAGAAGCATATTTATATATCACTTCCATGTGCACACTTCACCTGTACACTAGCCCTAGTTGTGGTGGTAATTAGCCCCACAGCTACAGCCTGCAGTTCTTTACTTTCTGGTACAGAATCACAAATAAGACATCTATGAATGTACACCTGGGTAAGCAATAGGGCACAAAGAAACACAAGGGAATAAATTTCTCTTCTCTCTTTGACAAAGTCCACTGTGTTGTTGTGACAACGTGCACGTGAAAGAGCTTCAAGTAACTGCATAACAAGACAATGCCACTGTTATACTCAGCTATAAGCCAACAAAGCCTTAGCTAATCTTTCTTCGCGGAGGACAGTATGTTCTTGAGCCTAAATTTCAAAGACAGAGGATGGGCAAAATGTGCCGAAAGACATGCTTTACTACTGCAACAAAAGGGCAATGATACAGATGTTATTTAAGTACAAACTCACTTTTTCTGAATGCATTACCCAATTATTATTGGAAACATTTACTAGAATTATTTTTGGAAAAATATGAGACAAAAAAAACAGCAAAAGCTTGCTGAGTTTTGACACTTGTTTCTTAAGAACTCTAGTATTGAGAGCAGGCACAGCTGTTCAGAAGGTTTAGTAAACAAATTAGGCAGTTTTCACAGTAACATGCCAACCTTTGTCCCCTAAAGAAGGGTTGATGTTTAAAAACCTTGATTGTAGGTTAACCTCACCATCATTTGAGCCTAAGAGTATCAACCAGGTATCTGATCCTGAATCTGCTCTACCTTGTTATACACATCTAGTTTCATATATAGCCTATAGTATTCATCAGCACCACAATATCTGCTAGTTAAACCTCCCCCCCCCAGTTACCCACCCACACAAGTTATCCACTACAAATTCCATACAGATAGCCACACCTTTTACAACACAACAGTGAAGCCTACAAATATACAAAATGAACAATTGGAAAACCAAAGCGCATACCTTGTTGCTTCTAAAAAAGCCTTCAGCTTTCAGTGTTTTGCTGGAAACGTTCAGAAGACGCAAGTCATTGTAGCAACGTTCTAATACTACCCGCATAGTATCAGCAGGGAGATGTGTAGCCTAAAATAAGACATTGACCATAAGGTAACATGTGCATTATACATAATTTCAAATACTGAAACAGATATTCTTTTTTTTTTTAAGGCCATTCATAGGGAAAGAATTTTTTTTAATTGACTTATAAATTGCCAAAACAACAAGGGGAAAGATCTCCCAGCTGGTTCAGTCAAAGCTCCTTTCCCACACTCTTTGACATGTAGCAAATGTAAAGTTTTTCCAAAAGCTCAGTAGACTAAAATGGCTTGTCTTTGCAGAGAACTGGCAAATCTTTAATGACCAACAATATAAGGAATCAGACTTATTCTTTAGGGTATGAACCAACTGAAAATAAAAAATTATTCTCAAGTATCGGGTTTTGCACACTGTTCACTTAATTTTTAATTAGATTGAGTCCAAATTACTGAAATCAAGTTTCATAAAACATTAAGAAGTTACACCAACCACTGACCTATTTTACAAAGAAATGACCAGCTAAAGTGTCTGTCTGCCAATTCAGTGGAAGCAGTAACTTCCCACGGTTTAAGACAATACAAAACCAATCTGCATCTTAATAACAAATGACTGCTGGGATGAAAAGGAAGTTTTGTAGGGAGAAGGTGAACAGCACTGGATGTTAATTTCAATTACTGAAGCCAATAGCTGCATGGTAACATTTCACTCATTTTTACATGAACACATCTCTTTGGCTTCTCTAAAAATCTTATTATCTGATAAGCTAGTAAGAAATATGGCCAGATAGGGGTTAAGATTGTGCAAAAGGCAGGGTAGAACTCTCGATGGAAGCAAGAAGCAGACTGCTGCTTTTAGCAGCAGCAAGCAAACAGACGAGCTCAATAACCAATCTAACCCTACTGGACAGGACACAGTATGAACCGTGAAAGGTGCAAGCTCTCGTTTAAGGTATTTAAAGTATGACACATTTGCACAGTCAGAACAAATGAAAACTCTGTATTACAAGTACTTAACAATTGTAAATTACCTTTGAAATCAGTTGTTTAAACTCTGAAACTGTTTGATTCAAGTAAGCTCGGACACTTATTGGATGAGCAACAGATTCAGTTTTTAGGTCAACTACGTGAACCTTTACCATGACCTCTGTAGGGAAGAGGAAAAAGAAAATGAAATCGCATACATCTATGTAAGAGAGAATTCAACAGGCAAAGAAAACGCCATATATTTGTCTTATGTATCGATTATGGGGTTGCATTACACACAAAGAGAAATTAATCTGAAAAGCAGGTCAATTTCAGAATTTCATTTTCAGATCAATTTTAATGCCAGAAGCAAGTGTCACATATTTTGACAAATTTTAATATACCTTAGAACTGCTTCAATTAGAAACAAGTTGGAAACACAGCGCAGCATGTAATTCTCAGTATTGACTTCCTAAAATCCAGCACGAGTTTTTCTTCTTTCACACATTACAATGAAGTTCTACATTTTACAAGTTTTACTTTCACGTTATCACACACTACACAATTTTAGTCTATTTTCGGCTACACGTAATTACATGTCTTACCACCAGGTTTATAGCACTGGAACGCTTGGTCAGGTCTCCTTGTTTCCAACAGCAAGTCAAACATGTATGTCGATTTGACACCTCCAAGCAATAAACCCATTGGTGTGTCCTCTTCTCCTTCATAAGATCGTTCCAAATAATCATGAAACTCATCGTATTTGACAAGACGACAGCAATCCAAAGGAACAGCCTCTTCTAAATCCATTAGCTAAATCACGCACACAAACAAAAAAACCCCCAAACATTTGAGAGTTTAGTTTTCCCCTTGTATGCCAGAAATTTCAGTACATGTACACCCAGGAATCCTTTGAATTCACAAATATCAACTTGGTTTTAGAAAAAAATCATATGCATACATCACATATATCAAATGCACACACACAATGTATATATACATGATTTTAAAAATCCAAAGAGAAGCCTGCATCAAAATGCAAAGAGGGAAGCTTGAAAAGTATGTCTATAACCGGTCCCAGAAGCATACTCAGAGGAATATGTTGCCTATCAGTTATGCCAAATGGCATCTTAGAGGCCTGAGGGAGTTACATCCACTAGTCTTCTGTGCTTCTCAAGGAGATGTTAACACATTCCAAATATCTAACTGCCTTTCCGGTACTCTCCCAGCCATAAGGCAAGAACCAAGGAGTAAAAGCAGGTAAGCAAGAATAAATGTCTTAAACTGTACCGCAAGAATAAATGTCTTAAACTGTATCCGTTTGTGGAAGGTGAAGATCAACAGACACTTCAGTGCCCACTGATATTACTATATTAGCTATGCAGGAAGTTTCTTGAAAGAATTCTCTTATTACATATCTAATACAACATTTCTACTGCAATACAAATACAAGCTTTCAGAATGTTTTCAACTTACTAAAGCTACAGTGACTCTCAGCAGCTCTCACTTTCTGATTTTAAAATAAGGGTACGTAAAAATCACTCTGCCTTTCAAAAGGGCAGGCTGTCTCAATCCAACCAGAAATCATCTGATGGCTAACAGAACACTTGGTCAATAATATCTCTTAAAAACCCACAAAAAAAAAAATCCCCAAACGAATCCCCAAAATCCAGCCCACAACAAAAACCCCACAGCCAATGCCCCACAACTGCTCCCACAGCATTAGAAATTTAAAAATTGAAGACAAACAACAGCAGAAAGTTACATCTGACGATTAAGCTATTCTGTTATGCATAGCATACCTTGTAAGCTATTTCCACAGCTTCCTTCAGTGTCCTGTCCTTATGAACCTCCAATTTGTTCTCCATCATTATTTGTTTTGTAGGATGTATGCAGAACAATTTAATCTAAAATTCAAAAGGAAGAAAAATGATCATGAAGGTATTTGTATTTGTAAATGCCTTCTATAACAGAGTACATTTAAATTGACAACCCTATATTCAAACAACCTAATATCAAATACATCTCTAGCTCTCCTTCAGCGATAGGACAGTTACCTTTCAGCTGGTTACACAACTACAGAAAAAAAACTGCAAAGGCACAGTAGATAGCACTAGTGTTTTTATGTGTAGCTATACCTTTCTGCAAGCTAGAATACAAAATCTATAATCAGAACATCTTTATACTGTAGGCAGCATGCAAATCCTCCAAAACAAAATGCAGATCGGAACAATTAATGCAAAATTCCTTTTTCAAAGAGTTATGTATTTCACAGAGAACCTTCTAATAAAACAGTCACTTGATTCATAGGTGGACCAGCTGAGCATCATGCTTTTAAGTTATAGATATATTTTGTTACCATTCAATCTACAGATGCAAAAAGATGCCACTCTTTCTGCCAAATAATTATTTTAAATTAGTTTAAGAAACATCATTTCACAAAGCAAAAGTTCATAATATGGAAAGATTTAACAGTAGAAAACACCTAAGATGCAGCATTACATAATCTTTGGAATTAATTTTGCTGAAATCAAGTGATGTCAGGTTACCTACAGTATTGCTTTGGTTTTAATATTAATTAAAATTCACATGGAAGGCACAAACTTAATAAAAATCTCTGGTGAATATTTATCAGATGTCTCCAAGTGTGTAAAAGCTTCCAGTAGGTGTAGAATTAATTTTAAAGAGTTATTAATACAAGTACACTTAACACAAAACAGTCCTTGCATTGCGGTAAAAAAATTAATTTTCAGTAGAAACTTTTCTTACTAGGAAGTATCACTACTTTACACAGTAGAAATTCTAACCTTGCAAGTATTGCGCTCAATTTCACGTTGTCTCTTTTCTTGTTCTTCCAATTCTCTCTCTTTCTGTACCAATTGTTTAATATGCTCTGGATACTCATGTGCTTCAAGAAACTCTGCCAATAAAAAAAAAGCAATAGTTATAAAAAATTTTTTCTATGCTGGTCAACATCTCAGAAATTATGGGTATATTTAATAGCTATCATTCTTGCCTTCTTCCCTCTCTCTTCTCCATCCAAGTTTTCCACTATACCATGTCCCATTCTTTTTCATGATTTAAACAAAACCAAAATCAGCCTTTTACTCCCCCCAATTATACAAAAGCAACACAAGAAAATGCTATTAGCACAAGATTCAGATTCCACTACCAGTAAGGGAAGCTTTGCTATTTTAAAGAAATACACCAAGATCGATTTGTGCTTGGTTTTAGAATAAAAGTGAATTCTTTTCTAGAAAGTGAATTAGCTGGTAATGTAAGTAACAAGATATAACCTATGTAGTGATAAAACAAATATTGTACTTAATACAGATCAGTGTACTTCATTTGTATTTTTGCCAATACAGTTGTTTCCAATCCTGGAGCCACTCTTATCCTAAGGAATTGGGCAAATACTCTTACAGAATTAAAAATGGCTTGGCATGTTCAAGAACTCTCAAATAGCATATCTGGTTCCTTTATTTGCTTGTTGAGGAATTAGCAAACTTACCACTTACAGGAAAATCTATTTCCAAAGAACAGCTCTTGACCCATAGGCTTTGTTTACGGCTGCTGTTTGTTCTTAAACTTCATACTATTTACAATCACTTGTTCAGAATGGGTAATATTGTTTCAATGACTCAAATATTGAAACAATATTTTTTGTTGCTCATGACTTCCTACTTATCAATTTGTTAATAAAAGGCTTTGTTTTAACAGTACCCTTCTGTTAAATCCACTTCCAAATTACATAAAGCATTTACTTCAGACACTGTTACTTTTAAACCAATAATGCATTGCTATAACTTCTCTGTCCTCTGTATCACGGATTCTCAGACACAAACATAAGCCACCAAAATTGATTTTGTGAGAGACGTTTTCCCTCTCCTTACTTTCTCAAAGAAAATTTTATGGAGAATTCAGCTCTATGGAGAAGAAAATAGAAAGGCAAAAGTAACAAAGTGAAAATAAGAAGTTTGAAAGTATTCTACATATAATGGAACAAATTGTTGCTAAAAATAAACATGGTTGGTGTGTATTAGGATGTTGAAATGAGATGAGAAGTTTGCTCCAAGAATCATAAAACACTTTAGTATATACTGATAGAGAATTAGCTGCGAGCCTACTTTTATTAACTTTAGCATTTTATTAAAACCAAAATATTGTATGGCCTTAGGGGTTTTTTTAGTTTGTATTAAAAAAACACCCTAAAGTTTGCTTTACTCCTCTTTGCACTCCTTATTTATTTCCTTTTCCTTGCTGATTTTCATCCTGAGTTTCTCAAGGCAGAATTCAAAATTTTACCCCAAAATAAGGGAGTTAAAGGCATCAGACAACTATTCATCTCTCAGCTAAAATATTTACAGCAGCAGCGTAAGATAAACACCACATTATTTTCAAACATCTTTTGTTCTCTCCTCCATTGTACATATTACAAGCTGGTGCGTTACAAACTCTCAAGAACACAAGTTTTTCCCTACACTTGGCTCGCCCAAAAGTAGCAAGACAATGTCAGGTGCCAAAGGCTGCAGATATAACATTCTACTTTATTAAGCAACACATAATTTCATTACCAATTAAGAATAAAACAAATCCAGCTATAAAAATATTCTCCCCTCAAAGGATGATTTTAACATTCTTGAGAGTTTGAATCTCTTCTGCGGGACAGCCAGACACTTTGAGCATTTAATGAAAATTAAAAGAGCCACTGCTTTTCTGGTTTCCTTTCTACAGCTGTGCTTCCAACATGGGATTAACAAAAAGGGGAAAAGGGCACACTAATGTGCTTCCTTCTATTTTGATATTAGTTTAAAAATCTTCTATTAAAGAAGTTCCTTTCTACCAAACTTTCATTTACTACAGAACATTTAAGTGCGCTCAGATTTTACATGAGAAACATTGTTTTCAAGCAAATAATAGAGTATTATTAAAAAATCTAGCAGAAAAATCCTGGAAGCTTACAGTTTAGTAATACAGTCTGAGACCCAATGAAATTAGCCAATACTTGAATGAAGCCTCCAACCAGACATTCTTGTTTTGAATCCAAAAAAACCTCTTCATTTTCCACTGTATCATATTTGAAATACTAATCATGACAGACAGGGCCACGCGTCCTCTAAGCCTTGGTGAACTAAATCAGAGACTCTGAAATCCAAGATTGTTTTTTGACTGTATAAGTTATAGTATATTGTCTCACCTCCCGACTGACACACAAACAATAAGGGCTGGTTATTAAGTGTAAGACTTTGTCATTATGAACATTCATTTTTAAGAAAGTAATTTTTTATTCCACTATCAATAATTGCACTGGTATAGTGTTTCATTATAGACTAGTGTTACCCAGTGTACCTGTTTTTCATTTCCATGATATCCAAAATACTAAAATATTACAGAATTTATATTCTGATGACCTCACAATGATCCATAAAGGTCTACTATAAAAAAAAAAAGCTGTGAAAGAAGACTTCCTATATGAAGGTTAATTTAGCTTACCCTAAAAATACCAATATGGCCATTCACAAAAAATTAGGACTCAACACACGTAAACTAACTCTTCATTCCACAATAAAATGTTACTAGTCAAGAACTTCAGAACATACGTACTTGCATTTCTCATTGGATCCTTCAGTCTATATATCAGCATGTACGCATTCGTGGAGCTGGTGGGGAAAAAAGAAGTTATCTGAATTTATCACATAGGAGGAGAATACTGAATTCAAAAGTTGTTTTGTTTGTTTTTTTCAGCCAGGAGCTATGCTATATGTATCTTAGCAATACACTAACAAAAAAAGGAATTTTCAAAAATAAATACAGCATTACTTTAATTATCTGAAACAGCAGTCAGGATAGTTCATACAACTATCTGAATCATCTAACATTAATTTCAAGCTAACATGTTAGGCACATGCATTTTGGCCATTCATTTGATTACACTAAAATCAGAAAGACCAGAAAGAAAAGTAACGTTACAGTACTACTAACCTAGCAAAAGCACTGGAATAATAGCCTCTGCTTCCAGAAGACCCACCATACGTTTTCTTAATATCTTCTTGAGTTATCTAACAGAAAATCAGTTTAATGATTATTTGAGAAATTTGCACTAATCAAGATGCATTTATTCTCATTAACATAATTAACACATAATATTAATAATCCTGATTTTTTTAATATTTGCTGAAAGTAAAAAAAACTGTTTCGAAGTGATCTGCCTCTTCATTTTACAATGACTATAAATATATATATTTTTTTTTAAGTAGGAACATCTTAGAAAAACATTACCCAGGTTCTTGATTGCAATAATGTTTATGGATATGTGTGACAGCTGAAATGCATCAGCAGGACAGGTTTAACAGCACAATCTACAAAAAGTTCTCTAAGCAAGAAGTATTCTTCACACATATAAACGCCAAAATTCTAAATCCAGACTCATCTGTACATGAACAAAGCTTTCTTTATAAACCATCCCCCCTTCACCATCAAGAACAAACCCCATCTCCCTGCAACACACAATCCCATACATAAGTAAATCATCCACTACCCCCAGCCCTCCAAGAAATTAGTTAAGCTAATGAGTGAAACATATGTATAGGGCAGGACATTAGGATGAGAAGATGAAACAAAGTAAATGCTTGAAATACCTGCACATAAAATCAGCTTCGGTACATTTAAGTGAAAATTCACATGCAAACCAGAAGCTTACTGGGTGACCTACAAGCATACATTATTTTTACCTTGCTAACATGCTGATCATTAAAGCTGTACCACTGATCATCACTGAAAGATTTTATACAGGCATAATAATGGCCACCAGCAGCACTTCCAGAATGAACCATAACAGAAAAGAGCTCATACAGTAAGGAACTCTGGAGAGAGAGGAAAAAGGTGTGATACATATTAACTAAAGAAAAAGAAACCAAACAAACATTAAGGGTTTTACAAGTATTACACAAACTCAAATGTATAAATAGTTGTATGCTACAAAACAGATCTGTATAAAAGAAGTGCATGACTGCAATAGAAACTGACAAAATCAGAACTCAGGTATACTACACATCAATACAAGACTATCTAATAATGGAAGTAAAGAGGAATTTTCCCTTTTCACTGGTGGGAAGGGAGAAAGAAATGATCAAACGACTTAAGGAATAAAAAAAAAAATTTAAAAATGGTGGAAACATTTTTGAAGTGGCTTAATGCATTAGTGTCACTTCTTTTCTGTACAAACTCTGAATTCATGAATTCTTATGCTAAATAGGTACTCCTATATTTCTGCCCAACAAACAAAGTAATGGCCAACTTGCCTGTAGCTACAAACTTCACACTTATTTGCAATCATCCTTCTCTACATTCTTGAAGATTGCTTTTTGCCCCTTAATGTATATTGCAACCCAGCAACACACCATTCAATACTTATCAGCCAACTGCATTAATTCCTCTCATATTACTCTAAGTTTGCTGTTATGAACTTTCCTTTTCATAGATAAAATGATAAAAGGGTATAATAAAGGAAAAAAAGGGTACTAAGGACATAACTTCAGCATTGTGTATACATCAAAACCAAAACCGAATAATAATGATTCACACAAGTGTTAGAATTAAATACTTTTATATCATACACAGGAAACGCTCTATAAATTCTTAGCATATACTGCATCCACTATTAAGATATCCAAGCCAAAAAGCTAACATCTGGCTTGAGAGCTAGTTCACATAGAGAACAAATAATATGAATTAAGTGGCCAAAGCTACCATCAATCCAAGGGCTGACATTTACATTACAGATAAGTTACAATACTGTTCCTGTTCCCGTCAAGTGACTGTCTATTAATTCCCTTTTTTTCCCGGAGAAGACTGACAGCACCCGTAACTTTTATCAATAAATCCTCTAAAATGGTTTAAGGTAAATATAAACAGAGACAGACGTGCAGATCCAAATACAAGTCAGCCTTATGCATTTATGAAAAAAAACAGAGCCAAACAGCTTCCTAACAAGTCTGAATAAAAGCTATTGGCCAAATTTCAGATCAGTTCACTAAGTAACTACACTGGGTATACACTGTAGATACTACCATAATCTCAAGATTTTTCATGACATTTTACTGTTAAGAAAACTCAATCAGGTTTCTTGAAGAACTCTGCTAATCTTCCTGACCCATAGATAGATTATTGCTATCCTATGGTGACTTGTTGTTTAATTCCTTCACCATAACTTCAGATGAATAAAGGAACATTTACCATTCAGACCCATGGCCTCACCTATATGACTGGTTTTACAGGGACAAGAAACTGATGGCAGAGACTGATCAAAACCTTCCAACTTTCTCCTACTAAACCGCAAGACACTTATGCACTCAAAGCTGGCAAGCCTTTGACAATTGATTTCAAAGAAATAACATTGGTCCCAAGACAAAACAGTCTTCAGTTTGAGGGTCTGATGCCAAAACAAGTTACCTGGGAATTCTCAGCCTGAGAAGCTAGGAAGACCTTTATGCTCAGATGATCTCCAAACTGGCTGCATGCTTTCCTTTGCTGTAGTGTCAATTTTTGGAATTTGAATAAAAACGTGTTCACTCCACCCACCCCAATATCAGAATTATCTATATTATCATCATTTACATTTGAGTTGGCTTGACTCTGGCCAGCAACTAAGCACCCAGCCAGCCAGTCACACCTCCTCCGGAACAGGATGGTAGAGGGAATCAGAAAGCAAGAGTGAGGAAGTTTGTGGCTGGAGACAGCAACAGTTTCATAAGTGAAGGAAAAAGAGAGGGAAGAAAAAAAAAAAAAAAAAAAGATGTGATGATGCAGAGGCAATTATTCACCACCCCCCACAAGCAGATCAATACTCAGCCAGTCTCTGAGCAAGTTTGGAAAGGCCCCAGTTTTTACTGCTGAGCATGACATTAAACAGGGAACATGACATGGAACCACAGACCCAGTACAACATTTTTTTTAAGATACCTTTTCACTGCCAGCTTTAGAAATTCTTTCTGCTGCACTACTGCTTTCAAGGCAAATTCCTTCATCAACTCCGTCATCATTAGAAAAATCATTGCTCATCTGATCACTGTGACAACTGCCTTCATTTTCAGCTCCACTATCAGTGCAACTCTCGGTCTGAGGAGACTTCTTAAAAGTAAGACATACATACTCATATTATACAACATTTAAAGTTACACAGAAAAAGAAAAACAATACATCCATGAAATGAAAAAATTCCAATCTACAAAACAATGCAAGTCTTCAAAAACCTAGAGACCTCTGCAATTCAGCACTTAGAACTGATTTGTTTCTGTTAGTAACTGTCTTCAGTCCACGTTAGATCAATATTTTTGCATTTTGTGTGTAACTGAAAGGTAATTAGCTGGTTTCATACTTGACAAGATTGAACCTGTTACTAGCCTGCTCCATTTATTAGTTAATTCAATTAAATACCTGGAAGTCTAATATCAGATAAGGAATTCTATTATAATGCGGCCCTGTTAATCAGAACTGTTTTGACTGGAAATATTCTCATTCACAATCAAAGATCTTTTTCCCATTTCAACTCACTAAGCAGAGTCAAGGCATTACAGTAAAACTGATCACTGTTCTATCAACTTAAAAGCAGCATGTGAACAACGCTATGAATACAGTTCATTTATTACAAGTCAGTATATCCATCTCTTAACTTCTTTCCTATGGATAGTTCTTTTGATTTTTCTGACAGTTGTTAGTTTTGTCTCAAGTTCTATTCTCCCACATCAATCTTAATTCTCATTTAGCCAACCCAGTAACACTTCAAGAGGTATCAAACTGGCATACTTGATAAATGAAGCAGTTGTATAGAGTCAGAAAGACCTTTCCATATACGTATTGACGTGGTATTTCTCTTACATCATTACAAGCTAGCAAACTGACAATCCTTTCGGGAACTGAATTAGCAGAATAAATTTAGCTTTTAATATAGAAGGCACACTGAATACCTTTTGGTGAATGTTCTGGGGACTAACTTCAGCATTCAGAGTTTCAAAACTTTTCATTACCTCTTGTGACCAAGACAGATTTAGACACAACTTTAAGAAATATGTTTGATCCTGGATTTGCAGTGCATGTAGAAGCCTTGAGATTTCTGCTTTTACGTCACCAATGTGAAGACATAAGAAGCTGTTTCTGTTTTCTTATCAAAGCACAAAAAATCTATAATGATTACAAAATATGCTTCCTTTTCAATGTAACAAAACCCCACACAGTTACAAAAACTTCAAATCGAAACACTGACATGGCTAAAGAAAATTTTACGTAGATGAATAACACTACTAAAATGGGTTTATTAGACAGATATTTTAATTTTCTTAATGCACAACTTCAAGAAAGGTAAAGACTTTTCTCTGAAACTAAATACCTCATCTTCAACATCAATGAAGACACTCATGTCCAACTCTTCAGGAAAAGTCATACGATCATTGAGTTTAATTCTGTGCATAGTGGTATAATCAAAGTCAAATCTCTTCAGCTGTAACGTCAGCAGATATGGAAAATGCAAGAACCGCAGACCCTAAATGAAGCAAAGAAAAAGATTATGCTACCATTGTCAAGATTGGTATTTACCAAGTCTTTTTTGCAAATGATTTGGACAGTCTTTACCTTCCTTGCATCACATTTCTTCTTACATCGTTCACAAAAATACTGATTGGGGCCATCGAGAATCTCGGGCTGAATGAAAGCATGCAGCGCTTCTTCCTAATAATAAAAAGATGTTACCTGATTTTTAAGAAATGTTTACTATGTAGGTATAAATCACAACAACAGATTTACATTGAAATTGCAAGTATATACAAATTACTTCAATTAAATCTACAACTAAAATTTGACTGACAAACTCTGATACTGAGAGAGTCAGGAAAATACTAAGAGAAATCAACCTTTCTACCCAGCCCAAAATTAAACAGTCAAATCACAAATTATTACTAACTATATTTCATTCAGTATCTGATGAACCTAAATTGTCTTTGTTTTAATAAGAATACAATATAAAATTCCTTTTACTCCTGTTATCTTGCACATCACATTTAGTCATGTCTGTTCAATCAACTGTTGTGAAAATTGGTTTATTTTTTAACTCTGCTTTGGCCCTGTCCTCCCAGAATTTTGAGGTGATGGTTCTGTATTTCAAGAAGGATGCTTCCCCACAGGTATCACCCAAAAAGTACTGGGGTGGGTGAAAGTGGTAGGAAAAAAACACTACTCAGCTCCACAATGCCCTGCCTGAAGACAACCTCAGTCCCATTCTATAGAGAGACTTAGGGAAAGAGATTTGAAGATATTACTACTTTCAAGTGAAAGGTAGGAAGAGGAGGGAGAGAGACTACTTGAGCTCCACTCCCAAAGCAGCGAGAATCAGATATGGCAATAAAGGCAGAAGTAGCTTTCCAGAATACAACTTAGTAAACAACTGACTGATAACTAATCCTTAAATCCAGGAGTTTCAATGATTTTACTTTGCCTCTCCACTACAGCAAAGAATATTCAAAACAAAACAGAAAGCTGAGCAAGCTGTAACTGCCTAAAGAGGAAGAAAGATTAGGGCATTTTGACTATTCAGTAATTAAGGAATTAATATTCAGAAATATTTATATGAAAGTAAAAAAGTTAATCAACACAGAAAACATGAAATGCAGAAGACCACATAATGACCACAGAATTCTTTCTTACGGATTAAATGTCAGTTAAGATAATAAAAACATATTTTGAGTGCAAGACAAAAACTGCAATTTCTGCATCAATATGAATGAATGGGAACATACGAATAATGGGACACAAATCACTATGTAATGGTTATATAGACTCATGTGATGTGCAATTAACAAGGAAAAAATAGTACAGATTTTTACACATGGAATAAAGCAATGATCCTTTGCATCCCCAACACCAGAATGAAATAGTATTACATTAACTCTTGTGGTTTCACTGCTTACCACATATAACAAATTTTGCTTTGAAAAACCTGACTAAAAACTACTGACAACTCCATTATTTTTGAGCCATGTATTTTTCAATCCTTTTACAAAACACTACTGTTGCTCAGGTTTACTCATTTATGTCTCCGCCAGCTTTCTCCTACATAACTCTTTATACCAAGGTCAGTTCTGCTGATTAGGGTGTTTCTTAATGCAATTCCTATTTTAACATGGCTCCCCATTTTCTGCTTTGGCAGTTTTCTCAGTAAAATCAGCTTCTACACTGCACAACCTATCACACGACATTCCCATTTTGTGCAACGCTGCTTTTATAGTCAAGGTTTCCTTTGATGAGGTAACTATTACATAGTCTTAGAGCTACTAGCCGTTTCCACCACACGCACACTTCAAAATATACCATAAAAGTTTAAGCAATAGATTAGTATGGCAAAGACTATTTAAACGTTTTATAGTTCACAGTACCAAGATAATAATCCTAGCTGAAAGAGACCTCCGGAGATAATATGACCCCAACTCCCTGCTCAAAGCGAGTCCAACATAAAGCACGTTATTCAGGGCCTTGTCCAGGCCCTGACAAGGGCTGAGCATATCCAGCTTATAATATTCTAATGATGAGATTTATAACACTTGGCATATTGAATGCTGTAACAAACAGTCTGAACTAATTATCATCTCACTGAAGCTAAGGACTCAGGACACACTTTTCTCCACAAAGATGCTTTATGATATAGTCAGTAGTTCAACAGATATCTTACTGCAAACGCTTCTGTAAAACTTGCAAACAGGAGCAGTAGCACCTTTATGAAAAGTTACACTGTAAATAGAGACAATTAGGGAAAACCATTCATGAGGGAAACAAACAAACAAAAAAAGCTAATTGCCAGCTCAGATTTTCAGAGCTAATTTGGTTTTCCCATGTCCAAAGAACAGGCCCAACTAAAAATAGAAGACCTTATTGTTATCAATCTAGCCTAAAAAAAAAAAAAAGTAAATATCACTTCACATTCTAGCTGCCTTCAACAGTTCTACTGTGAAATGACATCACAAAGTAAGTTCACATAGAAGTCTGATTTATCTCTTCTCCAAAAAGGCCTACTTATATGTATACTTACATGCTCAAGAAAAGCTAACATACAAAAGATGGCATATACTAACACCGCTTAACCAAACAGAACTGTAATTGCTACATCTCCAGAACACTTGTATTATTACTAGTCTTCTGGTATTGCAAAGCAGTTTCTACCATTTTCTAGTAATTTCAGCGTGCCACCTAGTTCTCCATTGCCTCCACCCTTCTCTCAGCTGTTCTTCATCCTGCAAAATACTTACATTTTGCAGTCAAAACAATCTTTTATCTTATGCCCAATGCTTAAAGTTACATTCAGGCACCTACACAAAAGATACTACTACCTACAGAAGTGAGTATGTGAATTTCTGCTCTTGTTACATCCCTGAAATAAACTGCATATTTTTATGCCTATATTTCTACTTCAAAAAAACACTGATTCAGATTTTTTTTAAACCATGCCTTTGAACAACAAATAGTGCAAGTACCTTTTCCAAAACTATCTTTTTTTATATATATATAAAAACATACACACACACACACACTAACACGATCTCAGTGGCCCAAAGAGTTTGTAGCTACGTAGCCTTACTACATGAATTTGGGAGATGGGGGTGGGCAATCAAAAAAAACATTCCAAAACACAAGCCTTAAACACACATTGAAGAATTTCAGAATTACTTCAAATTAGGAAATAAAGAAAGCGTAACATTATACTTCCCAGTTTGTCAACATTCACATGCATTTAAGAAGTAATACATACATATTTACACATAAATGCAACATTTCACTTATCTGTTTTTGGTAGTACACAATGTCGAACAGTGGGATAATATACTTTACATAGCATTCTGCAGATTAATCTTATTAAAGCTCATACATCCATTCTCTCTCATTAGAAAGTAATGGAAAATCACTTACCTCTAACTAGAGTTCTTTGAAGGTAGTATCCTCCTTAGATCCCCTATCTTGGGTTGTATCGCCTGCTGCAAGTTCCCTCAGGAGCTGACTAGCAAGGTCTAAAAAGTTTTACATTCCCTTCTATAAGCCCTATTAGCGCATGTGTGAAGTTTTTGATCACTCACTCATACCCTTTTACCTACACCTGCTAAATCACCATCATATATGGATCAATGGAGGATACTACCTTCAGAGAATTCCATTTAGAAACAGGCGATTTCTCCTTTCTCCAAAAGCAAGTATCCTCCATATCTCCCCACTGTTGAAGACTACAAAACTAAAAATTACATCTGCTATTGATAATACAAATGGAGGGAGGAGAATTAACTGAACATAGTCAGAATACGAATTTAATAGCTCAAACTGAAGCATCAGCACAGATTGTAACCATGTAATGAATTTTCCTCAAGGTAGTAAACCCAGTAAATGCTGATTTACAGGAGAAGGATCAAATAATACTAAAAGAATCTGATGTTTAAGTTCTGAACTGTTCAGGCTTTCTGTCTTTTTACAAATATACACTTTTTTTTTTTTTAGCATTCCACTATAGACTTCTCTACTGAAGAAAAAAAATTCAATTTGAGACACATCTACAATGCATTGTTAAATGCAGAATATAACTACATGAACCGAATAGTTTTCATTGCTTTAACAGATCAGAAAAAATATCTCATTAGCGAATAAAAATTACAACAAAAAATTGTTTCAGGGAATATTTCTACAAGTGATCTTTAAAACGTGAAAAGGGAAGCCATCTACACAAAGTATCAATCTGTATCAAAAGAATGAAGCTGTATTTTGAGCTGCCAATTAGCTGGATAGCTCAAAAAAATTTAATGAGATCTTAAAAAGAATCAAAGGACTTAGGTAACTTGAACCCTCTTTGAGAGAGCCATGTCCCTCATCTTCAGAACATGAAGATTGGCATTTAAAGGTTTAAATTATGAAGCACTTCAAACCTATGCTGCAATTTAACCTAATTCTAACACTTTTCTTAACAGAACTACTGTTAAGAATTAAGGACTATTAGTGCTTAAAAAGTATTGCCAGCATACTAAATACAAATGGAAAAATACTTCATATATAATAAATAACCCTGGGAAGCCAATTATACAACAAATGTTTTTTAAAACCACCTTTAGGGAAAGATCTGTTTCCTTTTCACAGCTTCATCCATAGTACAGGTGTGTTTTAAGCCACAACATTGGCATTTCACAGTTCATAATCGTGTCTTTTCAGAGGGGTGGAAAAAATAAAACAAAAACATTTCCACAGATTTACTAAGCCATATATATGCTTGCCAACATCAATAATGCTGGAGCAAAAGTGACCAAGAACACTGAGGTACAAGAGGATTTTTATTGTCATTAAATTGCTTGTTAAAAGCATATGGTATTTAAGAAGTGAACTTCAAAAAGCACAGTAACAACATGGCAATTAAACCCAAAATTGTAAGTCAACATTCTGTTTTTTCACTAAGATTTTCAACAATGCTAAGAAAATTTAGCAGATGTGCCAATAAAGAGAACAATCCAAATAAAACTTAGTGATCTCATAGAATATCTTGAGTAAATGCTGAAGATTTTATCAGGAAGAAAATAATTGATTACTGCAGCCTTAAGGCAATAAAGTTGCATTTCCCCTCCCCTTAAACATGCACCAGTAGGACTCATTGAAGGGTAAAAGAAAAAAAAAAACCAAAACAAAAAAAAATCAACCAAAAAGCAAAAAAAAAATATCTTCTAGAACTTGCTAGCTGGTTCACTGCACAAAGACGAACACCCCAAGATGGAGTATCTAGGATGATACTTACCATGTAACAAATTATACCACTGTCGCATTATGTATTCTATGTGTGTATGGATGCACTATTAGTCAGCATAATAGTACACACCACGCTAGCAAACGCCTGGTTGGAGCCATACGGACGGATGACCAAAGGAATATCCAGGTAAGTGTCAATTCTCCAGCCTTCGTAGCCACATTCTAGACATCTTACATAGTCCTTCAGTTTGCCTTGATACAGCTGATTTATAAGATCGGCCTGAAACAAACAGATATTCAACAGTTTTAAACAAATTAAATGGAACAGATTTCCTTTTATCAGCTTTACAAGAAAATGTCTTTTTTAATGAAGTCTTGCATAGCTACATATTGAAAGTACTATTCCCCAAGCAAGGCATCTACCTCTTGATTTCTCGCTTTCCCTTGCCCCACCACTGCACACAACACTTCTCAAATGTGCTTAACAAATCACACTGCATTAGCTTTACAGAATATCTTACAGTCATATCGTAAGAGCGACTAGAAAACTACCAAAACTGAAGTCCATGCTTTAAAAGCAAGCCTGATGTTGCAGAAATCATTAACAGACTGATACCGCAGCCCGTCCCTGTCTCTCCAGAAGGAGGTGCAGAAAGACAAAGGAATCATTTGCCAATCCACAAACCTGTAAACTGGCCCACAACAAACTGGCCCCTTATTAGAACGTAGCATTGTTATAAATATATTACTATGTCTCTCCTACATTAGAGGAGTAGGCTTGAGCGGCAAGAGCCCAAGGGAGCCTAACAAACACTGAAAGCCAGGAAACTATCACAAGAGTTACAAAATTATGTTCTGTGCTTCAAATAAAGATTAAGTATCCAGAGCTTAGACTATTCCACCTTTAACCAGAGGAGGAAAACATAAGCTACCCACTCCTGAAAGCCATACCCACTCTTCAGTGTAGCATAAGTATTCAATTAAAAAACCAAACTGGCAACTACAACAGGCTTTCAATACCCTTGTATTTAAAATTTAGTTAATGTGTTTCACAACCATCCTTAAAAAAACAAAGACCCACAAGGATACCACACCCCTCAATGAATGGAAGAAAGTTTTTATACAATTACCTGTTCTGTTTGCTTCCATTTCTGCTCCAAAGCATCAAACATGACTCTACAAAGCTCCTGTACATCATGTTGCTGCCACGCTGTTAGAAACAGAAATTAATCTTAATTAAAACAAGAGATTATACTAGCCCCAATACTAATTGCAGCCTGAGAATCCATCCTAAAGAGCTAATCAAATTGTTTAAGCCTGCACCTTTTATTTACTACATTATTCATTTTTGGGCCAGTATTTGATCCCACAAGCAGCTGTCTCTCAAGTTAAGTTAGAAAACTAAGCAAACCAGCTTGCTCACAATGTTTATACATAAAAAAGAATTGCATACATATTGCAAGAATATGTAAAAAAACCAGAAATGCTAATATGCACTGCTATAAAATAAACTGGTTCTGACTAATTTCCCCCTCTGTGCTGATTCTCCAAAACTATATATTTTTTTTCCTTTTAAGTGTATGAACAGTGAAATCCAACTCCTTATCATGTAATTACTCTATGGAAAAATCAGCAGATTATGGGGCAAATTACACTATCCAAGTGCAACACAGGACAAATACATTGTTTGATTTTATGAAATTATCCATATTATCTTCTAGTTAAGCGGAATGTATACATTTGACATTTTTAATTCAAAACAGATACGTTCGTCATAAACAGACACTTCCTTAGAAACTATTAACAACTGTAAGCATAGCTTTGTTACAAAAATGTAATTATTTTTGCTTTAACAGCCCCAAACTCACAATTTCTTTAAAAATCAAACACATACCTCAACGAAGTGTCTATTTAGGCTATTTTGTTTCCACTGAAACAAAATGGCTTTGATTGTTTTCAATTATTCCAGTATTCTACCCTCATCAACAGCAGAGTAGGTCCCTAACAGGCAGCTACTAAAGCAAATCACACAAATTTACCCTCACTGCTGTCCCATCCAAAACTCCGTGTAACATCTGTTGTTTCAATTGCTCTTTTTTTGCTGGTCTGCAGTAAAACAAACAGTCTTTGAAGCTGGTAGGGGATACTCGTCACAGGATCCTCTTCAGATTCTTCAAATTCCCATCTATTCACAATACGAGACATGGGACAATTAAAAATGTTTTGAAAACATTACTCAAAACAGCATTTAAATCAGCATTTATTACATTTCAAAAGCTCTGCCAGATTACAGAGGTTAACTGAAGCTGTTTCTTAGGAAAAGTAAAACAAAATTGCTTTCAATTTCTGCAGTCAATTCTTTAAATGCACAAATCTAACACAAACGAATAAAATAATTTTGAAGCCTTTCACTGCACAAATATAGGCATGAACTGCCCTTAGTAGCAAACTCGAAATTTTACTAAACATGTGAAGCTTTTAAGCAGACAATTTATAACAGTCTATCCAGCTTGACTTCAAGTATGCCTTTCAGCATCCGAACAAGGAAATCATGACAGGAAGAATTCAAAAAGGGAATCCTACCAATATATACTAGGACAAATTTAAGAACAGGTTTTTATTATATATACTCACTTATACAAAGCATTTCTGAATTCAGGAGTCATGAAAAGTGTTTGCAGAAGGCTGTTCAAGTAGCAAGTCATGGCTTGATTTACTAGCCCCACGTAACCTAAAAATACATGAAAAATGATATGGAAATAATACAAAAGGATGGGAAATAATTTTAAGAGCTAAAACACTTAGGAAAATAATTTTATAATAAGGTTTATTTAACAACTGCACCCATCTGTTGTCATTTATACTATTAAAACTGAGAGAATATTACAATTACTCTATATTGTTCTCAGAATTGAACAATAGTTAACACAAAGAATTTCCCTGAATGACAGGAAGCTATTTCAGCGATCATAAATTATGTTTCACAATAATAACCAAATCTTAATGTTGAATATTGGACCAATGACGACGTAGGTAACCATAAACATTTTAATAGTAAATGTAAATATTTTATGGAAGAATCTAGAATTCATTAAGAAACAATTGTGTCGTAGCTTACTTACTGCCTGATGTCAGCTAAAAATCTTATTTATAATGTAAATGTAATTTCTATCTGCATTAGTTCATAGCATCATCTCAGAACTACAAATAAAAGAACTCTAAAGTGCTTATGCACATTTATCTTCTAAAACCTTTTCCCATATAAAGGGGTACTAACAATCAGTGTCATATTTATTAGCTGAAAATGCAATTATTTACTGATATTCATCTGTCATTTTAAGATTTTCTCCAGAATATACAGTATTAACAGTTGATAAGTAGGCAGCACACACTGAAGCACAGTGTAATAGAGACATTACATACACCTATTTATGCTCTGAAGCTTACTATTATAAAAAAACCCCAAACCTCAGTTCCATACCAGTAATAATATAAATGCAGCTACTCCATGCCAAACAGGCATTTTCTGTGAACAGACTGAGTTAGAGCATGTGTATTTCTATTACTCTACTCTATACAGATCACATTTTCACAGTTATATTAAATGAAAAATGTTGTGTAGCAGATAAACAGTATCTCTCAAAAAAACCTTGAATATGCATGAACTGGTCTAATATGAGTGTCCTCTTTGTGTCTGCTCAACAAGTTTATTGTACTATCAGGAATTTGTCCCATTACTGAGCAATAACTCCCCATCTCCTGTTTCCCTATGCCACAAAGCGCTGAGCCAGCCTCCTGGGATCCGCCCTGGCACTGCTCTGCAAGGCAGAGCTGTGATTCCCTTCCAGAGGGAGTCTCTGCTTGCTGGTGGGGAGCCAGGCAGTGGGGGATGAACCCCTTGGGGAGAGAAACTGCAGCAGGGGGCTACAGGAGGAAGCCTTTAGTTAACACCTGGAGTGCAGAGATTTGGGAACAGCCCCGCTGCAACAGTGTATCCAGTACTCATTACCCTGTGAGTAAGCACACAGCTTGAGGCGAGTACCTTTTTGTAATACAATCCTGACTACCCAAACAACAGACCGATTCTGAAAAGGAGGGCCCTTGACAGAGTTTGAATTGCACTGTCACAAGAAAAGAAAGGAAGCCATATGGCTCTTCTGTTCCCACAGACATGAGGATATTTTAGAAAACAACTGAAAACATAGTAATGATGTCAGTTTTTAAAAAATTGCAGGTTGAAAATATGCTCAAATAATTACAAATTAGCACAGCCTTTACAACAGAGAACACTATACCTGTCTCCGATTTACTCAGGACTGAAGAATAAGAGTAGCTTTGACTGACATAGTCATTGGTACAGCCAACAGAGCATTCTCTTGGAAGAGGGCCTATAAATCTGTCTTGCGTACTCTCATCCATTGTACCTGACTCCTCCTAAAAACACAAACCGATTATATGCAAGAATTAGACAACAAATTTTTATCGGAGTACGTATTTTACTTCTTTCTCTTTGCGAGGAAACCAGTTTTGTTAGCACACACAAATGGCAGATATACCGTTGCTTGTGCCATTTTAATTCTGCCTCTAAATTCTCAACCCTTTGAGAAATCATTCTTCACATTAGTGGAAGCAAATACTTTACAATACTGTATAATCAAATGCAGCACTTGATGGCATACAGCAAGGAAGTCAGCAATTTAGCATCTCCTATATTTCAAGTTTTCTGCACTGAAATACAGATTGAGATTATCTTTTTTTTCCATAAAAATTATAATTCAATGTTCTTTCAGAATCACCCTTAAATTCTGACCTTGCGTACAATTAAGCATGTTCCCCATCCCCTTCAATAACTACATCCACAACAATGGCTAAGCAGGCCAGCATTATGCTGACATGAGCACTGAGTAATAAAATGTAATATATCATTAGTCTATCAAACCCCTGATTTAAATAAACTGCAGCTGCGTTTATCTTTCTCCGAACCACAGATATGAGAAACAGGAAATTTCAAGTATGTTGTTACAGTTGCTTCTAGCAACACCAACAACTCCTCATATGTATGTATCTATATCTTCCTTTTTTTCAAGGTAAATTTGGAAGCAGGTAACTGCTGTTGATATAGAACTGCTGTTTCTGAGAGTTCTGTCAGTGGCCTACATTACTTTCAAACACCCAAAGGAAAAGGATTAGGTATATGATTAAACCTCTATTGTTACCACTCATCTCTAAACATGTCAAAGATTAATTAATTATATAACCTTTGAAAATTACTCACAGTAAAGCATTACATAAACATTTGACAAGCATGAATAGAAAGTGACAACAATCATCACTCATAGAATTGATGCAGCTCAGGAGAAACCCATGCAAAGCAGTAGTCCAAGTCTATTGAAAAGGTTCCTGAAGCAGCTTATTGTACAAAATACACGGTCCAATTTTATTTCATTTCTTATCTCACAACAGCAACACACAGAACATACACCTCTCTCCCCTCAAAATAGTATCTTATGTAGCTGAGCAAATACTTTACTTACCGACATTATATGAGGTTGCTCACCATCTTTGTCCGTCAAGTGCAGAAAGTTCTTCTTCCCTGGCTCAAAACCAGCATCAAGAATAGTTTTGTCACTGTTCTGATCTATTGGAGTCTGCTGGGAATAAAAAAAAAAACACAAAAGAAAAAGACCCCTTTTTTTAAAAAACAGCTCTATACATAATTCAGAAAGGCAGTTCAAGTACATTGTCTGAAGTAGATTCTGATGCATTAAGATTAAATTAAAATAAATTATTATCCAGAATAAACAAAACTTACTCATTAATACTGAAAGAACTTGGGAACAGTTTAAGACACAGCACACATTAAGTATTACAGTTTAATGTTTAGAAGTTGGCTAATCCATTCAGGAGCCAATACACTGGTGTACAAGCTTTCTTTGCAGAACATCAAACCATCCAGCATCCTGTACAGCTAGCAAATACTTTATGGGTTTTTTTAAATTTAAAAATTAAGTTCAAGAAGTTTAAAAATTAAGCAAAAACATGACCTGAAATAAACATCTATTTCTTAACAAATTTTACAGTTTTCTAGGTGCATCTGTAGAAGCTATTTTAAATAAAACCAACACTGATTTACAATAAAGCACAGAAATTCAGTTAGGTATAAGAAACATGCAAAGACACTACACAATATGCTTCTGTTGAGAAGAAGACATCTCTCAAGACCACAGGAAAATGAAGGCATTAATTATCACAGGGGTTAGTATAAAAATACATACTGATAGTGAAAACTAGCATTACATCTGAATGATCGTACTCGTTTCTTTTGTTTGATGATTAAATAATATGTATAAATTAAGAGCACATTTTGAGACTAGAACGCAGTCATAATGCAAAATAAAATCCAACCAAATCAAAATAGTGGTGTCAGTTTGCTCTGGTGCATCTATGACAAATTTTTACAGGCATTAAACGAGCATCACACAATACAGACAGCATTTTTTTTTTTAATACTGTGATGATTTAAACGACTGCCATCAAGAAGAAATAAAAACCACTTTTTCCATACCGTATCTGTTACATTATCTCCATTTCCCCACACTAAATCAAAAGTTCCATTCACGTAGCCCACTTTTGAAGCCACATCTTCAAATAGCCTTTTCAGTGGCGTGGAAGCTGGCAGGTTCAAGGTAACACGCTCATTCACTGTCTTGGAATTTGTGGTATCTTGTACTATACACAGCACTCTGGGTTCTTCAGCAGCACTTTCCACCTGAAAAGACAGTAGGCAACAACTCATGAGTAAAGCTAAGAACATTCTGGAGTTTAATTGAAAAATCAAAAGAGGACTTCGCAAATGAAATGCGGTACACTTTTACAATCTAAGGATCCTAAAATTGGACTTGATTTTTGAAAGCAGGCTTTCAAAGAAAAGAACCTTCCAGTTTTGGAAAACCAATGTAAAAACAAGCTCCATTTCTATAAAAAAGAAGGAATTTGGATGGGTGGATCACTGTGTAGAGATGAACTACAAGTTCTGCACAGAATTTCAGCCAGAAAGCAGATACAAGACTGCTTCTAATCAGGAACAGACTTCCAAACCTTCACTTCAAGCTCATGCTTTGCTTTGGCATGACCATAAGTCCTGCTGAGGCAGAAGTGATTTTTAGGAGTGCACCCCAGAAGATCATTAAACAAAAAATTTCGTAATCAAGCCACCACTAAGTACTAAATCCACTGCTGCATGAGTCACAGGAGAAATTCTTCCACCTGAATAGAGTAAGAAAATGAACATTGCCAAATGGCTAGGAAAGGAAGTAAAGAGATTGTAAACAGCAGTTTCAATGTATCTGAAGTCAGAAAGTAACAAAATCGAATGAAGGTAGCAATGGAATAGTGATAAAGTTTGACGGATCTCAGTAAGCCAAGAAAATGGCATTTTCCCAACACTGAAAACCCAGAAAGTCAACAATCTAAGCACAAATAAATAACTGTCTTAATTAGTTGTAGAACAGTAAGGAATAACTAATATTTAAATACAGCTCACACAAGAAAGTATCAGGCCAGTGAAAGTAATAATTAGTCCCCAAGGATTCAGCCTTTTCAACTCTGAGAACACAGAAAGCATTAGTAACATGTCAGAGCACCCAAATCTCAATCCATGGCTAAAGGGCACATAATCTGAAGATTGTTCCAGTGCCTTACCATGCTCTAACATCTAATTTAAATCTCCCCTCTCTCAGCTTAAAAACTTCACTGTCTGATGAACAGACTGTCCCCAGCTCTCCTGTATGCAGCCTTTAAGTACTAGAAGGCCATTATAAGGTCTTACCAGAGCCTTCTCTTCTCTAGGCTAAACAAACCCAAGTCTCTCAGCCTGTCCTCCTACAAAAGGCTGGAGCACCTCTCGAGCATTTTTGTGGCCTCTTCTGGACTCGCTTTAACAGCCCCATGTCCTTCCTGTGCTGAGGACTCCAGAACTGAATGCAACACTCCAGGTGGGGGGTCTCACTACAGCAGACTAGAGGAGCAGAATCTTCTCACTCAACCTGCTGGTCAAGTTCCTTTTGATGCAGCCCACCAATATCATCAACTCTTTTAAAAAGTAAAAAAAAAATTTCACTGAAACTGCATCTCTTCTTTTTACCCGATTTCAAGATCAGCTGACAACTCTTCAAACAATTACAAAATAAAACGTTAGCTGACTGCAGCACTTATTCCTATCATCAGAAAAATGCTTTCAGAAACATACAAATAAACCCCTCCCCCACCCCCACCTGTAATATGCTAGCTTGCTTGAGACTGTGATTTTTCTTGAGACTTTAAAGTCCAATTTCTCCAAGCTTATAAAATGTAATGTCCTGCGTGGAAATCTTCATTAACTGCATGCTCAAGAAGATTCAAGGTACCACTTCCAGCAAATCTGCAACACTTCATCTTTACTGGAGAATTGGAGGTTTCCGAACTACTACTTTTCAAGAAGACAGACAAAACTATTACTGAAACATTAACCACACATTAAGAGAAAACACAATTTAGAAGGCAAAGTAATTTTAGCATATTATATCCTCACTTTCATCCACAACACCCACACACAGGCACAGGGCTGTACTTGAGTAGACTAAAATTAAATTTCACCAGTAATTACTTCTCCTGGGTTCTCTCCTTTGAATTTCTCAGCACAGCTTTTTTTTGGGGGGTGGGGGTGGTTTTTTTTTTGGCTAAGCAACAAGCACACAATTTGTCTCTCATTTGGTGGTTACAAAAGAGATGAAGCTTGTTCAGTGGTCTACTTTCTTGACTTTTCTGAAGTTGAGCAGCAGCTAAATGTGAACTCACAAGATCAACCTACTCTTATGACCCAGATTGCCCAGCAATGGTAGAGGCTCCTCTGAGTGGAAGCCAACCCGCCTCTACAGAACAGTGCAGAGAGGTTAAGAGGCATTCTTACATTCATACAGCTTCATCTGCAAAAATACAAGTTAATTCAGGTGTAGCAATTCCCACAGCAGATTCGTACTAATCCTACAACTTGGCTTGCTCCTGTATACGAGCATGTCAGGAACAGAAGCTCTCCAGCGGAGACAATTCCTTTGTCCTACTGCCCTTACATAACCAAAACATTAACTCCCCTCCTCTCTGCAGGGAACACCTATAAACTCAACTCCTCCTACTCACATTTTCTCCACTACCTTTGCTAGTCAATCAGTTCTGACTTATATCGGGGTTGCTACTGAAAATAATTAGGCACACAGTATTTGACGGATGGAAACAACACGAAGCAAACAAATTACAGAAGATTACAGAAGATTTGCTGGTTGGGTTGCCGGATGTTCCATGTCAGACAAATCCTCTCTTCCTTGTTCACAGATGTAATTCTGACAGACTAAACTGGTTTAACTCAGGGTTAGTATAGCAAAGGGTATTAAGCCATCATTCGTGCTGCCGCTGCTTCAAGTTCTTCATAGTAAACACAGAAATTAAAAATAATCTCAGTCCAACGCTATTCATGGCAGGCATTCACATACACTATGTGAACTATCAGGCAACAATGCAAACATCTTGTTTGTGGCTGTTTTAGTACAGAAGTAGTGTTAAAAGGCAATACTGGCCAGTGACAGGCCTCTAAACCATTTTGACAGGCTGTTATCAAATCGAGTCCACAAAGTGAACATAGAACTTAATTTTAATCATTACATAATCCAATGTATTAGGCTAACTACACAACTCCTTTTTTTTTTTTTTCTTCTGGTGAAAAGCTAGAGGGCCAAACCCCCACACAGCAGTGTAAAAGCATATAAAAGACATGCTCAATTTGAGGCCTCTACTGTTAAGACTGCATTCAATACATACTCTTCGTATTCAAGAACATGCACAAAAACTTCAATAGCTCATGCTCATGTTAAGAAATAACCAAAAGCTACAGCGTCATGCTGTTACTATCATGGCTATCATTTTATACAGTTGATTTCTTCGGTCTACCTGTGAAAATTTCTTCTTCATTTCAGCAAAGATACTTTGTCTGCAACTCCAAAACATATCCTACAGTATATAAAAACAAAATTAATAAGTCAGAAATATTTCAAATAGTAAATCACAAGGTTTTTTTGCATAAAGTCAGATTACGCTCTAAGATTATTACTGAGTTCCAAACTTTCATAGTAAAACTTTAAAAAAGAATGGCCTCAAAATACTGTAACAAGTTTTCTATTAACATGAAGTTCAGTGCAGCCTATTTTAACATATATGTTATCAGCACAGCAGTATTACAAAAAATGTTAGTTAAGTTGTAATACATGACAGATTATATATCATAAAGTTAAAAAAAAGTAGAGAGTGGATAAGAAAATATAAACAACAATTCAAGATAAAAATTCATACTAACAAATTTCTTGATTATATTAAAAAAAGCCCTCCAGACACAGGTAAACTTTTTATCTCAAACGGCTCAAGTGCAAGATCAGCATTTATCCCTGTAATTCAGTCTATTATTGCATTCCTAAATTACGAAGCTATCCATTTTTGTATGAAACTGCTCCTTCAAGCTCTATTTATTTCCTGTAGGAAAGCTTTTATTAATGTGAACCCATTTTGAAGTATTCAGTCGAAGGTAACAGAAAGATGAAGTTACTGACCTTTATTCCCAACACCCTTAAAGCAAGCCTGCCTTAGTGTCTGTTATATCATCAAAAACGCAACAAACATCACCGGTGTATATCTGTTCTCTGACTATGGACAAACATAAAATCAACTAATAACTGAATCTGAAGTATTGCACTCTATTCTTCTAGAAAGGAGAAGCTGCAAGCAAGAACAAAGATGCTAATAACATTATTGCTCTTTTCCAAATTTCTTACACTGTGCCCTCAGTCAAGATTATCAAAACAAAATACTGACATAATCTGTACTGACGTGCCCTATTTGCCCCACCAAGTGACTTACGAAAATAGCCCAAATTAGACCACTGCGTTTAACGTATCAGCAGGATGATACATAAGGCGACATTTCTTTCTTTGCACAGAGAACTCAAGTTCCAGTCTTGAGCTTTTAATAATCCAAGATTAGTAATTGTACCTAGTAGCTGTATTCTTTACCAGTCTGTAATTTCAGATTTGACAAAGGTTTTAAAAATTACAAAGAAACACCCCAAACAACAAAACAACAAAAAACATCACCACAATTTAAATGCTTCACTGCTTACTATTTTTACCTGCTCACAACTGAAAGTTACTAACATTTTGCTATAATGACTTAAAGGTTAAGAGTCCCCAAAATGTAATTTTGAAACTACTCATTTATAGTATTATGACAGTCACCAGTACATTGCTCAGTGCTGAAGACTTAAGTCTTCCAAATTTCCTTCTAATTTGTGTCTCCACAGAACCCTTACTTCAGCCTCAATTCCTCCTCTCCAGAGACAAGCAAGTTAAGTCCAGTATACACAGTGGACGTGTAATTCTCTAGTGTGCCATTTAACTTCGTGTGTGCAGTGGAGGGTGGGAGGGAAGGAAATCTGAACTGGACAGAAATATCTACAATTTACTTCTTTTAAAATGAATGCTCTTATGCTGGGTTGTCAGCTCTTGACTTCTCAGTGAAGGACTGCTAGAAGGTCTTCAAGAGTTAAACACTAAACACCAAATGGCAAAAGCTGGTCTTCAGTATTCCATATAACACAAACAAACAAAACAAATTACACTGTAAGAGCTTTCAGCTGCTCTGATAAAACAAACTGCAAAAATCACACAGATGTGTATCTTTCAAATGCAGCATTCCCTACTTTTCAATTAAAACATTCACTCTACCACTCCATGAATATACTTCATAATAACCACAAGTAGTTCAGTTCTACATTTTACAGAAAAGCTCCTTTTATCAATGGAAGTTTATTCTTTAAAGTACAATTAAGAGAGCAGAGATCATCCTATACAATAAGTCACTTAAATTTTACTCTGATAAAAATTATTCTGGAGTTCACCAAATCAATTATGACACCTCTCAAAATATATGAGCACATTAACTACATTAGTCAGCTGTTTCAAACTAACATACACATGGTATTCACAGTACTTGCAAAAATATCCTACTGCCTTTTCCTCAGAAGAAGTAAGAGCAGCTACTTGTGGAAAAAGCACATCTATTCTGTACTTGTGAGAAGTCCTCAATGCTAGATGTTGCTACACTGCCATACAGTCACACGGTTTACACACCAGCAGTAGCTTAGGAAAATAATTTTCCAGCCCTTCAATTGCATAAGCATCTAAAAAGGCAAATGCAGACTGACGGTTATGGCTAGAATTCGGGAAACCATCCTATGATTAATTTACCACAGAAGCCTTCTCAAGCTAATATTTTGGTCAATAAACATTTGAAATTCTAAGTTCAAATGTTAACTTTTTAAAAATATTGAAACAATGACACTTTCTTCCCAAGACACTCCATCTTTTACATTCTTCCATTTCTAGAAAGAGAGGATATTCCCAAACCTAGAGGTAGAAAGCTTCTGACTATGTAATAGACCCAACTTGCTCAAAAATCTTTATAATACAAACATACAATCCACACATAGGTCTGACATGGGTGGACGTTCTAGAGCGTTTCATGTAAGCATTTACCCCATGTACCTTTCTAAAAAAAATTTCCCGTTTTTTTACATGAAAGATCTGCATCTGCAAATAGCATAGCATAAAGGATATTGTAGCACTGAAGTAATTCAAGCTGTAATTCTGTACATACTAATAAAAAAAGAGTCTCTGCAAGACAGACACTATTTTTGACCATATTGGTTCTGTATTTTTTGAAAATACAGGAACAAAAAAATTACAGTGTTACTAGATCTGTCAAAACAATATTCAAAGGCAAAATTGTAGTGCTTTTAACACTGCATTTAGATGTGGCTGCTATTATTCAGCTTGGAACCACTGAGTTAATTAAAATTCTCTTGCAGTATTTTACCAAGCTTATGAGGGCAAACCAACACAAATGTATTTTATTTTTCAAATGACAAAAAATTTGCCCAAGATGTTAACTCCTGCTCCAGTTCTTCTAGATAATTATTTTCAGAGATTGAAAGTGAAACCTAAAGCTAAGCTTAAGCTTCATGAAGATTCTACCCAATGCTTCTAAATTCCCCTACTTCCAACAGGCAAAAATATTAACAGTATGAATCAGTAACTAAAATCACAAGTTTCAAGTCAAGAATTTAAATAAAGGACGTGTGAAGTTTGCATGCCCAGTAAAGTTAATACACTTATGAGACCTAAAATGATCAGCACATGTCCACACCCTGTAAGAGGAAAGATCAGTAGTAAGTGGGAACAGCTGACATCATGTTTACACTCACAAAATTACTTGAACGATTAAGCCTAAAACAGCAATTCTCAAACTTCATGTAGCACCAGCAACTTTACACGATGATATTAAATGCACACAAGTGACTACTGCCTATCCCATTACTGCTAGTCAGACTTGGGGGTGTACATTCCAAATCTGTGTAACTGATTGGGTGCACATTTCCAGCAATTGTAAGTGACATTTGGTAGCTTCAGACACAAAACAAAGTAGTGTGCACTTACAAACTTTACTTAAGTTTCATTGCATATAAACATTCAGACATAAATTACAGCTCAACTGAGCAGAAATTTGTTTCAACTCTACTTCTCAGCAATGGCAAATTGCTATTAAACCAGCTCCTTGAAAAACCACAGCCGTATTTCAGGAATTCCCTCACCTATTCCAAGAGCTCCAACCCATTAAACATCACACTGGATATACGCTAACAGCACTGTATTCTGCCCAAAACGTGAACACCACAGGCCTTTCAAATATACAGCAAGCAAAGGGAGAATACTCGGAGAGAGGCAGGCTACCATCTCCACTCTACAAACTCTCTCTTCATTCTGTGCGTTTTGAACTATGCCCTTTAGAAAGTCCTTACAGCCCACAACTCCCTTCTCCCCCCTAGCTGGGCTAGTCACACTCCGTGCTTTTTGTGGTCCAGTAAGGCTTTTTTTTCCCCAAAGGTCAGCTTCCCTGGTACCGCTAGGTTAGCACATCACTCCCACGGGAAGTAAAAAACGGGATGATACAGGTCCTTGGAATGAGCAAAGCATTGAGCAGGTAGTGTCCATTGCTTCAGACACTACAGTACTCACCTACTAAATAAAAGAGAAATAGGACTCACATTTGGCTTTACCTCGGAAGAAAGAAGCAACAGCTTGAAAGACAGCTTACTGGACTAATTCTGTCAGAGCACTCAACACGAGTGTCTCAACATAGCCAAGTTTGAGTTAATGAGGGAGCAGTGCACTTTGTTAGAAATGCCTGAACAAAAACATACATTACAAAGAATTATTTTAAAGTATCCTTGTGGCAAACTGAATACACTTTTTCTAAGTATCAGTCCCAGGAGGAATCAAGAAACAGAATCAGTTTGAGCTGTTAACTTGATACATCTTGCGTTGGAATATTTCTCAAAGCAAAATGATTCCAAATGACCTTTGGACATAATACTTCAATTTTGAACCTGACTGACTTTGTGGTATTAGCTTTGTGAGTACCTGAAAAAACATACTTTATCTTCAACTTGAAATTCTTCATTATACCTGAAGACTTCAGGTAAAATCCAACAACTGTGCTTTGAAGCTAGTAAAACAGACAAGGGATTTTCTGTTTCATTACTAGTGAGGTAAAAAATACTTCACACTGACCCTAAAATACCATCCACATTCAAGAATATATATCCTGATTCTGACTCCTTTCCTAATTGTTGAAACTTCATCCTGCCTCTTTATGCTACCCCCTACTCCCCGAGAGAGGAGAGATCAAGGATTCACAAGACTTAGGGAAGGCCTTTCAGTCTGTCCTCTTGACTAGGAACAAGACTGGAAAATGGGAAGGAAAACTACCAAAAGAGTGCACACTAGGCCATTGCTGGGTTAAGGCAATTCTCTTCAGAGAAGTCCCTAAGGTGTTGTGTTTTAGACTTATGACTAAAAAAAATATTTTAAAAAAATCCAAGAATACATTTCAGCTTTCACTGAACGGTGTTTCCACAGCATCAGGACCTCCTCCACTCCTTACTCTGGTTCCTCAAGGAATAGACTGGAGCTTGCACAAGAGGCTGGGCAGGGACATGACCAGGCAAGATGACCTAAATTAACCCAAGAAACACTCCATACCATATAACACCATACTCAGTAAGACAAGGGAAAAGAGAAGGTTTAATTAGGTTCCATCTTTAAGTGGGAACAGGCTGGGCTTTGGTCTACCCACAGGACATGGTGATTGCATATGCATCCTTGTTTTGTACCCTCCACCCCCCCCCTTATATTTCTCCTTCACTTATTAAACAATTTTATCTTGACCTCCAACTTTTCTTGCTTTTATTCTTCCTTTACCCTCTCTCTCACACAGGGGATAGGAAGTGAGTGGTTGCATGCTGCTTAGCTGCCTACCACAGCTAACACACAACAGGGTGATCTAAAAACATAATCTCAGAAGTGATATTATTATTATTTTGCATAAGTGAAATGTGGCTTTGGTTTTGTTTCTGGTTTTACTCTCATTGCTTATCAACTTTTAATACTCATTCACGCCTCTACTGGATCACAAAGACTTCAACCAACTTCCCCATTCCCACAGTTTCACTGTTAACAGAAACTTCAAGGCCAATGCAGGGGAAGGAGAGACAATAAAAATTGACAAAGTATTTTAGAAAACTCTAAATTACTAGCCCAATTATCTCCCCCTTACAAACCTTGAACTCCCATTTCCACACTGTGAACAACAATCTATTTCCATTCATGCACACTGATTCACTGTTTCACTTAAATACATTTGCTGCATTAAGTCCTTGGGTATACCGTCTCCTTCTGTGTCTATGGCATTTAGCTATGCTTTCTTCTCATAGTACTGGATACACTTTAAAATAATTAAACTGATGCCTAAGATTCATCATTAAGACCACTGCAATTAAAAAAAACAATTACACAGTAATATGAACATCCCTATCTATTCTAGAAACTCAACACATAAGACAGTTCACAGTGCATTAGAAACACTTCACACATCCAGGACAGCCTAAAAACTTCCCCAAATAGCTATGCTTCAGTTAAACAAGCAAGAATTGCTGCAACTGCTACCATAAGAAGCGGTCTCGCTCCCACCTGCTTATTTCCACCCCCACATTGTCCCGTTTCTTGCACTGGCACAAACAGTCATGCAGGTACATGACCTATGTTGAGCAGGCTCAGATAGCTAATCCTTCTTAAAATTAATCATTTCTGGTTGGTTTCTCAGTGGGGTAGCTTCAACCTGACTGAGTCAGCCATCTAGCTTCTCAACAGAATCCTTAACTCTCCTGGAAAACAACCAAGTGATATACCAGTACTAACAGAGTAGTGGTAGTATTTTAAATGTGTGTTATTATGTGTAGTAGTACCAACACCACCTGGGCATACTGCAACGGTCTTTGGTATCCTGCAAGATTGAAATGACACTCTCCATCCTTAGGTATGACTGTCTGTGAATTTCAGTGCTGCTCACAAGACAAGAGGAGTACCACCTCTACCCTGAATGGCCTAGAAGCACAAGAAATGTTATTACTGCAGCAATCCTACTGTTTTCGCCTTCACCCCACACTCATGGTTTCCTAGCCCACTGCAGACAGAGGGTAACTGCTGGCCATCATGAAGGCTGGGGCCGTACTGAAACTAATGGTCCAGACTAAGTGAACCCTAAAAATACTTTCCTATGGTGCATGACCCAATGCACAACGGAGGAAAAGAAGTACAAAATAAGATCCTGTAGCAGGGCTTCCACAATCTTGTTCCTTTTGGAAAAAGAAGTATGTGTTTTACTCTCTTCTGTCTCATGCTGATCATGGATTCATCTGTTATTTTCAAAGACCACTTCCTCAGAAATGCTTCTCTAATAACAAAATTTTATTATAATTTAAAAAGTTAACAAGTGTTTGCCACCTCACTGAAAGAGTTGCATATCAGCCATTAATTGTCCCTTTGTAAAACATATACAGACAAATTATTTTTGTAACACACATACACTTCAAGGACTAATACTTACATCTTTCCAAACATGTCCAAAAATAACACCATGTCAGAAATGAACCACATGCTATGAGGCTAGCATTCTTGAGAGTTTGTTTGAACTATTGTGGACCACTGGGTCATTAGAAACAACAATCTGAAAAAGTTGGTACGGGGTCAGAAGTATGTGTGTCCAGGGCATTCAAAAGACTAAAGAAAAAGATATGACAGAGAGAGTTGTGTCAGGAAAATAAAGCTCAAAACATTTACTTTTCAGTTTTACAGAGGCTATTTTCCATTTAAGTTTTATATTTTAAGAGACCCTAATATCTATTGATTAAGAGCACCTTGAAGAACCAGTCTTCTGACACTTGCCTCCTAATAGTTTTATAAATATGGCAGACTAAAGTGATTCAAGATTACTTCCCTTAAAAATCAAATGCAGCAACTGTCAATAGAAAGAGTACAAATATCTACTTGTCATGGCTACAGATCACATAAACTCTAACGAATCTTCCTGTTATTAAATTAAGGTGTAACCAAGAATGCATCCACAGTAGCAAGACTGAGCTTTATAACCTAGATAGTTTTCCCTTAGCCACTGGACACTGAGTATTTCGCTCATTCTTAAAGGTTATAATTTCAACTGATTGTATTTCCTTTCATCCTACGATCCCGAATTGTTTAATTTCCAAGGGTTTTTGTAGCCAGATGAAAATAATTGTGAGCACTAAATGTAAACTAAGTTGTACACATTTGCAAACTATCTGCCAGTCTCCAGACATTAATTACAATACAAACTTCAGATCTGAAAGAGCCTCATCTTTATATTGCTTCCTTTTGTTCGTATCTTGCCTCCACCTTCCAAAGAAACCTGAAAAAAGTGGATGTAAGAACATGACCACATAGTCTTTATACTCTTATACCTTAACCTATAATCACATCATTTGTTTCCTATGGAGAGTCACAGAAACAGATACGCTTTCATACCTGCCCTCCATTCCTTCATGGATGAACTACCACGAATTTTACTGTAACATTTTCTCATGCTGCTAATATTCTAAAGGACTTTCAGCTGGACTGAATTACAAATGCAGCGCTAGTGTAAAAACAAATCAGAGTCAGGGCAAAAGTAATAATAAAATAAGAGTTTTCTCTTTTTGGACAATGTGACATGAATGTTTACTTCCCCACAAAATCAACAACAGACATGTATGCTAAAAATAAATTATTGTACAGTTAGAGATTAAAAGATGTTGATACAGAGTTAATTTTTAACTCTTAAATAATTACTCTTTAATTTTAAACTGTCCACCAGCTGCTGAGGAAGGATAAAGAGAAGATGAAGAACAAGGTAAGTCAGCAAGGATTCTTTGTGTGGTTCTCTAGCAATACTGCCAGAATGACAACAGTTAAGAACATAAGCACCCATGAAGCCTGGACATAAACTCTATCTGCTACCACTAGCACAAAGGGCACCATGGAGAACACGGAGCTCTGAAGTGCACTGACTCCACAGAAGGTACAGATATGACAACATATACATTATTTTTCCATATATTAACTGATGAAAATATTTTATTTACAAGAAGCAGGTACAATTAAGTTGCTATAGGTGCTATTCCCTCTTTTTCTCCTTCACTGTTACTGCTGTTACCGACACAATACCTTTACAAATCAGTAAAAACACCTGCCTTCCATTCCTTTAGCTCCTGCAGTATCCTGCCATTACTTACAGTGAAAAATTTCATACGGTATCAAAGGTTCAGACTGGATATCAGGAAAAAATTTTTCACAGAAAGGGTCATCGGGCACTGGCAGAGGCTGCCCAGGGAGGTGGTTGAGTCACCATCCCTGGAGATGTTTAAAAGGCAAGCTGATGAGGTGCTCAGTGACATGGTTTAGTGGCAGATAGGAATGGTTGGACTCAATGGTGTAAGAGGTCTTTCCCAACCTAATGATTCTATGAAATATTTCTCACACAGCTTCAAAATCCATGCATGCTTCCTCATATTATTTAAAAGGTTTTAATTGACTGCATGCAATTATTGAGAAGACATACCTGAACTGCAGTAAAATAAATATTTCTAAGCTATTCACTGTACTGCCATTCTAAAAATAATCTATTGCTAGTTTTCAGAAGCACTCAGAAGTATCCTTGTGGTCACAGTAGCAAAATAGCAAAGACTAAATTGAATCAAGTGATTTTTACCAATTTTACCCCTCAATTTTTCAGAACACAGCCAATGTGCTTTTTAGAAGTTACTTCATGTGCCAATGCAGTGCAAAAACCGTTTGTTCAGTGCAAGCTCATTACACGGCAAATATTGCAAAACCAAAGAAAATACAGGCATTGTGAAGAATGCGGAAACTATGAATAAGTTGCTTATAATTTCATCAGAAGTCTCTGCAAGTTTTAATCTTATATTAATATCAACACATTCTATCAGCAAAAGGAAGTTGGACGATAATTATTTTCATCAGGTTTTGTATGGCGGTATGACTCATATTTTCAAACTATGATCCAAAGCTGTATTGTCAACAGGTATGTAGGTTTTAAAAATAACAGAACAGAATTAGTGGACTTTATTTAAAAACACCAACAAACAAAGCACTAGACACTTTTTCTGTTGTGTATTGAAATTCTAAGCTCAAGAAAGTCAATAACATTGACAGACCTTTAAAGTATTCTCTGCCTCCAGATAACTCCTTCACAGCCGGAGGGAAAATTTCATAACTACTTTGAGAGATAGTGTATAGCTACACAAAAAAAATTAAGGACTACACTCATACTACTGTACTCATTCAATTTAGAAACTTTAATTACCAGCAATCCACAAAACACAAGAGAAAACTAAATTTCTTGTTTGCAGTGAAGTTCAAAACGTACTACGGAAAAAATAAATTACAGTGATATGTTATTCAGTTGTCAGATTATTCTATTAAGTAGTAACTTCACCTAGCAGCATTTAAAGACTGAGATTCCAGTACAAAGTGCTACCTAAGTGGAAGTTGGTACCTCTTAGGCAAAATCTTTACACCAGATGATCTCAAGGTGCTGCTAGATACTTATCCTGATCATCTTTCTCGTACTACAGATTAAATGCCCACATGTATATAAGAAGGGGAACTAAACTGTGACTGAGAAACCCAGTGGCTGACCTAAGAAGGGAAAGATCTTCCATTCTACACTCGTACCTTATTCACCAAATTAAATTACTACCTGAATAACATTCAGAAAGTGTCTTTTTGAAAGGAACAAATGACTTGCTGGAATTCTCTCTGGATTTTCTGTTTATTTCCTAAATTTCATCTCCAGGTATCTGCCAAGTCAATAAAGTTGTCCATTTCTGTACTTGTCTCAACCATACTTGTATGTTTTACAACAAAGCACATCAGAAAAAGCCAGAAAAACTGATAAATCACACAAGCTGTTATCACTCATAGAATCTCTTAGTACACAGGAATGAAAGAACAAGGATGTCATCAGCGTTAAAAAGTACAGCATCCCTTTACTAAACATATCTTAATCAGATTCCTCCTCTTCTAAGGAAGAAGTTGGAGTGATACTCATCAAGAAACATAATTTATTTGTTCAGTGCAGAAGATTAAAATGGATTCATTAGTGCAGGGATGAAAAGATTCACATTAGTTAGCTGAGAGAGAAGTCACACTACCTTCTTTGATTTAATGGCAGCAAGTACAAAGCATGTATATATATATTTATTCTGACAGGTGTACTTTGGATAGTTCGTGCTGGAACATGTTGAGAAAGTATCTGCACAGCATTTATTTAATTAGTGGCAGACACTTCAAAAACCTCATAGCAGAACATTAGAACATACTTCCTATATTCTGACCAGTTTTTTTTTATAGTCTGATTCTGAGCAATATTAAAAAAGTTGTGATGCATTTTGGTTTTCAAGAAAAGTCTTAGTAATGCTCAGTTAAATCATCAGTAAACAAACAGAAGCACCTACCTTTCTCATCGACTGCGTTGATTAGAATATTTTTTTTTCTATTTGAGGTACATTTGAGCAAAATAAGTTTCAGGCCTACCTTTCCTCCCTAAAAAACACTGAAATCCATAGACGCAGTTTTTTTTTTTCTAATAGCACTGTTTTCTTCTTCTTTCCATTATCGTCTTTCTTACACAAATCTTTCTTCCCCCCCCTCAGTGCTATTGTTTTACTAGACTAACTGGAAAAAACCTGATACCTAATAACAAAGCAGTTTTTAAAGAACATGCTTAGCATTTACTACCAGCGTGCAGCAGTGTCCTGTGTGTTACTCAGTGCCTTCTGTTTTATTGGATATAAAATAAGACTTAATTGAACAACTTATCTTTCAGATGAAGAGAGAAAAAGAACTGAGGATTGGAAGAAAAAGGAATATACACCACTCCATGCTGAATAGCAGGGATGCAAGAGTGAATCTACTGAATGCCTGTATAACCTGGGTAAAATTCTTAATATACAAAGAAATCCCAACACAGGGTTATTAGAAACTGCTTTAATACATCTGTCCCAAATTAAAAATACCTTCATGCCAAAGTTATGAATGAAAAAAAATAAGGCTGCAATTACCTGCACTTCAGAGATGCAACTGAACCTATGCAACATCCCACCCCCCAAATTTCGTAACAGACCAATAAAAGATGTTCTAAGTGCAGCAGTAAAACTACTAGTATTTTGTATCCATGAAACATGCTACTACCCTCTACAGAAGCTAATGAAAAAAAAGGTAGCATACTTTTAAAACTGCAATTTGAGCTCCTGTTTGCATACACAGATATATACACATACAAACTTAAGACTTACAACAACCTAATACCTATCTTTCCACTCTTCAAACACAGAGGCTGTTGAACATTACAGCTACCTCCCTATTACTATATTGACCATGGCATCATGTAAGCTTGTGGACAAGTACCAAAATCCTTTCCCCATCCACTCCTTTAGATGATTAGTCATTCCCCAGATAGGCCTAAAGCCAACACTACATTTCTTCTTGCTCTTTTAACCTGGAATGCATAGAACAGATATCACTGCATACTCTTCTTCAGCAGACATTGGTTCAGAGCCCAACCTTTGAAACAGCACAAGACAGTGAGATATACACCCAGCAGAACTCAGTCCATTGGGAAGGGACAAAACATATGAGCTGTAATCCTTCATCCACCCATAAAAGGCAGAACTGAAACTCCAAACAATCTGCTTTGCCTCCAGCTGCTGATAATGGCATAATGGGAATATTTAGGAGAAGGCCATGAAGAACTTGGAGGCCTAGAGAACTCTGTTTACCCATAACTCAGTGTTCTCTGCAATGAGAGTATTAATGAATCTCAGAAGGACATAACGTGAATGCTGTAAATTTAATGAATGTTATACTATGGCATTGAAATAAGTATATGCTGAAAAACATAAGAGAAGTTGAAGATAAACGTCTATTACCACACATGCAAGAGTGTATATGGATATATATCCAGATGGGCTTAACATAAATAGTTAATCCGTTTCCCCCCTCAATTTGATTTTTCTTATATTCTGTTCAGTTTCCTTTACTTACAAAACACATATGGGCACAATAAGGAAGTTGAGAATACTTGCTGAGAAAAAAGCAAGTCTCACAAGCATTACCAATGTACAAAGTTAATAGATTTCACACTGTGTGTTTAAGATACCATATATATCATAACACGTATTCATCTTCCTTTACCCATACTTCCCCTCCCTACAGATAAAAAGTCCATGCAAAATCCTAGTCCAATGAGTCAGTTAAAAATACACATCTGAATCATATGTATATTTTGAACACAACTTTAAAGCCAACAGGGATACTATTAATACATATAACTAAAGGAACAGCCTCAGCTAGCTGCTTTTATTACTTACTTTGTCTGTTCCAGTTAACTACAACTAACGCCACAAGGTTTCTCCTGCCATTCTCCTTTACCTCCACATTTGTTTCCTTTTAGAATTAAACTTTTAAGTATACTAGCTATTATTTCCTATCCTTGGGTTTATGTTTTTGAAGATTTTTTTATAGCAAATATAAGTATACTAGCTACTACATTCCCTCTGTTGCTTGAAGTTTCCAGATATTCATTTCTCCTGTAGAACAACTTAACGTAAGTGCTTTAAATCTTGGGATTTCAAAAAAGCAAACAAGAGGTAAAGTTGCCTTTGTCTTACATACATCCTGTACTTATCTGTACGACTACACACCAAAAGAAAATTGTTTCTAAAATTTAGTATTGGTATTTGCTTCAGAGATCTCTCAAGGATACCATTTAGGGATCAGCACCTCACTTTGTTAAACTCTACAAAATTTCAGTCCTTGCCTCATAAAGCCTGCCATGAGAATATGCGATGGAATAGGTAAGCGTAACAAACCACCCACATTCTATGAAAAGCAAAAGGAAGGGTTTTGCTAATTTATCACAACACTAAAATTGTCACAGAAGTTGGCCGAATAAGCCAGCATACCTGCTCATGAAATGAAGATTTTGCTAATACTACTCTACGAATGACCATTTCCAAACATTTCACGCCCTCAGTCCAAGCCTCCTTCCTCCGAACAGAATCGCCCTTACTTGACACGTGTCATCTGCCTATCGCTGCAGGACAGAGGCTTAGCCTTCCTCTTCCATACAGGCTCTTATCTTTAGCCTACGGCCAAAAACCAAGCCTTCGCCCCACCTCCCCTGCAGAAGGGAATACACGAGGGGCCCACAATAAAGGAAACTCAATCCACTGCTGAGCGGGGCTATTTTCTCCAGCCCCACCACACACCCTGCCGCCCGCTGCGGGCTCGGGCGCCGCGGAGGCACGGAGCCCCCCCAGCCCCCGGCTGCCATTTCGCACGCCGGGCTGCTTTCACAGAATCAGAGAACGGATTGGGTTGGAAGGGACCTTAAAGACCATCCAATTCCAACACCCCACCCACGGGCAGGGACACCTCCCACCAGACCAGGCCGCTCAAAGACCCATCCAACCCGGCCTTGAACACCTCCAGGGATGGGGCAGCCACAACTTCCCTGGGCAACCTGTGTCAGGGCCTCACCACCCCCATCGTGAACAATTCCTTCCTAACGCCCAATCTCCACCTTTCCCCTCCAACCTAAAGCCAGGAAAGCCTCCCTTTCCCCCAGGCGAGGCGGCCCCGCGGCACTCAGAGACCCGCCCCTCCCTGAGCCCCGGGCCGCCCCCCCGCCCGCGGCCCGCAGCGAAGGCCCCGCCGCCCCGGCCTCCGCCTGCCGCCCCACGGGCAGGTGCGGCGGCCCCCGGCCTCCTCCTTCTCCTCCTCCTCCCGGCCCGCACCCCCCCGGCCCACCCCCTCGCAAAGCCCTCCCCTCGCTGCCCCCGGGCCCTGCACCGACATGGCGCGGCCTCCCCCGCGCCCCGGGCCTCCCGCGCGCCGCAGCCCCCGCCGCCGCCTCCCGGGGCTCCCCACCCCCGCCTCACCTCTTTAGGGACGAGCTGGCTTTCCTCGCTGGGCACCATGGCCGGGGTGCGCGGCGGCGCCGGGCCCGCAGCAGGCTGAGCGGCGGCGTCAGCAGCGGGAGGCGTGGGGACGCCAGCGGCTCATCCTCCTCCTCCCCCGCCACCGCCCCAGACCGCGCGGGCGGCGCCGCAGCCCCCGCCCAGCAGCGCCAAAATGGCCGCCGGCGCCGCTCTCGCGAGAGCCGCCCCGCACCCGCGCCGCGCTGTGCCCGCCCGGCGGGGGGCGCTGTGCCCGCTCCCTCCGCTCCCTCTGGGCCCGTGGTGGCGCGGCGCGGTCCTACGCTTCCTGGCCCTCCTGCTGCCGCTGTAGGGGGTGATGGCGAGGCCGCAGCGTGTGTGGAGGCCGTGGTTGCTTCGAAGAGCCCTCCCGTGGGGGCCTCCCCCGTTCGTAGAATCGTAGGACGGCCTGAGTTGGAAGGGAAACGCAGGGATGGTGGAATCCAGCTCCTGTCCCAGTTTGGACAACCCCAATGTTCACACGTTGTCTGCGTGTTTCTTGGATACTGTCAGACTTGGCACCATCACTACATCCCTGGTGAGCTGTTCCAGCGCTCCACTACCCTCTGGGTGAAGAACCTTTTCCTAATCATACAATCACTAGGTTGGCAAAGACCTCTTAGG
The DNA here is from genome assembly GCF_032191515.1 of Phaenicophaeus curvirostris. Lineage (NCBI taxonomy): Eukaryota > Metazoa > Chordata > Aves > Cuculiformes > Cuculidae > Phaenicophaeus > Phaenicophaeus curvirostris. The sequence continues at coordinate 11,378,602 of NC_091396.1, forward strand.
CCATCGAATACAACCATTCCTATCTGCCACTAAACCATGTCTAGCAGCCTTTTAAATATCTGCAGGGATGGTGACTCAACCACCCCCCTGGGCAGCCACTGTCAGTGCCCAATGACCCTTTCTGTGAAAATTTTTTCCTGATGTCCAATCTGAAACTTTCCTGTCGGAGCTTGAGGCCATTCCCTCTTGTCCTGTCCCCTGTCACTTAGGAGAAGAGGCCAGCTCCCTCCTCTCCACAACCTCCTTTCAGGTAGTTACAGAGAGCAATGAGGTCTCGCCTCAGCCTCCTCTTCTCCAGGCTAAACAACCCCAGCTCCCTCAGCCTCTCTGTGTGAGACTTGTTCTCCAGCCCCTCCACCAGCTTTGTTGCTCTTCTCTGGACACGTTCCAACCTAATGTCCATCCTAAACCAGGCCCTTGGTGTGCTCGGGTGCTGGCCCTCTGTCCTGAAGCAGTGGGAGGCATGGCAGCCAGCCCCCTGCACCACTGACACCTGCTTTCCTCCACACAGCTTCCCTGCTCCAGGGCTCTTCCCAGAGCCAAGGGACGCAGGGGGTACGGGCTGTGGTTTCAGTGTGTTCCACTCATTTTTTTCCCCCTCACGCCCTGAATGTGACTTGCTGGTGCTTAGGAGAAGGAGCAGAAGAATAAGCACAGCCTGATACCACTTTGAAGTCATGCTCTGAAGTTAAGCATGTGCTTGTTAATCTGTAAATTTGGGGTTAACCGTTTGTTTTCAAATGATGTGGAAGAGTATTTCTGTGGTGTCGCTTAATTGTTGATTTTTATCTACAAGTTTAAATACATCTGGTTTTCATACCACCTGGGGCACACAAAAATCAGAATACTAAACACCAGGATGACTAAAATGCGCAGTGGTAGAAAAGTAATGATACATTGATATTTGCTTCACTGCAAAAGAATTTTTAAGCCGAACAGCATTCTACTAAGCTAATGGAGAAGAACAGTACATGGTAGTTCTATGTTTTTGAACAACTGTTTTTCTCATTATTTTAGTGTCCTCTTGTGGAAAAATGAAGAATTGAGGATACTTTTCGGTTTTGTGTCAAAAAAATTTGTGGTTTGGGTTAATTTTTGAAACTCGTTGTACAGAAGTTGATTAGAAATCTATTGTGAAGATTTAGTAAAATTAAATTACCTCCTCTCCCTTTTCATGTCTTAAGTATGTGAATTCTCAGGTTCCTCTCTATTACCCTGCTTTCTCAAAGGTGAGATAAGTAACACGTTTTGGCTTCAGGGTATGTTATTATTATTATTTATATTAGTATTGTATTTTAACACTTTAAGGGCTTCAAAGCATTTATTACTGTGAATAACAACATCAGTAATTTTATTTTCATCTTTCCAACGTATCATGATAGGTGCTAAATTTCTTTTTTTCTTTTTATTTTCAGTTCTGCAGCTTGAACTGAGCACAGAAATCTGCTCACTGACAACTTAATTGAAGCAGCTTTTAAGTGAATTTCTGACCTGTTTATTCATTACATAACAGAAAGGAATCGAGTTATATATGTAGTAAAGGTAAGGAGTTTCTTTGTGACAGGAGTTCTTGCCCTCTACATTTCATAGAATCATAGAATGATTAAGGTTGTAAAAGACCTCTAAGATCATCAAGTTCAACTATCAGCCCAACACCACCATGCCTACTAAACCATGTCTCAAAGTGTCACAGCTACGTATTTTTAGAACACTTCCAAGGATGGTGACTCCACCACTGCTGTAGGCAGCTTGTGTAAATACTTTATCACTCTTTCACTGAAGCAATTTTTCCTAATATCCAATCTAAACCTCCCCTGGCACAACTTGAGGCCATCTCCTCTCATCCTGTCACTTGTTACTTGGGAGAAGAAATCAACACCCACCTTGCTACACCTTCCTTTCAGGTGGAAAGTGATAAGGTCTCTCCTCAGTCACCTCTTCTCCAGACTAAACGGTCTCAGTTCCCTCAGCCGTTCCTCATAACACTTGTGTTCCAGAACCTTCAGCAGCTTCGTTGCCCTTCTCTGAACACACTCCAGTACCTCAATGTCTTTCTTGTAGTGAGGAGTCAAAACTGAACACGGCATTCAAGACCTCAGCAGTGTCAAGTACAGGGGCACAAACACTTCCCTTCTCCTGCCAGTTACACTATTTCAGATTCAAGCCAGGATGCTGTTGACCTTGGCTACCCGGGCACACTGCTGGCTCAGGTTCAGCCTGCTGTCCACCAACACCACCGGGTCCTTTCCTGCTGGGCAGGTTTCCAGCAACTCTTCCCCATGCCTGTAGCATTGCATGGAGTTGTGACTGATGTGCAGGACCCAACACTTTGTTGAACTTCATACAGTTCACCTCAGCCCACTGATCCAGCCTGTCCAGATCGTTCTGCGGAGCCTTCTTGCTCTCAAGCAGCTCCACACTCCTGCCCGATTTGGTGTCACCCGCAAACATAGTAAAGGAGCAGAAAAAAATATGCTGCACCTGAAAGCCCATCATCATAGACATTTGAGCTCTAATATGATGAAATGAACCATCAAGGCAGCACCCTGGGAGTCTCTTGCTTTTAACGATACTTTATGTTGAGCACAAGGCTGTGTAGAGCTGCTGAGGGGCAGAGGGAAAAGCATGTAAAGTAGTTATTTTTTTTTTAGTAGGAAAGACAGTATGGAATTAATGAATTCATACCTTTTAGAAAAGAGGGTTTATATTAATGCTTATCAGCTGTGTTGTTGATTAAAAGGTTTGAGATAATAGTTGCTTTTTTGAACTGGACTTTCATAAGCATCTGGGTGCAAGGAAAGGTATAATTGCAGAAAAATTGAAAAATAATGTCACCATTTGTAGATAATTGAAGAAGCATAGCTGCCTGGTGATCTGTTATCCAGTGGTTTCCAAAGATCCATGAAATTATTGAGCAAGTACTTTAGTTGAAGAGTCATAAGTCTGAAACAGATGGTGACACAATCATCAAAGTACTGGCTGGGAGCCTCCAGTAGTGAGATTTGACTGATGGGCCTGGTGTTACTCCTCTCTCCTTTTTTTTGGACACACATGCCAAAATCTCTGGAACACAAGGGGTTCTTCCTCCATTTCATAAGGAATCCAGAATTCAGGAGTGTGAATCTTTCTGAGATGTTATTTTTGAAACAGGAGGTCTTGCCCTTTAGTTTTCATGGAATCATAAAATGATTAAGATCATCAAGTTCAACTGTCAGCCAAACACCGTCACGCCTACCAAACCATATCTGCAGACTTTTGACTTTCTGACGTGCCATGTTCTCAGGTTTGGGGATTTTTGCCACTTTTTTATGCTTAACAAGGGGTAAAGCTGTGGCACTCAATGACTTTAATTAAAATATATTGTTCTATTGCGATAAAGAAGTAGCTACCACGAATATGTGGTAGATAAGAATTAGGATAAGAATCAGGAGTTTGTTTTTTAAAGAAATACTGTTTGATCCTCCTGCCAACCTTTAAAACTATGCAAACATGTAGTGGAGCATGTGTTCATGAAACATCTTTAATGGAGTAATAATCTCTAGTTAATAATTAAATCTTCCAGGAGCTTTTGCATTTTTTTGGATGCTACAGCATGCAGTCTCTTTACGTGAAACTTCTTAAAGAGGAATATTCAGAACACGAGTTTCATGAAGGGAATCCTAGGCTTATGTGAAGACTGAATTAACGTATTAGGTTTAACTTGTTATTAGCGTGAAGAAGAAAACAATGGTATCTCAGACTAAAAATGATGCTTGGTTTGCAGTTACAGGTAAATTTCTTAGGCTGTTGATTGTCATACTGTTGCTGAGAGATGCATTAGTGAGAGTCACAGTGCTAAAGCGTTTCAGTTCTCAGTCAATGACACTTGGCTGGTTGTACTCAATACAGTAGTTATCACACTAATGTATGCATGATATTAATGGAAATGTAGGTATGCAACACTGGTACACTAGAGTAAAAAGCAGGCCTTTGTTAAAGAGAAGATGAAATTTGAAATTAGCCCATGGGAATGGGGTACCTCCCCACCTCTGCAACCTTTTTAAAGTTTATGCTTTAATTGTCTCTTTTTTCTGTAACAATTAACTCACTCCTGTCCCAACATCCACATCTAAGACTTGACAAGTAATAAAAAAAGTTTCAAAAACTCAGTGGAGGGAGTGCTGCCATCTAACTCTCTCATACAGACAGTTATGTGCTAAGAACTTTAGGGATGCAAAATCTTAAGAAAATAGGTAAATGTCAGGATGCAAACTGATGTTGTTTTTTTCCCTGAAGAAATGTTATCCTACCTGTTTGAAACAGAAATCCTGTGTAAACAGGATTGTGTAGACTAATATCATTGATTTGAGATGTCTTCTCTGAAACGCTTCAGTTTTGGTTTTTCAGAGAGGCTGTTGGTGGAAGATCCATTTCCTTATTTCACAGGTTGGTGGCCTTATTTGTAGAGCCAGCACTGTTTTCTTCAGGATTGTTATGTTAAAAAACAAACAAGCAAACAAAACTACCCCTCAAAACCCACCAAAAAAAACCCTAAACCAAAAAACCCTCAAACCTCCCACACCTGAAGTTTGCACCCTTGGCAAACTGCTGATAAATTATCAAAACAATATTGCTGTTGTGTGTTTGCCAGCAGTAAAAGTGTAGCCAATGCTGATGCAGTGTTCTTTTAGAGCTCTTCTGCATTGTCAGCACTTTAAGGAAAACTGTCTGAAGGCCTCTCCCCTTTTCAGTCTTTGGCAAGTCCATGTCTACTGATACCAGATATGTGAAAGGTCAGGATATCACAATCCAGCAGCTCATTGCACTGCTGGGTACTTTGCTGTTTGAGCCTCATGTAACTTTCCAGGATTGCATAGGGAGTTCTAAAGCATTTCTCTGAAGATCTGCAGCCTACTGACTGCACCAGCCAGTCCTTTCAGTAAGGATTAAAAAAAAAGAAATCAGTAAATTTGGCCCTTATATGGCTGGAACAAAGAGAGGGTGGGTGGAGAACAGGGAAGAATTATTACGAAGAACAAGTAGAATTAGTACAAGATAATGAAGGGAGAATTCTAGAATTCTGCATCTTTAAAGGTGCTTTTTGCTAGACTTTTATTTCTTTGATCTCAGCTCCCTAAATACGAAGCAGGCCAATAAAAGACTAAAGAACAAATTAAGATCTTTAAAAAGGGAACAGTGATTATTTTTAATTCTTCTGTAACTGTTGCTAGAAGGAGGCTTTCTTTTATATATTACCATTTTGTACTGTTTCCTGAATGTGCTAAGAAGTGGAATCAAGGTTCTAATTTAAAGGCAAGGAATCATTTGATAATTTTCTATTATCTGTATCTTAAAAAAAAAAAGAGAGAGATTATAGTCTTCCATGTCTAAAAAAGTGTATGCAGGATTTTAGGGAATAAAAAGAATTGGTTACTGAGAGTTGAGAATGCTCTGGGAAATGAAAGCTTTAAATGGGAGATTTACTATGGAGAAAAAAATGCTCTTTTGTTTTAGAAAGACCATTGTATTAAAAAATCTTGTAGACCTAGTAGGTAGGTAAGCAGTCCTCTGAAGTTAAACTTCACAAGATTAAGAAAAAACACTCAGTTTTAAGTTCAGTGTTAAACATTGTGTTCCGTTGTTCTTAAACAGTGTTTTCTGCTATAATCTTTATGAGCATGCAAGTGCTTTTCTGTCCTCTGACCTGGTAATTCATGCCAAGACCTTTTTAATCAAAATGAGTAGGGGATTATTTTCATTGATTATATATCATCAGCCAAGATACATTGACATTTTTGTTAAGACTTATATTTTAACTCTGATTTCAAGACATAGAGTGTTCAGATTTTGACTTAGGAAGTTAGCATTAATTTTATATATGACTTTCCAAAGGATTTTGAAGCTGAAATTACAGTTGTAAAGAGAAATAGAAATTCTCCAGAGTGTTTTGCCGGACTGTGGATTCCTTTATTAACACTGAATTATTATATCAGCTTGATTTATGATTTTCAGCATTGTGTATGTAAAACTACAGAGCAGTTTCTAGCATTAGTAGTCTAAACAAAATACAGTTCCAGGGTATTTGAGCTCTTGATGCACTTGTTGAAACCTTCATTGGGAGTAAAACCCATGCACTAGCAGGCCAACTTCCACTTTGCGTGGTGAGAGTTTGGAAGCAGATGTGGGCTGGTATCATGTTGAGTTTGTGAGATCCAAGCAAATCTCACAGCAAGCCTTGCTGGCTTAGGCTCATGGCCAGGCTGTAAGTTGTCTATCTAAAATGCATGCAGTAGCTCGGAAATCTGCTCTTTTAAAATGTGCAGACTACTAGTGTGTCCTGCATACATCATTTCTGGAATATGGGCTAGTATGTTATCTAGCCCCCTCTTCTAAGGCTGGGCTGTAGCAGGGGGAAAAGCATCTCTGTGCACAGCAGCACAGCAAAAGCTTACCTATGAGAAAGCAAGAAGAAAGGAAAGTTGCCTTGAATGCATACTATGATGGTAACTCACCAAAGGAGTTCAGTTATTTCAGAGGTTCAAAAAAGCTCACAGTGACATAGCCAATATATTTAAAAACATTGAATAAACACTTATTGCACACGAGGAATTGCTGTTGGAAAGTCACTGTAGGACTGCAAAGGCAGAACTAAATAAGACTATGCAATGTGCAAAAATAACCGAGTAGCTTAGCTTCACATGGAGCTGCTCTCAGTACAGACACTCAAAGTATTTATAGCCGCCCTTGGGTCCAGGGGAGTTCAATAGTTCAGGTTTGCATTAGGGGTTCCCAGTGACCCTTCAGATTAAATCTGGTGACGTTTAATATTACAAGCGAGTGTTAATTATACTGCTTACAGCTCTTTGAGCAAGCAGGAAGCGGTTTCCCGTCCTCAGCCAGCCCTAGCATGTGGAGAACATTCCTTCATTGTGAATTTAAGCTCCTAGGCAGCCTTCCTCTGGATAAAACATTTTTTTTCTTCACCTTTTCTTTGTAAGGTGTCATGGTTATCAGTGTAAAATGGTAGCTTGCAACTGCCTGGGCTTCACCCCACCACTCACTGAAGGGAGGGAAGGAAGGGCCACAGTTGGCATCTTTTGAATGTGCTGTCTCCTGGCTTTGAGTGCAAGGGCAGGGCCTGCAGCACGATCAGTGCCCTGGGTTGCCTTATGGCATGGTCTGCTCTTGGCCTTACTGTGCTGCTCAGGAATAGAGACCTCCCAGCCTTCTCTACTGGGGCAGGAGCAGAAAGTAGGAGGGGGCTGTCACCTCTTTCCTTTTCTCCATGAGTGCTGCTTACTGGCAGTGCTTGACACCACTCTTTCTGCTTTGCTTTGTGCCCTCCCTGATATTGTAGTTCCACTGGTAATGGGAGAACCATTTATTCTGAGAAGTATTGGGGTGGGCTGGTTTATTTTATATTTCAGGACCACAGCAAGGAGGGGAGTTGCTCTTCATCTGTAGTCATTTTTAGTGCCAGGTCTCCCTCCCGTCCATCACAGGAGGGCCTTGCATCTATAGCCCTGTAGCTTCCTGCTGATTCAGTCTGCATAGCATGGCAAACATTCTGTCCTCATAATGGCAGGGGCTCAGAGTCTCCTGCAGTGGGACGTCTCTAAAGTAGCTTTTAGTTAGTATGTGCACAGCTGTTGGGAGGCTTGGTCTAATGCCTACTGCTGGCTTTGTGGTTCTCCAGGCTCAACCTTGACCTCATTTTGCAACAGGCTGTTCCCTAAGCATCTGCAGCTTTCTTGGGCTTTAAGGGCTACCCTAATGGGGGGTTGCTAAACTCTTTCTTGCGTGAATTAATATAGCTTTACCTTTGGCAGCAGCAAAAGGAGCTGCCAGAGGTCTTACATAGCATTTAAAATGTCAGCTGTCAGTCTAGAGCAGCTGCCAGCACTGGAGCTCTGGCAGAGGGAATGCTGTCACAGGGCAAGCGCAGGGAATGTCAGTGTGGACACAGCATGAGTCAGGCTGGGCAGGGACTTGTGTACAGAGTATCCTGATGTTGGTAAAATGCCCTTTGAAATCTCCTATAAAGTTCTCTCCTGTGTTGCTTGGGTCATATGTTAGAAAATGCTACTGACTCTTGACTGTTGTGATTTTTATTCAGACCTGATTGTAAGCAGCCTGTCAGAGTGGTGTCTAGACTGATCAAGTAATCCTGTGGAACTGATATATGCCTCTTCTGGGTGAAAGATTAAGGCAGAGCACTAGGTAGTGAGAGTCTTAAGAAACAGTGTAGTTTCTATAACAATCATTTTGTTCATGTGTATCTCAGTTATAAGCTTTTTTTGTTCTTTTAAATGTTTGGAATTAATCTGTTGGTTGGACCGGACTAACATAGGAAAAAATAATAAAAAAATTTTGTAACTACCATCCTTGCTTGTCATTGTTGTCGTTGTGAGAAGATGCCTTTGGAAAGCAGGTGTGTTTCCTCAACATTTTGCTTAGAAACCTTGGCTGCATAACTTTGAAATGTGTGTGCATTTATGCTCATTTGAATCTCCTATTTGCTGCTAGAGTGGCAATTCGCTTTCTTTTTGTGCTGTTACTTCTTTGCAATGATTGTGCCAGCAGTTATGTTAGATGCCTACCCATTTGCCTATCACCTGTGATTTAAACCAGGCTTGTTAATTGGGCCTGTTAGACGTCAGTGTGTCTACCAGAGATGCCCAGATAGGTAGGAAAAAAGTCCAGATCATTTGAATTGCATCCAAATCTGTTCCTAAGACTTAGCTCTTCAGCAGAGGGTGCTTTTATATGGCAATGTTAAAGGAGAGGGATCACTGGGGTTTTATGTTTGACTGGTCAGTAATATAGGGTACATCCATGGATTGCAGGGGTCCATGAATTAGAAAGGTCTTGGTGCCAGGCTCATACATATAATAGTAGGCTGGGTACTATAGTATTTACCACAGCATTTTACACGTGGAATTAATCTACGCCCTTCCTTGCACTGCAAATGTGTGTCTTGCTTGCCCTATGCCTTTGCATATATGCTGGGTTTGTGTTGCTTATGCTATCAAAAGATTTGCATTAAACCAGATTTTAAATACAAACTGTGCTTTTGATACCACCAGTAATAGAAGTACTTACAGGAAAACAAATTGCAGACTGGGAATGCTGTGTACCACGATAACAGTGTGCGCAAAGCATCCTTGAACTTTTTGAGGTTTTAGGTTTGCTTCTATGTACAGGAAAGCTTAGATACACAATAAAGCCCCATCCTGTTCTGCATTTATGACCTGGGTTGTATTGCAGATTTTTTTTTTAAGTCTAGGAGGGTTTCTGAAGTAGGGAAAGTGCAAGCCTCAGGTCATCAGAAGGTTGTAATCAAAACTGCCGAAGGAGTTGTAATATAAAAAAAGATAATAAAGTTGGTCCTATTTGTCTTTTAGGATTTTTGTCTTTTCTGACCACTGAATTTTAGGAAAAATTGAAGCCTGACTATAACATACTTCCCTTATGGCAATATTTTTGCTAATAGTCTGACCATCCTTCAGCCTGGTTTTCCCCATTTCATTGCTATAGACTCTTCCTGTTATTTCTGGTCCCAGATTTTTTCAAAGACTGAAACTATAGTGGCCTGTCTTTTGTTAATCTGCTATTTGTATTCCTGTGTAATTTATTTTCATGTCTTTGAATTTATTCAGGATGGCAATGGTACAGTACACATGTTTCAGGCATGAAGAGGTTAATGAAGCTTTAGCTACCTCATAAAAACACTGATGTTCTTGGCAGCCTTGGGATGGTAGTTATTGCCTGCAGTCACACACAAGGAGTATTATCCTTTTTGATTACCACATTTCTACACAGCCAGGTGAGATTTAACAGAATCTTTAGGGCCCCTTTGTACATTCCTCAGCAGTAACAACAATTTTATGGTGCTTCTTTTGAAAACTGAAAGGGCAACTTATAGTAAACAGTTAATCAAACCAAGAATCCCTATGTTAAAATTAATAAAATGATGTTCACAAAAAGGTGTTTTGAAGATATTTTTGTGATTTTGTTTTTGGAAATAAGAAATTCATGACAGAAGAAACAATTCTCAAAGCCTCACAGCTAGCTGGATCCTGGTTCCTTAGCTGCTTAAGCCATGGCTTTTCCTCCAGATGGAGTACCTAGCTATTTTTTTTTATTATTATTTAAGGAAGGGGAAAATGTGAAAGCAATGAATTAAAGTGGACAGGCTATTTTTTTTTTTTAATCTCCAATGGAAGTGAATATTTTGGGAAATTTCATAGTAATTGCTAGCTACAAGTGCTGCGCTAGCTATTTCAAATCCATTACGTTACTGAGAATGATGCCACTTAGTGCACTTTGATTGCTTAATGACTTTTTTCTAGGCAATGTTATGTTGTAAAACACTAGTTAGGTAAGATGTTTCAGCCACCAAGTTGGTTTGGTACTTGTAGGCTGTATGAAAAAATCTTGTTAAAGCCTTAATATCTGTAGGACAGGCAAAGCTAAAGAGCTAGATACACAGTGAAAGCACAACCCAGTGTTTCTTATGGTGTATTGACTTCATCTGTATAAGTTCTTGAGATGTGATAAATATGATTTCAAATACATGGTTATGTTGTTTAGTCCCATTGTTCCCACGACTGTTTGCTTGTGTACATATCAGAAGTCTGAAACTGTTATTGTTAAATACATAAGATGTTTAATGTAGTTGAGTGTTGCTGCAGCCTTAAATCTCGGAAACAGCTGAAATTTATCATTTTGAACTATCCACTTACACAACATTAGCTATTTTGAATTTTCTTACATTTTTAAGGGGTGGGGATGGTGTTTTTACTTTTTATATTCTGCTTTTTATTTATTAACGTTAGCTAGTGCTACTTAGCAAATATATTCTGTCATAGCTGAAATATCTAAACTTAGAGGTTTATATCGAGTATGCCAGTCCTGAGATAATTAAGAGTGTAGGTGAGTGCTGCTATTTTGAACCCAGAAAAGGAAACTCTGGTTTTAAAACCAAGAGTAACTCAGTATCAAAAACTAGATGTATCTATATATTAAAAGAAGCTAGATGTTAGAATGTTGTTGTAAACTGTTAACTGCAGCAGGATGTCTTTCTGTTTCTTTGAATTTATAACATGTTTTAATCTGATTTTAAAAAAGCCCAAATAACAACTTAAGATTTTCTTGAGAGCACAATTAGACCTTCCCCTGTCACTATCCTAAGAAGCTCGATGTGAGCAGATTAACATCTCTCTGGCTATGCAGGCTATTTTTATTTTAACTGTATGCTCTGATATTGTATTAACAACATTTCTTTGTGCTTAGTGAACATTATATCATGAGAAAGCATGCAATTAGAATATGGAAATTTTGGATATGGGAAGTGCATGACATAGCTATGTGTGGACATTAGACTTCACTCTGCATGACACAACTCACTTAAAATTTTGCAAGTTACTGTACATATTAGATTTCTTTCACATTCATTTCAAGATTTTCTAAGTTTTCTCAGTTAACCCCCAAAGAAGGAAGTAAGCGTACTTATTTTATGTAAACTTTATATAAATATGAAGTTTGTCTTGATGATGCAGAACCCTCCAGGAAGGAACATCGAAAAGTGAAAGGCATTTCCAAAAGGTTTGGAAAAGAAAGGGAGACAAAGGGAGAAGAAAAGAAAATAAAATATAGTCTCTATCAAATAGAAGAGAACCTGGATGCATGCTTAGCTGTGACACCAATCACAAAAGGAATAAACATCTTTAAAAGAACAAGCATGATAATTAGGAAAGCTTTGGATATGTAAATATGCTATATTATAAACATGCTAAAACATTAATATTAAGTTGAGCGAAACCGTGTCTGCCTTCTTTCTTTATAACAAGTGTCTTTTGTTGCTGAGCAGACTGAACCTAATGTACTGAATCACGGAGCAGCTCTAGGTGTCAGACACTTTGCAAAGAGGAAGTTCATGATTCTGCTGTGAGCTGTTTTGGTGGTGGAATCAGAGTGAGGTTTGAGAAGAACAGGAAATTGCACAAGGTCACCTCTGTTGGTTGTTTACCAGTAGCCAATGCCGCTGAAATACACGGCTGTACTGGCAGTACAGTGCCACTTTTGTCATTAGTCTAGCAGCATCAGAGATGAAAACTCACAGCTCAGGCCTTGGACTGAGTGAAGGAAGCCTGAGGAATATGGGGGCTGTTGTAGGACTTTGAGAACTGCACCGATATGCAGTAATTTTGATCACAGACAAGAGCTTTTTAAATTTGGAAGTTTTTGCCAGAATTGTTCTGTAAACAAAATTTTCATAGACAAACATCAAAGTTGAAAACCTTGCCCCATCCTACATCCCAAAAAACCCAGGTCCCACCTCTCTTCCCCTATACTATAGAGGTATTTTTCAGTTTCCTCAGGAGTCTTTGGACAGAGAAACACGTGATGAAGTGGTTCAGGTTTGTCATTGCAGTATGACATGTGGAAGTGAAGTTCCTCAACAGCAAAATGTGCCATGCAGGGATGTTTTTTGGTTCTCCAGCCTTAGCCACCTCTTTATTAAGCAGGGAAAGATCTGCAGACTGACTCAAACAGTGACTAGATCTCAGTTTGCCCTGCAGGATGAACAGCTGATGATAATGCAGGAGTGCTTTTCTCATTAGAAGCTACTGGTGATCGTTTCACATTTTTTCTAAGTACCTGTAAACATTTGGATCCACCAAACGTCTTCCTGCAGGTGTAGTGTTTTCTCGCTATCGTGAATTGATATGACCGAATTGTCATTTCACCAGAGTATTTGATGAAAAAAACTATGTTCAGGTACTGCTTAATTTATCTTGTTTCTTTACAGTGAAAGGTGATTCAGATGCTGAGTTTTCTGTAGCATCATGCATTAATTCTGTGCCAGAAATCAGAGGAAAAAAAAACCCACAAGGAATTTAATAAGACTGAAACACCCATGTTGTTCCACTGCTGAGCAAACTAAAAGGAATGTGTTTATATGGGTTTACTGGAGGTTGTTAAGACTGACTTATTATTTCAGTATAGTAGAACGTAGTGAGTGGGTTGGAAAGAAATATGCTCTTATGCTGAAATTATCACACCTCTAGCAGAGATGAAGAATGCTTCGTTTACCTTTCTGAGGTCTGTATTCTTCCCAAGCTGTCTGCACAATAATGTCTAGAGACCTCTGTGCTCTATTCTACGTCATCAGCCAGTTAAGAAGTGATATAAGAATCCACCTTTTCATAATTTCTGGAACAGGAATAGTTTAGTTACGTTCTTATGTGAATAACTGTGGTTTAGTGACCATGTTTCAATATTAATGTTAAGTTCTGTAATTCGAAAGAAAGGTCAACTAAACAGGGAAGGATTTTGTCAGCACTACAGAAAAACCTTCATGCTGTTCTTTTGTGATATTGTAGGATTTGTCCTTGGTACCATGCTATGTGTAGGTTATATTTAGACCTTTTTATTTTATGCCATTTTCAAGGAACAACTGGCAAGTCTGTGTTTCTGTGTAGGTAGTTGTACTTTGACTTTGGTTTTGGGAAAGGAGAGTAAGGGGGGCAGAAAGTTGAACCAAATGAAACTTTGCTGGATTTAGGTCTAGCAGATTTGAAGGAGCTTAATATATAAGAAAGAAATGCCATGTGTTCTTGCTGTATTAAATAATAATTTAACACTAGTTCAAAAATAGCAAAGGTATAATGAAAGCATTTGGCTTGTCTTGTTAATCTTTTATTTTTGTGGCAAATAAAGGGATTTTTCACTAAAAGAATTTACACTAGCTTTTGGTTTAAACATTGCAATTCTTAAAAGTTGTTATTTACTGCTATTTGTATGTTTTCTATAGAGCACTCTATTGATTTGTTATCCAGTATTTCATTTATCTGCAGGGAACACAATCATTCTCCTTCATCTGCACCAGCCATATATTTTTCTAATCTTCAGGTGTAACCTTCTTAAATACTTAAGGCATAGCTCCAACAGAACAGTGGTAAGCTGATCTTCTGTTAACTTTGCACTCTGTCTTTTCTAGGTCTTAGTGAAATACTCAAGGTGCTTTACTTTTCAAGGTCTGAAGACCTCGTTATTCAGATAATAAGGCACTTGTGTTCTCTAGTCTGAGTTAATGCTTGTTTTGAAAGTGCAAATAATTATTAAAAAAAGGATAAGGTTTTGAATGCACTTTGTTCACTTTGCAAAAATACAATAACTTCAGATTCATATTTATGTACATCTGTCAGATTTACTGTTGCTTTCTCAGATGTTAAGAATAGATTGGAAGGCAACATAGGGATCCAGAAAAAAGAGCGACTGAGGAACGCAGTTTCATAACTCTGGTTTTGTGATCTTAATCGGGTTTTGCACGCCTATTCCATTCCTAGTGTTGAGGCAAGTAACCCATTCCCTAAGCTATCACTGAATTCTTTGTACTTTCTTTTCTTTAATGCATGCTGCTTTTCTTCCATCTCGTTTTGGGCAAATAATAGTTTATTTAGCAATGATATTGGTTGTGTGTAGCATTAAGAATTGTGGACATGCCCAGGAGACCTGTAATAAAAGATCTCTCTAAAAACCTCAGTTTAGGTAAATAGACATTCTTTACCTGATGTTTGTAATACATTAAGCTACATGTGTAAGGTGAAATACTTAGTATTGTAACTTAATTCTTTAAGGGAGGACCAGCTATACCCAGAATAGATCCGAAAACTTAGCCTTTGATTGAGGAAGTAGTTTCTTTTCAGAAATTCTCATGGAGATTCTTCTTAGAATTCTGCATGCCTTACCATACTCTTATAAATGGCTAAAAATAGTTTCAACGTGCATGATATATCAGATAATAGATGTATGGAAAATTGTTACTATAGTATTCTCAAAATGCACTCTGTGAATTCATTGGAATAAGATGCTTCATATTTAGTGATGGTTTTAGATGAGTAAGGAGGTCTATCTTAATTATATGGATATTTTAAATTCCTGAATTATGTTACTAAAAAATGCTTAAAAGGTCCTCTTGCTGAATAGTTTTTTGGTAAGGATTCCTCCAGTTTAAGAAAGTGATATTTTACTTTGGTGATAATAAAGAAGTTCAGTTAGAATAAAATCTAGCCAGTTAAATTTGAATATTCATGATGGATTCTGAGACTGATGATAGTTGCTTCCGACTGCAGGTGTGCTGGATATTTGCCTGACCTCAGCTTGCAGTTGCTTTTGTAGCTCTCCCCAATGAACATACCGTCGTAACTACCACTCCTTCAAAAGAAGAAAGAAGAAAGAATGCCTTTGAAGAGAAAAGATAATAGGAGTAGGGTTTTGTAACCCTGGAAGTAGCTTAGTCCTTTCAGCCCTTTTTCTCTTCAAATAGATTTGTGAATTTGCACTGCTTGCAAAAAAAATAATTCATGGAATTCATGCAGGAAGCTCAGAGCAGCTTAGGAACTCAGACCTCTCACTTCTTGTTGTGGCACCCAGACTTTGGCACTGCTTGGAGCGGAGTTTGGGTGGTCCACGTTGTAAGAGCCATTAATGGCATTCATAGAGTCTGTCTTCCCGGGACTGACCCTGAGCTGGAGGCCACAGAAATGGAGTGCCAAGGGGGCACAATGACATTCTACTAGCTCCTTCCTCCACAGGGCATTTTCTGACTCTGGAGATATTCTTGGTTGGTCAGTTAGATAAACTTTATGGCTTTTCATTGTCTGAAGGCAGCACAGTGTGTAAGTACCAGGAGCCATGTCTTGGGCCATTATAAAACTGTTCTAAGTACAAAGGTAGGGAAGCACTGACACTCTTAGCTTAGACTGTCCTTTAATACGTATACTTTTTTTTTAATGTGTCCTACATCGATGATAAATCTACAAAAAAACAGAAAAGCCAAATCCAATATATTAGATCATTTGCTCTGAGTTTATTTCTTAAATTCTTCCCTATTTAACAGCCTCCATTACTAAGTTCCTGCTTGCAATTATCCCTTCCTTTGAAGGGCTTCTGCAGATCCTGACCACTTCTAAAGATGGGGTTCTCAATAGAAGGCTAATTGGTCTGCTCAACTATGTAGATTGTGTAACAGAAATGTTATGCTTTGTAAAACATCTCACCCATGCAAACATGTCCACTGTAACTCACAGTTCTAGGGCTTCTGATTTTTTTAAATTGGTTCAAGACAGCAAAGTAAGCTCAGGTGTGCATAAGAGGCAAAATATGTGAGGGCAAACTAACATTCAGAGGTAAAATATGCAAGTAAACAACATCAAAACCAAAGCCCCTTAACTTTAAAGAGACATTGTCAAAGCTGACAATGTAGGGTTGTTTTGCAAGTGAGGTAAGTACATCTGAATCCATTTTTTTTTAAGAGCTTTCATACTCCAACAAGAAAAAATCTCAAACTGTCGGGTGAGTGTCAGGAAATATAATAAGCAGGTTTTGTTTGCAAATGTGGATGAGCTCATGCCTGCTTGTCACATCATCCCTCCTCTCTCCCCATACATGCTCTTAGGCCCGAAGCATTAATATTT
Source organism: Phaenicophaeus curvirostris (assembly GCF_032191515.1). Classification (NCBI taxonomy): domain Eukaryota; kingdom Metazoa; phylum Chordata; class Aves; order Cuculiformes; family Cuculidae; genus Phaenicophaeus; species Phaenicophaeus curvirostris. The sequence continues at coordinate 11,395,065 of NC_091396.1, forward strand.
ACAGGAATTAAATGGTGATGCAGACCATCCATGGATTCAGAGGTTATTGTGTATGAATCCAACATGGCTTTGCAGAGGGAGGAGAAATACAGTGTATTCTAATCTCTTCTTAAACATGGTTTGTTTTAGGAAGTGGTTTCAGATTGATTAAATAACTAAGTATAAAGTTTAGAGAGTCCAGATGCCATAAGTATATTGAATTAAAAAAAACCAACAGGGCACAATGTTTAGTGAATGGAAGGCAATGTGGTTTACAGAGAAGTGGGTGGAATAGAAATCTCTTGATGCAGTATACTGCTAAGTAATTTCTAAGAGCAGATCCTGCTGCTAATTCAAATGACAAAACATTTTCTAATCAAAAAGGGCCAGATTTTCTAGTTTACAGTTTCCCAATGAGGAACTCTTCAGGAAGCTTGTTTAAGGCAGGATTTTCCCTCCTCTGCCTGTCCTTCTGCAGGAGCAGAGGAGTAGAAAAAGGTGTTCTTGGCTCACACAAAGCATGCCTGGGAGTTGATGAAAGCTAATAAATGCATTACACCTAGTATTCAACTACTACGTGCCAAAATGTTTGATAATTGATGCTGTGGTGCCTTTCCTCCAGACATACCGAAGCATTTTACATTTGTGGGAATAGCTGTGTTATTTGAATATCCATAGCAAGATGGTGTTTAATACTATTTTTCAAAGGAACAAACGAACCCCAGAGCTGTAATTGACTGTGACAGAACAAGAATAAAATCTAACATTATTCAGCAGTGGTGGGAGCAAAGTAGTCCTCTGTCTCCTAGCCAGTTGCTTCAGCTGGAAAGTAACAGCTTTATTTTACTAACATCTGCAAGGAACTATTTTAATAACTCTTTTTAATATAACAAATATACTTATTGGGAGAGTGGAGAAGTTACTGTCCATAGCTGCAACTGTAAACCCAAAAAGTATGAAGTCTGATGTGAGGGGTTTGCAAGAAGATGTGGATTTTGCAACCAGGAATAGCAGGAGATTGTTTTCTGGCAACACAGGAAACCTTTAGGCATGCTGATAAAATTGATTTTAGGTGATTCCCAGTATTCCCAGGTGAAAGCTGAATATGTCTGCAGACTCTATGTCATACAGTCATTGTATTACTATAAATTTTCTTCTTACTTTTGCTTTGATAAAATGAAATTTTAAAATTATATTTTCTGCATTACACATTTGAATCATGGAAATAGAATACAGAAATACTACAAAGGCGGAGCCAGAATATTTTGACTTATTAACTTACTTTATTAACTCTACTTTACTATTAAAACAAGTAACACAGAAGTTGTTTGTCTCTAGTAACACTTGTAGAAGTGACATTTTCAGCTGTAAAAACATTGTTAGAAAATTTCCCTCTGCATTTAATAGCAGCTCGTGTTTCTTTAGCCTCTGCTATTAAATTCAATCCAGCTGCAGGTGGTCATACTTCTTGTCTTGAAATCTCTGTGTGTGCCTGTACAGGAAGGACGTTAGTACACACTCTTGGCTTCCTAGTGAGAAAACACAAGTGAAACACCTCTCTATACAATGACCTGTGATTTGGTCAGTGACTTAAGAAAAGAATCATAGCATCACAGAACTTTCATAGATCTGGTTCCCTTCATCCTTAAAGTCAAGGATGCATGTATGTAACTTTGAGAACTGAGTTAAATATAAGGCCTTGAAAAATTATTTTTTTCAAATTGTTTGGCTTTTCCAATCCAGCAATAGAAGATACCTGCTGCAAAGTGAAAGTTGAAAGGAAGTGGAATTCATCAACTTTTAGCCTGGACTGTTTGTAGTTCTTTTGCTTTCATTTTCACCTGAAATTCAAGTTCATTTATGTTTGGATTTGCCACTGCAATGTTGAGTGTTCTGCTTGCTACTGAATTAAACTAAGATAGATTTTACTTTTAAGAATTCTTAGTTCATGAATGGTATTTTTTATAATCTGCACTATGTTTTCAGAGACAGATCTGTTTACATGGAGGGAGAGCAAATGTCTGCCCAGTTCAGACTGTTTCCAGTTCACATCCTTCCGTGTCTAATAAACCCCTAGTCACTTCAGATAAATTAGAAAACAAAATCTTTGGTTTAAGCATTTCTCTCACAAGATGGCAGCATTGCTTCAGGGAATAAAATTGCCTGCACCATTCAGGATGTCTTGAAGCTTTTAATATTTCCATTTTATTCAGTATGAGAGAGACACTCTGACAGATGCGTTCATTTGTGTTATCTGAATTTACATATCAACGTCAGTCAGGGGACTGAATGGTTTCATTCATTTGCTGCTACGTTTGTAGGCTTTGTGATGGAAATAAGTTACAAGAACTGTAATGAGTTTTGTGAATTGTGTTGAAATTGTATCGTTTTTTTGATTCCTGGTCATTATTATAGTGACTCTAGTTAATACTGTACTTGCGTTTCTGAAACTTCAGCTGTAAACCTGGACTTGAATTGTTTCAATTGCACTAAGCAGAAATATCTCACAGGAATTTTAATTTCAGTGTCATAGGTATTCCCCTTCCTATCTAATGACTGGTGTTAATCTTTTAGGGCTTGATCCTAGTCTCTCTGAAGTCAATGGCTGAATCAGGATTTTAGGGTAAGTCCTGTAAGGAGGTAGGAACAACAAATAATAAAGGTGAGCAATGTATTATTATTATTATCATTATAATTATCATCATTATTATTATTATTTTGTTCCCTATATCAATAATCAGGAACTGCTATTTGAACCATTAGAAACATTGACCTTCAGTCACCTCTGGGCAATCCCTTTATTTGATTTCAGGGCAGCACTGATTGACTTCTAGAAGAATTAGGTCACGTTTATTTCTGATTCTAAAAACAGGTCTACTGATTTGGCCTTACACATAAAGACTAAAAAGCTTGGAAATACATGAATCCTCACTGTGCTCTCTTGGATGCAGTTGTGCTTCCCAAGAATATTGATATGTATTTTTTTCTTTTTTATTATAATTTTGCCTGGGATTCTCTTTTACGGCATGGGTTTTTAAGCCGAAGGTTTAGTATTTTCTAATTCCTACAGATGTTTTATAACTCTGTTCAGGTATTGCACTTGGCAAAAATGCTAACAAGACCATTTTCATTCTTAAATCAGGAAAGCATTTTCCATGGTTGCCTGGAGAAATGTCTGGTTTGTACTTAAAACAGAAGGAAATACACTTTACTATCCTGAATAGCAGTGGTTATAGGCTCAAGGAAATATTGAATGATATGTTATAACACTTTAACAAAAAAAAGATTTAAAGTCTTGTATTTTCATTTTCTTGAAGATTTTATGTAGAGCACAAAAAAAAAAGAACCCAAAACCCCACAAATTTCCCTTTCTTTTAATTTCTCAAAATCCAGCTGATAAGATATGGTTTTACTGAGAGGTTGTCACTTAGTTTGCATTCTAAGTAATTTGCACATACTAAGGTAGTTTTAGTCTGCAAGTACTACTCTCTATGAACAGCATAAGTCATTCAACTTAATCTTTATATCTATTAAAATTCATATCTTTATATTTTCCCAAACTGGAATGTATGAATTGAGTATTTAATTTCTCCTTTAATGTATCTAGAGATTTTTTATTGGTGCCGTTCTGTTGATCTGCAACGATTCACAGTTCCACCTCCCAAAAACTAGCCGACCATTAACATCATTTACTTTTGTGGCGCTGAACACATTTTCTGAAATTGCTGAAGGAAGAAAGCCATGGATATAAATTATATTAAGAGAATGAGATCAGGCTCTTGAGTGATAAAGGATGCTGAGTTCTGCTTTTTCCTTCCTACTCCAGCACAGAATCTAAGTAAATAGAAAAAATGTACATGATCGTTTGTTCATTTGTATAGGCTGGTGTCTCTGCCTTAAGATATCTTCTGGGGTGTTGCAAGAACTGAACTGGAATACTTGGACAGCAATGTTTGAGAGCTTCAGTAGTGTAGGTTCAAACACTGGATGTTGTTTTGGTTCCTGCAGGTCAGCACACCTCCTTCATTCCAACTCCCTTTGGTTAAAAAAGAGAGAGAGAATGAATCTAACCTCCTGGTCAAATAAAGCCTGTGATATTCTCTGTGAGCCCTCTGCTGCTTGCCTACTCAGCCTGGCAGTAGAATAAGTCTGGCCTTACCCACTTTCAAAGGAAATTGAAAGACATTCTGCTTTAAAGAGGGAAATAATTCAATGGCTAGCCTGCAGCAGAAAATTAAGAGAGATTGTTTAAGGAAACTAAATAATTGAGGTTATTGGTGATGAAACGTAATATTGATCACCATTGATTGATTCAAATCTAACCCATGCCATTAAAAGTCAGAAGCTATTCTTTAGTAGACTGTATGAAATTAATTTCTTTTCCTAGTGGATGAGAATCCTTCTTACAAATGGGCCTCTCTGGTTTAATCAGCAGTGACCATCTGTGTGGTCCTTTATTCTGGAAGTATTGATGTACATATTTAAGTAAATTTACTTTCTCAGAAAACATTTAAAGTGTGTTTAGCTTTTACTGTGTTTTTCAGGGCTATTTAGAAGCACACTTGAAAGACACTGGTGAATGAGGTACTCTTAACCTTTATAGTGGCACTTGTAAGAAAATACCTGAACTTTTATGAAGTAGCTTTTATCACGTGTTAATTCCGCAAGCATTTGTCTACCTGACCCAGAAATAAATAGAAAATTTCATTCCTAAGTGCTCAAAATTCAGTCCTTTTCAAACATGCTTAATAAAAAGCATAAAAAGAAAGAAGAAAGCTAATGTTATTCCCTTTAAGTCTTCAGAGAATAAAATAGACAAACGTGTGACAGAGATCATAGGCATCTCAAATGATTCAATGAAACACTGAATTTTGGCTTTATTCTCATTTTTAATATGGCCTATTTATTTGCAGTCCTTGAATTATGATCCAGATATGCAGTTTTCATAGGATAGCTTTGTAGTTGTCTGCCACACTTGAAAGCCATGTTGATTGGCTAAAAATTATCAGAAACAACATACGAGGAACTAGGAGCATCTCCTTTTTCATACCTCACTTCAGTCATGAAAGAATTTGCAAAGATACTGTTGTATATGACCAGATTACCAAAATTTACTGCACACTCTCACCAACACTGAAATGTTCTGTGGTAGCCAAGTACTGCTCAAAATCATTGGATGGACTTGCATTTGTCTTCTATTTTACTGCAAATAAGAGATATTGAACTCCCAAACTTTTAATCAAAGTTTCTGACCATTATGTAATGTAAATGTGTCAAATGAAAATTTACTCTGAAATGGACAAGTAGACATATGGCCAAAATGTCATCAATACTTTTGCTCAAAAGCATAATTAGAGGAACATATGTTGTATTGTGATTAACAATGTTTCAGCTAAGAAAGGAAAGGTTATATTAGAAGTAGTCTGAGCCAGATCCCACTATCTTTTTCTGCTGCATTAGAGGTGGAATAAACTTAGAGCAGAGAAATGTCTGAAAACCACAAGCTATTACTTGCAAAGGTTTTATATTGGCATGTTTGAGATTAGTATCTGTTCCATCTGGTGTATGTAAAATTTTAAGTGGTAATATATGTGGTAACTACAATACACATTGCCTGTCCTAAGCATTGTCTGTTACATTGGCTTACATGGAAAGTGGCACGATAAATAATTTTTATGCTTTACACAGAATTGGTGAGAAGAAATTTGGTAATATTCCATCATTTTGAAGCTGGGGAGAATTAAATAAAACCTAAAAGCAATAGTATTAAGGTAAAGTGCATTTAATGATAGGCTGTTATTATAGAAGAGCCTCTAAATTAATCATATAAAAAGAATAATTTTAATTCAAGAGAGCTGAAGTGAGAGCTGTCCTGGAGTACAATTTTGTGATTTGCTCAAGCGAAGGGCTTCGTATTTATCTATGACATAGGCTACTTCAAAACCCATTTTCAGATAAAACAGGAGATTGTTTCAACAGAGGAAAGCAGGGCAAAATGCTTTGAGTGACAGTTTGGCTTGTTTACTTCAGAAGAACCTGTATAAAGTAAATTCTCCTTAGATCCTTGGGCTGTTTATTCAGGAATAATTCATAACAAATTAAGCAAAGCAGGAGTTTCTGGGATGTGGAAGAGCTTTTCAGAAAATATGAGCTGTTATTTGATACAGCAGGAATACTTCATAACAGACTAACTTCTTTATGGTACGTACCTTTCTGTATCAGAGTAATAAAAGAGACATCATATTAAGGTTACAAAGGATATATTTTCTATATTAAAACTATATGTCCTAAAACTATATATTAAATATACATTTACAGTTCATCACAGTTGACAGGTGAAAGATTGTAAATACATACATTCAATTGCATCACTGGAGAAGATGTATAAAAGAGAAGCAAAACCAGATTAACTGTGAGTAATAGTAAATTCGGAGGTGCTGGAGAAGAAGCTGAGAGGCATTAGAATAAAAAAGAAGATAAATTAAAAATCATAAAGGAGCCTGCGGATTAAAATGAAACCAAGAGAAAGGCAGGATGAAGGCAGAAGTGTCTGCAGGAATCATGAGTAATGGAAAGAGTGGACAGAATATATGGGAATAGGTAATTGGAAAAAAAAGGCTTTTTGGGGAGAATATTAGAAAGATTTCAGGAATCTGGGCAGAGGTTTAAAGAAACAGGATGATTTAGGAAGATTTCAGTTTTTAAAATGTAAACGTAACCAAAAGAAGTCTTACATCCCAGACTTCATACAGGGCATTTAGGACTCCATACAATCCTAGTAAAAGGCAGATTATTTTGTTCAGTTTGCATGCAGGCCTACGTGGAAACAACATCTTAAGGAATCACAGGAGAGTTCTCAGCAGATTTGGAGCAGGAATAGAAGTTGTGCATTTGAAAGCAGTGGTTTAATTGTTGATGGTTGGGCTGTTACAGAAATCTTAGATTATAAAAAATCTTAGATTATAAAAATGCCTGTCACTGAAAGGTACTTGCAGAGAATTTTCTTGTAGATGACAAAATTGAGATAAAACATCTTACAGTATCCTAACACTTCAGTTGAGCAGGCTAAAAAAATAATGTGCCTTACAATTTTCTAGGGGCAATTGTTTCTTTGTTTCTCTCTCAAATCCCTGTGCGAGAGTGAAAACTGAAAAGTAGAAGTGACTTGGAGTATTTGCACCAGAAGTGGTCGGCAGAACATGCACACTGAAGGAGCAGCCAGAGTGGAGAAGGATATTTGTTTCTTGCACTGAGTATGGAAGTCTGTATTAGTTTCTACCATTATCAATTGCCAGTTTAAGTGGACAGATATTTTTGAAAGAGAAGGGCAAAAGTACAGCTATTCAGAGACAGACGGCACTGGAAATAGGGGCTGGAGGAAAATTAGAACAGTTTGGAATAGAATAAATAGGGCAGCTAAGTGGTGCATGAACTGTTAAGGCATGATGAAATAGAAAATATTGGTAAGAGGCATAATTTCCATTTATGGATGGAAATCAGAAAATTAGTGGAAACAAAAAGGAGAAAAATAGAATGGTCATGTAACAATGAATGTGAATGAGAGGTAACTGTAGGGAGTTAAGGCACAGAAGAGAGAATAAGCAAAGATATTATTATAATTCTATATAAGAATAAACAATGTTATGCTCTGTGTGATCCCCAAAAGGGCTGTCATACGAGTCTGTGATGTCTCATGAAAATCCTTTCAAAGGAAACCCTGCTGCAATTTCATGTCAAGAAGACTTTTCCCTGCCTAAAGTAGAAGAGGCCAGATAAATCCAAAGAGTGTCCACAGATTAAGAGAAGCACCTATAGAAATGTAATGTCAAACAGCTCCAGACTGCATACTTTCCTGTCTACATTTGTAGACACACCACTCCTGCTTCCAGCATCTTTCCCTGCTGTGTTTTGATTTCCTGAGAATCCTCTTCTGCATTGTAGCTGTAGGATGGCTCCTAGTTTTCCCCAGAACTAATATCTGGTTAGGGTGGTTAACTCTTCTTATCTATTGTCCCAGTTCCTGTCCTCTGGGATTCTCCTGCTGGTGTTGTGTCTCGTGGTTGTGTGCACTAGGAAAGGGACAGAAGATGATGTTGGTTTTAGTACGGAGAAGTGGAGCTAGCATATAAAGCATACAGTTCTGACAAGCTGAACCCATCTTTCTGTTTCAGTTTTTCAACTCCCATTGGCATATTTTACTAATCCAATGTTATTAAAGTAACTAAAACTAAAACAAGTTGTAGGCCCTGAAATCTTCTCTGCAAGATATAGAACTGTGCTACATACATAGGAAGATCTTTCGTAATTCCAGTCTCAGAGAGGGCAAAACCAGAGCTGTGTACAACTGATGTACATTGCTGTGTGACCTTGATACTTGCACTATCACCAACAGAAGTTTGCAAGCATCATGTTTTGTGGAGAAAGATTAGAAGAAACATCAACTGAGAAACAGAAACCTTGGCTATATTGTATTAAAAACAAGCACTAGCACCTCCAGTGAGTGTGAGTCTCCATCTGAAAGATAAAAATTCCCTAAACCATCCATTATCTGAAATAACATTCAGCACAGTAGCACCAAATAAACAAATAAGTCTTTCATTTACATATTTACTTTACAGTTCTGAGATATTGCTCAATAGTATTAGGTGCACAGTACAATATAGTTTTGTAACAATCTGTGTAACATGCTAATCCCTTGCCAAGATATGTATTGGCATAAGAAGACTGTAGCACCTTTATGATATCTCTGGAATGAGTAGCGTGTAGTGCTGAAAGATATGTATGGCATTAGCTCAGAGATTGCTAAAGGAGCTCTCCAGTATCATTTGCAATGGTATTTGCATATGATAACCTGAAATTCTGTCTTAATGCTGACATATAGGGTTAAGAGTTACTATCAGGATCCTGACCTAAGACACCTGATATTCATATACATTACAAAGTATATTTTTTTAACCATTTAGTGTTTCTGGAGACACAGCTTCCATGTGTTTTCCATGATACTCAGTTCAGCTCTGACAAGTTCATTGAAGTATGTTGTTCTGATATGCAGCTCAGATTTGTTCCATTTGCAGAGGAGGAAACACATCTTCTAGTTAACCAGTCAAAGATCCAGTGCTGGAGCCAAACCTAAATTAATTATTTCTAGTTTGTGTCAATAGGAATAAAGGCTTTGCAGACTGCATTCTGCCTTCATGGTAAATCTTGTCTTCTAACCATAGTTGAGAAGGATTAAGCATTTGAAATGAACAATGAAGGTTCTGAGAAGGAAGTGCTATGTGGATTATGTAAAGGGTTTAGATTCCTAACTGCAGAGGCAGTAGCTTAACAAAGATCATGTGAATATTTCTGATTTGTTCAGAGGAGTGGCAGATGGGACACCATCAAATGTATCGTTTAAATAGGCTATAAAAACAGAGCCTTGCTAAATCTCAGCATTGTGATGATTTCAGCAAGCTCACTGGAACAAGTTATTTTTGGCAGGACAGAATGAAGGTAGGATTTGGGATCTGTACTCAGGACACAATTTTCTGTTTATTTAGGGAAAAGGAAATGAGAGGCAACATTACAACTTGGGATAAAGTAAGCATAAAATAACTGCCGTGAAAAACTAAGGTAAAACTGATCTCTCTTCAGGCTGATAGATGTGTCTGCTTGGCTTGGTGGAGGAGAGATGAAAAGAAAATTTGGTTTTATTTTGGATTGGATTGTTGTCTGGAAAAGGCAACCTGTGAGGCCCTTGGGGGAGAAGGGGGAACTTTGTTTAGCTCTCTTACCCATATTTTCGATACAAGATCTTGCACTTTCTGAGGTCCCTTTTTAAAGCATTGCTCCAGTTAACTTTCATAGTCTTGTCACCTAGTGTTTGGAAGCCATGTGTAAAATTTTGATAGTAATGAAATGCCTCTTGTTAATTTGAAATAGAATGATAATTAAGTTTATAGATTTCCAATATTCTGTGCTATTGAATTTTCTTAAACTGGTCCATTAGTAAGGGTGAAAGAACTGTGATTCTGTGATCCATGCAATGTTTTCATTGCTATATCAGCACTGGTACTGAATTTGTAACCAGGAGAACTGAGGTTATGAAATTAAATTTGAAGTAGAACAAAAGACTGAGGAACATTGTATCTGAATATGGATCTTGATGAATTCAAGGAGGAGTTATATGACTGACTAGGGTGTTCTTGAATATTTTAAATGGATTAGGAAGGGTCATTAGACTGTGTGTCTTTTTGTTTAAATCAATTTTCTGTTAGTTCAGGATTGCCACTAATTACCTGGAGGAATGAAGAAGGATTCTTTCCTCTGTCTCTCCTTTATGCATTCTTATTTCTTCATAATTATATTTGTTATTTCTTTACTTTGTCTTTGCTCGGAACTGAAGATGAGAGTCAGAACATGATACAGTGTCATTCCTATAGGAAATTATCAGGATTCTGTTTATGTTTTCCTCCAATGCTTAGCAATGCATCTGGCTTGAAATTGCAAGATGTGAAAGTATTAAGGAATTATTTTCTCCCCCCATCCTCTCATCCCTGCTTATGCTGGCAGAGTCTGTTGGGATTTTTATTTTTCTGTGATCTTCTGTTTTATGGAGTCAAATTCACTTCCTGCACTTAGTTGAACTACTTTACTATAACTTCTTGACATGCAAGACTGATAGTGCTGCTAAGTACGATTGCTCATTTTTTCTGTGTGATGTCTGAAGAGTTGGATTTTTTCATCTTTTTTACTAAAGTTATACATTACAGGCTTCAGGTGTTTTTCACCTGCTATGTATATATGCATGGGCAGAATGGGTGTTGATGTTAAATTTTAATGTAACATCTACTACATATGTTTAGGGCTTCGGGGAAAACTCAACATAGTGATCAAGGTAGTCCCCGCCATCATTTACACCCTCGTTGAGCTAGGAAATGTCTCTGCCACAGTCATATAAGCAGCAAAATCAACACAGTAGTTTACTTTAATCCTGAATGCATTTAAAGTTTTACTTAGAAAAATCTGTCGGTTTAGAGTATTTTTTGTTATGAAATACTGTAGGCTGTACCCTCAATCTGGTCTACATGATTGCACCAGTAATAGAATCAATCTGTTTAAACTCAGATTTCTCAGTAAAGGAACTAGAGTTCCAGGGAGAAAATATATGAGGATCAGTGATCTTAAAACTATTGCCCAAAAGACTTGAAATCTAATAATCCTAACATTTTTACTTTTCAAGAAGATCAAAGCACTCCTAGCCTTTTGAATACCTTTCTGTGTGATTTAGAAAGCAAAGATTAATATGCAAGTGTAAAGGCTTTGAGCTTGCTTGCACATTAAGGGTGCTGAATATTACATAATTGATAAAAAAGGCTCATTAGTTAAAACAAAGGATTGTGTGAATATTAATGAATGACTTAAGGTCATAATGGCTTAATTTCTTTACTATCAATATGGACTTAATTTTTGAGATGTAAGGTGATGTTAGGGTGTTGGATAGGAGGCTGGAGAACGTTATGATAGGGTAATACCAGCTCTGCCAGTGTCGCTACATTCAAGTATAGGGTAGTTGGGCAGGGATGGGGTGAAGCAACCATTTTTTTGTGCTCTTCTTTCAGTGATACTGTTTATATTTTTAAATTTTTTTATTCTTTGGATTAATTTTCGTATAAAAGTTATAAACTTCAAAAGTTATCTGTGAAACTTCTAATGTGCAGATGTGTTTTTTCGGGGAGTGTGCTGAGACAACAAATGGGAGAGACAATATCTTGTTATGCAGCTCCATACAGGGCACAGAGGTTGATTTATTCTTGCTTGGTGTGAATTCCTAACTTTGCTTTGGCTTCCTACAGCCACTGTGGGGGTCTTGGAAGCTTAGGAGAACCTACAGTGCAACGCTGAAAACGTTGCAGTTTCAGAACCTAAATGAGAAAATGAGGCTCAGTTGTTCACCAGCAAATGTGAGCCTGGTGCTTAGTAAAAAAGGTCTTTTGTGACTGTAATAGTTGTTCACTAAAAATGGTAAACATTTATTTGTTTCCAGACTGAAGAAACAGGACAAAAAGAGCAGAGAAACCTATGTTGTAGATCAGGTAAAATTGATTTCACTGTAGTTAAGTCACAGAGTAATTTCTGTTGAAAGGGATGTCCATAATCTGAGAATTAGCAAGCTCTTCTTTAATGAGCTGGCAAACTTAAAAAGGGAGCTAAGAATTTGAATGATCCAGAGGGGCCATCTTAATGTAAAATATATTTACACAGGCTTTTTTAGAGCAGTAATATATTTGCAAAGAGAAAACTATTACGTCACATATCTATTAGATGGGTCAGATACATTGGTGAGTGCCAGCAGGGAAGAAAGGAACGAGAGATACTCAGGACCTGAGGAACTGATGAGGAGCCAAAGGGGAAGAGCCCAGATAAGGCAAGCAGTAACACAACTAACACCTCAATTGACAGAAGTTTAGGGCTAAATTCTTGGGTCTTAAGTGAATGCACAATCAAGTGATGTGAGAACAGAGGCAGCAGAAGCAACAGTGTTCAATACTTGCTGAACCAGTGGAAGGGCAAAGCAGTACTGCAGGTCCTACTGCCTGGCAGCATGGAGCCCATCTAAGAAAGAATGCAGGGAAACAGAAGTTCTTTTTTCAGTCTCATCAGAAGAGGGAGATTAGGAGCAGGGGAGAGTTAAATATTTCTCAGCTGTTTCCCTGGCAAACCAGGGAAGTTGTTTTATTTGACTCACACATAGAAAAAAATAGAATTAATAGATGTCTTAATTAAACACACCTGAACAGGAATTCCTACAATACATGTTGAAAGTACAGCTTGCAGCAAGTATAGATCCTGTGTGTAGATGCAGAAAAGCATGGAATTCTTGAACATTATTACACTCGTGTTTGATGATGTGACATTAGAAAGAAATGTGATATCAGAGATTTTTTTTTTTAATAAATGACTACATCAAAAGTATTTATAAGGTAAGGCTGAAAGATAAGTATAGACTCAGAGCAAGAAGATTCATCAGAGAAAATGTGTAGCAGATGTTTAATGCATACTGTGATGTGACACAGACATTTTTCTTGTTTCCTATTTGAAAATATATGAATGGAATAACATGCTGAATCAGGTAAGAATAAACTGCTAGTGCTATACAGCTGTCCTTGCTGAAGGATAACCTTTATCTCATGTAATTACATTTACAGTTGTATTACAATAGAGCTATATACAAATGGGGTGATGTGGTCATAAATCCAAAAGCCATAAGTGAGGCTATTATAATGTTGAGTGTATCTTGCGTAAGTCTCCCTGGTGCACTTTCTGGTCACCATCTGTAAGGAAGCCAAGGATCTGCAGATCAGTTTTAGTGGGAATAAGACTAATCTGTGTAGGGGTCACACTCCAATGTAAAATATGTATGGATTTATCAGTGGGAGTCATTACCAACATACCTTACTGCTGCTTTGTGCATCATTGTGTATACTAGCTCAAGTGGAAAATCAAGGGACAGATTAATGCCATGCATCTGCAAAACCCCTTTGAGAGGAGCAGACACTGCTGCCCATAAATTTAAAGCTTTGAAGAGGTTAAAATGGGTGAAGGTGAAACAAAGATTATTGTGCTTATCAACATATCACCTCACTCTGCAGGGCTTGATTTTCTTCCCCCTTGAAGTCAATTGCAAGGCTTCTATTAAAGATAATGGTTGCAAGATTTGAGTATTTCTGATCTGTAGAAGGGCTACACAGAGAGCTCTTCAGTGTTTTCATTAGGTCAGAAAAAGAAATAAAAAAAAATCCTGGAACAATGCCACAAACAACCTACATGTTATTTCCAAAGCGTGATACTGAAATCTGTTTTAGAGTCAAAAGGAGGGGCTAGGGAGGGGGTTGTTGTATTTTGTTTATTCCTGTAAAATAAGTCATCTAGTGGGGAGGGGTGAGTTTTGGTAGTTGGCTTATGTGCACTGTTACCATGGTGAGTTACAAACAATTCCTGTCTGGATCCTGGTGGTTTCGTGTGCTCGCTAAAGTTAACAGTGTTACTGAGTGAAGTATTTAGTTCAGATTTCCTGGCTTATAATTTTTCGGTTGAAGAATTCTGGCAGTATGTTTGACTCTCTTAATAATTAGCTCCTGATAAAGCAGATTGAGGTGGCATCCTATCCTTAGATAAACATTGCCTGGAAGGTGTGAGATGTACTAAATATGGGAAATGGAAAAGAGCTGCTGGCATTCCATGAGATTTCTGAGTGTTCTTAATGGAGTGTTTGCCAAGGCTCATTCAAAATGAATTGGATGGGTTGCTTTTTAATAGTTCATGGGCAGTGACCCATATAAAAAACTTGCTAAGAAATAATTAGTATTTGGTTTAAAATTTAAGTACTTCACTTGTGTTACATATCTTAAAGAATTTTTTGAAAGAGACCTCCTACAAACAGATCATTAGACACTTTTTAAATGTATAATTGCTGCCTTCTTGATATCAGTTAACTGTTTCAGGTGGAACAGACCAGCCTGAAAAGTTCTTAGCTTTTGTTGCTGAAGAGAGGAACCAGGATATGAGCTGAAGGGCATTAATCCACAAAGTTGCAATTAAATATGGAAAATAGGTGCTGTCCATGCAAGGGTGAAAGCTGGAAGCAATGGACTCTAATGTTTATCTGTTCTAGGACTGGAAGCAGGCTGACAGTACAAAAATCTAATTTGGAAAATGGCTGGTCATGTCTCAGATTCTGGGTGAATATACAGACCTTATTCCCTAAGAGAAATTTGGAAGTCAGCCCTGAAAGCCAGCTATCCAGCCTGGTTGGATATCCAGCTCATAAACGTGGTGGTCACAAATTGTAGTGAGCTTTCTAGAACCGTTTAGGTTTGTTTTACTGTTGGATTATTTACTGTCAGACTTTTTACTGTCCTTACAGATGAAAAGACAGTTAATATGTCATCTTGTTCATTATGCAGAATATTATGTGTCCCTCAGACTTGCATAAGAGCTGGATTTGAGACAGATCCATGGAAGGATGTGCTTTGTCTCACTGTGCTCCCTTTAGTCCCACCTGTGTCTGTGGCACTGTGGAAAAAATGAGTTCTGACTCCAATGTTTGTATGTCTCTGGTTGGAAATGGATTAATGATGGACTGCAGTAGTTGGCTCTTTTGGA
The DNA here is from genome assembly GCF_032191515.1 of Phaenicophaeus curvirostris. Classification (NCBI taxonomy): domain Eukaryota; kingdom Metazoa; phylum Chordata; class Aves; order Cuculiformes; family Cuculidae; genus Phaenicophaeus; species Phaenicophaeus curvirostris. The sequence continues at coordinate 11,410,191 of NC_091396.1, forward strand.
CTTGAAAGTGGGAGGAAAACAAACAGTTTGTGACCAAAATTCATGGCTAGGTAGACTCCTGATATGGTGAGATAATACATACTCGTTGTATGTAACATTGTGCAGATAGGTGGCTCTTTAATTGTGTGTCCTACATTATTGTAGGCAAGAAAGTCCTGAACTCGGATTTTCATATCTGTACGTAATACAAACCGGTGTCAATTTTTTCTTAGGTTTTCCTAGGCAAAAGTGCTTGTATTCTCCTAGAGTAAAATATTTAGGATATTTATTAGTAAAATATTTAGGAGTCACCTTCCCTGGAGGTGTTTAAGGGATGGGTGGACAAGGTGCTGAGGGACATAGTTTACTATTTGATAGGAATGGTTGGACTTGATGATCCAATGGGTCTTTTCCAACCTGATTCTGTGATTCTGTGATTATAATTAACTTGTCAGCAATGCATAGTTGTTTGCATTAAAACAGAACTATGCAAATAATGATTGTTGGCACAGAATTTCAGCCAGTATAACAATGAAATAAAGCCCCATTAGATACAAGTAATTTTCAAATTGAGGTTATTTTCAATTAAATAATGATCTCCCTGGCTGAACAGAGGAAAGGGGCATGTCAGTCAACCAAGCAGGAAGAAGGACTTTTAAACAAATGGAAACTAACATAAATATTAAATCATGGATTAATTCCATACTTACATAGCAGTAATTCCCCACTAGTAGACAGCTGCCTATAAAACTTTAGTTATAAGGAAGTCTCTATAGGCTGAATTTCCTTTTTTTTGCTGCAACGCTTATTTTAAATTTGATCATTCTCCTGCTCTTGTTCTACTTTTAGGAAAGCTGTAATTCTTTCTGCACAAAGTCCAAAAATATGTCAGTTTATCATAATGCTTGTATTAGTGAAATACACTTGTAATTAATTTTAAGTTATTCACTTGCTAAGTAGTTGCATGTATTGGCCAGCTTCTAGATCAGTTTGACTTTCTTAACTACAGCCTTCCAAAAAAGTAGGCATAAGTCATATTTGGAAGAAGCTTCACTAGAATGTATCACTAGAGTGTTAGTAAATGGATACTTTTACATTTTTGCCTGAAGGAGATGTAGGAAAATCAAAATGCATCATAAACCTCTGTGACCCAAAAGTGTGTTTTGCCCTCTCTGTACATTCCTGAAAGGTCAGTTACTTGCAAGTAGATCTAAACAGAACCTGAATTCTCTTATTACTGGGTTCTGTAAAATATTTTATTTTCCAAGTAGAAATTTATCCTATGACGTGATTGATCCAATATACCAGTCAAATAGTTACTCAAACAAGAAGTACTAAGCTATTCTTTTTCTCTTTAAGTAACTGTGGCTTTTGCAAAATTTCTGGTCTGTCTACATTTGTTCACAAGTAAGATATCATGTTAAAGGTAAAAAAAAATATTTGAGTAAGAGAGCTCCAAAACTGTTTGAGTACACATAGTATAGGTTCTATCAGCCATTAGTGAATGGAACACGAATTTGGCTTCCTGTCAAAACATACCAGTCTCTCAGTAAGTGTATAAATACTGATGTAAGTTTGCTAGCCTTGACTTCTCACTGCCTCACTGTTTATGGAGTTGCTTATGCCTCCAAACAGTGTGTTTAAAACGTTACTAAATCAGAACAGCTGTTAGGCCACACTGCTGGTAGCATGGACATAAGTAACTTTGTAAGTACAACAGTGGAACATGGGGTTACAATATTTTTTTCAGTAAGGATATTACATTGTAGAATTGCTTGCAACTTTCTCAAAGATGGCTTAATGTTACATCTTCTTTTTCTTCAATATCAAGTGCAACTCACAAACCTCTGCGCTGGCTGGATGTTCCGTGCAAGTCTGTGCTCTGTTCCGTGTTTCTCCTGTGCAACTGGCTATAAATAGGATGCGATGTTTCCTCAGTCACACACCTTTTCTTTTGGCACTCAACAGTATAGTTGAGAAGTGCAGATGGAAGAGGAATTTGCTCATTGCCAGAGGAAGCTCCAAAATGGAAAAAGGCTTAGCTAGGTGATTCACAGGGATTTTGTTTGGTTTTTACCTTTGGTTTGTTTGTTTCCTCTAAGTGGCTGCCATCATTGTGTGAGGTTTGAGGGTCAGAGTACTGGACCAGTTGCTCCTGCTCAAGGTGGACCTAGCCTGTGACAACAGTGTTCTCCTCATGATAGTTTGAAGCTCCAGACTCACAATTTATGTCTTTTAGACTTCTGTTCTTTGAAAATTAATCACAGAGCAAGAATGTTTACTATGTAAAAATCAGTGGGTTTGGAGTATTTGCTCAAATCAGTATCTGAACAGTAAAGCTGAGGGGCTGGTATGTCATATGTTTGGTCACTTCAGTTTGGAGTGAGTATGATATCACTGAGTATGATATAAATTGAGGTTATAGCTGAGCTATGGAGAGTTAGGAAAAAATTCAGTTAAACTTCAAACATCTTTTTCTCTCTGCACATGAGCATGTATACTCTTTAAATATTAACCAGATGTTCCATATTATAATAATCAAGGATGACTATTGCTAACCATTCATCTTTTGCTTCCTTTCATATAATATAAGAAAAAATTGCTAAAACTACCTTTTAAATTATTAATCTGAGACTAGATGGCCAAATAGTTCTTTTTCCTCTCTTGTGCCCAAGCTTCATGCCCTGACAGAAAGACAGATAGCCTAGAACTACTGTGATGAAAGAAGCATAATCAGGGGTGAGAGGGTCAGTTACAGAGAAATTAGATAGACAAATAACCACAGGTTCAAGAAAATGCTTAAATGAACAGCATAGTTTGCAGTATGTGTTGGCAGTTATTTTAAGATGCATAAAACAGTGAGTTCACAATGTCCTAATTTTGCAGGGATATGCTGTATAGACCATAAATCCTGTGCACACTATTTGAAAGGGGTCAGAATCTGATTTATAAATCTGATTCAAAGCTTGCTGAAGTCAAAAGAAAACTCTCTGTTATGTTTAATAGGGTTTAGGTATTTTTTAAAAAAAAATTGCTGAGAAATGGGAGAAGTAAATTTTTCCCAGGATGCATCCACCTTTTTGTATGTCTGTCACTGAAACAGGAGAAAACAATTATAAAAATCCTAGCCTGTCTCTTACTGTTCTATTTTAACTTTATTTCATAATACAGTGAGCCTGGTGAACCTATAGAGTGAAGATGTGAAATTATTCATTACCTGCTATTATACAAAAAATGGAGGTGCATGTTCACCCCAAGGATCTGCATGAATAGTAGATTTGGGAAGATGTGTCCTGTAACAATGTCCTTTCCACTACAAAATGAACCAGAATACAGTTGGTGTTATTTAGCCCATTGAACATATAATCTTGTAGCTATCTTCTGGCAAAACCCACAGGATGATGTTTCCTACTGATGAACATGCATGCTGCTCCACTGAAACTACTGAGCTGTATCATCACAGCAAAGAACTTGGTCTTTATTTGCTGCTGTTGTTTGGTTGTAAAGGTCCCACTCAGGACTTGGGTTTATTTGTCCTACGTGCTGAAGAAAACAAATGTAGGGTGAATGCAATGAAAGACACTGTAGCAAACAGTCATTAGTGCAAGTCTGCATCAGTTTGCCTTTCAAAAGAAAAATGGTCCTTAAATCAAGTACCAGAAATAAGATTCTTCTGAAAGAAGGGAAAACAGTCAGTTTTGAGTTTGCTCTTTTGCAGGAAAATAGAAATTTTAATGCTGCTATAATTGCAGGCCAAGGCAGACTTTGGTAAGTATACTGGGACATAAGTGCATTTAGGTCTGCTCTTAGTGAGGGTAAATCGTAGAGCTGTCAAGTTGTGGCACGTCTATGAAGTGCTGAGTAGAACCATTGCTGGGAGTGATGAAATTAGTGTGCCAAAGGAGAGGGAAGAATGCAGATCTGTCAAGCAAACCTGTTAAAGTTTTGAAGCAAGTTTAAAACAGTACAGATGTCTTGACCATCTGCTGAGAAGTATGTGTGGACATAATTGCACAGAACAACTGTCATTTCATTTTGAAAAAACCCCACTCGTTTTTCAGGAAATATGCAGCCAAAGGAAGCAGCATCTCCCTCCCTCCAAAGCCCCGGTCCTTGAAATAGCTGTATGTTCTTTGTTTAACACTGAGTACCAAACAATCTGATTTATTTGTGGCTCTTCTTTTGCATGTAAGGATTTACATCTAGCCTGTCTGTTAGAAGAGTTGGAGCCTCTTGCAGCTTAACATGCCTGAACCATACATCAGAGTTGATGACAAAACTACCAGGATACTCTTAACTGTAATGATGCTTCCAGGGCTTTGTTCTTACGGTTTATACTGCTGGAACCTTTGGCAGAATTATATCTGTGCATTACGTGGCTGCTTGTCCATTATTTTTATTACCAAGAAAGAGAGTGTGAGCCTTGATCATGGGAGTATTGCTGTCCCTTTCAGTGCATGTCAGAGCTGTAAAAGCCACAGAGATGTAATTGTAAATAGATAAGATTTAATAGAACCTAATGAAGGCAGCATATATTTTCTTCTGCTCAAGTCTACCTTAATGGAGAATTTTAAGTATTTCAATTCACAAGCGGCTGCAGTAAATTCCAATCACCATTTTAAAGGAGGAATTTTTTACTCCAGCTTCCTAAGCACAGACACAGTTTTAAGTAGAAGTTCAGTTTTATGTGGTAGGAATAAAAAGTAAATATCCCATGACTGACCTCAATCAAGTGATTAAATGTTTCTGAGTGTGAGGCATTCGCTGCGAATTGTTCCCAATTGCTGGGTTTGTCATAGCGCCTTTGCTAATTTGTGATTTGTACAATGAAAAAAACAGAGATATGTAGGTAAGTAGTTAAAATAGTATTATTTGTCTCACACAGACATTTTTGCATCTGCATTTTACATTACTGTTACTTGGGTGATGACTTTTGGTTTCCCTATGTTTTATTCTTTCCTTCGGAATAGAACATGTATTTGCAGAGACTAATGTTTTTCAAAAACAGGATCCATTGTAAGCAAGGAAATCAATAAAAACACGTTTAGAGAAAAAAAAATTATACATCTGGAGAAAATGTCTGGCTTCATCCTGAGAGGGATGGTTAGGGTTTTTATTTTATTTCACTGTCTTAGCAGATTTTGCTAGTGTTACTTTAGCTTTAAGACATATGAATTTATCAGTTTGACTTCAGCTTGTTAAAATAGAAATATGAATAGGTAGAGACATAAATTCTAAAATGATCAAACTGTTTCTTCCAAGATTCGAAAGTGATTCAAGAAGTCAATGACCTAAGGCTCCATTTTTTCCATAGTTTTATTTTCTTTATATTATTCATAGCACTGGGGTTTTTTTGCAGCTGGCTTTTGAGAAGCTGAATTATTTTACTTCCTTCTGAAACAAATAAAGCTGTTTTAAATATTGTATGTATAATATTGTTATAGCTTTTATTGGTCTTACTGAATTAACATTTTCTGTAATTTGCTAAAGGAAGAGAAACATTGAATACAGAAAAAAATTATAGTCAGACTTGTTTTCCATGAAGGTGTCTCATAATACCAGTGATACAGGCTCTTGTCACATGAAGCTAGTTCCAATATTTGAGCTCTGTTCAGAGTTTAATTATATTGCTCTTTCAGGAAGGAAAGGGGCAATGTTTGCTTCCTTTGCCTCATATTTGTGGCTGCATTGCCAGTATAAACTAACTCTTGGCGAGTTCTGCTGGCATCTGCCCTCAGATCTGTGAGATGCGGCAGGTAAACTTTTAAGGTAACAGGCAGGTTTTCACCACATGCATAAAGTTTTAACCTTTTTCTCTAAAACTCTCCCAACCATGAAAACCTTCCAGTAGGTTTCTGGAAAGCCAAAGTAAGCAATTGAAATTCCTATAGAAGACAGTGCAGAAATAGCAAAAACATGAACGTAAAAGCACTGCTGGTTCCCAGTAAAGCCAATGGGCATTAATTCATCCACTGGAATATCTGGCAGTTACCTCACGCACCATTGTTGTACACGTAGATCCACAGACTCCGCATTGAGCATTGCTTCACTGTGAGGGTATGTTTTCCTTGTGCCTGTTTGCAAGGGATTTGAAGTGCTTCAGAAGTGTTGGCATGCTCACTCATCAGCTCTGGTCATTCCTGCTGGGGATATTTAAAAGGTTGTTATTCCCAGCTCTTCACCAGAAGCTGCTTGGAGCCTGCACTGCTCAGATGGAAGAAGGGCCGTGTTTGGGCTTCTGGGCTACTGCCATTCCTGGCTGAATAATTAAGTTAGATCACCACTGGTGATACTATATATGAAAATATTGGCCTGGGAACTGCAGTAGTTGGGAGATCAAATTTTCACAGCCCCTGTGAAACTCAAGTGATGCAGAAATCACAGTTCCCAATTATGTCAGCTAAAACTAAAGGACGGTGAATTGGTGTCACACATCAAAAATGCTTCTTTTGAGTGTCAAGGAAACATTCATAAAGAACTTCTGTCTTAGGAAAGCTTGATTAATGAATTGTTAAGGAGTCTGGGCTGCTGAGAGATGAGGCTTTGCTACTTGAGATATTATGCTGTATAAACAGATGCTCAGACTGGTACCAGTTTGTAGGAAGCTTGTTACTGTTCCTCCTCTTGAATTTTAGTAGAGCAACCATGACCTGCCTTTTCTTCTCCTATATGAGTTAAATTTATGTAAGTTACTGACTTGAATATTGTTAATTTTTTGTTCTCTGAATTCCCTGACTTTAGAAGTTGGTTGCAGTGGCACAATTACTACTGAAGAAATTAAAGAATGAGTAAAATGGAGGTTCCTTAGTGAATTAATTGCAAATCAACAAAACATAGAAAAGCTTGCCTGTAGGGTCTGTTGCATCATACATATGCATTTTAATGTGTTAATTGAAGCTAAAATCATCTACAAAGGTGTCTGTGAGCAGATATTTAATCTTATTTAACATTAAGGAATACTGAAGAAGGAAGTGCAAAAATGTATTGTATTAATAATCCTAAAACTAATTTGTCTACATGTCTAAACAGTCTCTGAGGCTTGGGGGAAGAAATGGCTTGTATCCTTCCTCTTTTCACTTTCTGCTTTGTGAATCTCCATTCTTCTATTCATAAGCATTAATCCCTTACAGATCATTTGTATGTAATTTAAAACTGGTCATTTAGATGTAGGTGAATTGCTGTACTACAGAGATGTTTGGGATTTGTGTTAAACATTGAAAGAGGCTTGAGAAGTATCTTGATTTATCAATTATGTTATCATATTTTTTTTGAGAAAATGGGAATTTTTTCAAAAGATTTTATTATCAGAACAGTTTTACCAGTTATTGAACAGATCTAAATACCATATTTGCAGTTCACAGCATACCTAGGGCTATAAGGGCATGTATTTCATTCTTGAAGTACTCTGTCACCATGTGTGGAGCCAGATGCAGCCCCAGTCTAAATGGGAAAACACGTACCCACACCTGTATCAGACGTTGTGAACATACGATGCACTTGTTGTTGGAAGGAACTGGATGGAAAGTTTGCCTGTAACACCCTCTGGTGAGTTTCTGCCTGATTGTATCACTCAGTCATGGGCCAGGTTAGAGACACATCTTAATTTCTGACTTCCAGATTGCATCTTGTTTTATAAATATTTAGGCTGTTTGTATCATATAAAATTTTTTTTCCCTCATTTACTTTCTTTCTGGAAACCCTTTCCAATGCCTAAATGAGCTCACTCCTCGTTCCTTAGATTCCTAGAGTAACATTTGTATTAGAAAATGCACTCTGGAAAGCTCTGCTCTGATTCTTAGCAGCAGAGATCTCTTACACCGACACAGACTATACGCCAACTGTTTGATCAGGGCTTTTTATAGCATCTCCAGAACATTATTTGCTGGCCATCCTTGGAGGTACTGCACCAGCTAGACTGTAACTCAAATATCACTATAATACATAAATTGTGTTTCTGGTTCTAAGATATGTATTAGTACAGAACCAGGGAGGAAGCCTTTGAGTCTGATCCCACATATTTAAAGAAAATCAAAACAACAAAACCATCACTAGACACTGTACAGAATTATTTCAGTTTTCTTTATACTGCTGATGGTGACCAGAATCTATGTCAAGGTTTTCTTTTTTCCCACCCTCTAGTTAAAAGTGTATTTAAAGGCCATGTCTAATACGTCAGTGTTTTCTGTATTTATAGCTATTAACTATGGCATCCTTCCAAGTTCTATTTTAGGATAACTTTTGTTCAGTTTCTGTGTGGTGCTCTATTTTTCCCCCCTCCCCCAGTGCAATGGGGGCTTCTGTTCCCTTGCTGGTATTGTAAGTCTGATTTTAAGCTTCCTGTAAAAGCTCAGAAGGTATCTTTATCATTATGATGATTACCTGACATTCTTGAATAACTGCATCTTTTAATATTTAGAAGCTAAAGCTGCTCATCAAGCTTTTTGGTCTAAACCTTCCTCTTCTCTGATCTTTTTAGAAATCACACCTCGCTTCTCCAATTGTTTCTAGTATTCTGGTATTTCACTGGGGTGTTTGTTTTTTAATATTTATCTCAGATTTCGCAGGAGGTGAAGATGGCATATTTTTATCTAAAATATATACCAGAAATTTGCTGATGAGGTTGTGGTATGTATGCTTATGCCTTCCCACAGGGATTATTTTTGAGCTAGAGGTTTCCAGATCAAGTTACAGAACAGGCTCCAGATGGTCTGGAATCCTTCTTTAACAATCTATAGCTAATTAAACATTCACTAAAATTTACTCTGTTGTTAAAACTGAGCACAGGCTTTCAGAAAAGCAGCATATTGATTTTTAGCTTTACTTTCCGTAATTTATATACTTTGTTTTGTTACTTAGTGTTTTTCATTGCTGGTCCTTGCATCTATTTTAGTAGTCCCTTTTCTCCTGTGGTACAGGGGCTGCTAGGTTCCTTGTATCTTACCATTCAGTCAATAGAAGAAATTAATACAGCTTTTTGTTTTTCTAAGTTACTTGGAAGAGGAAAAGAGTAAGATTGTGCTGCGACCAATACTTGCAGCAATCTCTACTTGCCACTCTGTTCTATGGAACAAGAGAAAGGGAGGTGGATCTGGCAATCATGCTACAGAAGGTGAAATAGATCATGAAAACAGCATTTGTTTTCTTTGTGGTCCTGATTTTAGGGTAAAATAAAATTGAGATATATGGTGGCTTGGACTACACAGTGACTTTTTATATCTGAATGCAAAGGGTACAGTACAGTCAGTGCAGGTAGTCTTTCTGACTGCCTGTAGTCAGAGAGACAAATCAAGGAATAAACACTTTGACTTATCTCTAAGGAGAGCAGATTCTGCTCCTTAATGAGCAGAATCAGACCAGGATTCCCAATGATATTTTTCTGTCATGCCATCAAATCAGGCTGAAGTATTATCCGCTATTTATTTAACAGTGGAATTTATTTAAAAAAAGATTTATTTATTCCACTCTAGAAGCAGTGTTAGAGAAGTATTTCCTCACTATTATAGAACCAAGGTGCTACAACATTGCAGGAATATTTTTATAGCACAAATATATCAGTAAAAGTTAATAAATATCCTTTCTGCTTCTTACATGCCTGAATATTGGTCATAGTACTGTCACTATTGTAACTCCATGAGCAAAGTTTGACTCAGGTTAACTCTCGATCTGATTCAATAAAACGTTATCAGCTTCCATGACAGAGTTAGGACCAAACTTCTTATATAGTTTGCTGATTAGAAGCCAGCATATTCTTCAGTTCTTAAGACAAACTTGAGAAACGGATTTCAGATCCATGTTATTCTGCAGTTTCTCCATAGGAATAGTTAGGTAAGAAAATGGCTACTGAATTTCTTTACAGTGAAGTACTAGGATTCAAAAGCCTGCAGAATGATTGGTACATAACATGCTGCTTCTGAAAACTCGCTTCTCTCCATGATGTTTTGCTGAATGTCGAAACATGGTGTGCTCTGGGAATAACACTGTAGTTTTGGAACAAGTTAGCTACGTTATCATCCCTCCAAACATTGCCTTAAGGCATCTTAGTAAATTCAGAAACTTTCTTACTACCCGGATTTCTGTTAAATAAGTGTCTGATACCAGTGTGAACTAATTCTCCCAAACCAGTTTCAGGTGGTGTGATGCAGCTACAAAACAGTACAAAAAGACACCACCATGTCCAGAAAATCTTTGACATTGAGACAATTTTGCATCATTGCTATTGATATTAATGGTGACATCAACAGAGAGAGAAAGCCTTAAATGGAAACAGAGGAATTTTGAGGTTTATGTATTTTAGAATGCAATGTTCCCAGGATTTCCAGATAGCTTCTAGATGTATCAACACTGTCCTGCTGGACCTATCCTTTTAGAAAAGTGCTTAAACATGCATTTGAGTCCAAACACGATGGTACTGCTTACTTCCCTTACACTGCCTGCCCTTCTGAATTTAAGCATGAGTATCTGTGTTTTAAAGACGTGAGGCTGAAACAAAAACCCTGTGCAAATTATTTAGATAGATAGGTACTATCTTGAAAAGATTTTTTCTTTGCAGTTGGTGACTGGGCATAAATTGACTGTAGTGGTCCAAAGCATAAATGTTTCACGTTGTTATACATATATTTACTTGGTTATCATGGTCAGAAAATAAAATTTAAAAAAATATTCATTAATTACATAAAAAATGCCTGAATATGATATGTGATAAATTATATCCCTTATAAATGTGAAAATAAAGATGTGGTGTTTTTTTTATATACAGTACTTTAGTTCTAGAGGCATGTGGGCTACTCTGTGGTAGAGAAAAAAAAGTTAGCTATCAACACAGTCTCTTACAGGATCTGATTTAAAGCATATTAACTTAATCCAAGCTGGACTTCATAAAGTTTCTGGACTGTTCAAGTTATGAAATTGCAGTTGAGTTGCTTTTTAATTAAAAATTTAATGTGCATAGCATCTTAAAACTAGTTGGGTGAGATCTTAAAATTTATGACTCTTTCGCCTACAGCAAATTTACTGATCACTGATCTCCAGAAAAAAATTCTCTTGTAAATAAAACATTGCAGTGATATATCATGAAGGCAGAAAAAAACATTTTGCTGTGGCATTGCACTACTGAAAGTTAAATATTTTGGTTTTAATAAAATTATTTTCTCCCTACTGAAAGGAAATGGGTGAAGAACTTCCCATTGGATCTCTGAGTACAGTCAGTGAATGGTTCTGTGGGATATGAAGTGCTGGAAATACACTCTGGGTACAAATGAGTCTAAGGTAGGCATCTCAGTTAATCTCTGAATGTCAGGAGCCAGTGTCCAGGATTTACTGCATCAAATATATGGTAAACTTTGAGGAAGGACTGAACAGAGAAACACTGGTACAATGCATTGGGTTGTTTGTAATAGCCTGACTGTTTGTCTTTAGGAATCAGAAGGGGCAGGCAGAAAGGAGGAATTTCCCTTTTGTAATCTATCTTCTTTCCTTTGAGGACTTATGTGTCAAGAAAAAAACCATGATATTCAGAGGATTTATGAGAAAAGAGCAGAAATAGAAGCATCTCTTGATTTTCTGGTCCCAGATAGGTCAGAGATAAAGCTAGAGAAACAGAACAACAGCTGTTAAAATAAAGAGGAGAGAAAATTCTGCAACTGCCACTGAGAAGTGTGGTTCAACATGCTGCATTGCTTATCCAGTCCAGGCCTAAGTTATTGTTCATATTGATTGTAAATCAGCATCCTGTATGTCTATACACATGTAATTTCTGATTTCCAAATAAAGACTTGCTCTTTTCTGTACTACTACAGGTGTACAGATACAGCTTAAGTGTACAGTGATAGCTGATGTCCCAGTTTGCAAGTGGGATATTAACCATTATTATTAAGGGGGACTTGAAAGAGAGATGGGGCAGACTTTTTAATTGGGTCTGTTGTGATAGGACAAGGAGTAATGGATTTAAACTAAAAGAGTGTAGATTCAGACTAGATATAAGAAGGAAATGTTTTATGACGAGAATGGTGAAACACTGGAACAGGTTGCCCAGAGAGGTGGTAGATGCCCCATCCCTGGAAACATTCAAGGTTGTGTTGGATGGCGCTCTCAGCAACCTGCTCTAGTTGAAGATGCCCTGCTCACTGCAGGGGGGTTGAACTGGATGACCCTTAAGGGTCCCTTCCAACCATAGCATTCTATGATTCTTATCAGTAAACTTCACAGCAATACTTCGAAATTCATAGTTGCCAGACAAGTTGGTTGTTCCTGCAATGTAAATGCTTAGCTTATAAGTTAAGGATTTTAAGAATTGAACTTTAACTGCTGTGAACCTGTAGGTCTTATGCATAGTAAAAGTTCTACTGTAGCATGAGTGGGCAGAACTTATGTCTCCAAAATATAAAAAATTTGTATGGAAATACCTATGACTCTTACTCAGGTGAGTTTCAGTAAGGTAAGTGCACAACAGAAAATCAAGTTCTTGGATAAGTGCTTAAATTAGTTTTTCTTGCCAGAAGTCGTTAATTGCATTAGACTGTTATAAGTCTGTCCACATATGCTTCATGTTTATATTTGTATTATGTGAAACTGAAATGGCCTTTATTAGATTTGCAACACGCAATGCTAATGAGTCTTATGAGAAAAAGTATTATAATTTTACATCATGTCCATTAAACTTATTTTGAGGGCAGATAAGGTCCCAGGAATTGCTAGTAAAAATTGCGGATGGGGATGTTTGTTGGTAAAAATTCTCTTCCTATGTGTGTTGAAATATGGCTGTATGGGCTGGTGTATTCCAGTAAATCTCAGTGAGTCTAAAAGTCAGAAGCTTACTGCTATGCGATGCGCTTGCAATGAATCTTGTCATCTGTAAATCCAAGTTCTTTCTTTTAAAGGTCAAAACTGCCAGGAAGCATTGATGTACCTGGTATTAACTTTCATTATTTCCATTGGCATTGAAGGAGGAGATACAAATCATTGAGTGTTTCCAAAATTAGATACAGTATTACAATCTGTCCTAGGTCCTTGAGTCTCTCCAAGTCATTTCTTTTCGTGCATGTTTCTATTCACAGTGGTACAAATAGAGCCTGTACTTGTATCCCATTCCTGATGAGATTTAGAAATTGAGTTAAGCAGAAAGAATGTATTTCACTCTGGTCACCTTCATTATTTTAACCCTGTTGTTAGTGGAGCCACAGTTTTGCAGAGCTCCCTCCAACAGATCAACAGATGAATGCTTCTCACACATACTGGGGCTGAGCTGTTTTAACTTAACAGTAACTTCATCCCAGTGATTAAAATTATGTTCCACTCACTGAGCAGAAAAAGGCTTAATAACAGGATAGTTTAAAACATTGTCCAGATGCAATGTACAGAAGGATCAGGAAAGGTAAATAAAATGAGGAGCATTTCCTACTCCTCTTTTCTTTTTAGTTAAGCTTCTCTAATCGTGTTGAGGCAGTCTCTGCCCAGTATCATCCTGCACTACTCTTTTGTCTGAATGTTTTATGCTTCTGTGAATGTTAAATCAGTTGTGACCTTACCAAAGAAATCTTCACTGGGAGAGCTGCAGATATATCAGTCTCACTTTCTTACCTTCTTCCCAATTACATTTAGGAAAATGTTTCTAAACATAGTTGCCTGTGAGATGGAAAAAATCATGTATGTTTGCAAATGTGGGGCTTTACACACTGTACTAGGTTGAATCTCAAGAGTTTCATCTCAGGTTCTAGTGAAGTATTGTACGGTTTCATTTTCAACATAGGTCTGTATGCAAAGAACTTTTCTCAAAGTTGTTTCTCTCTCTCTGTTTATGCTTCCCAGGTCTTCTTTCAGAGTTATTGAAATATTATATTCTCTGCAGGGTATTGCAGTTCTATAAAGCTTTGCATCACCTGTGCATGAAGAGCAAAATCTTGATGTTCTAGAAAATCATAAGCAAGTTGCTTCAATAGTCAATTAACATTGGAATTTTTTCTGCAGTCTTTATCTTCTTAGCCTTGTCTCTGAGCATACCTCTTGGTACTTGGCAGACCTCTCTGAACTAGATTTTTAGGTTACATCTCTCTTAAAAATGTGTTCTGATACATTATCTTTAAAATCTGAAACCCTGACCATGTAAAACTCATAGTTCCAGCATTTGTAGATGGTGTTGTTTGGTTGGTGTTTCTTTCTGTCTGGATTACCTTTCTCTTTCCTGCAATTCGGAGTATAAATCAGCTCCTGGTATTGGTAATAATCCTACAGTGGAATGGATTTTTTTAAGACACCTGTAATCTTAAATAGCCAAACAAAGTAGAAAAAAGTTGTAATAAAAGAAATACCCTTTAACTGAGACCTTTTTATACTGAGGTTTATCCTGGAGCACATTTTTATAGCTGAGCTATAAACCTGTAAACAGTGTTTCTGTAAAGCAGAATCGATGATCTACAATAGGTGAAAGCAGACTTTATGATCTAAAACATCTTAGAATTTGTTTGAAATACCTAATGCATATTTTAAGCACATAAATTCTAGAGCTATCTGAACTTTCACTGGCTGTTTGATTCTCTGAGGGACATGTTTTGGGTGACTGACGTCAATTTGTTAAAGTCAGCAAAAATCAATTCAGCTCATAAGAAACACGTTTCTGGTGGGGGACTCTGGAATCGTCTTTAAGCATTATTCTTTAAATTAAAAAGGGAGTCTTATTTAAAACCCGCACTAGTCACAAGTCACCATCTTACTATCACATCACAGAAATTTTGGTCATGGAGAGGACCTTGTCTGTCATGTAGCTCATATTCTTCCTTGTTCAGTTGTTTTCTACATTTATTGATGCTTTGCTAATATAACAATTTTTATTTAAAAGCTTCTGATATTTTAATTTACTGTTAATTAACAGGTAGTTTCAAATAAATAGTCCCAATACTGAATTCTCTGGAAAGCCACTGTTCACCGGTCTCCAATTGGACACTGAGCCATTGACCACAACTCTTTGAGTGTGAAGAAACAATGAGGACATCACTTTCCACTGAATTTCTTTGCCTTTGTTCAGATTTGTAACCCAAGCCAATGAGGACAGGAGGAGATAGGCAGCCTGATACCAAAACCCATCTGGGCAGTTGCCAGGGTGCCCAGGCTGTGTGCTGCCAGGCAGTCCAGTGGAAACCCTGGTCCCACCAAGCAAGATGAACAATCCTTGTCACAGCATGGCCTGGAGCAGGGTGGTGCGAGCCTGTGCTTAACCCACATACTGTAGCCCATTAAGTCCACTGGGACTTAGTCAAGCAAGGAATGAACAGGCCTTAAATTCTACATTTTGGCTTAATGCTGTTCTTCTCATGAGTAGTTACTTGGAGACAGTCAGGTTAAGCAGGAGAAGGAAGGGTAGGGGAAGCATTGGTACATTTATTTTTTTCCTAGGCAAATGCTATCCAGAGAAAGATGATTTCAGTATATCCGTAACAGGCAGGGATTCAGGCTAAGATGGTGACAAGGAAGGGAATGATGTTGTCAGTTACTTTTAATAAAACTTTTCTTCAGTGTAGATTAGAGATATGAAACCATAAATGAGACTGTCGACTGACAAGGCTTAGCCTGTGAATGCAATATTATGAAGGTAAGCTCTCGGTGACATTCACTACCTCAGGCTACTGGCAGATTAAGCAAGTCATATCTATTGCTATTGACACTGACGCAGTATTGTTTCTTTCTCATAGCTTTTACATGCCTTGTCAGTAAAAAATATGATAATTTCCTTCACAGTCACCAGAGGCAGTTCTATAAGGCACCAGAGGGTAATGAGTCACTTTCCTTGCTTGCAGCTGAGTGGCCACTCATGGCTGAAGGAGCCTGTGTCCAGGATATTGCTTGGGTTCTGTATTGAGGACATGAAAGGCTGTTACTGGCTTCTGCTTGGGATGCCTGCAGCTAAAACAACAGAGGAGAGCAGACAAGAAATAATCTTCCCTCCTATATTCTTTACATTCACTGTATTAGTTAAATGGCCACAAGCTTGTCAATTTTGCTTTAAAAATGTTCTTTTTTCTATTTTGTGATATATGAAAAGAGAAGCTTAAGTGGAGAGGATCTTTAAGCATTTTTTAAGGAGTTTTAGCAAGCAGTAGGGGAAGTATCGGTTCTTGACATAATCAATGCCAAGGAATATTCTCTAAAAATTAAATACAAAGGACTTGTATTCAAACTCCTCAGATCTGGTGATAAAAAAAGGGACCTTAGAGAGTGGAAACAGCAAATATCCTTGCCCATGGCTGTTTTTTAGACTGGAGAGGGTAACCCATGTAATGACTCGCACCAGCCCTACTTCTAGCCCTGACATGACAAACTTAAGGCATTGTAAGAGAAATAATAGCCCAAGGGTAAGATAGGAGTAAAGCTGAATTATACTGTGCTACAGTTCTTTCTCAGGGCTTGGGAAGGGCTTCTGAGAAACAAGCTATTAGACAAGCCTAACTAAAACTGTACCAGGGTCTAGGAGGAAACACAGACTCACCCAAAGCCTGAGGGACACAAAGGGGTTTTCAGAACTGCTTTTCTCCTGCTCGGTTTCTGTCCTGAGCACCTCATTTGGAATACAATTTCTTATCCAATTCTATTTGCAGAACAAATTGCCTGAAGGCTATCAAGTGTGTGTATACGACCTGGAAGCTTTTACTGAAGGATGAAAACTGACTTTGCACATTTCTATGGGAAATGCAATAGCAGAAAGAGGTTTCAAGATAGTTAATGTGTGTGGATGATACCTTACTTTTTTTTTTTAAGATTTTCTGTTTTCTCCATGTGCCTGTCTGCTGCAGTCTTTGCACTCTTCAGACAAAACTTGGGAGAATTAATCTGTCATAACATGACATGACTGGCCTCTGACATGACAGGCCCATGACATCTGTGTTTGAACATTCTTCTTCAGAAATGAGAAGTAATGCAATAAAGAATCCTTGTTCATGTGGAATACAGATCACTCCCTGATAGCCTCCCTTTTAGTTCATAAAGAGACTATTAGGGATGGTGATGAACCATGCTAGTCCATTTACTAGCATAACAGGAATTATTAACTCTAATAAATGTATTATTATGTAGCCATTAGGTATCAGTTATAAAACTGCTTAATGTCCGCATGATTACTTGTAAATGGATTTGGAAAGGAACTAAATTGGTTATTTATTGACTGTACTGAACAGAATTATTTATTGACTTGGCAAAGTAAGTTTGATTTTTCATGCTGAAATGAAATCTAAGTTTGTAATGGTCTAGCCAGTGCGTAAGTTGGTTCAGGGAAATCACATTTTTCTGAAACACTGCTGATCTTCTGGTAAACAGGATTCTAGAATGAACTCAGTTTGTTTCTCTTTTCAAATTCATTAATTAATTACTTTTAAATGTCCTCCTAAGACAAAAATCTAACAAACTAGAGAATTTAATACTATCTACATTGCGATATTGGTTCTAAGTAGCGTGGGGTCCTATGAGTCAGCAGCAGAAAAAGTTATCAGACATACACGGACTGCTTCATTATAAAGCTAGGGCACGCACCACTTTTGTCTGGGCTCTGCTGGCTAGAACATTTGCTACATCAATACTTTAACATTTGCTGCTACAATACTTTAAAAGACTGAAGCAAGTAAACAAGTTTAATTTCACGGGATATAGTCTTGTCACTGAAGTTGATCATATTTATCCCCACTTTATAGAAACTAATTTTAGTCTGATTATTTTCTAATAAAGAAAGGCTGAGGGTTCATTCTAAGAGAATGGCAAGGCAAGGAAAACACTGAGGTGAAGTCATCAAGTGCCAGAGTTCAGTGTTTGCTTCTTCAGTAACATTTAATGCATGTTAAACATTTAGTGCATTTGATCCAACAGACAGACATCACATGTGCATATGCTCCTAGAATATCAGAAAAAGAAGGAAGCCTTTTAGCGCTCTTGAAATATGTTGAATTGCTTTTAAATACAGAAGACTGCTGACTTTTATGGATGTAATAGGGAATTTGGAAGCTCTTGCATTTGTGGAGTATCGGGGACTTGTTCAGTAGTAAAAACAAGCTGTTCTTGCGAAGCAGGCCATTATTATTTGACTTGTACTTCTGGTGAGCATAGAGCTCAGACTTATAATTAAATACCATGCAGAATTTCTATAAATTATGGTAAGAAAGGATAGAGAGTTGAAATCAGAGTGAAAAGACTGTACTTGATAAAGTTGAGCACTTTAAAGACCTTCAAAAGGTCAGAGGGTATGCAGAAGCTAATGAAGGTCAATCTTTAAAAGGCATTGCAAGATGTTGGATGTGATGTGCTGGCTGGGTGAAGCCACTTTTCCCTCACTATTCTTGCCTGCTTTTTTCTGTTTCCTTGATGCGCCTTGCAGCAGGAGATAAGAAAGAGGCCATATGGTGGTGTGTTCTTGACTATTACAATAGATGCAGGAAGGACAATCACTGCTTTAAAACCAAAAGCAACCACAAGAACAAAAGATCAATATTATGAGGTTAACCCCATGTGACTACTGTCTTTTTATTTCCCCTGGGCTGCAGACAAGGTTGCAGAAAATGTGCCTGACTTGTTTCTAAAGCCACAGCTCCTTGGAAAAGATTTGAAGGTCTACAGAGATATTGCCCAATCTCGATGAATATTTGGCCTTTTCCTTGTTGCATTTGCCAGTATTTAGTACAAGGTGGAATAGAGGTGTGTGTTCCAGTTGTGTAAGACTTAGAAATGGTTAGAAATTTTTCAGCCAAATGCTTTTTCTTTTCAATTAAAGAAAACACTTTTTACATAACAAAACTAGTTTCAGCCACAAAAAAATATATTTCTAATAATGTCTGTATTGAAATCCACTGCTCCCCTTCTCAAATGAAAACCTACTATTATATGCAATAAAAAAAAATTGGCTTCAATGTTGAAACAAACCTGAAGAAAAAAAATGCATCAAAACCAAGCCAAATACTTTCAGGTAATTGAAACAGAATACTCATCTAAAGTTAAACTCTCCTCACTCCAACTTTTATCCCCAAAATGCCATAAGTTGTCCAATTTTAATAACTCTTAAAACCAGAATCAGATCCCTACGGCATGGCTGAAGTTTTGAGGTGTTCCATAAAAACTGGTTTTTGTGTTACACGAATATAATTAATGATGAGTGGGAACTGAATTTATCCCTTGAAAACCTTTACAATCTTACAGATGTTTACAGGCTGAAGCCTATGTGTGCTGGCAATTGTCTGCTGCAGGCTGCTAGATAATATCTATCCTTTTCCAATGCAGTTTGCTTTCTTGATTTCACAGTATAGAATAGTTAACTAGCATATGTCCTGTTAAATTTGCAAGCATGGGAAGAAGGAAGGAGAAACTCTAGATAGAAATGACGTGATGTACCAGAAACAGAGTCTTGGGAAGGAAAAATAAAGGCTGGTGGTATGACAGTGATGTATTTACACAGAGGGAGAGAAGCACTGAAGGAATCTCTTGGGATTTACAGAACTATACACATTATCAGCACTTTATATCTTGTACAAACCATTATAGGCATTGGTAGCTTTCTGAATCCTGTAAATACAGAAGCAGCAGTGTCAGCAAGTGGTAGCATAGAATTTTAGTTTTGCTGTATGGCTGGAGGATCCTTTCTTGTTTCAGTACATTGTTGCACTGTTCTATCTTCCTTGGCTTGCTTCCATTTTAAATTGAGCAAAATGTAATAAAAACCATGTGGGGGTTCCCTACAAAAGCAAGCAAGGGCATCCAACATTAATGTTATAAGGCTCTGTCACCAGAATTCAAGGACTGTCATATAGCTGGAAATCATAGTGGTCAGATTTTCCCTGGGCTGCTGACAGGAAAATGTAACATATGCTGTAATTCACAAGTACTTACATTTTCAATTCTATATCAGAACTTGTTGCCTATTATTTGCTTGTAGTTCACTGCTAAGGCTTGAGGAACATTTTTCTCAATTTACAGCTCTATTACACTGATAAATCAATCATTTGTGTGAGGGAAGGCAGTTTGCTGACATTTGCTTTGCCAACATGCTGCCACCCACTACAGTATTCACAGGTCCACAAGGATATGGCAGGAGGGAGGAAGCTTTCCCTCTAACTTAATTTTTAAAACATGAAACCTGTTTCTGGTGCTCTAAGCAACTTTAATGAGAATATTTTTGAAGAGCTGTCATCTGCTTTAGTTTTACATTGCTGTTTAACAAAATAGCTACAGCTTTTAGAGGTAAAAGGTATTTTTTTTTTTAGAAGTCCATGCTAGGCTTTTTAAATTCTAACTCCCAAAATAGGAGAAATCAAGCCAAATATTCTCAGGAGTTACACAGAACATTTTTGCCACCATTTAAGTTGTCTTACCATTGTACTGTGGGATTTTCTTGTCTTTCCTTGAGTGTATTCTTACTTCTGGAACAAAAGTGTCAAGGCAATTCTTTTTAGGACTGTCTTGAGACTTTTGTTCATGGTGTTTACATGCAACTGATGTTGTATGTACAGTGTGGGACCCGTCAAGGTCTATTTATGAGTTGCAGAACAACAGTACCAAGGTCTGAAGCAGAGCAGAGGGATGTTTATAGGAAAACAAAGTGGACAGTACAGATAGAGTGAAGGAAAGCTCCCTTCTTCTTAAATTGAACAAACACAGCCGGATTTCCTTCAGTTAACACAAGACATTTTGCATAGTCAAATAGAATCATAGATACTGTGCTATCTGTTTTAAAACTAGTAGCCCTTTCCTTAGAGAATATAGATAACTTTGGGTTTAAATTTTATTATTCTGATCTACTAGCTTTGTTAAAATTAGCTTACTATTACATATTGCCTCTTAGTTAGAATGACGAATTTATACAGGCTTTATTGAAGTTATTCTTGTTTTGCTTGGTTGTAATTGATGGGAGACCTGGCTGAGTGTCTTGGAAAGAGAGAACGTAAAAAACATAAAATGAAGAAGCATGTTAATGTTATGTTTCGTCATTTACCATAGTGTCAGGATGAATCCTTCCATGCCTTCATAAGATTAAGTAAAATTAGTAAGAAGTTTTGCATAACTTCTGCAGTAACACTGAAGGGAACAGATGAATGTAATGTGCATAATTATTTTCCTCTGATTGCAGAAAAAGACTTAGTTGTTGGTCCTCTATTGGCATTTGACACATAATTCACTTCTCTAGTATTTTCCTGTGCCACTCCCTGAGTGTTCAGCATGAGACAAATCTGCATCTTCAGGTAAGTGCTATTATCAACAGTGCAATTAGGATACGGCAGAGAGCAAGCAGGAACATCTCTCTT
The DNA here is from genome assembly GCF_032191515.1 of Phaenicophaeus curvirostris. NCBI lineage: Eukaryota > Metazoa > Chordata > Aves > Cuculiformes > Cuculidae > Phaenicophaeus > Phaenicophaeus curvirostris. The sequence continues at coordinate 11,431,430 of NC_091396.1, forward strand.
GGTCTCCTGGTAGGCTGGGTTGTGCTGGTGCTGTAGGTTATAAAGCACATGAGACTGCTTAGAGCAGTGAGCTTAGCAACTGCAGTTTCCTTATTCCATTCCGAACACTGGAATGGTGTCTGTTTGTTCTTTGTATTATGAAAGTAGATTCTGACAAAAATGTAGGTTGTTCAAAATATATTCTGTAAATACACAAATGAATGAGGCAAGACAGAAGAGAAGAAAAATGCCTCAGAAAGGAAAACTTAAGTCTGGGTACAATAAAGTGTTTTGCACTGCTATACTTGTTAACCAGCTGTACTTTACTTGCGTATCCAATACAGTCTTGTAGTCCTTCTTTGAAGAAAAACTTTCAGGGTTAGCAATAAGATTCTTGGCACTTTTGAAAATCAAGAGCATAAATAATAGTTTATCTAACTTCTAGTAGCCAAGTAGAACAATTTGTACTGTGTGATAATATTCTAAAGTACTTTGAATTCTGAATGTGTCTCATTTCACCACATCAAAATGCATCTTTAAAGAGAGAGTTGTTTTTAAACCCTCTTCTGTTCTGCCTCTTCACTTGGCTGCTCTGTTACCATGTGTCCTAAACTGACCCTCTGTATGCTGTGGTGTGAATTATAGAATCATTCCTTTTTGATGAAGAGCAAACATAAGAATTCTGCTGATTTGTAAAAAATCAGCCTGGTTCTGGTGTGCCTTTGCAACCACTGCCAGTGAAATTGTCAGAAGACCATGATGTGTGAAGACCTGTATGAACTATATATTTGCCATCTATTTTGCTATTAAAAGAAAACCTTTGGCTTTCCTGATGTTACTGGAGATTCCGTTTCCATGAGTGGAAACTCGTAAACTGAGGTCTTCTTATTTGACAATATTTTATTTAGGGAGTGGTGACCCATCCCTTTAGTAGAACTAAAGGGCTGTTGCAGAAGGCAGAATTTAGCCTTACCCACCTTGTTCTGTTGCCTTTTAAGTGCTGGCATGAGCTTATGTGCTATATACAACAGCTCTGCAGAGTAAGCCACAATCTGAAAAATAAGTTGAGAAACTGGGATGTATGATCAGCTTGAACTTACCTTTCAGTCACACGAATATCAGAGCTTACACAGAGAAGGTGATGGGACCACGGGGCTGTGCTCAAGGCAAAGGATGAGTGTTGGGAACTTGCTTCTGGAAATTGTCTCATTGTGGCAAGAAAAGTACGGTGTTCTGCTGGGCAAAGAAAGGCATCGGTAATAAATATGTGAAAATGTCCAGTGTATTGAAAATCAGTGTTTCTTTATGTCACTAACAGTTTCAGGACAGACAGCATGCAAACAATGCTTGGATTTTGAGGGGTATGCAAGAATTCTAAATTTTGAAAGAAAGACTTAGTTTTGAGAGAGTGAGAGTTGCTTATTGAGGATGAAGTGGATATTGCAGGAGGACTGAAAGTGTCATTGAAACTTCCATCTCATTAAATCTAAGACATTAGTTTAATTCTTTGAATCAATATGTATATATGCAAGAAAATCCTTCATCATGATGCATGGGTATGATGCTGAAGTCAAAATACACATGCTGTCTGCAGGCAGTACAGAGGTGAGAGAAGACAGACTCACCAAGCTACTCTTTTTATATTAAATGTGTGGTGCTTTAAGGGAAGGGACACAGATTATGAATATTTTAATTTTATGGATCGGTAAATATGTTTTCCTGTAGCACAACAAGCACTTCAAAACTGATCAGGCTCCTGCACTGTAGGCTTCAGATTCACCACTGCTGAAAGCACCCAGCGCTCCTGGCAGTTACCATCCTGAAAAATGTTGCTTTTCCAACACATCGTCAAATTGCAGGTGATGCATGAATCAAAGCACACCTAATCCCTTCAAATGCCAAGGCACTTCCTCACAAAACTTTTTGAAATCATCCTTGGCCCATGAATGCAAACCATGTTATTAGTACACAGACTTGCTTTCAAAGTTATAAATGTATTAGTTCTTATTGTTGTCGTGGAATCTGTAGCATACTCCTACAAGGAGTAATATGCTTGTCACAGCAGAAAATACAATCAGTGTTTTGTTTATCCTTTCCCTATTCTGATTGTTGGTTTATAGCAGTGCCTCATCCAGGTATGATACAGGTGCTAGAACATTTCTCTGACATGTAGATGAGATAATTAACTTTCAGAACATCTCTTTCAGAATGCTTTCTGCAGCTCTGGCTTCCCTTACCTGTTTTCACTGATCTGAACAGGCTGCTATGGATGTCCTTTTTATATTGCAATAGACACTGCAAACCACACATTGCACAGGTCTGGAATGTGCCTTTATTCATTCCCAGTGTTCGTCCAACCCACGACAGTTACATACAACTGAGCAGCTCTGGGAAGTGAGTGGACATTTTGAAATGGTTCGCTTTCTGTTGTGTCAACTTCCCCTTCTATGCACATGCTGGAGTGTGGTTGTCACTCTGCAAGGTAAATCTGAAGGATAAGTCAATATGGGTTTTGCCTGGTATTTTTCTAAACTTTGGGAAAAGGCACTGGTTTGTTTAACATCCTACTATTCCCCAGTTCCCAAATGCTGCCCCACACCCTTCTCTCCTTCTCTAAATGATTATCTGTAATAGCTTGGCATAAATGAGGCTTCATGGGACTCATTACATAGAATCATAGAATCATAGAATCATAGAATCATAGAATCATAGAATCATAGGATAACCGGGTTGGAAGAGACCCACCGGATCATGGAGTCCAACCATTCCTATCAAACACTAAACCATGCCCCTCAGCACCTCGTCCACCCATTTTTCTGTGAAAAATTTTTTCTTAATGTCCAGCCTAAATCTCCCCTGGCGGAGCTTGAGGCCATTCCCTCTTGTCCTCTCCCCTGTCACTTGGGAGAAGAGGCCAGCACCCTCCTCTCTACAACCTCCTTTCAGGTAGTTATAGAGAGCAATGAGGTCTCCCCTCAGCCTCCTCTTCTCCAGGCTAAACAACCCCAGCTCTCTCAGCCGCTCCTCATAAGGCCTGTTCTCCAGCCCCTTCACCAGCTTTGTTGCTCTTCTCTGGACTCGCTCCAGAGCCTCAACATCCTTCTTGTGGTGAGGGGTCCAGAACTGAACACAGTACTCAAGGAGTGGTCTCACCAGTGCCGAGTACAGAGGGAGAATAACCTCCCTGGACCTGCTGGTCACACCGTTTCTGATACAAGCCAAGATGCCATTGGCCTTCTTGGCCACCTGGGCACACTGCTGGCTCCTGTTCAGTCACTGTCAACCAACACCCCCAGGTCCCTCTCCTGCAGGCAGCTTTCCAGCCAGACTTCTCCTAGTCTGTAGCACTGCACAGGGTTGTTGTGCCCCAAGTGCAGGACCCAGCACTTGGCCTTGTTAAACCTTATGCCATTGGACTCTGCCCAGCGGTCCAGCCTGTTCAGCAAGATCAACACTTCCACCCAGCTTAGTGTCATCCACAAACTTGCTACGTGTGCACTCAGTGCCTTCATCCAGGTCATTGATAAAGACGTTGAACAGGGCTGGACCCAGCACTGAGCCCTGGGGAACCCCACTTGTCACTGGCCTCCAGCTGGATTTCACACCATTTCCCACCACTCTCTGGGCCCGGCCATCCAACCAGTTTTCCACCCAGGAGAGTGTGCGCCTGTCCAGGCCAGAGGCCGACAGTTTCCAAAGCAGAATGCTGTAAGAAACTGTGTCTTCCTGAAGTCCAGGAAGATACATCCACAGTCTTTCCCTCATCCAGCAGCCGAGTCACTTTGTCATAGAAGGCGATCAGGTTAGTTTGGCAAGACCTGCCTTTTGTGAACCCGTGTTCACTGGGCCTGATCACCCAGTTGTCTTGCATGTGCTTCATGATAGCACTCAAGATCACCTGCTCCATGACTTTCCCTGGCACTGAGGTCAGACTGACAGGCCTGTAGTTCCCTGGATCCTCCCTGCGACCCTTCTTGTAGATGGGCACAACATCAACCAGCCTCCAGTCCAGTGGGACTTCCCCAGTCTTCCAGGACTGTTGAAAGATGATGGAAAGGGGTTTGGCCAGCACATCCGCCAGCTCCTTCAATACACTTGGGTGAATCCCATCCGGCCCTGTAGACTTACAATCCATTTTCCCTGTTGGAATTTCTTCTGGGCATGATGGAGATAAATTGATAGAGTTGTATAGGAAAAGCTTGCACAGCAGTGTTGATACTGTTATTGTCTGGATAAATAGGATACTTGAGCTGCCTGCTAATAGTCTGACAGCTGCCTGTTAATAACCTTTCATAAAATCAAAACTTTTTATAAATTCTGCGCTCTGGTAGCAGTCTAACTGTAATAGATGGGGGGTGTTTAAGATGATGATGATTGATTGTTCATGAACAGAATTTAGCATAATATTCAGTTAGAAATTATTTTGTTTAAATATTAGGATAAGAGATTTGCATGCATTAGGAACTGGGGAACATTTCTGAGGAGGAGGAGCCGGAAGGAAGGGTTGAAAACTTGTTTAGAAAGAAGCCAGGCTGCTGGCCCTAAAAACTTACAAGGGCTAAAAACTGGGAGGAGGCTGCCAGATGTAGAGGAGCACAGCTGTTAGGTGGCTATGACCCCCCTCAAATGGCCATGGCTAATATTCAGTGCATGTGTGAAAAGGCTGGGAAGAAAGCAGGACAACTGCAGTAAGTGGGGAAAGCAGATTGGACTTTTTCCTATGTCAGTTGACAGTGTGTTCAGTTGCTCTGGATGCACTTGATGCCCCCTTAAACAAAAATGCAGTATTTTGCTACAGGCTCCAGAGGAGGTATTGGCTGTCCTGTAGCCAGGTCAAGAGCTGCTCTGCGGTGGAAGAGCAGAGCGACACAGAGAACACCGATAAACTGTGGAAATACAGTTTCTTGCGTACTTCTCCTATTGTATGTAATTTGACTATGAGCCCACCAGTTTTATGCCAGAAATAAGATAATCTTAGTGAGCCGCCTTTGAGCTCTCCCTGCTAGGCAGTGTGTCTGCATGGCGATGAACTCTTCTAGTGCTGGGATGCCTCTCAAGGGTGTTCCTTGAAGCAATGAGATTTTCTAACGAAGACAGGTCGCTTGTGAGCCCCATTTGAATCCTTCCTGGATGGCAGCTGGCCTGCATGCTAGGCAGTTTGCGTTTTTGGCAGGGATTAGTTGTTTAGCTTAAATAAATAAAATTTTAAATAGAATAAATCACTTAGAGTTATAATATTGTGTGATTAAGTATGCCCTTTGCTTAGCTTTGCTTAGGTTAGCATGAATAGCTAGACTTACTGAGGCACTAGGCCTTAAGCTGTATTTTTCCACTTGAAAATTTCCCAATGTGCATCTACGCTATTTAGTCAAAACAAGTCTTCTGGAGCCAACAAAACCCTGAGGATACAGAGGCTTCTAGGACACAGACCGTCAACATCAGCTGCAACTAGACTGTATATCAACCTGTCTGATAGACAGTGAAGGAATCCAATACGGAGAAGGAAGACCACAGACAGAAATACTGTTACTGGACCAAACCATCGTGTGAGGGGCAGATAAATATTTTGTAAGGGTATAATTGCCCAGGGATTTCTTTGTTCATGTCAGCCCCCTCCCTCTGGAGCCGACCATGCTACTGCATCTCCTGTTAAATTATTTACTTTATAAAATCCAGGGCCTGAGAGTCTGCTTTGTGAAACCTCAGGTTCAAACTTCAAATGCCTAGATGGAAGTTAAGTGAACTGGGGATAAGCATGATGAAACTTTGAAATCTTAGCTAAGTGTCGTAGAGGACTAGGTATGCATATATAATCCTTTAGTTATAAACACATATAATCTGTTTTTTAATATGTATTGTTTCCTCCATGAACTGAATAAGGCAGTGATTGCCATCGAAGTCTGTTAAATTGCACTTTTATCTAAATATAGATTTTATTTAAAAAATCCTTTTGTGACACCAATACAACTGGCAACAGAAGAGAGGCAAAACTTGCCAGTATCAAAAGCCTGGAAAAAGAGCTGGGAGAACTGGTATGCTTGGTTTCCTATGGTGATCCTGACAGATAGACAGCTCGGAGACCTCTTAGAAAGAGGGTAATCAGTGAATGTAATGTTCCCAGGCTACCAACTTTATACAAATGACAGAATAAGATGTACATGTGGATGGGTTGTTTTGTTTTTGGAGTCTAAAATGAAGTGTAACAGAATGAAGTTATTATTGAAAAAGAGAAAACAGTATGAAATCTCTGTAGTTGGAAGTATCACACTGTAATAATAATGGTGTAGCATTAGGATTGTATAATTAAGATTAGGATTGTATAGGATTGCAGTGTTAGGATTGTATAATTACCTCCACTGTCAATCAGGATATAGATAGAGCACAGAGTTTAGAGAACCTGCAAATTCAGGACATATACTAATGTTGGAATGTTTCAGCTACCAACAGAATTACTGCCTCATCATCTATGACACGACATAAGATTATATTTTTTTGGAGGTAGTGCATAGCTGCTTTCCAGAAAAACTAGTCTTCAATCCCAGAAAAGATCTGTTCTGGCTTTGGTCCTGAATAGTGCACAGGAGCAGCTCAAGAAGTATGTGGGAGAGTTGATCTGTAATAGCAATTACAATGCAATTAGGTTTAACACTGCAGCAGGAGAGAGTAAACAAAATAAATCCAGAACACAAATGTTCAATTTAAGGAAAGGGACCAGCATACTAATAAAGCAACTGGTCAAAAGGAAGAGAAAGCATTGAGGGAGGAGCAGGCTAAAAAGCAAGAAGCCTAGAGGTAGCCTAGACACTTTTCAAAAATACTGGGTTATGATTAAAAACAAACTTTATGCTGGAATTTGAAAAGAAATCAGTGGTCCAGGAAAAACTGTACAAGGCTCGATAGAAAATTGAAGTGATTATCATGTAGAAAAGACTGGTATTTATAAAGGGAAGTTTTCCTTCCAGAAGAGAACTGGAAGTCTGTAACTCCTGGCAGATCAAAGATAACCAGGAAATTAAGAAGGCTGAGAGACAATTTGAGGAGCAACTTGCACAGGATGCATAACATAAAAATCATAGTTAAAGCTTATTTTAAGATGACAAGAGCAGGAAGACTGCAAAAGTCCGTCCTGTCGACAAAAGATGACTCTAGAAAGGATGCCAGGAATGATAGATCATGAGTCTGACTTCCATCCTTCAAAAGACAGTAAACTTGATATTAAAGATTAATATTATATATACATAATATTATATATAGTATGTTAATATATATTTATAATATATAAAAATTATATTATAGTATAATTATAAGCATATAGATAAATTGTTGGCAAAAAACCCCTCGATCAGAACTGGATAAATATGAGAAATAAGACAAAATATGAATTTCCCAGCCACTGTTTCAGTCACCTGAATTGGCTCAAGATGCCTGAGGTTACTATACCTGGTACTTGCACTTGCTATGCAGTTTCACATAATGACTTCTGTGTGTCTTGTTTTCAGTAGTTTGGAGCAGGAAAAAAAATCTCTATTTTCTGGAGTCATTAGGAAAATAAGTTACGATGTTTCTCTAAGAAGAAGGTCAAATAAAAAAGGAGTGAATACCAGGGTATCTTTAATGATGTAGAGTGGGCATGTTGTTGGTGAGGAAGGACAAGCTGGTGTATAGACCAGATGGCAAGGGAATTTTGGAGAATTTGTCCTCCATAGCAAAGCAGCTGGAAGGATGGATGTAGACAGAATTGTGTGTCTGAAATATCTGTGAGCAAGGAGCAAGGAGTACATGTTATACATGAAGGAAGGCAATTCTTTACATGGATATTTTCTCATGTAGGGTTATTGTAACTATCCTTCCTACACCTGGTCCACCACCTGGCCTCCTAGTCTGTAACATCCAGACCCTGTGCCTGCTTCTCTGCGATTGCTCTAACTCTAGATGAGTGCCCATTATTATTGCATGCATACAGTGGGCATGGATGATGCACAAAAAGGATGATGAACATAAAGCAGAGAATGAAGGTAGCTTCAGATGTACAGACAGTAAGGACTTTGTGCTCTTGGATCTTGGGTTTTGCCTGCTTTGGACTTAAAAATAACCTTTCACAGCACTGAGCAGCTCATTAGGAGAGAACATTTTTACATTTGTAACTGCAGAGGCTGCTGTGGTAACTAAATATACAATGAGGTCATAAGGTCTAAACAGAGCTCAAGATCTTAGTAAAGTCGATGAATTTAAAGGAAGCGTATTTGTTAAGGGTTTGAAGAAATAAACCAAATACTTCTCTGCAGTTATTATGGAATCATCAAAGCTGGCATCTCTGGTATTCTAAAATGTGTTGTTCAAATAGCACATTTATTACTCAGGGGACGGTTAAACAGCAAATTCATTTGTGACTAATACCACAGACCCATCAAGGCAGCATATATGTTTTTCAATTGTCTAAATTATTATTCTCATCTAAATGGATCTATTGATCATTAATGATCTAGAAACCCTTAGGGCATGACAGACGAGTGAGAAAAATCCAGTTAAGCTCTCCACCATTGCAGAATACCAAGAAGCAAAAATGCTACTGTTGTGTCCTTATAGCATGCCTGTGAAACACTGCATGAATTAGTAAACAGGGTCTTCTTGATGCTACAGGCTGACCTTCAGTTCTCTTAGCGTGTATAGAGATCTACTGAGTACAGCTTTTCATTCAAACAGTACCTATTTTCAAATAATTTACTGTGAATTAAAATTATATTTATGAAGGTAATGATGTATGTAACACATACAAACATGCTATTTGTTATCTGGGGCCTTAGGAATATTTTTAGCATGAACACAGCATTCCTGACACTACTTTTTTTATTAATACTTAAAGCAAACTCAAGCATTTTTAACAAATAGGTATGTGAAATAAATACATTGCCAATGAAGACATGACTGAAAGTCATAGTTACCTTCCATTCCTTACTGAGCTAAAAATCCTCATACGTGACCCCTACTGTGTAACAGTGAATGGGATAAGAAAAACCTAGTTTGATTCTTCTGTCAGATGTCACCAAGGATCATGATTTTCTAAACATATAAACATGTTTATCTATTTGTGAAGAAGCAAAAAATTCCTTTTTAAGGAATTGCATTTGTAAGAGGACTCCTTACACTTACCAGCAAAAAAAAAATTCTATTAGTATACCATAGTCTGTAGTATCAAGAGGGATTGCTGGTACCTGGGCATCTGTGACTATTCAATCCAGGTCTGATTGTACAGCCTTATGTACAGTCCAGTGTCTATCCAGTAATTTTTAATGTGCTTGAGACTACTAAAATAGTCTCTTTAGTTCTAGAGCTCTGCTGGAAAATCTCACCACTTCTACCAGAAATGCCACTTGGATTAAACTGCTATAATTAAAGCATATTAATTTTGAACTCTTACTTAAATAATGCTTTAAAAAAAGTATTTATTTTGCTTTGCAGATGTCAACAGTATCAAAATTGATGTGTGATCATAGAGTTTAAGGGATAAAACTTTCCATAGATTTCATCCTTCCTACAATAACCAGGCTTGAGGCCAAGAACCCATCAACCCTCTCTGTACCAGTGCAGCACAGAAGACATTTCTCAGCCAAGTTTGGCACTGCAAGCAGGGCAGCATGTCAGCTCTGATTATCTGTACTAGGAGTCAAGCGTTTTAGTATGGGCATGGTGCTGCTTTAACCTGCCTTCAGTACCAAAGTTGGTTTGTGCTCTGATATGGACAGCACGAGTTGTGTTTGCTGTGGAGTTAGCTGAATAGTCGAATTAACCCTGCATTATGCTCCATTGCACGGTACAGGCACAGTCTCTCTCTGCTATGAAATCATTTATATGTAAGAGGAGAGGAAGGAAGATTCATACCCACTGAAATCCAATACTCCTCTTTTAAAGCAGTAATGGAATAGTGTGTGCTGAGTACAGTACTGGCTTTTGCCCAGTGAACAAATAAGAACAAAATAAAATAGCGGATAGCAGCTCAATAAGAGAGCAATCAATCTGTCTCAACTCTGAATAAGGCATGGGGCATGTAGAAGAACAGATGTGCACGTAGTAAAGATGCACATCACAATGAATGTGCACAGTCTTAATCCTGGTTTTCCTAATTCATTAATTCTAAGCTGTACTTTTAATATCCTTGTGAATTATTCTATAAGAAATATATAAACAAATTTAAGAAATCTTAGTTTAATGATACTGTATTCTTTCATTTTTGAATGGTAATCTGCCTATTTTTTCTTGTACTTGGGTGCTTATGTGTGTTTATAATATTGCAAATGAATAGCAAATGAAACAGAGCTTCCAATGTACTTTTTGCATACAGCTATATTTGTCTTGGGTTACTTATTATCTTGCCCAATATCAACAGTGCTTTTCAGGATGATACACCCCAAATAAACACGCTAGATACCTTTTAGGCTATAAACTAGAAAGAAGACCTAATCCTCTGAGTACAAATCAACCATGTTTTATTAAGCTAACCTACTTTTATATATAGTGTAGAATAAAGCAGCTCAAAAATCTGCTGAAAATGAAACAAAACGAACAGAAAAAGGGAACAGATTATATGACACAAAAAGCAAGAAATAAGGCTTGATGCCAAGCTGGACATGACAGAGTTCTTGCCTGGAGACAGGAAATGGGTTCTGCACAGTAACTGGGAACCCTGAGGGAGTGAACAATGATGACAGAGTGGAGGAGAAAGTGAAGGGAAGAAGATTCTGGTCTACTAGCATCTGGAAACAACACAAGAACAGTCTCCCTGCTTACTTCCAGTAGCTGTTAGTTAACATCTTGTGTATCTTGTTAATTAACATTGGTGTGTCTTGTGATAATTGTCACATGGTATGTGATGCGATGCCTTACTCATTTTAGGGGCTCCAGATAAGCCAGGTCAGTGATTCACCCTGCTTATAAGAACTATTTTGAACACATCCAAGAACAAACTGGACCGAAAATGCTGCCTCCATGGGGTGTTCTGGCTTGTGAGTATTCCCTTCTTCTGGCCAAGTTGGTGTGTGGTTGCGCTAATTACTTGGGATGCAACACAAGTCTAAAAAGACCATTTCATTTTGTATAATAATAAAACATTTGCTTTCATTAATGCAGATGATCAATCTTGTCATAGAAGGAGTTTGTGTTAGTTAACCACAATGTGCCTTTCCTTAATCCATGCTCACTGGGCCTGATCACCTGCTTATGCCATACAAGCTGCATGAAGGCACTCAAGATGATCTGCTCCATAACCTTGCCTGGCACCAAAAGCAGACTGACATGCCTGTAGTTCTCCAGACCATCCTTCTGGCCCTTCTTGTAGATGAGCATCACATTTGCTAACCTGCAGTCAACTGGGACCTCCCATGCTGGCTGGGATTGCTGATAAATGATGGGAAGGGGCTTGGTGAGCACTTCTGTCAGTTCCTTCAGTACCCGTGAGTGGCTTTCATCCAGCCCCACAGACTTGTGTGTATCTAAGTGGTGTATTTGACAAGTGTGGCTCACTATGGCATTACAGTGTGCTATGAATTCTGTACTTAACAAATTAAGATAAATTGCACACTTGCTATTGTAATAAAGCTTTAGGATTTAAGGATGTAAGATGAAGTTGGTACCTCCTTAAGAGAAACTGTGAGGCTAGAGGGAGTTTGCTACAAGAGATCTTCAAGGAACTTTCTTGGGGCAAACTTGTGATGCTTTCTTTAACGACCTTTGCAATAATGAAGAGTTTTGCGAATGAAACCTGCTGCTGGCACATCTCTGAGAAACATTGTTACTGTGCAAGAGAATTACAGTATGATGAAGAGGAACTGAATAACCTTGAGGACAGGCAAGCAACAGAAGAAATCCAGTAGCTGAGAGAGCAGGTTCCTGCACTTAGAGACTGTTTGCAGGACCTTTCTCCTATGAGACAGGAGCTGCCACCTAACCCAATCAAGGTCAGGATCCACTAAGTTTCACTCACTAATCATCTGAAAAACTGCTTGTAGCTTGAACATCATGGTATTTTTACCAAGTCAAAGCTGATGCAAGTTTTGCAAGATATATGCTTTCCTGTCTTCCTACTTGTCCAGTGCTCCTGAAAACACAAGGGAAGTGGCCCCACCCAACAGACCCTGAATAGCATAACTTGTTTCACCTGCTTAATGCAAGAGGAAAAGAGAGGCTTGGTTCATTAATTTTGCCCATCCAATCCCAAGGCAAAATCTGAGTCTCTCAGGAGAGTACGTTAACAAATAAGATCAAGAATATTCTGTTGCAAGTTTTCTGTGTTCTCCAGTTGAAATACTTTCACTGTATAGAAAATACTTCCATACTAATTGCAACAGGAACTGCACTTGGTCTTACAAATAAATAATCCAGCTACCAAGCTATGGAGTCATTTTCACTTTTTGGTCCAAAGACTTATCAAAAAGTTTGTTTGGTTGCTTTTGACAGGTAACTGCCTTTCTTAGTGTTAAACTGACTGGCAAATCCATCCCCTGGCAGATAGATATATTGAAGAAAGGCTTAAGTGTTTGAAACTGCTAGTTTTTTCCCAGGTGCATTAGGTTGTCTTATAAAAGGAGTCATCTACCTTGACAAATGTTGCTTTCTATTTACAAGTCATGAGAAAGTGTAGTTTCATAACTGGCTTCTGTGCTACTGCTAAAATCTGGGGCCTAGTTCCCACTCAAAAGAACCTGGTACTACCAGGTGAGCTGACAAACACTGATACCACAACCAGAGGAGGGCTGGGAATGTCTAGTAGGCAGAGTGGTACTTCCCATTGGGCCAGCAGTATCCTCATGGATGTAATGAAACTGTGCCCAAAGCATCCTTGCTCGTTGTTAGTACCATGCTGCTTATGTTCCTGTTGAATTCAAACCACAGTCTTTGCACACCAACTTTAATTTAGAAGGAAAGAATGATGGAAATGCATTTGAGATGTCCATTGTGTCAAACACAGTGGTAACTCATAATCTCTGCCAATGATAAGTACAGTATTGATCCACAAGTATCAGACCCTGGAAACTAAATGCTGCTCAAAATCTGGGTACTTATCTTTTCTGATTCTTTCTTAAATATTTTCCAGCAGTGGTCCTGCAGCAGCATCTCTCTCATTATTTTTTGTGATTGGAAGGTTTTCTTCCCTCCTCATGAGATCTTTTGTGCTGTACAATAGGTCTCAGGTTTACTGTTATTCCTAGTTCCCTCGCACATTTCTTCCTTTTTCAAAGAGTTTCAAATTAATCCTTCTTTACTGGTCTTTCACAATCACTAAAACATTGGAAGAGCATAGAGACTGTGACAGAAAACAGTAAAGTTAAGGAAATTCCCAGCTGAGGGTGATCCAACACCTTATGTCCATCACATACATTTGGGTGTCAGAGAGAAAATTAAGCAGCTTGTTAAAGTCACGGCATCGTGCCTGGAAGGACATATAACACTTCCCATCATTAAATGAGGACTGGAGTGCTTAGATGCTTCTCACTTTTTCTAAAACAAACCTTCATTAGCATGTTTGTTTAAACGGTACACACTGTCCTGTTCCTACTGCACAAGGGGTGGCTGGAGGGCTTGGTTCCAGCTGCTAGTCCATTATAACTGGCACTTAGACATCATCTGCACAATGTGTCTGCTTTGCACTGGGAAAATACAGTTTTTAAAGGGTCAGATCACTGTCTGGTGAAAAGTAGAAATAGGTTCATAAAACCAGTGGTTGTCAGTGCAAAACTGTGACTCTGTTTTAGTTCTTTAATTGCTTTCTGCAGTGTTTTATTTCTGCTTGCAGGACATTTTTATTCAAGGGTAGTAAGATTCGGGAAATCAGTCTTTGTAATGGAAATTGTGACCTGACTTTAATGTTAGTCTTGCTGACTGTCTGCTGAAAAAGCTGTACCTTAAGAAATACTGTGACAAATCTCTTTCTACAACAAAACATACAAAAAAGAAAACATATGTACAAGTAATTATTTATTGAGTCCAGCGCACAACCAGAACAGCAAGAAACTTCAGGAGAGAAGCCTTAAAACTCTCCTATACCAGACTCTGTAAGTTACAAACAATACTACCATTTTAATGGCAGTTGGTCTATACAAACTCCATCATCTCTACAAGACTGTTTTGTGAAGTGCTCATGTCCCTTATTTCAACAACTACCCTAGATAAAAAAACAACTTTATTTTTGCATTGCATTCACCTGCAGTTAAGTTAAATTGTGTGTTTCGTATTTGCTTAATGGTACTCAGCAAAATGCCTGCACCTGTGTGCAGGGGAGCTCAGCAGAGCCTCCATGGGGCGTGGCCAGCAGCTAGTTTAGAGGCTGGGTCCACCTGGCCCTACTCTTACAGGACCTTCTGGTCTGCTCCTGTAACACTCACAAGCCAATATCTGAGGAAGGACTTTATTGCTTTTGCTCTAAAACGAAGCATAGTTTTGGAGAAAATGGTTGTTGGAGACCTTGTTGTTTTGTCTGGACCCTCTGAACCATTTTTGACTTGGAAAGATGGAATCGTGTGTGTTTTTTGAGGAGAGAAAGAAGCTGTGCTACCCAGAGAATCTGCTGGTTAGTGGTAAGGCCAAATCGTGGGGGTACTAGAGTCAACCATCTTTTAATCTCAAGAATGGAAGTGGAGTGTTCTGCTCTTAATTTTTTTTCTGCTTTTGTTGTTGGGCCTTCTCTTTGTGTACCAGGTGAAGGGCAGCAGGGTGAGGCTTTCCCCTGCTGGGTAGGTGGGTCAAGAGCAGTGTGTGCTGGGGCAGCAGCAGAGTAGGGCATCTAGAGGATGCGGGAGCAGGATGCAGCCCTCCCTGTAACAGCTTTCCCAGGTACTGTGTCATGGGGGTTGGAAGGCTCCCATGGGGTCCAGGTACAAAGGCTGCAAGATGATGTGGGCAAGTGGCTGTCCCCCTGCTTTAGGGCACTCTGGCTGTGCTGAGCAGCTGTGCCTGTGGTGTCTTAGTGGCAGGACCTGTGCTAGGTTTGAACTTCCTAAGTCTCTGTGTACTCAGAACAGTACTTTTGTACTGTGTATGAGTACAGCCTATGCTAAACTCAAAGTGCCAAGTATGGTTTCCCACCAAGGATTCTAAGTTCAGCTTCCATTTTTAATGCCCCTTTGCCTTAAAGCTGGAAGGAAGCTTATTTTGAAGGGAGTGGTGAGGTAAGTGCTTTGGTTTCTAGGAGTAATGAAAAGCACTTGATTACAGGTTTAAAGTAAGGCTTTCCTGTGCAGTTTGTCCTTGCACAAAGACATGGTAATTATCAGCATGCCTGGGGATGAGAGGGAGGTTGGAGTATCTTGAATTTGTCTGGTGGCAGTACATGGGGAAAAGGGTTTCTGTCCTGTCTAATTTTAATTCTTTAACAGTCTTAGCAGTGGAGAAAGCTAGGTATGGAAGGCTATAGGTTTGTCCTCACCAAAAACTATTCATCTCTCAAAAGAATGAGAAGAAACTCTGAATGGAGACGTTTAATAGAGGGGGGCAGCCTGAGTCGAGAACACGCCTGTGAGGAACCAGCTTAATGGCTTAATTCAGTCTCTGCTAAGGACGCTAAACCTAAGGATGTCTGTATGTAGTAGGTTTATGCCTGTCCTTATTCCCTTCATTAATATAGGTATGGCCCAGAAAGCAAAGTAATATTGTGCCTTAAGTCTTTGAGAGACCTTCTTCAAAAAGTTGGGGTCCACAGTAGAGTGGCAATGATTCTATGAAATCATTGCATTTCAAGTAAAACCAACTTCAGAGGGGGATGGTAGGGCTAAGGAGGAGGTTGTAAGGACTTCTTTCAAGCCTGACAGGAGAAAGTGGCCTGGAGTGAAGATAGCTTAAAAAAAGTCTTTAGTTATGACTGCCAGAGGAACTCCTGAAGCAGCCCTCTGATATGAGGGAAGTGCCAAAAAATATGGCTAGCTAACGGTGCCCAGACAACTTTTGAAAATAATCTGAGTTGCTGTGTCTGAACCATTTCCTGTCATCCCTAGAGAATCTACTCCTACTCTAAAACCTTATTTTAAGGAAGAATTCAATGTTTCGAAGTGAGCTGTTGGAATCTGAGTTGTGCTGCAATTGGCCATCTGGTTTTTTTTTTTCCAGTTCCACCTTGTGTTCAAATAAATATGGCTCATTTTCACAGATGTATGTTCTAGGACTTGCATGTTCTGTCACTGAAGGATCCTCTTGATTTTATTTGTAGGTTGTGTGGGTACCTGGCAATGGGATCTCAGAACTGAAAAGGTTTTTGAGGTCTGTTCTCACCCTTCCCTTTTTCTAAATTTAAGAAAGTGTTATAAATAGCATGTTTTAATATCCTGAAAAGGAAGTGAGAAGAGGATCAGTCATGGTAATATCTGCTTGATTTTGTGTAGTGAAAGAGTACTTTGCTACCATAAACACTTACTTATACTCCTCTAAATAAAAGTATATGCTTAGGGTTTTTTAAAATATTTTTATTTTTTTTTTAGATGTTGCTGCTGTTATGAAAGCATTAACTACATAACTGATGGGCAAATTTCCAAAAGGCATGAATGCTTAGCAAGGTTAACATTCCAGAGAAATACCAAAATAAAGCACATCTTGATTCTGGTTAATCTAACAGTTAAGGGCTGGGTCTTCTCTGCGTTCCAGCTTATTGTAATAATTTCCTGTATTTCTGGGAGTTCTGCATGTGCCATCTTTAAAGTCTGTTTTCCTGTTGTTATATCTGATTAGATATAGTGTTTTGTTCTAGGAGTTGCACCGAAGCTTCACAAAAAGAATAGGGATGTTTGGATCTAAGTCCTTCCCTGAGGTATTATGATCAGTCCTTTGGCATCTAGGTCCAGGTGACTTCTATCTCTGTTTTTTGCATCACCTGCTCTTAGTGTAACTGAAGTCTGTTGCATTTACACTTTAGCAGAGAGGCGGCTTTGTGAAATACTGCAGGAAGAGTGTCTTTTACTCTTTGATAGGTGGAACACCTAATCCTGTTTCCAGACACACAGCTAATGTACTTTGAGCTGCCTGAGAAAAGAATCACAGCCATAAGAGGGCCAGAGAAGGATCTGTTTCAACTGTTGTACTATTAAATGCTAGGTACGTTATATGTGAATGCTATTAATAGTTAAAAAGTGATTTAATAGTAAGTTTTGTACAATGAAGCAAAACAAACATGTTTTCTTCCTCCCCTCCACTACAAAACCAAACTGGCTGCCTGGGTACTTCTAAAATGAGATAGAATTAGGGAGCTCCTTGAAGAAAAATTAAATGTGGGGTAACTAACAGAGTTTATTTAAACTTGGGAAATGACATCGCCTGTTTCCAAGTGCAATAAGCTGTAATAGTTACTCCATAATACAGAACTGAAATAGCTGGATGGTTAACAGACTTATGCCATAAATGTAATCAGGGGTGCACTTCTTGCCTTGTTGCTAACCCATAGCTGGCACTGTACCTGCAAAACCACCTGTTAACACCCAAAAACGTCAACCCAACCATAGCTTTACTTGTAAGTTAATATCCGAGATGCCTGTGTATCTTACATCCCCCTAACGGGGAGAGCCTGTTTTCCCTTGTGCCATACCATCTCATAGTATGAGATGAGGTAGCTAGGTTACAGAGCAGTCAAGTTCACATAGTTTTCCAGCAGATGAGTTTTTTACTGCTGTTGCTTGTCACTGTACAGTCTCACCCTCTTCTTTGCAATGGCTCCAATGCACAGCTGACTCTGCACTGAGTCAACTCAGAGAGCTGAACTTTGCCAGAAATAACTGTGAGTCTGCTCCTTAGTGGGTTAGATGGATGCCAGTTCTAGAAAAAAATACTCGTATGCCTAGCCTGGGGTAGGCAATTCTTGCATTCAGGCTTGTGTAGGTGCCCTAAATGTTGTCCTCTGAACAAGGTACTGTCAGGGTAAGATGGAAGAGAGGCAACTGAGGTGGCCAATAAAGAATGCTTGCCGACTGTCCTCTAATACAGCTAGGTGTGTCAGAGGGTGGAAGTTTGGGAGAAAAGAATGGAACTAATGAGGAAAGCTACCCTGTGCACATGCATTGAACTCATCTGTCAAGGGTTGAGTCTTCTCTGTACTCCAGGTTACTGTAATTATTTTCTGTATTTCTGGGAGATTCAGTCAGGGCTGTAGGACACCAGAGCACCACCTTTGACTCTGGAACTCTGCCTACCATAAATCTTTGGAGGCTGGAAGAATATTTTGGAGAACAAAATACTGTGTGCTTTGTTTATGCTTTTTTGGAGCTGTTTGCTGTTGGTTGCTGTAGAGGATGGGTTCTAAGTCAAACAGACTTGTCCACACATTGTGTTAAACACTCAGTGGGCTTTGGAAAGTAGTCAGTCTCCCAGGACTTTCACAGTCTTATTCACAGATGATCTCCTGTAGTAGGCTGGTTATCTGCAGGTATAGTGTAAGGGGCTACTTTTGCACCTTGCTGCAGATAACACCTGCTGGCTTTTAATCCTCTGAGGTGCTGAGTGTACTTTATCCATGGTTAAATCATCTCTGTACTTCAGGCATCTAAAATAAAGTTGGTGGCTGTAGTGCTACAAAGACAACACAGAATCACAGAATAACCAGGTTGGGAGAGACCCACCGGATCATCGAGTCCAACCATTCCCATCAAACACTAAACCATATCCCTCAGCACCTCATCCACCCATGCCTTAAACACCTCCAGGGAAGGTGACTCAACCACCTCCCTGGGCAGCCTGTTCCAGTGCCCAATGACCCTTTCTGTAAAGAATTTTTTCCTAACATCTAGCCTAAACCTCCCCTGGCGGAGCTTGAGGCCATTCCCTCTTGTCCTGTCCCCTGTCACTTGGGAGGAGAGGCCAGCACCCTCCTCTCTACAACAAACCTTGTCTGCAAGAAAGAAATGGATTTGGTCTGTGTCTTCTTTCCCAGTACTATATTCTTTGTGTTCTTTGAAGGTCATATGCAACACAGTGCCTGTGTTTTATACATGAATGTACATACAGGCATGTGTGTGACATCTGTGGGTGCTGAGGTGCAGAATAAATTAATACTAAAGTACATATTTTTTTACATGTACTTTTTGAAAGTACTCAGTACACAGCTGGGATAGTGCGAAGCCCAAAAACTTTATCAATGACGAGCAGAGCATGAAATGAGACGAGTAGCCTGCCAAATGCTACAATGTCAAAGTGATTTCTGTAGGTGTTGACCTTTCAGAAACTATTTTGAAAGAAGCTAGCATTTTGGTTAGCAAATTGCGAAGAGCACAAATACTTGCAGAAGGCTTGCAGCATCAAGTTACCATAAAGAGGAGCAAAGGATTCTTGCTATTTATATTCCTTTAAATGTGTGAATTTAAGTGCTTTGCATCATTTAAGTCCAAGTATTGCTAGATTTGAATACTTTCAACTACTAGTGAAGTCACTAGGATATAAGGTCAATTAGTACATAATGAGATGCTGAGCTTATAAGGTCAGCCCTATCCTGACGGTTCATGAAAAATTTTACTGAAACGCAATTGTTACTTTACTCCTCATTTTCTCTCACGTGTCTTAAAAAAGACTGCTACCTAAGCAGGGAAAAATCTGTACAGGTAAAGGAGAATGGTTGTTAAAGAGCAGTTATGGTTAATATTGTCTTGGGCACCAGTATTGTCTGGATTAGCATAGTCATGTTGTGATTAATGGCCTTATCAAATCTCAGAAAAATTACAGAAAGGAACGCGATATCCGCTACCACCACAGAACTTAATAACAGGGCAAAGCATGAAAGTGTTTGATGCCATCAATAAAATCTACCATGGGATGCAGAAAAGTATTTGCAACTGCATCAGTCCTTGAGGAAAAAAGCAGATAAGACAGCTGTGGTGATAAAGTAGATAATACATTAAAGAAAAATTTACATATCTTTAGGGATTTTTTTAGCAGGAGATGAAGAGAAACTTTTCTTCATAAGGGACAACTGCAGTTTTCTGAAAGTAAGGAGAACATCATGGTTAGAAATCTTCAATTTGAAAGCAAGTGTTCTTAAAACAGACACACATACAGGTGCTGCTGATTTACACAACCAGTGCTAATTGTTCAAATAGCAGTTTTAACTGTAGTTGTTTGGACTGTCAGCTACTGACTCCTTACAAAGAATGCACTCACTGTTTCCCTCATCTATTTCAACTAATAATATCTTATACTAATAAAGATGTGGCAAGTATTCAGGCCCTTAGCTCTTAGTTATAGCTAAACTATCATCTAGAACTCCTTAAGTCTTCAGAACTTCAAGTGATTTTCATCTTATCTTCTCTTGTTGAAACAGTTGCCTGGCTGTGCTGAAAATCTGTGCTGCGTGCTGAAATATGCAAGTTTTGTGGATGGTTCATTAAGTGTTGACTTCATCTCTTTAAAAGACGGGGATGCTTTTGCGATTACATGAGTGTGCGTATCTGTGAAATAGAAGACAATAGGCATATTGATCAAGTCAAGGCAGAAGTGTAAAATGTTACATTTAGGAATAGCCTAAGAGCATCTCTGAAAGGAGGCTAATTCTAGGATGCTGCTGCTGCAGCCACTTGCCACATACATTGTGTCCATACTTGAAGAGAAAGAAGTCCGCTCTGCCACTGGCATCAAGTGATACGTGGCTTTGAGACAGAAGCATACCTTTCAGTCACTTAACTCT
The DNA here is from genome assembly GCF_032191515.1 of Phaenicophaeus curvirostris. Classification (NCBI taxonomy): domain Eukaryota; kingdom Metazoa; phylum Chordata; class Aves; order Cuculiformes; family Cuculidae; genus Phaenicophaeus; species Phaenicophaeus curvirostris. The sequence goes on from NC_091396.1 coordinate 11,452,047, forward strand.
GGCACAAAATAGAGAGGCAGAGATTGTAGAGAGGGCGCAATGGTTGCCTTGCAAAGGTAGACAGGGCAAAGTTGAGAGAAATACGAAGGTACACAGTATGCAAATTGTCTACAGGTATTCAACCCCCCAGCAGTGGTATGAAATGCCAAGCATGAAAAATATTCCAGAATTCCCTGTGAGAGGTCCCTGCTCTTGGTCAAGTTCTTAGTAATCTGTCCACTATCTGTTAGTGCTGCTAGGAAAGATGATCACTGTGTGTATGGTGTCCTCTTCTTGAAGGAAGGAATCCACTTCAGTTTGGCTAATAGTAGAGGTTTGATCAAGTCCTCCATTGGTTCAGGAAGTGTGTGTTTTTGAGCCCAGATATTCTCATAAGAATGCTGTCTACTTGGTCTCATGGCCCTGGGCTTTGATGAGGTCATCTTGACTGTGTTTGGAGGGGGGGCAAAATCTGATTCAGTGTTTCTTCTGTCAGCAGATTGGTGGTATTCTGACTTTCTTAACACTGCAAACTGGCATTTAAACATCTAGGTCTTATTAATAAGGAGATATAAGCATTGCTGTAACTGGATGACTAAAAATCATTGAGAGTTCACTGGGCACACGGCCAAAGCTCCAAGCTAGAAAAATCAAATCATCTACGGATTTTTCACCTTATTCAGCCTACTCAAACCACCTACTGATGCAAGACCTGGAGGTCGCAGTTCTTATGAAACTGAACATGAGATCATTTGATGTGAATCTTGTCAAGTTGGCTTAGACTCATACGAAACTGGTTAGTTCCCTTATCCCAGCTAAACTCATCTATCTTTATTCTACTTGCTATTTTTGTCACTCTGAACCATCCAATTGCAGAAGACTTGCAGAAGGACTACCTGATGAGTTGTATTTTGAGCAAGAAGCCTCACAACTAACTGTTGCCAGTCAAACGTGCTCTATCAGGATGTTGGCTACATCTGTTGTTTGCTTCTTAATACATGTCTTCAGTTGGGATGGGTTCACTGACTTCAGAGATGCTTGTGAGAAAAAAAAATGCCAAAAACTTTTAAGATCCTGAAGAAGACACATGAGCTGCCTGTGGTAGGATCCATTTCACTGCATGTCTGCTAGTAACCATGTTCCTTCAAAGCAATGAAGACGTGCACCTCTGTTATTCTGCCTTGAGATCTCTGCAGCCAGAAGCTGGGTTCTTGCTGGAGTGGTGAATGATACTAAGGTTGCTTTGACTCTTGGACTATTACTGTTAGCACAAGAATGAACAGAGAATGGGAGCTGTGTGCTGACCTGAAAATGAAATGGGTGGATGTTCTCACCTGATTTGCTTACTCTGCCACAAGTATGGTTTTATTGCTTTTTTTTAGTATGGCACTCTTGGGCACTATTAAACATAGTTCATATGCCTACTGGCATATTTCTAGTTCATTCTCTTCCAATGCTCTTGATTTGTTTTTCAGGAGATTATTAAAGAAAATCTGAAAGGAAAACACACCTGTGAGGTGAAGACATTATTCAAATGTCAGGAGAGAACCTCCTCCAAATGTACACTAATAAAAGCAAAGGATCTTAAAATAGACTTCTGTGACTTGCATAACAATTGAAATAGTTATATTGATGCTGCCTTCATAGCAAACTAAGGAACCTTCCTTGTCTGATGGCCCTGGATGAAGAAATGGTATATCATACTCCTCAAACAGTAAATGAAGCACTCCAATCTGTGTCAGCTAGACTGAGAACACATTATGCACCCTCTTTCTCACCATCTGCCCAGCAATCAGTTGAACTTAATCTGCAAGTGGTAGAAAAGCAGCCTCCAGTAACTTAAGAATGTGACAATTATGACATTTAATATCTACTGAAGAAAATGCCTGTTAATAAGAGGCTTATAAATCTATCACTAAAATAATAAAGAAGACATTCTTTGTGTTTTTGTCTTCATGTTTTATGTGAAACCATCAATGAAATGCTAACATCTTGCTTGACAATGTGTAATTGCCTTTGCTAAGTAATCATTTCTTCATGCTTACTAGTTTCAAAGACAAAAGCTTTTCATAGAACTTTCCCAGCCTGGCAAAAGTGAAACTGTCTTAAATTGTAGATGTATCTTAGGTATGACTTGTGTTCGCTACAGTGAGGTTTCTTTGTGTTGCCTGATGGTGAATGAAGGTACATACATGAACTTTGATCATCGTTGTATCGTAATGTCAAAACCTAGTTATTCCAGCTGACCGGTTTGGGATGGGAGGGAAGGATGAGGGAAGAGTCCAACTTGATTTTATAATTGTCAGCTATGGCTATGTTGCAAAGAGTTCAGCTTGCTTGGAATCTATTGTGTGAAGCAGCAACACAATGCTGCAGGGATAGTTCTTGGGAACAGGAGTCCTTAGGAAGCAGAGGCATCTTCTGTCTCTTATCTTTGTAAGGACTGGTATGGTAACGTCCTCTTTGTGACAAAAAACAGGTATATACATTGATCTGGACTCCGAATGCTAGTAGGGAATAGCTAAAGGCATTAGCACAAAGGATGTGTTGATTGGGTAACATTTGAAAATTTGGTTCACTGAGTGTTGGATGAATGAGGAACACGTTCCTCTCCCATGATGCTGGCTTTCTTGCGCAAAGCTCCCAGTGTGCTGCCATGGTTCTCCTGTGATTGAACAGATGTTTAACATGGGTCTGCAGTCAGCATAGCATAGTGTAATGTGGTAACAAAGCAGATGGGAACTGATGGCAAGAGCTGTCATCAGCCTAAGAGGTGGGCACATGCTTCCACTTCATAAGCGTGCTGTGTTACCTGTAGTATAATTATATGGGTAATGCCATTCTGGGCTTAACTGAGCTTTTGGTGGGTTTTGTTTTGTTTAAAAATATTTATTTACATTTTTGTATTTCAGAGGGTAAATTCCAAATGTTTTCAGCAAGCTAGTTTTTCTTTAACAGCTTCATAGATGAAACTATAAGTCTTGATGACTAGGATCAGATTCCCATAGATTCATGAACATGGAATGAGATCCTAAAAGGCAAGGAAGTCATGCTATTCTATCCTATTATTGTGTAGAAGGAAGGTACTTGAAAGACTTTGTTTTAAATTTATGGCAGAAAGGTAAATATTTTGCTAAAATCTCAATAAGGTGACTACATTACCTACGGCAGGAGTGTGCACCACACACCCCCTGATAGAGGCCAGGGCTATTAATGTGGCAGCCACTGGCTTTTTCTCCCCCTTATTACTACGCCTTTTGTGGCACACCAAGTGGCTAGCATGTACCCCCCACCAGTGGTGGGAATAAGAAAGGTGGGACCTCTCAGACCACAAACAAGGTCCCCATTCAATGTGGTGCCTCAATCAATAGATGACCACAGATCAGATCTGACCAGGCTATAAAATGGGGCTCCCATCAGAGACCTTTGAGTGGCTCACCTTGAAGGAGAGGGTCTATGATCAGAAAATCTACTGTCAGGACTGGGATGCTATTGAAGGAGATTTCCCAGGACTGAGTGCCCTCACCTTCCTTTCAGTGAGTGATTGTCTTCTGGATATATTCTTGAGTGAGCCCTTGCCCCTTTGGTTGAGTGATTCTATGTTATGGGTACCCTTGAGTGAGAACACCTTTTGTGAGTTAGTGTATGTATGCTCAGAGTCATCTCTTCTGTGTTGTTGTGCAGGTAGAAACAGCCCTGAACCAAACTTGTTTAATGTTATCAAAACATTGTTTTGGTTTCACACAATGTCTCATTGGTGGTTTAGGTTTCAAATTAAAGTTTGCTTGGGTTTATCATCTGCATAGAGTAATTTGTAACTCCATGATGCTAACCAGTACAATTCGGAAATTATCAAGGTAAGAACTTAGTTCACAATGAACAAGCACTCCAAATGGTGATCAAGTGGTTTTAAAGTCATTCAGCCAGACTGGTAGTGTGCTTCTACTAATGCTGGATCTACTGCAAACATGACTAAGCTTCAAGCTCTTGGAAGGCCAGGAACCAAAGTCTTTCAAGAGACATTTTTTCCTAGACAACACAGACTCTCTTGATGAGACAATTTTTTAGAACATGACACTGAGGACAGGCTACATTAGAAGTAATTGATTCTACTGGGAAAATGTCAAAACATAGCGTATGTCACTTACTTTGAGCAATCTATAAACATATTTTAAAACATATTATTAAACATATTATTAAATAACATTCTTGCCGACAGTTTGTAACTTCAAGATATTGACTCACGCTTCATCAGCTTCTCAGTGTTCAAGTGAACTTTGTGGCTTGTTTTGATTTGCTCTCTTTCTGTCTACAACTGCATATGCAATGGTGAAAAGACAATACCTGCAAAGTTAAAATCCTGAAAGAAAGGGTGGCTTTCAGCAGCTCATGTTAAAATGTGCTGAAGTGCTCATCAAGCTTTAGATGCTAAGCCATGGTATTTGTAAAGTCTATGTTGTTGGTGGAAAACATAGCAACCTGTCTCTGTTGGATCTGAGATGGAACCAACATATAGTAATGGGTCAACGTTTCCTGTAGCTGTGGCTACAGCAGTGCTGAAGTGATCCAAGTGTTTGTGAATGCATGTGAAAGGAACAAAGCTCTGCTGTGGGTCTGTGATGAGTATGCATGTTGACTGGAGCTACTGAAGCTTTCTCCTGCATGATAGGAAGTTTTCTGTATCAAAATGGAAAGAAGTGTAAATTTCTTTTTGGTGAACCTGAGACTCTTATTAGCAGCCTTCTGGGTTGTTTTGCCTATAATGCCTGTCAAAAATGAACTGGAGAGGGAGAAGGGGTAGTCTTAAAATCAATATTGAGAGAAATCTAACTTGAGTGATGTCTAGTTTGAGTGACATGCTAATTTTCCTATTTCTTTTAAATAAGAAGAGTAAAGTTTCTGCAGTAACTAAAGAAAACTAAGTTGAGCTATGCTGATTTTTTAGTTAGTGACAGTTCCTACTGTGTGCATAAAACCAGTTCAAGGATCAATGACTTGGATACTCTATATACTTTGGACCTGTTCTACAGTGTATATGAGCACTCAAAACACAAATATTCTTTATGGCAAAGTAAAAATGAGTACTTTGTTGCCTGAATGTGTAGAATGACAAATGCAACAAAAGCGTGGAGAAGCTACTCTTCATTTTGTGAGTAACTTTGTCATATGCTCTTTCTGTTCTAATTCCTTGCAAGTTTTATAAATCCTCATTTTTTTTTAAGGGAGTAATAGCCACAGAAGGCATACTTCAGTGTCACAAAAGAAACATAGTATGTAGAAAGTTAAGAGTTATGGTTTCAATCTATGACACTATAGGCTTGATCTGAAAGGGCATTCCATTAAAATAGTTTTTTGGTGTTTCTGTGCGATCTCAGGTTTAATAATACTGCAGTTCTGTAACTATTGGACAATCTGTAGTCTGAAATAAGAAAGCTTTCTATTTCCAGCTGCAGCTAGGAGAGAAGCAGCAGTATTTACAGCCAGCATACAGGGACTTCATGTTTACGTGTGATTAGAGCAAATTGCCCTCTGGGAAAGATAATGCTATAAGACCAAGACTTTTCTTGTAACCAGTGAAGGGCAAACATGTAACTTTAGATTCCTGAATGTACTTTTGTAGATTATTGATCGCAGAATCCTTTTCTTCATACTTGTGCTGTCAGCTAAATGTATTTGGAAATTCTTTTCTTTAATAGATGCAATAAAATTTACTGTCCATTATGTTTCAATATGAATGAACTCTGCTTCATTCAGATAAAACTGTGTAAATATACACTCTCTTATTTACAGTCTTGCCAAATTTTTCATGTTCCAACCCAACCAGCTTCAACCAGCTAATGCAATTACTGGTCTCTGACGCAGATTCATTGTGGTAGCTTAGTGGAAAGAAAGCAGCCTAGTGAAATGCTCAGCAAAGCCTGACGGCAGTGATGCATGAATTAGTGGTATTAAGCCTCCTTTAGCTTCCATCTGTATTCTCTTTCAGCTCTGCTAGATATTTATCTAGCAGGAAGAAAAAAAGCAGTTTTTGGCAATGGCATATAGCAAAATTTCAGTTGGGGTGCTAGATTTCTACTGCTAGTGACACCAGTTAGAAATTAGCACTTATAGCAGTTTTGGTGGTTCTTATTTAATGAATGAAAGTAGAGAGAATTGCAGTTGTGGCATTCAAGAGGTTTTGCTGGTGCTTTTTTTTTTTTTAATTATTTGTCTCCACTTGGTGTAGTAATTGTGATAGTTAGGTTTTATCCAATTTACCTGCCTAACTGGAGGTCATTAAATGCCCTAAAATGTTGGGGGGATTCTTAAAGATAGTGTTAAGAAGTTTAATGCATTTATTTAGCTCACGAGTTAACAGTATCTTAGTGGTCTGTGGTCTGAATTTTCAATATCTTCCTGTGAATGTACCTTCCTCAAATAATAGGTGATACCTTTTGGATGGTCTCAAGTCATGTACTGACTTGCTAAGTCTTGACCTTCCGCAACAACAGGATTCAACTGTCTTGTTTTCTTTAATGGCAGATAGGGCATTCCTGGCTCTAAACTGGGAACTGTTTTTTATGATTCCTGTGCAACTGACTTGTAAGTTTCTTATGGCTACCTTGCAGCTGGAAATGCAGCTGGCTTGGACAACTTGCATTCGCTAGGGGCTTGTCTAAATAGTAAAGCAATAAATTGCATTCTATAACAATAACTGCAATAAATGAGAAGATCCTTAACAGGAGATTAAATTAAGGAACTTGGACTGTTAGCTGGTACTCATGTTCTTTTATGGCTTCAATGGATCTATGCTGATTTATTTCAGCTGAAGTTCTTTGCCTTTCTCTACATTGTGTTAAGAAAAGCTTTTGTGGTTAACACTGTTTTGCGGTTGAGGTTAACCTGAGTTCCTGCCATGAAGGTGACATTAAACACAACAGTTCTAGCCTGTGCTCATTGTTGGTATAATGATATCTAAGTCTCAATGTGAAGCAGTGTTTAAGATTAGTGAAATGCATGTTTTAGCACAGTGCTCTTTGTAGATGTCACACTGCAGTTGTCTGAAGATGTCAGCTACACTATTCCAGTTGATGGCTGAAGATCTCAGGTTGCCCAGGCTGGATGGGTCTGGCAAGGAGCCAGTGGAATGTAATCCTATATAGCAAATTGTCTAACAAAACCAGCACCATCAAAGTGGGTAGTTGAAAACATATGACTAAGGTGCTAAGGATGAAAAGAAGTGCTATGATTTAAACAGACTGCACCTTACTCTTAAACTCGCATCTTATAGCTTATTAGAAACTGTATAGGTTGGCAAACGCAAATAGCAGCCTTTGAAGTGTGTGAATGCCATCTCAATGGCTGAAAAATAGTTACTTAGATGTCCTTCAGGACTTAACAGTAAGTAGTTGGCCAGGTTGTTGAATTTCAAAATCTGTCACTTAAGTTGTTAAAGCTGTGGTAACCTAAGGAACCGAACCAACATCACTGATATGGACTATTTTGAGGTAACTAAAGAGAATTTAAAAAAAAATCTGAAGTTCTTATCTCCCTTTGTTTTGGACTGATGCCTTCTGATCCCATCTCCTGGTAAGTACTACACATGTAGTGCATAAATTCATACTTCAGAATAGCTTTTGATCAGGAAATTTCCATAGTAAAGTCATTATGCAGTTGACTTAGAAACATGGTATCTGGTATTTCAGTTACAGGAAGGATTCTAATAGTTGCTTGAGCTCTCACTTTCTCTTCTAAGTCTCAGGAGCTGATAATGTTTTTATGGAAGCTCTCTGTAGAGTGGAAGGGAGTTTTGAAAAGACTGAGAATTTATGAACTAAATACTGTAATGAACAGGAAGGTAAACTGGGATGCCTACACTGGGGAATTCAGCTGCTTGTTGTCTTAGAAGATCTTGTAGTATTGCTAATTGGTGGCAATTTATTCTGTGACTGGACATGCTGTGAGCTGCTGTTAGCAGAGGCCAATAGAAATTCATACCCTTCTATGTCTTTAGCTTTATAGAAGTAGGTGATTTTATAAAACAAAATTTATTTTTCTTAGTGTGCAGGCTATTTTGAACTAACAAAGGAATAAGCAGTTTGATATTTTTCTGACGTCCGGTATGAATTTGGCAACAAATTAAATTTCAGTCTTGTTTAATCCTGAATGTCACTAGAAAAGACAATACAAGGAAGGGTGCAACCAGTTGAGCACATTAAAAAAGAAATTCTCACTTGCAGTGCTCCAGTCACAAAGGCTTGAAAAGCTTGGGCATTTTTGGAATCTTGTCATGTGCTCTTTCAGAGTGAACACTGTGGGTTAGTGAACTGCTGGGTCCCTGATAAAAAATATATTTTTTAGTTTTTATTTGGCCTAAAAAAATCTGGATTGTGTGGTCTACTGATCAAAATTCAAGCTGTAAAAGTTACAAGTGGAACCTAGAACTAAATGTATCTGAAGAGATCTTCCAAATTATGTAACAGCAGTTTATTTCTACCTGTTGTACCATCAACCCACAGAAGTACAATGAAGCAACATTCTTTTTTGCCTCAAATAACTCGTAATCACCTCAGCTGTCATCTAGCGTATTTTTTACATTAATGGCAATATTTCCAGACACCTAACTTTTTCCTATAAAATACTCATGATGTTTTTCACTCCAGCTTTACATGTTTACACCTTCGGTGGCCCAGTTCTTTTAATTTAAGCAGAGACTCAGTGAAACTAATGGTCTGTTTCCTCATATTACAAGTACTAAAGTCTTTTCCTTGGCTTTTTTCTTTTTGACCAACACTTTGTTCTTTAGACTCTGAGACGTGCTAAGTCTCACTACTCCATGCTTTGGGCTTCCTTTGATTTGTTAAGTAACTTTGCTAGTGCCCTATTGGTTTTGATTATCTTGGTAACCGAACTTTTTGATTCATATGGACTAGTCAGTGATTTGGTCAAGCCTAGGGCCCTTAGCCCTTTCTTCATTTATACAAATAACTCTCACTTTGTTTCTTTTTTATTTTTGAAACCAATGCCCGATGAGGCTGCAGTCATTGTGTTTATGCACGATCTCGAAATTGCATTGCAGACATAAATAAGCTTTTTCAGGAGATAGTTGCTCACTCTCTCAAGCCAGTGTTCAAAGGCTGTTGTTCCTTTGGTGTGTTGGGGCACTCTCCTGTGAATTGCACAAGTATATTGTACAATGGAAGAGCTGATTTTTCAGGCAGACAGACATTTACATTTTAAAAGTAAATGTTAAGATTTTGGTGGTCTAGGTCAGATTCAAGTAACAATTCACAACTGCCAGATCTGAATATTTCACATTCATGAACTATTTATGCATTATGCTTGAAACGTAAGCTTTTATGTGCTTCATCCCAATGTGTAGAATATTTGTGACCTGTATACAACTTCTTAATGGCAGTGTCAAACACTGAGATCTTCCGATTTGTGGCCCCATGAAAGTGTGGCAGAAGTAGTTTGCAGTCTGTTCCCAGAGGAAAGCATGTTGTAATTAAGGGTATTTTTAAGTGCCTTTTAGGTTCATGGATGCTGAAAGTGTAAACTGGGAACTTTTATCTTTAACTGATGCAAGCATACTGAAACCAATGGCTACGTGGAAGTCTATTGTGCTTATAATCTAATCATAAATCCTTTTCTGATCTTCTTTTGCAAGATGCAGCTGATACAAGCCACCCCAGGATGACAGGCTGAGATAAGGGACTGCATTAAAAATGGATTTTACTGCCATTTGTAACTCAATGTTTCTGCACTTTTGAATAGTTTTAAGATAAAAAGGGGGGAGCCTGATTTGCTATAGCAAAGACACCATAGAGCATATGTATTCCACTGAACCAAATGCATGGAATGTTTGTTACACGTCAAAAAGACTATGTACGTATGACTCAAGTGTATACCATCTGGAATATTATTATTTAGTAAGGAAAGAATCTGGTTGGAACTGCATGAGAGATTCTTAAAACTTTTTTTGAGTACCAACTTCTCCTTTATTTAAAGAAAAGGGTTATAAGTTGCCTGAAGTTTATTCTTTGAAATATTCCTTTCAACCCTTCTAAAATCAGGAGTGCTACGTGAAGAATTAAAGACTTGCATACAAATTTCTGAATCATATACTGGGCGAGTTGTACTGGGTGGTACTGTACTGCCTGTGGAAAACTCTTGGCTCTAATCCATTGCTTCCTCTGTGGGCTTCCTTTTGGATTACTCAGATAAATAGCCTCTCTTTTTTTTTTTAAATAAAAAGAAAAGTCATTTTCAAGTATTAACATGTTGCTTACTTTTGTTAGACATTCTTGTAGCATAGACCAGCGAAATATTCCAGGCTGAACTAAATAAAAACTTCCATCTCTTCTCATACTGTGAGTTGTTACAATACGGAGCAGGACTGAAACTTTCTTGTTGTGAAGTCAATTCTTGTTAAAAAGTGGCACAAGGGCTTTTTTGTTGGTTTCAGGATTGTTATTATTCGATACAGAGTGAATAGATCAAAGTTTACTCCTAGAGTTAATAAAATCCTTTAAAAACCAAAACCACACCCAAAACTGAACATGTTTTAATCTACCTAAAAAAACTGTAGCTACCAAAGTCTAGGTATTTTAAGTTGTTTACTTAAGCTGTGGCTTCAGTACCTGATGAAAGTAGATGTTAGCCAGAAAATTGTTTCAACAGTCTCAAACTGTAGAATCCATGTTTCAGCTGAATTACATCCTTGGATGTGAATTTGGTGAAAGAATGTCAACAGAGGACCCTGTGCATTTATTCTAACCACTGGCTAAAAGACAGGAGGCCAAAACTCATCTTTAAAAAGACTGGGGTAATGTTGATTGGGAAATAGAACAATTAAACCAACTGTTTTCACCAGTGTTGTCCTTCAAGAGTCTGTTCTATCTAGCATTGAACCAATAAAGCAGAATCATCCAGATGCTTGATAATTCCTTATTGAATAATAAACTTGGCCTACAGAAGCCAGCCATTTTTTTCTAATTTTAAAAATTTAAAAAAGAATTTAATTTTCCATTCTCCCTGATCTGTTTTGAGCTTAAAGTCACCTCTGAGTTTCTATCCCTGAACTCAGTTTTGGGGTTTTTTACCTGTCTTTACTCTGACATAATTCTCTTGAATACCTGCATCTTCCTCTGAAAAAAAAATGAAGCTCCAAGCCTCCAGGAAGAAACTATTCCTTACAAGAAGCCTAAAAAAATCTGCAATACTCCTTTCCTCCTGTTCCTGTAAGACAGTGTGATTATTTTTTCCAAATTCTATCTAGATAAATAGCTGTCTTGTGATCAATTGAAGGAAGTCACTTTCTACCTATTTATCGAATTCTTTTGAGAATTCAGAAAACATATGGATTATAGTGATGCAGCTGATGCTGGATTTAATTGGTACATAGGCTGCAAAGCCTTCCCAGGAGTTTGTTGTCCAAAGGCTCTTGATGCCCATTATGCATAAGGAGAAGCTCCATTCATGCATTAAAATCTGATTAAGACATAAAGAACAAAGAATAGGAAGAAATCGTTAGTTTCCAGAAAGAATTTAGAAAAGGGTAGGGGATGTTGGGATCTGCTTTGTGAAATGTGTAGACATGATCAGACAAGCATGTAAATAGTGAGGATGCCATATTCACTATAGTCATTTGCAAAGCAAATGGCAACGAGTTAGAGAAGCTGTGATGCTGAATGAGAAGCTTATGAAATAGCAAAACGTGCAGTAGTAGCTCATACCTATATGTAAATGGACATTTAGTTTACTACTGGAATTTATAATTATGTAACTGAGGAGTTTGTCTTTGTGACTAGTTAGCTAAGGCTAACTTAAGGTTTAGTGACAGTTGAGAAAGCTAACAGTATAGTAGGAGTAATAAAAGAAGGAGCTGAGAAAGATTGATGCATGATTTCTTAAACTACCTGGGCTGCCATGCTATCCCATCTCAAAAAAAAAAAAAAAGGTAGAAGTAGAAAAAAGACAAAAAGTAACTGAAGTATGGAGTTCCTGACATCTGAGAAGGGGCTGCATATGTAAGACTCATTGCCCAAGAGCCCTATAAGGAGGAGTGCAACAGGCCTACACAATCACAGATGGGAAGATGGCTGTGAAGTGACTGTTCATGTTTCTTTGAGGAAGTACAGGTTCAAAAAGGGGACACATTTGTGAATTGTAATTGCTTACATAACTGGTGTAAGCAATTGCTTGGTTGCAGCCTCTAACACAAAGCCCTTAAGCCATTAAATGCGTTGAAGCTTGCCAGAATACACCTGGCGAAAGGGCTGTTCTCGGCCCCCAATGTTCAGAGCCAGACAGCATTTGGAAACAGGATATTCAGCTATGTCAGTTTTTGGTTGACATAGTAGGATGATTTGTATTATTATAGTGAAAGACATAAAAAACAGCACTGAACTGGTTGAGGAAGCCAAAATTGTTAGACAACACAAATGACTTAGTGTTAACTAATTTTTTGCTTCTGAACATAGATTCAGAGATGGAGTGGGCCACAATCTTTGGAAATCTGTTTCAAATTTAACACCCAAACCCAAAGATACTTGAAGTTGCTTAGGGAAAGGGTTGTTGTTGAGGGGCAGACAGATGACAGCTTTGAAGAGAACAGAAAATAATGCTTTGCTGAGTAACTGCAGACATGCCACTTGCAAAGGACCATATGTTGCTTCTTCTACTCATACTTGTGAATTGCTGGTCATGCATGATTCACTTGAGATGGATTAACAGAATTTTATGGCAAATAAATAGTTCAGTGTAATGCTGCCAGGAAAAAAATCACATCAGCGCATAGAAGTAACTAATACAACAGCATAGCAGAGATCAATTAAAGTATAAAGGGATTTTCGATGTTTTGGATAAAAAAATATTTTGGAAGGACAAATGGACAAGATAAGCCTAGCAAACACTAAGAAAGGAAAATGCTACTTGGAAACCAACAAGACATAAATTTTATATCAACTGTATAAGGGGGATGGCAAACATTTTGTAAGACATGAACCTGGTGATAGAGATGACTACATGCATCCATGTGCTCTTATTGCTTGCAGCAGGTTGCTTTTGTACCTAAGTTTTGATTAGATGTTTTAATGTTCCTGCTAGCTCTGTTCTGTTCCCTTTGTGTGAGGTGTTTCCTCATTGCTCTATGTGCAGTAAGAACTCAATCCAGAAGATCCAGTTCAGTCTTCAGCTTGAAGCAGTACAAACTCTTTCTGCATCTGCTTTGCTTGAGCAGTCTTTGAGAGGTCCTACATAACCTAAATGAACTGATCATTCAAAAAACGTTGCAAAGGGCAATGTGTTACAGAACTAGTGGAAACTTAAATGCAGTTATTACATTGGGGATGGGAAAGATGACAGGGAATAACAGAAAAGGGAGACAACAGCTATGGATCTGAAAAAGTCAAGAGAGAGAGAGAAGTGAGTAACAGAAAATGCTAGAGGAATAAAGATCAGGATAATATATCCCAGCTCAACAAGGAAAAAGCAATTTTTATTTTTCTCATCTTCCTTCACCCCACTCTACATCCATTCAGCTTTCCCCCCCGCTATTTTCCTTCCTTCTTTGTTTTTGGCATGCCAGTGGCCCATGCACATGCCATACACATTCTAGGCTCATGCTATGCTCACCTCATGTACACACCACACACGTGCCTTGCACATGCAAGCAACATGTCACACACCATGTCCATTGACAAGGAGACCAGTGACAAGTGGGGTTTCCCACGGCTCAGTGCTGGGTCCAGCCCTGTTCAATGTCTTTATCAATGACCTCGATAAAGGTAGTGAGTGCACCCTTAGAAAGTTTGCAGACAACACTAAGCTGGGTGGAAGTGTTGATCTGCTGGAGGGTAGGGAGGCTCTGCAAAGGGATCTGAACAGGCTGGACCGCTGGGCAGAGTCCAATGGCATGAGGTTTAACAATGCCAAATGCCGGGTCCTGCACTTGGGGCACAACAACCCTGTGCAGTGCTACAGACTAGGAGAAGTCTGTCTAGAAAGCTGCCTGGAGGAGAGGGACCTGGGGGTGTTGGTTGACAGCGACTGAACATGGGCCAGCAGTGTGCCCAGGTGGCCAAGAAGGCCAATGGCATCTTGGCTTGTATCAGAAACGGCGTGACCAGCAGGTCCAGGGAGGTTATTCTCCCTCTGTACTCGGCACTGGTGAGACCGCTCCTTGAGTACTGTGTTCAGTTCTGGACCCCTCACCACAAGAAGGATGTTGAGGCTCTGGAGCGAGTCCAGAGAAGAGCAATGAAGCTGGTGAAGGGGATGGAGAACAAGTCTTATGAGGATCAGCTGAGAGAGCTGGGGTTGTTTAGCCTGGAGAAGAGGGGGCTGAGGGGAGACCTCATTGCTCTCTACAACTACCTGAAAGGAGGTTGTAGAGAGGAGGGTGCTGGCCTCTTCTCCCAAGTGACGGGGAACAGGACAAGAGGGAATGGCCTCAAGCTGCACATTAGGCTGGACATTAGGAAAAATTTTTTCACAGAAAGGGTCATTGGGCACTGGCAGAGGCTGCCCAGGGAAGTGGTTGATTCACCTTCCCTGGAGGTGTTTAAGGCACGGGTGGACAAGGTGCTAAGGGGCATGGTTTAGTGTTTGATAGGAATGGTTGGACTCAATGATCTGGTGGGTCTCTTCCAACCTGGTTATTCTATGATTCTGTATTCATAATCTAAAACACCTATATAACAAGTCTCTTGCTTCAAAATCCAGCTACAGAATATGCAAAGACACCCCTGCAATACTTGCATGTGTCTCTTCATGATTAAAGGTTTTAAGATTGGTTTAAATTTAGTGAGAAAGATGACAAAAGATACTAATGATTATCTGATCATTTCCCTGAGGACTGAACTCATGACCCTTACCTTCAAAGAACAAAGATTCCTCTTTTGCAGAAATAGAGTCCCACCTCATGACTTGAACTGTTCGGAGGTGCTCATAGAATCACAGAATCACAGAATAACCAGGTTGGAAGAGACCCACCGGATCACCGAGTCCAACCGTTCCTACCAAACACTAAACCATATCCCTCAGCACCTCGTCCACCCGTGCCTTAAACACCTCCAGGGAAGGTGACTCAACCACCTCCCTGGGCAGCCTGTTCCAGTGCCCAATGACCCTTTCTGTAAAGAATTTTTTCCTAACGTCTAGCCTAAACCTCCCCTGGCGGAGCTTGAGGCCATTCCCTCTTGTCCTCTCCCCTGTCACTTGGGAGAAGAGGCCAGCACCCTCCTCTCTACAACCTCCTTTCAGGTAGTTGTAGAGAGCAATGAGGTCACCCCTCAGCCTCCTCTTCTCCAGGCTAAACAACCCCAGCTCTCTCAGCCGTTCCTCATAAGGCCTGTTCTCCAGCCCTTTCACCAGCTTTGTTGCTCTTCTCTGTACTCTCTCCAGAGCCTCAACATCCTTCTTGTGGTGAGGGGCCCAGAACTGAACACAGGATTCGAGGAGCGGTCTCACCAGTGCCGAGTACAGAGGGAGGATAACCTCCCTGGACCTGCTGGTCACGCCGTTTCTGATACAAGCCAAGATGCCATTGGCCTTCTTGGCCACCTGGGCACACTGCTGGCTCATATTCAGTCGGCTGTCAACCAACACCCCCAGGTCCCTCTCCTGCAGGCAGCTTTCTAGACAGACTTCTCCCAGTCTGTAGCACTGCACAGGGTTGTTGTGCCCCAAGTGCAGGACCCGGCATTTGGCCTTGTTAAACCTCATGCCATTGGACTCTGCCCAGCGGTCCAGCCTGTTCAGATCCCTTTGCAGAGCCTCCCGACTCTCCAGCAGATCGACACTTCCACCCAGCTTAGTGTCGTCCGCAAACTTGCTCAGGGTGCACTCGATGCCTTCATCCAGATCATTGATGAAGACATTGAACAGGGCTGGACCCAGCACTGAGCCCTGGGGAACCCCACTTGTCACTGGCCTCCAGCTGGATTTCACACCATTTACCACCACTCATCTGAAGAAATAATGTCTGCTCAGGAGATGGATAGTTTTTGATTAATTTGTGTGCATACGTGGACAACTGAGCTTAAAAAAAACCCAAACAACCAATTGCCCACTCAGGGAAAATCAGACTTTTCAACATCTATTTTGTCATCTCTCTCCACAATGCAAGATGCAGTGGTTGCTTCTTGAGTGCCTTTGCAATTTTTTTATCCTCTTTCTAAATAACATATGTGATCACTGTGGGTAAGAATAATAGAAGAAAACCTACTCAGGCTATGTAGTACTGAAGATTATATCTCGCACAAACTAAAAGGCTTTCAGCTAAGAATATGAATAGAATGCAAACAAAATGATTCAGCTCTTCCATTGATTTCTAACGAAGTGCAAGAAACCTGTTCTTGTAAAGTAGGAAGTAAATACTATTGGTTCTGGTGTGTTGCTACTGCTTTCTTCAAGGACCCTTTTACTACTCAAAATGCTTTCACTCACATCAAAAGAAGCCAATTAAAATGTATTTCTTAAATATATCTTTCTTTCTATTATTTACCTTCCCTAGACTGGAAGGATAGAAATACTAATTAAACTACTTTCCTTGCAGAACACTTTAATGCAAGATAAGTGGTGTCTGAATTTACTAGGTTATAAGGTTAACATTTCCTCAGTGCTGGTTGAAATGGTGTCTTATTACAGTAGTGTAGTTGGGGGCAATCCATATCGAAGCCTGAGATACATACAAATTTTAAGAAGTTATTTCCATTACTTAGAGTGAAACAGAAGTGAAATAATTTGCATACCATGACATAGCAGATCAGTGTCAGGACAAGGATAAAATCAGACACTCAGTTTAATGACCTGTGCAGCAGATTGTACTGCCTGGAGCTTAAACACCTGAACTAGAGCTTTCAAAAACACCACTGTGATTTAAGAGAACAAATTACATAGGCCTTGTGCTCCCCTATAATTTAAATGTTCAAAAAAGAACAATTTAGGGTTTTATCACCTAATTTTCTCCCTGACCATAATGTAAGGCTGGCAGCATTTCCATTATCCTATTGTTCCTTTTCCTGTTTTTGTTCTAATTAAATTATAAAAGTGGACTGCTTATGTATTTGTATAATACTGTGCACAAAGGGGTTTCATCTGGATTGTAATACTGTGCAGTAAATCAAAATGACAAAACCAACCAATTTCTAAACAACATACACTTGGATACCTCCAGCTTTGTTTAAACTCATAAAAAGACTTCTGAAGAGACTAGTCCAGAGTATTAATACCAGAGACATGAAAGCTATTTTTATGTATTAAAGCATCTAGAGGTTTTGCTATGAAGTCAAACAAAGTTTTAACACTAGCTTCAGTAAAATTAAGGCTCAGATAAGGAGACCTGGAAATACTGTTCAGCTGCAAAGTGCAGCTTTGGTAGCAGAAGAATGTAGTTAGAAATTAAATTATATTTTAAACATGATCAGGAAACTGTTGGGAGCGAAAGGCTAATGACCTGTTATATTAATAGATACTGTAATAAAATGTTAATCAATTTTGTACAGTTATAAGCAACCCATGAGGCTGTGAGACACATTAGCCATCTTTTTTCAAACCTTTATGTCACTTAAGGATGTGCTGATAGTGTTTAGTAACAAGTACTGTTTGTATTTGTTGATAAAAGCAGTTAGATGTTTGTTAATATTTTATAAACTTCCATGGAAAATATGACTTATGTTACTTATCCCTGATCTAGATTGATTTCAGATAAGATTTGCTTTAACTAGATAAGTCCAAGGTAAAGTCCTGGATTCTGTCTAAATTGCTGGGGCTGAAGAACTTGTATTTTGTGACTGCAGGCAGTGTTTACAAAGATTAAAGCAAGTCTAGATAACACTGTTATTGAAGACTTCAGTGATATGCACTTAGTGCTGTCGGTTGCTACCAGATGTGGAGCTGCAACACTGAAGTACAAAGATAGGAAATAGAGAACTGAATGATGCTGGGGACAAATGTTTATTGCAGACCAAGCAGGATAATTATGTGATGGACCTGTATTAGTGTTTACTGTCAGTATTTTGTCTTTTACAAAGCTTGAAATTGTTCGTGGACTGGTTTGTCCAGCAGACTTTCTTGTATTGCTAAAAATATTTTTCTCATATGTTGTAAATGAATACTCTTTCTTATTCAAATAACTTATGTTCTGTTTTCCAAACAATTTTTGTTGGACTAGCCTCCTTCAGTGTACCCCTGGGGAAGTGCTTATATAAGTTGGCCAAAATTTCAGTTAGCTTTCAGTGAGGCTTAGAAGACTGAGGAAGCAGTTTGGGGTTTTTTTTTGAGCTTCATTGGCAGAGCTTACTGCAGCTTCTGTTGGGGTTGTTTTTGTACGGGCAAGAGTATCCACAGTTTTCACTGTTTCTATGGAGTACCAAATGATGGAAAGGAAGAAGTCATTCTGCCTTTTGGCAGGACTGTTGCTTGCCTTCTCTCTTGAATATGGGGTCTGGCTTATAATTCTTTTAAAAATAAACCCTCCAAATCCTAAGGCAAATCTGCTTTTACTTCTATTAAGACATTGAAATGTACTTTCAGGATTCTGCGGGTCTTGAAGGCTTACTGCATATTCTTCAGAGCAGTGAGTTCTGGTATCTGCTGTGCTTTCTGCCCACAGATAGGATAATCGTGGTGTGAGGATGGATTGTGGAAAGTGACTGCATAGTACAGTGTGACCCACAGCATTTGTTACTACTTGCTTTCACTGTATAGTAAGTATATAAAATAATTTTAGTATGTTACCTAAGAGGTGCCTCATTGTTCCTAATACTGGTCATGGTTGTGATACATTTTTGTCTTGATGCTATCAAAAGAAAAACATAGAATCACTAGGTTGGAAAACAATTCTTGGATTGAGTCCAATCACTCCTATCTGCCACTAAACCATGTCCCTAAGCACCTCATCTACCCATCTTTTAAACACTTCCAGGGATGGTGACTCAACCATCTTTCTGGGCAGCCACTGCCAGTGCCCAATGACTCTTTCTGTGAAAAAATTCTTCCTGATGTCAAGTCTGAACCTCCCCTGGTGCAGCTTGAGGCCGTTGCCCCTTCTCCTATCCCCTGTCACTTGGGAGAAGAGGCCAGCTCCTTCCTCTCTACAACCTCCTTTCAGGTAGTTGTAGAGAGCAATGAGGTCTCCCCTCAGCCTCCTCTTCTCCAGGCTAAACAACCCCAGCTCTCTCAGCCGTTCCTCATAAGGCCTGTTCTCCAGCCCTTTCACCAGCTTCATTGCTCTTCTCTGGACTCGTTCCAGAGCCTCAACATCCTTCTTGTGGTGAGGGGCCCAGAACTGAACACAGGATTTGAGGAGCGGTCTCACCAGTGCCGAGTACAGAGGGACCTCCCTGGACCTGCTGGTCACGCCGTTTCTGATACAAGCCAAGATGCCATTGGCCTTCTTGGCCACCTGGGCACACTGCTGGCCCATGTTCAGTCGCTGTCAACCAACACCCCCAGGTCCCTCTCCTCCAGGCAGCTTTCTAGACAGACTTCTCCTAGTCTGTAGCACTGCACAGGGTTGTTGTGCCCCAAGTGCAGGACCCGGCACTTGGCCTTGTTAAACCTCATGCCATTGGACTCTGCCCAGCGGTCCAGCCTGTTCAGATCCCTTTGCAGAGCTTGCTTAGTACCGAAGTCTCTAACAGGAAGAGATTTATCTATCATGTACCTTCTCTCGAATCGGTGTGATTTCATATCGAGAAGGATTTGCCTCCTTAGTCCGTCCTCAGAAGTCTGTGTGAAATGCGAGGTGAAGGGAGGAAAGCGGCACGAATACGCCGAACTAAACCAGTGAGCTCCCGGCGCCGCCGCTAATTCCGGAGCGAGAGGGCACCCGGTGCGCCCCGGGGAGGCGAGGGGTGGATGGATGCCGGGGTGGATGCGAGCAAGAACCGGCTATTGCCCCCAGCACCTGGCGGGGAGCGGGGCGCGCGAACCGGCTCCGAGGCTGAACGCAGCGCGAGGCCGGGCGGGGGGCTCCGCGCCGCGCTCCCGTCCCGCCCCCCGCGGCGGCCGGAGCAGGTGGGCCCCGCGCAGAGCCCGCCCCGCCGGCGGCCTCGCCATTGGAGGAGGGGGCTGTCCGTCCGCGCCCGGCGAGCCCCGCTCTCCGCCGAGCCGCTCCGGGCGCGGAGCCGGGGCCGGGGGCGATGGGGAGCGGCGGCGGCGGGAGGAACAAAGTTTGCGGCGCTCGGCTGCTCGCGTCCCTGATGCCCGGAGCCTGAGCGCGGCGGGCGGCTGCTCGCCTCGCCGCTCAGCGCAAAGTTTCAGCTGTTTTCATGTACTAAAAATCCGGGATTCTAATTATCAGCCCTCCCCGCCCCCACCTCTCCTCGTAGGTAGGCGAGAAATATTTTTATTCTGTGGATCAGAGAACTTTTTTTTTTTTTTTTTTTCATGGAAATTTACTGACTTCGGAGCGGTCTCCGTTTCGGGGAAAGGGAGGGAAAGGATTCGTTTTCATCGCGGTTTATTTTTGTTTTCTGGATCGCAGGATTTTTGGAGCTATATGGAGGGATCTCAGGATGGTGTGCACCAGGAAAACCAAAACTTTAGTGTCCACTTGCGTGATTTTGAGCGGAATGACTAACATCGTCTGCCTGCTGTACGTGGGCTGGGTCACCAACTACATTGCCAGCGTTTACGTGAAAGTGCAGGAGCCGATCTCGGAGAAAAAGTTAGAGGAAGACAAAGGGGACACTTTAAGGATTATAGAAAGGCTGGACCATTTGGAAAATGTCATCAAGCAGCACATCCAAGGTACCGCCTTACCCCGGGCTCGCTCTCCCTCCCCACCCACCGCCGGGGGGTTGCGGGGTCCCCTCCGGGGCCAGCCCGGGGCCGGTGGGGGTTGGGGGTGCCCCCTCCGGGGCTGGGGGGGTGCCCGCGGTCTCCTCCCTCCGTGCCT
The DNA here is from genome assembly GCF_032191515.1 of Phaenicophaeus curvirostris. Classification (NCBI taxonomy): domain Eukaryota; kingdom Metazoa; phylum Chordata; class Aves; order Cuculiformes; family Cuculidae; genus Phaenicophaeus; species Phaenicophaeus curvirostris. The sequence continues at coordinate 11,472,913 of NC_091396.1, forward strand.
CGCCAAAGCGTGATCCCCGAGGGGGGCGCCGGGGGAGCCTCTTCCCCTCTTGCCGTTATCGTCACTGTTTCCTCTTTGCTGTTTTCTTTTTTCCCCTCATCCGAAATGGGTCTCGCCGAGGGGAATTTTTTTGTTTTCCTCCCCACCCCGACTCTGCGGATCCGGGCTGAGTGTGTGCGAGTCCAGCTCTGCTCAGGGATTTCCCTCAGAGCTGCTGTAGCGCTCGGAGCCCCTCGGGATTGTAACTGGGACAGGCTCTCGTTTGTGTCATGTCTTCTTAATTTGGTCTCCTTTTAACAGGAGCTGTGGGAGAAGGGGGGAGGAATATGATTACTTCCTGGGAGTTTAGGATTTTACCTGACTTTGCTTTGCTGGGTGATCTTTAGTGTCTTCTTTTATATTTTCATTATTTGCCTGGCATCCTATGGTCCTTCCCTCAGTCTTCCCCGTGGGTTGGATAGTGCTGAGGCTGGAGGTGGGTGTGAGCCCTTACAAAATCTAGAGGGAGCATCTTTCTCTGTTTCTGCCTAAGCTCTCCTGCGTGTTCAAAACCCAATTCTAGTCTCTCCCAAGTCTGAAAAGGGAGAACAAACCATCTGGTAGAGGATTCCTATCACTAATGCAGAAAATCTTGCCTGCTTCCAGGCAGCTGTGGCCAACTGGTCTTCTGGGAATGTGAAGAAAGGTGGAGCAGGCAGAGTGGCTAATCCTGTATGAATTGGGATTCCCTTGTCAGTACTTATAAGTTTGCAGGAGTGTGAAAGCACAGCTACTTTGCTGTGGCTTGTTTTAATACTTTTTAAGATGAGACATCACCATTCAGTTTGTATATACCTGCATTTCTTATGTAGTCTTGTCATCTTGGGTGAATTAATAAAATAGTACTCTTTCCTGGAGGATGACTTATAGCAGCTTCTGCAAGTTTTAACTTCTCTCATGTAGTCCTTAAGTTTTTCTTGATTCCTGAAATGGATTTTTTAGAAGGAAATACATTCTTGCCTATGTGCCAGTGGAGTGCACTGTGGAAGCATGGATGAAGGCAGGGAATTTTCAAAAGGCGCTGCTAAGAGTTAGGTACGTGAAGTTAATTGACTTTCTGTATGAGCTTGGAGCGCAACTCCTTCAGTTTTGCTGGTGTGAAGTTCCAAAACTTTTATTTCTTTTCAAGGAAAGTAAGCATCCTTATTGGTATACTCAGTGGTTCTGAGTCTTCTGAAAACGTATACTTAAATCAGGGGAGACTATAGCATGGATTAGAGCATATATTTATTTTGTGACTCTTTGTGACTCTGCATAAACAAACCAGAAGATATTTTCTTTAAATACCACTTGTATGGAGGTTGAACGTAGGAAAAAATTCTTTACAGAAAGGGTCATTGGGCACTGGAACAGGCTGCCCAGGGAGGTGGTTGAGTCACCTTCCCTGGAGGTGTTTAAGGCACGGGTGGACGAGGTGCTGAGGGATATGGTTTAGTGTTTGATGGGAACGGTTGGACTCGATGATCCGGTGGGTCTCTTCCAACCTGGTTATTCTGTGATTCTGTGATTCTGAAAATAATTAAGCAAGCAATTTGGTAATACATACTAGAATATATTTTTGGGAATAAATGTAAAGTTTACAAATTTCTCATACCTTATGAAACCACTTACTCTTTTAAATAAGTAAGTACCATAAATCATTATCCCCAAGTGGGTTTTCTGTATTTTTATTTGCCAAATTGTAATAATTGGGATTCCCAAGGAATTTCTGTGGCAGAGATTGTAGAGTAAGATGTCATTTTGATCAGGTTTTACCTAGCACTGAGGTGCTGTGAAATCTGAGTCATGGTGCAAAACTCACTGGAAGGAGTTTCTCAGGGCTCGACTGGGTCTGGGATAAATTTGAAGGTCAGCTTTAAGAAGTATATGTTTGAGACTCATTCCCGTAAACTGGATAAACCAGCTTCCATAATGGTTCTGGACTAGCTTATAAAGGTTATCTGTAGTTTGCAATTAAATTTTTCCTTGGGCCACTTCTTTTTATGTTGGAGGGGAGGTGTTATTAGCTCAGATTTCTGCGGTGATGAACAGGCATGAAATTAGCATGGGTAATAGAATTGCATTCCATAGGATATCCTGCAAATACCAGAGCTCTGGCTGCAGCATTTTACACATGGGGCTTTACTAATACTTCATTTTAATTTGTTTTCAGATTGAATTGTTTAATTAGATGCCATCTGGGAATTCCTTTAGCATATAAATTCCAGTCTTGTAATACTTTATCAAGTGTCCTGGAAATGAGAAGAAATAAGAGGTGCATTCATATAAAATATTTTGAAGTATGTGTTTTTACAAGTACATATTCCTGGCAAGAAAAGTGTCAGCTGGAAAAGAGGCATACAGATAAGAGAAGTTCAGAGGGAAAAAGTCTGCATGCCTCATGTTTTGAAAGAACAGTATGTAAAGGGAAATACTGGTACTTGTATTGGCCAAGATTGGAAAAGTTTGTATGCTCAGGTACATACTGGCCTTATTGCACATCTTACACCATTTTGTATCCACACTTCTGCAAATGTTGAAGGATAATTTCTCTGCCTGCACTTTCTGGTTTAAGAGTGTGTGTCTCCGCTCTGCCTGTATGGTATTTCCTTGCTTCCTTCTTTCCTCATTATGTGTTAGTTTGTCACGTAGCCTATGGATGTGCTGTGCAAGAGTTGTGTGTTTATATACTGACATCTTGGGCAGGACTGACAGCATTGCAGTCCAGTTGGGCAATCTGGACCACAGAAGTATTTTCTAGAGTAGAAGCATGGTGCTGGAGCTTGAGAATCAGGAATTCTTTACTTGTGGCCTGTCAGAGTTTGTTAGATGATTTTGGTCAAATCACTTTACCTTTTTTGCAATGATTTGCTTTCATATGGCACTGTGTTGTAGCGATTGTGGTATTAATTAGGACTGAATGTTGTCTAGCTAATACTGAAGAGATTCTCCCCCTGCTCTCCTCCCACCACCACAACCCCATGCTTAGTCTTTATTAATAGGGACAGAGAACCCACTGAGAGAAGCTTTTATTTTCCACTTACTTGAGAGTTTGCAAACAAGATGTTATATTTTTTGAGATTAATTTTGTGTATGTGTTTGTGTGTGAAAGAAACCGAGAAAAGACCAGATGGATAGTTTTATGCAAAATGCAGGCCTTTTTATGTCTAAAAAATGTGGCACGTATAATCTAGTACTATCGAGCTTTTTTCCAGAAAGTGCACATTAAAGGGCTAAAGTTCATGAATATCGTGTTAAATGAAATATCTGTGATTCCAACCTTGGATTTGAAATCAATTTTCTTAATTTTATTTGAAAACAGTATGTTCTGTTGAGTTCACAAGGAACATACTGATTCAAGAACCTCAAACACCCTCTTTTTATTAAAATCAATACAAAGAGTGCTTCAGACAGATCATAACGTATCGTTCATCTTAATAATGCATAATGCCTTGGCTCTGTCAGTAACCATACCCGAAGCTGTACGTGCAGTTGGAAGACCATGCGAGTAGACAGGCTTCTCTTCGTTAGAAACTTGGTTTGTAACGATGACAAGAAGGAAAACACTAGCAATAGCAAGAAGGGAACAATTTTTTTTTTTTCTGCAGTCTAGCTTTAGGCCATTGTAGGGGCTGAGTTAAACCTGTTTCTTGTAAAGCTACACTATTGTTAAGCTCATTATCACTTAAAACACCTCATGTGTGCTGTCCTGTTTGTCTTGTTATGCAATGTCATTTTAGTATTTTTCAGCCTTCCTAGTTCTAATCAGATAATGCTTGCATTCCAGCATTATTTTAAAAGATTATGGACTATGAAATGAACTTGCTTCCTCTCTCCTTGGGACCTAAACAGAATTAATAGATTATGTGCAGTTAATACATAGAGTAGATCTAAGTTGATGTTGTAAACACACAGCTCATTTCTGGACCAGTTGAAGTCTTAGTTAAGATCAATGGGTGATTATTAAGACATCTGTGTTGTTCGAGGACTTTCATCCCTCATCTTTGCAAGTTGCTGTATCTGTTGACATAAATGGAATGTCAAGCATGTATGGACTTTTTTTGGGAAAATTTGTAAGAGTGGAGTTGTATGTGTTCTCTCAACCTGCTGCTTAGCATGATTTGTTCTGTGAATTTTCTTCAGCTAATGTTAGCTATCCCATTGTCGAGTATCTGTTGGACCTCTGTAGTCAGCTGGGGGAGGGAGGGATTCATTCCCTGGGTCTTGGACAGGTGTTAGGGTGGAATGATGTCTATTCAGAAACTGTATATTCTTAATTCTAATTCTTGATTTTAGCCATCTAAAGTAAATTTCGTCTTTGTTGCTACCCTTCATTTATTTCTTGATCTCAGACATGAGGAAGAATGTAGCATATAAACCTCTGGATGGTGATAGCTACTTTTGCAGCCTGGCTAGCTAGCTGGGCTCCGTGAAGTCAGGCTCACTAGGATTCTCATGGCTGCTCCACTGAGTCTTGTACTCTTGTGGCCCTTTCCTTTTGGGAATAATTAATTGTTAAATCCCCTCAGCTTATTTCCCTTAAGCTCAAAAGCAATTAGACATGTTTTTCACTCACTGCAGTGTATTTATTCTACTGAGAAACAAGCTAGTAGTAGGCAGTAGCCCTGGTGGGAATGCAGCTCTTGCTCCACTACAGAGGGTCCTGTGTTCATGCTCTCTATACAAGCAGAGACCTGCTGTCTCAATGTAGCTAATTGCAAGAAAAGGGACTACTTGGATATGTAAGACATGCAGGATTAATCCCATTATTTTTTCTCCTTAGGCTGTGACTTCTCAAGTCATTCTAGGCTGATGCATGTCAGTGCAGATTAATTTGAATTTAACTTTCATGTTCTTCTATACTTAGGAATGGATACACTAAAGAAAACCTTAATAGAGTGATCTCAGTTAAATTGCTGTAAACTTTCAAGCATTGCTGGAAGTGCAGGTATTTGAAGGATGATCTACTGAAGACTTAATTATGTTGGTTATGTTGACTGCAACTTGATAATTTAATACTACTACTATTAAAGTTAACTTTTTTGTGCACTTCTAGTATCTTTAGTTTTTTTCTAATTTTATTTTCCTGGTGGTTCTGCCACCAAGAATTTATTTTGCTGTGGTTAGGATGCAGTGGCCAGAACTGAGGAGTGTAGTCAGGCCTTATTAAGGTAACTATGTTTTATTGCTGGAGATTATATGATTCCTTTCACAATTGAAGTTGTTTTCTTTTCAGAGTAAGAGGTTTGGGGTTTTTTTCTGATTGCCGACTAGATGGTTGTATTAATTCTTCAGGTTTATACAATGGCAATAGCATGCCAGTTGCTCTGTTTTTGAGGTTGTCTTTTCAGCAAGAAACAAGAAAAGTTTTATCTGGCTATACAGTAAAAGTGAATGGTAGCTTTGTAGTTGGGGAGGGAATTGACCTGGATTCTGTTCCCTTCGATCTAGACAATTTCTGTAGTTCACAGGCTTCAACAACAGGTTGAAAAATGAATGCAGAGCAGAAGCTGGAAGCTGACTTCTGTGCCCTTCACAGGTTCTCTTACTGCTAGGCTAGAGATTTTTGCCTTTTCTCTCTGAAAATGTTTATTTTGGTTGACATTTGTCTGCATTAACGGCGTGGCTTCAGTTGAAAGAGTGGATTGTGCACTATAATCTTTGAGCAGATGATTTATGAGCTGTGCAGGGATGGAGATAGCTGTTCTACTTAGGGTTCTGGACTCAGCTCAGTGCTTCATTTATGTTGGTTAGGTGTCACTTCGGAAAATGTTGCTCAGGTTGACACAATTGGCCTGCAGCTGAGCAGAGATTCAAACCTCAGTCTTTTGACTTTCTGCTAGGCTGTTGTGCCCATTTTAGTATTAATAAGTGATCTTTATCTACACTACCAAAATATAGATAAATACAGTGGAAAAGAAACATGAAGCAAGTCCTATGCGTAGCTGCTGGGAGTTGCGTGAGATCACTGTATTGTGTGACCAGCGTCACCTTCTCATGACAACATCTCATGACAATATCTCATGATAATATCTCATGACAATAATGGTTGGACTCGATGATCTGGTGGGTCTCTTCCAACCTGGTTATTCTGTGATTCTATCTGCCTTAGCAGTCCGGTGTAAAAAATGCACTTACACGAGGGTGATTGTGATCTGCCAGTTAACTGTTGTGCTTACATGGGCAGGCAAAGAGAGCAGTGGGAGGTGTGACTTCTCTCGGGGCCTAAAACTCAGAATAGCCTTTGCTCAGAGGAGCCTGGTGCTGAGCTGCAGTATGATGCGATACCTGTGTTCTTGTTTTCTGGGTCAGAAAAAGATGGCTCTGTCTGTACACAAGGTATGCTGTCTGTATTTCTGAAGTAAATATGAGAGTGTTAGTGTACATGGAGTTCAAGAGTGTTTTCAGAAGCGGCTCCTACATGCTGTATTTAAGCAACAGGTCAAAAATCTACAGTTGTATCCCAGTGTATTGTTTGTGGCTGATAGAATTATTTTCTTTCACATAAGCCGAGTGCTTATGCAAGTCTAATACTCTGTATCCAGTAGTGCAGAATCTGGACCTGCAAGTGCAAAATGTGAGCCTTTCTATTGTGTTATACAAAAAGACTACAAATGCTTGGTTGTCGGAGTCTGACGTGAGCTGTGTGGTTTCTCCATTGTCTCTAAGGCTGAAAGGTTGAACTTGTTGCCTGCCTCTACCAATGTTGCTCCCTTGCCTGTGACAAGCCACAGAAGCTGTTTAATTTAATCTTGTGTTCAGCAGGAAGGTCTGGTCATCAACAATACGCCATGAAAACATGTGTAAGCTGCAGGATGATGGGGTAAGCTGATATTATCTGTCTGAATGTTAGAGACGTGGTATGTGAGGAAAATCTATGGCGATAGTGAGTATTGGGCTTAGAGCTTGAGACAGTAGTTGCAGTTGTGAAGATGGCTTAACTGTTTTCCTGAGGATGACGAGGAATCCTCAATTGCTTCTAGAACAGCCTAGAAACTTGATCATTAGCTGTTTATGTATGGAGTGTGGCGAGGGACAAAATGAGATGTGTATCACCTGGAATGGGTGAGCAGCTGTCCTCATTTATTGCAGCCATAGGATTGTTGTTCACTACACTCGGCCCCAGAGACAGGAGGCTGGACTTAGTACAGTCTGCTGTGGTGTCTTGGCATCGCCTCTGAGTCCAAAGCAGATATTGTGTGACTGCTGATAATAGGTGAAGTAATTTTCCAGTCCACAACTATCAAAACTACTTCTTCAGCCAAATTAGGTTTCTGACCATGCAGAAGTGAAAACTTCATATCTTGCTATGCCTCCTCTGAGGTGGATTCTTTTTCATTTGCCTGCTATATTATTTTCCTTTATAATTTCCCCTTTTTTAATTGTTTAAAATGTCTTCTAGTCTTCCTTGTTTGCTTACTAAGCAGTATGATGATAGGAGTCCAATGGCATTTCCACCATCTGTGGAGGAATTTTTCTGTGCTGCCCTTGGCCTCCCAACACTGCCTCTGTAGCCTCTTTAGAAACTTGGGGGCTCCTTTATTTCAGGGACTTGAGAAGTAGCTCAGTAACTGTCTATTTGGTGGGACAGTGTAGACAGGTATGCTGAGCAGGCATTGAAAATGCTGGCTACCTGAAATATAATGCTCTGTCTTCGTGCTGCTGTCACCGTTAAATCTATTCTGACTACAGTTGTGCAGTGTTCTCTGTGTAACAACTTGTTTTCATTTTCTTGGTACATTTTCTCTGCGCAACTGGTGTTTTGTAACCAAGACACTATTTTTAACATGATATCCTGAGTTTCCTGCAGCAGAGACAAAGATCTTTATGAACCAAAACCACAACTGCAGTTATTGCACCTCCTCTGCTTGGTTTTGAAAATGAATAAATGAGAAAATTCTAACTTCTTTTTTATAATAGGGGGATGGAAGGTGCAAGGTACTACCTTGAAATTCTCTGCCTTTAAAATGCCAGATGGTGTCTTCTCAATTCCATAATGGATTCTTACTGTATCCTCTACTTAAATTATATGATTTTTAATATTTATTATTTCTATGATAGTAACACTGTAGCGGCTAGCTTGAAATCTCAGCTGTATTGTGATCAGCGCTGTACAAATGTGCAGTGGAACCCTTGACTCTGATATCTTGGTCTCCATGGATAACGTCCGCAGAAGCTGAGCGGAAGAGAGGGTTATAGAGTGTTGGTATGACCAAATTTATACAAACTATTGGTGGCAGATTTCACTCATTGCTGGAGTTGCTCAGGTGAATCAGAAGGTATTCTCTTCTCCTGTTAGTAGTAGCCAAAAGAGAGTGAATCCTGCAGTAGGCAAATGTTGCAGCGTCGTGTGGTAGCTCTATCTGTTCTCCCACCACAGATCCTGGCCTCATTGAATTTGAGACTGACGAGGTCTGAAGTAAGAGATGAGGTATCTCTCACCACATATGTTACAGTTAGCACATGTTAAATGTTGCTTTCTTGCCTAATTCTCTACTTGTGATTCAGCTATTTGTGATCTCGGTGACCTTATGGTCAGTAATGTTGATGGGGATGTGGAAATCCTATTGTACTTTTGGCTTTGCCATTTCCTGCCTCCTAAGTAAAACCCTTCATTTTCAATGTGATTGTTTGAATTTTCCTTTTATTAGAACTGTCACAGGTGATCGCCAAGAAAAGAGGATTTCTGTAAGCAGCTTTCTGAAGAATATAAGAAAAAGATAGTATTTCTTTTTTTTTTTCTTCATAGATAAATGGTCATTGTAGTCTTCATTTTAGGGAGATAATACAGTTTTATAGTCTGTCTTACTTGCCCATATGTAATCTGGATCAAGTTGGCGATCGGTTTCATGGATCATCCAACTAATGCAGTCAATTACTTGTCCCTGCTTTCATGGTGGATTCAAATTCCTCTGAAGCTTTTCTTTCTGCATCGAGTCATGACTTGCCAAAGGCTTTGCAAGAAGGTTTGACGTGCCATAGATTAAACAAAAACTGTCAGATAAACTTTTCCAGCACAGCAGACCCTGAGTCTGTGCCCATCCGTTACAGGATTATCATTGCAGTAAAGTTATGGCTAGAGAAAACACCTTTTGGGATTTCTTTGTGCACAGAATAAATAACGGCTTGCAGAAGAGAGCACAGCATAGTTTTAAAAATAACTTTGTTCTGTGTGTTTGTTTTCCCCTGAGGTGTTTATAATTTTACCAGCTGTTTATTGCATGATCACAGGATGCCAGCATTTCCCTCTTCTGCTTGTTTTAACAGGAATCTTTTAAGTTGCTAGACTAAATGGTGGAGGACCATTATGCTCTAATTTCTTAGTATGTCTTATTAGAAGGTGTGTTCACTTCATGTGTAATAGTTTGGAGAATAAGGAGGACCAGGGAGGAGAGGAGTATAGAAAAAGCTAAAGGCTGCATAAGAGTGCCTGAATGTTTTATCTCTTTTTAGTTAATATGCAACTACAGTTACTGAGTGGAAACTTATATTCTTAGAGTTGTCAAAACTAGTGAAACTAGTGCTATTGATTTTCCATGGAGTGGAAAGAAGCCATGCACCATTTCTGATTTTATTCTGCAAGCCTTTTACTTTTTTGTTATTCTCAAAACCAGTTTATTTTCTACTAGATTATTACAAATATTTGCTTGTGTTAATTAAAAACAAATCTAGCATTCAAAAAATGCAAGACTTCCATCTATTTGATTTAGTTTATATAACTCTTTTAAACATGAATAGTACCTTTAATGAAGTAAGAAATATTTGGCTTGCATACAGTTGGATTATCATAAGCAAGATACTGGCCTTAGCACCAAATTCTATTGCAATTGGTCTCCAATATTACAATCCTGTTTTTTGGTTTGATCCTGTTTTTTCAAGAGGCAGAAGAATTGGTACTCTGACTTTACAATGCAATGTCAGCCATAAAGGATTATGACATCATTAAACTTAGATGTAATTGAGATATTGTGTGTAGCTAATATTTTTACATGGTTGTAAAGCTGTATAAGTTAAAAATAATTTCCAAACTTTTAGACATGAACAAACCAACAACAAAGCCCCACAAGTACCAGAGATGTCCAAAACTGTACATAATGCCAGGAAGACTAGTGAATTTCTGCACTAAAAGAAGTAAGGCCGGAAAAAGCAGCAGACTTATGTTTGGATGTGCAATTCCCACTTAGAGCTTTCATTTCTCTAAACACAGGTTTGTAAGAGGATTGGTTTTGGTATAGAAATGTTGTAATCACATTGATTTGTTGTTATACTTCATATAAATGCAATTCTTTGAACATACATGAGTTTTGAAGCACATCTTATGTCTTTCTTACATGCAAGTAGTTTAAAAACACCTTAATAATAAATCTACTACTGTATTTTCATTTAAGTACAGAGAAACCATTGCATGCAAATTAACATGGTAATGTATATACAAATATTAAATATATATGAAATCTCTGTTAATAAAAATTTCTATGTAAAGGCATGTATGTGTTTTTAATGGATAAGGATCCATGTGTCTTTAAGGTGGAAAGGATCCTCGTAACTGTGTGATACATACTGATGTGGAAGGGTTTGTAAATGATAATACAAGCACTGAAGCAAGAACTTGATTAGAGCAAGTGGGAGCATGTTTGCATAATATCTCAGCATGGTGGCAACGGGAACAGACTCCTGCAGTTTGGAAATGCAAAGAACAGAAGTATTGCCTGAAGTGTGTTGGAATCAGGTTTTCAGTCAGTTGTTAGTGCTCTCTGGAGTAATTTGAGTAATAGCTGATGGCTAGAGTGAACCCTGCACATTTCACCACTTATTAGTGGAGGCTGTTCTTGGGGTGATTTGCAACTGTGGAAGCAGGTAGAACACTGGGTCATAGAGTGGATGGGGAGCCACACTATTGATTTCTCATTTGAAGAGGTGTAGGTGAAGCATTTTACGTTGAAACTTATAGCGCTTGAGACTAGATTTTTAATTGTTCAGCCCTGGATTGTTTTTTCATAATTAAGAAATAAGCTACTGTTGGAGAAGTCTTAAATTTATAAGAGAGTCAAGTTCCTTGTCATGAGGAAGCTGGGAGACTTGAAGCCACGTAAAAGGGAGTTTAATGTTATAATGTGTGCAATATTTCTTGGCTCCTTGCAGTAACAACATGTCAAGAGGTTTTTGTCGTCTTGAAAATATGCAGGAATTGCTTTTGATTTTGCAAAATTGCATGTAATTTCTTGACATTTCTTTTGATTCTGTTGATTAAAGCTTCCCTGCTTTGCCTAAAGATATTAAATAGAAAACCATCTGCTAAAAATGGATTGGCAACATTCCTGAAAATAACAATAAAAAAAAGGTTGTCTAAGGATATTCCAAAGAATGTTCCTTTTTGTGCTGTGAGATGCTGAGGAAAACAAAAGCTTCTATTACAGTATGGCAAAAGGTTGCAGTACCTGGTCAAATACTAGTATAAGTTTTTGTACCATAGAGAAAGATGTTGACTGGCAAAAACCCCACACAGGTACCAGATGATGTATTAGTAGTGTAAAAGTGTAATTACAAATGCTGTCCCACATGGTTGTGTTTACCACCTGTATCAGTGGTACAGGAACTGATGGATAATCATTCATTCAGCCCAGAGTACTCTCTGTGCATCTGCTGACAGTGAAACGTGCTCATTGCAGTCACTAGCTTTATGGACTGAAGTGTAGGTTATAGAGAATCACAGAATGGCAAGAGTTGGAAGGGACCTCTGGAGATCATTCAGTCCAACCCACCTGCTAAAGCAGGTTCATCTACAACAGGTTGCGCAGGAACATGTGTCCAGGCAGATTTGAGTATCTCCAGGAAAGGAGAGTTCACAATCCCCCGTGGCAGCCTGTTTAGGTGCTCTGTCACCCTCGTGGTAAAGAATTTTTTCCACGTGTTCAGGTGGAACTTCCTGCATTTCAGTTTGTGCTGGTTGCCCCTTTTCCTGTTGCTCTGTGCTGCTGAAGAGTCTTGCTCAATCCTCTTGACACTCACCTTTTAGATACTTATGAATCGACAAGATTCCCCTCTCAGGCTTCTTTTCTCCAGGCTAAACAGTCCCAGGTCTCTCATGAGAGATGCTTCAGTCCCCTAATAGTTCCTGTGGCCCTCTGCTGGACTAGCTCTGGTAGCTCCTTATCTTTCTTGAACTGGGGAGCCCAGAACTGGGCATAGTGCTTCAGATGGGATGTCACTAAGGCAGAGTAGAAGGGGAGGAGAACCTCCTTCTCCCTGCTGTCCACAATTGTCTTGATGCACCCCAGGACATAATTGGCCTTACATCTAACCTGTACTGGTGCATGGGATTATTCCTCCCTAGGTGCAGGACTCTGCACTTCCCTTTGTTAAATTTCATTAGGTTCCTTTCTGATTGCCTTTCCAGCGTGTCCAGGTCTTGTGGGATGGCAACACAGCCTTTCGGTGCATCAGCCGCTCCTCCCAGTTTTGTGTCATCAGCAAACTTGCTCTCAGCAAGTACACTCTGTCCCCTCATCCAGGTAATTGATGAATACGTTGAAAGATTGAGTAAATGAGTTGAGTAATCCTCCCAAGTTTTGTTAATATATTGCAAATATATAACTGGCATGGTCATGGAGAGTGATCTTTTAAATAACACTGTTGTACTCAGTGATGATTTTCTGATTGCACTTTATTATGTTAGTGTGAACAGCTTTTAGGCTGTGACTGGCTGTGCTGAAGCTGAGAACCTGCTTATAAGAATAAGAACTCTCTGTACATTTTCAGTGTTGGGACAACAACAGGAAGCAAGTATCTTAGCATGCTAAGAAAAAGAGTTTGTGCATTTAGCCTTGCTTTTGCAATGTAAGACTGCCATGTAACTTCCATAAAAAGTCGATTAGCTGCCCTAGGGGAAGAAGGTATGAAGAGGAAGGATTACTCAATACGGTGTGTGTCAGCACAGAGTCAATGGAAGATAATTCTGAATGTTTGCTTCTCCAGAAACTGGATTATCATTTAAACTCTCTGGTTAAGACAAATTTTAAATAGTAAAGCCATCTATGCAAGTACTGTATGTTTGCATCCTTTCTGCTACTAAAAAAATACAAGGTCTTTATATGAAAGTGAGAGCAAGAAAGTTCTGGTAGGGACTATTCTGTATTGAGGTTTTCCCTTATGTTAAAAACCTTAACATTGATGGATATTACTTTTTTTATTACATTCTTTCCACGTAGCAGAGGGTCCCTGGACTGAGTTCTCAGTCAGTGTGAATGTAGCTGAACTCTTGCTCTGAATTCTTTCCCCTTCTGGACTCGCATAAATTGCTGTCGCTGCCATGCTGCAGTAATTAATACATCTGAGGTATTGTGAGGCTTGGAAGTGGGTAGGATGATCTGTGCAGAACAGCATAAAAAGCAATAACTCATTTTGTCTGTTTTCTCTGCTGCCTCAGAATTCTGCTGTGGGTACCCAGGAGCCAGATTGGGATCAGGCTCTTACTTGCCCCACATTTGGGGAGGTATTTTCTTATATCACCACAAAAGAAAATAGTTCTGACGCATAAAGAAGGGGATGAGAAAGAAGAATCAAAGTATCTACAAATATAAAAGACAATGTAGTTATTAAAGGGCTTAGGTAAAATACTGTGTCAAATTACAGGCAATAGCAGATACTTAGCAGCGGGCTCTCTGCCATCTATTTTTAAAACTTATGCTTAGGCACCTGGCTAGCCAGGCTGTTGTTGCATGTCAGTGTGTAGCCGTATAAATTTCCTGGCTATTTTTATAATGAACGTAGTGCAGAGAATCTAAGAGTTGTAGCTATAATGATGAATTGTGACTCTGCAAGGCATGACAGAAAATTGACAGAATAACAACGTAGGATGTAACAGCTTAGCTTTGCTATGTTAAGCTAATAAAAAAGGTATTTTTTCTTTTAAGAACATAATTTTTAGTGTAAGCCTCTATTTAATGTTCATGCTTCAGATTTATTAAAAATGAGTTTGAATTTGCCTTCCTGCTATTTGATGAGAACAGATGTTATTTTCTCCCAGGTCCTCAACACCTGGAACGGGTAAAATTCTCCAAGCTCATTCAATTATCATCCAACAAGCAGGGCTTATTCAAGCAATTTACCTACAAGGGCCAATTCAACACAAGGTAGAAGAAAAAAAATACCCTTTTCACTGAATTTAAAATAAACTCAAGAGGAATCCTACTCATTTCATCAGAATGCGTAGCTGTGTTTTTTAAATTTAAAAAAAGGGAAGTTTATCAATTCATACTCATGCCCTTCTTCAGGATATGGTGTGTGTAGAACTCAGTTTACTCAAGTATAAATTGTAAGTTTTCTTTGCTTCTTGCTTATTTTCCTCTCTAAAAGCTCTCTCTTTGTAGGGTGTTTCTTCTTACTGCACACCTGTATAAATACCATACTTGAGTCATTCCTGGCTTACACTAGAGAACAGTGTAAGCAGCAAGATAGGAGTTAGCCCCCTTGAGGTAAACTTATGGGGTATTCAACAGCTCAGTTTTAATGCAGTTGGCACAACCCATCCTTTCCTGCTGTCTCTGGAACCATGTCACTTCAAACACTGTGAGTAACACTTGGGAGTAGACAGCCCTGGATGGAGAAACTTGCACATTTGAATTTCATATTTTCCAGTTTACACTTCATAAGGAGAAGTTGGATATTCTCTTTAAGCCATCAAATGGAAGTATCGATCACAATATCTACCTTTAGGTAAACTGAAACCTGAGCACGGTGTTTTGGCCATGTAACTTTTTCTAGCACTATATAGGATATCTGTTTTCAGGATCTCTCATTTCTAGCAGTGTTTCTGTCACAACTTGCTGCAGCAACTCCAAAACAAAAAAATAAACTAAAATGGGTGAACTTGAGATATAAGTGTGCTTACAGTCAAGCAATTAGAATTTGAATGAAGATGTAAATAGTTTGAAACACTGCAGCAGTGCTGTGTGGCAGGGTGCTGGTCACTTCTCCCAAACTGACTTTTTGCTGGTGTCTTCTCCCAAGTAGCAAGTGATAGGATGAAAGGAAATGGCCTCAAGTTGCAGCAGGGGAGGTTTAGATGGGATACTAGAAAACATTTCTTTACTTAAAGAGTGGTGAAACTTTGGAACAGGCTGCCTAGGGAAGGTATCGAGTCTCCTTCCCTGAAGGTGATTGAAAAGCATGTAGACGTGGCACTTTGGGACATGGTTGTTTGGATTGTGCTGATGGTTGGACTGGATGATATTTGAGGTCTTTTTCAACCTTGATGATTCTATTCTATGAAATTGGCGGGTGTCAGCAGACTAGTTAGTACACAAGTTAGCTGGACAGTGTCCTTCTGCCTCAGTAGTGGTTAATCCACATGGTTATGTTTCTCTAGAGCATAAGGGCTGACGGTTGTACTAAATATTGCTGCTTTCTAGGACAATTCAGATCTTGTCAGTAGTATGTTATAATTCCAGTGTGTCAGTGGAGGTGTGTCTGCCTATGGGCACTTCACATTCAATGGTTGTTTATTTGCTGACATCAGATAGAATCTTTTAATCTCAGATTTAAAAGTTGTACTATATTGCTATGCTACATAGCTATTCCTATTAAGAGAACTAGAGATAAAAGACCAGCTAATACAAATTCTGAGGAATCCACACAGTAAGATTTGGTTATTATGTAATTGCTTAAAATAATTACTAGTAATATTGGCATTAAAAGGAGTAATTAAATACCTACAGGGCTATCTCAGAACCATTCCATGTTCTACTTCTGAATTAATAAGAAAACAATGTTTCATTCACCAGTATACATTTCTAATAACTTTGGAACTTAGTAGTCAAATTGATTGGAATCAGAGGTAAAAAATCTTGGAAATCATTATATCCATATGAATCTCCCGCAGGTAACAGAGGGAGACTCTGTAGATACTCTTCTTGTGCCAGCTGAAAAGCTCCATTTTACTAAATATTTGCTGTCAGAGAATGTGCTTAGAAAAAAACATCTGCCTGCCTCCAGTAGTTTCCTAAATATTGGAAAAATTTCAGAAGAGCTCACATAACCCCAGAATTGAGTCCAAAGAAAAAGTGGCATTATAAGTTTTTGTACTCAGTGATCTGATTTATTTAATTGTGTCCTAGGTCCACTGAAAGCTTCTTGAAAAGAATTCCTCTGCAGAAAACGGAGAGGTCATTCTCCTAATATGACTGCAACTTCCTGGTGTGTAATGCAGCAGATTAGTATTTTTATCAGCTAAACTGATTTCTGATTGCAGATGGCCAAAAAACTGGGACACGACAAAATTAGCAGCAGTATTAATAAATGAGATGGAAAGTGTGCTTTTCTATCTTCGTATATTGTGCAGAACATCTTCTGAGCTGACAGTCCGTTCTCCTCAGCTCCAGGATTTCCTTTCCAATGAAGGAAATCATGTCGTCTTTTAAAGGTCATGACTAGGAAGCACAGTGGTTGTTGGGATCTGGCGTCTCTGGGAGTGGGACTATGAAACATTAAGCTGGTTCTCCACCACACTAGTCTTAGTTTCAGGACCCCAGTGCCCCATTTGCAAGGATGAGAGTGTAAAAATAAGTGAAGTCTAGATGGGAAATTGCCAGGCTGCACACGTGTACTTGCGGAGTGTTGGAGCATCAGTCAGTGCAAAGTGGTGTGCTTTTGAAAGGTATCAGGCTTAACTGTTACAAGCTTAGAAAGATCAAAATGTATATTATCTCTATGGATTTATTACCTTCAAATCACTAGCCGACTGCCACAAACCTCTTGCCACAGAATCTCCCTGGTGTTTATAGTCATACTGGGTATCTTTAGTGTACGTGTTGATATGTACACATACAGTCTGGAGGGAGGGTGGTTCTCTGAGTAGTAAGAAAGATATATAAAATGGCAATAATCATTCTTTGCAGAATCTGCTATGAAGCACTCATGAACATGTGAGTACATATATATGTGTAATAGTTATATAGAAACGTACGTTTAACAGATGTGAAGCTTCACAAGACCTAGTTTTGGGAAAAACCTTCAGATACATAGAATCATAGAGCTGTAGAATGGTTTGGGTTGGAAGGGACCTTAAAGATAATTTAGTTCCAACCCCCTTGCCATGGGTAGGGACACATCCCACTAGATCAGGCTACACAAGGCCCCATCAGCCTGGCCTTGAACACCTCCAGGGATGGGGCATCTACAACTTCCCCTGGCAACCTGTTCCAGTGCCTCACCACCCTCATTGTAAAGAATCTGCTCCTTATGTCTAATCTAAACCTTCCCCCTTCCTATGTAAAGCCATTACTCCTCATCCTGTCAATACATGCTCTTATAAGAAGTTTTCTTGTAGTCCCCCTTCAGGTACTGGATGGCTGCTTGCTATAAGGTCTCCTGGGAGCCTTCTCTTCTCCAGGCTGAACAGCCCCAACTCTCTCAACATATCCTCATAGCAGAGGTGCTCCAGCCCTCTGATCATCTTTGTAGCCCTCCTCTGAACCTCTTCCAACAGTTCCTTATCCTTCTTATCTTGGGAATTCCAGAACTGGACACAGCACTCCAGGCGGGGTCTCACGAGAGTAGAGAGATGCAGAATCACCTCCCTCACCTTGCTGGCCATGCTTCTTTTGATGCAGCCCAGGATATGGTTGACCTTCTGGGCTGCAAGCGCATGTTGCTGGCTCATGTTGAGCTCCTCATTAATCAGCACCCTCAAGTCCTTCTCTGTAGGGCTGCTCTCAATCATGTCGTCTCCTATCCTGTATTGAAACCATGGATTGCCCTGACCTGGTGTAGGACCTTGCACTTGGCCTTTTTGAACCTTGTGAAGTTACCACAGGCCCACTTCTCCAGCCTGTCCAGGTCCCTCTGGATGACGTCACATCCTTCCAGTGTCACAACTGCACCACTCAGCTTAGTGTCATCTGCAGGCTTGCTGAGGGTGCACTTGATCTTGCTGTCTATATCCCCAATGAAGATATTAACCAGTACTGGTCCCAGTACAGACCCCTGAAGGACACCACTTGTCATAGATCTGGATGTTAGCTTTTGACCACTACTCTCTGAATGTGAACATCAAACCAATTTGTTATTCACTGAACAGTCCACCCATCAACTCCAAATGTCTCCAATTTAGAGAGAAGGATGTTGTGGGGGACTGTGTCAGAAACTTTAGAGAAGTCCAGATAGATCGCATCTGTTACATACATTGTTTAGTGGTCTGCAGAATACTTTATAAAGGATTTGTTTTGCTGTAGAATGTGTGGATATATCACTTCAGAAGGCAGAATGTCTACTCTCACAATTAATTACTTTTCTTTGTGGTAGCAAAGACTTATATTGTGGTCCTAGGTGGGTGTGATAAAGAGTTTCTATGTTTGAATTCATGGAGAGTGATTTCTTTCATCTGAAGAGTTTTCGTGTTTGCTTATAAGGTATGATACCCTACTGTAATGAATTAGGATTATAACAGCTGAGTACGGAATTAGGGCATTCTTCAAAACACTACGTCACCGCTTAAGTTAGTGAGTTGATTTTTATATAATCACTTGCCATTATACAGGAACCTGAAATTGAGAACACATCTTCAGTAATGTTCTTAGCTGCCACTGGACAGAGAGAAGGTAAGAATGTCAAAAAGGCTTGGTGATGGCTAAGCTGCAGTTAGAAGTTTGATGTACTATTCCCTGACACCTATGTTTTCTAATTATTCTTAAATTAAGGTCAGCTTTATAGGACATAAACATATTTTCATTGTAGTCAACACTGTCTTCAGCCTGTACGTTAAGGTGCAAACGCAGGTCCCTGGATTGATCTGGAGGGAAACGCAGAAACCTGTTCCAGATTTCAGTTTGCATCTCCACAGCCATTAGAGCAACATCGTTATTGCTAATAGAGTGATCAGTTACAGGAAGAATGAGTGTCTGGTGAAAGCCTGCCACTTGGAATAGCTGGGATTTGGATTAATTCTTTCAATTAATGGGCCTACTTCCTTTTGATATTAGTGATGGTTCTTCCACCAGCAGGTGGAGATGATTTTTCTTCCATTCAGGCACAGGTGTCACTTTGGCTTGCTGAGCTGATTAATATTCCTAAACAAAAGCTTCAGTGTTTACTGTTCTAGAAGGAGGCTTGTCAAATCCAATCAGTCATTATATTTATGTGGCAAATTCTGTTTGGGATACATTGTAATCAGGCTGTGCATGAATATTTTTATGAAACAATAGAAACTTGACGCTGTTTGGGGCCCTCTGCAATGAACAGAACTACTAAAAGAATGTTTGCAACAGGAAGATAAGCATTGTTACATTTTTAATAAGTTTTTTTTGCTTCAATAATGGAAATTCTTTTTTTCTTGTGGTTAATAATCTTCTTTGTCAGAGGATGTATTTATCTACTTTTGCTTATGGTCAAATTGTGTGCTAACTGCTTTGGTAAAATGCCAGTTTGCCTCGTGACAATTTTGTATTTTATATATAGGCACGGGGACTGGGCCCCTTCTGTTGTTCTTGTCTGTCGCAAGGGTGAATGAAGTTCCTTTCCTTGCTTTGCTTTTAATACTTGTGTATTACCACCTTATGCTTTTAAAAAGGTAAATAAGAAATAAGGGGTGTGCAAGATAAGTGAGGTCTGTGGTTTTTCTTTTTTTTGAGCACCTTGTTATGATATATGGCTAGTTTTATTCTATTTTTTTGAATTCGTGTGCTATTTCAAGGTGATTAAGCAGGCTCGTTTGCAGGGTAGTGTTACCATGTCCTGTTTAGGAAAAAAACATTGTCAAGTCCTGCATAGCAAGAGGAACTCTGATAGTCCATTGTTTCAAGTGCTGTCAACTCTGCTACTTTATATTACGTTGGGAACATTTCAGCTAGCAAGCTTTTGTATAGTTAGGAATTGTCTTGACAATGATTGAAACTTCCAAAAATCTTATTTCATTTGCTGACTACACTGGTTACTTAGTAAGGCATAAACTTTCTGTGATTTCCTGTAATTTAATTTAGTGCTACGGCAAAAGTTTTGTATCTTTTTAGGGGAACTTCCTCAAACATAGTCTGAAAAATCACTCTAAAGGCAACAATGCTATTAAGGACTGTAGTGGGAGTATATGTGAAAGAGAATTCCTGTTCTTTAGGGTGAGCTGATACTTCTAACAGTAAAATACAATTTATTTCATGTATTAGGAAGGATTGCCTAGCAATTTACTGACAGAAGGCAAATGTTTTTCTTTTAAAATTTCATTTTCATTAAATTCTTTACATGTAGATCACAAAAAAAACCCCAAAAATCAAACCCTTAAATCTTAGACTACAGGAACAGTAAATACATATGTGGTAGGTAACTAGGAATATTTTGGAAATGACACTAGAGTTTACACATAGCTCTGTGAGGAACTACAGTTTAAAAAGCCTTAAGGTTCTTATTAATCTGATATAGTAGTGACAGATATGAGGAGTGTAAGTAGAAATTCTTTTGTGTGAATACATAACCTCTGAAGCCCAAGTTTGCCAATTTTTCAGGGAATGTTTGACCTTAATGTGTATTATTGATTGGGTTTTCAACCCAGAAGTGCTATTTAATTATTAATATGTGTCTCTCCAGGATTCTCCAATTTCTAACGTGTGCTTGAATGCAACAACACTTTCCTTCCTCTCACTGACTCTGAAATCCCTGAAACAATGACCCTTATGCCTTCAACTGACTAAGATGGTGTTTACTTGGAAATGTGGTGTAACTTATAGAAGAGCTGGGTTGCTGTTTACTCTATTAATATCTTAATTCCATTAAGCTCGTGCGAATGGCTTAGGTTCCTTGAACGCTTCTAATGGAATGATTTAAGCTATTGATTTTTCAGCTGGCTTTGTTATATGCCTTAAGGTACAAACAAAGTCAGGGTGTCAACTCTTTTTCTATGGATTTACTCCAGAATTACTTCTGCACAGTTCAGAGTAAGTATTTCAGGTCAAAGGAACCCCCAAATGGGTTTTACTGAGCAGGGAATTTACTTAATGGAAATTCTCATTCTGTACATCAATTTCATCTTCCATGCACAGAGTATCTTTTAATGACTCTTCAGAATATATGCATCCAAGATTTGCATGTTTGATCTTTCTGATATGGAAAATGTATGCTGCATGAAATTAACCTCCTGTCATGCACAATTTCCTACTAGAAGTTACTTATTTCAATTTATTTTCCATTTTTTGGACCTGGAAGTCTTCCAGACAAAATATTTTCTTTTCAGAGTTGCATAGTGCTTTGCTCTTCCGTTAGTCATAGTGACTCTTGCAGTCCTACTGACTTGGGCAGTAAAGTAGGAGTCGGCATGAGTGAGACGAATCTAATCTGCTGCACTGTGCATTTTACTATAATATGAAGTAATTCTACTTTGACACTGTTGTTTTTCCAGACCAGTCTGTAGCCTATTCATCAAGTAATTTTTTGAAAGGTGTGGCTGGAGCAGTCAGTAAGGTTTTATGAATACTGAAAAGCCTAGGTGGCTTATTCTGTATATTCCAGATTATTATGAACATGTAATGTTTTCCTTTCTCAGTCATGCAAGAATAAGAAAATTAATGTGCATGCAGAACATACTTAAAATTTATTATGACAGTGGAATTGATGAGTTTAACTTGTCCCTATGTGCCACATATGACGGAGAGAGCAAATGTTAGTCATTCACCTTGGGGAAAATGCATTTATTCCCTTACAGAGAAATCCAAGGTAAACTTTGAAAATGTTTTTATTAAATAACCATCTTGAGAGAGATTGCCAGTGCAACTTCTCTACATCTTTATTTACTTGTGCAGCTGAGAGGAAGAAGGCAAGAAAAATATCCACACCCAAGTGTATTTGTATGACACAATGGATAAAAACTCATACTAGGAACTTGCTTTCTTCCAAATCCACATACTGAATCAAGTCAGTAGTTTTACTGTGATATCTTCCAGAATTTTGCCTGAGGCATTTAGGTCAATCACAACTTAAGAGGAAGAAACTCAACTCACTAAATCCACCAACTTGGCCAAGAGTCTGTCCCCTCTCTTCTTTGACTTGATGCAGGCCAGAATATATTTTAAAATGTATACTTAGCCTGGAGATGAATTTTAAATTCAGTTTCTTCTGCCTTGAATGCATGGTATGTGTGGAGTAGTTTTCCGAGTGTGGCATGCATCTAATGTTTATCACTTTTATTGCTTGCTTGTATGAAGTTCATCATGATTTACTGTTCAATGCTGATGTTGAAATAAGCTTATCAGTAATAAAATTGGGTGTTTCTCTCCAATTCTCTATCACATGGTGTTGTCCAGTCAGAGGAAGAAGGAAGATGAGCAAATCCCAGTTCTGTAGAGGGTCTTCAGTTTCTCTGTGGTCTCTTGCTTTTCTTCCTGAAAGCTTCTGTGAAGCTGAAGCCTACCAAAAGTACAAAGACTGCAGTAAAACTCTAGTGACAATTAAATGTACTTGGGACATTTGTGAATTCCTTGCAAAAAACTGCTGAATGTTATCCTAAATGGTTGAATTTTGCTTGAATGCTTAAAAGATGGGAAAGATGATGGAAATGACAAAACCTCGTTTCTTGTCTGAAAAAAAAAAAGAAACCCCAAGAAGGTATAGGGTATACTTAACTGCTTTGATTAGCAGTTTGGGTGACTTTGGGTCTCACTAACATTTGACTTGTTTGTTTAGCTTGAGTATCTTGTGTGATATTTTAAAAATTATTTTAAATCATCACTTTAGAGGAACTCTTCTGAAACATCAACAGTCTTTATTCTGCAGAATGAAAGGGAGCAGAACTGTGCCCAATGTGGATAATTTAAAAAGAGCTTTCACAGATCTAGTGTGAGCTCAGCTTATCGCTCTTCCTACTCAGAGATGCCTTTGCTTGCAATAGGAAAGGAATGGCTGTGTTGTGTTAACTTATTTTGCTTTAAACCCTAAACAGCACTCTATTCTTTCACTTCCATTCCTCTTAAACAAGCATTATGGAGAGTGAGAGAAAGAATTAGCTGACTGAAAGTTTGTGTCAAGACTCCCTATAAAGAAAGAGGTTCAGCTCAACCCAATGTGCAAGCATCTAGGTTTCTCCATGAAAAGATTCATAACCCACATGTAGATGCCTACTGCGAAAGGAGCTTAGGATGTGTGTAGGTATCTACTTTGTAAGTGCTTACAGTTAGATGAGATGAACCTTACTTTAAAGGTTTGTCAGTCTGAATCTCTTGAAATCAGTAGAGCTAATTACATGAGGGAGGTTGGCCAGTTTTAAGCTATGTCTTCTAGCAAGTAAATGAGGCTTGTTTTTCCTTCTCTGTATGAGCTAACTGATATTTTGTTGTTTGTTAGATGTTAGCTCTTATTTTGAGGTGCTGTAGCCTTTTCGGATTGGCTTGACCAGCCATATATGAGCTGTATTGTTGAAGTAAATACAGTCCCGAGATGTTTATCTCAGTATTTTAGCATGAATATTGTTGTCTGCTGTAGACTGATGGTATATATAAATATATTGAAATAATGGCTCTATGATCTAGCTGCATCTATAGTGTTTTCCTATTTCACTGGTAATTAACTATCTCTATTATAGTGAGCCATTTACTTGGGATACTAAGGCTCATTATATAGACTCTTCTTAAACTTTAGCCTTAGGACATATTATGCACAGCTGTAGTAGTTCTGCAGAATGTGGACCAAAAAATAATAGGTAAGACAGGGTACTGGTAAGCAAACGAAATATTTCTGTGCAGATTGGAGATATTAATTTATATTATAGAAGTACTTCAGGAAATGATTTCTGTTGTCATTTGGGAATTTTGAGTGACAAGCTGTTATGAGTGCTAAAAAACAATTTATAATAATGCTTCAGTTCTAGCTTTTCCTTCAGGCTGCTGGTTCCGCTGGGTACTGGGAATATTAAATTGGGTTCATTATTTTGTGCAGATCTCTATGATGGGTGCTGAAATGATACACAATGCAAGTGGCACAAATGCTCATTTCTTTCTCTCCCCACCCCCCTTCTTTAGTCTTGAATCCTAAAACTGTCTTGGTGATATTTCGCATGTCATTTATATAGAAATAGATGCATAGAGCTCAATGGGTGTTATCCTTCGAAAACTGAAGAGCTTTTAGGTAAGGTGTTATAGCAACAGTTTGACAACTCCCAGCTTGGTGCAAGAGGTGAGGTGGTGGTGGATTAGCTGGAGTATTCCGGTAATGTCAGGGTCAACTCAGCATGTTCTGTTACAAGCTTGCAGTTAGGTTACAGCTGAGCTTCAAAAAAATCTTAATGTAATAAAGAACTAGTCATGAACAGGAGGAATTTGTTGTGTTTTGTCTGTATTTTGGAAGTTACTAGGAAAAGGAGGTCTTTCAGGGACAGAGGACAAGGGATATCGCGTCCTGCTGGGTGGCCACGGTGTGGGCTTCTGATTTGTAGTTTGGAGCTGATGTGCACTTCCCTTACCAAGGGGACAGTTTCTGCTGGTGAAGGGTGGCTGTATGAAGTTACCATCTTGTCCCGTCTCTGATAGTGTGGGAAAAGTGCAAATGCAAAGCACAAGAGAATTGGGACCCTTGACTTCAGTGGGAGACAGATTTTGGCTGTTATGGGTATGCTGGGTGCAGTTTGCGTGGTTGCCATCATCTGTTTATACAACAGAAAAAGGGAGTCACATGCTCTGAAAACAACTTAATTAGACTTGAGTGTCTAGGGCTGCTCATCTGATTCCTTTCACAAAAACTAAATGATTTATTTATTGCATTAAAATTGATAGCAGGAGAAAGAATTAAAATGGAAGGAAGAAGAAAGCATTTAAATGATGCCACTTAGAAGGAATTTGTAACGTAAAGATTATAGAATTTTTTTAAATTTTTTTTTAGGCTTTATTTTAAGTCCAAAATAGGATAAGAAGGTTGAAGTATCCACTGTTTTGCAGATAACTGGAACCTCTCTTAAGGTTGTTGTACTATTTTGTGAGTCATCTCATACCTGTTGGAGATCTAAAAAGGTAGCTATTCAAGCCAATACCACATGCTAGCATTTGGATGTGCACATTGTTTTCAATGAGCATCAAACAAAGATGAACTAGAAGCAGCTGATATGCTATAATTAACATAAATTAAAAATCTTTAAATAGCTCTCTTGTGATCAAATGAAAAAAAAAATTTAGTCTACGTTGTTAAGAACACATTATGCTGGGTGTAAATCAGTCTGCCTTTTTAATTATCAGGATTTCATATAAGTCATCTTGATGGTTGTAAATTGAAGGCTTAACTGGGTCAGGCCTCGTTCTTGTTGTTCAGAAATCATACCCTAAGTGCCTGCTCCCAGACAATTTAGGTTTTGCCCGTGGCTTGCAGTGCAGTGACGATAGGACACACGGGCTGGTTGTGTAGCTGTGATACCTAAGGAGAGCAGCTGTGCTGATGTACGTGTGCTGGGACCAACCAGACCTCCTCCTCAGCAAGCTCCTCTGCTAACGGGGACCATCCCTGCCTCTGGAGACCCAGCCTCGCCCAGGGTCATGCCAGCAGACCAGCCTGTTCACAGCTAGTTTGGTCTTCTCTTGTGCTGGGTTTTAAATACTCCTTTAGAACTGACGCAGTCCAAGAAAGGTGTTGCCAGTAGTTACAGTGCTAACTTGCAATTTAGAAAATCTGGGTTTAATTAAATTCCGTAGGTATGTATATATATTTTTTTAAACTGCAAATAAAACAATCTAATGAACTGGACTGAGTAATGACAAAATGAATATAAATAGTGCTTTGGAATAGCATAATGTTATGCATAGTTGCCAAGTGGTTGTCACAAATTGTTACCTGCCTTGACAATGTCAGATTACAGCTTTTGATCTGTTTATGACAGAAGAGAGGCTGAAGGTCATGCAGGTCTCACCTCAGTGCCTTTTTATTAAATATTTATCTTTCATATTTTTTTATTTACCTGCAGATCCCTTTTATGTTTTGTCTGTCAGATTAATTTCGTTCAGTATATTTATTTAATTCTAGAATGGCTCTGTATAAAATGGGAAGACTGGAAGTGGAAAAAAAAGAAAAGCAAGCAAACACACAGAGAGAAACAAGATTCTTGCACATTGTAGACCTTCAAGTTAGATGAACAGGTATTTGAGGCACTGGACTAATTAAATCTGATTGGTTCCATCCACTGAACTGTGCCTGTATACTAACTGTTATTGTTAAACTGTTGCTGCTTGTTATACAGCATAAACTAATTAGGGGAGGTTAAACTATGGGGGAAACAAACTACGATATGTTAACTCGTAAAGGAGTTTTTTCTTGTCGAAACATTCACTCAATATTTAATAAGAATAATTAGTTTATGGACATCACAGAATGAATTAATCCAAATTAATTTTAAGACTCTCCTATGAACTTTTTATATGTGGCCACAGCACAGATCATAATCCAGAGGTTGCTGCCAAAATTCAAATCTAAAAGTTTTGCGAGCATTGCAGCCTTTGACACACTTTTTTTTTTTTTGGTGGAGGTGTTTGTATGGAGGAATGACACAACTTCTTCAGTATAGAATTAGTCCAGTTTATGGTGTTTTAAGTGTTATATGCATCAATGAAAAAAAAAAAAAGTGGTGAAGTTTGCTGGTGTGAAATTAAGGCCATCCAAGAAATTGGAAACCAGCCCCATAAAATACAAATAGTCTGTTTTTCAGGGGTACGTGTGGTGTCATAGCTTTATTTAAGTTCAGCAATTTAAGCTCAGTCAGATTATTAAATTCTGTCCCTTTTATTTGTTTCCCAGTTGAGGCTTCCTGCCCCATTAGTTTGAAATAAGAGGAAAGAAGTATGTTTGCACTAGCTGGACATCTGTACTTTATTGTGCCACCAGATCTTTTTTTTTGTTGTTGGCTGCTTGTTCCTAGAAAATACAGCAAGCTGCTGCTTTAGGAATCACACTTGTTACGAATGAAACATGTTGTTTAAAATCTACTTGTAATAAGGAACAGTTGTTGAATTTCTTGGTTTGATGGGACTGAAGAAACATAGGCTCTTTCTGAGCTCTGTATGGAAAGAGGTGATAGTAAAAGATTTTTAGTCCAGAAACAGGTTACAATCTTTGCATGGGACATTAAGGAAGACTAGCTAGTCTTCACCTACATAGCCATATGTGACAGAATTAATTGTCCCTGAATGTGATAGGGGCTTCCGAGAGGATTGTGATACAAATAAGCAATGTCTGTTAAGACCGTAATTCCAGACTGTTGGGGTTTTCCAATGAAAATCTTGGTGAATTGCCAAATATTGGTAGAAATTTGAAGGCAAGAAACTATCTCTGGGAAGACTCACAGTCAGTCAACAAACTACCTCTCTATTAAGGCTGGCAACTGCAGTGATCTGAGATTTTCCGAGGGCTGCTTATCACAGTGGTTTACCTTGTGCCAGCCATAAAAGTTGTTATTGAAATGAAAGATCTTACAAAGATTCATCATGAGATTTGCAATAACTTTAGTGAATTTCTCACCTCAGACAGACAATGACTGATGTAGTGACCTCGTCTCAGGGGATTTTCTGTAGATAAATGCCTTATGCAATTTTTCTCCTTCTTTTGTCCTTCATTCTTCCTTTAAGTCCTGCTAGCTGTCAGTGCATAGAGATATTCGTAGATGATACGCCCTGGAGATTTATATCCCAGCAACACCCGAAAAACAAGTGTAAATTCTGAGTTGCAAATTGATACAAAATATAATCAATGTCCCTATAGACAAAGTTAAAAAAAAAAAAAAGTTGTGGCTCGTGTAGAGTTTTCTTTTGTTTGCTTTCCTCTTGACTGCTGTGTGTTGATATTCACCTCACTGCTATGGTCATAGGTTGGATGGTTGGGCAGTGCTAGTTTGAAGCCCTTGCCGTTTACAGCCACTGACTTAATTAAACAAACAACCCACATACACCTGCAAGAAGGTATAAATTGTCTAAGAAAATGAGTTTTATTTTTATGCTACAGATTTGTCAAACTGAAAAAATCAAATCTTTCCGATTAGTAGAATGGGCTTGGGAAGGAAGTGGCCTCTCTTAAGGAAATCATTCAAAACCTGGGAGATGTTAGTGGTTTTATGATATTGATTGTTAATAAAGTTAAGGGGAAAAAATATGACTATGTATTTGGTTTTTAAGGGAAGTTCGGATTGTTTGCAAAACGTTGCCATTATTATTGGCACTACCCTTCTGGCAGCTAAGACTGCACAGAAATAAAAGCTGGGTTCTAATTATGCTTATAATAAAAAAATTGTCCCCAGTTAGTGCCTGTCAATTTTTGATATTTCTGGAGTGCAAATCAGTTAGATCTCTACATGCTGTGATATCTAGGTTAGTACCCAAAGCCCCAGGCTCTTAGTTTAATAACAGAGAGGAGTTAGCAAAGACTGTTTTCTTTGAATCCTGAGTTTCGCTTATACGTGGCCTTGTTAGAATCTGGTCTTGCAATTAAAGGGTCACCGTCATCTCTAATGGCAGATGTACGGACAAAGAATGAGAGACTGGTAGTTTAGTTTGTGGTTTTAAAGCAGTCTGAATCCCTTTTTAGAAAGTAAGAGTGCATATAAATATGAAAAGCATTTTGTATAGCTGGGATGTTATACAACAAAAAATTCTAACAAATGCTTCCTGTTGTACAGAATATATTAATATTTTACTTATGGACATTCAAATCAGAGTTATCTTGATTTCATTAAGCAGTCAGCAATTACAGAAAAAGTGGAATTCCGGGTCAAATGTAGGTGAAGTGATTTGAATTGTAAAATGGGAGAAGAGAGAAATTCAAGGATGGTGTAAAGTTTGAAGGTGTTGGTATTTTATTATAATTTCAAAAATCATTAAGCAAGCATCTTGAGATTATCATGGAAACTGTTCTGCACAGTAGCCGCTAATGACAGAGCGGCTCTCTGAAAGACAGTGCCAGTAAGAATTAACTGGAATATTAATTATAAGGCAAATTAAAATTAGGTAGAATAGGTTTTTTGTAATATCTGTCCCATCAGTCAGAATTTCCTGTTAGAAATCTTAATGTTATTGTGACATTGCATAACCTAAACTCTGTGTGGTCCTACCACAACGTTATGGAAAACCTGGAAGTGATCTGGAGTTTGATTAACATGTGGTGGGTTTTTTTTTTCCTCCTCTGAGCTAAAAAAAAAAAAAAAAAAGAGAAAAAAGCTTGAAGTCTTTCAGAATCCAGTTTTGTAAAGTGCAAATTGACTAGTACAGAGGGTAGCCCAGGAAACAGATGAGTTCATTGGAATTTAACTTTGTAAGAAGTGTTCTCCTGAGAAATGTGCAAACGTGGTGAATATCAGAGCACAAGTAATCCAGAAGTGAATTCTAACACAGGCAGAGGTTGTTTGAATATTAAAAAGACCTTGGCTGAACTCAGCGTGCCATATTTAGATGCGTTAGAGGTTCAGTCTTGAACCTGCAAGTAAGAGTCTGCAGTTGTTGCAAGTTCCATGGGATCAAGTTATGTTGTGTGGGTCTCAGGCTTCAGCAAAGTCATCCAAGCTCACTCTGCCTGGAGCTGACTTCTGGAAGTTTTCTCCTGTGGAAGAGCTGCTTTTTCTTCATGACCTCTGACTCTCTCTCTCTCTGGTCATGTTTTGTAGGAAGTACTCGACCTGTTTGGTCTTCCATTGCATAAGCTGGCTATGCTATTGGCATGTTGTCTGTACTGTTTCCAGTATTTCTGCTTTCAAATGTGGGAATTGGTTTGTCCAGTGCTTTTTCTGGTGTGCAAGCTTAGAGTAAAAATGTTTGCATTGTGCTTAGCAGCTGTGAAATGGTGGTGGTGTTCTAGAATTAATCAACACAATTATTTCAGTGTACTGTATTGGATGTCTGTTTTTTCATTTCTGCTATTTTGGGTTGAGTATCTCTTTGTGTGACATGCACACATTGAATTCAGGCAAGGCAGACAAGAGACTGGAATCGTGTTGGCATTGTCAGGCAGAGGATGAGACCTGCTTGTGTTTTATTTAAAACAAATTATGCATATAGGTGTACACATATTTTAGTATTAATTGATGAAAAATGTTATATTGCCTGGAGTGGCAGGTTTATGAATGAGGGCTGTTCTTTGAGTTGACTAGCATTGCTAGGTTAGGATGGAGGAGTGGGGAGTGGCTCCTTCACAGCTTTTTGATGGCATCAGCTGGGACTCTTCTGGAAGTGGCCCAGCCTGGTGGGCGAATGGGTCTGTGATGTGACAGTCTCTCCCTGATGCAGCTCTTGAGTAGAGAGTGTCAAAGCTGTTCTTCTGCCTAGAGGGCTTCATATAGTCAGGATTCAAACCCTCAAGACTGCAGCTCTTCTCAGTGGGAGGTTTGTGAGCTGCAGTCTAGCTTCAAATCTTACTACACCAAAAGTAAGCTCTGAATCTCAGGAAAAATCCTGCAAGTAGAGCAGGCATCTTCCTGGTCTTAGGGGGCAGAACTGGAATGGTAATTTGTAAAAAATCTACAGTGACCAGGAAGTGTAGCACGTCACTCTTACTGCATGTGCACACCATGTTTGCCACGTGAAACAATACTTTGTTTTAAAGGATCCCTTAATTTGGTCAGAATAATCTTTTTAAAATAAGGACAATTAAAAGAATTAGGACTAGAAAAACTATTGCACTGCAGCACCAGTTTTTCCTTGGACTAAATACTGCTTTGCTTCATGGGAGTATCTGCCAACAGCTGTAGTGCCAAACATTTTAGTGGTTCTTCATTCAAATTTATTTGACTTTTATATTCAGTGAAAAGTACCCATTTCAGCCTTACAATTGATCTGTCAGTCTGGGGTGAAAACACATCTCATAAATCAAGCATTTCGTGTAGTTTTACCAAATGTGTTATATTATGTCAAGGTCTTCAGTTAATTTTGTACGTATAAACAGTGTCTGCAGTACAGACAGTTAAGGTATGAACTGTGTATAGCAGCTATTGGTACCAGCCCCAATGTATGGAGGGAAGACAGATGCAGCTTAGTTGAGAAAGCTGCTGAATGTTTGGAAGAAGTTTAACCTGTAAGTTTCTGGGATTTGGGGTTTGATTTTTTTTCCTGTAGGTCATACTAACAAACTGCAGGTTTTGACTTAGAGAAATAAGGAAAGATTTTATGAAAAAAATAATCTTCTGTAGGCAGTAGCACAGAGGCCCAGAACAATTGTTTAGAACAATGATGACTCGGATGAAAGATGATACCTTTATCTGGTGGTTGTTAGTTACAAGAGAGCGCATATTAGAGTTTGCCAGCGCTAGGAAGACTTATTTAATTTGTATTCAACCAGAAATCAATTTCACAGATGCAGATTGCTAAAGAAAGTGTTAATTCAGCGTTATTCATCAAAAATGTGTACTGTACCATTTATTTGGGCCTCTCTTTGAATTTACTGAGAAATTAGACACACCTCTTGAGGGCAAATTAAAAATAAGGTTGAAAAGACTGTGTGGTTCGTTTTATGTAATTGGAATTCATTTAAGGCTCTTCATTTGTGCAGGCAGGTTTGGTAGAAATGTACCTTCTTTGCAGGGTATTGCGACTTAGAATAGTGCCTGTTAAATCATTGAGATTTCTGCTTCTTCCAAATGATCACGTTTGCGTTTTTGACAGAGAGCTGTGGTTCTCTATGTGCAGGTTTTTCTGCTGCATGGTCTTTGTACTCTGCTCAAATTTCCTTTTAAAGTTTTTCACTTATATTGAATTTCATTCATTAAGAATTTTGTTTTCAAGACTGTCAAAGCTACTTATTTGCTAGGCTTGAAAGAAAATGTGCAGTGTTAAAAATACAAATATATACACTTGAAATGAAGCATTAAATTCTACATAAAACAAAATAATATTGGAAATTGAAGCTTGGTGAAGGCTAGAGGAATAACACTTCAAGAAACAGTACAGTTCCACCATTTATGGAGAACTCAGTTAACAGCAAAGAAAAACTCCACTTAAGGTGATAGCAATAGCAGTTTTAATAGAAGGGTGTATTAAAGCACTTGCTTTTAAATGGTTGATCAGTAGCTTCCACAGGAAACTCAAAATGTATGTAAATAAAGTTAAATTGAAGAGGTTTATTGGACAATTATGATCTGCATGGTGCATTCTGTGCTTCTCTGCTGTCAGTCAGCATGGGCAGAGGTCAGATTATTAACTACAGGCACTTAGACTTCCCTTACAGTCTGTGTCTAACTCTAGTGGGAAAGTGACTTTTGCTCTGATCATTCCTATGTTGTGCCTGAAAAGCAGAGAGAGGTTATTCTGCCTTTGGTTTAGTAAACATGAGATGGCTGGATGACAAATGGGCTTGATGATTTGAAAAAGTGCTGGTTTGGGACTTTGGAGTAAGACTGATAACATGATTATGGATCTCCTTTTTTCTTTTTTTTTTTTTCCTTCCATTGGAGGCCTACCTAACAAGAAATGTGTTCCTTGTATTACTAGTAGTGAGTTGAGTTCCAGTGATTGTCTTGTTGCCTCACAACCATTAGTAAAATCCAAAGTGTACTGAAAGAATGAAAATAATCCTTCTGTATAGTCCGATGAGTCCTGAAACAGATTTTAAGGTGTGTCACTTCTACCGCTGACTTCGGGTTTTGTTAATTATTAGCAAGAAATATGTTTAACTTCTTTGATGGAAAATCATAATTAGAAAGAAAGTTGTGTAACAATGCAATTTATGAATCAAATCTATAAAACCATCTGCCTTTATTTCTGTGGTGAAGCAGGGTCTTCCAGATTGACATGGCTTAGTTCTGGTGTACTTTGAGGCAAACCGAGGTTCTGAATTCTGGAGGTGCTTGGTTACAACGCTGCCATTCATGCTGATGGGCAATGCCTCTGATAGTTGCATTGAAACTTTTGCAAGTATTTGCCTGAATTTAAAGGTCACAGGAAGTTAAGAGCTGGGACAGAGCTGAGTTCTGGTTCTTCCAAAGAGTAGCCCTGTTAAGTAAGGCGGTTGTGAGGTGCTACTTGAGCACGTGAAACTCAAGCTGCTATTTGGTCTCCCTTCTGCCTCCTGCACCTATTTGCATTTTCATTTGCCAAGGTGATTGATTATGTTTTAATGGTTAATAGGGTGACTGCTTTATGTAATTAGAACATCAGACATATGTTTTTCTAGTGTTTTGATTTGAAGTGTGTTAAATATTAGGTTGTCATTAATATATTGCCTCTCATACCTATTAAAATGCATATTTAAATCTTGTACTTGTCCACGGCAATTTGAAAAATAAAGTAAATATATGCCTTTCTTAAAAGTATTATAATACTCCCTCTTCTTAATCTCTGTTGCTATTTGATGCAGTGGTTGTCTTAGTGTAGGTTTTCAATTTCAACGCTAGCTAAAAATGGTGCTTAATGTATTATGCTTCAAAATAGCTTTATCAGCAGTGATCTGAGAGTCTGGCTTTTGAAAATGACTGTAAGTTCCATAAATTAACAGGGGTTTTCTTGCTTGTTTTGTTTGGGTTTTTATTTCCATTTAGTAGTCCTTCATTATATAAATTACTTCACACCACCAATGAAAGTAAATTTGGGGGGGAAGCAGTCATCAAAACAAAATATGCTTCACTTGCAAAGGAATTTGACCTTGTTCGTGTTGGGTTACTCCTAGAAGATTTAAAAAGGTGCTAAATATGCAAGCTTGCAGATTGACTGAAGGAACAGTACATAAAAATTAGTACCACTTCTGGGTAACAAAGCTTTCTTGGTGTCTGTCAGCAGTAAGGGCAGCTGTGCTTGCTATATCATATTCAGGTTATTCCAAAGATGACAGGGCCTGTAGTTTTGAAGAATGGATTTGGATGCGATAGCTGAAGCAGTAACGATGCCTGTCTGTCATGGAAGTCATTATGCTTTTAACAGAAATGGTGGAAGAGAAGATGTATTCAGTCCCGAGAGACCATGGGCTCTCTGGGAGTAGCAAAGGTTGGGAGAGGGACGTGGAGAACAGCTGGTTCTCCAACCACTTCAGCCAGCTCAGAAATAGTTGCCTAAGTTTTGGCTATATTTTTCTTTACTGAAACTGCCTAAGTGATGTTAGAAACTCAGACTATGTACAATTGTGCCCTATTTTTTAGAGACTCAGTGTCTCTCTGAAACATGCTTAGCTGCTCAGAGGTGTAGAAGGGGAAAAGAACGATGTATGCATGTGTATAGCTCTAGCTCTTCTGCCTGTTTGAGAGATGTGTTTACTCCCGTTATTACGATGTCTGAATGCCTCCTGTGTTTGTGATGTATCTATCCTCACACCATTCCTCCTGAAACAGGAAAATGCTCTTCATTGCTATTTTTCTGATAGGGAGCAGAGATCTGTGGATATAGATGTCGTATGCCTGAGGATGTCTATAAAAGTGCTGCAAATTGAATCCAAGTCTCTGGGCTCTTGGCCTTATACATTTAATTGCTGTCACATCTCTCCACCTTTGAGCTATCCTGGGTGGTTGTGAAACCGTAATCATGGTGAAGTGGGCTTGTTTTCTATTACATTCTAAGGCTTCTGCATGTACCTGAGCATTGCTGAAGTACTTACAGTCAAAGAAATGATTCGTGCCAAGGTATGCTATCTGATATTCCATTTTTCCCGTAGATGTTTTTGAAAACCTAACCTTGAAATGCACATTTTGCACTGAGCTGAGAATTTCTCTTTTGTGAACTTACTAGATTTCAACCAAACTGTAAAATGTCTCTGACTGATAAAATTCTAATTTTCTGGGCTGTAACTTGCATCTTTACTTTCTTTATCTTCCCGGTTGTCAACTTAGATTTTTTTTTAATTTATTTATACTAAGTCATAACAGTTTTCTTTGGTTGTTTTTTTTAGTGAAGGTTTTAGCTTGTTACCATCCTGTAAATGGAGAAAGCTTTTGAAAGTGACTCAAATTAATGACTGAGCAGCCAGTCTTCAGCTTGGGTGTGTGAACCTACTTTTATATTATAGAAAGAAAAATATTTCCATAGCAACCTATTAAAAGCACAGAATGTTTTTGCTATTTAGGGTTTCTGCTGCTGTTGTTACATCCTTACAGTGGAGATTTTTGACTGCTGTAACTAAGCCATAATAAATACCTGGTGATAGCACAGCAACATTAGTTTGCTTAATTAGGAGTTTGTACTGCATGTATATACTTGAATAAATGAATTTAAACAGTTACTAATGAAATTAACTCAGGTTTCTGAAACATTAAATTTTAAAATAGCTACCTTTTATTTCCCCTCGCATTATCCAGCATTTCTTCTGAGCCCTGGCAAACCAGAATCATCTAACTTGCAGAGCAGAAGATAATAAACAATTGAAAGGATGTTAATCATCACTTAAATATGTTCAAACAGCTGGATGAGCTGCTCTGTGGTCTCCCAAAGCAGGAATGTGCTTCAGCATTTATTTTCATTAAGGAGTGGGTGTGCAGCCACTGTACCTATGGTAGAATACCTGAGGATAATGGAGTGAACCTAAATACTGAGTTTCTGCTTTGGTTACATAAAGTGGTAAAATATTCCCATTCAAGGCAGCCCTCATTAGTCTTGTTTTTCATGGTGTTCCAGGTCATTTACCACAGCAATCATAATGGGTGGGCAGTAATAACTCTGGACTTTTCCATTCAAATGGTATCCTTTGATATGTTGCCAGATTAAATAACGGTGAGGAACAGGATTGCATTTGGCTAGATAAGAAGGGTAGCAAAACAGTGCTGCTTGTGAGTAGATTCTTGTTTGTGATCCTGTTGGTTAGGGTTCTGATGCAAGATAAGAAATTTCTGTTTGTCTGATGGGTCTCCAGTTTCATGCCACTCAACCTCTCTCTTTTTATTAATTTTTTTGCTGTAAAATTATATTATTATTAAAATCTAGTTTTATGTATTTAAATGTCTGTGTTGTGGAGGAACCTGAGAAAATAATTTGGTTTCTAAACACCTTTCTTGAGAAATTCTGCATGTGCTCTGTGTTGTCTCTGACCTGTTACCATACTACCCAATCCTTTGTTCCCTGTCTTACATCTTTTTACGGTACCCCAGATGCAGTAATATCTCTACTTGGACTGAATTTACATCTCTCTGTATCGATAGAGACATGTAGTAGCATTTGGTTCATGGGTGGACTCGTTCTTAAAGGTCTTTCCCAACATAAATTATTCTATGATATGGGGGAATAATAAAGAAATGAGAAAAGTACTGTGTAATTTCAAGGCCCCATTTATTTTTAAGATCCACAGTGCACCCTCAGCAAGTTTGCAGATGACAAGAGGCTAAGTGGTGCGGTTGCCACACCAGAGGGACGGGATGTCATCCAGAGAGAGCTGGGCAAGGTGGAGAAGTGGGCCTGTGTGAATCTCGTGAGGTTCAACAAGGGCAGGTGCAAGGTCCTACACCTGGGTCAGGGCAATCCGTGGTTTCAATAAATGGTATTTATTTGGCTTAAATAATTATTTCTTTGATCATTCAGATATTTTAGTAGCAATAACTAAAATAAATGAATTTTGCCCCAAAGAGCCTTGCAGTTGACCTCTACTGCAAAACTTAGTAGCCTTGCATAAATTTTTAAGAAGATGTGATCTCTCAGAAAAGACTTGATTGAAGAAGGGTGGCCTCAATGTGTTTAAGTAACTAATTAACAAAGAATGTGAGAAGGCACGGAGTGCTGCACTAATCCTGTTATGGTTATGTGGAGGACTTAGTGATTTACTTCAAATTGAAACTGAATTTTTAAATCAAATTTGATATCACTATTTCTTGAATTAAAAATGCTAAGGGAAAGTTCAGAACAG
The DNA here is from genome assembly GCF_032191515.1 of Phaenicophaeus curvirostris. Lineage (NCBI taxonomy): Eukaryota > Metazoa > Chordata > Aves > Cuculiformes > Cuculidae > Phaenicophaeus > Phaenicophaeus curvirostris. The sequence continues at coordinate 11,509,663 of NC_091396.1, forward strand.
GGGGGTTCACTGAGTGGGAATGACTGCATTTGAGCAAGTTACTCAGTATAACTAGAACATGCTATTAATCGTGGTTTTGCACATCTCTCTGGATTCATAGGCTGGTTTATTTTGAGATCAATACAGAAAATGCTTACTTGTCGTTGCTGAACTCAGCTGTAATGTCACACCACTGGTATCGACTAAATGAAACCACATTACGTTTGTGTCTCTATTTAGTTTAGGGAAGTCGTGGTGGTTGTTGAGGCTGCTTATATAGCAACGATAGTGTGTAACATGTATGCTTGAGTAGTGTTTGTACACTGATACGACTGACAGATCAAGATACATGCATTAATAAATTTAGGCCATGAGTCGTGGATTCTTACTGAGTAATTAGTTTATATGAAAAATTATTTGCGAACTTCAGGAATTTGATCATATATAATTAGCTTTTCTGAACCTTGTTGAAAGTGAAACTTGAGGCTGAGAGAGGTAACTCTATATGTCAGGCTCTGCATGTGGCCCATTTGTGAACTTCTAGCTTAACTCAGCTGCCAGTAGCTCTTTTGGGATTCGTGTCCAGAAACATCTTTGAAGAGCTGTCAGTTTAGCTGGCAGGTGTTTATGCTGCAGTGGCGTTATCTCTGTGCAGTGCTGATCCCTATTTTAAAATAGCTGTGACACCAGTAAGCCCTCCGGCTAAAAATTCTAAGAGTAAATTCAAATAGCTTGATCTTAAAGGCTGCAGTATATCAAGGGAAAACTCAGCTTCTGGAGATCAACTGTTAGCTTAAAAAATGGCTAACAAGTCCCAGTTTGATGTCTGCTTGAATTGATGCTCCATCCAGAGTTCAATGATCATCTCACCCTGATTTGTAAGGGTTCTTCCACAGGAATCCTGGTACCCTACCATGTTTGTTTGCATTGTGGGAGAAAAATTCGCATTGTTCTGAAAAATGCATTTTCTCATTTCTGAAAGAAGAGTTTACTCTCATCTTCTTAAGCTGGAGATAATTTTTTTTCCTTCTTGCCAACTCTTCTCTTATTAATATTTACTGTTAATGAATCTCCTTTATTTTCCTTTTACCATTACGGCAGTTTGCTACTAACATCCGCATCTTATAACCGGAATATGTCCATGTGGATGAAACCCCAGGGTGTGGGGATTCACGCTATAAGGAAATAACTGGATTTGTGAAAATGAATGCAGGCATATTTGAACTAAAAAATGCAGTCACAGCTTTGTTCTTCTTGGAAGGTAATTACAGGGTTTTGAGCATATTACTTTTCCAGGTTTATATTCTCCTTTCCTACTAGCTTTCAAAGTGGTAAAAATGTGTTAAGATGAAATAGACAATGGTTTTGGTATTTCATACATAATGCCAAAAAACGGCATCACTTTGTAGATTAAGCAGCTGAACTTCTTCCCATTGAGAAATATACATTTAGTGGGATTTAGTGTAGACATAAACTAAGTTTCATGGCTTTGTAGTTCATTTAGCATAGCATTCTGTTACTGTAACTACGAACCCTGAGCCTTCTTCTTTCTTTTGATTTAAATCCAGACTTTTCTAAGGCTCAAATAACGTGTACTTTTTCTTTACTCTCAGGATCTGCTATTACTCCCACAGCTGCCTTACATGTCATTCTTGGAGGTATTTGGGCAATTCCACTTTTTTTTTCTTTTCTCTGAAGAATGTTAAAGATCCAAAATGAGAAGCCTGAAGGCTGGTGTAAGTGTTGACAAAGTCTGTGTTCAGGTTTGCATGTGTTCTGAGTTTTAAGGTCCACGACCTCTCTGCCTGAACTCCCCACATGTAAATTTTTTGCTCATTTTCATAAGAGAACACTAAATTTGTATGTGATATCCTCATGGCACTCACTGGTGGTGTGATTAGCAGCTGGCTCTTCTGTAGTTCTGTGTTTTCTCATTGTTATTCAGAACCCCCTAAATCATCTTCTATTTAATACGGTTCTGGTTGGAAAATAATAGTAATGTAGGAATTTAATGACCAAACAGCAGACAGATTTCACTGCATGTTGCAGGTGAATCTCTTTATGATCATCTAGAGCTGTGCTATGGCCAGTAGTGGGGAGCGAGACTGTTAATCAATTTATAATTATAAAAGTGTTGTATGTGAAAATTTTTAAGTGTGTCTCATGTTCTGAGAAAGAAAACTCAAGAGACCCAGCGTGAACATGCTAATGCATTTGGTAAGGGAGTTTGCTCCTGCAGCATATTCTAGGCTCCAAATAAGAGGCATGCTGGGCAGTTATGCATGCATGACAATTATTTTAATGTAGCAGATATGAAACTTTTAAGTTTATTACTATGAAGCAATTTCTCTATTCTGATGAACACTCAGTATTAGTTAATAATATCTGAGTCTTCTGCAGGTGCATAAATAAATGTAGACTATCAGTAGCACTTAAAATTATCACTAGAAATAGCCATTCTGGGTTTCAAACATGCCAGAGTTGGAGACAGAATAATTCTGATTCAGTCCTTATAACTGCGTTTGATGCATGTCATTTTTCAGGTATGAGTCTTCTTTCACAGAATCTTTTTTGCACAATTGTGTTCCAGAAGTCTCTTACATCAACCAGACCTCATGTGTATGAATCAATGGTATGTTTCCATAAAGCAGTGCAAATACTCTCCTAGTCAAAATAGCTTTTAAACAATACATGTGAGAGGACAGCATTATGGATTTTAATATCAACATCTTATTGAATATCAGAGTTATTTTACTTGATACGATATCTTCATGGAATCATGTTATTAAGTTTGAGTTGGAAGGGATCTTTAAGATCATCCAGTTCCAACCCCTCTGCTGTGGGCAGGGACACCTCCCACCAGTTCAGGCTGCTCAAGGCCCTGTCCAACCTGGCCTGGAATGTCTCCAGGACTGGGGCAGCCACAGCTTCCCTGAGCAATCTGTGCCAGTGCCTCACCACCCTCATTGTGAACAATTTCCCCCTAATGTCTAGTCTAAATCTGCCCCTCTCCAATTTATAGTCATTCCTCCTTGTCCTATCACTACCTGCTTTTGTGAAAGGGGCCACCCCCCCCAGTTTTCTTGTAGCCCCTGCAGGCACTGGAAGGTCGCTATAAGGTCTCCCAGGAGCCTTCTCTTCTCCAGGCTGAACAACCCCAGTTCTCTCAGCCAGTCTTTATATGGAAGGTGCTCCAGCCCTCTGATCATCTTTGTAGCCCTCCTCTGGACCCTTTACCAACAGTTCCATTATTCTTCCTATGTTGAGGATATTTTATCTAGTTCTGGAAGTTATAACCAACACATTTGCCTGTTTTCTTGTCTAACCTGAGACAGGCAGAGACCAGCTCCTTCCTGCTGTGGGATAGACAGCGCCTTGAACAAGTGAAAGATGTAGAACTTAAGAGACATTTTGGCTTATGAAGTCCAGTAACATGCTGTGGTTGGAATCTATCCTTCCTTTACTCAGTAGTGATCGGACAGGTTTTCTGTGGGGCAGTATGCTGTTTGCAAATCCTGTGGGGCAGTGTATCTGCATTAAAGATGTGCTAGCTAGTAGATCATGCTGTGAAAGAGAGCCTATAACTTTTTCTTTGATGCCTTTTGCTTAGTCGCAGACCTTCTGAGGCATTCAAACCAAGGAAAGCTGAGAATGCCATAGCTTTTTTTTTTATTATTATTCTTTGTGCTTTTTAGATCAATCAGTTAGTTTGCTTTAAATACTTTAGTTGTTTAAGGTAAAAGGCCACTTACTCTAGGGTTTTGTAGCAGCTTTAACTGAAAACTTTTCGGTTATATTTTATAACCTCTGCATTTCAGTCGAGTAAATGCTGAACAGCTCCTGGGGAAAAAACACATTTAGTTTTAAAACACATTTAGTTTTCTTTTCCACATTACAAGTTCAGTAGGGTTCACTTCCTTATCATTTGTTGTGTCAGCATGAACCCAAACTCCTCTGCATCTCTGTGTCTTTTTTGGAAACTTCGCCTACACAGTGGGCATAGTTTGTCCTAATTCCCTTCTGACTATAAATCCAACTGGAACATTTGCAAAGAATAAATCTTTTCAGTGTATTGACAAAGCTGCTGCTGTAATTGTGTTAGCTGAACCAGACAATAAGGCTGAAATCCTTTTTGAATTAGGGTTTATGTAATTCTAACCCAATTCCTAGCTAAGCCTTGCAGACTGATCCAGAACAGGGAGCACTGACTGCTTGTGTGTTTTGCTGCAGTCCAAAATGTGTGGCCTGACAGACTTAGTCTGGGATTGTTCAGTCTGCTTTCAGTAGCTTGTTTTTGCCCTGCTTTACAGTCATGTGCTTGTGGCAACATTACCTGGCAAAGAAGGAGAAAAGGCTCAGCTGTACGAGGGTGTATGGTCATTTCCAAGTATAACAGCTTAGGGTGTGGGGAGGAGGCTGGAGGAGTATTGTTGACTCCTGGACTAACTTGGTTGCTGCTGTGCTTTCAGAAGCTCTATGGGGATGTAGCTAAGGTGATACAGAAAAGTACAGTCCATTCATATGCTTGTATCTGAAAGCAGTATCGCTGGAATCAGTCTGACTGCTAACAGAGCACCTGTGGTACCATGTGAGAAAGGATGGAAATCTCTTACCTGTCAGTGAGTAGGCAGATCATTTACAGACTTAGGAGTAAAGGCCTTCTGTGCTTTGTTCTCTTTATCTTCTATGGTGGGTTGACGCTGGCTGGATGCCAAGTGTCCTCCAGAGCCGCTCTATTACTCCCCTCCTCAGCTAGGCAGGGGAGAGAAGATATAAAAAACTGCTCATGTATTAGATAAGGACAGGGAAAGATCACTCAACAATTACTGTCATTGATAAAACAGACTCCACTTAGGGAAAATGAATTTAATTTATTACTAATCAAATCAGAGCCCTCCCTTCTCCCCAGGCTTAATGTTATTCCTAATTTCTCTACCACCTCCCTCCCCTGAGCAGCGCAGGGGAATGAGGAGTGGGAGTTGCAATCAGTTCATCACAAGTTGTCTCTGCTGCTCCTTCCTCCTCAGGGAAAGGGCTCCTCACCCTTTTCCCCGGCTCCAGTGTGGAGCCCTTCCCACAGGAGACACTTCTCCACAAACTTCTCCAGTGTGCATCCTTTCCGTGGGGTGCAGTCCTTCAGGAGTACACTGCTCCAGCATGAGTCCACAAGTCCTGCCAGCAAACCTGCTCCAGCATGGGATTCTCTCTCCATGGGGCCACAGGTCCTACCAGGAGCTTGCTCCAGTGTGGGCTTCCCATGGGGTCACAGACTCCTTCAGGCATCCACCTGCTCTGGCATGGGGTCCTCTGTGGGCTGCATGTGGATATCTGCTCCTCTGAGGACCTCCACAGCCTGCAGCTGGGTACCTGCTCCCCAGTGGACCTCCATGGGCTGCATGGGTGCTGCCTGCCTCACCATGGTCTGCAGGGGAATGCTCTGGCACCTGGAGCACCTCCTGCCCTTCCTTCTTCGCTGGTTTTGGTGTGTGCAGAGCTGTTCGTCTCACATTTTCACTGCTCTCTCCAGCTGCAGTTGTGCAGGGTTTTTTTTCCTCCTTCTTAACTATGTTTTCCCAGAAGTGCTACCACCATCGCTCATGAGCTTGGCCAGCAGCAGGTCTGTCTGGGAGCTGGCTGATATTGGCTTTGTTGGCCATAGGGGAAGCTTCTAGTATCTTCTCACAGAAGCCACCCCTGTAGTTCCTCCCTTACTGAAACCTTGCCATGCAAAGCTAATACACTTTCCTATCATTGTGCTTCTTGACTGGTCCTTTAAGTCTGTGGAAGAGTTCCTTGACTAAAATAGTTTTAGGAGGACAATCTCCACAATCTGCCTTCTTTTCCATTTTATAGACTTTGGCATGTATAATTTTTTAAAACCAAAATATTTTAAAATTATTGGGACAGGTTTTTTTTCAACTTTGGTGAAGGAATAGTAGTTAGCCTGTTGCTTTCTTTCTTAGTGTTTTTATTTGAAATAATTCAAAGTGAAAATTGAAGTTTCTCAGTTCGTGAATATGAACATTTCAGTACAAAAAAAAATGTAATTGACCTATTCAACCTATTTAAAAAATTTAGTACATTTTTTCTTCCATGGTTTCAAAGATGAGAATCTTTCCGGATATAGTGACTGTAAACTTGTATCTGTATTTAAATTTGATTCTTGAGATTTACATACGTAAAAGATTTTCTCAGAAATCTTTAAGAGCTCTGTGGAATTGAGTGAGATTCTCATGAGAGTTAAACTGACAGTACCAGAGAGCACCTCATATCAAGATAACAGGTCAGAAAGAAAATGGAATAGAAGATTATGGAATAGAAGATTATGGAATAGAAGATTATGGAATAGAAGAACAGGCTGCCCAAGGAGGTAGTTGAGTCACCTTCCCTGGAGGTGTTTAAGGCATGGGTGGACGAGGTGCTGAGGGGCGGCATGGTTTAGTGTTTGATAGGAATGGTTGGACTCGATGATCCAGTGGGTCTCTTCCAACCTGGTTATTCTATGATTCTATGACTCCATCTGGCATCTTGAATAAATTTACTATATGCAGTGGAATCTATGGCTTGGAGGTGATGATGATGATTTTTCTGTAATCAATATTAGCAAAATATTTGGTAACTCTTATTACAGGCTTACAGGAAGGATGTGTGGGTTTTTTTTTAATTGTACATGGTATTTATTAAATTTTCTGATGAATTTGCTGAAAAGCTGACTTTCTCAGATTTTGAGTTACTAAAAGAAGTGCTGTAAGCATATTTCCCAAAGGTTGATAGTGGTGTTAGGTGAAATACAGCTAGTCTTTGACAATACCAAGGAAAACAAGTCAATCCTTGTTTTCAATGTTGCTGGACACTGACAGCACCATGTCTGAATTGATATACAGAGCTGCAGCTGTATTCTGTAAGCCTGATGGTCTCTCCTTATTGTTTTGACTGAGAATATTGATTTCCACATTCAACCTCTTCTCGATTTGCAGTTGTCCACACTGCTAATCTAATGTGATGGTGTGAAAAAATGTACCGGAGATTTTCTTTAAGGTTTCTTGGGGCTTAATATCTTTTATGTGCTGGTCTTTTGCCTAGAAAATGACTACTTTTTGCACTGCAATTTTGCATCACTTCTTTGTTACACATTGAATTTTTATATATTTAATATAGAATCATAGAATAACCAGGTTGGAAGAGACCCACTGGATCATTGAGTCCAACCATTCCTATCAAACACTAAACCATGCCCCTTAGCTCCTCGTCCACCCGTGCCTTAAACACCTCCAGGGAAGGTGAATCAACCACCTCCCTGGGCAGCCTGTTCCAGTGCCCAATGACTGCTGACAGACCAGCTCTATAGCAAGCAATACATTATAATCATTAGACTTTTCATTAAGTACCATTAGCATGAAGCCTGCTGCGTGGTATGGGGACAGCAGAAACCACTGGTCTGAAATAGAAACTCTGTCAGCTCAGACCCATGGTAATACCTAAATGAGGTGAACTGAAAGGGTATGCCAATCAGTATGGATTCAGCTCCCTGCTGCAATCATTTTCTGGTGCTCTGACTGGATCCTTCATTTCAGATGCTTGCACTTCGGAATGAGACAGGACAGATGGTGCCCATTGTTCCCACCCCATCCCACACTGCTGGCAGACAAGACAAGCTATGTTGTCAGCTGAGCTTCCTCAGACTGCTTGGTGAAATAGAGGTGCCAATTCTTGAGCTGTTCACTGGTCTGGCAGCCTGTGCTCACTTATGGCATCCATCCCAAGTTTCTACCACCACGAGGAAACAAATCCATACCAGTGTTTTGCCTGAGGCTTCAGAAATCATCTTCAGTTACTCCTTTGGCAAGCTTGGGGAGGCAGTGAGAGTTCTGCATTTCTAAAAGGGAAGGGTGAAAGAGGGAGGATGAAAGCTTAGTGTAGAGTTTGGTTTATTTACTACATTTGGTCACAGGTGTCACAAAGTCATTTGAGATGTTATGTTTTGGTACTCTTCAAGTTGTCCGTGTTAAAAAACAATGAGTGCATTATAGTTGTTTTCAAGCTTCTCCTTGCTGTCATTTTCCTTCTGATAGCATGAGATATTCTAAAGCTTTATTAAGACCGCTTTGGAAGCTTTATCTTTGTCATTCTGTTCATGTGGCAACTAAGTCTTCTCATTTTATTAGCCAGTTAGTTGTATCAAAAGGCAAAAAGGTTTCAAAAGTTGTTTTTGTTTTCTTTCAAGTGTTGCAAAAAGACTGTATAGCAGAGGGTAAAGACTAGAGACCTGAAGGGGATCAATTTTTTTACTTTTGTGGTTGCTTGCACTTATTCAGAAAGGGGTGTAGGTGATCTTAAGAACAGAAATAGAGAGTGAGTTAAAAAACTGCTGATATCTAACAGGCCGTGTAACATTCCTTTCTCTGATCACTTTATTTTTTACAGAATCATTTAGGTTGGAAAAGACATTTAAAATCATTGTGTCCAACCCTTAACCTCATACTGCTAACTCCACCACTAAACCATTTCTCTACAATTTAAAAGTATCCTAAAACTGTGCGTATATCAGAAGATGATGTACTAACTTTTGTGCCACTGGAAAGAAAACACTTGGCATGAGGCTGGAGTAGGAGTGAGGAAAAACAATAGCACATTGTGTTTGGGAGACAAATCTGACAAGTTCTCATTAGCTGTGTTATTTTCAGATCTCATGTGCCAGAGGATTTGAAAGTGGTTTTTTGAGGGATCTTCTCCAAAACATTACTCATGCACAAACTTGTGTGTAGAAGGAGAGGGGAAGGTCATTTGGTTTTCATTGAACTGAGATTGAGACTTTAATTCCCCTCTGGTATGCAACTCTTGTTTGATTTTACCTAGTGAATAGGGTCAGTGTCACCAATTTGAAGAATGTTCTGTGATGTTGCATTAAAATAAAGCTGCTGGAATCTACTTCTAGCTGATAATATGCAAGCGATATGTCACAGATGGAATTTAAAGAATAATAAGGCCCAGACACTTAATGAAATGTTGAAAATATTCATAAGGAAAGCTGTTGAGAAAACTGAGAATTATATGACAGACTAGTGTTGAGTTGGAAGCCAAATTTAGAGCCAAGGTGAATGGATGTAACTTCGCAAAGACGCATGAAATTATGAGTCCTTAATTTCTGTGCTCTTATATGAGAATTTAAGCAAATTAACATGATCTCTGACTTTCTAAGAATGTGACCAGAACAAGTAGAGATGTTGCATCGACAGGGTTGTCTAAGTAGCTGAATTTGAGTGTCTTGTTTTGACTCTTTAGTATATTATGATGGAAGCCAAGATGGTGCAGCAAAAAGATTATTTTTTTTTTTGTTAAACACTGAAAACAGTTTTCCTGTTAAGTGCTCTCAAGAGAGACCATGGTGTTTCTTCTGTAAATCGTCTTTGAACATTTTGATCAAAGACAAAACAATGTTCCCTGGCTGATTTTTATACTTGATTCTTGAGATGTAAGAATAATAAACCAAACTGAGATCCGAGGAAACACTAAACCTGGACTTTTCTGTAAGCAGTAAGAAAAGCTGTAGAGTATTGAAGTTCAAAGTGCTATGAACACAAGGATACAAAAAAAATAAATCTTCATTTTGAGTTAATGGCAGCAAAACTCCCCCTGTGTTACGGTGGTGCCCTACTACTGTCCTGATTTTATTGCTTTCTGTTCATTAACATGAATTAAATTGAATTAACAGTGGTTCTGGCCTTAAGTTTGCCTTACAGGCAGAAATAGAAGAGCCCTTTTGATGCATTTACTATATTCAGTTAGGGCAACAAGAGATGTGGAAGAGAGAAGCAATTAGAAGAGAAATTGGGACGTTGGCTGGAGATGATGAGCATTTGGTTCGCAATAAAAACTGAATTTTGACTTTATTATGCAGCTGATTTTTATTAATATAGAATAAGTGAAGCTGTGGAGCATGAACAACTTGACTTTCTGAAAAAGTGAGTTTTAAGAAAGGACTAAAATGTAAGGTGCTAACCATGTGTCCGAGGTAAAATGCCTTCTGCATTACTGGACTTTCTGCTGCTCACTGTAAGTCTAATGCTACTTTAAGAGAAATAAGAATACCATTATTCTCAGCTGCTATCCTGTCTCATTATCTTGTCATTCCTGTTTTGGTGGAAGCCAGAAGCATCCACTGCATGTTACCGACTGTCTGAAGCCCTCTGTGCACATCAGTGGCAGTTCCTTCTCTGAACAATTTACACTGCAATGACAAAATCATATCATGCAAATGAAACAAGAAGTGGATAGGCAATAGAACAGAAAAGAATACATGCAAGATTGGAGGGTACTTCATTATTGAGCTTGCTATGTGCACAATTCCTTGTAACAATTGTGTTAGCCTGCAGAAGGTTACCTTATCTATCTCTTCAGATGGTAATAGGCTGAGGCCAATTGAGCTTTGTCAGTTTGCCACCAACTTACATTAGATTGGAAAATGATTTTGAATCAAATGGTTTTTGGTGACAGGTTCTGGGAAGTTTTGGAGACTTCTATCTGTGGTGTGTCTTTGTAGGCAGGAGTATCATACTCGTTGTAGTATTTCCATCTAGTCTGTTTTCTGGCTACACCACTTTTCATTACTTAAGAATGTAACAAAGGCTGTAGTGGATCAGACAAAAGATGTCCTGTCTTAAGCATAAGCCATGAACAACAAGAATGAAGAATAAGAATAGAACAAGCATGCATGTAATGCCTTCCATTTTCTTCTGAGACTTAACTATTTTCAGCCTATGGATTTAAAGAGAGAAGTGTGGTTTGGTTAAATTGTCACCACGTGTTTAATAAGTACTAGTGGTTTTCTATGCACTGAACATGTCCAACCTCTCCTTCGATCTGTATAAACTTATGCTCTTTATCACACTAGATAATCACCTCCAAAGTTAAGCTATAGCACAACATTTCTTCTGTCAGGTAGTTTTTTCTTTTTTTGAATCAGTGTTGTTTTGTACTAATTTGATAGTCTGACTAAAAGACAAAAATGCTCTTCACTGATCTGGTTCTTATTCACTTGTGAAACTATCTAAGCTAGTAATAATTTTGTTTGGTATTTTCTTTTTTTCCTCACTATTGCATTCCTGTGTCATTCAAATCTGACCTGTGGATAGTCACATTTTGTTCAGAGAAATTAATTTGAAGTAATTTTTTTTACTGTTATGTCTGTCTTTATATAGCTAATGCTAACATTGACAGCTACGGATAGCATGCAAAACAGTGTGACTGACTCTTCAGTGTGGCTTTCCTGATAGTGCTTTATATTACATAAAATGCTATTACTGTTTCAGTAACTCTTGAATATACATCACTAGGTATTCTGAGTTTTTCTGTGAAAACTGTCTCTCTCAAATATCTCTAAAGCTTAGGAGTGAAGAGTAAATGAAGTTAAGCTGCAGTCTCTCCTAGATGTTGTTACTTGTGTTTCAAATGCCTTTTTTATGGCTTTGATTTTTATTATTGTTTGTTTCTCAAAATTGCATTTTCATGTATTATTTTCATATAACCTGCTCTGTGCCACAGAGGGTGAAAATATATTTTCTAAAAAGATCGGCCAGAGAACTAACAAAACTCTCTACTTTTTTGTGAGATTTCACTGCAGATAAGAGGATAAGGCTGTAGGTACCTAAAAGGTTTCCTGTAGAGGAGATGAATGCTTGCACAGAAACACAACCTGCTTTAGGTTTTGCAATGTAATGCCTTCATACATATTTCATCTAAATGTATATTAAATTTTACAAAAGATAGCAAAAAAGCATTAGCAAGTACTAGTGTCTGCAGGAGAGTGGTGGTGATGTCATTCCACTTGCCATAGGCTGTTACTAATATCACGCTGCCCTTCATTACTGGAAGAAATGTGGAAGCCTCAGTCCACTGAATGTGTTATTCTGGGGTGCATAGGTTGCAGTGCAGGCTTTGCATCTGAAGATAGTGTCTCACTGCTCTTGTTGCAGTACCGTTTTTTCTCTTATCCTGCATATGGGGGATTAGTTTTTATTAAGTATGGGAACCTGTGAAGGAAGACACAGCTGTTGACCTGTGGATTTGTGAGCTTGAGACAAAGGGATGTCACAGTTCTTTGAAAAAACAAATGTTATTGTGGCATTCTGATGCCTGTTTGATGTCCAAGGTGAGATAAATGCAATGGTGGAAAGCATGTAACACGGGTGGATGAGGTTCTAAGGGGCATGGTTTAGTGTTTGATAGGAATGGTTGGACTCGATGATCCAGTGGGTCGCTTCCAACCTGGTTATTCTATGATTCTATGATTAGAAAATGTGCCAAACCATATTTTGAACACCTTTAAACATGTTTTTAAACAAAACCTACAATCTTCACCTATGATGGGAGTAACCTATGGTAGAAACAATGCAGAAAGGAACTCATTATAGATGGTTGAAATAAAGGTGTTTGAATAATTGTGTTGATTTATGCCTGCCTTGATCTAGTAAAATGCTATTTTAATTTTGAGATAGCTGAGTGTTTTTGCGACTTTCAGTGTACCAGTAGCTATGAAGTGAGGCTGCTGTTGAAAGGGTTTTTGGACTGAGGCCTGGAAGACAGGGAACAAATAGCATACAGCTGGGTGGTAACTACTACTGTTTGGTCTTGCTGATGTACCCTTATGTGGTAGGTAATTGGCTTCATGCCCTTTTCCCCTGATTTAAAGAGGTATAGAATTATGAGCAAATTCTCTGAACAAATAGTTACATCAATGTGCACAATACCATGTGGTACTTTAAAACTGACTTGTTTTAGTGATGTAGAATTATTAGAACGATTATGCTTTGGTGAAATCTTGCTTGAATATGAGAAGCCAAAAGAAATAATGTAAGATCTGTTATGATTTCAAGATATGCCTTTCTTTTCCTGTCTGTGTGTTTAGTTATCCTTTCCTGCTCTTCCTTGTCAGTGATTTGGCAGCATTATTATTATAGTGAGTAGACAAATCAGCTGAGAAAACCAGTTATCACAAGCCAAACTGGCTTGTTACATGAAATGCCTATTCAAAATACCCCTTTCTATTATTATTTCTGTTAAGCTTCCAATTTTTTGTTACTTTTCTAGTTTAACATATTGCATGAAATTCAAACTGAGAAACAATGTGGACAGTTGATGAGCAAGTCATCCGAGGTCAGTGAGGGCGACGTACCTGGAGAATGAGACCGTGTAACATGCTTAAAAATTGCAAAAAGTGGAGTACTTGGGCGCTGTTATTCACAGCAGAAACTGATGGACTAGATTGTTTTTGCGTCATGCTCTTATTAAGGTCCTAGAAAATGTACTTGAGTGGGGGCCTAAGAGGGTCTTCAGGATTTATTTATGAAGCCTTTTACAGTGTAACTTATTTTTAGCTTATGAAAGAGCATGGTGCATCATTGCTCTGTTGGCATTGTTATATCCAGGATCTAGAGTAAAATGATGATTAATGTAATCTCAAGGACCAAAGGCAAATGAGCCAGAGCGTTATGAGGAAGAGTGAATGTTTTGTAGCTTGAATGAACACTTTTGCTTCTTGTTCTTTTTCTAAAGCATCAAGTGTTGACCCTTGCCAGACTACTTTGTTGGATCGCAATCTGGTTTGGTGCTTCTGTTCATTTTGTGAGGTGACAGATTGGGTTGTGGTGTGTTGATTGCTCTTCTCTGGGAGGATTAGTAGGTACTGTCCCATGGAAGTTTACCTAAGACCTACTGGAAGAAATGGAGAGATGCTTAGCATAAAAATAACCCAAATCGGTATTGATGTCTCCTAGTGTTGCTGTAAGAAACGATAAAGCAAACAAAGAGAGGAACAATATGCTGGGCAGACTGACACCAGGCCAGTACTAGATGTCAGTAGCCTAAGAAGGATTTATGAAAAAAATGGTGCTAGTGAGATCCAGGAAAGAAAGATGATTTCTGGATAAGCGGTGAGTACCTGCTCTGAGTATGGAGGACATTATGAGAAAAGGAAAAAAAGAAGAGTTATGGAAGTATGACGAGAATAGGTTTCAAGGTATTCAGGGAGCAAGAGCGTGTAAGTGAAAAAGCATCTGTTACCTGAGTTTTCTACTCACATTCAGCATCTCTTACAAATACAGAAAATTCAGGCATTAATAGGGATGGCTTCTTGGTTACCTCAGGTGACCAGCTACTAATAATTTAAAAACTTAAAAAATAGTTTAAAAACTTAGGCGATCAGCTACTAATAATTTTAAAAAGACCAAAGATAAACAGGAGCTGAAGTTCAGAGACAAATTTTGACCTAGCAGTAGCACAGAAGTCAGACTCCTAATGTAACTGTAGCAGTTCTGCAATAATGTTTGAATTAGTGCATTAATGACACAGAAAAGGGCAATTTGGTAGTTTTATGATAGTTTCCTTTATAGTCTTTTTCAAAGGTGCTCTCGTAGACAGAAACAATGACCTTGTGACTTCAATCAGGCAGCCATGCCAGTCTTGCTTGAGTTGAGACAACATTTTCAGAGGCAATTAGTTAGCCTTTTAGAGTTTGAAGCTAAAATTAATATTGTGACCAGTCCTCCATCTGGTTGAGGTTTCTTGTTCCTTATTGCTTTTATTCATCAGTTGATTAAAAAACCCTTTCACGTATAACATTTGAGAATAATTTTTAAAACCACAGTCATATCTGGATGCCTTCTGGTAAAGTGACTTCCTGAAGGTTGCCTCGTGAACTGCCCTGAACTTTGTGGAACTGGCAGAGTAGGGGCCATTAAATCATTTGCAATGAAAGCTACATTTGAGTTAAAGTGTATGCTAGCTTGAGCAAAGGCTGAGTAAAGGATGGGTTAAATCTTGCTCTTCCACTCTTGTGTTTGCTTAGTGTGCTCTGCAAAGGGTTAGTTTCTTGTTTAAATCAGATCTATTTGAGAACTGATCTTTCTTTGGCTTCAAAATGTTGCCATGGGCCAAACTGTAAGGGCAGTTTGTTGCACTAGAAATTGCTTCTGGGTTGAAAACTTTCTCTTGCTACACTAGGCATTTGTTTCAAAGCTTCTAGTGTCACACGTTTAGCAGAGGAGCTGGTTGTCTCTGAGGCAGCTGAAGCGATTCCAGAGCCAGCTTTTACAGGTATGTGGTATAAAGTGTGACTTATAGGCTCTTAGAGGCAGAAAGATAGCAGGCACGTGTTAGTGCTGCTGCTGTTAGGTGCTTTCTGATGTGGGAAGTAGTGTGGGATTAATGATACACGGTTGCTGCTGCACTGCCAGTAAATCTCTGATACTGTGCCTCAGCCCAGGCCCCCAGCCCAGTTCTGTCTCTTACCCCTCTCTCAGCCATTTGACACAGAACTTGGTGCGCAGGCATGGGGACACCAGCTCACCTGCTGAGAGAAGTTAAGCTGCTGGAGAGCCAGTAAGTTCCCCCAACACACACCAATCAGTAACCTTGACAGTCTTTAAATAGCTTTGGCTCTTCTTGGAAGAATTTAATAATAATGGTGCTATTGCAATACTTAAGTCATAAATTGAGAAAGATCAAAAGGTATTTTCTGTCACTGTTGTGTGCAGAATGGGCCACTGATCTGAAGCACCAAAGTACTAGAAGCACTAACATGTGTGCTTTGAGACTGTAAGCTTGCTGAGGTGTTTCTTCAAGTCCATTATTGTTGCAGCTGAATACATTGCCCCCCTTCAGTTACAGAACTTGGATCTTTGTTTTTAGCATTTGCTTTCATTTGTTTTTTCTTTGGAGAAAGCTGATTTTCTCTGCATTTCTGACTGCAAATCATCTTTTCATTAGAGTCTTTTTTCTGTTTGCTCGAGAGAATATAGTCTGGGGGATATTGAAATATGTGGGCCACATGTTTTCAGACTTGAAGACTAAATGTTCGGAAGTTTAGTGTTTTTGTAGTGTTTGCTATGCTTGCAGTTGACAGTTTTGAGTTTCTAAAAGTTGTTTTTGCAGTGTTCAATGCATGTGTTGCTAATGGTGAGAAGCCTAAAAAGGAGAGCCAGCAACACACATACAACTTGTTACTTACAATGCTTAAGATATCTGAGCATGAATCAAATCTCTCTGCAGAATGGTTCATTTTTTTTCTGCAAGTTTAACTGTAAATGACAAGCTCGTGGGCTGTTTTTTTTCCTTCAGGTTTGACTAGTCTCACCTTTATCTTAACACCTCTTTATCCCTTTCCTATCCAATTATATACACTATGAGAATGGAAAATGTTGGCAAATGTTATTGGTGTAGCTGGTAGGGGATATGGGAGAGAAGACATTTACTTAATCATGAGGTCTTCTTCAAGTTCGGTTACCAAGTACGTTAAAATTTCCCATTTCAAGAATGGCTGCTAAATGTTTAAGTAGAGGATACAGGTATTTACCCCCCCCTCGTTGACTTGATTTATACTTCAAAGTTTAAGGGAGAAGAGGTCTGAAGTCAGTCTAGAAAGATGATACTGCTGGTAAATGCAAAACCCATGATGTGATTAGAATGAGGATTTGAAAAAAAGTAAAACAAAAAAACCAAAAAAAGTGCAGAGTTCTCTATTTTTTGCCATTGTGGAAAAGTAGATAAAGTGCAGTTTAATGTCCTGAAGCAGTAAGGCTGCCTATGGGTATAAGGAATTGTATTCATTGTATACAGGAACTTTTGAACCTGGCTGAACCTCTCTTTACAAAAGAGAGATCTCAAATATGCTAAGTTCTTACTGCTTTTGGGAATATAGATGGCCAGGTGTAGAATGCCTTTCTGATTTTCTCCTGGTGGAAGAAGTGCTGCAGAGCAATCTCACACAGGGAATGAGAGTTTGAATACACATGCACTCTATCAGCGCCTTAGCTGACTAGCAGGCTTAGGTAGAGCTTATATCTTACTAAAGAATCAAAAGATCAGGCAGAATATGGTGGGAAACTAAGTATTGGTTCTGGTCATTATGGACCCACTTACTTATTCTACCTTCTCATCATTTGTTGTCCTTTATTTGACTATTCTCTGAATTACTGAGGCCAAATAGAATTTCTTTTAAATGCCTAGTTTTCAGGAAAGTAGTGAAGAGGGAGCTGGAACCTTAGACTTGGCATATGGATTAAGCCTGCTATTTAGTGTATCATGTTCGTGTTTTATTTTTGTCTCTTAGCATGAAATAAGCAGGCTTTTCTGTGAACTGCCCTTCAAAACCATGTCTTCACTAGCAGTACCACAGCAGCCCAGTGAAAGAATAGATCTCCTGGAGAGTAATGTGCAGCAGAAGTTTATAGAGGGCAAAGGGCCTTACATTGTATTACTAAAGATTTTCATGAACTGTTCTTCAGCAAGTCTCCTGCTTTTTCTTATTTTGTGATTCTTTCAATTTAGTACATGCAAGAGTTACTATTTTATGTGCAGAGCTGATGAATTTAACATGCATAGCTAGTTTTACTCACTTAATATTGAATCCTCAATTGCTTTTCTATAAATACTCTTAAAGTTAGACAGTGATCATATCTGGCAGGCCAAGCCATCTGCATTGGAATTTTTTTTCAGGTTTCGCACACTCCTTCATTTTCTTTGTATTACAGAATTAATTCATATAGAGGCTGCAATGAAGTCTGTACTGCTCTTGAACAGAATGTCAACTTCAGATTTAAGCTAGTATCAAATAGCCTTTTTAATGTCAATAGAGTCCCGTCACTGGTGTGTGTACAGCTCTTCTGTTCCTCTGCGTCATTTGTACATTGTCATTGTCTTTAGCAAATATATTTGCTTCCTTTTATACTTACAGAAAGAAGGAAATTGACTTTCTGCTTTTATTACATTGCTTTGTGTTCTTGGTAAACTATTGCCAGCTCTGTCACCGAGATGTTCAGTTTGGTACATAGGATTACAGGTGTGGTCTCATTGGTGCTGTATGAATGAGGATTCTAACACAAAGCCTAATTTGTGATAAGACAACCAGGTATGTATAGGGGAAGGCATATCATAATAATTTTTGTGGTATGCAGTCTAACCACAATAGTTGTACTGACCCTTAAAGTTATACTCAACATCTATTTCAAAACTTATGTCAAGATGCTAGAACTTTGTTTCAGCTTGTATCTCTCTTCTCATTTTGCTTTCCAAAAAATGTGTTGCTAATGAGTGCTCCTTTCAGTGACTTAGTCGTGTGCCCGTTTTTGAGATCAGTGGGGTTACTCACATGATGAGCGTTACGCATATATTCTCAGACAGGCTACAGTCTGAAAATTTTTTCCTATGAGAATGGTGAGGCACTGGCACAGGTATTGCCCAGAGAAGTTGTGGATGCCCTGTCCGTGGAAGTGTTCAAGGCCTGTCTGGATGAGGCTTTGGGCAGCCTGGTCTGGTGGGATGTGTCCCTGCCCATGGTAGGGGTGCTGGAACTACATGATCTTTAAAGTCCTTTCTAACCCAGAACATTCTATGATTCTATGAAGGTTGGAATGGGGGAAAAAAAATAAGGTTATAACATTATTCCTGTTAAAAGCATGTTATCAAAATAGTTCTTTAAAATCAGGTTTTCTTGATGGCTTTTCACAGGAAAAAATTATCATGAGATTCCTATGAACTTAACCAGATTCTAGTGTAATTATTTCCAGGTGATACCATTGAAAGGAATATGACTGGATAGATAAAACTTAAAAGCAAAATTTGTCTCCATGTTTTTTGATCCGGAAGTGAGGGCAATTTAGTTGACCTGAAGAGGGTTTGCGCACAGTCAGAATCTGATTTGTCATGCTCATTATCTTTCACGTTGCAAAATAGTTCTGAAACCTGATTCATTTACAGCACCAACTAATGAGCAGACAGGAATTCTTAAGATTTGCTCATGAGAGCCCCTAAGGCTGTTCTTTTCTTCTCCACCTCCATGCTCAATAAGTAAAATCTTAAGATGAAGGCAGTGAGATGGACAGCCTTTCAAGATGCATCAGATTTTAAGTACTAGTAACTGACTGCTTTTAATGGAATGACATCCTTCCAGGTGACTCATAGTACTGCTGCTAGATGATCTTGTGTATGTGAAGGAAGGGCTATAGAAAAGTGATTGAACTGTTCTTCTGCTTTGAAGGCATCACTGATAGTTAAAATAAAGCTGTACAGGACTTCATGAAGTGTAGTTATTTGTTCAAACAACTTCCACCCTCCAGGAGGAATACTCACATGTAGATATAATACAGACCTGAGCTACAACCTGGGTCATTACCAGCTATTTGACATGCATGAGACCACTGTGGATTTGTGCATAGTTTACAGTGCTATTCTTGTTTGTATTGGTGGATGCTGCCTGTAGAGAAGGTAGACGTTAAAAATTTAGGTATTTTTATTTTTAAAGAATGTTTGACACCAAATATAGAACAAACATCTCTAAGCTGTTCCTGCTGAGAACAATTAGTAAAGTTTCCACTATGCTGGTTTTTTGTTTGTGAGATCCAAATGGGAGCAAGGGCGTTGCTGAATTGCTTTTGAGTGTGTGCTTTCAGCAGGCCAGGAGAGTAGGAGTCTGGGTTGCTGCCAACAGACAGGCATCCTGGAAGTAAAGGTAACACCCTTCTACGTTCTTCTTAAAATTTGTTTTGAATATGGGGAAGAAATGGCACTTGTTGATTAGTCTGTGTGCTCATTTTGTATGCCACTGCTATGAAGAACCTCAGTGTATTTTTAAGATACACAGAGTGGTAAAAGGTTATGGCTCTTACTATTGTGCATACAACTGAGCTTCATAGAGCTTCCCCAGGCACTTTCTGTGGAAAAGAAATGCTGCAGAAAGCAAGGTATTTATGGAGGAGTTGCAGAGGACTAATTAACTTCCAGAACATGAATGAACTTCAGGTAAAATAAACATTTAAAGGGCAGCCTTGCATTTTAAGGGACAGGTGGCATGAGTAATTTGTGTCTGCAGTTGCATTTATAAACATGGCATTTAAGAAACATCAGAGGCTGTAGACAAGTTTGTCGTCGCTGTTTGGTTGCTTACTAATCAGGGTGAAAAATTGCTGGTAAGGAAATAATGTGAAAATAAGAGCTACACAATCTGAAACCTAAGGAGCAGAAATAGTTTGTTTCCAGGGTCTCATTAAACCCAGCAAAACCAGCAAATGAACATTTTTACTTTTTCTCTTGGTTTTTATTTTAATTTTCTCATACTTAGAATGGGAAATGCTACAAGCAAAGTGGAATATTTTTTTAATTGTGAGGAAGAGATTTTGATGGGTCTCATTGCTAGTGTTAGCTTTACAGTGAGAATACCCACATTTGAGCAAATTGAAGAGCAAACTAATTATATTGGGTTGTTTCTTTTCATTTTTTACTCCGGCTGCATAATGTCTGCATAATTACATCTGTGACTTGAAAAAAGTAGAAGATTAATACTTTTACACATCTTGCAAATTGTTTCTTACAGGAAGAGAAAGCATCAGTTGTTAGCACTGATGTCTTGAAAATTAGCAAGTGACTGTTGGAAAAGGCCAGCAACCTGATGTGCAAAGTGAGGTGGTTCTTCATTTCTGCATGCGTGTGCCTGAATGTAAAAATGCTCAGCGATCAAAATCCACTTAACAATTTTGTTGAAGAAATATTGATCAGTAGAGAATTCAGTTTCCTTTTTCTTTCCAACGCTGGCATTGGCTTTGGAATGTGAACGGGGAGGGGCGGTGGAATCAGACTTTCATCTAGTCTTGTTTTCTCTTAATGTGCACTGTCAGGCCTGTGCCATAAGAATAACCACATATTTGCTACGCAGGATATTGTTTATGAAGTTTTTTTTCTTCAGGGTGAAGCTGTGATATCAAGGTTGATTTTTGTCAAATGTTTTTGTTTGCTGTGTTGGTGTCATAGATTGAAGGCCTAGACACCATGACTGGCTGTGTCGCTTAAAGTCAGAGACTCAGAGTTAAGTCTATTTTTTTAAATTGAAAAGCACAGGTTAAAGGATGACCTATCGTCCTTTACCACAGTGTTTAAATGAATTGAAAGGTAATTGTTCATTAGATCAAAAGCATAGCAAGAACTACTTTATGAACCCTAGACTAAGTAAATTCAGATTAGAGACCAATTTTTAATGATCAATGAAAATGGCAGGAGTGTTTTTTAAATTTGACTTCAGTACTTAATTCTTTTTGTCCTTAAGTAGAGACTGCCATAGCTGAAACATGGAGTTTCATGCAGACTTTACAGGCTAAACCTGATCTGGATTAATCTTTGGATAAACTGCAATGCAGGTTCCTGGGGTCATTGCAAACCTAGGTGAGATCAGAGAGCTGCTATGTGGGAGGTAGAGCTTAATGACATGTGGGGTTTTCTGGCCTCAGCCTGGAAATAGAAAGGGCTGTACAAAATTCCTTTCTCTGTGGAACTGAAGTGGAATGTTTTGCAGGTACAGGAGTTCTTGGGTCAGTATAAGGTCATTGGTTACCTTGTTCCAAATGAGTTAAATATTAAAGCAGCGTCATAAATTAAAGACGCTGCTTTTGTTGTCATTGCCGTGAAGAATCCAAGTGAGTTGCTACTTGTGAATTTAATATCTACCTTACCATCAGAACAGCTCTAGTATTGGTTTTGAGGATCGTAATAGTCTCGAGAAGTAGTTTACATAAAAAACCTTGAAGGAAATCACTGAAGGCATAATGGCTTTTTGACATGCATGCCTTTACTTCCAGCCATACTTTTTTTTTTTAACCCAATAACATTAAAATGGTCTGTTAGTTATTCCTGCAATTTTTTATTTTTTGGCCTGCAATCCAGACTTTCTGCTGAGGAGGCACAGAAGAACTGGCTCTGGAAAAAGGCTGTTCTTATCTTATCATAGACAGTAGGAGTTCAGACTTGCAAAATGGAAATACCTGGATGCAATTCCCATAACCTCACCCCCAGAGAATTGATGTAAATACAGCAATAGTGGTGGTTGCAGTGTTATTGTTGCCTGAATGTTTAAATCTGTGGTAGGAGGAAGGTATCCTCAAAGATCTTTTTTACTTCTCTTCTTTTTTTTTAAACATAGTGATCCCCCACTGCCACCAAAACAAAAAAAAAAAAAAAAAAAAGAGAGGGGGTAGAGGATGATAAATAAGAGTCATTCTGTGTTTGAAATTGAATCAGAATTAAAATTTACAACGAAATGGAAAGCTGTGGTTAAATAAGACGACAATGACATGCTAAATTAGCTGAAGGGCCTCACTGCTATTATTCTTAAATGCATCAGAATTGCTTCTGGCTTTATCCCCACTGCAGGCCTTATGTGGGGCAAAGGCAGCACATAGTGTTTTATAGAACTGGATGCTGTGAGCTGTAGTTGCAAAAGATGCTCCTCATGCCAGTGCCTGAGTTTTTCTCCAAACCCTTTCTCCTCACTTTCCTGTCTGTAATATAATTTGTGCCTCACTTCTTGTGTTTCCTTTGTGGTTCTGTGCCACTTCTCCTTTTCCCCACGTTTGGGGTTCTCCCAGCTTTGTTCTTACTCACTGAATATCACTTGCTGAAGTAAAATCCTTTATTTCTTCTCTTTCTGGGAAAATATTATCCATACAACTGGCATGTTAAGTACTTTTGGAAGATGTGGTGCCTAGAACATTCACCAGCTATGGTATTTAAAAAATATCCTGTCAGCTCAGCTGACAAAGAAAATCTTGTTTGATCGTGAGTCCTAACTTCTCTTGGATGACAGCATAAGTGAGCAGCATCTGGCTGGGTGTACTTCTACACTTACCTGTCAACATTGAACAGCACTGATGATGTTCCAGAGTTGCAGCTGTCCTTCACTTTTCATAGAGCTATTCCTTAATCTAAGAAGTAGGTGGGGAGGGAGTGGGCAAAAAATTACATCTGCTTAAGTATCTCCAAGTAAGTGGACATGTTGCTCTTGAAGGACTTGTAGGAAATGATTTTTAGGCTTTGATCGTTCTGTGATGCAGTGTAAGATATTCCAGGGGAATTGGATGATGTGGATAGCAATATATCATACATTGTACCCTCAAAAATGACTGATTATGGAACATAAGACTAAAAAGGGGCTTGTATGTTATGATTTTTTTTCCAGCTTTTGCTTTCTCGTGACCTGCATCTTGTCTTGCACTGTGTGCTGTTAGTATATGCTTTGTATTCTTTATAGCAGCAAATTCAGAGTTTGCTGCAGGGAATCATGGATATTATAATAACAAACAGGAATGGGTAATAGACTGTAGAGGTTAGTGTGGAGAATTTGCTCTGCTCCACACACCACCCACTTATGTGTTGACTGAATGTGCTATATGAGTGTATATGAATATTTATATGATTGCGTATATGCATCTCCCTAATCTATTCTTCAGTGTACATGGGAAAGAGGTTTTCACATTTGCAGGTGAAATCCAAGCAAAGAGTTAGTGTATTAGTTTCATGCACACAATATAAGCTAGAGTATAAGGATTACTACCCCTATGTCTGATAAATTTAACTTCTGTCATTTGAGACATTTCCATTCTCTGTGAAACTGGAAAATTAAGTTGTCTCCCCTATATAAAATCTGGGTGCTTTGTGAATTGCAGAAAGATGCATGCAAATCCACTGCTGAAATAGCATTTATAGAGGGCGGCATTAGGAGGGCCTTAAAGGACACCAGCCTCCTGTGGGATGCACAGAGATATAACTGATCAGTAAGCTGTAATATGCCTAGTAAAGCTCTTCAACCATTCTCTGTTTCTACACCTATTGTCCTTTTCAGGATAGTACCTGACTTTCAGTGGGTTTTCTTGTTCAGGCCATTGGTGTTGGGAAACAGAATGAAAGCAGTTCTCTTCAGCATCTTGATATAGTTCTTTGGTTCATTATTGTGTTTATTAGTCTGTTATGGTTCCCTCATATATCACGGGCAAACAAATTTTGCAATGTGGACTTTTCTGAAGTTTTACACCCGATTTGTGTCCTAAAGTGTGGGACTGAGTGCAAGAGGCTTATGTGATGCCTTTCATTTAAGTCTGCAGTTTGTACCTTCTGAATAGTGCAGTGTATCTGCAGCACTGGGCTAAAGGTATTTGCTGATCTGCTGATGTTTGAGAGAAATGCCAGACTTTCAAATATCTGCAGCTAGTTCTTTGATGTGTTCTTGCTGTTATTTGAATGTTAAGTACTTAATGAGTTTGATGGTTTTTGACATAAAAAAGGGGAAAGCCACATAAAAATATAGTGTAAATTGAGGAGAAGGGAAAAAAAGGATGGCAAGATTTCAAAGATATTTGTGAACGTGCAAGCAGTTGGCCTTGAGGGATTTACTATTATCTCATCAAGAAGCTGTGAAGCAGTCTTCTATCTGCAAGGAGAGAACTCTCAGTGTTTGCTGTCTTAGCAAGGATTGATAAGAACCCAAATGCTTTGTATCTTCTGTGTTTTTCAGGGTTGTCCTTGACTTTGCATGAGAATCTGTTTCTAAGTTGTGACCTCCAGTCTAGACTGATGGATTACCGGTGCCCTGTCAGGTAGCTGGGAAGACCAAGGCCAAGAAGGACTACTTTCCCTTTTACTAATAAGTGCTGAATACTTCCTTATCTTATTCATCATCTAGGGGATAGATTCCCATTCCAGCTGCAGTAATAATAATTTATATTAACTTACAACACTGACAAAGTACCGCTGAGTTTGTATTGGCTTGTGAAACCATATTACTATACATAGTTTATATCTTTACTGAATCATGGTTCCGTTCTGTGAGATGGGCAGTGGAAGGGGAGGAGCTTGGACAGTTTCTTTCTTAGTTGGGTATATTTCTGTGCCAGTTCGTTTGACTTTGGGAAGCATCTCGCAGTGTAATTCCCTTAGTTCATGTTCTACAGAGTTTATATTTTCATGTATATTGTAAGCTAAATTCTTCAGTTCAAAGATAGTTTTGATTATATGAAGTTTTTTTATACATTAAGCAATTATGATTGTGGAGGTTTAGAACCAGTTAATGTCTTGACAGGCTCATGTAGAAGTCTTCAACATTTCCTTTCCATGAGGGACATAATGATACAATTTGTAAGTATACATACATTATAGTTTCACTTTGAAATAAGTATGTTATTCCCAGAGTTGAAAGGGTAATTAATTTTCTAATGAGCCAATGTGTCAAATTTAAATCTTTGTAAATTCGTAATGGAGATGTTTTAGCACCTCGTATCCTTAAGGCGTGCCAAGAATAGAATGCATTTTCAAGATTCTGGCCAAGTTAATGTTTGAAAATATTGCAACTTGGGTAAAATTGTAATGTAAGTATATTCTGAACTAGCTAATTAATAGGTGTAACTTGAAAATTCAGATGTAGATAATACGCAATAACAGCAAAACCAAGCAAGCATCATCCCTACAGGTCTGAGACTTGGAGAAAATTGTGTGTTTTGGTTTTTTTTTCCATGGGTTACATCTCTTTTTTTTTGTAGCAATCTTTTCTTCCTCCTTTTAATAGAGAGATTTTCAATGTGATAGCATTGAAAAAAATTGCAACATGTTTATTTTCTTGGATACACATGTTATATTTTTATCTTGTTTCTCCTGCTCGGCAAGAGTACAGTTATTTCCTCAAATAACTGTAATATTTCCATGTAATTCACGTTGGATTGAATTAAAAGATTTTTTTTAAAAAAGGTTAAATTCAGCACTCTTTTTTGATATTATATATCAAAATATGTATGAGGTTGAATACAAATATTATCTGCAAAGTCATAAACCATCACTGTAACCAGATTTCAGATTGTATGTGGACATCAGGTTCTGCTTATTCCTGACAAAGGACAACTTCTCTTCCATTCAAAATAGCTTTTTATGTAAACAAATATATATCTATAATTGTAAAGCGTGTGAACCACTTAACATGGTGTTTTCTCTCTGGTCACCGGTCACATTTAAAACCACACTACTTAAAAACTTAGGACAAACTTTTTTCCTGATACAGATGTAAACAAAGTAATGCTTATTTATTTGGTGTGCAGAAAATATATAGAGGTCATGGACAAAGAGGAGACACATTTCTTAAGTGATTTTAACTTCAAGAAAATAGTGAAATAATTGATTTGTGCTGGGAATAGGGAATTCCGTATGATCTGTTTGGAACTGAAAATTTGAAACTACATAATAACATAATAAAATTTGAAACCCATAATAAGGCATGTTTAGGCAATGGAAGTGAACAATGAGACACAGGGCTTCCCTTTTGCAATACATGGAATCCTTCTATAGCTTTTTTTCAGTAGAAGTGCAGCAAACAAGTTATGGAAAGCTCTTACTTTTCTCTGTTGTGCTTTGTTGGTCTGGGTTTTTGTTGGTGTAGTGTAGCATGCTGAGAATCTGTGGCTGGGTTTGTCTGATGTATTTGCCTGTGTACCTACTCCCAGACTCACACAGACCAACACCCTTTGAAAAAGAGTGCAAGTCAATCAGAGTCCTCTGGTAAAGCTAATAATGTCACCATTCATTACCAATGCTTCTGTAAATCAGTTTCTTCCCCTCAAAACTCTTCTGTGGACAGACTTCTGCAGCTGTGCAAAAAGTGAGGGTTTAGTGGTTCTTTTTATTTCATGATCCAGCTATCTTCTTGGTGGTGAGAATAAGGAGATTTGTCTACTGGCTTCCTGGCTGATCTTCTGTGAAAATAATACACCGTGTTCAGCCTTGAATCTGGCATAAAGTGTCCTTTAAGCAAGGTTGGGTTTTTTGCCTTTTTTTTATTCTGTTCTGTTTATTTTCATTCTGAAACACTGACATTTGTGTAGTAGTTTTCCTTCCAGTTTGTTCCAGGAGTTGTCTGCAGTTTTGAAATCACGGCATGGCCACAACGAAGCTCATTCTGTCCATGGTCTATGAACCGGTTAATAAACTGGTGATGTTTTGCAATGCTAAATAATATTTATTTAATGTGGGAAAAGCAGACCTAATAATTTCTGAAAATACACAACTTTGCCTCTGATATTCTAAAATAAAATCTTGCATTTCTTCCTGTTACACTAGTAACTTGCTTTTAGCCTTTTCATTTGTAAAGGTACCGTACCAGTTTTAACCAGGTATAGCTCAAGTGTTTAAAAGCATTATTGTTATTTTACAGGCAAAAGCTTGCAGAAATTTCCCTGTGTGTTTCCATTTGGTCATTGGAACAAGTGACTTGGGAGACTCTTCTCCTCTGTGTCAAAGAGGCCTCCTGTTTTGGTCCTACAAAATACTGTCCATAAGTACTATGGACTACTATCTTTATCTTATGGACTGGCTTTGTACCTGTCTTTCATGGAACACAAAAACTAGATTTTGATGCTGTTGTGCAGAATGTTGTCTGTGATGTATTGGAAACATCAGAGCCTCTTTAAACCTGCCAGCAGAGAGATTTGTATGTGTCGGTGTTGGCTGTTCTACCTGGAAGGTAAGCCAGGAAGCAGGAAAGGGTGATAGGAATGTAGCTGGCAGAGCATACTGGGCAGCACTGAGACGGCCGCTGTAGTGGCCAGGCTGATCCTTTGTGTCTGACAGCAGACAAGCAGAAGGACACTGTTTTGAGCAGTGGTTACAAAAATTCTTGATAGGTGTTGCAGTAGTAAAATTGGAGACCAAGGATCTCGTTGTTTATTAGCAGTGATATAGTGTTTTTCTGTTGCTAGAAATATAGAGGAGCACTAGATGGCTTAGGACTTCCGATCCATAGGCACAGAAACTGACTGAATACTCTTTCAGCTGGTAGTGTGAGAGTCCTCTCAGTTTGAGGACACTTACCATTTGGCCAGTTTACCAGGGATGTGCAACGGAGAGGATATCCTGTCCTCCCCGCTGCTGCCTGCTTGCCTTTACTCTTCCTTTGGATTCAGTTGGTTTCATTCCTGAGACAGTGACTCCCATTAGCAGAGGCAGTAATTCATTTAGTGTAGGAGTTACTTACAGTACAGCTGTGCTGCCTTGATGATGCCATCTGCCATCCGTGGGTAAAAGCCAGCTTCCCGCAGCCAGTACATTGAAAGAGAAACTTTTCTTAAGACACCTAAACATTTGTGCATAGAGACTGCATGCTTCATAAAACATAAGAGCAAAGTAAACTGATGAGCTGTTGGGAATTACTTTGTTGAGAACTGTATCTTCAGACTGTGGTGCTGGGATCTGGAATAATTATGTCTAATTGAGGTGGAATCATCAGAAGCAACCCTGCTGGCCAATTTTAATTTCCCTTCTTTCAGATTATCTAACTAATTCAGCTTTGTGAGGTACAGCCAGCCATGTCTGGGCATAGCTAGTAGAGAGAAATTACAAATTGCTATCTAATATATCATTCTTTTAATTGCAGCAGGCCTTAAATCATACTTGATAGGTGCATTTTTTCCTTATTGCTTAATCAAAAAGCTACTGAAACAAAATATTTTTGTGAATATGTCTGTATCCCAGATCTCTCCTGGGGTTTGCTCTATTGCCTGTGTCAAATAAGGGTTCCCAACTCTGTTAAATGTGTGTATTGCTGCCAGGGCCCAATATCTGAGCAGCTAGATGTGTGCAGCACAGGCAAAGCTGTAGTGCCATTTGCCATTTCTTGGGCAATGAAGAGTGAAAAGCACCTGTTGATTCGTTCAGCCACTCAGCTCGTGGTACCCTGTGTGCCAAGTAGTGAAAATCTTATTAGGTTGAAGGGCAGTGCCATCCAGAATCATATGTTAAATCAGTCACAGACTAAAGCTTTTGATTGTTACATGCTTATTTTATGATAGTTTAAAAGATTGTGTTCCTGAGGTTAGGCCTCTGGAAGATCTCAAAGACATCTTAAGATTTGCAGGTTGAGGGAGGAAATGAGACATTATCCAATGTACAAAACAAGTACATTGTTTGGTCTAATAAATGGGAAAATAATCTTTGCCCAAGTCTGTGTGTTAGGCAAAGCTAGTGAATGCTTTTAATCAGATAGTTTGTGAAGTCTTGCTTCAATTGATTCCTTATTTAAAAAAAATATTTTTAGGAAGTTGTATTTCCTTTTCCACAGTTGGTGAGGGTGCTGATACTTTTCCTCACAGTTTGGCAGTGCTTACTTCCTTTTTAATGTCAGTCAGAGCTTGCTGAGCTCAGGTGAAATTGATATCACAAAATCACAGAATGGCAGGGGTTGGAAGGGACCCCTGGAGATCACCTAGTCCACCCCCCCTGCTATAGCAGGCTCACCTAGAGCAGGTTGCACGGGAATGCATCCAGGTGGGTTTGAATATCTCCAGAGAAAAAGGCTCTGCAAGCTCTCTTTCCAGTCTGTTCCAGTGCTCAATCTCTCTCACAGAAAAAAAGTTTTTCCTCATGTTGAGTTTGTGCCCACTGCCCCTTGTCCTGTTGCTGGATGCTCTTGAAAGGACTCTGGCCCCATCTTCATGACACCCACTGTTTAGATATTTATAAGCATTGACAAGATCTTCTCTCAGTCTTCTTTTCTCTAGGCTAAACAGACCTAGGTCTTTCAGCCTTTTGTCACAAAGATGCTCCAGTCCCCTAGTTGTCATTGTGGCTCTCTACTGTACTCTCTCTGGTAGTTTCTTTTCTGTATAGTGCTGGAGAGCCCAGAACTGGACACACTGCTCCAGATGTGACCTCACTAGGGCAAAGCAGAGGGGGAAGATGACCTCCCTCGACCTGCTGGCCACACTGTTCTTGATGCACCCCAGGATACACTTGGCCTTCTTGGCCACGAGGGCACAGTGCTGGCTTGTGGTCAACTTGTCTACTAGGCCTCTCAGGTCCTTCGCCCCAGAGCTGCTTTCTAGTAAGTCAACCCTTAACCTGTACTGGTGCATGGGGTTATTCCTCCCTAGATACAGAACACTTTCCTTTGCTGAACTTCATGAAGTTCCTCTCTGTCCAACCTTCCAACCTGTCCAGGTATTACTGAACAGCCGCACAGCCTTCTGGTGTACCAGGTACTCCTAGTTTTGCATCATCGGCAAACTTGCTGAGGGTACACTCTGTCCCCTCATCCAGGTCACTGATGAATATATTGAACAAGGCTGCACCCAGTACTGACTCCTGGGAAACACTGGCCTCCAATTAGAGACTACACCACTGACGACAACACTTTGAGCTCTGCCATCTAGCCTGTTCTCAATCCACCTCTCTTTCCATTAATAATCCACACTTCCTAAGCTTACCTATGAGGATGTTATGGGAGACAGTGTTAAGAGCCTTTCTGAAGCTGAGGTAGACAACATCTGCTGCTCTCTCCTCCTCTGCCTAGCTAGTCATGCCATCGTACAAGGCCATTAGATTGGTAAAGCATGATTTCCTGTTGGTGAATCCATGTTGACCACTCCTGATGAACAGCTTTTCCTCCAGATGCTTAGAGATGACATCCAGGATGGGCTGTTCCATCACCTTTCCAGGGCGGGGGTGAGGCCTGACTGGTGTATAGTTTCCTGGGTCCTACTCTTTGCCCTTTTTGAAGATTGCAGTGATGTTGGTTTTTCTCCAGTCCTTGGGTATCTCTCCTGTTCTCTGTGTTCTTTCAAAGATAACTGACAGTGGCTTAGCAATAACATCTGCTACCTTCCTCAGCACTTGTGGGTGCATCCCATCAGGGCCCATGGATTTGTGGGTGTTGAGTTTTTCAAGATTGCCAGTTTTTATCAAATCTTGCCAGATTTAATTCCAAGTGGTCTGACAGTGAAGATTTAAGTCATTACCAAATGGCAGCAGTTTCCCACCTGCCATCTGTATCAGCCCAGAAGCCATATGCAACTCAGAGTTGGTTGAGTGGACTTTCTCTTACATTTTTGCAGTATCAAGCACCTTTTTGTTCCATTTCGGCTTTTGGCTTCTTTTCTCCAGGTGTGGTCCCTGTCACTTTTGTGAGAGAAATAAAAAGGAAAAAAACAAAAACAAAACCTAAAAAAACCCAACAAACCTCTAAAATGTAGACACTGATCACATGAGCTATGAATGTTACTTCTCTGGGACTATTAATATTTCAAAGCAAATGCCTGTGTTTCTCCAAGAGGGTGGAGGAGGGTCTGAATGAGCCTTCTGTTCCCAGCAGGCAGTAGTTGCAGAGCCTTGCTTGCCCCATTTGCTAGTGAGATTCAAATTCCTCCAGAACTTGTGTGGGGTGGACACTATTGAGGTCACTTGCAACTAAGTGTTTCCAGGATAGCAATGAGCAGTTACAGCTGTTGCGAACTGGAAAACAACTTACAGGTGTCAGACCAGTAATTTCCATAGACAGTTTCTGAGCTCCTTAGTGCAGTGAGCCAGATTATGCTTCGAGAATACCTATTTCTGATGAAGTCTGTCTCGGGCATTGCAAGCTAACTTACTCTTCCTGGTGTCCTGTAATGTTTCCAGAACTAATTAGGCTCTCCATCTTAGTAATGCGATTACAGTGGCTCAGGATTAAGGGAAAAAGCATAGCTGAATCCCTGTTGGAAACTCAGCCATGACACACAACACCCTGGGGTAACTGGGAGATGAACTCGGCTGACTTTGAAGTTTCTGTTTCAGATGCCTTACCCCATGTGATCGTTTCAAAGAAAACTGATCTCAGATTGTCACCCAGTAACAGTCTTCAAAACTGAGCAGCAGTCCAGCTTACTCAAATTATAGCTTGATGTTGTTGTGGATATACTGGCTCCTTAAAGACTGTGTTGATTTCAGCAAACAAAAAGTCTGAAACACTTCTAGAGGTTAGTAGGAGTTATATTTAACCAGAATGGAGTTTATTGAAGTGTGGCTATCTTTATGCACACCAAGTTTTTAAAAAGCAAGGTATATCATTCAGCCTGCAAGGCATTCAGCCTGTGCTACTAGTGTTAGCTGTTCTTCAGCTGCCCAGAGCCAGGCATTTCTTAGTCTCGTGGTAGCATCAACTAAAATAGAATTGCTGTGCTGCATAACTTTTATAACAGATTTGTGTGAGATACAGGATGGAACAAAAATTCTGCTTAACAGAGAAGTTGCTTAATTGCATAAACACAAGGGACAAACTACTGTTTTTTTTCCATGCAAAAAATTTTGTGGCATGTCAGCATGTTGGCACTGGTAGTGAATAAGTTATGTAAAATCTACATCCCAGAAATAGAAGATAAGCTAAGGTAGGTTCCCAGTCTGAAATACCATATCTTAGATTCTTAAAAGGCACAAAATGATACCATGTAGCTAGAATTTTAGACTCTAATGAGAATTGAAAATAGCGATTGTGGATTCTTACTTTAGGCAACTGTTAAGTAAGTTCTTAAACACTTCTAAAAAATGTTGACTAGCAAATTGTCAGGCTGTAGTAGTAAGAATTACAATGCCAACCTTATGTGTTAAGAAATGTATAGATATGCTTGAATGGTATTTCTAAGGGGGGCGTTGCACTCACTGCCTTCATTAATGAGCTTTAAAAACTAAGTAAAGACATTATTATGGAGGTTAAATCATTCTCTAAACAGTGCAAAGGTAAGAAGGTGTTTCAGTTTGTTGGGGTTTTCTATTGGTGGTGGATTCGTAAGTACGCTTTGTAGAAAGAGCATCAAACTGGTTTTAGATATAGTTGTGAAATCTCTGTAGGCTTAAAAGCCCATTTCTACTGTGTTTGACTGCTTTCCAAGCAAACACAGAGAGCAGGAGAGGACATTTTTTGACTTGGATCTCTGCTATTGTGTTTAATTGTGATTTAGGGGATAGATCAGGATAATGTCTGACAACCCATAAGGACACGTGAATTTAGTTAGGAGACATGCTGCTTTCGAAATCAAATTAATTGTCTATAGATAACATCATCTCCAATTTTGCCAAGTAATTCACCAGTGCTCTTTGAATGTGATTTAGCAATGGGACTTAACCCACAAATTGCACATTCCTGCTGTTTTAACAAGCATACTTTTCAGGCTGTGTTTGAGAAATATTGAGAAAAGGGTGAATTTGAAAGTATGGTGATGTAGGTCACTATTTAATTAAACCACCTTAAAATTTATATTGAAATGCATAGAAGTGGAGTCATGGCTGTTTTTAAGAACATTCTTCATTTTGATGAAAATAGGTACTCATGTTATTCTTGTTTTGGATGGCATAGAAATGTATTGCTGTTTAATAGGCATTCAAAACTTGGGGTATTATGTTATGACTCAAATCCCTTGTGTTTTTGGTGAATGAAACCTGGGCAAATTTCCGGAAGAACTTCAAGAGGAACATTAAGGCTTGTTGAAAGAAATTATGTTTGTAAATGCTGAAATTGTGAAATGCCCTAGGAGTGGATGTCTGCTATTTGTTTGTTTTCTTTCAGCTAAAAAATTGCCATTGAAATACAATGATTGCACATTTTTATTTATAGAGTTAGTCCTGTATTTTAGCTAATACTGCAGATACTTTCTAATGGGCTTAGTGCATGTAATTCAGTCTCCTCAGGCAGAATTAAATGACAACAGATGGTGCTAAGGACTTAGAGCAAGGTGTAAAATCTCTGGGATGAGGCTTTGGTGTTTGTTCATCCAAGGCTGTTCATTAGAGGTATGCACTTGATATTGTATCTAGATATCGTTAATGATGTTGTGAGATTGAGGCCTTAATCTGTCCATGTAGTGACTTTTATACCACAAGAGCTTTATCTTGATGTGACTTTTCAGAACATATTAATTAATTTGAGGCTTGTAACTTAATTAATTTTGAGTCTTTAAATTGAGGACTAGGAAAAGCTTGAAGGGATTATATACTACTGGAGAGAGAGTAGCTTTTCAGTATGGAATCGTAGAATGATTAAGGTTGGAAAAAGCTTCTAAGATCATCAAGTCCAACTGTCAGCTCAACACCACCATGCCTACTAAAACATGTCCCGAAGTGCCACATTTACACTGGTTTTGAGCACCTCCAGGGATGATGATGCTACCACTTCCCTGGGTAGCCTGTTCTCATGCTTCTCCACTCTTTCTGTAAAGAAATTTTTTCTGTTATCCAATCTAAACCTCCCCTGGTACAACACGAGGCCGTTTCTACTCATCCTAGTGCTTGTTACTTGGGAGAAGAGACCAGCACCCACCTCACTACAACCTCCTTTCAGGTAGTTGTGGAGAGTGATAGGATTTCCCTTCAGCCTCATCTTCCCCAGGCTAAACAACCCCAGTTTCCTCAGTCGCTCCTCATAAGACTTGTTCTCCAGGTCCTTCACCAGCTTTGTTGCCCAGTGTTGTAACGTATCTTATTGGGTTACTTCCAGTTCTGTTAGCTGAATGGTAGTGCCTTCGGTGTTTCAGAGAGGTTTAATTATCAGATGCATGCATCTTCAATAGATCATAAGCTACTATTGTAAAAAGAAAGTATGTGGTTTCATGCGTGTTTATTATCAGAGTAGTCATAGTTTTAATGTGGTCTGTGAAGTGTGGATTTCTTTTGGTTCTGCTCTCTTGGTTCCAGAATAAGGAAATGCGGTGTGAGATGCTGCAGTATGGATTGAATTGTCAGGCTTGCTGTTTCTAGGGTTTTCTTTGTTTGTTTTGTTTTTGTTTTCTGAAACAGTAATCTCAAGCTGTGTGTTTTGTGCTGATTCTCATTCCTGGTGGATCTCATTATTGACCATTAAACCAGCCTGTGATTGGGAAAGCATTCTACATGTCTGATGCATTGGAAAATAAATAAAAATAAAATCATGTTTTGCCTCTTCACTCCCTCTCCCCATCTTGGTGGCAATTGATACATTCAAGAGTAGCTGGAATAAAAATTATTATGTAAGGAAAGACAGAAGTTCTCAAAATAGCATGTTCAGAGATGTAGTGTTTTTACAAGTACTACTGTAAAATGAGTATGAGCACATATCATAAAGATTTTTCCTGAATCATAGTGACACACAAAGTAAATACCAGCGTTGCCAGATGTATCTATTATGCTGGCTTCACAGTAGGCATTTACTTACTTTCTGCTTTAATTATGGAGAGAATTTCAGTTGTAAAGTTGCTTTTCAATTCTTGCTAGATGTATATATGTAGATGGTGTAATCCTGTCTTCTTGAAATAGAATTATTGAAAATGACTGTTAATAATGCAAAGTCATAATGGTTTTTAATTTAAGAATCTTGAAATGCAAATGTCTCCAATGAAAAGAAGAGCACGCTTCATGTAGAGTACTTGGTTTGCAAAGAATTCAGCATCAGAATTCAGTGTTGCTCTTTGGTGCAGTTATCTGAGAGTGAGATGTATGAAAACAATGAAGTACAAATGCAACACATTTTAATGGAGAAGTCAGGCAATTTAAGAAAACTGGAAATACTTTAATTATTTTTTACAAACCTAATCATTAAAATTTGTAAGCACTTAACTAAACAAAACCTTAATAAATTTGTAAGCGCTTAATTAAACAAAACTTTAATAGGAAGTGCCAGAAGTAATCTATGGCTGTGTAACAATTTTCTTGTTTATGCATTGTTTCCTTTACTATTTCATTGGATAAAACTCACTTATCATCCAATCTACTAGGTTTTTCACCTTGGTGTCTGTGTGTTCTTTAAGGAGAAGAATTAACACAGGCTCGGATTGAAAAAGGTATCAATTTATTGGCTATTTGTTTTCTTAAAAACAAAATCAATGTTCCAAACAGATGGCCACGGGACAGTTTCATGGATGCAAAATACTTTATTCCATGGATACTTTTTCTATACGTGAGTCTGATTTATTAATAAAACACTTTCTGCAAAATGTGAGTGAATGATATTTCAACTCCTGTAACAGTGGCTTTGTTAAATCCAGATGACTGCAGTAAAATGGATGATGTAAAAATCTTTAACTTCTATAGATAAAGATAAAGCAATGTAATCAACCAGTATTATTTCTAATTAATTTTATCTACTATGTCTTGCTATGTGCATATAGATTTTTGTGTGCAGCATAACCATTTCTCAAGAAAAATGTTAATGGATGCATGTTTTTAATGAGTGTGCTACCTACTGTGAATTTATGAAGCAGTTATAAAGCTCACTTTGAATAAACATGTATAAAACCTTTATACTGTACTACACAGTAAGTTATTTACTACTTATTTAGACAGACTAGGTTCTCATCAGGCTCTCCATGTAGTGTTATGGAAATAGGTAGAATGATTTTTCTATGTGCCAGCTAAGAATCTAGATGCATAGCAGTCACACAGTTTAGAGAGATGGTTTTTTGTTTTTTTCCTGAGGAATCCCAGCCTCTGAGAGCACTGATAGAAACTGACCTTGTCTCCCACTGTGCTTGTGGAGAAACGATGTGTTGAAATACAAGAAGCTCTTAAATAATCCAGTTTATTGAATAAATTCCTGAGACTTTTCCAGACCTTGATTCTTTCCTCTGAATTATGGTTGTATCTTATAAATGCCTTGCAGCCTATGTGATGACATTGGAATAAACTTGATTTTAGCAGTTCCTAAAGGAATAGAAGTTTTTGTGTGCTTTGGAAGCTGGCAGGTAAGTTTGCCCTGTGCTCACCTGAGCTGCTTTT
This sequence comes from Phaenicophaeus curvirostris, assembly GCF_032191515.1. Taxonomy (NCBI): domain Eukaryota; kingdom Metazoa; phylum Chordata; class Aves; order Cuculiformes; family Cuculidae; genus Phaenicophaeus; species Phaenicophaeus curvirostris. The sequence goes on from NC_091396.1 coordinate 11,545,981, forward strand.
CTCTGTAATGGTTAAAATTAGGGCTGAAAAGCTTTTTATTTGAGGTGTCTGCAGGCAAGACAACCGCTCATAACCCAGGAGAAGAAATATATCTGTTGTACACTCACTCTGCTCTGCTTATCAAAATGTTTATGAAGACTCCTTCAGACATAAGAATATTTTAAAGGAAAATCGCCTGAGTATTGGCCCCAAATAGTCTTCCTCAGGGCGATATAGGATTCATCTCTCCTTTGAAGCTGACAGTTCTATCAGTTTACATCTATTCTACGGTTGCTTATATTTCGAAGAAGAAAATTCATGATCATTATACACACAAGAAAACTTGCTGGTTGTCTGTGCAGCAAGAGATAAAGAATGAGTTTTGATCATTATAGTAGTAGGAAACTAGGCTTACAGGAAAGTTTCCACTATGCCATTTTGCTGGAAAGTATGAAAATTGAAGGTTTGAACTTGAATGTTATAGGCATGAATTCCTGCCTTTTTAACCCTAGTGGTTCATCAGGTATTTGTTCTCAGAAATTAATATAATTTTTGTATTCTGAGTATGTCATTCCATGACAATGCTGTTAAGGCATAATACAGTAAAGAAATCCAGTTTTTGATGATGGCTGATACATACCATGTCTTGTTTTCTGAAGCAATCCTACACTGTCCACAAAAATAGTCCCATACCAAGCTTATTCCTTAACTGTAAGCTTTACTGAAAAATGAATACTAACTGTAGTAAACACTCAATCAAGGTCTATTTGCATATTGTGACTCAGAACAAATGTCATCTGAACTAAAAATAAATCCCAGCTAGAACATGAGATCCAGGAACCTGGATCCTAGAAAAAAACTGAATATGAAACACGTACTTGGATCTGTTTCGGATAGAGACTGGTGAGTGCAGAAAAAATGAAAGCTGTGATCAGTAATTTCACATTCTGGTATGAAGATGCATGGAATAAAGTCTCGGTGTTGTAAAGAGTTTGGCATGTGCAGTTCCATGAAGGAATTGCTAGTCATCTCTCTGTTTGCCTAAGAGCAAAAAAACTATTTATGTATGAACCAAGCTCAAACTGGGAATTAAAACACATTGCGGGAATAGAAATTGTACTTTATGACTATTTTTAATGGTACTTAATGGAAAGCATATACAAATCAAATAACACATTTGTGTGTGACTGCTCTCTTTGCAGCATTTTGGCTGTGTGTATTTCTTTGTTCATGGAAATGAGGAGAAGTTTACGGAGATACAACCTCTGAGAGGTGCTTACTGTTCATTCAGTGATGGCCTTGGGATTTGCCCAATGAATTTATTCATGCAAGTCCTTCAGTGGGCCTCTGTTCGAGGAGGAGGTGAGGGTTCCCATTGAAAACGAGGTGTTTTACATTTGCATCCTTAAGAGGTTGTTACTAAACTTGTCTTTAGAACCATGGAATGTCCTACGCAGAAAGGCATAAAAGCAAGTCACTGTTGGCTTGTGTTTGAATGCGAGCATACCCAAGTGACATATAAATTCAGTAAGATGTACTTTGCTTGGAAATCTATCTTATTTATGCTGTCGGTTCCACTTCTTATGAGGTGATGAGTTGTGCTGAGTGCCTCTCCCTCTGCCTCCTGTGAATGCATTAATCTGCAGGAACTTGAAAACGTCTTCCTATGACTCCGCATGCTGGTTTTCTGTGTCACATGGTGGGAGTCACTGCAGGCAGTTCACACAGATTAATATAATCTCTCTTGATCTGAAACAGCACAGCACCCGTTGCAGATTAGTTCCTCACTGATTGCAGCTGACCTCTTTTTCTGACATGTCCTTACATTTTACCTTATAAAGAATGTAAGGCACAACCAAGTGCTGTATTAATTACTGTATTTAATACCTGTCATGCCTTGACCTTTTGGCACAGCCTCACTAAGAAAATACAGTACATAGATTCCAAAGCATGTCTTCTTGAAAACTGAAAAGAGATCTTGTGGTATTCTGTTTATTTTGCTTTGTTTCTAAGGCTCTGATCAATGAATACCTCACTAACATGAACAGTTAATGTTTTTCCTCTCACTAAAGTGTGGAGTAACAGAAATATGATAATACCTCACCACTGTAGCAAAGCACACTAATAACTTTCCCATTTAAGATGAAGTGAAAGCTTATGCACTTTTGTCTAGCCTCTTTCAGGCTAGTACAGAAGACTAGAATGCTGTTTTTCCAATTTAAGTGTCTGTAAATACCTACAATTGATTTGTTATATGCATTTTGTTCGTGCATGATCAGCACTGCATTGAGAAACGAAAGGGGTTGCATTTCTCTGGCCGCGTCTTCTCCTGATGAAAATACAGTCCTGGGACTTAAGCTACAGCTTTTGCAGATCTGACTCATGGTGTCAAAAAAAAGTCTATTACTAAGCAGAAGCAGATCAAGCTTCTATTTCCAATTTTCTTTTTACTACGTTACTTTTAAAAAATGCCTGATTGCGTGTATTTTTCAGGATTGGAATTTGCTGTATGAGTTTTGGTTAATAAGTTACATTGTATAGTTACCTGCTGCTGCTATTGCCAGGGTGTTCTCTCATGTGAGCGTTGTGTAATAAGAACTGCATTGCATACTGCGTAACACATTTTATGAATATAAATGTAATGAATATAAAGCTAATCACACAACGTTTTTTCTAGTCTGTTGCTGTGTCTCTGGCAGCAACGAATGCGTATGAAGGAATTAAAAAATGTGTTAAGTGGTAGTTTTGCTGGAATATTCTGACTTTCAGCAGTTAGTACTTAAAGGAATTGTCAAGGTGGATACAACACACAGTCAAAACAACCACTCAAAGAATCTGAAAGTATGTGTTCTGCTTGTGAATTCGTGTGTACTGTGTCTTAACCAGCCTGTGATAGAGCTGTATGACATAGGTTATGCTCTTCTGACTCAGTTAAGGGGGCACTGAAGTAGCAATAAACAGGTAAAGCAGATGCACCTGTTTATAGAATGACCCTGCAGGACAATGTTATCATATCATACTTTCACTGTATATTTTATGTCACATGGAATCAGCATAATGAAGAATCTTAAGATCACACCTGTTAATTTCTTCAAAATTACAGACAAAAAAAGGAAAGAAAGTTGGCAAAGTTTGTAATACTTGACAAATTTTGAGTTTTAATTTTCTAATACAAATAAATAAGCTTTTCTGTAGACTGCCCTATTGCACCAAGTACTAGTAATTGTATTTGCATGTGACACGCATACTAGCTGTTACAGTACCTTACGATATTTCTCAGATGGTTAGATGGTAGACAAAAAGGCATAAATATAGTTCTGTGAAAAGGAATTGGAACATAACCTAGAAGAGAAAAAAGTATGGATTTCACCATTAAGTTTCTTGAATAAGTACTGAGAGATGTTTTTGTTCTGTTTATAAGAATCTTAGAGTTGTAGAATATCTCAAGTTGCAAGGGACCTATAAGGATCATCAAGTTCAACTCCCTGCTCCTCGCAGGACTACCTGAAACTGCATCATGTAACTACAAGTGTTGTCCAGATGCTCCTTGAACTCTGACAGGCTTAGTGCTGTGACTGCTTCCCTGGGGAACCTGTTACAGTGACTGACCACCCTCTCAATGAAGAACCTTTTCCTCATGTCCAATCTAAACTTCTGCCTTTTGCCTGCCGGGACACACTGTTTACTTGTATTCAATCCAGGCCCCCATGTCTTTTTCCATAGAGGAGTGCTCCAGCCATTCATCCCCCACTTTGTGTGTATAACCAGGATTACCCTACCCCAGGTGCAGAATCCAGCACTTGCTGTTGTTACATTTCATAGAGTTGGTGATTGCCCGGCTCTCTGGTTTATCTAGAACTCTCTGTAAGATCTCTCTACCCTTAAGGGACTCTATAGCTCCTCCCTAGTTTAGTATCAGTGGCAAATTTACATAGCGTATGTTTGATTCCTGCATCCAGATTATTAATGAAAAGATTCAAGAGCACTGGCCCTAAAATTGAGCCCTAAATTCCATCTTTTTTGTTTTTTTCTGAATTAAAATAGCAGCTTCTGATCTATAGTTCCCACACTAGTGATGTCTCACTTCTCTATCATTACAGTCTCAATAAAAAAGAGAGGTTTGCAGAGCCCTCAGACTACTTAAATAGGTATTCGCAACTCCTTGCAGAAAATGAAAACAAGGCAAAACTTCATATGGGTTGTTTAAAATTAGGCCTATTCCTTCCATTCGATTACTGCAGCAATAAACAAAGGAAAATGTACAATTTCAGGCTTTTCAGTTGGCAATATCAAGTATCTGCTGAGGTTATGGGAAAAGAAAATGAAGTAACTATTTTCATTTTATTTTAGTTCTAGTGTTTTCCTTCTGTTTCAACTGACAGATGCTTTTCTTTTACTTTTTAACATTTTATGTGGAAAGCTGTCAAAGGAAATCTAAAAATTCAATTTATGTTGTTAGGGGTTTATTCCAATATTGCCTCTTTTTCAAACATGACAGAGTGCTTTATTTATTTTTTTTGTTGTTTTGAAAGCTCTGTCCTAGACATTCTAAGAGGAGGAGGAGAAGAGAGAGAAAAGATTGAATGTGAGAAACAGAAAAACAGTAATGAAAGAAGTATTCGGTTTTGCAGAGAGACAAAAAATATAGAAAACAAAGTAACTTATGAAAGTAGTTGTCTCCAGAAGTATGTACTTTATCACAGAAGCAGAGTTTTGAAAATGTTTCCCTTCTCTTGTTCTATAAATATTTTTGTAGGGATTAGCTGAAAGTATTTGTAGTGTTCATACTGACTGAAGGAAAATGAGATATTTTGTTTGTAGGTTTATTTTGTCTGAAAGATTTCAAAAGCTACTGTCTATTTCAGTTTGCTGAGATTTGTCTTGTTAAAAGGGTTAAGAGTCTGATGTGTGGCAAACTCAGGTCCCTTTGGACACAAAACAGTCAAATATCAGAAGAGCTGAATGTGGAGATTTGATTCACTTGAGCCTTCAGTATGAGTTTCTTCCTTTTCTCCTGTCCTGCCAGCTAGGATTTAAGGCCCACCTAGTTCCCATGATACAGCACAGTCTGTATAAGTTTCTGCAATGAGAGTGAAATTCCGTTAGTTCCTTCCCAGCTGCTGGCCTCTAGAAGATTAATTTTTGGTTCAGACTGCAGTCCACAGGTTTGGTGTATAACCCTGGGCAGTTTAATTTTCCTTTGGTAAAACAGTGTCCCAGGTGAGAATGAATCTCTTGTGATCATGGTTATGGCTGCAAGATTGAAATATTGCTCTACCATTAAGAAGGCTGTGCTCATTGTGGCTCTGAATAATGGCAACATGGTCTAGATTAATTTCTTTGATCATACAGCTGTGAAGTTGCTGGAAGTAAAAGAGTATGTGCATTAATAAAGCAGAAGAAGAGCTGTTGTATTAAGCCAGTTGATAACAGTGGCAATGGGGCTCACTGAATTGCAATGCAATACAATTTGTAATGCAAAGACTGCAATAAAGTGACATTGAATGAAATCCCTTAGAGTCATAGAGTAACCAGGTTGGAAGAGACCCACCGGATCATCAAGTCCAACCATTCCTATCAAACACTAAACCATGCCCCTTAGCACCTCGTCCACCCGTGCCTTAAACACCTCCAGGGAAGGTGACTCAACCACCTCCCTGGGCAGCCTCTGCCAGTGCCCAATGACCCTTTCTGTGAAGAATTTTTTCCTAATGTCCAGCCTAAACCTCCCCTGGCGGAGCTTGAGGCCATTCCCTCTTGTCCTGTCCCCTGTCACCTGGGAGAAGAGGTCAGCACCCTCCTCTCTACAACCTCCTTTCAGGTAGTTATAGAGAGCAATGAGGTCTCCCCTCAGCCTCCTCTTCTCCAGGCTAAACAACCCCAGCTCTCTCAGCCGCTCCTCGCAAGACTTGTTCTCCAGCCCCCTCACCAGCTTTGTTGCTCTTCTCTGAACTCGCTCCAGAGCCTCAACATCCTTCTTGTGTTGAGGGGCCCAGAACTGAACACAGGATTCGAGGAGCGGTCTCACCAGTGCCGAGTACAGAGGGAGAATAACCTCCCTGGACCTGCTGGTCACACCGTTTCTGTGTGTTACCCATATTTCAGGGTGCTGGTTCTCAGCTGGACTGCAAGCTGCAACTCAAAATTTGCTTGAGGAGCCTAGCTTTGTAGGGCATGACTGTGCTAGGAAGTTCTTTCTGCCTCGAAGTGTCAGCAAGGTATTCGCTTATAATTCAGATTATGCAAAGATGCTATGTAACTTTAGTGATTGACCCACCTGGTGAGTTTTCATTTTCAGAGAGCTTAAGCATGCACATCTCGTGTTGCACTCAGAACTCAACATCTCTGAAGAATTTTTCTGTTACTGTCAGTGGGGTTTACATCCAGTGATGCTCTCTGATTCAATGCAATGACATTCTGACTTCTGCAACCTTTTAGTAAGGCAAAAGACTAAACCAGTACATATCCAGCACAAATTTTGAACAAAGTCACCTATGTAAATGCATAATCTTTAGAGCTGTATCGCAGAGAAAGAGCAGACTTATAGCACTATGCCTAGGTGAATGAACGTGTATAACTTTCAAGGAGGAGAATATATTTTGAATTCTGTAACTACTACATTCTGTATTATGTAAGCTGAGCCTGATGCTAACACCAGTTGGCAGGTGCTGGCCTGCCACCCAGTAGTAAGCTGAAAATTTGCATATTGCTCTTCGATTGTTGCTTTTCTGTGTTAGAGTTCATGGTTTAATTTGAGCCAGCAAATGTGGCATTAGTGTTCTCTCAGTAACTGAGAAATATATGACATTCAAGAATAATGTCCACTTTGTATATCTTATTCTATTAATTTCTGTAGCAGTTGGTTGCTTTTAGGGATGGCAGACACATTTTGTTAATAAAAAGGATAATCTTCTTTCAGCTTCATTACCTTGAAAAATCTGTAAAATAGGTAAGTTGGGTCTTTAAAATAACATATATAAAAGTACAGGGCACTGATATTTCTCTCAGGTAATATGGATGATGCTGCTGTTTAACAGACTTCCTGAATTAATTTATGCTACTTATGTGTACCCTGTAGCAGTGTTTTCAATGCTTTGGAAAGTAGGTAATCATTTCAAAATGAAGACATTCTATCAAATCTGATGTGGTACGATCAGATTTTTAATGTTTTCCTAAAAATTACACAAGTTCTGCTTTGAGTCCTTAGAAATTTTGAGGTTAGAAGAAAAGCAGGCTCTGAAAAAGAGTTTTGTGAAACTACTGTGATTGCCTTTTGTAACTATCTCATAAAGTGAGATAGTTCCCTCTCCTCGAGCAATTATAACTTAATTTCTTTATATTAATTTTGATTCTTATTCAGAGAGTTTTATCTCTTCACTTCATATTCTAGCTGTAATTTAGCTTTTAAAGCATTGCTGATTAAGGAGAGATTTATTTCACTGAGCTCAACGTTATTTTTAAATGGATATAGAGGCATCTGCTAGCATGTCTCTCTCTTTTTTTTTTTTTTTTTCACTGTATGAGTAGAGCTTTGCAAAGTCAATTTTGTCATTTCCAGAAGCTTTTGGGGATTGCAGAAATTTTCACTTCATGACTTTCAAAAGTTTTAGCTCTTTATCATTAAAAAGGAGTTTGAGAAAGGTTGATTCTTCAGGTGGTAACCAACCAGTAGTCATGGTGTTCATGTAGGATGTGATTTTGAATCTCTAGTCTTTTTTTCTTCTTTGAGTTTAGTTTTTAAACATTTTTCTAGTGTTAATGAAAATATAGCTTCTAGTGCTCAGAAATCATTCTTGATAGAGTACCATGACTAAATGTATTTCAGCAGAAGTTTTAGTTCTGTCTGTGACTTGTTATCTTGCAACGAATGTTTTGTTGACATTTTTCTGATAAACTATACCTATAGGTAAACCAGCAGCTTATATATTTGTTAGACTACTTCAAATATTTCATGAAAAAAAAAAAGCTCCACAGATGTGGCTTTCACTTCAGGGTTATTAATTGGTTACTTTTAATTTTTTTTAATGTGGTGGATGAAACAGGCTTTGTGTTTTATGTTCATATTTTGGATGAGCTCCAGATTGTGTGTGATAATTAGAAGCAAATTCATACAAGACTTGGAATTTAGAAAATGAAAGCAGTAGCAGCGTATATGTAGCCTGAGGGTTTGTTTCATTTATGTAGTCCTTGGGGAATATAGTCAAATCAGAAAATCAATCCAAACTGTATAGTCTGTATCAATTTATAAAATTGAAAAATAGAAGAATTCTGTATTTCCAAACAGAGTCTGCCTTGGAAACTGGGTGTACACAATGAATTTCAGCAATTGACTGTGATTCTGTAGAGGGCATCAATACTGAGTTAAAATGAAATCTGAACTGCATTAATATGTAGCTGAAATTCCAGTGCTAGACTTTTGTAGGGAAGATTTTTGATTACTCCAATATACCCAGTATTTTACTCTTTTGATAAAATGTCAGATTTTAGCATTAAGAATTCTACTTGAATGATAGCAAGATGAATCAGTAAAATAAGTAGTGTTATTATCCATGAGGAGTATGCATCAATAAGAATCTATTTTGTATGCTTTGTCTCCATTATTAGGATGCTTCAAAGTGAAAATCCAGTGCAATGTTTTTGTGTGTGTACTGGGAAAAAACCCTAATCCATGTAACACTTTTTTACTGAAAATACATTTCGTCTTGTTGAAAAATATATCTGTGGATTATTTCATTTGTAAGGTGAAATAAAAGGTAATTAAAATTAATATGTCAGTTTATTAATGGTATGCCACCATACTAGTTTAGTATCTTTTCTTGCGTTTTTAGAGTCAGTTTTGTCTTTGAAAAAGAAGAAAGTACTGGCATATTATTATCTCATGCAACATGTTTGAAGTTGTGTAATGGCAAGTGATTCTGAATGAATCATGCAGTAACTGCTTTGTTTTTCCCATCTTAAGGCATTGAGTACACACATGAATATAAATAACAAAGTGCCAGGTGAAATGTTGTTTTGTCTACTAACTTGGCGTCCCTGATGGAATACTTTTAGTACTGCTATCAAAAATACATTATTAAAAGCTTAGATAGCCTTTAACGTTGTCTTCTACATTGTGGGCAAGGTGCTTACTTGCTCACATTGTTTGGATTGGCATCCTACGGAATGGCCTACTGTTCCATTGCTTTATATCCCAAGCAGCCATTTGAATTTGTGAAGTGTTTATAAAAGGCCAGCAGGCTAATATTCTTCAGTCATGGCTACTGGTGACAGTATATCAAGTCACATTACACAAGTGCAAATAACTGCTTAAACCAGAAGGTTGTGGAGAATCAGGCACAAAGTTAAAATCAGGTACGATAGCTTTGTTTTACTTGCCAAGATATTGTCTGAGCCACTAGCAGAATTCTCTCCTTGATGACAGTCTATCCTGTTTTAATCAAGAACAGTTACATTAGTTATAAAATAGTCATTGAAACCGATATTTTGTTGACTGATAATTTTGCTATCCATACCACTGGAGAGCAGGGTTATGGAGTTAAGTAGACAGCTGGCTTATACTGTGATGCATGATGCTGATGATTATTACAAATAGTACAGGACAAGTTAATTATTACTACAGGGCGGAATCACTACAAATAGAACAGGCCCACAACTTTCAGATCATTTTTATTTTAATGTACTTTTTCTGGTTAAGAATTTGAGAAGTGTTTATTTAATGAATTTGCTGGTGATTCTGGGATGACAACTTGTTTGCTCACAGCAGCATTTTTTTCTGTATAGATTTGCATAAATCCTATCATAATCCTGTTCCTTATATGTTAGACAGACGATCTTTATTTTTAAGTGTTTCTAAATGCAGTAGCAATGCAATTGTGTTTGCAAGGAGGTTATGAAATGGAATAGAATGAAATGGAAGAATGTATTTGAAGCAGCAACACAACGATGGTGAACCAGCCAGTGAATCTGCTTCAGGCCTGCTGGGGCAAACATAATTTTGAATATAAACAGTACAGGGTGCTTGCCGTGGCAGACAGTAAGCTGAGACAGGTAGAAGGTTTGTCATCTCAGCAAGTAATCAGGTCTCTTGAGCACCGTGATTGCTACATGGGCCAGGCTTAGGTTCCCCTCTCCCCGGGGCCGTTTTGAAACGCTTTAGCTGTGTAAGAAGAACTGTCTGTCCTATTGCACCATAAATAACTTAGCACCAGGCAGAAAATCAGTGTGTTCTCGCCAAATCTTTTGTGAACTGGACAAATAAGTATTGACAAAAACAAGATAGGGACTGGCAGAGAAAACAAAAGGACTGCAGTAGTGTTGATCTTGGCACAAGATGCTCTCAACATTTTCCTGAGATAACAGGTACGGCTAAAGAGAGACTGGATGAGAGCACAGGCAGCAAGGTACCACTGCAGTGGGAGCAGGGAAGATGGTGCAGTTACGGAGACATAATAAAGTTGGGAATGTTTACTTGAAAGGAATCTGACATGGGCAAATGAATAGAGTCAAGATGACAACTTAGCAGTATGCAAAACTCCTCTGTTACATTCAAGCTCTTGTTTTAGGAAATGAATTAAGAGATTCTCTCCAAGGATGTAAGTGACTGCTTTGCATCTCAGTAATGGCATATTAATGCTGTGTACTGTACTAAAAGCTAAAACTGGCTTCTTGAGGAACCAGTTAAGTTTAATCTCTTTAAATCTAGAGTCAAATCTGATGTTAGTGTAGTGTATACCAAAATGAAATATTGTGATTAATGTGTGTGATATTATCAAATCTAAACATTTTAAAGTCAAATACATAAATTGCAAGATGGACCTAAAAAAGGTGGGATTTAAAAATACTGTTTCCATGACACGTTTTGATTTGTGAGCTCTCTTTACTACACATAGTAGGACTTGCAGATTTACGCTGCAGTTAGAGTGCTACAAATTTTCATAAGGAAAGCTGAAACGGCCATGATTTTAGGTCTTTGTGGCTAAAGGAAATATTACTAAGGGACAGAAAGCTCACAATAAAACAATGAGTTTTCTTATGTATCATACATTGCATGCATATGAAGCGCTGCATATGCTTCATTTCTGACTTAAATGGAAGCTAACCTCAAGGAATACATTGACTGTCACATTTCACTCTTCATTCACTGTTGTCCTTTATGTGAAGGGGTTCCATCATCTGTAGTCCGGGTGTGAATCGGGCTGTTTGGTGCTGAAGCAGCGGCAGTTCCCAGTAGCTGAGAAACTAGAAGTGTTGGTTTTCAGTTTGTAACTGACAGAGAAGATGAAAGGTTGAAGCTTCTTGAAAACGAGCTCGTGGTCCAGAATTGGGAGCAGAATGTCTATCAAAGTCTTTACTAAAAAGAAGTCTCTGTTTTGTTTAATCAAAGTAACTGAAGAGTTAGACTCCCTTCTCCTGTATCATTGAGTAATGATTGGGTTCTGTGATATGGTGTGATCCAGAAAATTTGACTCTGCAGGCTATTAACCCAGTTCTGTCACTCCTCATCACTTGCCATCACACGCATCTTTGAGGAAGCTGATTCCGATTCCTTGTCCCCCTTTGATTGCACAATTGGTTATTGTTCTAGGTCTGGAGATGCCAGGTTTGATGCTGTTTAACCTCTGCTTTCTCTGGTTTGCCACCTGTATTCCAAATCCTAAGCCTGTGCAGGTAATAATGCTTCAGCCACTCCCCTTGCTCAGGCTCTAGTGAGCTGATGTTCTGTTCCAGCACAGTCTTCTATAAACTAATGAGAATCTGCTTGCTTTGTGCTCTGTGAGGTACGGTAGACAGCTTCCATCACCACTGTCTGCTGACCTCTTGTATACCTGTCTTGACAAAGGGTATCCATCGAGATGGGGTGGTTTGACAACACACTGAAGGGGTCAGACCCTCTATTTCATCTATGTTATTTGGCTTCTCTGAAAATCTGCTGTAGATCAGATTAATTGGATGTAACTGATTTTTGACATCTAGAAGAAAATGAAAAAAACATGGATGAGAATTATGTCTGTGGATTAATTCTGTTGACAGTTATCAATAACTTAATTAGATGTTGAATACAAAGGCTTCTGGGTTAATTTGTGTGCTCCCAGTTTGTGAGACAACTAAATTCTCTTTTTTGTTGTATCTCAGTGAATTCAAAGTGCTTAGCACCAAGGCTCACTACAGGCCTCTATGTAGTGTTGTGCTTCAGGGAGTTCTCCTGCCAATTTAGAGTCATCTAAACATTTCCTCTGGGGTAGAAGGATGCTGAGTTGAAGTGTAAAAGTCTTCACACAACCGTCCTGTGCAGAAACTCATCTGAGAAGTTATTATGTCACCCCATTTTGAAAAAGACAGCTGTCAATCAGCAGCATCCCATGACCCTTCCCCAACAGGTCTCATGATAAACTTGCACCAGAAGGTCTGGTTGGGAGAGCTGTCAGCCGTCTTCACTCAGGTTGCGATGGCTGCTGGTGGGGAAGTTAAAAACTGCAGCTAAATGGGGTGAGACACAGTTTGTTTTAGTGTGTGGACAGAAAAACAGCTGGGAAGTTTTGTGAATGATGCTAGGACAATTTTTTATCTTTCACCCTTTGTTTACTTTGACAGCGAGGAGGGAGCATGAGGTTTAACAAGGCCAAATGCTGGGTCCTGCACTTGGGGCTTAACAACCCTATGTAGTGCTACAGACTAGGAGAAGTCTGGCTGGAAAGCTGCCTGGAGGAGAGGGACCTGGGGGTGTTGGTTGACAGCGACTGAACAGGAGCCAGCAGTGTGCCCAGGTTGCCAAGAAGGCCAATGGCATCTTGGCTTGTATCAGAAATGGTGTGACCAGCAGGTCCAGGGAGGTTATTCTCCCTCTGTACTCGGCACTGGTGAGACCGCTCCTCGAATCCTGTGTTCAGTTCTGGGCCCCTCAACACAAGAAGGATGTTGAGGCTCTGGAGCGAGTCCAGAGAAGAGCAACAAAGCTGGTGAGGGGGCTGGAGAACGGGTCTTATGAGGAGCGGCTGAGAGAGCTGGGGTTGTTTAGCCTGGAGAAGAGGAGGCTGAGGGGAGACCTCATTGCGCTCTACAACTACCTGAAAGGACGTTGTAGAGAGGAGGGTGCTGGCCTCTTCTCCCAAGTGACAGGGGACAGGACAAGGGGGAATGGCCTCAAGCTCCGCCAGGGGAGATTCAGGCTGGACATTAGGAAAATATTTTTCACAGAAAGGGTCATTGGGCACTGGCAGAGGCTGCCCAGGGAGGTGGTTGAGTCACCTTCCCTGGAGGTGTTTAAGGCACGGGTGGACGAGGTGCTAAGGGGCATGGTTTAGTGTTTGATAGGAATGGTTGGACTCGATGATCCGGTGGGTCTTTTCTAACCTGGTGATTCTATGATTCCATATGCAGAACTGGTTTGCATGATAATTAAGTGCCAGATATGGAACCAACTCTTAGTCCTTGGAAAATTGCAGTGAGTATCAAAAGAAAAGGAGAAACCTGAATTTAACTCTAAGGCAGAGCTCCACAGAAGGGTTTCAGATTTAGTGAGTGTTAAATGTCAGTTCCAATGTAATGAAGATAGTACACAGTAAGTGATAGGCACTTTTCTGAAGAAGAACAATTTTCTCTAAGTTTTCAGCCTGTCTGTAGTTGTGAATTTTTATTAAAAAGATGAAACCAAAACCAAACAAAAAAAATCCAAACCCAAGAGAATGGAAGCCCACTCTGAGCTGCAAAGCTTTCAAAGGCATTTCTACAATCTTAGTCCTATGTCTGTTACAACCCTTCCCAAACCTCCATACTATCTTTCGTGCTGTCATGTACCACAGAACTTCCTTTTCTTGATGGGAGAGGCAGGGATAAAGCACAGCTGGAGTAGAATAACAAGGCTTTCTCTATTGTCTGGTCTTTATTAAGCAAAACTGCCTTGTTTGAAGTATGCTGAAACATTTCTGCCACAATATAGTCTGAAAAGAATACAACAGAAAGTTCTGTGTGTACTCCTGGGGATTGGAAGTTATATTGTTCTCAAGGGTTTTGCTTTAGATCCCGAAAAGCTTAAAAAAAAAAGTATATATAATAACTAGAAAGCGAGGATAAGGAATACACAATTGTGCTGCAAGTAGGATAGGAATCCCACTTTAGTCTGTGAAACACCACTGTGCTGTCTCCATGAGGCAGACCAAATATAGATTTTCAGTGGTCCAGGACCTAGCTCAGGGTTTGCTGGTTGAGGTGGGGGAATGTGGGACAGGATAGAGCTGGCAGATGCCATGGCTGAGGTGAAGGTCAATATTAGAGGAATCCATTTGTAGAAAGGCTTGAGGAGATGAAGCTGTCCATTACTATCTGTGGCTGAAGCCAGAGCCGGAGTTCCTGTTCCAGGCAAGGAATCTGATTGAGGTTATTCTTTGGTGTGTGAAATAAAAAACAAAAATCCAACTATATAATTTATAACCTCCTCTACTCACAACTCATTTTCCATTTTGCAAACTCTGGACTGATGGTAGCGTTTCTTGAGTTTTTTCTTATTCCATTTGGTCTTCTGAAAACTGCAAAAGACAATGCTTTAAACAAACCTAGCATTTAGAAAAAAATGTATAAATATGCATGTCAACTGAGCTAAAAATTTGATTTCTGGGTATGGAGGAAACTCTTGGATTTTTCTCAGAAGATGCTAAGTTTTGATTTGACAGCCTTGCAGAGTGCAACAGATTGAGAAGAGAGCTGTTAGGTAGGTGCAGCTGCATTATGCTTGAGGCTCTTTCGTTTCAGTTGCTGTATGTTATTTACTCGTTCAGGATTTCTTCTCTGTTTCTGGTCCCAGGTTAGACTTGCAACATAAATATCAAAAGTAAGAAAAGGTAAATCAGAAAAATCCCTCTTCTAGACCATATTAAAGACATTATTTATTTAAAGAGTTAAAATTTGCTGCTTTATCAATACCAATGCCGCGTACTATTTATTAGACAGTTCAGCAGTAAATATAGGTTTCATATTTGGAAGGCTTTGTCTACTGTTTGAGGCTGAAGACATTTCTGTTTTTTGATCATTTACAGTATGTGAATCACATGCCAAACATACCTGTCATTTTAGAAAATAGATCTTGAACCGAGGAGCTCTTTTCATTATGTGAGCACTTGATAGATAATATTTTACCACTGAAGAACAACAAGCTAAGTGATAGATAAATACAGACTTTCTATTAAAAAGGGAAAATAAAGCAATATTTAACACCATGGGCTGATGAGGTTAGTAGCTGTGAAGATGCAAACATTTTGCTGAAGATGTAACTGGGCAAGAAGCTAAGGCAACCTGCTGCTATTGCTTGAACTGGAAAATCAATGTCTTTGTTTTGCTGTAGGGAATACTGGATGAGGCTGTGCGTTTCCAGCTCCCAGTGGGTGTCATTAGGAGCACAAGTACAGCTGAGCTATATAGAGGTAGCTAGCATGTATGTTTGATGAAGAGAAACTAAGAATGTCTGTCCTGGTACTTGAGACTATGAGAGAGCATTGGAATCTGTGGTTCCTTAGAGCATTTGCCAAAATGCATTCCTAATCAAGCCACTGAACAGTGAGGATTTAATAATACTACAGTTAATGAGTGAATTCAGCGTTGTGTGTCTGGAAGTGGAATTTTTTTTGCATAGCACTAGACCTTATTATTATGGAGGGATCGTGGTTTGAAAGGTAAAAAATCCAACCCAACAAATTTGACTTACACAAGTTGCACTCATGTCAGTGAGTTTTCTCCTCTGGAAACAAGGTTACTTATGAAATGCTTTTGTCAAGACCTGATGCCACTGTGGTCACTGCTGCTGGTCCCAGCAGGAGGGTTATCTAGCTATCAAAACATCTCAAAATCACCGTGGGTATTTGTTTGACCTTCAGGATGATTTGGAAGAATTAATAGGTTATCTGCCTGCATCAGCTGCTTCTTCCACACGGCTGCCAGATTGGGGTATATTTGTGGCAGGATTTCACAAGCCAGGAGTGGAAAAGAACTTCCTTCTGCTGTCAGTTTTTCTCAGGTGGTCAGTCATGTTTAGTTGGCCAGTACCTTCTTGAAGGCTATTTGTTGCAGGTTTTATTTTCTAGCAAGAGTGATGGCTATGCAAAGATTTGAGCAGATAATAAAATATAATAATTCCCCATTGTCTTAGTCCGTAGAAGTAATATATTAACCAACTTTCTGCAAATAAGCACAATTGATAGCTGATCCTATACAAGGCATCACAGTGCTCTTAGTGCTATTTTTTATTCAGTACTGGGTCTTGTTCAGCAAGTGCTGGGGGAATTGCCAGAGCGTTTTTAACAACCTGCATTGAGTTTTCAGAATAGTACCCTGGAAGTTCTGTCCGTGCGTGAAGACCAGATATTCTGGCAGTTTGGACAGAATTGTTGTCCTGGTACCACATTGCACCTCTCCTTGTCTACATGGTACACTGGAAATTAAGGCACATTTTTCATGAAAGGAGGAATTGCAGGTGGCAGGAAATCTGCACAAGATTAAAAAAAAAAAAAAATTAAAAAGAAAATCCAACCCAGAGCTGTTTTCTCTGGTGGTTCCTTTAGGGGATACAGAAGTTACAGAATCACAGAATAACCAGGTTGGAAGAGACCCACCGGATCATCGAGTCCAACCGTTCCCTGAAGGGAAAGAGAAACCAATGTATCTCCCCCCTCTTTAATTTACACTCTGAATCTGCTCTTCTTCCTGGTCTAAAATGATTTGTTTAAGCTGGAGTAGTCTGAGGTTCCCTTTCTAGTGGGTGCAAAGGATTTATTTTCCTGTGTTTTTTTTCATTCCCCTGGAAATATCTGACCCTTTCCAAATATGTTATAGCTAGCTAGTATGTTTTTGATTGGTGTACAAAGCAAACCCATGCACAAAAATAAGGTCCTGATCTCTTCAGGGGAGAATAGGCATCATTACACAGGAGACTGCAAACCTGACAAGAGACTCAAAGAAAAGAAGCCAGCCTAACCGGTGGCAATGTGTGCCAGAGGAGACTATTGCAGAGAGCGGTACTTTTGAATAGGTAAACTTCAGGTGGAGGACAGAAGTTCAGGTGAGAGCATAAGAAAGTTTATAAACAAATATTGTGACTGTAAAGTGTATCTGCAAACTGAAGGGTAGTTGGGGGAATGGTGGGACGATGGGCATTACATTTGGAGAGTTGACACCAGTTAGGGAAATGAGTGCACGTAGAAGAGTGGGCATTCTAGTAATGTATTCAGAGGTGGGGGGGAAAGGGGATGAAATGACTGAGACTGACATCAGGGGTGTCATCACTGAGATGTCTGAAGGATAGTAAAAGCAGCTTTTCTTCTTTGGGGAGGAAAACTTATTTGTTTCAAATTCTACAGGAAAGAACCAACGTACCTTGTTGTTTAATGGACCTTTACTTACTTACTACCATGTCAAGCCTTTAAAATGGTATGAAAGACTTTCATAATAGGTATTGACTTTCCAAATGTCGTGTCCATCAAGTAAAATTTTCAAGCCAGAGATGGGCATGAGTAATATGAATTAACGGTAATACTCTTTGAAAAGACTATGGTCACAAATTGTCTTTGGGGTAGTTAATAAAGAAGATAAATATGGTGAATACAATAAAGGTTTTAACTGCATATTGAGAACATTGCAGAGTTATAGACATCTTTTCATTGTACAAAGACATTTAAAAAGAGGCAAAGTATTATTGAGGTTGCAGAGTATATGCTAATTAGTAAGCTGATGTGTCAGCATCATCACCAAGTTGCTCAGTTTGGGAGACCATAGTTTCACAAGTTGCTTTATGGGCTCTTAAAGAGAGGCATAAATAGCATCATCAAACTCATGGAAAATGCTTTTAATACTTTTTTTTATAGATCACTTTAATTTGTGCAAGGTACAGAATAGATAATTGCACTCGGTAGCTGCTAAAATCAAGTAATCTTTTCTTTTGTGTTCTGGAGAGTACTCTGTACATCTGATAGTCTGACCTTGCAGATAATATCTCTGGCTATTACACGTTTTGCATTTCTTTTAGCCATTGACATAAAAATCATCATCAGTAGTGTGTCACCAGAGAGTGTTGTAGGCTTAAAAGCTATTTCTTCTGAGTTGCCAGTTGGTTTTACTGGCTAGATTGCCCTCGTTAAGTAATGAGCTTGATAGTGCTGCTGGCTGTTAGGAATGCAAATGGTTTTCTAACTTGAAGACAGAATTCTCAAACCTAATCTAAATTCCCATTCAATAGTTTCTCATTGGGTTTTCACGAAGACTTCCATTTATTAAGAGACCAATCTGATATTTAATTTCACAGAAAGAATAACGATCTTTCTAAAAGTTTTTGAATTTTGATCCAAATAATTAATCCTATCTGTGTGTAAGCTGAACATTTGCATGAATAGATTTGCTTCAGTGAGTTTTAACTGGTCAGAAAAATGTTTTGTTGTAGAAATTGCAGGAATATTCCAGTCATACCTACCCTCTACTATTCCGAATTATGCTTTTAAAATATAAGTAACAAGAGTTTCTTAAATATTAGAATATCATAATGGATTACAGCATACCTAATCAGACATGCATAAATTAATATGTATTTAAATTGGAATGTAATATATCTCCAATATATGTAGCTTTAAAAATGAAGAAAAGTAAAAATCCCAATATTTTCTTGTGGCTCTCATCCAGATTTTTCTCCCCATTGTCTTTGGTTACTAAAGTTTCTTTGTTTAGAACAAGTGCTCCAATACCTTTCTACCTGATGTCCCCTTTTTCACAAATTCTGAAGCAGGTGCATTTCAATGTTGATGGAAACATGCATCACCCAGAAACTGACTTTCAGCGAGGTTGTAGGTCGTGGCAATCTGTAGGATGTAGTAAAGGAAAAGCCTGATAGTTGCGTTTTTCTACATATTGCAGATTCAGACATAGGTAGAATTACAAGTTGCATTTTTGCAAAGTCAGTTTTTGTAAGGTAAATGTAGTTACAGTTGGTCAAGGGAACAGGCTCCCCAGGGAAGCAGTCCTGGCACCAAGCCTGTTGGAATTTGAGGAGTATCTGGACGAAGCTCTTAGTTAAATGGTGTTGTGTTAGGTCATCCTGTGAGGAGCAGGGAGTTGACTTGATGATCCTTACAGATTGTTTCCATCTTGAGATATTCTATCATTCTGTGAATTAGTTTTTAACAAGAAGGAAATTACTCTAGGACTGCAACAGGAGAACATATCCAAGTCAATTTTGCATTAAACGTTGAGCATAAAATAGGCTGTGAAAAGGGTAAATTTGAGTATCAAAGGATATATGTCTAACTGGAGACCCACCAGCTACAGTGTCATTAGCTTTCCTCATCTAAAGGAATAAATTTATTGATGTGACTTCGTGTAAATATGCATTAATCTTTAATAATAATGCAGACTGACCTCCCTGACCATGGAAGGAATCCTGAGTTTGCTTGGATTAATCATGGAGAATCAATGGCAATTACAGTGCAATAGCAAACATCCTTGTGGGGCCTTCAGTCCTCTGGAGGTATGTTTCCACAAAGTAGCACAGGAGAAATCTTTCAGCTTCTTACAGTGACTTGTATGGAAGCTACTCTGAGGAAGCAGATAGGGAAAAATGGGATGAGGGGCATAAAAATCCATCTTGGGTGCCTGGCTGAAGAATTTCTGTCTTCTTATGCCCGATTAACTATGCTTGTACTCTTGAGTGTGGCAACAGACTGGTTTTATATAGTAGGTAGAATACAATTTGGGGAGCATCTGAAATAAAAGAAATACTAATGATCTTAGATGCAAATATAGAGCTATTTCTCTTACAGGAAAAGGCATTCTTTTAAATATTTGAAAAGATGACAAGTAAGAAGCCCTAGTGACTTAACCTATATGGTTGATTTTAAATAATGCACTGGGAGTTTAATATAAAGTATTACTAAAAGCTGTACAGAAACCTAACTGGAATGGTTGGAAACATCCACCTGAATGTTTGGGATGTTGAGTGATACGATACAAGTTTTGTACCCTGCTAATTGTAATGCAATTAAAACTTTTACCTCTCACTGATTAGCTGGAAGTGGCTCATATGGGAAGGACTGTAGCAAGTGGATAGTAACAGGTTCTGAAATATGATCGTTGCCAGCTATTTGAGATTCAGTGGCTGTAATATGATAATGAACTATTAAATTATGCAGATAGAAATCACTGCAAGTGGAATGACATCAAATAGAATTATATGACAAATACGACAAAATCTCATTCCTCATTCTCCTGCTCTTTTCTAATGGGAAATATTAAATAAGAAATTTTAATTCTATGTTTATAAATGGAAATTCTGTGAAGAAGCTAGCATAAATCCAAACTATTTAATTTTATTTGTCAAGTGAGAGAAGAAGACAAACAGCTGATCATGTTAAAAGGTAGACCTTGGAAATCCAGTTAAGAATTGGGAAGACAAGATCATCCATCAGTCGGGGACAAATGAAATGAAGTTTTGGGTTATACCATAGTTTCCAGCCCTATTTTCTTCTGTCAGTACCTCTTATTGCACTTAGGAAGATATATTGTATCTTATTGTAAGCCTAGTACTCTGAATATATGTTATGTGAAGCTGTTCATTTAACTGATGTTTGTGAAAGAATAGTTCCTTTTCCATAAATGTTAAAACAATATGGGGATTACTGTTCCAATATCGTTTTATGTTTTATAGTCTCTAATAAGGACTAGTTGCCTCAGAGGCATGGTTTTGAAATTAGTACTTATTTAAATTAAGAATCAGCAAGTGCTGAGTTGGTCCCCAGTAGGAGAATTGGAGTGGTCATTGCTGGAAAGTTGAGAAGGAACAATCACTGTGGCATGTAGAGTGTACTACTCCAAGAGAAAAGAAATTTATATTGACTTTTTCCTCTGGATAATTTACTACTTTCCATGCAGTGGCTCTGCTCTGCTGAGTGTTATATTGGAGGGAATGTAATGAAAGTGCTTTCTCTTCTTGCTTTTACTTGTCCTCTGCTTCTACCAGCAAAGTATTGTGAAAACATATTGAGAGATATCCAAATACTTAAGGTTAGGCTGAGATTAATGTTGCTAATAGGAAATGCAAGTTCCAAAGAAGTTACCATCATGGTTTATAGAACAAGGCTTTTCTTAGGGGTTGGAAGCCGTGAGCATTACTGTGAGTGCTACCAGAAGAAAATATCTTTGACAAGAAGCTCTTTTTATGAGGCAAGTTTTAGCTTTGGCCAAAAGTATGCCTTCGCTCCAGTTGCAACACGCGTGCTTTGTTGAAAAGCTGCAAGTCTTCTTTACAACAGTAGTGTTCAAAGTAATATTATGTCATTGTGTCTTTTGCAGTAAAAATAGTCTTGTTTACTAAAGAGGTGTTCTGACTGGTGGTGTGACTGTTTAAGTAACAATTCACTTTACATATATAATTTGTACATTTACTAATTTAATTTAAAAACCTAACATGAAGTATTTCATGTAAATCTCTAAACCAGATTCCCAAAATGTTATCTACGGGAAAACAGTGTCAAAATTTAAGTGAAAACAAATACTTTCAGAGGCTGCATAAACACACTTTATTTTTTTTTCATGGGCCAAGCATGTATTCTTTCGATCCTGGAATCTTCTTCAGTGATGGAGAATGTAAATTCCCTACAGTTTCTTTAATTATCCTGAACAGTTCAATCTTAATAAAAACCCAATAAAAGTAAGCATATTATTCCATGTGTGTCATGAGAGTAAAATTTAACTCTCCTTTCAGTAAAAGTTCAGAAAAGTTTTTAGTGGTATAGCTTTATAAGAACAAGTCATAATACTTTTTTTACTTTTTTGAGATGAAGATATTTCCCTTTGTCAGTAAAGAAAAATACTAGAAAAAAATCAGATATTAGTAAAGTGCAGAATATATGGAAAATGTGTGGGGCAGTATGTTTACATAACTGTCAATGTCTATTTAAAATAGATTTTATTAAAGACTTCTTCAGGTGTTCTCTCAATATGAATCTGATGTCTACTGGGCGTTGTCGCAAAGAAATGGGAGATATGACACTGTTAACTATTTGAAATACTGGCATTTAAACTCAAATACTATGTTTTGGTATTATAAAATCAAATAAATGCGTAGGTATATTTGACCCAGCAGAGGTATGGGACCCGTGGAGTCTTAAGATATTTTTATGTATTGTCCATGAGGAAGGATGGGATGTGAGCAAATCAAAGAGACCTTGTGATGTGCAAGCCTGTGCTCCCACGAGCAGCTGGTACTATTTGGCCTTCCAGCCTTGGTAATGTCACTTTCAGGGAAACAGATTTGCAGATAGTTACTAGACCATGTTAGCTGCACAGATGGTTTGCATACCTCTGAGCAAGAAAAAACAAAAAGGAGGAATGGGAGAAGAGAGGGGTATAGAGCAGGCAGTCTAATTAAGCAAAGAAATACACATTTTGTTACGGCTAAAAGGTGTAGTTTAAAGAAAGCATTTGGCCAGAAGAAAATTATTTCAGTGCAATACATAGTACTTTGAAAATTAGCATTTTTGCTTCTTTATAGTCTGTATGTTTAGGTGAGTTGGGAAGGGCTACTCTCTTGGTAACTATTTAACATTTGTTAATAGAACCAAATCTTTATCAGACTATAAGACAATAAATCATAGAATCATGGAATGAATTTAGTTGGAAGGGACCTTAAAGATCATCCAATTCCAACCCCTTGCCATGGGCAGGGGCACCTCCCACCAGATCAAGCTGCTCAAGGTGGCCCCATCCAACCTGGCCTTGAACACTTCCAGGGATGGGGCTTCTTCTCAACCAGCACCTCCAAGTCTTTCTCTGCAGGGCTGCTCTCAGTCACATCATCCCCCATCCTATATTGAAATTGGGGATTGCCCTGACCCAGGTGTAGGACCTTACACTTGGCCTTGTTGAACCTCATGAGGGTCACACAGGCCTGTGGGGGTTTCCAGAGCAAACTCAAATATGTCAATGGAGCGAGAGCAGCCTTGGGAGAGGGACACCGTTACGCTTGATGGAACAAAACCATGGGGTGAGAAAGCAATAATTCATTACACACAACTAAGCGCATAGAACATCGTGACATTGCTTAGATAAGTGTTTTAAATATGTAACCGCTAGCTTTTAGAATGAGGGAGTTATTGCTTATTGTGAAACTTGCCTTGCCTGCTGATAGTAGTGGGAAAGTACCAAAACGCTATGTTAAATTAACAGTAATTAGGCGCATGATCAGCACATGATCTGTTAGTTGATTGGTTTATAGGTATTCACTAACAGTAGTGATTGGATGTAAGTTTTATAGTTACTTTATGATTTGTATCAAGAAGAATATAAAAGGAGTCTGGCTGAGAATCAAGTTGTCTCGCTCTGCATCCCAGAATAAGTCTGTGCAATTACAAGATGCAGCACAGGCCCACTTCTCCAGCTTGTCCAGGTCCCTCTGGGTGATATCCTGTTCTTCCAGTGTGGCAACTACACCACTCGGCTTGGTGTCATCTGTAAACTTGCTGAGGGTGTACTTAATATCACTGCCTATATCATTGATGAAGATACTAATGGCTCTGGTTCCAGTATGGACCCCTGAGAGACACCACTTGTCACAGATCTCCATCTGGACATCGAGCCGTTAACCACTACTTTATGAATACAACTATCCAACCAATTTCTTATCCACTGAGCAGTCCATATCTCTCCAATTTAGAGAGAAGGATGTTGTGGGGGACCGTGTCAAAGGCTTTACAGAAGTCCAGATAGATCCCATCTGTTTTTCCCATGTCCACTGATGTGGTTACCCCATCATAGAAAGCCACTGGGTTGTTCATACAGGACTGGCCCTTGGTGAAGCCATTGTGGCTGCCTTTAATCACCTCCCCATCCTCCAGGTGCTTTAGCATAGTTTCTAGAAGGATCTGATAAATATCTGAGTCCACTCAACTCCTTGTAGGTAAAATAGTTCTACTGAAATATTAAATATTTCTCACAATCCAAACTCCAAAGAGCTTTTAAAGTCTAGTTAATCTCCTTATGAAGAAAGCAAATCCACTGTTACTAGTTAAGGGGATGGAATTGTAGTAAACATCTGCTCCTTCTAATTCAGAGTGTTAGAGGCAGGTGGCTTGGAAACAGGGAATCTGACATCTCAGAATTAACTTCTTGTGGGACAGGGACAACAAGTAATTGAAAATCGTTGGTGATGCAAACTGCCTGCTGATGCAGAAGAATTTGTGAAAAATGGCTGCTCTTAACATCTTTGCTAATGAGAGAAAAGAGGATTTTGTTGTTTTTATAGGCATTTCAGTGATGGCTGGTACTGAGTAGCTCAGAAGTGTTGCTTTATTTTGATATTCCTACAAGGCAGGGAAGGCAGTGCTGTCCTTATTTTACAATGGCAGGATGAGATCCATAGGGAAAACATTCTGGCTTTTCTTTTAAATGTTCAGTTGTACAAAGATAATTAAGGAATTATTGTAGGCAGAAAATTAAATCCTCTTTTTCCTGTACCACTGTTGAAGGATACCATGAGATGCAACAGGAGAAAATTACCCTTTAAGTTTCCAGTGCAGCCATCATTCTCATTGGATGTGCTTGCAGTTGGGGGTCGTTTAGCTCTTAAGTTTCAGTATTTTCTCCTTTTGCTTCTGCTCTGATGCATCAAGCTATCTTGTGAATAGCTCTTTGCGTTGAAGGCTAGGCACTTTTTTGAAGCAGAGATGTTTTGGTATCTTAACTTACCAGTAATTTACCCAGTGCTAGGCAGCTTTGCACACTCCCATGTGCCCCTAGTTTGGTACTCTTCCCAACGGTTTGAGTGCAAGGCCAAAGTCAGGAAGTAGAGATGTCAGGAGAAACAGATGAAGAACAGTGAGAATGCATCATGAACACAAAGAGTTGTTATGAAAGCCATGTAAAATTAAACTGGAGAGTGTGGGAAAATGGCAGTGTGAAACTTCTACTGAGTGTAGGTAGATCTGAGGATATAAATAAGTGGAAATTAAGTACCTGCAGTTCTGTTTCGAGACCATTGAGGAACTGGAGAACCTGGTGGTAAATGAAGCCAAGTAAATGGTGACAGAAAAAGAGACATCTGCTGCTCCACAACTTGCTAGGTCTTTGGTAAAAAGGTACTTGAGAAAGTGTTCTTAGAGCGAATGTCTGTCAGCAAGGAACAGAACCTTCTGTAACAGCATTCACTGGAGAAGCCACCATACAAGGCTCTGCTTAGTTTTCTGATTAACCTGCTCTTGTGTGAATTGTATGAGTGTTTCCTTGGTTGTATTTTTCAACGTCTGTGTTGGCACAGGTACAGCTGTAGAGGGATGCTAATAACAGTCAAGATGCACTCCCTTGCTGAGCATTTTAGTGGGCCGCTGTTCTGAAAGTAAAATGGGTGACAGTGTAGGAGTTTTCTTCCTATTGGTTTCTATTTTTTTCAGCAGTGTCTGGGTAAGTATTGGCAAGCTTACTGGCCCTGGATAGCATACAAGCAACCTCCCTTGCTATTTGGGAGCATTAAGCTCTTAAACACGAGACATTTTTCTGGTACATTACCTTAAAATGCAAAAGCAACTCTGGTGTTAAGTCTCAAAGTCCCTTGTGCACCTACCCATTTCTTTCAGACAACGACCATTGACTAAACATCATTATGGAGCAGAGAAGTAACTTTGACGTAACTTTTGATCTCAGCGTCACACTGAGAAAGTCAGAGTCAACAGTACGGACAGAAACTTCTATTCCACTTGCATGTTTTAGTCAGAGGGAAAGAGAAGCAGATCTATTACATTGTTCTAGCTAAATAGTGGCTGTGGTCATGGAGAAAACCGTGCCTCCTCAGCAGGTTTCCCACGTCACTCTTCCCCAGTGACACAATGAAACACTCTGTGGGGCTTCTTTAGGAAAATTTTCTGGCTAAGGTTTGGACATAATGATTAGGACTAATGCAATGAACTTTAGTTCTCCTGCCAGGGAAATTATCTCCCGCTATTCTAATTGGCTTCACTTTTTCTTGGAATTATTCCTTTTTCTGAGGTTGCATTTAGAAAACAACTCAAGTAAAACAAAACATTGGATTAAAATATCACACATTTCAATTGATAGGTAAGAAATTTAATTCTCTTGCATTGCCACAAACTAGGATTTGTTTACAAAACTCCTGGAGACTTTACTGATTTTTGTCCATTTATGCCAAATGTATTTAAAGCTTCAAAGTATTAAAGGGCAGCTTTTTTCTAGGAGTTAAGATTAGTTGGACATGAACTGTTAAGAATCTCCATTTGCTGTTAAAGAAAATTATTTCCCCTGTGGATATAGAAAATCTTTGATTTCACTGATGAATAGCTATTCCAAAGTAACATCAGCTCCTCTCAAGTCTTCTCTTCAGAACTGGTTGCTTCTAGAATTTCTCTTTTTCACTACTCCTTTGCAGCTAATATCTTAACTGTTTTGGTAAAATGATTTGTTCATTCTTTTCTTTTTCAAATAGAGTTTAATTAGCCCATCCCACCCTGGTGACTCATCAGTAATTGACTTGCAAGCCCTGCAGATTTCAAACACCTGCTGGGAAGGGGGAGCAAATAAAAAAAACAGAGTTTCATTTTGGACATAACCTCAGGATTAATGAAATCCGTTATCATGCATAACAATTCCTAAAAGCATTATGTAAATTCACAATTGAATGCCTCAGAGTTCTCTGGTGTTTATCAGAGTATATTATTCTGCTATCTATCCTAACAGTATCTGCTAAAAGTAACGATAATATAATCATAAAGTCTCAGGTCTTCTATTATTAAAAGTATCCCACAAATTTTGTGAAAGTCTGTTTTTTGTTTTCATTATCCATTTTTTTACTCATTTTGCTGATATTTGCTGACTCTTCTTGATAATTCCGTTTGTATTTGGAACAGATAGGTGTAATAACCACCTACCTGGGATTATACGTATATGAGAACTGCTAAACACACTCCTTTACTTAATGCACAGACTCCAGAATCTGGGTTTGATTCTGCTGTCTTTTACAGTAGAACAGAAAAATATGAAGAAAACACTTCTGTGCAATTACGTGAAATCTAACGGTGGTTTCCTTTATCAGCTTTTAAATTGAAGCAAATTCTGAGATGAGGATTTATCCTATAATAGACGTTTAAAATGTTCTAGATCTTTATCTGGTACAAATAAGTAGCAGGACTCATGCTATCATTCATTTAAGCAGCTTTGTCTTTGGTCCCAGTACAGCCTTGATGTACGTTCAGATCACTTTACACAGGAGAGAAGTAAACCTGGATGGTTTGTATCCTGCAGAGATGCTTTTACTGCATCATACTGGGTATGGAGGAAGACCACTTTCCAAATTGTTTAGAAAGGAAGGTCAGGCCTAGGGGGCTGTTTTAAAGAGACTATGTGAACGTGTAAATCCAGCAGAGTGTTTGGAGCTGTGATTCACAACTGAAAAGGTGCTTCCTTGCACCAGGAGGTGTGTAAGTCATTGTGGGAGACTGGATTCAAGGCAAGACTCTGCCCTTTGTGTTTTCTCTTGCCTGCCTAAGTGGCTTCATAATTGGCACGCTTACATTAGAGTGTCACTGTCCCACCTGAAGGGTACGACTGTGGTAAGATCATTAAGTGCCTCGAAGTGAAGCTATTCCACAGTCACTTATTAGTAACGTCTTTCCAGACTATTTTCTGTTAGATGGGTTTTTCTGCTGGAAAACAGAAGAGAATGTGAAATGTAATGATGTTTATCAAAGCACATGAAAGACTTATCAGAGAAGCAACAACATGAGAATTAAATTGCATTTACTGCTGCATGCAGTCTTCTCTTTAAAGCATACTGCAAACACGATTGATTTAAGTTACAGTAATCATTAAGAAAGGTGCATTTCTTCAATAACATGTCCAGCTGTGATTTTGTCAGCGTTTCTACACCAAGTAGGTTTGGATCATATTACTCATAGGCATAACTTGAAGTACAGGCTTTCTGCAGAATTACTGTGGCTAACTCGTTAAGTAACGGTGTTTCTTGGTAACTCATTAAGGTGATGGTGGTATTGAAGGTGCTGTGTGCAGTAGCCCATGGTCTTGGCTTAAATTAGGCTGCAGTACTGGTGAGCACCATTAAAAGGACCGGAACAATTCTTATCAAAGTCTTGATTTTCAGCTTGGACAAAACAAACAACTGTTAATTAACAACTCAATTTCCTTTCAGGATGTGTGATACGCAGGGGCATTCGAAGGAAATAGATAAGTAGAATTTTTTTTGTATAATTTCAAAATACATGCCTGCTAAGGGATGGGGTTTTTCCTCTCATCGTTTTTGCTTTGTGGAATTACCAGAAGGTGATCTACAGATGTGGGATGAGGACAGGAAGAAAGCGAACTTGGTTGAACTTTAGCAAATTATAACTTCTTTCAAGAAAGATAATAAAATAAAAATGTTAGAAGTTTTTTTTCTACTTACAGTGTTCTGTGTGGGCTTAGCACATTTAAAACAGGTTTATTAGTGAATTTTTGCCATTTTCAAGAATGCTTCTCACTGAAATCATAGTGCATCTACAGGGAAATCTGTAGGGCCTATGGTGAGAAATTACTAACCAAAGTGCTCGTTGTATCCTGCATAATACATTGGATTTTCCTTTATTTTTTGTTTAGTTTCTTTTTTTTGGCAGCAGTTTGAATTTTTCATAGCTTCCTCATCTTTTTGTCTTTGTTTTTTATTTCAGTTTAAAACAGAATTTCTAGCTATGAGTTTGATTCATTCCCTGATCTGGCTTGGTTTGGTTTTGTTCATTTATTTATTTGTTTATTTATTGTTAAAATTGTGAGGACTGTGAAGCCTTAAAAAACAAAACTAAACTAACCTACACCCTGTATGTCTTTGATTTCTAATGTAAGTGATAGTGGAATTTGTCTGTCATTTTGTAGCAATCAGCACCTGTTTAAGAAGCTCCTCATAGATTCTAAACTTTTACATGTTTTTCAACAGCAATGATCATGTCGCTACACATTTTTTCCCCCACAATGGTCATTCATTCCTTTGTAACTCCCTATCCATAAAACCACACAATATCTCTTCTGAGGAATCAACCTGGTGTTTTGTAAAGCACAGTATAAAACACAGTTTTATCTCTTCAAACTGCTTTTTTTTTTTCAAACTGTGTTTGTATTCCTTTAATGTGAATATTGTACTGTTTGATGTGTAATGACACTTGGTGTCCAATTCTTGCCTTGTGGGATGGTCATTGAAGTCCAGGGGCAATTGTTTGCGTTTGTGAGAGCTGAGTCCATCTTGTCCTCTTGTCTTGAGAAATAACTGTGCTAATGGAGTTTTCCACTCTTCTTTATGGTCCAGTCTTTAGGGGAGTCTAATGAATTTGAGAGTGGAGAAAACTAGGGAGATACTCTCTTCCATAGTGGTTTTTTTAATGTGTTAATAAAGTTTTGGAAATATTTGTGTAAACTCAGGAAAAATTAGTGTCTTGCTAATGGAGCAGAGCCCCGCAGAGCTGACATTGGTCGGGTGCTTTCATTCTTCACATGACTGAAGCAGAGGAAGACTAGAATTAATGCAACTTCAAATAAAAGTTCTTCTGTTTTTTTAAGTTGCAAAGAAATGCACAATGTCACACGTTTTAGATACGGAGTTCTTTAAAAGAACACAAAAGAGGAAAAAAACTCAGAATGCAGATATTTCTTACAGTGCCTGGTTGTACTTACAGTGCATACAGCTGAGAACAGAAAACAAACCAAAATATTTCCTGGATATAATCTAGAAAATCCTCTTCACCTTTTGTTTATGCAGACTGCAGGTTGTCTGCATGACTTCTTGTCTTCTTCTAGCACGTTTTTGGCTTACTATCCCCTTTCCAAAACTAAGTTGAAGATAAGTATAGTCTTACAGCATTTACCCAAAAGGCTGTTAAAACCAAGGACTTAATTTGATTGCATTTTCTTTACTTTTTCTTACTAGTTCAAGGAGAATTCATGATATCTTGACAGTCTCAGTTTATTATTGCTATTAATATAAATCATCTACTTGGTATCAAAGACAGGTGAGTGCTTTTAATGTGTCATTCATATTTTTCTGCGAAGAGGAGGTATATTAGGCTTACTTTTCTTTTTCTATTGCAGTGTAGTTTGCAAGTGTTTAAAATGTACTCACTCTATGATACTTTTTTGTGTATCTCGGGCTATAAGCATGAAAAGAGCACTGGCAAATGGAGATGGAAGATGCCTTTACAGAAATGTGTGTGGGCTTTTCTTGAAAACTGCCTGGTTGTTCTTCAGATTTCCTCAAGTTTCATTTAAAACAGCAGCTCATCTCTCTCTCTCAGGGGAACTTAAGAAAAATCTTGAAAGTGTGAACTAGCTCCAAGCACGTACAATTACATCTGCAAGTGTTTGCAAAGTACTTTTGTATTAGGCGCCCTGTCGAGTGCAGGCCCACTTGTCAAAATGGCTATTTACTAAGATGCCAGCAATATACTTTGGTGGAAGTGGTGAAACAGCTTACACTGTTTATAATAGTGTTGAAAAGATTTCTGAAAAGCAAAAAGGCTTGAGTAGGGCAACTGCTGCTCTCTGAAGGTTTTGTGTTTGTGAAGAAGGGGCCAGAACAAAATTCCTCAGATGACTTGAAACTGGTGAAGAAGAACTAATCAGAGCAGGCATAGTACAGCCTAGCAAGCAGAGAAAAATCTCATTTTGCGTGATTACTGAAGTTAGAAGCCTGGTTTTAGTGCTTTGAGTTTGGTGAGTGTAAAAAGAGCTAGTTTGTTTCCTTGTGTATGCTTACTTTTCGTGTGACAACTTAGTATTAAAGTAAAGGCTGCACATATGACTAATTAGCATCACAGCCTGACAGCTCTTGGCAAAATAAAGTTTTCAAAATAGTTAAGTGCTTTTGCGTTTACTCTAGGTGACATAGATATGGGTTTATGATATAAAACACACTGAGCTTTTAAATCCTCTCAGATGCACAGTTGCAACCTCTTCTAATCCCAAAAAACCCCATGTTCTGCTATTCATTAAATGCAGATGAGATTCCTTTTTTAGTAAGCTCATAAGCAGATGCCTAAATTTAGGAACATGTGCAATTACAATCGGTGGAATATTCTGACTCTTTTTATCTCCTTTCTCGCACTGGAACTTCCCGTGCTGTGTCTTTGAGAGGTCTCTGACCCCCAAGCCTTACTATGGAACCTGGTTTATTCTGTTGCCTTTGCATAATGCTCTGTATATGTAGATTTGACGGGGCACTCAGTGGGTAAGGAATTGTCTGGCTGGTTGAACTCAAGGAGTTGTGGTGAATGGCTCACTGTCCAAGGGGAGACTGCTGATGGGTGGCATTCCTCGAGGGTCGGTATTAGGACCAGTGTTATTTAATATCTTTGTTGGAGACACGGAGAGTGGGATTGAGGGGAACCCTCAGCAAGTTTGCTGATGACACTAAGCTGTATGGTGCATTTGACACACTGGAGGGAAGGTATACCACCCAGAGGGACCTTGACAGACTTGCGAGGTGGGCCTGTGTGAACTTTATGACGGTTCAACAAAGCTAAGTGGCCTGTGTCAAAATGTTGGTGTCAGGGGATGCAGAAAGCCTTAAAAGTGCAGTATTGGTACCTGTCGGAGAGCTCTATGTCTTTATCTGCCAAGTATTATCAGAGGAAATTGATTATACTTAGATATACATGTTTCCTTTGATGATCTCCTACCAGTAAGGAAAAAGCTTTCACCCTGGTTTCATATTGTCCAGGCTTGTAGAAACTTTATGTGAACTTCGCTAGAATGATGCAGGGATCTGTCTAGCCTGATTCATATCCATGGCATAGTTATTGCTGGAGGGGAATTTATTAGGCTAGCAGTGTGAAGATATCTAGTAGAAACAACAGCCAGGATTTATAGTGTTTTCAGTTCAGAATAGGGTAATTCTAGTGTATACAGGAGAAATATAAAGCGCTTTCCAAGACCTTGTTCCTACAAAGTGTTTTTAGCATGCATGCATGCTATATAGTTTAGTGGTTGCTTGATGATAGAATAATAATTTTATTTTTCTCCTGTATGTTTTCTTACCCTTAGGAAATAACCACTGTAATTGAATTTCCTGTTTAATAACAATTAAAAGTTTGCTACTTGTAGTTCTGAGACCTCTTTAACAAGTTCCTAAGAAGTCTTGAAAACTTCAGATTTCTCTTAGAAGACAAATTTTCCTGTTTCTTACACTGCCCTCTAGCGCTGAGCACATTTTGAGAGTCATCCTCAAACTTCTTTATTCAGTGTTAAGTAACATCTGTGTAACGACTTCTAGGAATCGTTAGGTTATCAAAGTCTGCCAAGGCAGGAGATGTCCAACTTCTCTATATGAATATCTGTCCTTTTTGGCTGAACATACTCATATATATATATATATTATATAGAACAGGCAGAGTTTTGTACAAATGAGGCAAAATTTTCAAAATCTGAAAGCTGCCTATGTTTGCAACCCAACATCTCTTCCAGTCAACAATCAAACTGATGGTCAGGACACAGCCCAGCACATCAAGTCCTGCAGTACTCTGTATTAGTGACCTGCACCCTTCTGGAACCAGTGGCTTCACCTGTATCTCCTCTTTGGGATTAGCATCTGGATCTCTTACATTTGCAAATGTCTTGATCCTGAGCAAAGCAAAGCCAAGTCTTTGGTAAGTAGCAGAAGTGAGCTGCCTTCTGGCAGTTTCATGACTTGGATCGTCACTAGAACGACTCACATTGTGGCTACTCTACCTGCGTTACTTGAAAACCAAACTTGCTGTACCTAGGCTGTCCCTTTGCTGCGTAAGATACTGGATTGGTGTCATTGGCTTTCAGTAAGTACATATTAGCATCCCTTTTACAGTCTCTTGCAATGTATTATCTCATTCCATTATTTCAGATCTGAGAAGACTTGGTAATAGGAACTTCTTAGTTTGAATTCAAAGATCTCATGGATGTTTCTATCACCAAATATCTAATATACCCTCATCTTTCTGATAAGAAGTCCCTGAAAGGAAATAACAAATCAGTACACTATTGAGAATGTGTGACACAAGTAACTTAACCCCTTTATGAGTATGTATTTGATAAAGTTATCTTCCCACAGTCTTGTTTCATGAACTGTTAATAGGAAAACCTAGGTGATGTGAATACAGGGGAGAATGCTGGGGAGACAGGTGGCATCGCTGCCCTGGGGGAGCTGTTGAGGCCCTTGGCACAGTGTTCATGTGTGCTGGTGTCAGAGAGGTTCTGGGGGAGACCCAGATGGATCTGTCCCAGGCTTCCCAAGGGCACGAGGTTCCAGGATGGCTGATTTGGCCAAAAATGAAAGAGGAAAAAGAAACACAGAGCGTTTTGCTGTGGCCAGAATCTGGGTAAAGACCCCAAATGCACCTCTCTAGCTTTTAGTTTCTATTTGTAGCTTTCTTATAGGGAGAATCCATTGTGATGTTTATGTTTCTAGAGCTTCTAAGTGACTTCAAAGAGAGAAAGGGCTTCTGCTAAGCAACAGAACCAGACTGACCTTCCACCCTAGTACATACAATAAGTATGGGAGTATTTATCAGAAAAAAATCAAGTTTCTTTAAGAGATTTTGTTTTTGTTACAAACAAGTGAAAGTAAATGTTAGCAGCGCTCTAGGAGCTTACTGTTAGGTATGTGTATTGGCCGCATTAAAGTGCAATAGTGGTAACGTCAATTAGCAAATTGTATCCAGTTTTCAAAATGTCAAAAATTATTGTGAGTTTTTGGCATTTCTTTCTATATTTTCTATCATGTACAGTTTAATTGTTAAAGTTTCTCACTGATTGTATACTATTCACAGTATTACTGTGGCTTCTTGACAGTTAGCTTTTCAGGTTTAATCTTTTTGGGGGTTATTTTTTCACATTCACTGTCTGTTTGATCTGTCTGGTGTTGACACTAACTACAGAGTGTGCTGAAGTATGTAGAGACTGGATATTGAGTTGAATCCTCCCAGGGTGGTTGTGTATTTTATAGGTAGCTTGGATCAGTTTTAATTTTTTTTAAGATTAGGGTTTTGCTGCGCTTTGTACTCTGTACAGACAGACTGACAGGCTCTGTCAGTCTCTTTGAGGAATCCTGGCAACTTCAGTATGACTTACTGAGCTATAAGTAAGCAGTGGTAGCAGAATGTAACCCACTTTGATATGTCATTTTTTCTTAGGTGCACTTCAATTGAAGTCAGTTCTTAGGGAACAAAACTAGACTTTGACACGGGACACTAACTTAACTTGAATAGTCAAAGCAATAAAATTCCGTTTTCAGCATGAAACAGTATTAATGTTGACACCTTGTCAGCAGTATCATGATTTTGGGAGGGATTAGAGAATATATAAAATAACCTTTCTGAGAGAAGCTCTGTCACTGTTACTGTAACTTAGATTTTAGTCTTCTGAGTATACTTTTCTCCACGGCTGATGCAGCGTTACATCTTGGTGAGCTGCTTCTGCTGTTGCTTGTCAGTGTTTCATCACATGTACAAACAAAGAGATAATGTTTTCATTTCTGAATTTCATTCATCTGATAGAGGATTTATAGCAGTGTCCTGCATGGGATCAGCCTCCCAAAACAGAATTATCAGACTGTAATTATTAAGGATGCTGATAATGTGTTTGCATTTATTATGATAGACTTTGAAAGTGGGATCTTCCTCTGTGTATCTTCCTGTGTGACAAAATTTAGGTAAAGGTTTTTCACTCTTCTATATCAAGGCTTTATGATCCAATGTGAGTCTGGAATTTTTGCCTGTTGCCTAGAACAGCCTCCGCTGAGAGGATAATAGAGGGTATAGATTGACTAACAAGGTGAAGGGCACATGTAGAGGAAAAGGATGAAAGGATCCTTCCTTTTACAGAAAGCTGAAATGCTATTGCCTACAGCAAATTGAATATAGATGTTTTTTTGAGTGCTGGGAGCCAGAGTCTGAGGCCATTAGGACTATGAAAAAGTTGGTCCTTAAAATCCTGAAACAATTCCCAAAGTACTACAGAGACAGTCTAACTAATAAAGTTGCTGTGAGCGTCTTCAAGAATCTGAAGGGTGATGAGGTTCTGTGAGAAAGTTAGTTTCTTCAAACTATGGTTCTCTTTCATAAATGCATTTAGTAGTTTACCCTAACTTCTCCCAAATCTGGCTGCTGAACATCAAATAGAGATAAGGTTTGTTATTTTGTCTTTAATGATAGTATACTTAGATTCGCATCATGAGTCCACCTTGTGAGGTAAGGCACAGTCACTGCATTAGCTCTTTAATCATTACGTGTTCCTTCCTTTCTGTGGTGGTAAATCAAAGCGTCAAGTACTGGAGAACTCAGAAGAGATAATGATCAAAGTCTTTCTGCCTACCCCCGGCATCATTTTTCGTTTGTGAGCAACCTGTTATGCCTGAGCTCATTTAGTTTTACTTAATTATTGATGCCTTCTGCCTGTCTTTAGCTGACATAGAGGTATTTTTGCAGGTAGGATTTGCTCTAGTCTTTCTTGTAGGCCTGCTGTCAAACGAGGGGTAGAACCAAGACAAATCTTACGGATTAGTAACAAAAACCATGTCTGCACGTCTGCTTAAACTATTTTTGCAGCCCTTTTCTGACTCGATCCTTTCTCTTAATTGTAAACCTGTCCATGGTAACCTTTCTTGGGAAGAAAAGCTGAAATCTGAGAGAATCTAAAAAGAATGAGTATTTCTTAATGAACTTGAAAGGTTTTTATGGAGGCAGAGCTAATGATGTCAGTGTGCTTTCCTGTTGAAGCTGGCTGTTTTGTTAGCCCCATCATTCTCAGCAGTGATAGTTTGAAGAAAGTTTCCTTTTCGAGGTATGCAGCTCCTTCCTCTTCGGGTGCCTGGAGCATCTCTTCCCTCTCCTTCTTCACTGACCCTTATATCTATAGGGTTGTTCCTCTCATGAATTCTCATTCGTCTCTTGAGCTGCAATTACACAGGTTTTTTTTCGCCCTTTCTTAAATATGGTCTCAGAGAGGTGTTAACCACCGCTGCTGATGGGCTTGGCTTGGCCAGTGGTGGGTCCATCTTGGAGTCATCTGGCATTGTCTCTATTGGCCATAGGTGAAGCTTCTGACATCTTCTCACAGAAACCACTTCTGTAGCCCCCCACTACCAAAACTTTGCCACACAAACCCAATATATGGTACTATTTGTAGAAACAGTAAATAACAGTTAAAGAGGCTGTTCTTATATGATGAAACTTGAAGGAGAGATAGACATGAGAAATAATGAAAAAGTGACAAGAGTCAATCTAGCATCAGTCATAAACAGAATAAAAGTTACACAATGCACAACTTGGGAAAATAAACAAGAGAAAAAATAAAAGAAGATAAAATGTGTGTTACTGGCTGCAGTTGATGGTCCAAATTCAACAGCACAGAGGAGGATAAGGCACATGCAGTATACTGGCTTGTGAGGTACTCTTACTGCACAGGGCTGTCTTTAAGTCCTCTTCTGTAAACAAAGTAGTGGTTAACTGCAGATATATATTGGAAGCTAAAAGGCTCCCATAGATAGATCATGATACAATACAAATAGTGCCAGTTACAGATATAGATGCTAAATTGCTTTTAAAAATTATTCCTCATAGATGCTTAAGTATCATTGTGCCTTAACTGCCACTGAAATTAGATTAAATAAGGCAATATTCCTTACCCATTTAATCTGCTAAATGTCAGCTGTTAATGTTATTACATGAGTTCATGAACTTATTACTTAAAAGAGTATTGGAAACTTGAAGCAGCCACTGAAGTTCTCATGGTCTTTCTTAAATCTTGATAAGGAAGTATGAATGAGCAGGATCAGCACTTATGTAGTGAGATAGACAAGAAATATGTTGATGTAACATAAAATTATACTGGTGACAAAACTAAAGACAGTCTTTCAAGGAAGGCCACAGCTAAATCTTTGCATAGCCAATGTGTCAGGGCTGTTAGAGGCACCATTTGTGGTTCTGAAACAGAGATAGGCGTTTGTTTGGTAGAAAATATCCCCAATAATTAAATAATTAAATTATGCAGGTGATAAATAATTATATTTTGCCAGGATGCTTGAAGACTATTGCTGCTACGGTAGGGCACAATAGTCTTCATTTCCTTCCTTTCACAACTTAAGAATGCTGTTGTCAATTAGGTGTTTTTCTGTTACTATCCTGGAATTATTTGGGTTCTCATGTTGGGCAGAAAAAGATTCCTGTGCCTTTACTAACTATTACCAAATGATATTATAAATACGCTTGGTGGTAATCAAGAAAATCATTTCCTGAATTCCTTACTGCCTGATCATTTTGTTTTATCATTTTGTTTTTGAGTACCAGTTCTATGAGTTGCTTTACGAAAACTGGCAGAGGCAAATTTGTATTGAGAAAAACTAACAAAATAACTATAGGTTATAAATAGATAAGAAATGGAGGAAGGAAAGGGATACACTGGCACACTACAGCAGCTGAAATCAGTAAAAGGAAATGCATGACTTCTGATGGGATTGGTTCTGCCTTTTGTTGTTGCTTCTAAAACATTGCTTATTTGCAGTTCTTTGCTACTAATAAGGGATGGACTTATTGTTGTTTTCTTTGTTTGCTGGTAGGTTGTATATCCTCTGAAGAAAGCGTTTAATTTATTACCAGTGAACACAAATATTTAATTACTAACCTGAGTATTGGGGAGCAGAATGGAGCCCTCATAATCCAAGAGGAAATGGTTAGCGACCTGCTGTACCACCTAGAAACATACAAGTCTATGGGGCTGGATTAGATCCACCCGAGGGTACTGAAGGAACTGGTGGAAGCGCTCACCAAGCCACTTTCCGTCATTCATCAGCGGTCCTGGCTAATGAGGGAGGTCCCAGTTGTGATTCTGTATTAGGAAATTAAGTCAATATGGGGCACCCCCTACTCTCCTGACCTTCGTCTTCTCTCGTTTCCTTGTTTCGTCTGTTGTTCTCTTTGCTACTCCCTTAGAATCATAGAATCACAGAATTATTTAGATTGGAGAACACCTTTAAGATCATAGAGTCCAACTGTAAACCTAAAACTGCCAAGTCTACCACTAAACCATGTCCCCAAGCACCACATTTATATGTCTTTTAAATATCTCCCGGGATGGTGACTTGGCCACTTCCCTGGGCAGCCTATGCCAATGTTTGACAACTCTTTTGGTGAAGTAGCTTTCCCTAATATGCAATGTAGATCTCCTCTGGGCCATTTCCTTTTGTCCTGTTGTACACTTGTTCCCTCTTCCTTGCCATTTTCTGCCCTTTCTTAAATATTTTCTCACAGAAGTGCCACCAGTTTCACTGATGGGCACAACTTTGGACAACAGTGGGTCTGTTGAGGAAGTGGCATAGGGCAGCACCCGACCTTCGCTCACAGAGGCCGCTCCTGCAGTCCCTCCATTACCCAAACCTTGCTATTTGTAGCCAATACCCTAGAAAAGGCTATTGAAACCTCTGTGTCTGTGTTTCGTTACAAGGTCAGTGTTAATGCAACTTCAAAATAAAAGTATCTTTTATTACTAGGAGAGGATTTGTTTCATGTCATATACAATCTGGATTTCAGCTGTGTCTTCTGATTTGGTGCCTCTGACTGTTATTCAATATAACAAGCAATAGGAAAAGGAGAGCAAATTTCTGTCTTGGAGGCAATAGTCAGTGAGATCAGATGAAGCAATAGATTTTTTTCTTAGTATTAATTGCATAACTAGCAAACATGACCCAGAAAGTATGAGCTAAAACCACGCAGATGCTTATGGCAAAGCTGTGAGGTTTTTTTGACTCGGGTAAGCAAGTGTCTAATCAATCCCATGCAGATGCCATGGCCAGCCAGACTTTTGGAAGGAGACCTACTCAGCACAGGTGTACAGCTGGCTGATATCTGTGATTTATTTCTGGTACCAGCTGATTTCATGGCAAAGCATCAGTCTGTTAAAAGTTAATACCAGCCTGCATACAGTGCTGCTTTCCACATGGTGTGCAAAGTTAACGTAGGGAAGTGTCTGTGTTAATATTTGCAGCAATGTGCTGTGGGTGGTAAGCTTTCTTCCCACAGGAAAAATGGAACTGATCTTTCCATTTTAGTAATAACTGAACAGATAAATATGCCTACCTTAGTATTGCTTCAGGCAGTACTACTTACTGGTTCACCTTTGAGCTTTAGCTTCCCATGATCATTCTGCAGTTGTAGAAGCAAGTAATAAGGAGATCTGGCTGTGAAACTTACGGCCAAGATCTGTTTTCAAAGACTAAGGCATCAAATATGTTTGTTGACTAGTTGAAAGGCAGCTGATGGTCTTATAATAATTGCTTTTATTTCTTGTGGGAGACTGAATAAAGTCGCTTCTGCCAAGGGTTTTCAGCCAAATAAACAGAAGAAAGTCTTTGTCATCAGAGATTTGTGCTTAATTCCATTGATTAGAATTGTAATTGAAAGTTCTTTCTAATGCTTTTTTCCCCCATATGATAACGTATTGAAATAATATTTGCTTAGTATACAAAAAACGGCTGTGTTTGGCTAATGGCTTATTAGAGCTTCTAAACTAAATTCATAGATATCCATTGCTGGGAAGTTTTAGTCTTGCGGATAAAACCTGGAGTACTGAGCACTTTTTCAGTCAGAAAGAAGCCTATGTGAGTGTGATTCTGTGAAGGGGCTTGTTTCTAGGATGAGTCTTCAACCTTGGAAAATTATACTTAGAACTAACAATAGTTACAAATGCATTAGCGTACACTATTAACATGAGCATTATGTTATTCAGCTATCTTCATGCACTGGTGGGCTGCTTGTATGTGGATGGATCCTACCGTCTTCAGCCATAATAAATACAAAAGTTAAAACCTTCAGGGAAACTGTGTTTGATTTGAAGAAATCCAAATTAATGTATCTCAAATGGGTTGAACAAATAGTTGCACAGTTTTTATTAGCATGGATGTACATGTTCTTGAAAAGTGCTGACCAACTTTTATCTCTACTGGCGATAACCAGGAATGTATCTGATTTAAGTATTTCTCACAATGTGAAGATAGTTTGTGAGATTCTTTATGTAAAGTGTAAATTCAGAGTTTTTTTGTAGAGATTACATAGTTGTCAAACAACAGTTACTTTCCCATTGCTGTGATTTTTGAACTGTTGTTTAAAAACTACTCTGCCTTTCTCAAGTTAGGAGCCTCAAGAATGATCTGAATTTACCAGTCTTTCTTATTTTCCATTTCAGAGTTATACGTAAACTCACAAGCTCCACTCTTATCGTATTTATCTCTGTGGTTGCAGGGCCTGGCAGAGTAGTTTTCTCATTTGACTGAGGACTTAGTGTGTCTTTCATCTTTGAAGAACTGGAGCCGTTTCCAGGATGTGGTCTGGGAGGTAGTACTTTGACAAGAAAAGAAACATTACATATTTACAGAGGTTGTAATGTAATGCAGAGAAGCAGGTGCCATTAGTTTCCTGTCAGTATTGTCAGGGGGGAAAGCAAAACATCGTGAAAGAATCAAACAACTTAATCTTCTCAATTTACTTTTTTGCATTTTGAGTTCTTTTTAGTAAGAGATCAAAGAATGTGCTTCCTGGCATTCTTTGGGAGTCGTGATTCTCGTATACTAGTGTACATCAACTGCTTTCTTTAGGTGTTCCCACATGGCTAGCAGAGCCAGCTGTCAGGTCTGTCAGGTGTAGGTACTGAGGAGGGCTTTGAACACAGTTGAAGTTTCTGCCTATTGGACACATTCGAAGACTTTTCAGAGATTCACTGTTATTTTCACAAATCTCTTTGTGACTAAACAGTTACTGTTTGTGAGTACAGCTCTTCAGAAATGAGAGTTTTTATTTATCTGGTTAGTTGTTAATGGGTATAGAGACTGCTCATAAATAATAAGGGCTTCCAGAAAATGAAGGCTTCTTTTTCTTTGCAAGTTTATGATGACAAATCAGGATCAAGTAAGATATTTGATATTCCCTTATTGGTGTCCTGTATATCATAAAGAGTTTACAGAGAATGAGAGTTTGCTGGGTTATATTGCGTGGTCACCCGGGTAAAGACTGAAGGGCTGGCTGGAGGAGTGAGATGATGCTGTTACAGACAGCCTTACAAGTCATCTTGAACAGACTTCTCAAGCAACTGAATACTGAGAAAGGATGCTGTGATTTCATTGTACTGGAACTCTGCTTAAATTAAGTTGTAGGTGTATAGTTTCCCATCTTCTCTATTTATAATAGCAACCAGAGATGTGGCCTTGTGGAACAAAAGCATTCGTAAGGACACAAATATTACAAAGTTAGCAATCCCAGTAGCATCGTTGCACACACTTAAATGTGGACTACAAACCCTAACAGACTGGACTGGTAAACCGCACCTTAAAATTATTATGTGACTGAAACTGGTTTGCTATTTAAACACTTGAATTTTTTTCTCTGTTGGATCCATAGTTTCAGAGAACTTATTTTACACACATACTTCAGCAGCCATTTTGTGCGTTCTGTGCAGACTTTCTTCCCTTCCTTTGTCTTTGTTTTTTCTGCTTCAAAACTTCAATCTTCTTCTAGCAAGATAATTCAAGCTGAAATTAAACAGTTCATCTTTGATCTTTGTATATAAAAAGAATCCTTTTGAAATTTAAATCATTCGGATTTATCAGTCCTGGCTTTTACTCTGATTGTGATGAAAAAGAATTGTTTTTAACTAACTGTATTTTGAATATTAAATTTTGAGCCTTAGGTGCTAGTAGTTACACTGATACCAGAGGCAGGTGAAGGCAAGTTATGTGAAGACTCGAAAGCTGCTGTAAGCTGTAAACTGGCAGCTTGTGCTGTTCTTTGTGGTGTTCTCCCTAAAGTTATGCTTTTTAAAGTAACATACCCTAGAGCCTGTTGGAATAAAAGCCTAAAATTGTTTCTTTTATCTTTGTCTTTTGTAGAAGCTCCACCAAAACTGGAAGAAAATCCTGCTGAAGCGTTCACAGATTCATCTCTGTTTGCTCACTGGGGTCAGGATCTCAGTCCTGAAAACAGACGTATCGCACTTAAACAATTCCAGTATTATGGCTACAACGCTTACCTGAGTGATCGCTTGCCACTAGACAGGCCCCTGCCTGACCTTAGACCTAACGGGTAAGTGCTATGCTTCAAACTAGCATTACAGCTCCTGTTAGCTCTTCTTCACCTGGAAATGTTGTGTTATAGAATCATAGGTTTGTGTAGGTTGGAAAAGACCTTTAAGATCATCAAGTCCAACCCTTAACCTAACACTGCCAAGTCCACCACTAAACCGTGTCCCTTAGCACCCCATCTACATATCTTTTAAATACCTCCAGGGATGCTAACTCAACTGCTGCCCTGGGCAGTCTGTTCCAATACTTGACAAACCTCTTGGTGAAGAAAATTTTCTGAATATCCAATCTAAACCTCTCCTAGTTCAATTTGAGTTGTCTGTTCACATAAAAGGTAGGTTACATATGATGACCTTAATCTCACCTACAGTTTACATTAGTTAGCAAGTGCTTTACTTCTAAAAGGATAATTTTTTTGTTACATTTTATCCCAAGATCTAAGATAGGAAGAAAATAAGAACTGCTGTTATAGAAAGCCTAGAACTGTCTGATAATAATAACTAAGCAGGTGAATCTGTTGAGCTAGAGTGGTGAAATACACAATTTAGTCAGTGTGTACCAGCTGAAAGCCCATGGAGCCTCCCCCTTACTGGGCAGTTCTCTGATGGGCATCATGCATCTCAGGTAGGGTAAATATGTTCGATGTTATTCCACAATGGTTTGGTGAGACGGATGGGACCAAGGGAGTGAACAGCCTTTCTTGTAGTGCACTTGAGGCCTGTTCTGGTAGGACCATTCACAGAGAGAGTTAATGTTCAACTTCTTTTCAGCCTTGATGATATATCTGATCCTTTGAATAAAGAGCAGCTCTGAGGATGGGGAAATAGGAGGATGGAAAAATGCCTGTTTACAGCTTATTAAAAAATAAATCTTTAAAATATACATTGTGGGTACTTACAGATTTGAACCAGTCACCAAGATGTGAAAGGCTTTTTAGTTCCTTGCCAATTCCACAAGCAATCCAGATGTGATCTTATTCACTTACTTTAACCAAATGTTTTAATATCTAAAGCAGTATACAGTACATTTTACCCTGTTTTAAGTTGTCTGATGTTAATGAAAAGATGTGAACACCATTCCAGGCAACAGTTTAGCAATTTTAAATATATTTATGCTATAAATTGTTATATGTTACATTTTAGAAATATCTATGTTGTGGATTTGCTGAAATAATGACTTAATGGAAATCAAGGTTCACATAATTATATTTGTATTTTAGTTAATCAGTTTAGCACTGTCTGTAGGGGCAACCTTTATCTTTTAATTGTAAACTAACGTAGAGGAAAAATAAATCTTCTGTAACTAACAAGACATCAGTGACAGAAGTATGTTTGTTCTTACAGATGTCTATTCTCTTGAAATGATTCTCCTGAATGATTTAAATCTAAATTTTTTTTATGACTATGAGTTTTAAAAATTGAAAAGACAGAGAGAATTAATGTGGCTGTAGCTGAAAGAAATAAATTAAGTTTGGATTTTAAAAGAAACTACAGTTAGAAATGAATCATGATCCTAATTTCTGTGAAGTTTTAGATTCTTAGTTAACTATCTCCCAGAAACAAGTTAGACATTACAATATATTCATGGATGCATACATACAACATAATGACTTAGTGATGGTAGCTTAGGAAGATTCCCCCCGCCATGGTTCAGGAGCAAGTAGGTAATCTCGACATTGAAATGTAGAAAATTCTGATACTGAGGGAAATGAAGATTGTTGTCAGGCAGCATGTACACTGTTTTTTGTGTATATGGCACCCTGGGGAGCAGAGCTGCAGGGTACTCTGAAAACCAAGTTGCTGAAAAAAGAATTCCCACTCCTGATACGCAAATTCTCATTTGTGTGAAAGCACATGCATGGCTATTGTGGGAAAGAAATCTACCCCGCAAGAGTATGTTTTCCACTATAATAACAAATTTTTAGGATTTGTAGCACCTACTTTTAAAGCCAATTGCATTAGTCACTTCCAGAGTCTATATAGATGTATTTAAATTATCCATGGGCAGATACTAGACTCAAGCAGCATAGCATGAAAGCCAAGGACAGAGAGCACAGCAAGTGGCGTGGAGAGCTAGTTAATCAACTTTACTGGACCTTAGTCGGTTGTGGTATTCCTGTTCTGAATAGAAATGTGCAAAAGCATAGATGATAGAGATACCGTAATAGCTCTGGATGGAGTTAGCCTAGGTCTCACCAAGCTGTTTAGCCTGGATTTACCATGGTTCTGCAAGAGCCAGCATGACACTGGAATGCCAGCAAAGGCTTGTGAGCTTGTAGCTAAAGGAATGGAGTCCAATATAGCTATGTTTGGGTTCAGTTGTGGTCTACCATCTGTACTCGTAACCTATTGTATGAAGTATGAGAAGTTGGAAAGACAACAGAAATACATGTGTAACTGAAGACTAACGCAATTCAGATAAGATTGGCCCCAGCTGAGACTGGGAGAATTAAGTAATTTAGCAATAGTGTGTGCTGGTAGTAGCCCTTTTTACATCATAATCGTATGACTCAGCCTTGACCTTCTTTCTATCTGCTGTGCTCTGAGAATTCACATCAAAATAACTTAGCAGAGGGGCTTGGTGTTTCTTTGCAAGGTTCTT
Organism: Phaenicophaeus curvirostris; assembly: GCF_032191515.1. Taxonomy (NCBI): domain Eukaryota; kingdom Metazoa; phylum Chordata; class Aves; order Cuculiformes; family Cuculidae; genus Phaenicophaeus; species Phaenicophaeus curvirostris. The sequence goes on from NC_091396.1 coordinate 11,590,658, forward strand.
CAGTGAAAAACGCAAATTCCCATATGTAATAACACCATATTATAGCATAGAGGATTTTTTTAGAGTTGATATTGTTGACCTTTAATGCCATTAGAAAACAAGAGGACAATTAGAGATTGCTGAGCCACAGCACATGTGGAGGAGAGGGCAAATATTTGACCTTGCCCAGGTCAAATGTGGATGGCATGCAGAGAGGGAAAACCACATTTAGTAGGTAGGGCAGTGCACTCTGCCCAGTCCTTTGAATGCTGGCTTCTCTGGAAGAAAAATGACCATCCATCAGATGGAAATGTCCAGCAGATTGTAGTTGGGTTAGATTGGGGTAGTTGTCACACATTGCAGTGGGACCTTCTTGTGTTTTAGTGGTTTCTAACCTTCTGTACAGCCATGAGCCTCATGTCCTGTGATGAAAGATTCTGAATTGGATTACTTTTCACTGAGTATTTGTGCTAGCACGGTGGAGTCCCCAGCACCATCCAAAATAATCTGTTATTATACAGATTATAATAAATAACTCCATTGGATATTGTAGTCTCCTGAAGTAATTGTCACATCCCAGTGTAGGCTCCTTTTCTGCAGTATGTGGCAGACAGTACAGGCAGTATTGTGGATTATTACTTATACTGTCTCTCCCAAGGCCTCTGGTTATTTTCTGCTGCTGCATCTGGGTGCTCTGCTGTTTACCAACTTCATGTGCATCTGTTAGCCTGTAACATATCTACGTTGCAAACTAACAGATAACTCTAATGAGCTTGGAGGAGGGCAACGTTGCCCTTGCTGTGTACAGAAACAGGATAATATGTCTGTGTTAGTTTGAATTCTGTTGTGCTTGCTACTTTAAGTAGGGAAGGCAGTAACCACAAAGCTTGTTGTGACTGAATGTTGAACAAGCTTACACAGAAATACATTATTAAAACTTAAGTTGTTTAGAGATCCCAAAGCTGTGTACCAAATTTCCTCTCTAGTGGGTGACCTTAGGATTCTACTTGGTTGGGTTGTAAATTTGTTGTTGCCTGATCCAGTGTGCTGAAGAACATGTGGGAAAGGGAGATAACATTCTTCTTTGATTATGTGATGAGAGGGTTAGAGGCAGTGGAAAAAGAGGTGTGCAGCACGACCCCAGCAAAGGAATTGTTCTGCAGATTTTCTCCTGCATAGCCTGTGTGATATGAGAGAGCTGACCAGTAGATGTAAAGCAACTCTTTCAGTCAGTTTAACTGCAGTCAGCCAAACTTCTTTTGCACTGGTAAAAAGAATATTTGAATGAAAATGCAAAGGCAGGAAGGGTGGAGGTGGAGAAGAAGCATTTAAAGCTCAGATGTTTTTTATTCTTTGGAGATTGCTTAATAGTGTGGTATAGCATTTGGCTTGTAGCAGGTTTGCCCTTTTGCTAGCTGAGTCACTGCTCTTTGGCATCTAGACAAGTGCAGAGATGTCCTGTTCCCTGTGCAGAGAAAGGCTTTGGCCATTTTGTAAGTACTTCTTGTCCCAAACAGTTCACCAGTCCCAAACTGTATGACTTTGGAGGTCAAGTCGCCAAGAAAAAATGGTAGAAGCTCTGAAGAACAAGAGAATTATGTTCGTGATAAAGTGGGCACAAACAGAGCAGGCAGGATATGCACTGGATACAAATATAACTACAAGGGAGAAAAATGAGGCATTTGCTGGCTGAGGAGAGTAATGCCTTTTAAGATAAGAGCTGTTTAGGTGCGTACACCTTGTCCAAAATGTCCATTAGTGTTACAGTGGTATGTGCAGTCCTGAATGTAGTATGCAAGATGTCAGACTTATATAAACCTTTGGCTTTTCCTTTATTAAAACTCACGTAAAGAAAAAAATGTGATCTCAAATTGTGAGGGTCAGGCTGGGCATTAGCATGTTAGCTCTGCTTCTCCCTAAAAGCCAGCTCCTACAGGCTTGCATTCCATAAGCATTTGCTTCCACATGTCTGTGAAACAGTTCTGTTTTGCTGGGCTTATGTTAGTTATGGATATGCCTCTATGCTCATTTCTGCCTGAGTTCTTTTGTTTCTGCTCATGAAAGATAGCATAAATATTGCATGTTGTATTTGATGTTTAAGAGAAATCCTCTAAAAAGAGCACAAACCCCTGGCACTTTACCTATTGTATTGTTTTGGACAAAATTCATAAAATTACGAAATCATTCATTCTTGTTAAACACCTGATTTTTAATTCTGTCGTATTTCCTGCTCACTTTTACTCCTCTCTCTACCTTTAATTCTTCATTTTCTTGTCTCACTTTTGCCTACCTTCAAACTGACTCACAGCAGCGGTGTGCACTGCCTGAGTGGCCACCCTCTGTGATTCTCATCTCCCCTTCGGTTTATCCTGTCTGAATGTATCTCCTCAAATGGCTGCTCTAGAAGTATTTAGTATCACTAGCAGGGACATCAAATCAGCTGCAACCTCTAAGCTGCTATAATAATCTAAGTTAATAATGATATACACTTACAGGTTTTGATCTTCCCTATTGTCTTCTTTAACCGAAAAATGATGTGATGCGGTAATCTCTGCATGCGCTCTCTCTCATTCGCTTTCCCTCAGTCTCTTACTGATGTGTCGTAACATGTGGATGTTCTTTCACTCAGTATCATTCACACTAATACATTCTCAGAATAATCCGTGGCATACATACTACTGAGAGAGGCTAACAATTTTTGGCCAAATAGCTGTACAGAATTCTTCTCATGTTCATCCAAAAATGAGTTTTATTGAGATCATCAACTCCCATCTTACTGCTTTTATCTTACTGCTTTTATTGCTTTATTCAGAGGAAGATCTTGGTTTTAAGTACCAAGAAAAAAATGGACCTTTATTATATAATTTTATAAACATTAATAGCTTTTATTAAAAGAAGTGGGGAATCAGTCTCATACAATTAAATCTATGCTCTAAGATGCTTAGGAGACCAATACTTAATCACTCTAGTTTTAGAGTCTTGGAACTTATTTGCATATTTATCAAGTTCCCTGCCTGTTACCTAATCTTTCCATGTTATAATTTTTTTGTTTGTCTTTAGGGATTTATGTCAGGAGAAAAAAAAGTTAGTTGTGTTTGCTTATGGCTATATAGTAATTCTGCATTTGAATTCCTCACATGGTTATATGCCTGCCTTTGCTCCCTTTTAATAGATAATGATGACCATGAAGAAATATTTCTAATTTGAAGCACAAGTACTATCTTACTGGCTGTAGTTCTGTTGTGAGAGGTCATAATCCTCAGAGAACAGGAAAAAAGTCCTTTTTAAATGTTGTTCAATGCCAGTCTTGTTAACATAGTTCAGATAACACTTAAAATACTGATAAGAGCAAAATGAACAATGAAGAATTATGAAAAAAAAGAAATTATAAACATAAGCAGTTGAGCTGGAATTCTTACACGACTCAGCTCTTCTGTATGAGTTTCAGTGCTCTTTATTTAATTTATGCCAGAGTAGGATTTTTTTTCCTCCCAGACATCTTGATCTTCCATTTGCAATTTTGGCTGATGACAAAATGTTACTGGATCTTGAAGAAGGTGTGGATCTGTTTCTGCTTGTTCTTCTAAGATATTCTTATTCCATTGGAACTAAGAGGCCTTCCTATATATGTCTGTAAACCAAACCAATACTTTCACCCTAAATGTGTTAGTAATATGCTTTATTGCACTCTGTGTTTTCAAAACAAAAAAAGAATGGAATAGATGGCGTAATTTAGTGATTAAAACAAAAAAAACTTGTTCTGTTGCCATTGTTGGCTGCCATAACGATGTGACTCTTGGTGAAATGTTCTCAAAAATTGCAGAAAATAATTATTTTTAATAATTTATATACATACTTGTATATAAATAGAGATGAGTTATATAAATATTTATATATAAATAGATATGAGTTATTAATACAGGAAATCACTCTTGCTTTGTTTTTCTTACTGCGTAGTTATGCTAAACTAATTTTAATGTGACTGGCTAAAATGTCTTATCACAATGCATGTATCTGAGAGGAATATAATTTTCCTGTGGACAAATATTTGAAAGAAGATTCATAATGTATGCTGTCCTCTATTTACCACAGTTATTCTTGAAATAGAACACTAGGAATTTCTCTAAATTTCTGGTTACCATGACAACTGTTACTTTAGTGTTATTAGCCCAATGTAATTTAGTGGAATAGGTTGCTAAAGGTAATTTTTAGCTACATTGGGATGATACTCGTTATTGGAATTCTAAACGTTATTTAGAATTGATGTTTAAAAACCACTTAGTTGTAATACTGAAATATTTTTTTTTTTAGCAAGAGCCTCACTTCGTGGAGGGGCAGGTTAAGGGGTCTTGTCCAAGGCCCCTGCATGAGTCTTGATGAAGAGCTGTCAATGAAACTTGTGTGTTGCTGGTTGCCACGCAACCGTTCAGTTCTAAGGGCTTAATGGTTTTAAGATTTTGATCCATGCGGTTTCCTACCTTTTTCCTCCTTCAGCATGTTTTTTACACATCTAACTGCACCCTTTCTCTGTAGCTATTTCTTTTTCATTCCTAGAATTATGGAATTTTATTCCTCATAAAAGTTGGCATCACATACCTATGAAACTACTCAAGTACTCTGCATTTTGTGCGTGATCTGAAATGTGTGGAGTTAATTCTGATTTGTTTAAATAAAAATAAAACACGCTATGAGAAACAATGTAGGCAGGAAAATGCATTCTTTGAAAACTATGCACATTGATAAAGAAGTGAGTTCAAGCTGGAAGTAAAGATGATAAATGGGTCTGAATGGAAAAAAGAAAACATGAACTTAATTTAAATATGTACCCTCATTGAAAACGAATCCATTTGAAAAGACTAAAGAAATTGGACACAACAGGAGCATAATTCTATTCTCTTGTTTTTTATGTAGTTATTTCTTAATGTATGGTGGAAGAAAAAAGGGAATCAGAAGACATTCACAACATTAAACATTTTGCTATTGTCTTGTACCTTGTGCAAGACAATGGAAAATCTTGTTCAATGTTACTTGATTTGAAAAGATGTAAATGAATGCAGGTAGGAAAAACACTACAAATAATTTTCTTTAAATGGATGGAATACATATCTTAAGCAGAAATTTTGTCTGAAATTTTCAGTTTATGTGTGGATTTTTGGTAGGGCAGCAGTAATTTGGGAGCTGTTTTTGTCATGGGGGACATTTTTGAAATATAGTTTGTCACTGATTTCTTACAGAAATATGTTTTACGTATATCTCAACCTTAGCCTAATTGATGGAAGAGAAAAAAAGCCCACCAGTTTTTAAGGACGCAACTTCTTTGAACAATTTTTGGTGTATTTTCATTCCCATTCAAAATACTTTCCAGAATCACTGTATTAGTTTTTTATCTGGTAGGTGACCTATCTTACTATTTTTGCTAGAGTTTCTTTTTTATCTTTGTACAGGGGTATGGCTGAGGATAGCAAACATTGCTAAGGCAGCTAAAAGGTATATTGAACCATTTTATATCTTTATGCATTTTGGCTGCAAGTGCATCACTAAAATAACAAACTTTGTAGGTTCTTTACAGGCTAATATTGAAAATTATTTCAATATATTTAAGCCTGTTAACTAGTTCATAGTCTGTTTGAAGCCCAGTTTTCAAAACCTGGATGAAATTTCAATTTTTACATCAAACAGAAATGTGCTAGCTTCATAAAGTTGTTCAGGAGACTAGAATTTTATTAGTATTTTCTCATTATGGCCATACAGAATTTTTACATCTAACTTGTGTACAAGAGAGATGACATCCATAAAGTAATATCCAGATTACATATGGAATGTTTTTGTCAATGCACAGGCATGCACACCGTGTGCCATGAACAGGCCTGTTCTTCAGGGAGCTGGATCTGTAATGGTCATAGCGTCTTTTAGAAAACTGTGAGGGTTAGTATTTAAAAATAATAGTGTGATCCTAAGTACTGGGTATCCCAGCTACTCTGAGCCTGCAATACATATGCTGAAAATCTTGCTTTCGGATGGCACGTCACCTAAGTGGCACCTAAAATTCACATTTGCAGAAGATTCACCTTGGATTTGACAGCACTGAGCCCAAGTCAATTTGTGCCTGCTTCACCTACTCAGCCATCTAGGCAATGTACTTGAGCAGCACTTTTAGCAATTGCTCACCACAGAAGATGACCTTTCTTAAATTCAGAGGTTAAAATACTCACTCTAGGGTGCAGGAGGCAGCTGTGGAGAACTATCTTTTCTCCTTAAGAAGATTTGAAAACTTATGTGTGGATATAGAGTTGGGACTGTTTAGCCTAGAGAAGAGGAAGCTCAGGGAGGATGTCATCAATGTACATAAATATGTGAAGAGAGGCTGCAAAGAGGACAGAGCCAGGGTCTTCTCAGTGACGCTGAGTGACAGGTGATGGGCACGAACTCAAACACAGCTGGCTCTGTCAGAATATCAGAAACCACTTTTTTTTTTTACTGCGAGGGTGACTCCGTGCTGGCATAACTTCCCCAGAGAGGCTGTAGAGTCTCTTTCCTTGGAACTACCCCAAAGCTGTCTGGATGGGGTCCTGTGCAGACAGGCCTAGGTGATGCTGCTTGAGCAGGGTTTGGACAGGGTGCCCTCCAGAGGTCCATTCTAACCTCAGCTGTTCTGTGCTTCTGTATTGCTTCTCAATAAAGTGCCCTGACACCTGATTTGCGGGCTCTGACACCTGATTTGCGGGCTCTGTGAAGGTGCCTTTATTCCTTCAGCCAAAATGGTACTTCTTAACTGAAAAGAGTAAATGTGAGTTTGCAAAAGGAAGAAAAAGTGATCACAAGAGATACTGTGGCATTATAATGTAGAAGATTGGGCATACCTGTAGAGTGGAGTCCAGGATTTAAAATACATAAATATCCATTGGAACAGGTACTGCAATACAAGTTGTTCCTCCAAGGAATTTGCCCTAAAGACAAGGCTAGAGAGACCTGGTATCACTCCAACTCTGTGTATGTTTAATTGCTCCACAGAAAGTGGAATTGCTTTGAAAAGGGGGACAGAAAATAGTCACACCAAGCAGGCAAATAGAAAGAAAGTAGAAAACTCTCTGAGGAGATCAGAGATTGAACTCATGCTCCTTCTGTCCTGGTTAAAGGTTTTAATTCCTGAACTATTGGCTAAAAGAGAAAGCCAGTGATGCCTTCCACTAGTTGTCTTCTGGAAGAAAAGACCGCTCCTCTTGCCTCTTGTTTTAGTGTTTTATTTTGAATAAAAACCTTACCACTAGAAAGGGCCTGTGGCTCCAATTAATTCAGAGGGCCCACAGTGTTTCATGGAAGTCGTGTTTCCTGTGCTGTATGTGTGCTTCTGAGCAGCAATGTACTTTAGAGGTTACATATCACTCTGCTGAAAGATGCAAAGTTTAGATTTTCTTTATGAATCTATTGATAAACCCTTCTTAGAAAATCTTGATGGCCAGAAAAACTTCCTGAAGCCAGTATGAATCCCGAATGCGCCTGCTTTTAAAGGCTAAGTATAAAAGATGTCCAAACATAAGGCTTTATGAGAAACTGATTTTCAAAGTAGTGAAATTTTATTACAAGTAATCTTTGATGAATTGGCGTTCACTTTAAAGAAAAAAATAAAAGGGAGGGGAGCCAATTGATGATAAATAACACAATGACACTTCACAAGCTGTTGTTACCTTTAATCTGCTGTCCAGTGGTACTCCAAAAAAAAAAAAAAAAATTGACATGCCTTTAGCTCTCTTGAAAGCTTAAAAAAAAACCTTTTCAGTCTAATGCTTAAAGCTGAAAGCACCTTTTGCAGTGAAAATAGGGGCTAACATACCAATAGAAACAGAAACTGATTTTGGAAATTAAGTTTTGTTATGTTGCCGAAAGATCAAGCCACAAGTAGGAATCTGTAAATACAAACACCATTTTAATTGCTTCTTATATTGATGCCATGGAACAAAAAGCTGTGGATCTCTGTGAAAAGGTTTCTTACTTGTTTCTGAAAGATGAATAAACTAGCTTAAGACTAAAACTGTTGTCATTCCTTTTTCAAGCCTGTTTTCTGTTTTACATGTCTATGTAATTATTTCTCATGATGACAGAGAAAAGTACCTACTATACTACATAATTTCTTCAGTATGATTTCCATCAGTTTGAAACTAATGACTGAGTTGAGAAAATTGGTTGACCAGCTGAATTTTGAATAGAATATGTACTTGAGTTTCTGGATGTCATGTCTTCTGTGCACTGAACTCTTTTCAGAGGCTTTAAAAACATACATGTAAGTTTATCATCTGGATTGAACTTATTTTTTGCACGAATTCCAACATGTTAAGAGGAATGTCTTTGAGATACTTCTCTGTATTTAATGACTATACAGATTAAAATGAAAAATAATAAAAAAGTGCTATTCTTTAAACTAAAGAACAAATTCAGTTAAGGAGTCATATTCAAGTGTGATTTAAAAATTCTGAATCCGTCCATCTTTTCTGTATGCCAAACATCAGGTGCTACTGATGCTTTCCTTGGCTTCCAGGAGCTCCTGGATGTAGTGACTCTAGATATGTTGAAAGCATATAGCCACTTCAGTGTTGTCAAGAGGCAGAGAAGTGCATTGACATCAATCAATTCCATCTATAGAACCTATCTAGAAATTATGCCTGGGTTAGCCTGTGGCCTAATTTCATCCTAAGAAATAGTTTCAGGTCTGAGAAAAAGTTAAAATTAACTGTTGTTCAGAAACTTTGAATTAAAATACTAAAAGTTTCAGAGAAAATCAATGATTACTTTTAGTTAATTGACCTGTGGCTTTATTAAAAAAGCAAACATTTTCCTGGCAGTTTAAGAGAAATTGGTAAAACGCCTTTCTATTCTTCGTAAGGTTACAAAATTTAAATCCTTTTTGAAATGAAGGAGGGAAAAAAACCCAAGAAAACATTAAGGAACTTAGAAATTGTGGGCAGTACTTCTGTACTGCTTTTTGCATAAGCAAATTTAGATGTGGCTAAAATATATATTTCTTAAAAAGCACAGAAAAATACACCAGGTTACGAGAGATTCTTCATTTTGATTAAATGTCTTTACTGAGCTCACAGATAAGTTTTCCATCCTTTTACCTGTTTTCCTGGCTACACTGTCTATCTTAGCTTTTGCAGCAGGATATTCTTTGGAGCCTGGACTTTTATCGTGCTATTATAGAGATGAGAAGGAATTCCCTACACTTGACTGAGACAGATGGTAGATTCTGTAGCAAAAATAAATTATATGGCTATTAAGAAGATGCTTTTCTAAGCAAGTGGCTAACTCTATTCTTGTCAGCGCTGTCCAGAAAGACATTGTGAACTGCTGTTGGACGTTGCATTTAAGCTAGAGTTTGTATTTCATTTGCAAACTAATTTTAAGTGGTTTGGGTCTTGGGAGGAAAAGTGAGCTCACTGTAGGATTTGGTTGCACAGGCAGAATCAGAATCAGGATATTGTTTTCAGGGATTCCTTTTTTAATTTAGTAATTTATCAGATTCTTGTCTATATGTGCTCTGAACAGGTACGGAGGCCTTCTGATCCATGCCAACAGAAGCTTTTTTCATCATTCTTGTGGCTGGGGATAGATTTCTCTGAAATAGTTTGTGTTGACATCATGACTTCCAACAGTTTACATCTCTTTTGTTTGTTTTTGTTCTTGTTTTTTTTTTTTTACCTTTTCCTTCAGGTGCAGAAACCTTACATTTCCTGACAGGCTTCCTGAGGTCAGCATTGTATTCATATTTGTTAACGAAGCTCTCTCGGTGATTCTACGCTCCATTCATTCAGCCATTGACCGGACTCCTGCTCATCTGTTGAAAGAGATTGTTTTAGTTGATGATAACAGTAATAATGGTAAGAGGTTTTGGTTCTCTTTTTTTTTTTTTCCCCCATAAAGGTTGGATCATACATGAGGAATCTCAGATTCTGGCTCCTCCTCATCCCAATGGCATTTCAAATATTGTCTGTATATTCTCTCTTCTTCATGCCACACTCTTGCAGGGCTATCTCCAAACAAGCGAAGCATGTTAAAAAGGGTGTATACAAAGACAGAATGCTCTTTCTATATGTTTGAAGTGTCTGCTAAGCAGAATTTTGAGTGTAAAATAGTTTAGAGACCTAAGAAGTTTTACACTTAGTACTTTAGAGTGCTTCCAAGATTATATGATTTCTGTGCTCTTCCCGTTTCTGTTGTATGATTGCATGAGCGTAGTCACTTTTTCTTTTGTATAGAAGATCTTTCTGTTTTTCTCAGACATCTTCTTTAGATTTTCATTTCTCATTTACTCATTGGTTTCCTCACTTTGCTGCTTTTCTACTCTATGTACTTAGATTTTCCTCCCCGTGATCCAAAGGACTGCACTGCCCAAGTCTGGTTGCTCAGTGTTTGCCTGGGTGTTTGTCAATGAAGCCATGCTGGGCATTATTTACAAGTCTTGTTTTATGGCAACTTTAGTGATGCAATTCTAGTAAGCACAGGATGCTGAATGTGAAGTAAAATTTTGCTCTGCTGGGGGGTTGATTTTGAATTCCTAAAATGCAAGTCAAAACTGAATTTATCCTGTTAAAGGAAAATGCCGAACAAAGGGCTTCTCTTATACTTGCCATCGTTACAGCTGTTATGTGATCCCTGTGGCTAGATCCTATGACTCAGTGCTGGTCGTAAATGTATCTTGGATTTGTACAGAGAAGAAACTGGGAAACAAGTAAATAAATTCCCCACCCCAGGCTAAGCACTTCATCATCTGCTCTTCTGCTGAGCATCAATGAAGGAAAAAGTAAAATCCTGACTATTGAAAGCACACACAAAGCCTAACAACTTAATGTAGGCTAGTGTCAAATCTAATTCCAGTTCCAGTGAATAATATTATGTTTAGAGTTACTTAAGGGTGACCAAACTTTTCTTGTTACATGTACTGATGTAACACTGTGTAGGTAAACTGGCATACAGGATTTATGAGTTGTTATTCTTAGTTTATGGCACAGTTTATGATGTAGCAATGCAACAAAGTAAACAGATCACATGAAATAGTAAAATGTGAGCAGAGTAATAAACAAAGCCAAAATCAACATGCACACACACAGACACATGCTTATATGTGATTCAGAAACATCATATGAACTGAGGTAGACTTTTGATTTGCTTCAGTGTTTAGTTCAGTCATTTGATATATGGTTTTACTGACACCCACATTGGCCTTGGGTTTTGCCGACCCCTTCATGCAATGCAGACAGTTTGATAGGGGAAAAAAAAATAAAATAAATACAACTTTGGTTGGTGGACTTGGTCGCTGGAATGCGTTGGTAGAAATTCATTCTTGCATCTTTCAAATAGGTGCAGTTTTTGTGATGCCAGAGGCTCATTGAATTTAAATGGCTATTGGTGCTGCAGGGCCCGAGGGCTCTCGGCATGGATCTGGTGACAAGGCAGCCACAGAAGAACAAGAAAAATTATCTGACTGAAAAAAGAGGTTTCTAGAATTATAGTCTGATTTTCTGTAATTTACAGGTAGTTACTCCAGGGGGCACATTCCAAGGCAATCTCAGAAATGTCAGTGTTTGTGAGAGCCTGTCATCACTGTGATGAGCTCACTGAAAAATTAACTTTGCGCTTTGCTTCATAGGCTTGTCAAAATTACTCTTTTTCACTGTTTCTTACCTGAAATAGATAAGAAATTGCAGAACCCCCACATAATCTTTCAGAAAGACCTGTTCAGCCAAATTTTGTGTTAGTACCAGTATTTGTACTGTACGGTATCGTATCTTTGTAGTTGTCTGTGCCTGTTATTCCAGCTTGTGTCTCTTACCCTCCAGTGCCTTCAAACCTTAGGTTCCTGTCCCCACACGGCAAGGAAATTAAGAAGGTAACCTTTAGTTTGGCTGTCTTGGCTTGGTGTTACACATCATCCTATACAAATCACACTGTGCAGAGTGATATTTAGTCTCCCAGAGAAACTGAACTCTCTCCAGGATTTTTTGCTACTCTTCTAACCCCTTCTCTGGCATCTTTTCCCTGCAGTAGTAAAATAGATTCCTACGGTTCTCTTTATCCCATAATGTATGCAGAAGACCTTGTACTAGGTATCCATTTGGAGAGGATGGGTGTTTGGTAGGAAAGGGAGTGATTGTAAAGGTGATTTATGGGCTTTTCTATTATTAGTTTAAATCCTGAAATATTTATTTTACAATTTACTTTTGCTTTTACAATATTCTGTCTTCAATGATTTTCTCCCTTCCAGCATCGCTACAACTAATCCTTTATATTTAGTGTCATTCTGTGGTTTTGTTAGTAGCTCTTTAGCTTGTGAGTGTTGCTGCTTGTGAAGTAAGTGGGTTACTCTGGATTTCCCTGTAACGTTACCTGAGGGAGCAAAAGCTTGCCTTGTGCTTGCATCTAGCTCCAGGCTCTGCTTCACGAAGAAACCTGTCAGAATCCTAATTGTAAGTCCTATGTTTACTTGTAGGCAATCACTGGGGATGACAACTTTTATAACTTAATGTAAGACTTCTTTTTTTCTGTGATGCCACAGCCGTGGATTTCACAGGCAAGAAACATTGCATTGTGGGAAGTGACTGGAAAGAAAAAGTGAGAGCAGAGATCAGACAAAGTGCAGATGAAGATGTTTTTTTATTTTGAGTCTCTTGCACTGTTTGATTGGATTCACATAACATAGTGGTTTAAAATAAAAGCAGATACAATGATTGACACTAGAGAAGGGCGCCAAATTTTTCTGCTTCTGAGAGGAAGCAATATACTGCTAAACTGGTATAAATTCTTGCTGTGGGCCAAAATCTAAATCTAGTAATGAATGTCTTGAGTTCTTCCCTGAATTCACTAAACCTCTCTTTCAGAAAAGAGCAGTGGAAGAGCTAGTTGCTTTTTAAAATTCCAGAAAGCTGCTTTCAGAAACCATATATTCAAGCGTACAGCCAGACCCTGTACCTTTCTCTTGAACAATATAAGCTATAATATTTTATTTCATGCACTGCAGGGTATGTCAAGCAAATTGTCTATGACTTTCTCTAAACCTCAGTGCAGTTTTTCAAGTTCCTGATTACATTCAGGAAAATCCAATTAATCTCTTTGTGAAGTTTCCCTTTCTTAAAATAAATTTTTCAAGTTAGGAAGCTGTGAAAATTCCAGTGTGTGCCATCTCAAAGCAGAAAATAGATTTAAAAGGTCCCCAAATTTTGTTCCTTTATTTTAATAGAGCCATTTGTATGGTTTAATCTGTTTTTTTTTACTATACAATCTTTTCTGGTGGAATTCTGATAAGCATAGCACTAAGGTGTTTCATACATGCTGTTTGGTATATTAGCATTAAAATTTGATTTAACTGAAGGTTAAAAGAAGCGCGTTTCAGTGACTGCATGTTGTATAGTGAGAACAAAAGATCTATTAAAAAAACCCAAACCATGTATTGGTGTTGTTCATTTGGATCTCATTCAGGTCTCAGTCACATTGGTGTGAAATAAAACAACGTCATTGATTACAGGTATTTGGCTGTAGTTTTAAGTGCAATATGTCAGATGAGAATTTTTCCCATTCTGCTCAGGAACACTGTTTGCCTTTCAGAGATAATATTTACTCACTAGTTTATAACTGGGCAGTAAAAAAATGCATTCATTTTTGCCTTCAGAAGTAGCATCCAGCTGACTCAATGCATTTGAGGAGAGGGATTTGCAGAGAGGAGGCTTTAAAAAACTTTTAGGTGTCTACACCCATGACTACTAGTAGTTTATTAAACCTCAGAAATGTATTTAGAAAAGTCATGGCCTGAGCTGGAGACCACTGGAATGTTTTATTCATTCTCTGTCTTGTTGCATCCTGCCCTATGGGGACAGGGTTGTGACCATCTGTGCCACTGGAGTCCAGTCTTAACTTTTTGCTGTCATTAAGCCCCACTGCATTAGGAAGTAGGTCTTGAAGATATTTTAAGATGATTTGAAATCTCTCTAAAAAACTCATTGTGGGCCATGATGTGTTCAGCTTCATGGGGAGACAGTATGCATTAATAAGTCCAGAGTATGCCTTACAACGTTTTATATTATAGCAATAATTATCATTCTCTATGACATTTTTTCATGTTAAAGTTAATAATAAATATTACTGTAGGGGGTCAGATTTCAGAAGGCTTTTCCCTTTTTCTTTTAATCATTAGTTATGAATGAAATATTCTAACATTCTCAGTTAAACAATTCTCATTCTTTGTCCTGAGATTTCCATGAATACAACTATTGAATTGCAGTAATAATGCTGGCTATCACAGGATACTAATTTTATGACTTGCAGCGTCCGAGAGAGTTAGCACAGAGTGGTAGAAGGTGGTCAGATGCAACTGTATCACCTTTGAGAGATTTACAACATTGTCCTCAAAACACTGAATAAAAAGAAGCTTTTAAAAAAGAGCTTTTAGTTAGAAGGGTATATTTCTTCTTTTATTATTTTTAAGAGATATTTGGGAATAGAAGATTGTCTCTTCTTTTTTCCTTTACAAAAGCAGCGGTGAATAAATCATGAAAGTCCTGTTCAAATGCATGCTGGATTTCATGTTACAGCATAATTTGAAAGTGGCTTACTTGTAGACCAGACAACTCTGAATGTTGAGTTTTAAAATCTATTAATAACATTTTCCTAAGGAGAACTTCAGAACTTACTGTCCTTCTGTTTGACTTGTTCTTTTCTTACCTCAATGGCAGCAAAATTCAAGGTCAAATAAAACCATGAAGAAAAAGCCAAACTATTCAAACCTGCATTTGCTTTTGGGCCATGATTTATTGTGAAGGTTCTACTTTATCTGTGTAGATTCACTCCCTCCATTAGTTAACAATCTTGATGCTGGAATCATTGCACAATCTTTACACAAGTAAACTTTCAGTAATTTGGCTGAGATTTACATGAAAAAGGTCTGTGCAATGCTTAGTTAGAAATCAGGTGCTAAAAAAGCCAGTATTTTATGTATAAAACAGGAAATCTGTCTCCATTGTAGATTTGAGAACAACTTCAGCTGTTGTTAGACATTATGCATTTTGCTCGCATCGTGTAACATTTAGCCCTGAAACTTGAATAAATGAAGACAGTTCTTTGAGCATATGTTTACTGCTATATGCTCTGTGCTGATGCTAGGACTGCAGTGAGGTATGTCTTGCCTTGTGTGCCAGCTACTGTGGATGCATCTGAAAATATGTCAGAAGAAAATAACCAGAAGCAAAATTTGGTCTGTTAGCCATCTGTTTCAGCAGTCGGCAGAAGTTAGCAGAATGAGGGATGTTGTTCTTATTCTAAGGTGTGAAAGAGAGGAGTATGTGGATACTTTGGTTCATGTCCCAGTAATGACTGGCTGTGTAGCTCAGAACTCTTGTGGAAAAAATTAAGAACCACTTATGTAAATAGGCTATGAGAATACAGACAGTGGGTTCTAAAGATGATGTCCTAGAGTGGCTGCAAACTGTTTTCTCCTCTTACTTGTCAGTCCTTGTGATGGTGTATTTAATTCCTGCTTTAAAGGGAAGAGGCTGTGGAGTAGGATATCAAAAGGAAATGAGCAACAGAGCAGTAGATAGACACTGTCAATGAAGAAGGCTACCTGTCCTCTTTTGCTTTGATATACCACTCTTCACACCTTTTCCTTCACCTGTGTTGTTTCTTTCTTTTTTTTTATATGGGGGTGGTCTATATCCTTGACCTCAATTCCCTCAGTTCACTTTCCTTTTCCTAATTCTACCCTGGCAGTCTGCTCATGCCCATTCCGTACACCTTGTCCTTGTTCATATGAGCTTGTGTTCTTCAGTCAGGGTCTCCATTTTCCCTGTTCTCAAATTTCAGTGTACCTGCTCCTCTTATCTTATCCCTATCTCCTCCACCCCAGTATTTACTACTTTTTCTCACAAACTGCACTCTTCCACTTTTCCCATCTCAACATGCGACTGGCCGTGGCATTTTTACTCCAGTAATTGAACTCCTGCCTGACTCATCCCTCCTTCCTTTCCTTCTCCCTCCAGCAATATTCTGTTCCTTTCTTTGTGTGATATTTTTATCATTCTCTCATTCTCTTCTTTTTTGTCTGTGACTCCTCCTTTACAGCAATGTTTTTCCATTTTCTTTCATTTGAAAACAATTGCATTGTATTCTTTTAGAACAATATTCCTAACTCTCCCATTTCTGAGCTCCATACTGCGTTATACTCACATGTTGACTTGCATTCTGTCACATGTAGGGACAGAGATAGCACCCGTTGCTGAAGGCAAGACTGGTGTTTGTAGCATTGTAATTATAGTTGTATGAAAGGTGTTTGATAACCAGCATGCAGTTTGCTTTGTTTATAATGGGAAGTGTCACATTTTCCATTCCTTATAACTGATGTGGAAGGTCCTTATCCTTCATTTTCTGGAAGCTTAGGAAAGCTCCAGTGCTGTGAGAGTGAGGTGAGGCTGCAGGACCACTGCAGCTAAGTGTGGCATTTCCAGTACATCCTAGAGAACTCGCACATCTGTTGGACCATTTGCCTCTGTGGAAGCTTGTGCTCAGCAGGTCTTTGGAGTGACAAAGTAACCTTTCAAAAGAATAGTTATTTTAATCATCTGCAATATAACATAATTGGATCTGGTTGGAAAAGCAAAATGTGTGTGCAAGCTGATAGCATAACCTCTGTCCACATCAGGGATCATCAGAGGGCAGCAGAGCTTTTATTGCAGTCTCCTGACATCAGAGGTTTTGATTCAAATGTCCATTTAATATTGTGAACTGAATCCTCCCTAGCCAGCAGTGGTTGAAAGTTAATATGTAGTCATCTTATTCTATCCACAAGGTAATTTAACTCATTCAGTCCTAATACTCTTGCAGTGTTGCAGCCTAATAGTAGCTTTCTCTATATCTCATTCAGTATAGCAAGTGCAAGTGGCCGTTTCTAAAACCAGCATTTTCCATACTTATAGTTTAATGTAGGCAGCAAAATAGAGAAAATTATATTTTATTCAACTCCAAACCTTATCATGAGATTTTTTATTTTTTCCTAATAAGACAAACCTATTGCCATTAAACTAAGCTTTAAGTCTGGAATAACAACGTATCTTATTTCAGCATGGGGGAACTAATTTTAGTGTTGTCTCAGTGGTATGTACATGGCATATTTAGTCCTAATGGAAGGTAGTAAAGTGGAGTATCTGAACCACAGTATAGGAAATGCTGAAAAACTGGAGCTCAGAAACAAAATCTAGGGATGATTTCAGCTTCAGCTTTACATTTTTCTTAATCTTCTCTTTTTTTCACATAGCAAATGAAACTGAAAGGTCTACCAGCACTTTTTCACTGTGGTTTTGTTTTACCTTGAATACAGTGTGCCAATTCATACTGTGGATCTATTTCGCATGTGCAGCGTACCCTAAATATCAAGTAACACAATGCACAGTGAATGTTTTCTTCAAACATGGGTCTTTTCTGCCATCCTCTAATGAAACAAGCTTCAGTGTGAGCACAGTCGTATGTGCTCTCAGTTTTCTGATCATATTAAAGCTCAATACAGACAATTCAGCTGAAGTTTCTAAGTGATGACAAATAGCTGCACTTTGCATTTGGAATCCTTTGGAAGAAAGATTTTGGGGCAAGTTATAGGAAATAGCATCACCTGTGTCGGGTGTGATTCAGAAACCATATCTGGGCCACAGTGTTAAAGGTTGCAGTCAATAAGAACAGACTAGTTTTAAGCTCTTATGTTAGCAATGAGGAATTCACCATGTGTACACTGGAAGCGCTATGGACTGGTGGCGTGACATCCTGACTGTGAAAATGCTGGTGTATAAATGCTGCCTCGGTCCACTTCTCAATATTGTCACTGTGATTTTAGCAGTAAAATTAGTTCCAAGAGATCTCTGAGAAATTCCTTGATTGAAAGAATTTGGGTTTTCAACATTTTTACCCCCCTCTCATGTTTGTTGGGATTATTTTGCCTTCAAGAATGCTTGAAGAGTTTCTGTTGATAATGTTCTCAAGCACATCTCACTGAATTTAAGTAGCAGCCATATGCGTAGGTCTGGAGCAATGGCAGACAGTCAGAGAGAAGTGCTGATATCTGTTGGTGTCAGTAAGGTAACTCTTTTTTTCAGAGATTATTTCCTTTTGGCACTTTTTCCTGTAAAAGTATCCAGAGATCTTGCATCCAGTAGAATTTGTATTTGATTTATACTAGTAATGTAAGCTGTTAAGAGCCTGAATGATGTTTTGAAGGAGTGTTTTTTCTCTTTCCTTATTGAGAGAATGGTACTTACAATTGCAAGAGTTTGATGGGGGGTGGGGAAAATACTCTGTAGTGTTAGGCAAAGGAATTAAAAGATTGTATCCTATGTAAAGTAAGAAATACAAATTGCCTTTTAAATGAACTTCATTAAATTTTACCTTTCCTTGGTAACCCAAGCATGCTTTTCTAAAAAAATCCCCAAAAATTAAAAGAAACCAACTTCAATAAAATTAATACTGAGTTCTTAACTTAAACTGTTGGTAAAACTTCTTCTCAGAGCTGGTAATTTGAAACACTTCAACTTCTTTGTGATAAAATCTGAAAAGTCTTAATATGCTGAAGGTTCCAAGACATGGTAAGAGATTTGTCTAAGGAAGTGTTTAAGGGTGTTTGAGTAAATCACCAAAAGATAAAAATCGGCAAAAATATGTGAATAAATTACAGACTATTTTACGTTCACCCAGCAGGCATACAGAAAGCCACATATGTAGGCATTGTTAGACGTTTTAAAGACATTGTGGAACGTACTGTAAGTCCTGAGTTCAATCACAGAGCCTTTTATCAAAGAATATTTGAATTCTTGTTGTGAACAAAAAAGTCAGTTCATGTTGATGTGAGTCAATTCATCTACTTTTTCTGTAGATATGCTTGGCATTTATTTTTTTAAAGTGTTCTCCAAGTATCTTGGATGACCAGACTTTAAATTACTTAACTAACAGTGAATAAGTGAAGTCATTTGTGGGACCACTACTCAAATGGTGTTCCTTTTGCATTGGAAAAATAACATATTTTAAGTAAAATGCTTCAAGTAGCAGCCTGGGAAGTGTTGGAGAAGCACTGTTTAAAACTTTATGGAAACTTTGCTGAAAGTGGACATAATAGCTAAAATTTCCATTTACAGTGTTGGAATTAACATGGGAAAAAATGAAGACATAAAGAGTAGGCTGTGAGGGAGTAAAAATTCTGCTTGTTTTTCCTCACTCAATGTATTTGCAAAAGATGTTTTGTTTTTCTTGGGCCTCCATAAACAGAGTCCTTGTTAACACCACTTGGAGGTCTGGTTTGAGAGTCTGGGTAGAGAGTAATATAGATGCGACTCCATATGAAAGGAGATACAGTTATATACTAAAAATTTGCCCTTCGCATTTTTTATGATTCCTGCAAATGCTTAGAAGCTTGATAGTTTTTTGAGTCAGTTCTGCACCATGCTTCATCCAGGACAGGGCTAATCTTGCTCTTCTGGCAGTCTGATAGGCAAAGACTTTGGACAGGGGACCTGTATGGAGCTGTATTCCTCATTAGCCTCCTCTGTGGCATTTTGCTATGGAATTTGCAAATAAACTGATGACTTGTTTTTTTTTAATATTAGTTTCCCTTGAAGTGTAATCTGAAAGGAATGGTAGATGCTCCAAAGCTTTCTCACAGATGTTTTTGATGCCAATTCAAAGGACAATTTGCCTTTCATTAAATTTAACAGGGTTTGTCTGTACCGCAGCGTAAACTCTCCAATACATGATTTAGAATCGTCATGAATGCTAAGTAATATGGTGGGGTGAATCGTTGTTGTTTTCATTTGGCAGCAGAGAAAATCTTGATGGAATTGCTAAGTGCTCTCACTTCTCTCAAGATAGCTTTACTGTCATCCACTGCATTGTTCGTTTGCTCCTGACACGCTTCTTTGGCCTAATGCCTATCTAATCATTGTTTAATGTTTCAAAAGCTGCCATCTTCTATTTGAGGCAGTATTTTCAAGCGGTACAAATACTAGCAGATTTGCATGCAGTAGAAACAATTGGAAAAATAAAGTGAAAAAAAAAAAAACAACCCAAAATTTAGATTCAAACAATATTATTGGTTTATGAAGCTGAAAGAAATACCCAATACCTAATCAAATTATGGTGAAGGTTTAGCAAGCTTAAAGATATTTCTGTGGCTAAATATATTGCCTATAAGTTTTACGTGCTATGAAATGATTATTCCTCCTGACCTGTTGCCTCTAATCTCAATCTCTGCTCATGTGCACGAAGTGGAAAGAGAACAACAAGGTCTAAAATGGAAAAAAAGTTGTCAACTCATTTGCTAGCAAATAAACAAGTTGACAACTCCTGTGCCAGCAAATAAACAATGATTTCCATTTTTTATTACCATGAACCATATTACCATGAATGAAGTTCAATGCCGGTGCTTGAAAAACATACTTCAATCCCCATGTCAAATAAGTGACTATGATTCCCTGCCTTGTCATGTTATTACTAATGTTTGAGCAACAGGTTTAAAACATTTACCTGTAGCCTGCTTATTATTGTGAAATGTCTAAGATTGTTTTTAGTGATATTTTTGCCCTTGAAACTTTTTGGTGCCTTTTACGATCAGTTTTAAACATTCCCTTGAAACTGTCTAGCACTGAGTATGGTTTTGTGCTCTCTCATCAGATATCTCACAGTTTCCAATGGAATATTTCTTCTCTTTACTCTTTTCCCACTGATACAAAGCTTAAGGAATAGTGTGGCAAAAGTATTGTGACTCTCTGTGTGGTTTATATATCACGCACAGGATCTTGTGTGTCGAGATTAGACCTGACGTAAACCAAAATATATTTCACAAAAAGTGTTAATTTTTATTAATGCTTTCTTTTTTTTTTTTTTCTGCATAGTTTTGTATAGAAGGGAATGAACTGAAGCAGGATGTTTCCAGGATGGATTCTTGCTCAGACCATCGAATTGTCATCTCTGGGAAAACACTGTCTCAGATTTGGGAAGCTGGAGGACTGCTAGACATTGAAGGTTCCCATTCAGCTAGGAATAAATCTTATGGCATCTCAACTTGGACCATTATTCCAATGTTAGAAAAGAGATTTGAGGAAAGCTTCACCAGAAACTGATCAGATAGCTTAGGAATTCATAGTTGCTTGTCAGGATCTCTGATAAATGGGAGATAACTGAGAGAGAGAAGGAAGAAAGTAGAAGGAATGCAACATGATTTCATGTCAGAGGGAAGTGATTTAGCTCTAATATAGCCAAGAAAAAAAGGCAGGCTGTGTAAGAGGAAGGGAGATTTTTATGATTAAGAAACAGAGCCTTGTCCGGAATTCCATTCTCGTGGGGAGCACAGAGACTACCTAAGGGCAGGAAAAACACTGTCAAGGTTATTTTTCTTTTTCTTTTTTTTTTTTTTAATAGATCTACACACTGCTAGAGCTATCTGAAGTTAGTAGTGTCTGACTTGAAATTCTCATCTAGTCTGTCTCTGCTTCAGCAGTTGTGTTTTCCAGAAGAGAACAGCGGGGAATAATGAAGTTACAGGAAACCTCATTGGCTAGGTAAAAAGAGCATCATCACAGGTGGACATAGGTGGCCTTCCAGGAAAATGGTCACATAGATCATAGGAAGAGAATCATGTCAGATGAAATAAGAGAATTTGTACTTCATTTTCTATCATACAAGGCTGAAAAGATCAGTTGTTATACAGTGATTCAGCAGTACTTTACAAGTTGCCTGATATTCAGTTGACCCTGAAATGTAGCAGTATTTTATGCAACTCTAACTAAACTTTCACTGATCCACTCATCTTGACTTCACATATGAAATCTGAATGAGTGGCTCTATTATTGTATGCCCCAGTGGAAGCTCTGGGAAGAGTTTTATGGCAGGAAAGATTGGTAGTTCGTATCCTTGAAAATACATTGAGCATGTGAATTACTTGATGGTTCTCTCTTACATTGTCCTAAAACAGCCTGGAACACTCTACAAAGCATCAGGCATCATGCAGGCATGAGCACTTCAGCAGAAGTCAGATCAGTAAATCCAGTTTAAGGCAGTCAAAATTACCATTTCACTGCACACTGTAGAATTGGGTTTTCATTTAGTTTTGCAGATATGCATTCATAGTCCCTGAGGTGAGAACAGTACAATAACTATAGTGTTCAAGCCTTCATCACAAGCAGCACTTTTTAAGTTGTGATGTGATGCCTTTCTCAGAATGATGCTGAGATTAAATTAGGCGTGATATCAAATCTGAAGAACAAGATTAGATAAATGAAAACTCTCAATTGAAAATTATTCTTAAAAATGGTAGCGGGAAAAAGATGATATTTCTTTACTTAAAAAGTTATGGGGTTTTTTTACTTTTTTTTTATTTTTGTACTGTAGGAAGAGCTTTTTTTCCCCTTTACTTGTGTCAGCACTACACCCTTACCAAATATCTAAAGCTTTTGGGTTTTAGTTTAAAGGGCTGATCTTGAAAGGTGACTGCCTCCTAGGACTTCCTTTTTCATTAATAGGTTGCGTTCTACAGTAGGTTCTTTCTTGTGACATAGAAAAATATTATCCATAAAGTCGTATAACTAGTCCAGAGAGTGTTACCACAAAATGATGGAAATCCAGTCTTTCAGTGATGTTAGGTCAGTATAGAAGTTCACATATTGGAGTCTCTCAAATTAGAAATGGTTCATCATTAAAATAAAGGATTGTCTTCCCAAATGGATGTAACTGGGACGTTTGTAATCCTGTCAGTTCTTAACCGATATTTCAGCTCCTTGGAGCTTCTGTCTGAAGAACTGGCCTATGGAGACTATGAGGGAGATGAGTACAAAACTAAGCCTCACTGACTTTCAGAGATATGTAATTCTGACTGCTCGCTCAGCATAGGTTAGCCATGTCGAGTATTTGTTCTTTTTAGCACCCATTTAACAAGGCACAGAAAATCTTATGTCAGGGGTCTTTTAAAGTACCTGAAAAGAAAAACCTCAGGGGATGTGAGTTAAGAAAATGGTCTGTTAAATGAACCTTCACTTTGTGACCCTAAGCTGGGAACGCTGAGAGAGATGACTTAGTTACAGTAAAATGGAGAAAAAGGTCTAATCAGCTCTCCTTATGCTGGAAAGCACCCTAGAAAAATATGCCTGTTGCATCAGAATATATCAAACTGAGTTTAATCAACTGTGGATTACTGCACAATAGCTCAATCAACTTTAGGTCAGGAAGAAAGAAAGTAAAGGAATTATTTAGCAGAACAGTAAAAGATGTATGTTCAGTAGTTCATTTGCCTTCCTGGGCCTGGATTATCAAAAGTACCAAAGTAACATGAAAAACAGCAGCGTGTGATTTATGTGTCTCACACAGGTTCTTATGTACTGAGACTTAGCCCTGATATATGACAAAACATATTTCACAAGTTGCATTAATTTTTATGGTGCTGCAGTGTACACACCCCTTGGTTTGGAGTTTGCGTGGGGTGTTTTCTTGAAAAACAAAGTTCTCTGGATGGACCATCCTCTGCTGCACTGCAGCTCCATAAAAGACTTTCCTCTTTTTATTAGAGCAGTAATGGAAGTGATTCATTTAATCCAGAACATTGATCACAATCTATAACAAATATAGGCTGAGTTAGCAGGTCTCTATGCTGCAGATGGATTTTATTTCAAGTAAGTTTCAGTCCACATACAGAAACTTAATTATATCAGGTTACTTTGATTAACAGAGCCAAGTTTTCTGCTGGTTTAACTTCACCTACCTACCCATCTCCAGTTGAACTAAGGGGATTTCTGATTCTGGTAATTTTCAAAGGTTCCTATCAGTGTGAAAACTGCATTTCTCTGTGCTATATGTACCCATTACAGTAGGATTCCTGTAATTTATACAACTGGTGGTGATAGGAGAGAATTGTTTTCCCTGCTTTTGGATTTTTTTAAAGTTTGATATCACTTTCAGTATCATGTAGTTAGCTGTGCAGTTATGTGTTCAGTAGTTTCCTGATTAAAAACAGGCCCATAAAAACATCAGTAAGTATAAAATAAAAATGTTCCTATTTTTTAAGGGATTCTTTTAGAAATGGAAGGGCATTCTTTGTGAGTTTTGGATAATATGCTTAAAGATAGCGTTGAAATTGAGGGGTAAACTCTGCCTGCATTATCCTATTAGCAGCAGAACCCTTGTTGACATAAGCTTCAGCCCAAGGGCTCAATAGCATCCCACAAGGGGCTCGTCTAGTGACAGCTGAGAAACACACAATTTGTATAGAATAAATCGCCAGTTTTGGAGGAGTATTGGACAATTCTTGGCCTGGCACTTCATTTCTAAAAAGTCCACTAGAGGTACTGTACACTAATCCCCAGAATACTCGTTTAGCTGCCTATCAGTTCTGTAGTTCTTTGGTAGCATGGCCTGTGCTCAGTCTGGTATTCTGGGAAAAATCAGCCAGATTTTTCTGTAAATATTCTACAAAATGTACTTTGATACAATTCTAATTCCACCTGTTCATCTCCCTTAGGAGACAAAAATTTACTTTATTTTTGTAGTGAGTGAGGTAAGCACAGGGCAGTAGGTGGAGTGTGGCTCCGGAGCAGGAGGACCAGGAGTGCTGGAGGATGGATTTACACTGCTTCGAGCAGGTGAGCCTTCCCAGGGCAGGCAGGAGTGATGACAGATAGCTGTTGTGGCCATGCAGGATATTCTGTCCCTTCTCCTTGGGAAATAAATGCCTCTGCAACACATGCCAAGTCGCAGTTCCTCTGAAGAAGGCTTGAGGAATTATACTGCTCGCTCAGGTCTGTCCTGGCAGTCAGTTTCCAGGCTCCTCAATGTGTTTATTTGGCATTTCTGTCAGTAAACTCATTTGCTGTTGTGCTTTTCCTGGCTAGGATGCAAAAATGGAAACAAGTCTGCTTAAAACAATCTCACTTAAAATCCGATCTTCTTTTGAAAAGTATCTAACCCTTTTAACTGTCCTGTTTATTCATCAGGGACTGAACACGGTGTCACCCTAATCACAAAGCGTATTGATTGCTCACAGCCAATTCTGTATAATTATAATAGATCATAGACCTGATTTAGTTGCGTGATTTATATTATTTTGAGCTATCAGTGGTAGCAGTGAGGTACTCCTTAGTTAAGATGCTCTTTAGCCATTAGACTTATAATGGATCCATCCTCCTTAATGCCAATATATTCAATTAAAGTATTTACATTTTATACTACTGTAAGTCATGGGTAGGACCATCAATATCTTTACTTCCATAAACACAGAGATAGTTTACCATGGTTTGGTATACACATGAAAAAAAAATAAAATCCAAGGGCCTGAAAATACTGTGACATTTGCCTGCAATATTTATTAGGCAAATTGCAGATTCTTGTCATGCTATTTCTTTTAACATAATGAGGAATAATTGAAATATCCAAATTATGTTTTATCTGAAAGGGAAGGCAATGCAAATCACAAAACAACCGTAGACTTTGTGTTTTATGAGACAGATCAGTTTCATTCCTAGTCAGCTGATTTTAGTAGATTTTTTTTTTTTTGTGGGCTGTGAAACACCTTTCCCTGGATTAGTTACATCTGTGATATGATTTGATGTATTTGATTTTTTTTTCTGGTTTAACTTTTTAAAGATTGAAGTTGATAGCTTCATATCTTAACACCTTCCCTGTAGTTCTACTGCAGTTTAGTATTTGAAGTTTGGTTTTTTCTCAAATCATTCTTTGGTTGGTTTTTTTGGGTTTTTTTGTTCTGTTCAAGTGATTTGGCAGTGAGCAAATTTGGACAGTTTTTCCATGTTCTGTATAAGAGCTGTTTTTAAATGTTACTGATGACTCTGTAGTGTTTAGAGCCAGCTATTTGTCTTGCCAAATTGTTAAAGCTATCATCCTTCCACAGGCTGCTGGTGTGACTATTCAGGATTGCTCGTGGGAGGATACTGCTTTTTCCAATGAACTTTTGTTCAAAAAAAGATGCTACATCTTGGCGATGGGCAAGACTGCTATCTGTCATTCCATTTCCCCCATCAAAGGGTGATCCTGAAGTGCTAACTGTAAAAGCAAAGTTGCTACAATGAATTTTCCATCTGAAATGTGTTAATATTTATGAATGTTCAAAAGTGCTTGTTATTTAGAAGATCCTCTTGGCCTTCAGATTTATGAGATACAAATATTCTTGTCAGTGGAGAGTTGTCGAAAGAGTTTTAAATCTTTTATTGCAGTAATTTTTGTTTATGGCTCATGGTTCTTGTAAGTAGTTATTCTAAAGCAAGTTATTTTTATGGTTTCAAATGCAAATATTGGGATTTGATCCCCATAGGTTTGAGTTATTGTGAGTTTTAACTGAGCTAGGCAACAAACTAATGTGTACTGTTCATATATGTGTCTTTACTATATGCTTTATTTCATCCATCTATATAGAGCATGGGATGATATTTGCTGAGTAAAACCTAAAAAGAGATGAGACATTCTTCTGTCAGGATTAATTGAAATAGTTCTCTCTGAGTTGGGGCAGGAAGGGGGACCGGGCGATCTCTCAAAGTCTGTTCAGTGCTGCAGTCTTTGACTCTCTATTCATCAAACTATTTTTGGTCTTTTAAACAGAAGAGCTCTATGGTACAGTTTATAAACAGTCAGTGATTAGTCAGCATGGGGATTTTAAAGATTTAACAGTCTAACAAGGCTGTTACAGTTTCTGACCGTAAAAATATCTCAGGAACTGTTCTTCCTGTTAAAGGGAATGTGTAAAAGTTGCAACTGTGGTAGAAAGTTCTCTCTGTATTTGATGGATTTATTTTTATTCTTCTGTAAATAATTTCTGAGCTCAAAATTCTGGGAGGCTTAGGCAAATACAGAAAAATTAGGTATTTTTAAATCCCTGAACAGTCCTGTCAATGTTGCTGTGCCAACAGACAGACCTAGAGATATCTATAGCATCTCTTATATTTTAATACTGGAAATAGTTGGTAAATATTGACTGTGTCCACACTACCAAAGATTTCTGAGATGTGCTTTTAAATGGAGATTGCTGCACATGAGAGAAAAACAATCAGTCAGGCTCTCCAATCCATTTGAATTGCATGTGGGGAATATATGTAAAAGGATTCTCAGCTTGTTCTTTGCATAACATAAGACCACCATATTCCTTTGCATTAATGCTTTATGTTTTACCATCTGCAAACAAGTAATTGCAAAGCTCAGTTTCTTTAGCAAACTGTTGCTGTTGGAAGGTTTGTGACACAGAACCACTTCAGCTTAGTTTGTGTTTATTAACCACAGTATATTGTTGTAAAGTGGATAGGATTTGTCATTTTACTTGCTCACTGATATACAGAGTTGCATAAACATTAGTGAAACAGACTCACTCCCATTATCTCACTGCTGGTGAACTTGTTCCTTCAGTTGAATGCTGTACTGTTTGGTCACTGTGCAGATCTCTGAAAATCAGAAAGCTTCTATTCAAACACCTAAACACGGGCTTAGGGGTCAGGCTTCAGGTGTCTGTTTTTAAACTTTGACTCTGCAGCTTCAGAAATAAGCACTTAATGTCTTGGCAAAGTTTCACTTTGTCTATGAAAATTAGAATATGTTATTATTTAAATTGGGTTTGGTGACATTATGACTGGATGTTGCTAGCTGACAGAAGTTTTCGGGGGCTAAATCTCAGTTCCTGTATTGCTCTCAGACCATCTACTCAATGTAGTCATTTATTCTATGACTGTTTGTTCATTTTATCAGAAGATAGGTGTGCATCAAAAGAAATAGAAGAGTTCTCTCCACAGAAGATATGAACTCTATCACAGAGTCACAGGTTGGTTGATGTAGGAAGCAACCTCCAAAGATCATCTAGTTCCTACCCCTCTGCTCAAAGCTGAGTCAGCTAGAGCAAGTTGCCCAGGACCATGTGCAGTTAGATTTTCAGTATCTTCTACATCAATAATATCTTTATAATGCTACTAAAAAGATTTAAAAGTACTGGAAATTTATGCGAGAAATACCAAGTTAAAAGATAAAAAAAAGACTGCATTTTTGTGTGTGGGCATAACCTCTTTTGATCTATGAGCCCAGCTGAGCCTCACTGACTCTCTATGCTTAGTTCAGACACTGGCTATGTCTCACTAAAGCTGCTCTTGTCATCTTAATTCACATAAGTATTTCTGATGGCCAGATGCTAAGGAGTTGTAATAGTGTCTTCCCTTCGACGATTTAAAAGATAGAGCTTCCGAGAAATGTCTCATATGACTAAAATGGTGTTGTTATTAAAAACACAGATTAAAAAGAAATGGTTAGTAGTATTTTAAGAATGGTATTTTGGCATGAAAAAATAAAATGATATTGCACTTGTCAAGGACATGGACCCAAGAAAGCTGTATATGAACTGACACAGGTGGTTTCATACCGTGCCTTGGGATCTGGGTAAATAAAGTGAGACCCAAGGCGGGATTCCCAGGCACAGGCCATGAATGCTGTCAGGCGCTCCTGCCTGGACAGCTGTGTCTGAGGTGGTAGGAATGGCATCTAAGAGAGTTGTCACTAATTCAGGATGCTGCAGCATGTTTTATCAACCCCAGAACTGTGTTATACTGCACTTAGCAGCCTGTCCCATGCTCCACATGAGCTTCTTTTAATGATTTGAAGTAGATCTAATGTCTCAGCCTTTATCTGGAATGTGTGCTGGATGGCCTAGGTCCAGGATAGCCAAATATTTGTTTGGCATTCCAGGCAGATCACTGTAGCTGACAGGTCCTTTCCTCTGACATTACAGAGCCCTCTGGCAGAGCTCTAACACACATCTTGCTGGAGTATGATCTTCCAAGGGAAAAAGTCAAAACCTGTAAGGTGGACTTACCTGTGAACAACTGCTATTACAAATATTCTCTTAGAGTAGAAAAACCTTTTTTTTGGTCATTACCACCTTAAATATTAAATATCTACAAACTCTCCTCCAAGTCCTGTACAGTAGGCTCAGTCTTGCAAGTAAATCAGTCCAGCTGCTCCCAGACCTGGAGGCGGTACGTCTGCACAGTGCTCCATATGCAGCATTGCAGCTCATTAGTGCGAGCTCAGGTAGCTGTGTGTGCGGTGAACTGCAGAGCAGAGCTGTGTCCTTGGATGTCGTGGTGTCCTGTCCTTACAGGACACAGTCTTTACTTGCTGAATGGAAAACCCAAATCATGTATGCTTGCTAATACTATGCTAGTGGATATTTTAAGCTTTCAAACAAGGAGGTTTTAATGGTGATTGGTCATGTAGTAGTGAAATAGGAAGAGAAAGATGAAAGATGTTTATGCGGCTCCAGAGTTGCATAAACTTTCCCAATGCTTATCTTGGCATCCCTTTGTTTAAGAGTTGTGTGTATCTGGGGATAACTTGTACCAAAGCCCCTAATTAATGGCTTTAGAATTAACTGTTAAGATATTCCTTAGATTATAAGAGAAATGCCACTCCCTCTCTGCTAAGGTACGGCTAATATGTTCTTTGTTTATCTACCTGAAGAGATTAAGCAAAGCATGTATAAGACAAACAAATGTTTATTAGGATTTTATACAAAAAACCTTTTCTGAAGCAGGGTTGAAGCACAGCAATTTTAATTAGTTTTCAAAAATGCTTCCAATTAACAACCCCAGTGTTTACTTTTTAGCTATGGAGAAGATTCACTCACATAGCAAACAAAACAAGGGAGTCTGAGGTAAGTTTTCACATGCAGCTTAGCAAAAAGACTGAAAGTAACTTATTCAGAATTGATGTCTTCTAGGGTTTCAAAAGATTATTTGCTTGTGCTATTTATTAGGTTTGATGTTTTTCTGGATGGTGTATCGGAGGAAAAAAACATCTGCTGAGTTTTAAACAGAGATGTTACGAAACCTACTAGCTCTCTGTGTTTTAATTGTTTTAATTGTCCTGATTTGTCTGTGATGAAAGACAGAAACATTGACTCGTCTCCAGTTTGCAATATTTGAACTGTGACAACTTCTTGTTTACTTCTTCAAGCATTCTGTCTTTCTATGTTTATGACATTTTCTGGAGTTTCTTATTGTCCTCATCAAGTTCCCTAATTGGAATTGCAGCATGCGGTTTGTTTTCCTGTTCTTCATGTGAGCTGCAAATGTAGCTCTGGTAGCAAACTCTGCCAGTTCCTTTGATGCCAGCTTTGCAAATAGCTCTTCTGATGAGTGTGTAGAATTCTTCAGTGGAAGAATTGTGCAGGATGGAAATGGTCAAGGACTGTATAAAGCTGAGCCACTTTAGTGTACAGTGTCAAAGATTTGCATGGCAATAAATTAGGCGTAATTAAACTCCAACTTTAGTAAGCAGATGTGTTATTATGTAGACTTTTTTGTGCTTTATCAATTGAAGCAGCAACTTGCCAGTGCTAGTAGGGCAGTGAACATCGAGGCAGCACTCTCCTTGGATTTGGTCAGATGGAAAGTAACCAGCTGGTTCATCTCATGGATGAGGTGACAGTCTTGGGATCAAGGTGGAGTCCAAAATGCCCATGTTATTTTGATCTGTCTTGACTTCTTCAGCATGGTACTGTGGCTGTAATTGTAATCTCCGCTGTTGGTGACAGAAGGTGAGAACTTGGGAACATATATCAGGCTGGCTGTGTGACGTTCATTTACTGCTCTGATTCACAAAATGTCACACAAGTTTTCTGTTAACTTGCAGTTAATTTAGGCTGCCTGACTCTTTCCAACATAGGTAGCGTGGTCATGTTTGCTATGCAAAGTACAACTTACACATCTGTAACATCTCGTATCAGGGCAGGTTTAGAAAGGGAGGTGATATGAGGCCCTTGAAGCTGGAAGAGTCACATGCCTTGAGGAGCTCTTTGCTTTTCAGCTTTCTAAGGCATTTTGGGCTTTAGAAAGATCACCAAAATTTCTTCAGATGTTGCTCAGGATTTTAAAGATTTAGTTATTAATTATAATTCTGAAAGCGGTTGTAACCTTCTGGAGCAGTCTCCTCCTGCGACACAGTAATAAGAGTATAGCTGTATAATAACCCTCTAAGGTTAACTGAGATGAATGCCATGTAGGAAACTGAGATCATTACCCAATCTGAAGTTGTCAAGTGGTTTTCAATGTCGCATATTGCAATATGCAGACAAGGTAGAAATTTAATGTTCATAGTTGGAGAGAATTTAATCATGGAATTTCATTATGAAATTTAGCTGTGCATGAAGCATTTTTTGAAGATGCTAAAAGGTTTAAATCTGATAAGTCAGACAGTAACTAGTCTGAAAAATGTCAGTGTGCTGCAAATCAAATTGCAAGTTATTGCAAATCAAAATCCAGTCCAAGAAAATTAGCCTGTGTCTGTGCAAAATCATTATTCACAATGGAAGGTCAAATGGTGTGCTGGAAAAATGGATAGGAGGTGATTGTTTCAAGACTTTGAATCACTATAATAAATGGAGTCTGGTAGGTTCATGGTGCTACAGACCACATCATGCTGGCTAAGTGAGATACAGGCAGTGTTTAGTGCTAACGGTCCTTTGTAAAAAGATCTCCTGGAAAAGGCCTTAAAATTCCCAAGCAGTATTTTATATAAATGTCAGAATTCAGAAGTATAATTCTCCTAAGAAATAATAGTGTCAGTAAAAATTATGCCAGGAGCTTTTCATGGAGTCATTTAAATTTGCTGCATTTATTGAGAAAATGAAGCTATTGGGAAAATGTGGTAGAGGAGTGCCTGTGTGTGTAATTTTCTACATGAACACTAGTTGTGACACACCCTGAGTTGTACTTGCTCGGCAGCAGCTGATGGGTCCTGACAGTCTCTCTGCTTTGACCACAGATGTTAAAATGTTGCTTTAAAAGGTGGATTTTGAAGAGTTAAAATTAAATGACAAAAAACTAATGACAAAGGAAACAAACTAATATTAAAGTAATATTTCCCAGAATGCAAACATTAAACAAAGCTGTTGTAATATATCAAAATATTACTAAGAGAAACTGTAATTAAAAAACATTTTTCTGGACCCTTGTTTGCCTAATACACAATTCAAAAAAGGGAAGTTAGAAGTTATTTAAACATTTGTGTTCAATTTAGGCACTGTCTTCACCTATGGGAATTTTCTGTAGTGGGATCTCCCAAGATCGAAGTCACTTCAGTGCCCACTTCAGTTTCTGCTTTTGATTTCAGTCTGTTTTCTGTTATTGTTAGCATCTCACAAGCCGCTGTGCTTGGCTGTGTCAGGTACTGATGCCTGGCAGATTCAGAGAGGGGACTGCTACCTGCTGAATCCTGGGCACCAAGTCGAGAAATGCTGTGTGTTTCCTCTTGTGTTTCTCATGCAGTGCCAGCCAGCTCTGCTTTTGCTGACAAGATGAGAACTTGAATTGATAGGCAGACTGCTTCCTCTACTATGGAGCAGGTACTGTCCTTCCCTGATAGTTGCAACCATCTGCAATGTAAAGCAGCGACCTGGAGCAGCCCACTCACCTGAGCCTCCAGCTGCTCACTCGGGTGTCATTCGAGCAGGGAGTGCTGGAGTCAGTGGAATTCTGTTGTATCTCTGTTCATTGAAAAGACACATTTACTGCTCATAATGTCAGAAAAGGTTTGACACTACTGCTGGTTGTTTTTGCAGGAAAGGCAAAGTTGTTGTGTGGTTTCCAGCCTGCTGAAAGGCGTACTAATAGCCACATTAACATACTTTAGTTTTAAAATAACACGGTTCTGAGCTAAGCAGGGTTTAACCAAATCTTTCCCAGGCTGCAGTAGTATGCTAGTAACAATACTATTACTGTAGTGTGAATTGAAATGTTATTAGGAATTTTAGTTTCAAGTTACAACTTGGGTTATTTTTAATGCCTTGCTATTTTTTTTTCAGAGAACTTAAGGGTCGCTGCTACTGTACATCACATTTTTCTGATACAAAAAGGCAAGACATGAACAACAATTGTAAAATAACAATTAAACTCCAAACATTTCTTTAAAACTAATGGATAGATTGTGATTAGATGCCTACAGAGAAATTTTCCTTAATAGCTAATGAAATATTTCAAATAATTTGTTGCATGCTGTTACATTTCATCTAAAGATGCAAATTGTATGCTATTTTGTTCTTTTTAATGTTTTGATTTTTAGGAAGCGGTAGATGATATACTAGTATAATAAGCAGCCTTTTGCTTGGCGACCATATATACTGGATTTGGAGGTATTCCACAGCTACCAAATGGCATGGTCCCAGCACTGTATTACTCCTAAGGAGTAATCAAATATGCTGGGAAAGAAATAAGACAGAATTTGTTGCTTTAATTTGAAAATGTACATAGTGGATTCTTCCAAGAAACCAATTTCTATCTTTAGATAGAAACAAATCCTTCACCTTGTATGCTATTGAAACCAAATTATTTCCGATCTGAAAGAGTGCTTTACTGGAGTAAGAACTATTTGGATATTGTAATTTCCAAGTTATTAAAAAGCTGTGAATTGGAAATAGTGGCTTCAACAGCACAGTAGACACCTATCAGATAGTCCCAAATGATCTTGGCATTAGTGAGATGACATTCCTCCTAGGGTTGTAGTAGAAGTGCGCACTGAAGGCTCTTCTTTGCTTGGTAGGTGATGGGAGAGGTCCTGCCCTTCTTTCTGCGTCAGGTTAACAGACTGTGGTTGATGTGCAGTGTGATATATTGTGTTCATCAAAATTTGTCAAGACTACACTTAGTACCAGGGCATGTGAGAGCTGGCTTTTACAGGGGCTAAACTAACTTGCTCTTGCTGCATCTCTGATGTTACATTCAGGGCCTGGGCATATAACATTTTTTCTGGAAAATTCTCATTCACTTTGGGAATATCAGTATTTCAGCCTGTAAAATTTTTATTTGCAAATGATATTATCTGACCTATTCCTGTTTACATTGCCAGCAGTATATTAGCCATTAGAATAATGAACAAAATTTGCTCGTATTGGTATAATTTGCCTTCTTTTTTTTGTGCTGTCTGTTGACAGAAGCATCTTGTCTGAGTGCAGCTCTGCTGATTTAAAAACAAGCCCTTGTTGTGAACTAGTCCCATCTGCCAAAAAGAGCACTCCTGCCCAGGCAGGCTGTATTTCTCCGTGATGTACTGGGTGCTGTATTTCTATTACTGTGGTGAATTGTGTTCTTCTGCTAGCGTCAATCCACCTTTGAAAGGAGAAAATAGAAACAGATCACAAAACATGGTCACAGGTAGTCAAGAAGACAATCCTTTTGACCTGGAATATGGACAGAACATTTTGCATCTGATGTGTAAAGTTCTCTGGTAGAGTAAGAGCCACTCATTCAAAAGAGGATCTGGCAAATCTACAGTTGGAACAAGTTAAAAGAAATGCACCACAGAAGGTTGGAGTTTTTTGTTTGCTTTTTTTTTTTATCCTAACTGCAGTTAGATTTTTAGACCAAGTTCTCAAAAGGAAGAATAGTGTTATTGCTGTCCTGACTGTCAAGAATGGTCTCACAGTATCATCAGGTTTAGTGCATGCTAGCTACTCTCTTGCTCCCAGGGAATTCTTTCTGTGCAGCGGGTATAAAGCTGGATTCTCATTTCTGATATAAAGTAATATTTTCATAAAAACCCATGGAGCATGCCAGGCTAAATCTCATTTATTAAAAACAAATTCAAACCTCATCCTTTAATGCTCTCTGGCATTCTTTTAAATAACTCTCTAATAGTGAATGATATTTTTAATATTGTTTAATTGGACCTGCTTTGAGTTAGGTCTTGGATTGCAGAGGTCCCTTCTGACCAGAAGGATTCTGTGATTACTTTGTTTCTTCTTCCTTTTATAGTCCTGTTATCGGTTTTCTTGCTGTTAGAGAGAGGTTTGATCCAGAGAGGAATATAAGCAGCTCTGTTCCATACATTTCTAACTGCATATTTGCATATTCCATTTTTAATGCAACTCACGCGACTGATTTACTCTGAATCCACTCCAGAAATAAAGTAGTTACAGTTGGACTATTGTGTTTTAATTGGCAGTTTCCTTTTCCTTATGAATCTGTTATCATAACATGAATTACCACGCTGTTTCTTGGAGTAATGATTATTTATCAAGATTACAGTACAGCAAGCTGCTTGCTGTGTCTTATGGTTATAGAAGTACCGAGTATTTCTAATGTGCTCTTCAGGATGTATATTTCTAGATTTATACCGTCTGCTCTGACTGTGTTCAGACATTTAGGTGTTTGGTTTTTTTCTGAATAGTGATTTTTTTGTTCTATACAAATCCAAAAAATAGATTAGAATTAAATATGGTATATTGAAAATAAAAGCCACTTACATTAGTAGAAACAGCTGCTATGCAGCTGGGATTAGAATGCATTTCCATGGCACTTTAACATTTAAAGGTCATTTTACAAATGAATCCAGGAATACCAAGTAATGAAATTATGAGCTCAGAGTTTTGGCAGTAGTTATTTCAGCAGTGTATTCTATTCATTGTGTCCCCTCTAATGCATGATTTGGTGCTTGTACTTCTCACTTTATGGCCCCTTTCTGAAACTGCTCTATCCAAATAAACATCAGAACTCTTTCTTGCATCAGATATGATGTGACTATCTGATTACAGTCATAGTGCTTGTTCCTGACCAGGTTAACCATTGTTGTGATCATGTTGTTGTACCGTAGTATATCCAGTAACAGTCCCTAAATGGGAAGCAGTCATACACAGTAAACTGGGGTGGAATGCTGTTCCTGCTGAGATGGGATTTGGGAGACCCAGGCTCTGTTTCTCCCCAGCTGCAACTTGTGGTGTGACCTTGCAGATTCATCTAGCATCTTGGTTTATCTCTGTCTTGCAAAGTGTTGCACGACACTCTGCTGGTAGAATCTGATGTCACGTTAAGGAGGTGAGAATTGGACAGATGGGTAAGGGGACCCCCCTGTCAAGTCACAAGGTTCAAGGGAAGACCTCCTTACTTTCTAGATGCTTCTCAGAGAGGACGCCTAGTTGCAACTGTATGAAATCTCTAGTCTAAGACTTGGTTGACAGTTTATGACTAAAGGGTTATGTGTGTGTGCTTGTAAGTGTTTTTGCCACAAGTAAGAATCTGATTACCTGTGAGAGTCTCCTTAAAGACTGGTATACACAGGGTTAATACGTCTGGTTTGCAGCTGCTTGCGGCAATGCCCATCAGAGATACAATCTCACAATGCTGGAGGCAGTAAGTAATTTAATTCAAGAGATGGATTAAAACAAATTCAGAATTGCCTTGATAAATTCACTTGCTGTGTTAGCACTTAAACACTTAAAACTGGTTAACACTTAGCACATATATATACATAAAACAAGTAACAATAAAAAACTTGAGTTAGTAGGTATTTTCCTGGGGAAATGTCTGACAGAGCCAGAGGCGTGCAGTTCTTACCAAGACATTTCTTCTTGGTGGAGGGAGAGAGGTCCGGGCCCATCGACCCATCCATCAGGTAAAGCGGTGTTTTTTTCTTCCACCAAAAAAGAATTTTCAGATATCGGTTTTCCACCTTTTGAAAACCTTTTGGCACCTCTTGGCAAGGTGGGGGCTAAGTCAGTTAATTTGTGTGATTGACCCTTGGCGAGGCGGCTTGTGTTGTCAGAAGTGGGGACTCTGCTGTTCACCATAAGTTGTCCATTGCCTGCCACTCCTTTTGCCCACCATCTCATTTGCAAAACCCAAGCTTATTTTGCAGAAACAAGCTCACCTTTGCTGACTCCCAGTGCCACAGGGCCTAGTTAGTGCATTTATACTACATGGGGGCTTGGTGATACTTATGACAGGATGCACATTGTGACAGAAATTGAGTACTTTCTTTGAACAGTACTCAATATATAATAAAAGAGAAATAAAAGGGATTTACAGCCCTTATTATAAAGACATTACTACAAGATAATAGTACTAACAAAAAAAAAACCAGAGGTAATATTTCTTTCTCCAGTATCCCCCTCCTCCATAACATGGTGTTCAGCTGCCACAAGTTCCAAAATATGATTTTCAGTTTTCTTCCTGTACTATGGGGATTTCTTAAGATGCAGCAATATTTCTAGGTAGGACTTAATGATCTAGAGAGTGGTATCCCACTTTCATGATTGGGATTGGAACTATGCGTCATTTAGAAAAAAATCCCAAAATATACCCAGGTTGGGTATGTGTCTGTTAAATCACTCAAGGAATAGCTGCTGGCACAGGTCTCTTCTGCAAAGCCGGTTTTCTGTTGAGAGGAGTGCTAGTTTACTGATTACTGCTCTGAAGTGGGATTATTTGCTGGTACGTGGTTCTTGTGGTGTCAGATTCTGAGGACCTTACAGCCAGGAAAAGGATTCAGTGGTGTGCACCTAATCTCTTTCTGTGTATAGAAATGATGTTTGTGAGAGGACCTTAGAATGGATCAAAGCGGCTCCCATCAAACCCTTTTAAAGCAATGTGTGCTTCCCACTGCTGTACTGGATTCCCCTGGGCAATTGAAAGGGCATGTATGTGTTTGTAGGGGCTGAGAGGGGAGAAGTGCATTTTTTTCTCCCTTTTTTGTGGGAGAAGGGTGCTGTTCATGAGCTAGACTAAGTAAATCCTTGGCTTGTAGTCCGAGGTGTGAACTGGAATGAATTGCCGTAGGCCTCATTTATCTTAACAGACCTGGGAGATTTGACAGCAGCTGAGATTTTGGATTGCTAAATATAGGGGTTGTGACCATGAAAGTTCATTGCGCTATCTGGCTTTACATGTGGATAGTCTGAACTTCTGAGATTAGATTATGCATCTCTGTCAACAGTACAAGTTAGGTATAGTAATGGAGGAGAAGGACTGTACTGCTTTTTTGGTTTTGAGGTCTGTTCAAATCAATTCTTTACATAGTGGTAATTTCTCTTGGGTGATTTATCTATTACTAGATAACATAAGGTTATTAAATGCGTTTGCACAGCAGCCCTTGTTATCTGTTTGTGCATTGTTGCCCTTGGTTGCTAACATTCTATATACACATGTGCATTACAAATGATATGCCTCTATCTGGTTATAAATGTTTTCCATTTGGAATTATCTGCTTCTGCTACAGAGATGAGAGGTGTTCACTTGAGCATGAAAGATAATGGGCCAGAGGAAAGCAAAATAAAAATTATGAAACACTGAGCTGCATACGAAATATGTGACATTATCTAATAGGCTTGTACATTAGATTAAGTGTGGCAAGAAGTTTTGCTTACGTGCCTAGTTCATGCCATGTATTCAAGTTATTGCATGAACTTGGGCTGTATACCTGCAGAGTAGCTGAGAGGGAAGAGAAGGTATTTTATGGCAGCAAACCTGGTATAAGCCTGACTTTATTTGCCAGGAAGGTAGTTAGCTATGTTAATACATTCTGGTTTTCTAAAACCTATTGAATCCTTATTAGAAGAGTGGAAAAGCAGCTCTTTCTGTTCCTAAGACTTTGGGCCACAAATAATCAGATAAAGAAGGTGGAAACATCTTGGTTTAGAATTAATTGGTTTGTGCACATTCTGTCTTTTTGCTAGTTTATTTGCCTTTCATGCAGAAGCAAAATGTACCTGATGAGATGCTTCTAGTATAGCAGCCACTCCCCTCATGTGCTGACTTCTTGTGCTCTGCCAGTTGGCTGTTTTGCCTTGGTGCAGGGCAGTGAATCCCATTCTGTTGCACAGGTCATTCAGGAAGGCCTTGAGACCCTTGCCGGGAGCAATCTGACCAGTTGTCTCTTGGGTCCGAGACAGGTAGTAGCTCCTCTGTGTTCCTGCAGCAGCTGTAATGATATGCCCTTAAGTGTCCTTTATGATCCAAGAAAATATTGGTGCTTTACCTGGTGACCAGAGTGTGCCTCTAGGCAGCTCAATGGACGCACAAAGCTAGAGCATAAAAATAATGAATTGGCAGGATTTTGCCCCTTTCATATAACGTTGATCTGCAATTTCTGGCACAGAGGGATGGTTGTTATGTTAAACCTCGTTCTTTGTTGAAGAAGAATCTACCTTCACTGCAAAAAAAGCCACATTTGTGCCAAGTGCTAAGGTTAAAGAGGGACGTGGTAATTCTTTGGACTTTGACATGGAAATCATTTTTTCCCTGAAGGTGAAAGCACAAGACTTGTGGAGATAGGAAAAACATCCAGTGTGCATTCTGCTGCACCAAAGTCAACAGGGACTGTTAGGCTTTAGAAAATGCATCAAGTTGAGAATGCAATTATTTATTTATTTAGTATTTTACCTCTGTTGGAACTTAAAGCTAAGAAGAAGACTTTAAAAAAAGTCAGCCAAATGCATCTGTCTCAGCAAAGCACAAGTATCAGACTTTACAAATGTAATTGTTCTGAGAGATGGGAGGACTCATTTAAGCACTCAGAATGGGAGCACATTAAAGCATGAAAGTTATTGAAAGTGAGGCTTAATTGACTGTTCTTTAAGCTACTTCTGTATGAACATGAGACAGTCATTTATTATTTATGACAGTGCTGTATCAATAACTTTGACATTTGAAGTCTGGGGACAGATCCACAGCTGCTGTGGGACACTGGAGTCCCATGGTGCCAAGACACCTTACATCATTGAGCCTGATATCTTCCCAACTTAGGGAGGGTAGAGGCATACAAAACTTAGGCTATTTGCATGTGACTGGATGAAGAGCATGATCTGTAGATAGTTTTCCTTTTGAGAAACAGCTTGAGACAAATGTGGAAATCTTTTCCATATTGTATGGCCTGCCATACCACACCAGCATTCAAAGAGGAGGCAAGACTGTGGTCCAGCTCGCCCCTCTGGGCTAGGAATGTCCACTCACACAAGCCAAGCAAGTTGCAGTATTGCAGGGAGAGCAGTTAACATTGCTGGGGCCTCTCTCAAACCCACCATTCCCTCAGACCCTGAAAGGAAGATGGCTTGTGAAGGGATTTTGCTGATCCTTTCACATACAATCTCTGTAGGTGTGGGATGGCTGATGTCTTCTGACTCCTTATGCTCCCTGCCTCCATCCTGCCCTGCTTCTGCCCGTTTCTAAGGAAGCAAAGTTGCATGAATTCCTTAGCACTGCTTTGTTGCACTGAATAGGGAAACCTGACAAGCAAAATCTTTGTGGATTTGTTAAAAACAAACAACCCCTTAGAAGTATTAGAACTTAATTATGTTAATATTAAACATAATTATTGCACAGTAATCATGTTTTCTACATTTATGAGAATTGTGCTGTGTTTTCCAAACATCTGTACCATATAGAGACAGGTGGTGGAGTGCAACATTTCCAAATGCCAAATCTGGCGTCATTTTCCCATTCCATATCTGGCTGCTCTTTCTCTCCAACTGCAGATACTCATTCAGCTTAGTCAAATTGAGTCCTTATTTGAGAGATTCTGCGCGGAAAGGCAAACACATCTATCTTTATAAGCCTGTTTGTTTCCATAATTAGAAACAAATCAACAGTGTATTGAAGATGACACATTTGTTCATTCCTTCTCTTCTCCCTATGGTGGCATAACGCACTGAAGCACAATAATTAATGAAAAAGAATGCTTATTATTCAGGCAACGTAGCTGAAGTGGAAAAAAACAGAACTTAGGTTAAAAATATATTGCTGAAGACCATCAGTGCCATCACAAATTGTATGATCAGTTCCAGGGGGAGAGTCCCACCATTCAGTCCAGTTGGACAGGGTGCTCTAAAACTGTCAAAGGCAATTGAACTCAGATTTCTCATGTAAAATGCAGGAAAACGTGGTATGGATGAAAAAAGAACTGACTTAAGTGTCCTGCTAGGGCATCTCTAATGTTCTTCTCAAAATAGTGACTTTTTTAGCTTCATTTACATGTCTGCTGTGGCTGAGTGAAAATGATGCATTTTTTTAAGTAGACTTTTCTTTGGAGAGAGTCTGCCCAATAGGTTTTGTATGACAAAGGCTGCACATAATGCTCTGCTCAGCACTCTGCCTTTGCAAAGCAAGGCTAATATGCTTTAAATAACAAATGCCAGAAAATGCCTGACAACAAAATATTGCTTTGTCTCCTGTGGACATGCTACAGAGTAAGTGACTGCTTGTGGTCCAGTATTGAAGATTAGGTAAAATACATCACTTTCCTCCACCTCCTGAGGCTGATACTGAAGTCTAGGGAAGGATTCTTCCATACTGATTAACAATGAGTGAGCTTCCAAGTTTCCCTCAAGACTCTCAGGCCAGTCACTTCATTTGCAAAAAGCTACAGTCTAACCAGAGCATTAGAATTGTTTACTGCCTAGTAAATGTCACAGCTGTAATTTGCAGCTGGAGTCATGCTGGTGGCAAGCAAAGACTTGAGTTCTCTTCCATTTCCACCTGTTTCTGTAGCACACCTACCTAGCTATGGAAAAGATTTTGTGTTTACTTAAACTTCTAAAGTCAATCCACATTAGAAAAACTATATGACAGGAGTAAGAATAGCCTGCTTGCTAAAAACAGGTGACTGGGAGAACAGTAACTTTATCAAGCGTACTGATTTTCAAGTCCTTGATTAGAGCCTGCTTTCCTTTTATGTATTTTATACTCAGTGGTGATGCTGCATTGTTGGTGCAAATAAAGCTTCCTAGTATTGTGAATCTATGAACAGCCACTTACACTTAGAGCAAAGCTTTGATCTTCATATTTTGGTATTCACCCTCTACAACACTACATTTTGGGAACAGAGGACTGTTTTGCACTATTTTTAGATGAGCACAATTTTGAGTACATAAAAGTCTTCTTTTGAATTTAAGTGCTGTTAGTTAGTGGTGGATTTGATAGCTTTGTGCTGCAAATCTCGGTGTGTTAGGGGATGAACAGTGAGAATGTGTTGCTTTTGCACAGGCATGATAGAAAGCCTGAATATGGTGTTTTGACTTTATAGGAAAAAATAGTATATTGATCAATACACAGGAGGTCTGTTACAAAGTAGAATAGTGTTCTGTGCTTTGTGTGTTACTGTCTCATATTGTTTATTTAGGGTGATGCAGGCACAGATAAACTATAACAGATATTGGCAATATAATATGGGATATTCTAGGAATATATGGAATCTATTCATAAAATATAGCTGCAGTTGAAGTTCTGTGATGGACATGATCATCAGATAATTTATTTTCCATTCTTTTTCTTTATGAAAATCTGTAAGTATCAGAGTTTTTACTCAGTGTTCTGTTGATTCCATGAAGAGAATTCGCTTATGCAAAGGTATGGGGCACGCCCAGGCTTGCAATGCCAGTGAAGCCAGCTGCAAGAGTATCATGCCTGGTGGCTGCCTGAGAGTCTTCACAAAGAGGGGTGAATTTAAGGAGTATTTGTACTTGACTGTTTTGTTATTTCCTCCATATCCTCAGACAAGTAGGTCGGCTAAGGTCATATGAGTTTTAACAGTCTTCAGGCTAGAGAACCCCTCATGAAACAGCTGTGTTAAATTCTTTGTCAGCCCTGAGAGAGGACACATCCACCTCCTTTTCAAGGATGAACATTTACTGCGTCTAGTAAAGTCAGCTTGCTTTTAACTTTCTGTTGCATTAACCATTCTAGTGTGCATATTGTCTAGATCTGTTTGAGGAGACCAGTTCACGGAGCAGCTGGCTTACCGTATTGAGCATCTAGCTGGGCTCAGTGCAGAAATGTCCCCCTTGCACATAGCTAGGAGAAGATTTTACCACTAGTGCCCATGAAACACAAGAAGCCTCATTGCTTAGGTTTAAAGGAAAAAATCTGTGTTATTTTATTGGGAAGCCATTTGCTTTTGCTCCTCCCTC
The DNA here is from genome assembly GCF_032191515.1 of Phaenicophaeus curvirostris. Lineage (NCBI taxonomy): Eukaryota > Metazoa > Chordata > Aves > Cuculiformes > Cuculidae > Phaenicophaeus > Phaenicophaeus curvirostris. The sequence continues at coordinate 11,633,346 of NC_091396.1, forward strand.
TGCTGGGCTCTGGTGCCATCCCCTGTCTGATGTAACCTCCCCTCAGCTCAGTGCCCCAGGGTGTGAGGTGCTGGCCAATGCAGAGTAAAAGACGTCTGCTATTCTCTGGACTTTAAAGTCTATTTAGACTGAAAAGGAGCAATAGACATGGTGATCCCATTCTGCAGGTGGGAAATCGATTATGGAACAATTAAATGGCTTGCTCAAGATTTCACAGTAAGGGCTAGGTAGCATTTAACTTTTAATGCAGGTTCGACTATATCCAGTTTAACATTGTAACCACAGGAGCAGTATTCTGCATCACAGCAAAGGCATTTCTAGAGTTTTGGAGAGATTTGGAAGAAAAGGATTTTAATAACACCAAGGCAATTCTGAGTGCTTCCATAACATAAATAGAACCTAGCAATGCTAATAAAGAATAGTAGTGAACAGTGTTTTCAGTTAACAGTGATAGTGAACAGCATATTTCAGCTTGACCTATTGCATTTTCTCAAGCAATGATATGATAGCTGTTGATTGAAAAGTTATCACATATTTATTAGGAAAGGATCTCCTTCAGTACTTTCACTGGTCTCTGTTGTCCTGTGAGAAGAGCAGAAGTCTGTAACTTTTTGGTAGAGATAGAAAAGCAATGTTGAAGTTTAGAAAGGAAAATGGAAAAAGGACAAATATATAATAAATTTGTTCTATTCTTACTTTTCTTCTTGAAATATTGGTACCGAAAGTTCGTGGACAATACTTGGGTATATTTTTCTGGAAATATAAGGTAGTTATCTTGTTTGTTGCTACAGTAACATATCTGCACATACGTAGCTATGGAACTTTAAGATTTAGTGCTTGTGTTAATGTTAAACAGTGGCAGGATTCTGATGTCACTTAGGCTGAATAGTTACATGTGGGATTTTTTATTCCTATATAATTTATGGTCCTTTTACTCTTTGTTCACCTCTTTTTAGACTTGACTAGTTCAGAATTCTTGGTAGTTAAACCAAAAGGGAGTGTTTCCATGTGCAAAGACTCCCATTTTGCTGAAAGAACAAGTGTTTACACCTTGTCGAGCCGATACTTCTTGCTAACATCTAATTCTTTCCTTTCCACAGAAGAACTCAAGGAGAAACTAAATAAGTATGTTGATGAAGTGAATGCTCATAAGCCTGGTTTCATCAAGGTTGTTCGACACAGCAAACAAGAGGGGCTGATTCGATCTCGAGTTAGTGGATGGAGAGTAGCAACAGCACCAGTGGTCGCTCTCTTTGATGCCCATGTGGAATTCAATGTGGGATGGTATGTGTCTTCAATTTCTCTGCCCAAGGGACCTTTTCTAAGCACTATTTATAAATTACTGAATGGTGTTTCTCTTGCATATAGAGAGTGAATTAGCATTCTGATCTTTTTAATGAAAATCCAGACACAATCATGGACACAAGCATAAAAACTTTATTTGTGGTGTGTAACATAATCTAGATCCATTTTTATAGTCTGAGCTATGTGCTGGTCTAATTACAATGTATTTAAACTATATTGGAAAACTGCACATTAAAAACATCCTCTGATAGTGTAGCCCTTTGCCCACAGAGGCAAATTTATCTTCTTTAATTAAAAATATTATGTTTCTTTTATGCTCTACACTGTAAACAAAGAAGTGTCATTTTGGCACTGAGGTTGCTTCTTTGTGCAAAAGTAGGACTTAACTAAAACCATGTATTTTAATTTGTTCAGTCCACATTTATTGTCTCTGTTTCTTCTTGAGTAAAAAAAAGATGGTAAAAAGACAGGAGCTTCTGTCCTTAGGATAACTCTATTATTTGAGTTAATAATAATTAGAATTAATAAATAATAATAATAATAGAGTTAATCAATCAGAGTTGATCTTGATGTCCTTGGTAATATTGAGAGCCTGAAGTTATCATTATTTGGTAACAAGGCTGTAAATGCTGTACGATATGGAGTGACTCATTCTTCCATTTACTAGCTAATATCAAGGTTAATAAAAGGCATCCTAGATAAAATACTGCGGTGTGTTATTTTGGGGCAGACCCTGCTCTGTCAAAACTCCATCTCGGAGAAAAAGGGGCTCTGAGTGGGTAACGGCTATAGACTTTGCCCTTTCTGAAGCAGGTGGTATAAGCTGCTATTTCCATCAGTGCTCTGTTTCTACTGACATTTCCTTTTCTTTTTTTTAGGGCTGAACCAGTGCTCGCTAGGATAAAAGAAAACAGAAAAAGAGTAATTTCTCCATCATTTGATAACATTAAGTATGATAATTTTGAAATAGAAGAATATCCCCTCTCAGCACAGGGGTTTGACTGGGAGCTGTGGTGCCGATATCTGAACCCTCCTAAGTCATGGTGGAAGCTGGAGAACACAACTGCTCCAATAAGGTAACATGCAACTGTGACCTAGATTAGTGTGTCACTGGCAATGCTCATGTAGATGTGACTGATAGTGCGTGGTCTCAGCTACGTAACAGATTTTTCTAACTGTAATAAATTAGATGTTTAATTAGTTTAATGTCCTTGAATTGTCCTCTTCAGCTTTCATCCTTGACCCCTATGCAGTCATCAAGAAAACTGCTGTTTTCTGTAGATCTTTTAACATAGATTTTCTTGTTACTAGCATGGGGTAAAACACATTGCCAGAGTGAAATGGTAGATTGAATGCTCAGCAGCACTGTTTCCTCCAAATGTCTTGTCTGCTAATTCAGTGGTAATGTGCCAGAAACAGAGTTTTCTTTACAAATGCATTATATAAACAGAACTGATCTGACAGTTGTATTCATTATAATACTGTCACATAGCTTTACCTCTGTATTAGGTCCTAGGATTTAATGCTGGCCCACTACTAGAGTGAGAGAAAAGACTGTATTAAATCCTTGTTTTGGTACAATCTAGCTCTGTACTTTGTTATTATGTCTAGAATATTGCTAGGCTGGTACAGATCAATACCCTTACCTCTGGGAAAGGAGTAGGTGGCTCTGAATCCCCTCAGCAGCTCTGCTGAGATTCCAGGCCTTTCTTTTGCATTCATAAAAAGGAGGTCACTGGTACCTACAGTCTGGCTCTCTGCAGAAAGAAAGAGTGGAGACTGTTTTCATTATCTGCCAAGCAGAACCTTTATTAGCAATGGCAGCGTAAGGGTGTCATCACTGCCAACCAGCTTCCATGCTGATGTAAGGGGTATCTTTCATCTTTTCAGGCAGACAGCTTTTTTCTGGAGTTGTCAGCTTAAAGACTCCAAACTACAGTGACCCACACGCTGGTCATTAAAATAGAACTGGAAAGTAGGAGATGAAAATTCACAGGCTTGCCACAAACACGTAAAAAAGGATGGTAATTTCCACTTAGAAATGTTTCTCAGTGTTGATGAACTCCATTAACGTTACAAAAATGCTTTGAAATGTGCTACTGAGTCCTGGAGCGGAAAACCTTCTGTATTAATTATGATGACCCGGTGGGTCTCTTCCAACCTGGTTATTCTATGATTCTATGAAAATTACAACTATTTAAACTCAAAATAAAGAGCAAATCTGCTTTTCCAATTCTGTTTTATTTGAAGATTGTAGAATGAATGTTTGTCCATGTTGGATGTTTAGGTTTGTTCCCTAGACCTTTCCCTGGCACCTATTATTTGGGTGCGCTACGCTGCATGTGTGTGCTGGATAATTAAAGGAAGCAAACGAAAAAGGCATATGTGTTGATTGATGACTTCTATCATGCCTCCAATATGCTTCTAGAATTATAACAAAGGGAAGCTGGTACTCTGAAAAATACTTTAAAAACCACACCAAAAGCAAAAGTACTTTGTCATAAAAAAGCATAACTTTTGAAGTGACATTAACTGTTATTTTCTTCTTTTATAAATACATGAGAAACGTTCTTTCATTGTTATGAAATGGGTACTATAGCACTTCAAGTTAAAGCCGTAAATGTATAATTTCAGTAGAACTGTGCAATTTTTGATTCAGACATCCTATAATCTGTTTGAAAGCAGATGTCTGCCCTTATTGCAGCTTGAGTGTTCACAGCAAATGCAAGATGATTTCCCTGTACTTCTAATTAATATCCTGTTGCCACCAGAGTTCCTGATACCAGCATAATAATCGGAAAAGCAAATTTTATTTCTTGCCATTGTGTATAAAAAGGTAGAAGAAAAATGAAATGTCCAAGTTATGCTGTATTCTCCTCTGCTGCATCTTATAAAAGTAAAATTGTACACTCTGTGACTGAACTCTTACCTTCTTAAGGTTGGTTCTGCATGGTAAAAGTTGGCTAGTTCAGGTCATGACATAAATAAGAGCTTACTGATTCAGTAAAGTTATGTGTTGGCTCAAGATAATAATGTTACAGTATGCTGGCAAGGGCAGACATTTCCTTATTCTGTATTGCAAAACCTGATCTGGAAGTAGATATTAAAGAAATAATTTCTTCTTTTACATAAGCTTACAGACACAATTTTCTTAGCTGTAGATTAACTTGGCTTCTGGTTAAACATACAAAACTGGGCGTCATTGTGTATCTTTGTTAATTATCACAGAAACCTGAGGACTTAGGAGGGACAGAGACTGGAACGGGTGGTGCCTCAGAAAGAAAGCTGGGGCTCTTGGGTGTAATATTGTTAGCACTGAAATCCTACCTGTTCTGGTGAATATGAATGTCAAGTCATTTTCAATCCATTTTCCTTTGATGGTACTTATTTAGTTGCAGAATCAAGAACATTAGAAGACAAAGGAGGATAAATCTGACTTGATGCACCATTTGACCCTGCAGTTATAAGTATAATCTGATTCTGAATAATAAAGTTGTTCATATTCTATGTGCTAATTTTGATTGCTACTGTTTGATTCTTCCAGAAGTCCTGCATTGATTGGATGCTTCATAGTAGATAGAGAATATTTCCAAGAGATTGGCTTACTGGATGAAGGCATGGAAGTATATGGAGGAGAGAATGTGGAGCTTGGAATCAGAGTAAGAAACATAACCAACCAATACTAGTTGCTTCCATTTAAAATACAGCTTGCTTTTTATTGTTGAGTGGAAGAAAACAGTCAAAAATGTGTGGATGACAGCATCCAAAGGAGATCCACAGATCTGTAGTGGTAAAAATTGTTATATTGGAGGAGAGACAGGGAAAAAGAAGAGCAAAAGCTCCCGTATCTTTTTAAAGAACTTACCTAGGACATGGGTAGAAATACACAATTTAGTATTATTCTTTCATTCAAGTAACAACGCTAGAATTATGCAGAGATGATACCTAAAACTCCCTGCTTACCTGTGATCCCAGACTTGGTAAGGAGAATAGTTTCTCATATGGCAAAATGGGAAGAGCTTTCCTAGATCACTTGGTTTATTTAAGTTTGGTAAAATTACTATGGAGCAAACTGGAATATACAGGCATTTATGCACCTTCCCTCTGGAGGAAAATCAAAATTCATGAAGTGCGTAAGTGCACATATTTTCTTCATCTATCATACACTCTTCATCTGTTTACTGTACGCAGTATTTGTGTGATTTGTGTATGTCTTTCAGTATCTCTTCACAGCTAAATAGCATTCTGAAAATGCAGTGGTGGTCTGTTTGAGAATCTTTCATTTTTTTTGATAAGAGAGAAATTCTTAGATAGATAGATAGATGGCAAGAAAAAATCTGTGATATGTGTTATAAAATTAAACTCTGAACTCTGCTATGAAGTGTTGCTGGAAGCTTGCATTTTGTGGGTTTTTTTTTGCCAGAATGACATACTATTATATAGTAGCAGAAAAAAAAAATATTGTAAAAATATAGAATTCCCTGCTGAGGCTGTGAGATATAACCAAACCCCCTCTCTTTAACGTTTGGGTTCATGAAATTCTTTTTCTCCCATCTGTCAGATATAAAATATTATTGCAGCAAGACTGAAGGGGAGGTCCCCGCTCAGTTACATTTGAACACAGTTTCAAGGAAAGAGAGAGAAATGCAAGATTGCCTGTTTTAATAACACCATTCTCCTCGCTGTGAGGGACAGAGAAATGTCTACTATTCCCAAAACCTGACTCTGCAGCTTAGTGTTGTGATGAGGTGAAAATTAGTGTCACTTTGATTTTTCTTTTCTTTTTTCAACTGAAAAAATTATTGTCTCCTTGTGAGTGCAAGCAGTTTTATCTGTTTTTGCATCATGAGATATATGCTGTCCACTCTGCTATACTTGGCCTTGCAGAAGTTGATTAGGGAGAGTTCTTTGACAGGCAAGACCAGAGAGAGACAAAGCTCTGCATGATTGAAACTTTGGAGTGGACTGGATCACTGGAATAAGACCCAACAGCACTCTGATTTCTTTATGGCTTTTTGTCAGTCTCCAGGGAAGCAGTGCCTGACCTACATAAAATACTTTCATCTGTAACAGATTGTAGTGTGCAAGGTAGCATAATGTATGCTCCCTCATCTTACTTTATCCTAACTTGGATCTGTGTTCCTGGATAGATCAAACCAAATTACTGAACTGTAATAAACAGATTTTTCAGCAGTTTATTACCAACTCCTCTCACAGTTCTCAGCACATCTCATATAATACCAGGTTGAATATAAATGTACAGTGCCGTATTAAAGCTTCTGGGAAGTGCAGTTATTATTATTTCTACAGCTTGAAAAGCAAGCTCCTTTCCTCGGCCATCTTCTTCTGGCACACACATAAGGCCATACCCTGCATCTTGGCAAAATATAGGTGGCTGCTTCAAATATGTTTCTCATTGAATTTAGGGTGATGAGGCACTGGAACAAGTTGCCCAGAGAAGTAGTTGATGGCCCATCCCTGGAGGTGTTCAAGACCAGGCTGGATGAGGCTTTGAGCAATCCGATCTAGCGGAAGGTGTGGTTGAAACCGCATGATCTTTAGGGGCCCTTTCAACCCAAACTGTTCTACGATTATATGGTTACGGTGGGCAGATGTGTCATTCAGGTACATTCCAAGGACTTGTCCCTGGAGTGCAGCTCCCAGGGGCTGCCTTTCATGTCCTTTAGATAAGACTACATGGAAAACTGTAGTCAGCAGGTGATTTCAGGCCAGATGATCTGTTTCTGATGCTGACCCACATTTTTGTCCTTGCAGCACCAAACAGTCATTTCTAGATTACTGTCAACTGTGAGGCCTATAATGAATCACTTAATAAAGACAGTAATCCTTCTGCAAAACCCACATTATAATTACAGTATCAGTATAATAAATAATGTTTACATTTTAAAGTGATGCTCTCCAATCCGTGACTACAGATTGCTCACTGTGTTTCATCTTTCATTGCCATTTTCCTTATTTAAGAAGTATCTAGCGTCTTCAAGTATTATGCTCTGTAATATGCCTTATCATGTAGGGGTGGGGAAGCAAACAATATGTGCTCAAACTAGCCTGGTATCGAGACTAGCCAAGAAGTAGGATATTGTGTATCACGTTCTCTGATACGATGGAGTTGATATAGAATCTTAGAATCATTAAGGTTGGAAAGAAGTCTAAGAACAGCCAGCCCAACCATCAGCCCAGCACTACCATGCCTAATCAATTATGTCATGAAGTGCCACATCTATGTGTTTTTTGAACACTTCCAATGACAATGATTCCACCGCTTCCCTGGGCAGCTTGTTCCAATGCTTCACCACTCTTTTGGTAAAGAAATTTTTTTGCAATATCCAATTGAAACCTCCCTTGGTACAACTTGAGGCCATTTCTTCTTGTCCTATCACTTGTTACTTGGAAATTTCCTTAATGTTTTTCATGGTTTAAATTTCTAAGCAAATTTCATATTGCCTGTTTCCCATTCTTTGCAGTATTTAGGCACTGGAAATCTGCCTTTTCATTGGGAAATTTTATGCATAAGCATGTAAGAGCAAACATCTACAGGAACAGAAGAGGTTACTTTCTACTGCAGAAATGGCAGCAAGAGTTAGGATCATATGAGCTACCTGTTTATCTTAACCATGCTAGACAGACTGTGGTCCTGCATTACTGATTTTGTTCCAGAGGATGTAAAACTACTGTGAGCCAAACTTGTGTGCAGACCAACTGCAGCATCATGTGATGACAGGATAGTAAATAACTATCTCTGTGGCTATGCAGAGGCAAAGCCTTATTCTTCATTTGCTTTGCTAGCAACTGTATCTTCAGTGTTGTGAGATAAGATTTAATCTCCCAGCTGAGATGCTTCTGAGAAGCAAAGTCTACCTATTTAGGATTTCTTTTCATTATAGAAGAGAAACCTCTTGCTGTGTTTTCTAAAGTCTTGAAATTATTTGTTTTCACCAGAACTGATGGGGTTTTCACTGTGCAGGGACAGAAATTAGACCCTGATGAGATGGAGACTTATCCCAATGTCCTCTCCCAGGAGGTTATTTTGTCACCTTATCATCTGCACAAAGATCTAGTTATTTGTGTTACATGAGTGCAAGAAAATCCCCAGCTATTGGAAATTGTATCTGAAGTATCCATTGTAAGTAAATTGTAACAAACCACAGAAAACAGGTCTTTGATTGGAGGATTATGCTCTTGACTCTGGTGAAATAGTTCTCTACTCTGCTCCATTCGTCTCTAATTTAGTGTATTATTTTAATTTCTAAGATTTTTACCCTTGTCTCTGGCTTTGTAGTACATTTGTAAAATATTAAACATATACTATTGAATAAATATTAATAGATTTCTGTTGCCTTGAGCTAGAAGCTGACAGATGAGATCAAAATCTGAATCTCTCTGTATTTTCTCCTCAAGCAAATATTTTCTTGCAAAGCTTTTTATTTGCCCCGTAAGAAAATAAAGGCAGTCTTGTTGATACAGGATTTGACAGCATCGTTTTTGAGCACCCCAGTTACTTTATCTGGGATTGTGAAATTTTCATTTACTGAGCCCCAGAATAATATTATTAAATTCACATTAGCATGAGTAATGCTTTGTTTTGGTTTATGTGTAATCATTCCCAATTGTGTGGACTTCAGTGTGCTCTTAAGGGACCGGATTGCCCTTGGACAAACTAGAATCACATTGATTATCCAAGAGACCAAATAAGAACTGTGTTGGTAACTGCCTTATAGTGAAACAGAATGTGAGTGTAAGGCTGGGGTTTCTCACTGTTAGATCGTACTCAAAGAGTAGTGGTGAATGGCTCAAAGTCCAGATGAAGATCCATGACAAGTGGTGTCCCTCAGGGGTCCGTACTGGGACTGGTGCTGTTTAATATCTTCATCAATGATATTGCAGGGAGATTGAGTGCACCCTCAGCAAGGTTGCAGATGACACTAAGCTGACTGGTGCAGTTGCCACACCAGAAGGACAGGATGTCATCCAGAGGGACCTGGACAGGCTGGAGAAGTGGGCCTGCATGAACCTTATGAGGTTCAACAAGGCCAAGTGCAAGGTCCTACACCTGGCTCGGGGCAATCCCCGATTTCACTACACGATGGGGGATGACGTGATTGAGAGCTGCCCTGCAGAGAAGGACTTGGGAGTGCTGGTTGATGAGAAGCTCGACATGAGCTGGCAGTGTGTGTTTGCAGCCCAGAAGGCCACCCGTATCTTGGACTGCACCAAAAGAAGCGTGGCCAGCAGATCGAGGGAAGTGATTTCTGCCCCTCTGTTCCTGTCTTGTGAGACCGCATCTGGAGTACTGTGTCCAGTTCTGGAATCCTCAACATAAGAAGGATAAGGAACTATTGGAACGGGTCCAGAGGAGGGTGACAAAGATGGTCAGAAGGCTGGAGCACCTTGCCTATGAGGACAGGCTGAGAGAGTTGGGGTTGTTCAGCCTGGAGATGAGAAGGCACAGAGGAGATCTTATAGCGACCTTCCAGTACCTGAAAGGGGCCTACAGGAAAGCTGGAGGGCGACTGTTCATAAAGGATTGTGGTGATAGGATGAGGAGGAGCGGCTATAAACTGGAGAGGGGCAGATTTAGACTAGACATTAGGAAGAATTTCTTCACCATGAGAATCGTGAGACACTGGAACAGGTTACCAAGGGAAGTTGTGGCTGCCCTGTATGTGGAGGTGTTTGAGGCAAGGTTGGATGGAGCCTTGGGCAGCCCGATCTAGTAGGATGTCCATACCCATGACAGAGGGGTTGGAACTAGATGATCTTTAAGGTCCCTTCCAACCCTAACTATTCTATGATTCTGTGATTTGGACTGTGCCCAAATACCCTCGAAGGGTTTGGCTTGCACAGGCAATACTTGTACTTACAGAAGCCCCTACAAATCCGGTGCATTCAATTAGATCATGCATTAGATGGTTCTAGCCTTGTTTTCAGTAGGATTCTTAAAGGCCTATTACAATTCCTCCTTAAGTCAGTAGAAGATTTTCTGTCAAAAACAAGCCTATAGCAATCATTTTGTCTTTTAAAGAAGCCTACATGTTTGATAAAGCTTCCAAATATCTGTTACAATAAAGTTGTTTGTACCACTTCTAGGGATGCCTGAACAAATATTTAGTGATTTGCCTCAGGTTACAGACTAAGTCATCATCAGAGTCAATGGAATGAAAGCCCAGGCTTTGACTTAGAGTAATTATGTATGTCACGGAGACTTTGTGCTTGTAGATGAATTAATGTTCACAGGGATATAATGGCCCTGTTAAATGGGTAAGAGGAAATTTTGTTAGAAGGTAATAGCTCTTTAAGGAAAAAGGAATGAATGTTGCTCCCACTAAAAAGATATATAAAGACTTTACTTCAGTTGACTCAGGAGAAATGTTGTATTTATAGTTTAGACTGAGTATGGCACACTGCTTTTATACAGTATATTGCCACAGTGAAATTAGTTGTATTTGCAATAAAATAGCATTATAATAAATGTAACTGGTTCATTTCTTGTTAGGCTGGTGGTTTGTTTATAGAACTTACATAAAACTGGTGCTTTTCATCTTGCCAGAGAACTAGAGAAATGCAGTTTATGAACAAAAATGCAGAAATGAGTTGTTTGACCAGAAAATAGCCCCAGTGTTCTTTGGAGTATTGTCCATACGACAGGGTCTCTCTGTTGCAGAGCAAGCGGATGTGAAGTCTGTCATGCCTTTCCCCAGCCTATTTTTCCTCAAATTTCAGACATGCCTTCCATTTTTTTGATTGTTTTGGTGTGGGTATTTTTGATGATTTGGGTTGTTTTTGAAGGTGCTTTTGGCTTTAGCTATCTTTTTTTTTTTTTTTCCCTTTTTCTATTTTAACCTCTACACAACCTACCTTCTGGAATCATTATTCTTCATAGCTGACCAGGTAACCCAGTCTCTCTTGCATGATGCATTGAAGCCTGTTGCTGGCTAACATGTCCAGTCATTTCCAATTCAAAGTATTTGTGTATCCCAATTGTTTCTGTCCTGAGATCTTTCTTGTAAATGCCATTACAAAAGTGTTCTTTTTCATATTCACAAGAGGTTGTGAAGTATTTATATTTGCACCCAAATCTCCATATTTGATGTAAGTAGGTGTCTGTTTTTATTAAGGAAAGCATTTGCACAGTTTACATGCTAGGGTTTAGTTTCACATGTATAAATAGCTACACTGATTTATGTTTTCTTCTCCTCCTCCTTTCCATTCTCTTGTTCTCCTTCTTGCTGCACAGCAGTGCTTTGGCTCTGCCACTGTAGTAGTCTGAATGCCTGCTCCATATTCAGTGTCTCCGAACATCCAGTTCAGAAGCGAACTTTTGCATTGTAACTTCTGTAAAAACTGCAGGGTTCATTTTAATTTTAATCAGTTTGTGATTTACCACGCTGCCTCACAAACTATTGTATTAGGAAAATTAGGGTGATGTGCCAAGGGCTAGAAGTGACTGGGATGGAACAAAGAAAGATGGTTTTTTTCACCAAACTGCTGTATTGTAGAACTGTTTGCATGGAGAGTGAGCAGTGGGATGTGTCATGTGTGCATAGTATCCCTTTTTGTCCTTGCCGCTGGATCCCCATTCATGGCACTCCACTGAGCAATGTATATCTTCCCTAAATTCCCTTCAGGAAACTATCTCTGTGTCTCTCATTCTTGCACTTTTAGCTATCATTGCTTGCTGTGGCCTAAAAGCCATGCTTATAACTTGATTTTAATAAGTAGGCCATAGCCCTTCCCACTAGGGACTGATCTGCTCTACAGAAAAAAATCCTTAGTATATGATCAGAGGTGCTGTTCAGTGCCATTAGGTTGATGATGTGCAGAGGAGAAGGGCTGAGAAGTATACAAATAAGAAAATTCTTAGTTACTTCTTCTAGATAACATTTAAATATTGCTTTTTAAGATAGTGATTTCTCTTTAACTTTACATTAAAGCTTTAAATAGAGGTGTCTCTTTTATCTTTATCCATTTTGTGAATTAAGAAGATGTCATTTCTAGACAACTCTGCAAGAAAAATTTGTGGAGATCGACCAAATTACTTCTTACAAGAAGCATCCAATCTTTTTCATAGCCTACACTTTCACCAAGATAAAAATAATTCCTTGGCAGTACTTGCCTGGCACCCTTTGTAACCAGTAGCAGTTTCTCAGTGTGGTCAGAATTATTGATAAGGTTAATTTTGTTTTGAAAACTGCCTCACTGTGTTAACAACTTGAATCCCAAGATTATAGAGACTAAAATTCTCTATTCTTTATTCCTGTTGTAATTTTAACAGGAAAAAAGCCAACAAACAAAAAAACCCCAAATCCCAGCCTCTCTTGAGGATAAAATAAATAATTGTCGTGTCTTATAACAAGCATCAGTCGTGACATCAACAGAAGCTGCCTTTCTGCAGCTTGTTTTGGTTTTGTGTCAAACCCGCAGTGGAATAATTGGTTATTTTTCCTCTGTTTTGCTCATGAATGCCTCAGCAGGTAACTTGCAGCTACAGCATGTGTAATTATACGTACAGATAGCATTACTAGTGAATCATTTTTGTGTTTCTGCTCTTTCTGGGAAGAGAACGTTTTATTAGCTGCTCCCGCATGAAAGCAAATGATTGATACGGCACCAGCTAGCACAGGGCATCACTATACCCTACAAGGAAGGAGGAAGAACCACTTGAAGATTTCTCACAGGTGTTTTTTTAACAGCTATACCTGTGTGGTTGCACATTACCAACTAGGCAGTAATATAGACATCTTGATGTTTTATGAGAGGAGAATGTTGTTTATAATGGTATGGAAAGAAATAAAACAGTTTAAGTCAATATGGACTTGCAAATCAGTGGACTCAGATAAGAAGCAAATTAATTAGTGCATTATTATAAGATAGCCTTATGATTAATATCTTTCTTCACTTTAAATCATTGCATGGTGGCAATGCCTTTGTAGCTTCTGGTATTACAATTCTTTGTGGCCTCATCTGTGCAGTTTCCATACTCTTATTTGGTTTGTTATGATACTGAGGGGAGGCCTCTCTAGAATTTAATTGCATGGACAGTTTTTAGTGCTGCAAGAGTTATTTAATAATCTAAGAAAGACACCTTTACTTGTGTCACAGCACCTTATAAAGGGATGTGGAAAAAGTGGAGGTATTGTTATTTTTGCTTCAGTATTTAGTAACAGTGATACATCTTGGGCTGTCTGGTCCCCTGAATCAGAGGACCACGAATGTGGGAACATTGACTTTCCATTTGTAGACACTGAAATTGTAAGGCACCAGCTGTATCAAATGAATGTTCACAAGTCCATGAGCCCTGATGGATTCATCCCGGAGTACTGAAGGAGCTGGTGGGTGTTATGGTAGGACCCCTCTTGATCATCTACCTCAGGTCTTGTGAGTGTGGGAAGGTCCTTACTGACTGGAAGCTAGCCAACATTATTTCAATTGTTGAGAACAGTGTGAGGATAGACTCAGGGAACTACAGACCTGTTAGTCTAATGTTGATTCATGGGAAAAATATGGACAAGATTATACTCCACGCTATTGAAAGGCATTTAAAGAACAGTTGAATCATCAGACATAGTCAATGTGGGTTCATAAAGGGAAAGTCCTGTTTGATTAATTTGATATCTTTCTATGATAAGGTCATCCATCTAGTGGTTGAAGGGAAGGTGGTGTATAGAGTTTTTCTGGATTTTAGTAAGGCTTTTGATACTGTCCCTCATGGACTTCTTCTGGACAAGTTGTCCAACTGTGGGGTGAGCAGGTTAACAGTGTGCTGCGTGCAGAGTGGGCTGAAGGGCAAAGCTCAAAGGATAGTAGTGAATGGGTCTACATCTAGCTGGCAGCTGGTCACCACTGTGCCTCAGGGTTCAGTTCTAGGGTCAGTTCTGTTCAAAGCATTTATTAATGATCTGGATGCAGGAGCTGACCATTAGCAAGTTTGCTGATGATACCAAACTAAGAGGTGCAGTTGACTCTTTTGAGGGACGTGAGGCCTTGCAGAGGGATCTAGATAGATTGGAGCATTGGGCAGTGATTAATGCGATGAAATTGAAAAAGTCAAAATGCTGAATTCTGCACCTAGGATGGTGTAACAACAAACACAAGTATAAAATGGGAGAGGAATGGCTGGAGAGCAGCCCTGCAGAAAGGGATCTGGGGGTGCTGGTTGACAGCAGGCTCGGTATGAGTCAGCGGTGTGCCCTGGCAGCCAAGAGGGAAATCCACATCCCGGGCGGAATCAAACACAGCATAACCAGCCCCTACATTTAGCATTGGTGCAGCCATCTATGATGAGCAACTAAGGGCTTTGGGTTTGTCTAGCTTGGAGAAAAGGAGGCTGAAGGGTAACGTCATGGCTCTCTGCAGCTTCCTGAAGAGGGGAAGTGGAGAGGTAGGTGCTGAGGTCTTCTCCCTGCTATCCGGTGACAGGACATGTGGGGGTGGCTCAGAGATGCATCATGGGAGGTTTAGACTGGACATTAGGAAGCATTTCTTCACCGAATGGGTGGTCAAACATTGGAACAGGCTTCCTAGAGAAGAGATCGATGCCCCAAACTTGTCCGTGTTTAAGAGGTATTTGGATAATGCCCTTAGTAAAATGCATTAACTTTTGGTAAGTCCTGAAGTGGTCAGGCAGTTGGACTACTACGCTACCATTGCAAGCCTCTTCTAACTGAAAATATTCTATTCTTTTCTGTTCTGTTCTTTTCTTGCCTTGGTCTTCTGGTACTGATCAAGTCTTTAGGACTAGTGTAAAATTAACAAGAGTGATCAAGTTAAGTACGGCTGTGGTAAGGGATAGAAAGGTAAAAATGTAGAAGATGGGCAGTGCAGGAAGTTGCTCCATGAATATTAAACCAGGTGCTAAACTGGTTATTCAATCTGATGCTTTTTAGCCTTTTAAGATGAAAAGTGGTTTCTTCTACTGCCTATTCATGACTTTAAACTTGGCAATGTAGTGATTTAAGTGTCGGTTATTTGCTGTGACTAGCAGTGAGATAGACACATTTGAAAAAGAACTGAATGAAGCCATATGCCTTCAGTGACCCTTGAAGCATGTTATCTCCTAGTAACACAAGGCATAGAGTAGTTCCTGCAATTGTAAACCAGCAGCACAACATACATAGTTTAACAATACATTGTAAAAGTTTCACAGCTTATGAAGATATGTGCAAAATTAATCCCTGCAGAACAAAACAATTTAAAAAGTACATAATGAAGCAATTAGCTAAAAGAGGAAGGAAACTACTCACAAATTAATATGGGAAGAATCTACATGTATTACTTTTTCAATGAGAGCGTTTTATAAAGGCACAATTAATGTAAAATGAGGCCTATAAGCAATTAATGATGACTTTAAAAGTAAGATTTTAAGGAATAATTTACATTTTAAAAATTGAGAGCAGCTCTAGTTATGTTAAAGCCTTTTATTTCCTTTTTAAAAACCTTTTAGATGGGAATGTTTTGTAGGTTGCTTACAGTTTCATGTTAAGATTATCAACTTGGTTATGGGAAAAAGCTATTCTTACACACGAAGTTTACCTGAAAGAATGAAAGGCTTGTATGATGATAAGTAGAATAGTCTTCAAAAACCCATAGGGCTTCAGTAAAAAAGATGAAGTAATTCTAAAAATCTCATCCTTCGGTGTCTGATTTTTCTATACATACTGTTCCAAGCTATGACTGTAGGCAGTCACCTCTTCAAATTAAGTTAGAACCCGATTTCCCACTCTGTGGGGGCATATTCCAATGACGTGATTCTCTTTTCCAACCCATTCAGCACCTGGAAGCAGGCACTTTATTTTCTTCCTCTTCCTGTCCACCTATATTCTGATTTTTCTAATCCCAGATTTATGTATTTCAGGCCAGGTCTCTGTGATTGATGCTACTGTTTGGGCAGGCTACATTCAATAAGAAGCAGCCTTTGGAGACCAATGGAATAAGCAAAGATGTGCATGCTTTCTTGATGAATTTAGGGGAAGTTAGCCAAATCCATCAGTACTTACTGTCACTCCTGCAATTATTTAGTGAGGATTGTCCGACTTTAGTGGAGATACGACCTAAATAGACTTATTTAATCCAGTGAGTGCAGTTTCTAGGTTTATAGAGACAAATTCCCAAAAGTACATGACGACCCAAAAAAATTTCAGGGTGAGATCCAAAACTCAGTGGTTGCTACTGGAAACATGAACATTGATTTTAGTGATCTTTGTATCTGACCATTGTCCCTGTCCTTTCTGCAGTCACTTCTCAAGATAGCAAAATAAAAAGGTAGACCCAAAATGATCACAGATTGAACTTATGGTATTGAATAAAAATAGTCTTTTCATACTTGCATGTAAAACATCAAGCTCATTGTTGGTTACCAGTAAACAGTTAATGGTAATTACTAAGATTAACAAGATTAATAAATATTTTTTGCATTAGATTGTTCCCCAAAATATATTTTAAATATATTGGTGACTATTTGTTTGTATCCACAGTCGTAATTAATTTACACTGACTGCTTTTATCTTCAGGGCATCTTTAATGAGTTCTTCTAATTTTGTGAGTTGTAGACTTCACAGAAGCTAAGAATTACTTCAGCTTTTTGCAAAATCACTTAATTATTAAAAAGGTTTTTTTGCAGTCCAAATGAAACGATGGTTTCAAACAAGGTCACATCAGTTCTTGAAGAAACTGCATGATCTGTGTAAATTTAATGAATGCAGTACATGCTAATAAACTGCTAAGCATCATGTAGGTTTTATTTTTTTATTAGATTAAGCTTCCACAACATGAAAAGAACACTCAGTGTTTAAAGAGATAAAAGGAAACACTTTTAATGAAGATGTGTTATATCATTTTATAATGAAGAATGAATTTGAGAGAAGGATCAGCTTCAGAGTTGTAATAATTTTGATTAAATATGCAAATTCAAATACATTTAAATGCAATTGAAAAGGATTTCCTAAAGGGTGAGGATTTAAAAATAAAACTGAATAGAAATGAAGACCCTTTATCTAGTGAAACAGATTTTCCAGATGTGAGTGGAATTTGGTCTAAAAAAAATTATGACCAGATTGATTTAGACCTCTCTAAGGATGTATGAGTCACCTGCCTCTGCTGCACACTGAAGGCTGTGCAAATGCTATCACTACTGGCCTCATTTTAGTGGGAATAAGTGGGGGATGATAACATAGCAGTATTAGGGATTATTTTCTGTTTACTCTAAGGGGCTACTTTAACCTTGGTGAACATAAATTGACACAGATATAATGTCACAATTACAGCTTACGTATAAATGTACCTTCAGTGAATTAACTGCAAGAAGTGCTTAGAGCTTGGACAAATTCTTCATGTGTCATAACAATTAAAGATCGAAAAGGGAGAGAGGTTTTCCACCTCCCTCGCTGCTCCCTTCTACCCCCAAGAGATTTCTTTATATTCATTTAATGTTCTTATCTCCCACTTACTTTGCTTAGTTTAGGTCATAGACTTTGGTGATTTTAGGCTTTCAGCTTCATAAGTGTTAGAAGTCACATTGGCACTGCTGCTGTCCCTTTACACTTTGAATTTTTTAATGGAATTTTACTACCTTTTGCTAGTGATGAAGGAACCCACTCAAGAAGAGGAAGCCCTCTAGGTCCTTCTTGGGGCTATACCAAATATATACCTCCTCGGCAAATTCAAGAATAAAGAGCCCTTTCTAAGGTCCTCTTGGAAGGAAGCATTGAAAATCCACTGAAATGGATTCTGAGAGCTCTTTGGGAGGGGAACTCCAGTTGGTGTGTTCTTTTTTTAAAAGGCTGTTATTGCAAAGTGAACCAGCAGGACCAGAACCTCAAGAAATTCCTCCAAAGAAAAGCAAACTTTCTACGTTTCTGGGGCTCTGGTGGTTGTGCTAAGTACTCCCAAAGATGCAGTGCCTCACACTTGGAAACTTTCTAAGGTCTTTGCCTTAAGGCAAAGCCTGAGTGCTATTGGTACAGTTTTGCAATTCATGCTTTTACAGAATGGAACGTGAATTGGTATTTATCGTATCCTGATGATGGAAGCATACGTTATTTTTGACAAGCATATCTATTTGTTAAGGGATTTGGCAGGAAATTGAGACTATTGCTAGCAATTTCCACCTCTGGCTATCATCGGTAAAACATCTGCACAGGCAACAGGAAAAGTACTGTTTCCTTTTAACCATAGTTTAGCAAATTCATCAAGTTTCTTCCTTGCAATTTGTATGAGTGGGTTTGTCATTATATTACTGATTGCAGCTACAGTATACTCAGCAATATAACATTTTACTTCAAACCATTCCATGTGATTAAAAAAAGCCTTTGAAGCTCTTTTATCTTTAGACTTCCTACTAAAGTAATGGGTGATAATTTGGAAATGTTTCGCTGATTTTAAACCTTTGTGTTTATTTATAGCCATCACATATAATAACAGTGCTGGAGAACTAGAAAAGATGCTATTCAGTATAGATGAAGCCTGAGAAAGATTACTAACGAGAGCAAAGAACCAGCTGTGAAATTCACAGGGGAAACACATGAAGGTGTGAGGAACTGACCCCTTCATTCCTGTTCCTGTTTCTCAACTATAGACAATCTCTTATCTACAGGAGTTCTGTTAGATGAAGAAGAGACCACTCTAAAAAGCTTTGCAGCTTCCCTTTGAGTTGAGTCAGACAATGTACTTAGTACTAAATTATTAATTAAAAATCCCTAAATAGTAATTTGTCATATTGATTCAGAGTAATTAATGAGTCTTTCCTATGCACTTCTGATGTGAGATTTATGGTGTTTCAAGATGTCCTGAAAAACTGTCTAGCCATTCACAATGGTTCCAACATAATGGCTAGAGTAGTGTAGATTTGTTCACATGAGTAAAGGAGATGTGGGGAGCTGGAAGTGGTCAGGTTGAAGTGGACAGTTGGTCTAAAGAAAGAAAGAAAGAGTGTTCTTGACCTAGTTGCAAGAAATCCCATTATTTCAAATATAATCAGGGAAGAATAAAAAAAAAAAAACCTAACACTTTCTGTAGCAGTCAGTTAATCATGTTATATTATTCAGTATTCATAAATTCTGTTCTGTATAGTGATTATTATTTAGTGTATGACTGGCAACACCCTTCATTTTTCGGCTGGAGGTTTTGCACATGTTTTGGGGAGTTTGGAATCCAGAATCCCTTAAGATTCCAGGAGAGTTCCATGCAATTTAAAAACCCCTCTTCGATGCCTCCCTACATTTTCTTTGCATCTGGCCTCTCCCTAAGTGCAATGAAATGGGTGGAAGAAAAGAGATTTCTCACAGCGCTTGAATTCCATGGGCAGAGATGCTTGTGGGAGAGAGAGGCAGTGAGGCTTGTCCTAGATGTGACCATCTAAGCAAGTCAGCATTGTGCTTTCTGCCCTTATAAAGTATCGTATCTGCTTTCAATCTGCTTCGTAACCTACATCTAGGATATTGCTATTTGTTCAGTGCTGTAACTACAAGCTCTGCACACACCGTAACATTTGATTCCTGTATCTTCAGATTACATATTTCTCATGTCTTCCTCTTCAAAAAGTCATTACTTAAAGGACTTCTATTCGTCTTGATATATTTTAACTCTTAGCCTATATCTCTAGTCCAGTTTTGGTGTGTGCTAATCACATTTTTATGGATGGCAGGAAAATTTTGCTTAGAAAGAACAGGATTTGGTTTTGAAGCTGTTTAATACAACCCGGCTGTTCTGGCAGCATCTGTATTGACATCTCCCTTTTTGCATTAAGTTTTTAAGTGAATCCATGGCTTTTGCAGAGTAATTAATTAGGCTTTGGAAATAGAATGAAGACTGACAGTGTCTTGAAAGAAAGGAGCGGCTACCAGATTTGATTAATTGGTGTTTATTCAGGTAGTGGGTAATTGTTATTTACAAACTGCATTAAAGACTTTGTCATCTCAGGATGTTTTTTGAAAACACATACAACTTCATTATAAAGTCAAATTAGATTTTGCTGATTACTGAATCAGTACTAAAATTATAGATGAGTCTGCTCTTCAAATTTTCAGATCCTTGAAATTTACTTGGAAATTCAGCTACTATAGATGGTGATTTTTTTAGCTCAGCATGTTGTGGAGATGGCACTCAGACCTAACTCTGCAAATCTCACAAAAGATTTGATGTTCTTGTGTTGGACTTGGATCAAGGCCATTCCTACTTACCATGAGCAAAGGCCAGGCAGATGAGGCAGTGCGTGCAGTATGTGAATTGTCTTGTCCCAGGCTAAGTTATGATCATCTCTACATCTTTCTTGTCTTTCAAGATACTGTTTAAACAGTGTACAGTGAGTAACTCTGAGAAAATTTATAGCTGGGTGTCAATGCCATATTGAGAAACGGCTTGCATTGAAAGCAGGCATTGTATGAGCGAAGCTTCATGGTACTTCACATTTAATCTTTATTAGGAAATGTAGCTAAGACATTTAAATTAAATGTTTGTTAAAGTAGTATTTTGTTAGATCTTTAAACTGAATTGCCCACTTTAAATGACGTTTAGAAAGACAGTACACAAATGCTGTTTCCAGATTATTTATTCTTGTGTCAGATCAATTGCCCATTTATTTTTAAATTCATGATCATTTCAGTTTTGTCCTCATGTTGGTATTGGTACGTTTATTTACTCTTACAGTTTTTCAAGTTTTCTGGGCACGGAGAGATACTGAAGTCTTTTCAGCACTCTTCTTGGCTCTCCAGTAGGTTCATGGGTTAGCTCATCTTCCAGACAGTTCTAAACACCAAGGCTCTGTCTCTTCTCCCAGCGTATGTTGAATGCAATTAGGCACCAGTTCTGAAAAGGCTTTGTAAACATTCTGAATCCATGCTACATTTTCTGGTCTCTGGAGCTGCCAAATGCCTAAATGCTGTATTCAAACCAGATGTCTAAATATATAAAACGAATGACTGAACAAAGTGCACCCTTAGTAGAGCATATGCCTATAGGATGGACAGACCTGAGGGGTCCAAGATCAGCTCCAGAACATGATGTTCTGCCAACCTACATCCCTAGCCACTAGGAGGGAGATCAGACTATATTCCCTCCTGGATGAGCTGTACAAGGAAGGGACACCCTCACTTTCATTTTTTACTCTCTCAGTATGGCATACCAAGCCTCAGAAATATCTGCTAGCAGTATCACTGGGCGAATTCTGTCACTTCTCAGTGACTACACCTGCCTCTGGGACACTGAGGTACTTGTTCAGCAGGATCAAACACTTAGAGTACATCTGGGTCTTCACCTGAGCAGCATCCACTCAACCTTTATGAATGGGCTGCCTTGATCTTGTTAGAAAGTTTACATTATACAAGATGCATAGAAAAAGCTTCTACATAAAATAATTCAAATACTTCACTAACTGTTAAGGCAGCTGAAGTGGTTTTTCTCTTTTGTTGAAAGCAGAAAGAGAGAAAATTAGAAATTAATGCAATACTCATGATTAACATTATGGACATTAGCTCAGCTGCAGCAGTGGGCAAAAGTGAAACACACTTGAGCAGGTACAGTACATTATAAATGTATTACAAAATACAAGAGTAGTGTGTGCTGAAATTGGTCATAGAACGTTTTCACTAGGCAATCTTAGTCTTTGTCACTCGTTCGCAAAATAAACCTTACCCTTTCTGAGCTATGTTTAAAGCAAAGCGTAAGATGCATTTATATTTTCAGTCTTCCTAGAACTTGAAACTTTTGTGATTCTTAAAAAGTTGATTGGCTTGTTTTCGATTTTACATAAGGCTACCTAGTTACAGATTCTAATAATGCATGTATGCAGTAAGAAGACTGTGCACAGTCTTAGAGAAATGCCTGCAAGACCTTGAAACTTGAACCCAAATGCTGTTGTTTTTGGATGCCCTATAAATGATTTTAATAATAATCATGAATTGCTAAATGGTCAACAAAGGCTGTGATAAGAGGCTACTGGTAATGTAATAAATCTGTAGTAAGGTTAAGTAGCAGTAACGATTCATGGTAAGACAAGGTGATGACTCTTTCACAACTGTCCAGAAGAATCTGTATAGTCCAGTAAGTCTTGAATAATTGTCCTACTTTGTAACAATGACAAGCATAGAAATAAAATAATTTCAGTGTATTCACTAAAAGACAGCAGGGGTTTACGGCACTCTCACTAGCAGGATGTCTTTTTTCCACCTAGGTTTGGCAGTGTGGAGGAAGTGTTGAGGTTCTACCTTGCTCCAGGATTGCTCACATTGAAAGAGCGCATAAACCATATACAGAAGATCTAACTGCTCATGTCCGGAGAAATGCACTAAGGGTGGCTGAAGTCTGGATGGATGAATTTAAGAGTCACGTCTATATGGCATGGAACATACCCCAGGAGGTGAGTAACAAAGTCCAGTGTTTACAAGCTTTGGCTTTAGGTCCTTTGGGGTTTGGTTCTATTCTGAGTTTTGAATTTCTGCGAATTTCTTATTATTTGTAGACACACATATAAGTATTTGTCTTACGTGTAGGCATAAGTTGTGCCTCTACATACACACTTATATATAAAAGTATATACAGAGTTTTGTCTTATTCTAAAATAATTCCATTATCTTCAGGTTCCTTAAAAATTCATTTCTTGTCAAGTTCATCATCTTCACCGATGACTCTGCATGGATATTTTAATCTAGTAGTTGCAGAAACGTGGAAAAAAGAAACATCAAGTCTATATTAGTCCAGATTTCTTTTTCATTGGTGACCAATGGTTGGTCTATTGAGTTGAAAAGATAATGTTGGATGGCTAACCTGACTGTTCCATTTGACATCTGATTTTAGGTGTACCTCATTTCTGTAGTTAATGATATTTAAACTATTAACTGTTAAGAGCTATAGGATTCGAGAAAGGTGACTGTTGTCCTGTACCTAATATGGAAAATATTCAGGATCTATGTAGAAAAGTGTGTTTCCACCTAGATGTTGGAAACCATGACTTCGAGGTTTACAACTTAAGAGTGTGCAGTTCTCATCATTACAGCAAAAGCGCGTATTCTAGACTTAATAAATGAACCCGGTCAATTTATTTTTTCTTTAATAGAATATATGTAAAATTCTCTGAGTGGCTTTGCAGCTGTTCAGAGAAGCTCATTTTGCTGCAATTTTTGGGTTGAGAAATAAAATGTCATGCTTCTTCTCCTTTAGTTTAATAAAGGAAAAAGATTAGAAACCAAAACCCAGCTAGATATATGAATGCTGATGTTAATTCAGCTGCTTTCAATAATTTCCTTCATCTCTTCTGATTAAAATTAGATCATTTTAGCAAAGTGGGGAATTAATTGTCCTATTTTCAGGTTGCAGAATTAGCCGTATAACACACCATGAAAGCACTGGGAAAAAAATCCCCTATGATCTGGTACAGGGGAGGGACTTTTCATGTTCACAGAATCCAAACTCATTTAAGTGTCCCTGTTTTGAGTAGTTGCACAGCAGTGCCTATAAGACTAATGACATTTCTGGAAGATAGTGTTACTTATTTTACATTAAAACAATTTCAAATGAATTTTGTTTGTGATTAAACTGAAGGATTTGAATTTCAGTTTCTTTTTTTTTTGTTGTTAGTCATTTTCCCAAAGATTGGTTGATCTTCATTGATTAATCAAATTTCAGGGTTTTGGCTTGCAGATTTAGCATTAACACAAAACTTAGAAATGTGTTTTGCTAATTAGGATAATTGGTATACACATATTTCCATAATATTCATCAAAATATGCTGGTGATTGTGCTTAATCTTGTGCAAAGTTGAGATCTGAATACAACTTGGAAATCAAATTTGTAAAGAACACAAAGGTAAGTTGTTGTTATTATTATGTGTTAAATTTCCATTTAACAAGTAGATAATAACACAGTCTTGACTATGCTGATGGATCAGAAAAAGATAAGCCTGTTACAATAAATTTTAAAACTCATTCATCAAACGAAGGAAAAAGAAATGCAATATGTGGATCAAACTGTTTTCTTCATGTCACAAAGGACATCAAGATGTTTGCACAGTAAATATGGTACTGCCTAAATAGATTTGGTTTGTACTTTTCAGAGGAATAACACAATTTTTTTACTACTTCAGTCTCCAGTCATTTCCCCGTCACAAATGCACTAATCATTGCACTGAACTGCTTGAATAAATTGCAATGCAGATTATATTTTCTCTTCATCTTCTCAAAGGCTACTACTGCCAAGTCGTAGTGCAGACTTAAAAGCTGGAAATGGCAAGTGCTAAATCGGCTTTTAACAATGGTAGCTTCTTCTGCAATGTAATCAGATGCCTCTGTTGTAGGGAGAAATCTATTACTATGAGTATGTATGGAACATAGCACAAAGAACCTCCCTTCATTTATATTTCTTATTGTTGGAAAAAAACAAATTAACACACATATGCCCACGTATTTAAAATATACTGGGAAACAGCTTAGTTTTCACAGTTGCAACAGGCTTACAAAGGCTGTATCTACTCATTACCCAATTACTACAGGATATTCATAGGCAGTATGGCATCTTTACGACCATCAGAATGTTTTTTTGTCAGATGGAGTCTGTGACATACAGCTGGGTACATTTGAGCATTGTTCACCCAGCTTCCATCTTTTGCCATGTAGAAAATAGGTAAGGAGTTAGAAGAGTGTTGGGGCTCTGTTTTGTTCTGACAGGTGCTCAAGTATCCCAAATCAGTTGTGTAATTTGAAGCTCTTCTGAGCATTTTTGTTTTCATTATGCATGGCTGAGTGTCAAGAATCAGGGGAAGAGCTCCAAAGATCTGGGGCTTCCTTTTCCTTCCCCATGCTAAACTCACAAGCACTCTAATTGAGCCAGTCAGTATAGAGAAAACCTACATCATTAGCAGGAATCCTTTTTTATACATCAAAAGACTAGGAGCAATGCAGTTTCTGTTTGGTACAGAAACATCTGTAGAAAGAGGGAGTATTCAGTGTAAAGAAGCAACCTAAAAAATAACTTAAATCTTGTGGGACACTTGCAATACAGACATCCAGTAGGCAGGGGGCAAAGAAATGGTCAATGAGAAAGGATGGGGATAAATTAGGTCAGATTTATATATCAGACTGGATAGCGATATTTCTCTTTCATCTTTGCTTACCTCAAAATTAAATTAGAGGTGAAATACCAAAGAGGGACAATTTTCAAATCAAACCTACCTTCAACTTAGCAAAAAAGATGTCAAGACATCATTGTGAGAGACACACAGATAGGACAGACCTATACATGGCTGGATACCTTTACACCAGTGAATAGCAACAGGAGTAATTCTCTGTCTGGAAGCTGATGAAATAGTGCACTGGTAATGGACTATGTAGGTAAAAGAAATGTTTTCAGTTATAAGAGTTGGGACTTTCCGTGAAATATGTTATTCCAGAATGTTAACCACAGGACCTGTTTTATCCTGGAAGATTTCCCAGTTTTGTGAGAAGCCCCATAGTCAAACGTTTCCAAAGGCTTTAGTCTTTGAGAGCTCATAATAATAAAAACGAGTTAAGACTCATTTAGTAGTGTGCTCTGACTGCCCTTTTGGAATCTCTGTGGGTGGCTCTGAAGTAGTTCAAGTAGTTCAAGCTCTTGGGTGGACTACAGGAGGGAAGTGAGATTGTGTAGAGAAAAAAACAGAAGAGCTAAGGCTCAACTAGAAATCAGATTGGCAAAGTCTGTGAAAGATAACAAAAAATCCTTCTATAAATATATAAATAATAAAAGGAGGACTAGGGAGACCATACAGTCCCTATTGGAAGCAGAAGGAGCAACAGTGACAGGGGATGAGGAAAAGGCTGAGGTACTTAATGCCTTCTTTGCCTCAGTCTTTAATTGTAAAGAAAGTTGTTCCATCTGTGTACAAACCCAGGAGCTAGAGGAGCAAAATGAGGCTCCCATGATCCAAGAGGAGGCGGTCAGAGCCTTGCTAGACCGACTAGACACCCACAAGTCTATGGGGCCGGATGGGATTCACCCAAGGGTATTGAAGGAGCTGGCGGATGTGCTGGCCAAACCCCTTTCCATCATCTTCCAACAGTCCTGGAAGACTGGGGAAGTCCCACTGGACTGGAGGCTGGCTGATGTTGTGCCCATCTACAAGAAGGGTCGCAGGGAGGATCCAGGGAACTACAGGCCTGTCAGTCCGACCTCAGTGCCAGAGAAAGTCATGGAGCAGGTGATCTTGAGTGCTATCATGAAGCACGTGCAAGAGAACCGGGTGATCAGGCCCAGTCAACATGGGTTCACAAAAGGCAGGTCTTGCCAAACTAACCTGATCGCCTTCTATGACAAAGTGACTCGGCTGCTGGATGAGGGAAAGGCTGTGGATGTGGTCTTCCTGGACTTCAGTAAAGCCTTTGACACAGTTTCTCACAGCATTCTGCTTGGGAAACTGTCAGCCTCTGGCCTGGACAGGCGCACACTCTCCTGGGTGGAAAACTGGTTGGCTGGCCGGGCCCAGAGAGTGGTGGTAAATGGTGTGAAATCCAGCTGGAGGCCAGTGACAAGTGGGGTTCCCCAGGGCTCAGTGCTGGGTCCAGCCCTGTTCAATGTCTTTACAAATTACCTGGATGAAGGCATCGAGTGCACCCTTAGCAAGTTTGTGGACGACACTAAGCTGGGTGGAAGTGTCGATCTGCTGGAGGGCAGGGAGGCTCTGCAAAGGGATCTGAACAGGCTGAACCGCTGGGCAGAGTCCAATGGCGTGAGGTTTAACAAGGCCAAATGCCGGGTCCTGCACTTGGGGCACAACAACCCTGTGCAGCACTACAGACTAGGAGAAGTCTGTCTAGAAAGCTGCCTGGAGGAGAGAGACCTGGGGGTGTTGGTTGACAGCGACTGAACATGGGCCAGCAGTGTGCCCAGGTGGCCAAGAAGGCCAATGGCATCTTGGCTTGGATCAGAAACAGTGTGACCAGCAGGTCCAGGGAGGTTATCCTCCCTCTGTACTCGGCACTGGTGAGACCGCTCCTTGAGTACTGTGTTCAGTTCTGGGCCCCTCACCACAAGAAGGATGTTGAGGCTCTGAAGTGAGTCCAGAGAAGAGCAATGAAGCTGGTGAAGGGGCTGGAGAACAGGCATTACGAGAAGCGGCTGAGAGAGCTGAGGTTGTTTAGCCTGGAGAAGAGGAGGCTGAGGGGAGACCTCATTGCTCTCTGTAACTACCTGAAAGGAGGTTGTAGAGAGGAGGGTGCTGGCCTCGTCTCCCAAATGACAGGGACAGGACAAGAGGGAACAGCCTCATGCTCCACCAGGGGAGATTTAGGCTGGACATTAGGAAAAAGTTTTTCTTGGAAAGGGTCATTGGGCACTGGCAGAGGCTGCCCAGGGAGGTGGTTGAGTCACCTTCCCTGGAGGTGTTCAAGGCACAGGTGGATGAGGTGCTAAGGGGCATGGTGTAGTGTTTGATAGGAATGGTTGGACTCGATGATCCAATGGGTCTCTTCTAACCTGCTTATTCTGTGATTCTATGATTCTGTGAAGTAGGGATCTCGGATGCTACGGTGGTCTCTGCATCATAACTGCTTAGATAAATACATTCAGAAAAGCACTTAAAACCCAAATGAAAGATTTTTCAGATCCCAGAAGCAAGTACTGTGCTTTCCATGTGTCCTCTCCTGTGTTTTTTGTTTTGTTTTGTTTTCTTTGCTTCACCCCATCATATTCCTAGCTTTGGGGAACACACTGAGGTGTTGCTGGTGGAAAAACCTGTATGCTATGTGTGAGCTATTTTCCTTCTCCAGCTGCATGGAAGGATGTAAGTACTGTGGCCCCAGATGCTCTTTCTTACCTTATACAATAAACTGTGAGGAAACAAGTATTGGTGCCTGCAGGGTTGCATAGAAAGGAGTCAGGATGCACTGGACCAATTTAGTACCTGATCCCAGGAAACCTTGTTAATGCTGGAAGTTACATGTCTGTTTGTTGGCTGTTTCTTTTCCTTCACGTAAGTGGCAGTGCAAGTGCAGCCAGACTTGTACATGAGCAGGATTTGGATCAGTTGCTTATCTTACAGCAACCTACAGAATGTTCCTCTACGTAGTCACTTGCTAGAAAAGTAAGGAAAAAATGATAACTGAAGGAGTAGTTAAACATGAAGTTTTATGAATGGTGTAGGCTGAAAGGGGAGCCAACATTTTTAATGATTAACTTGAGTTATGCTTGTTTATGCCAGACCTTAGTCTCCTACTTTTTAATAGACTTTGCTAATGTGGAAGTCAATTTTAGTTTAGTTAGAAAATGCTTCCATAATGAAAAATACTTGTTCCAGATTAACATTAATTCAGTGCATTGGGATGCTGCTCAGAAACCTAGATACTTATAAAGATACCTTTTTGATGTGTAACTAAAAAAAATCAGTGCTTCCAATGTTATTTTTAAGTCTTATCTGGTGGCTGACAAAATCTTTGAGTCATTTATGGCCTAGCCAAGGCTGTTGTTTAAGTAGATGGGTTATAGGATTTTCCTGTGAAAATTTATTTAACCTGCATTTTGTTCCCAGGCAGAAGTGGTAGAGCAGAGTGTGGAGCAAAATGTCTTACTTTCCTTCCTGTCAAATAGCAGCCATGGATTTGCACTTATATCCTCTCTAAAAATTTCTGCTGCGTGATTTTAATGTGAGAAATTATTGATTTTTATATGCAGGGACTTTATGAAACTCACACTTTATGATCTGCTCTTATGATAAGTAGAAATTAGGTTAGCTAGAAATGTAAAGGAGAATAAAAATTAGGGGAGGGAATATTCTGCAATTGCTTTTAATAAAAATAGCAACTTCTCTTTTTACATTGCGAGAGAAATTTAATAAATGGTAGTTCAGAAAGGTGAGCAGGGCTTTTGCTTTTTGCGGTGGAGTGGTGAACCCAGACTTCAGAAATGGCCAGAGAGCATCATATACTAATGATTTGGCCACAGTGGGATGCCAGCAATAAGGTTTCTAGGGCAGCTTACTACTTCCTGCCAATTACTTTTGGAATTGGAACGTGCCAGGAAATCAGTGAACAACAGTGGTATTCATTGGAAGCTAGATCTAACACCACGCACACACCCTGAGGTTAATAGGAGTGGTTCCATTGACCAAGGCATACTTTGAAAGAGATCCCACTCTGGTGAGCTCTGTCATATTTAATTGGGGCACTTCTGGAGTGTGTGTGGGTAACAGCTTCACTACACAACTCGGAGCTGATAACTGTTATAGGTCTTAATCGTCTTTGCAATGAGGGGGACTCTAGACTTTACAAAGAAGTGTATCACTGATGCCTTTTCTGATTTTGTGTCCTTTGTTCTATGTTCAGGACTCCGGAATTGATATTGGTGATATTTCTGAGAGGAAGGCCTTGAGGAAGAAGCTCCAGTGCAAGACTTTTAGGTGGTATCTTGTCAGCGTATACCCAGAAATGAGAATGTACTCAGATACTGTCGCCTATGGGGTGGTAAGAATCTTGTTTACATTTCCCATTCTAAAGAGGTGGGGGAGAAAGGTGTAATAGTGGAAGTAATTCATGAAGACAATTCCTGACTCTAAGGAGAAGAAACAGATAAACTTGAAGTTACTAGTTAAATAAATTGGTAGACTGGTTAGCTGACAGAGAAAGCTGCTGTGCTGTAGTTAATGCTGAAGTACTCTGAATGCTTCCTTCGTCCCTGATTTTTTGGTTGTTTCATGGCTTACATTCCACTCAGTGATACTCAAGGCATGGTTTTTCAGAAACATTGAATCTGTCAGTTGGAAGGTTGTGGCAGCAACTGAATTAACAAAATAAGCTCAGTATTTCAACTGCAAGCTTCTTAATATTGTAGCCAGATCAAATGCCTGTATTTTGGTATCATCATCATCATTACTTCTGTGACAGTAGTGCCCTTGTCTATGTTGACATCACACTTGAGTTGTACTGTGCTAATTATAACAGAGATAAGTCTTGCCCCTAAAAAACCAGCAATCTAAAGAGAGAGGGCAGGTGTGCATGACACAGAATATGAGCACAGTAAGTTAATATGGGACCATAATAAGGTAGTAGGGCTAGCACATCCTTTTCACATTCTCTATCCGTTGTCATATTCACAAAAATTGATTCCTGTGAGTTAAATTTGCCTTTTTATGTGCAAGTCTCAGATAGGAAATGTAACAAGTAAGAGCAGATCATACAAGTGAAAGATCTGGTTTGTGACATTCCTCCCTAAACAGAAGTCTGCCAGCATGGCTTTGAGAAGGCCCTTGAGGGTGCCATGAAGCAACTGCTCTGTTTTGGCAAATGAGGTGATTGTGTGCCCCACAAAGTTCCATGACCCCTTTGATAATTAAAATTACCATGCTGGCTTTTCATGTAGTCAAAAAGGAGAGGAAAAACACTTCCAACAAAGTTTTAGGTGATTGTTAAATGCATGAGATAATGGTTACTTTCCAAAATAGTTCAGAACAATTCTCAAATCACACCTGTGTGCAAGAAGCCTCTTCCATAGGCCGTATGGAATTTCCCTGTGATCTAACCAGGTGCAGAGTTTCCTGAGGAGAAGGAGGCATAGCAGCTAGTAGGCACATGGTTCTGCTTCTAGGTACCTCTGCCTAAAAAATCTTTGATTGCAGGTAGAAGTGATACTAGATGAAAAAATGGGATAGCTAAGGTACTTGTTGCATAGACTCGGCATTAACTCCATGTTATGTAAGTCAAAATGAAAATCAGCATACAGGAACATTGTGATTTTGTATTTTGCTGAGACTTTGTCATCAGCCTTTGAAGATTCCTTGCTGACCATATACAAACCAAAAAGAATCAGTAAAGTTTGTTACAGACATACTGAACTCACTGGTCAGCAGAACATGCGTATTTAGGTACTGATGCAGTCTTTTGTCTGCAGTGTGAGAGTAAGCTAAGGAAGATGTGAAAAATAAGTGTTATTTCATTCTTTGCGCTATTTCAAAGGAAGTACTGGACAGTTATGGCAACGTATCTATACAGGTAGAGGGGGGTTGTTTTATGAAATACACAGCTTACTGTTTGATGAAATACCATTGTATGAAACAAAAAGATAAAGTGTCCCACTCTTTTTAGTAAAAGAATTGCTCCGATCTCTAATCTTCCTTCATGTCTGCCTTCCTGTTCACTTGCTTGTCTTCCAGTGGAGAAAGGTATGATATTTCAAAGCAAGTCAACTGCTTGCTGATTCTCTAAGTGCTTCCATTTGTCAGCTGTTCTAAGGTTTTGTAGAAAATAGAGATTGCTACTAGAGCATTATAATTAATTTTAAAAAATAATATTTGAGTAATTACAAAAGTTGTCTGAATAGGGTGAGGGTTAGGATGTAGGCATCCAGAGTGTGACCACCCATATTTATTTCCTGAATTCTAAAATTCCTTCTGTTCTGTGACAGTTAGGAAAATAGGGTGTGTATTTCTTGTCTAGTTTACACTGTGCCATATAGCTAGGGTGGGTTAGGATTGGTGGCAGAGTTTGGGAACCAATTTCTTTCTGAATTCTGCGGTACCCTTAGAGTTAGGAGAAAGTGATGTCAGTGGGCCAAAAGCTGATGTATGTAGTGTATGAACTGGCTCCCCGATTGCAGCTTGACATTTGAGATAACTGCAGATTCAGAATTTCAGTAGTCTAGTTGATCTTTGTAGTCGGTAAGGCTCTAAGTTTGAAACTAAGCAATTGGTGGTATTGACTAATTCTTTCCGGTTTTCAGAGTGATATTTGGCAACCAGGTTATATTTTGGGTTGTAATTAAGTCTTGGTTCTCTAAAACTGCACTACCCAAGTTAGTTACTGGTTGCCCCAAAGCCACTAGATTCTGGAAAGGGATGGTTCCTAAGAGTCTGGGCCTCAATTTTTGAAACATAATGATTAGTTAACATATGAGGGTCCCTTTTGTTTTTCTGTTTTCTGTAGTGATCATTTCTCTTCCGATATTCTAAATCAATTGTAGAGTTTTGATTGGCATGAGAGTTTGGGAAATTAAATCTGAAGAGCTCTTTTTTTGTTGTGGTTTTCAAGGTTCATAGCAGAGGGCTGGTGTTAAAAGGAATATAGTATTTTGTTTCTTTTTCTCTAGTGCCTGATCACCAGACAGCTGCTCTTAGGGTTAGGGTTATGTTTCATTTTAGAGTTTGGGACTCTGAAGTCTCTATCTGTTTTACTTCTGG
This sequence comes from Phaenicophaeus curvirostris, assembly GCF_032191515.1. NCBI lineage: Eukaryota > Metazoa > Chordata > Aves > Cuculiformes > Cuculidae > Phaenicophaeus > Phaenicophaeus curvirostris. The sequence continues at coordinate 11,665,792 of NC_091396.1, forward strand.
GTCAGCCCTCTTGGCTAAGTTGCATGCTGATGTTGGTGAAAGCAGACTTTTTTGCTTCCTCTGTTGCAGGGATTGTTGAGGAAAAGGTTATAACATTGGGGCTAGGACAAGCATTAGAGTTCGATTTTGTGGAAGAGTTTTTGAAAAGCCAAAGGTAGTGATAGATCCAGGCATGAATTAATAAGGCTGATATTTATTATTGGTTTTGATAGAGAGGGGTGCCTAACATCTGATTACATATAGAGTCACGGTTGTGGCTACATTTACAGCTAAGAAATGCAAAGCTTTGACAGAGGAAAGCTTATTTAACTCTTGAGGCTTGCAGCTAAAAATAAGGCCAGTATTGATACATAGTTCATATTTTGTCTTTAATGTTGAGATTTTTCCTGTCTATTATCGAATTTAGAGGTAGATTTGGAGTTAGAAATCTTGTAGAAATGAGCGCATGGTTTTGATTTTATTCACCACCTGTCTTCAGTCTCTGGCTTGTCCACACTTCTTAGATACTTGCAAACATTTAGACTGCCTTTTGAAACACATCAATTTGTTTTCCTCAAAAGAAGACCCTGTACACAGCTGACAGGACTGCTCAGTTAATCACAGATGATTTCAAACCACATCAGCTCTTCATTCCCTCCATCAAACAATTCTCTTGTTCTCTGAACTAATCTTGTACCGCTGAACACCTTTATACATGCCCATGGATATACCTTCCACATCTTTGGCCTCACACTCTGAAAAGACCTTCCAGCTATCTGTGCTCATTAATTTAACACTTTGCTTTCAGAAAATTTTGTCTCAGCATTGCACAGGTAATGTATAAGGCCTTGTGATGATCACGGCCAAGTGCTTGGCAGTCTGTTCATACTGAGATTGCTGTGGGGGGTTAGCCGGGGATAACGTGAAGAAGAGGTAGTGCATACCAATTGGCCAGAAGTATCCAAGTGTCAGCAGAAAGGACCTAGAGACTAGACAGAAGACACCGAAGACCATGGTGGCCACCCGGCAGAAGGTTAAAGCTGCTCCGTGTGCTGCAGCAGGCAGGATGGATGCTGCCGCCCAGCCAGAGCCACAGTGGGTGCAGGCAGCTCCCCAGACCCTGGGCTGCAGGCAGTGCCCCCCTCTCACACCAGCTCGTGCCTCTGGTACTGGCTCCACTTGTGAAAGCTGCGCTTGAGTGGGGGAACTCCGTTGTATGGTGGAGGAGTTAAGGGAGGAGGTAAAGAGGCTGAGGACCATCAGGGAGTGTGAGAGGGAGATAGACCAGTGGAGCAGTGACCTCTCACTAACTCAGCAGGCTGCTGGAGCTGGTGTGTCCAAACACCATCCACCTGCAAGCTGCAAGGCTGGGGGAACAAGAGATGGGGAATGGCAGCAAGTTCCTGCCAGACGAAGGAAACCTGCTCCCCTCACCCAGACACCAAAACCCCAGATCCCCCTGGTGAACAAGTACCAGGTGCTGCAGGTGGAATCCAATCCTGAGGATGAGGATGATGGCTCCCACAGTCTAGAATCCTTCCCTAGGCTGCACCATCCTCAGAAAAAGATAAAAACATCCTCCGTTAAGAAGAAGAGGAGGGTGATTGTTGTAGGGGACTCCCTCCTAAAAGGAACGAAGGGACCCATTTGCAGACCGGACCTGCTCCACAGAGAGGTCTGCTGCTTACCGAGGGCGTCAGTGAAGGAGGTAGCTAGAAAACTTCCTTCCCTGGTCCACAAGACAGACTACTATCCTCTGATAGTAGTCCAAACTGGTAATGATGATCTAGTAAACAAAAAGACCAAAGCCATCAAGAAAGACTTTGGAGCCATTGGAAAATGATAGAGGGCTCTGGGGCACAAATAGTATTCTGCTCCATCCCAAGGCTAAATAGAGGAGAGCTGGAAGTCAGGAAGAAGAATTCGATTAATGCCTGGCTCCGAGCCTGGTGTGAGGAGAGGGGCTTTGGCTTCTTTGATCATGTGGTGGCTCACGCACCCCCAGACTTGGTGGCTAAGGAAGGGACACGTGTATCTCCTAGGAGGACTAAAGCCCTTGCTAAAAGCCTAGCTAAGCTCATAAACTGAGCTTTAAACTAGATGTGAAGGGGGAGGGGGTTGAGCCCAGGCTAGACAGGAGCGAGCCTGGACGTGGGGCGCTGGTGATTGGGAGAGGGTGTGCTGGTGAGGACCACCAGTACATCACCACACAGAAAGTGGGGGAGAACACACCTTGGGGTGCTAAGGGAGATACAGGCACTCTGGAGCTAGCTACTCCAGTTACCAGGCAATTGGGAATGAACTCTGTTCCCTCTAAGAGGGCTGAAGGGTCGGCAGCTCAGCTGAAGTGCATTTATACCAATGGACACAGCATGGGGAATAAGAAGGAAGAGCTGGAAGCTGTTGTAGGGCAAGGAGCCTATGATGTCCTTGCCATCACGGAAACGTGGTGGGATGACTTATATAACTGGACTGCAGCTATGGTGGGGTACAAACTCTTCAGGCAGGATAGGAAGGGTAGGAGAGGAGGCGGGGTAGCCCTCTTTGTAAGGGAGGACTTGGACACTGTTGAGATGGATTGTGGTGATGAGGAGATAGAGTGCCTGTGGGTTAAAATCAGAGGAGCCCATCAGAAGGTAGGTTTTGTGATGGGAGTCTGTTACAGACCACCCAGCCAAGGAGAAGCAGCTGATGAGCTCTTCTATAAACAGCTGGGGTTAATCTCTAGATAAAAGTCTCTTGTTCTTGTGGGAGACTTCAATCTGCCTGATATCTGCTGGAAGTACAATAGAGCAGAAAGGAAGCAGTCTAGGAGGCTCCAGGAGTGCGTGGAAGACAACTTCCTTGCACAGCTGGTGAATGAACCAACAAGGGAAGGTGCCCTCCTGGACCTGCTGTTTGTGAACAGAGAAGGCCTTGTGGGGGATGTGGCAGTAGGTGGATGCCTAGGACAAAGCAATCATGAGACGATAGGGTTTTCTGTTCTAGGTGAAGTGAAGAGGGTGGTCAGCAGGACAGTAGCATTAAATTTCCAGAGGGCAGACTTTGAACTCTTCAGAAGGCTGGTTGGCAAAGTCTCATGGGAGACAGTACTTAAGGGCAAGGGATCCCATGAGGGCTGGGAGCTCTTCAAAAAGGAAATCCTAGCAGCTCAGGAGAAAGCCGTCCCCATGTTGCGGAAAAAAAGCCGGCAGGGGAAAAAACCAGCTTGGTTGAACAGAGAGATCTTGAGTGATATCAAGAAGAAGAGAAACGTCTATGGGCTCTGGAAGAGGGGACAGGCCTCTTGGGTGGACTACAGGAGGGAAGTGAGATTGTGTAGAGAAAAAATCAGAAGGACTAAGGCTCAACTAGAAATCAGATTGGCAAAGTCTGTGAAAGATAACAAAAAATCCTTCTATAAATATATAAATAATAAAAGGAGGACTAGGGAGACCATACAGTCCCTATTGGATGCAGGAGGAACAACAGTGACAGGGGAGGAGGAAAAGAATGCCGCCTTTGCCTCAGTCTTTAATTGTAAAGCAAGTTGTTCCTTCTGTGTACAAACCGAGGAGCTAGAGGAGCAAAATGAGGCTCCCATGAACTAAGAGGAGGCGGTCAGAGCCTTGCTAGACCGACTAGACACCTACAAGTCTATGGGGATTCACCCAAGGGTATTGAAGGAGCTGGCGGATGTGCTGGCCAAACCCCTTTCCATCATCTTCCAACAGTCCTGGAAGACTGGGGAAGTCCCACTGGACTGGAGGCTGGCTGATGTTGTGCCCATCTACAAGAAGGGTCACAGGGAGGACCCAGGGAACTACAGGCCTGTCAGTGTGACCTCAGTGCCAGGGAAAGTCATGGAGCAGGTGATCTTGAGTGCTATCATGAAGCACATGCAAGAGAACTGGCTGATCAGGCGCAGTCAACACGGGTTCACAAAAGGCAGGTCTTGCCAAACTAACCTGATCACCTTCTATGACAAAGTGACTCGGCTGCTGGATGAGGGAAAGGCTGTGGATGTGGTCTTCCTGGACTTCAGTAAAGCCTTTGACACAGTTTCTCACAGCATTCTGCTTGGGAAACTGTCAGCCTCTGGCCTGGACAGGCGCACACTCTCGTGGGTGGAAAACTGGTTGGATGGCCGGGCCCAGAGAGTGGTGGGAAATGGTGTTAAGGCCAGCTGGAGGCCAGTGACAAGTGGGGTTCCCCAGGGCTCAGTGCTGGGTCCAGCCCTGTTCAATGTCTTTATCAATGACCTGGATGAAGGCATCGAGTGCACCCTTAGCAAGTTTGTGGACGACACTAAGCTGGGTGGAAGTGTTGATCTGCTGGAGGGTAGGGAGGCTCTGCAAAGGGATCTGAACAGGCTGAACCACTGGGCAGAGTCCAATGGCATGAGGTTTAACAAGGCCAAGTGCTGGGTCCTGCACTTGGGGCACAACAACCCTGTGCAGTGCTACAGGCTAGGAGAAGTCTGTCTAGAAAGCTGCCTGGAGGAGAGGGACCTGGGGGTGTTGGTTGACAGCGACTGAACAGCAGCCAGCAGTGTGCCCAGGTGGCCAAGAAGGCCAATGGCATCTTGGCTTGTATCAGAAACGGCGTGACCAGCAGGTCCAGGGAGGTTATCCTCCCTCTGGACTCGGCACTGGTGAGACCGCTCCTCGAATCCTGTGTTCAGTTCTGGGCCCCTCACCACAAGAAGGATGTTGAGGCTCTGAAGTGAGTCCAGAGAAGAGCAATGAAGCTGGTGAAGGGGCTGGAGAGCAGGCCTTACGAGACGCGGCTGAGAGAGCTGAGGTTGTTTAGCCTGGAGAAGAGGAGGCTGAGGGGAGACCTCATTGCTCTCTGTAACTACCTGAAAGGAGGTTGTAGAGAGGAGGGTGCTGGCCTCTTCTCCCAAGTGACAGGGGACAGGACAAGAAGGAATGGCCTCAAGCTCTGCCAGGGGAGGTTTAGGCTGGACATTAGGAAAAAAATTTTCACAGAAAGGGTCATTGGGCACTGGAACAGGCTGCCCAGGGAAGTGGTTGAGTCACCTTCCCTGGAGGTGTTTAAGGCACGGGTGGATGAGGTGCTAAGGGGAATGGTTTAGTGTTTGATAGGAATGGTTGGACTTGATGATCTGGTGGGTCTCTTCCAACCTGGTTATTCTATGATTCTATGATCCTATGATTTTATTTCTAGAAATCTGAAGACTCTCTTGAGTGATTCTGAAAAGCTGTCTAATTACAGGGCTATCTCCTATGTTTGAAACTCCATCCATACTGCTCAGCTAGCTGCACTGGTAAAAAAATTGTCTTTTGGATATAGACCCATTACTCTTAATTTTTTTTTTTAAAAAAATTACTATTTCAATCTCTGAAGGCTTTTTGAAATCTACCCTCCCTGAAACTTTGTACAACATTATTGAAATCAGTAATGTTAGACTGTCTACAAGGAAGGATTTAGTCCAGGGTCTTTCTCTTCTATATCTTCACTGCAGTAAGTGTTTTTAATTTTGCATATTTCCTTGCTCAACTACATATTTTTTTGCAAATAACAGAAAAAGTAATCACACCATCTTTTTCTCATGTAAGACTTGCTTGATTTCTTTTTCTTTCTGTTTATTTTAGCTGCAGAATTCCCTGAAAAGTGATTTGTGCCTTGATCAAGGGCCAGACACGGAGAATATCCCGATCATGTATATCTGCCATGGAATGACACCACAGGTTAGTTTGTCTAATGATCTCTTATATTGCCACTGCTTTTAGTAGACTGTGTAGGAGGAACCATTTTGTACCTGTCATTGTTTTCCTACTACAATACTCTAAGCTGCTTAGTAGCTCTTTTATAGAAAACTGGAACACTTTTTCTGCCATAAATTGAGAATCATGGGTACATTAGCATTTTGACAATGAAGTTTGTTTATTACTTTTGAAAGAATTTAAGGAGTGCAAGAGTCAGCACTGACCCAGATTTGTTGATAAAAGCTTTCATGTCTGATCTATAGCTGTACCTGTCATATTAATGAAACAATGCATTTTAAAACATTTTACACACATACGTATGTATACTCACTGTTTATTTATACATTATCTGAAGCAACATCTTTAACTTTTGATATATTTACTGTCTCATTTTCACAAATCTGAAACGTACAGCCACCTTCTTCGCAGCATACTGCTGTGTAAAATTCCAAACCCTATTCTTGTGAAAACCCTTCTAAAGCTCTTTTTTCTTTTTTTCACTGCTTCTGTCATAGACTTATAGAATAGCTTGGATTGCAAGAGACCCTTAAAGGTCTTCTAATCCATCCCCTCAACATAAGACGGGACATATTCAACTAGATGAAGTTGCTCAGAGCCCCATCTAACATGACCTTGAAAGTTTCCAGGAATGGGGCATCTACCACCTCTCTGGGCAACCTTTTTCATTTTTTTGTCAGCCCCATTGTAAAAAATTTCATATTTATATCTAGTCTGAATCTACCATCTTTTAGTCTAAATCCATTACCCTTTGTCTTATCACAACAGGCCCTCCTAAAATGCTTGTCCCCGTCATTCTTATATACTCCCCCCTTAAAGTATTGAAAGGCTGCAGGAAGGACTTCCTGGAGCCATCTCTCCTACAGGCTGAATAACCCCAGCTCTCTCAGCCTGTTCTCATAGGAGAGGTGTTCCATGCCTGTGATCAGTTTTGTGGCCCTCATCTGGACATGCTCCAGCAGGTCTCTGTCCTTGATGTGCTGTGAACTCCATAACTGAACACAGTACTCAAGGTGGGTTCTCATGAGAGCAAAGTAGGTTGGGAGAATCATCTCCCTCAACCTATGCTTCTTTTAACGCAGCCCAGGATACAGTTGGCCTTCTGGGCTGTGGGCCCACTTCTCAAGCTTGTCCAGGTCCCTCTGGATGATGATCCATCTCTCAGGCATGTCAAGTTCACCACTCAGCTTGGTGTCATCTGTAAACTTGCTTAGGGTGTACTTGTTCCCACAGTCCATGTCATTGATGAAGATTTTAAACAGTACTTGGCCCAGTGCATGTGCCTGAGGGACACCACCCATCACTGATCTCCATCAAGATATTGAACTGTTGACTAATACCCTCTGGATGTGACCATCCAGCCAGTTCCTCACACATGCAGCAGTCTGTCCATCAAATATATCTCTCTCCAGTTTTGAGAGAAGCATATTGTGGGAAGTTGTGTCAAAGGCCTTACAGAAGTCCAGATGACATCCATAACTCTTCCTTTGTCCATTTGTATGGTCACTCCATCATAGAAGGTCGCTAGGTTAATCAAGTAAGACTTATCCTTGGTGAAGCCATGCTGGCTGTCTCAAATCAACTCCCTGTCCTGCAAATGCCTTAACATAGCTTCTAGGAGGATCTGCTCCATGATATTCCAAGGCACAGAGGTGAGGCTGACAGGTTGGTAGTTCTCAGAGTACTCCTTTATACCATCTTTAAAAATGGGTGCAATGTTTCCCTTTTTCCATTCACCTGGGACTTCACCTGACTCTAAGACTTTTCATATGTCATAGAAAGGGGTTTGACAACGGCACCAGCCGATTTCCTCAGGACACTAGGATGCATCTCGTCAGGTCCCATGCAGATATGTGTGTTCCAGATCCTCAGGTGGTCACGAATCTGATCTCTTACAGTGATAGGGACTTTGCTTTCCCAGTCCCTGTCTTTCTGTCCATCCACTTGAGAGGTGTGGGAAGAGAGATTGCCAGTGAAGACCAAGGCAAAAATCTTGTTGAGTACCCCAGCCCTCTCCTCATCTGGTTACCCCAGTCAGCTAGAAGCATGAGTTTGGTGGGCAGACTTGATTCTGTATTTCCTTTTCAAGTTACACATACTGCAACTGTGTTCTGCGCTAGCTTCCTTCACTGAGGGCCTTTAATACCAATAACTAGTGGCAACATGCTTGAGTAAATTATAAAAGATGAAGACAAAAATATCTGAAAATTCCATCCATCAGACTTGGTCGCTGCATGGGTTGTGGCTTATTTGTCACGTAATTATGTGGTAACCACTGTTTGCCTCCAGGAGGTTTTTAAGCTAGTCCTCAGTGTTCGCTAAGGAACTGTGTAATTCACCTGCGAGCCAGAGTCATTATTCTTCGTCTTCTGGGAGGGCACCATAACTCCCTTTTGGTACATCATCTGTGATAACAACGTACTACAGACACAGCTGTAAATTCCAATTAGAAATTTTAATTATAGTTAAGAGACAAACAACAACAACAAAAGTCACTTCAATTAGCACAGTTCAGTATTCACCAGATCAAGAACTACCTTTGAATGTCAACTGAAGTTCTGTATAAAGGAGATAGCAGCAAATAAATGACAGTGGGAAAAGAGGCAAGGGAAACTTCTTGACAAGATTCTGCTTCTTTCATAATTACAATGTTGTGTCTCCTTGCCATTGCTATGTAACTAATGATGTTAAAAAAAACCTCAAAAAGGCTTCTATATGAGCAAGATACCGGTAATGAGTGAGAACTTTTAAAGAGGAGTAGACTTTTTCTGTGTTAGGGATTATGGTATTTACAGGGAAAGCACTAACAAACATTATTGGACCTACGTCTATGAGATTTCCATTGCGTCTATTGCATCTGTTGCTTAAGCATGGCTGAAGCCATTTACATTTCCTCTAGCATATTGGAAACTATTTGAATAGATATTTCTTTTTAATCTTAGTGACTTGTCAGTAACCACAAAAGGTATTGGTGAGATCCTAATTTTATTCTAGTAGTGGTGAAATGCTTTATAAAGGGGGTTATTTTGCACATCTGGAAGTCTATCAAAACAGATCAGCTCCCTGATTCAGGACTGCTTGTATGACTGAGGGGTTTGGTGATGCTATTCTTCACTCAGGTGCAGAGCTTTACTGTAGCAGCTGTATGATTTATGGTTTTAGAGCTGCCACCATGGAGGGCTTTGCACAATTGTGTCTAGATGTGTGTTAATGCATCTGGCTGCCCAGAACCATTCCCTCATATGCAGGTTAAGTTGCTGCTGTTAGTTACTGCTTTAACCTATCTTCTGAATTGCTCAACTTCTTTTTTTTTTTTTCCCCCACTACCTTCTTTCTATATTTTAATCTTTTATTTTGCATGCAAAATAGCTTAGATGAGGTGTTTGAAAGGAAGTAATAATATCAGAATTGTACGTACAGCTACTGTTTCCTTTTAGCACATTTTATTCGAGAAAGAAATCATTGAGGTCAACAGAAAGGGAACTGTGTACCTGACATGCTCCATTTTTTAAGGACTATATTGGGAATATCATGTGTAGCTTCATAATTAAGAGCAACAGAAAATGGCAAGGAATTATCCTCAAATATTGAAATGAAATTATCAGAATTAATTTTTACTGAGGTGCTTCAGTTTCATTTTAAATAGACATCAGAATTAGTGATGCAAGACTTCTGTGATTCAGATTGCCCAGCCTTTCAGCAATCCACTCCATATGTCTACTGTAACTAACATTAGCATATTCATAGATCACTCCTGCAAGTATCTTAGAGGGCTTTATAACTGTGTTTATTTTGTAAACTCTTCTACAAATAGAGAAACTGATGCACATGTTACATGTGGTTAAATAGTAGGATTGAATGAACATCAGAACATAATCTGTTTCTTTAGTACTCTGAAACTATTAACAAGAGAGAATTTCTCAGAGCAGGGTATTTGGTTTGCCTGAAACGACAAGGGGCTCTTGAAAAACTAGAATCCATGATTACATATGTTTTGTACCCTCCTTCTGTCTTTAGAGAGTGCTTCCCAGAGTAGCGGTATTTTGTCTTGGTCCCCAGCAGCCTGGACACTATCCACTTAGAGCAATATGCATGTTCAGACAGTGGAAAAACAAAATGGGTGTTCATCCTGCAATGTGTTCTCATGCATTCAAGGGAAAAGCTGCTTTCTATCTTTAGTAAGAATGATTTCATTACAAAATGTTACCCAGCTAATTATAGATTCGGTTGAGAACGGATTTTTCTACATGGTAGTATTTGAAGAGTATAAGTTTCAAAGTTGGTCATCCTCCCTCGACTCTGCTGGAGTGCATTGCTTCCTAAGCATCACATCCTTCCATTTGTGCCTTTAGTCACTATCTGTCCTAAATCAACAGTTGTTGCTACTCCCATCTGTACAGCAACATGCAATAAATTGGCATAACTCCCCAGACTCCTCAGTAAGAATGTCACTATCACACTAAGCATCTGCTATTAGTTCTTGTAGCCACCATGGGTACTGAACAGCTATTAGATGTGCATGAAGCAAGGCCCTAAGGTGGTTTTGGTACCTTTGGTGTGCTGATGGTCAACTGTTTGGAAAGGGCTTTTAGTATATACCTTAGCCTGCCATATCAAGCCTCTTCTGCTGTGCAGTGCTGCTGCTTCTTAGAACATCTGAACACAACTGACTTCTGCAACTATTAAAATAACTCACAGAATAAACGAAACATAGTAGAACAGTTGACAACAGTAGTTAAAATTTTAAAACTCATGTTGCATTAGTTGTGTGAGAACAGCTTAGAAGCAAAGTACAACAGCCCACAGTTGGTCTTGGCCAAAGAGACAACACTGGAGACAGCTGAGCAGTGTGAGGAAGCAGCTCCCCTTCAGTGTGATGATAGAAGGTAACAGGAAAATTGGGAGTTGAGGTTAACTGGCAGTACGGGAGAAAGTGATAGGAGATAAATGTAAAGGAAAGAAGGGAAGACGGGAGAATAGGAGTGTCAAAACAATACAAAACCTTGAAGTCCATGTGAAGTTGTGTGGTTTTTGCTGGGTTCTTTAGAAGTGATTCATGCAGAAAGGACAAAGGCACTGGTTTAATTCTTGAACTTGCTGAAGCAAAGCTGTAATTCAGTAATACGTTTAGTCCTTAAAAGGTCCGTTTCTAGCAGTTTCCCAATTAACAAAGGAAAAGGTAGTTGCTTGTAGTTGCAGTGAGTACGTGCCTGTGTTCTCTTCCTAGTTTTGGGAACCACCTGAACCTGGATGTTTGGTGTTCTTTAAGACTGCTGTTTAACTACTCCTGAATGATAGTTTGGAACATTCTCAGCTGAGAATGAAATACTGCATTATTAGAGACTTTATAGCTATTATATCATAAACAAATGCCATCAATCAATGAAGTGATATTTTAAGTAGAGCTTTACCTTGAAAAGTGCTTGTGATTGAGTGAATAATGGGCAATTCTGTGTTCCCTTGTTCAATAGTTTCTGGCTCATATATTTCTCAATTTATAAGGAGTTAAACCATGAAGTTCATCCCAGCATATGAAAGTCAATACAGACCAGTTAGATTCTGAAGAATTCAAGTTGAGGGCTAGGGTCAGAAGACTAGATTGGGAGAACAACTAGAGGAAAAAAGCAGGTGAGAAGGGACACCCTTTCATATCCTTTCATATTCTTGCAAGAGATTGAAGAAATGACACTCAGAAACTGATGACTACAGCCCTACCTGGTATGAATTATTGCATCTCCACTGAAGGCAATGAAATGAAATCATGCCGATGAGTAGAGCTATGCCAGTTTACACTGTACGAAACTCTGATCTCAAAGCCTACTGTTGTATTCTAACCATAGTATGTAAAGAACTGGAAACAGCAGTTACAAGAATTCCCAAGAACTTGTAAAAGCTCTTTGTATGAATTATGAGTGCTTCTTTTAAATGTTATTCATATATACGTCTTGAAAAAAACGTTTTTCTTGAATGAAACTTCTTAGCATAGTGATTGTTCATACACGGATATTTGTTAATTTGTAACCAAGAACAGAAATTACTATCACTGAAGGCACTTATATTCCAGTAAAAAAGTACAGGGTTGATCACAAACACCATATAGTTATTAGTGCAATCTGTAAAACCCAAGACCGGGAACAACTGATAGATGTTCAGCAAATAATTATCAAAAGAATTAAAATTACTTTGCACATCATTTTTTTCTGGGGAGGGAGAGGAATAGATTTGTCAGTTTATTTTAAATGAATAATATAGACATCTCTAGAGCAAAGTTAGTGTGATCTTTGTGTTATTGAGACCTTACAAGTATAAACATCTCAAAATTGAGTTTTAATAGAACTTAATTTTAATAAGTCTGTTGTTATGTTAAGAATTTTGTTTAGATTCCTGTCCTAATGAAATTCATATTGTATTAAACAATCATCAGTGCCAGGAAAGCTGGGAGAAGAATTGCATGCTTTGCCAGAATGAGTATTAGGCGAATTTGGAAGCAGAAACAGTAGCTCTCTTAGGAGTGGCTTTCTGTGTATGTGAAGTATCCTGACCAAGAAGCATTATATACCATTTTATAAGGAGAAATTAATAGAGAAAATGTGATTCTATTGTTCACTACAGGTCAGGCTTTCCTTGAAACCTTTCCATTTAGTTTGAAAATAAAATCACGTGAAATACTGGATACTTCAGCTGCTTTTCCTGGACAATCTTAACACTGCTGCCAATGGAGCACCACAATAATGCTGTCCTGAAAACTCTTTTAGATAAAGGAATTTCTGAAGTTTAAGAGCAGTGTATAGCTGTGATGACTCAGATCCTGAGCTGGCTTGTGGATGAATATGTATTCTTTTTCTTGTACAGCTGAAAATTAAACTTGCAGTGAAATCATAATTATTCTAGGCCAAAAATACAGCATTCTGAGAAAGTACTGTGAAATACATACATTTTAGGCAACAAAGAGGTCTTTTGCTAATTATTAGTAGGTATTAAGGGAGCTGGTGGAGGTGCTCACCAAACTGCTTTCTATCAATTACCAGCAGTTCTGGCTGACTGGGGAAATTCCACTTGGCTAGAGGTTGGCAAATGTCATGCCCATTTACAAGAAGGGTAGGAGGGAGAATCTGGGGGACTACAGGCCTGTCAGTCCGACCTTGGTGCCAGGAAAGGTCGTGGAGCAAATCATCTTAAGTGCTATCACACAGCACACATGAGACAACCAGGTGATCAGGCACAGTCAACACAGGTTTATGAAAGGCAGGTCCTGCCAAATTAACCTGATCTCCTTCTATGACAAAGATACCCACTTAATGGATGAGAGAAAGGCTGTGTAGTGTACCTGGACTGTAGTAAAGCCTTTGATGCCATTTTTCACAGTATTCTACTTGAGAAACTGGCTGCCACTGGCCTGGGCATGTATACCCTCTGCTGGATAAAAAAAAGGCTGGATGGCCAGGCCCAAAGAGTTGTGGTAAATGGCGTTAAACCCAGTTGGAGGCCAGTCACAAGTGGTGTTCCCCAGGGCTCAGTGTTGGGTACAGTTTGGTTCAACATCTTTATCAATGATCTGGATGAAGGGGTTGAGTGTGCCTTTAGTAAATTCGCAGATGACACTAAACTGGGTAGAAGTATTGATCTGCTTGTGGGTAGGGAGGCTCTACAGAGGGACCGGAACAGGCTGGATTGATGGGCTGCGACCAATGGTATGAGGTTCAACAAGGCCAAGTGCTGCACTGGGGATGCAACAACCCCATGCAGTGCTACAGGCCTGGGAAGAGTGGCTGGAAAGCTGCCTGGCAGAGAAGGATCTGAAGGTGTTGGTTGACAGTTGACTGAATATGAGTTAGCAGTGTGGCCAAGAAGGCCAATGTCATCTTGGACTGTATAAGGAATGGTGTGGCCAGCAAGACCGGGGAAGTGATTGTGCCTCTGTGCTCGGCATTGGTGAGGCCACACCTCAAATACTGTATTCAGTTTTCGACCCCTCACTACAAGAAAGACATTGAAGTCCTGGAGTGTGTCCAGAGAAGAGCAACAAAGCTGGTGAAGGGGCTAGAGAAAAAGTCTGATGAGGAGCAGCTGAGGGAACTGGGGTTGTTTAGCCTAGAGAAAAGGAGGCTGAGGGGAGACCTTATCACTGCCTACAACTGCCTGAAAGGAAGTATCAGCAAAGTGAGTGTTGGTCTCTTCTCCCAAGTGACAGCTGATGGGACAAGAGGAAATGGCCTGAAGCTGCGCCGGGAGAGGATCAGATTAGACATCAGGAAAACATTCTTCACCAAAAGGGTTATCAGGCACTGGAACAGGCTACCAGGGAAGTGGTTGAGTCACCATCCTGAAAGTATTAAAAAGACAGGTACATTAGTTGCTCAGGAATATGGTTTAGTAGTGGACAGGTACAGTTGGACCTGATGATCTCAAAGGTCTTTTGCAACCAAACAATGTTATTCTATGATTCTATGAACCTGTATTCAAAGCTATGTGTAAAATACACAGGCACAGCAAAACGAGTCTCTGCAAGAAAATAGTTAAGCAGAAGACCCCTGCATCTAGTAGCCACTGCTACTAGCAAGTGGTGGTCAGGGAATAAGAAAGAACAAAACAAAACCTGCTGGTGTAGATCAATGAGTGACCCTTTAAACTTGAAAAAATCACTGCCCTGAAGATGAGATGTCTACAGTAAACATTTTCAGGTTGTCTTTTTTTGAATAAAAAAGAAGCACAGCAGCTGTTTTAACAGCTGTCAGTCACATGCAAGCTCAGGGCTAATGTTCATGTTTATCTTCAAGGTAGATGTTAGACACATTCAGTGTCTGTGTTTAAAAAATCTGATGTGACATCTGCTCTGTATGTTGCTATTTCTTTCTAAGGACCCACTAATGCATTGGTCTGAAGTTAGCAATTATAATACCTGCTTTATGGTAATTATTGGTAATACTACTTAATGGTAATTATATGCAGGCACATACACAGTGCTATGTAGAAACTGAACTCTACAAATCATCCAGTTATGTCTTGATCCAGATACTTTGCTGTAAAAAGTCACACTGTACAGCAGGAAGAGTAGTATTCCTCTCTTTGTACAGCCAAAGTACATGATTTGTACAAAGCGAAGCAGCTGCATCAGGAGTGGCAGCTTAGCTGGTTGGCCTGGCTCTTACAGGAGAGCAGGCATGAGTCGGTCCCTGCCTTTGGCGAGCGGGTCAGGCTGTGCTGGGTGCTGCACTGAGCCCCGTGTGGTTTGTGTGGCCACCTGAGCCTCTCTCAGCAGTGCAGCCATTTTCCTCGCAGTCTGTCTCTGCAGACACTGCAGATCAAGTGTCCCTGCAGAGGGATCTGTGCCTCTCTCTGCATTCTGCTAGAGGCTGTGCCTGACAGACTACAGTCTGGCGTATTGTTTTCCTTTGCCTGTTTTACTAAGTCTTGTGGCATGATCTAAACACTGGGCCTAACGCTAATTTTGCATACATGCTTTCTGGGAACAAGGGTATTTCCACAGTAAATGCTTCTGGAACTAGAATAGCTACATTTTGGGGGTGTGTTTGTTGTTGTTTTTTTTTTAATCTAGGTTGCTCAGTTGAGTAAAGGTCCAAGTAATAGAAGAAAAAGTTACAGAATTAGTGAAACTGCCCAGAGAAGACAGTTGTAAGCATTAATGAATTCTAATTTTTTTTTTTAAATGTGTTCTGTAGAGAGCCAGCTTCGTATGGCAATTAATACCTTTTATATAGAGCATTCCTGCTGAGGAGCTTATTGAGGCTATTTGTATTTCTGTTAATTTCTTTCCATGTATAAATCCAGATTTCGATCATAGTAAAGTTAATACAAACTGTGACCTTGTTTGTAATGGAAGCAAAATCTGGTGTTAGTTTTTTGCAATCTGTTTCAAAATAGAGAGTTTTTCCGATGTGTGCCTGAGCAGCTAAAGCCACAGAGCACTTTTTCAAAGCTGGTACATCTTCAGAGTACATGACAGGTGCATCAGGGAGCTACAGAGATGTTTTCAAAACCAACCAGTGCCTCCTTGGCCTAGCACTGGCACCACAACACTTTATTCTTGGGGCTGTGTTGTGGATGAAGACTGTAAGATATCATTTCATGTTGCGCATATATGTATTTTTTTTTATCTTTTGCCTCAAGTTTGATTCTGGTCAAATTATCATTATTTACTTTAGTGCAATGTTTCAGAGATAATCTGTTGATTCCTAGTTTGAAGCAAATTTTGTACTGAACCATTTGCCATGATAAAATTATTTCTGTCCTTGGAATGATTTGATTCAAGAAGCTTTCTGTTGATACAGACAATTTGACCAGTTACCCGTTCTCCTGTGTTGCTTACCTCGTTCAAATTCAATATATACTGGAATAGATATTGAGAATATCTTGGAAAGATTCTCTTTAACTGAAAAGATTGTTCATTCGCAAGTGAAGATCTAGTGAGTGATTTGTAGACTGTATTTTTCAGCTGACCATAGGTCTTTGCGATAGTAGAACCAGAGGCTAAACTGTCTATTCATTTTATGAAATTATTGGACGTAATGGATGTCATTCTCCATTCAAAGGGTAAAAGACACTTGAATTCAAAAGAATGAGCACAAGGGGTCCTACTTCAGGTTTCTAGCCTAGAATTGAACAGGTCTGTTGTGTGTTCTACTTCACCAAAAAATGCTGGAAAACTGCATTGTTCTGTATCAGAGAAAATATTTTCTGCATTTCTCAGTTTGGAAATAACTGCGTGGATATTGCTGCTTGTTTGTTTTTATGTTTTAAACTATGTACTGTAAAAATGTTTGAGAGAACTGATCACTTAGAATTGAAACTCCAACCATGGTGAAATGAAATAGTTGAAAGGCAATCACTTTTTCCTCAGAGTAATATTGATTTTCTTATTTGGGAGTGTGTAGCATTTGTGTGTTCTTGGAGAAATGGTTTTGTTTTGAAGAATATGTTTTTCTTTGTTTTGATAGGATGGCCTGGAATTAAAATACTTACAAATGTCTTAGATGCTTTTGAAATCTATATTCTTGCCTAGCATACAGGATCACTACTGAAGGTGGTCTTGAATAATAAAGAAGGAAAATACTAGTATAAGCTGAAACTAGTGATCTGGGTGAAGTACTAATCTTGGCATTCAGATTCCAGGACTTAAGTTGAAGTTAAAAAGCAAGCATTCAAAAAATAGTCCAATTCTCTTAGTGCTATGAATATTTAGGACCAGAAGGAAGAACATGAATTACTTGAAAATAGAGCCAAGAAGGCTATAACAAAATACAGGTATTTTAAAATTAATATTGGCTAATTGATAAACATTTTTCTGACTGAGAAATAACTGGTTGTTTTTGTCGAAGGTAACTTGGCCAGTGCCACAGAGAATGTGTGTTTGAAAAACCAAGTAAAACCCCTAACTACAAAATATAACAGGAATAAAAGCAGTTGTCTGTAATATGCTGTATCTGTTCAGCCATCCATTTTTCTAAATCAAAGGAAAATGCTCATCTCAGAGAATGGATAAGAGTTCTTTTAAGATAGCTGTACTCTTTAATATTTCACAGTAGAGGTACTGGTTGAATTTTACATACATTACGTGATGTGCTGAAAAGATACAGAAGCATATGTTGACCTTTAATGGGAGGAAAGATTGCAAATGCTGATCAGAAGTAATGTCAGAAGGGTTCTCAGAAAGTGCTATCAAAGACATTCAGTTAGAAAGCTTTTGCCTAGTAAAGCAGGATTTCCAGAGATAATAGAAACCTCAGCTGGTAAAAATTCTAATGTATCTTACCTAGATGTATCAACTTAGCTTTCATCATATTACTGCAGAAAAGAATTATGCATCGTGTCAGCAAAAAATAGTAGTAAGAAAATTTGTGGAGTACACAGAGAAGTATGCTATGGACCACATTTACAGAAACGATAGTATTAATAAATTAACATCTCTGTTCTTCTCTGTTGTACCATAGAGCTCACAGATCTGGGGCTTTTTTTTGCAGGGATTTTTGTTTGTTTTGTTGTGCTTTTTTTGAGCATTTGTGGTTTTTTTAAGAGAAACTGGTTAGTTGGTATTGCTGTACATTACAGAAGGGTTTTCCCAGATTTTTTTAAATTATTTTATGCGGTCTTTCCACTTCACGTTTTGTATATCATATTATCATTACACTGGATATTTTCTGCATTGCTTTAATTTTTTTTTTTACTTTCCTCTCAGCCCTCGGGTTATCCACTTCATTTTGAATGCATCCTGTTGCCTTTCTTTATGACTAAATCCTACGTTAGCATCATTATCATCTTTCCTGCTTATCTTGTTCACTGTTGATATGTCTGTTACTGATACAGGAGGAGGGGGATATGTATCTGCTGTCTCAATAGTTCGACTGGAAACAATTTATGCAGAATTTTGTTGAATGGGTAAGGATGATGCAGGAAAAGAGAAGTTCGTTTTCAGGCTCTTTAAAGTTAATATCTTCTCTTGATTTTTTGTTTTGTTTTCATTTTAGAGGATTCTATTCATAGACACTGAGCTGTTTATGGTCACTGTAAGAACTTTCCTCCATAGTTTAAGGCAATTTGTCCAGACTATCTTTAGTAAAAAAACTGCATTGAAAATGTAACTGAAACAAACTGTTTTGAGCAACTGCAGTGCCTAAGAATTTAAAATTACCAGAGCATTTCACGTTTTCATGTTGTGTTTTAATTTAGAAGAGATTAGAGCTGTTAGCCTGAATATTATACAATAGTTCAAAACTGTTCTCATCTGGCAAACAGAAATGCACATACATCCCCAGGCGTTTTTCTTTTTTCTTGTGTTATAGTAACTAATTTTTTTATGTGGATAGTTTTGACCAGAAGGATTTCAACAAGTTAAAACATGAAGATACGTGAAAATGTGAAGGTGAAATGTTGCTGAGCTTCTAGATGATAAGCCTGGCACTGGATTTTGGATTCAGATTCTATGCTTTTCATGTTGAACACTAAGCCGGTTAAAAGTAACACCGCCTTTATGTTTGGTTCAGTTCAGGAGTGTAGGCTTACAATTGTCTGTTACATACACACAGTGAGCTGATGCCAAAGGGCTTTGAAGCTAACACCCCCAAAATATACTGGCGGTTGCATTTTCAAAGCTGCCACTGACTTCTGCAATGTTTAGCTACTACCGTGGTCCCGGAATCTCAAGTTGTCCCACTCAGATCTCACTCCAGCACTTTGCAAATGAGCACCGCTTGTATGGAGCAATGTGACTGGTGTTTCCTAACCATGGGCATGAGACCCATGGAAAGTAATAAAGACCTGACATGGAGCGGCCATGTATCTTCAGAAAGAAATATGGCTTGCAGCTCTGCATCACTGAAGTGGTATTCACTGGCTTGAGGCCATCAGCCGTGTTGCTCCCAAGGCACCTCAACAGAGACGTGCAAGCCTTGGGACAGCACTCCTATGCTCCATGGCATGGTACTCGTGCTCAGCGGAGCCCTGCAGAACACCCAGCCTCGGGAGCTCTTTAATGGGCCAAGGGTACGGTACACGTGGCTTTCCCCAGGGTGGAGCTGGCTTTACTCCACCTATAGGAATGCTTTTGGTGTCCAGGCAGAAGGAGTTCTCTTAGGTCTTGTTTGTACTAGAGCATTGTCGTCAACAGCGTAGCAGCTGAGAACTGCTAGAAGCCATACCTCGTGTTCACATGTGAAAGTGGTAGCTATTTTCTGGCCTTGGGCATGGTGTAACTGGTGAAAAGTGTGCTCCATCTTATTCAGTTTTATCTTAATCATCTCAGTGGCACTTCACAAATGTCAGTGTATGTTTTTCTCTTAACAGAAACGTATTAAGTGGTTATCCTGAGGCCACAAACTCATGGTCCATCATATTCCACCTTAGTGTTCAGCTGAAATATTTCTTTTAAAGTGAAATTAATCTCCTATTTTCTATTAGCAATCTTCCTCTGCCAAGTGGAATAGGTGTAAAAATTTCCATACTTCAGCTGATTTTAATCTCAAAAATATGTAGTACAATCAAAAAAGGACAGAGCTTTCCTTTGCTAAGTTGAAGATGTTTTTCATTAATGTTTTTGGAGAAATAAAACAGCTGTGTTGGGTACCTGCAGTGTCTCAATCTAATGCTATTTGAGCATTGCACATTTTGTAGGTGTATTAATTTGAAATAGATAGGAGTTGCATAATATGTAGCAATTACTAGAGTTATCTATATTTTCAAGATGTCTTTTCTCATTGCAAATTGGCATTTCAATCAGCAGTTTTTAAAACCAATTGTCTCTTACAATATAAATTCAGCATAAAATCAACATAGCTATCAGAGCACATGTTTAGCACTTGGAGATTGATATTGTAGTCATTGTCAGACTATTGTCAATTTAAACATTCTTTTGATTGATATTATACTATTGCCTTTGTTGCTTCATCAGAGTTCTGAAGGTCATTATTTTGTTTCTCAAATTCTTGACAGTGTGTGATTAACTGTTAGAGAAGGTAGTTAATACAGTAGATGGAAGATTCACTTTGTAATTTCTTTAGTTTTATTGGTAATTTTATTATGTCATTTCATTAATTGAAGTCATCCATTGGCTAATTTAGAATTCATGGACCAAATTCAGTTCCCATGAAAGCATATTTAACTCCCTCTGTAATTACAAGAGCCATATTACTTTCACAATGTTCATTCAAATTCTGATCAGCAATTCAGTCTCAGTATTGTAGCTCCAGTATTGTTCACCACTTGCAGAGTAGGGTTATTTGCAGAAATGTTTATGGAATGATTATATCCATAGTGTATTTCTGTGAACAAGGGATTTTTTTCTCTGTTCATTAACCATCATTTGTCCAATCAGAAAGCACAGAGAATAACAGAAATTATTTGTTCATGTAAAATCTTGACTGAATATTTATGAGTGACCTTGAGGGGGGGAAAAAAAAAAAAAGCATTGCTTTGTAAGCCAAGAAAAATGCTGTTTGTCAGATAATTTGTTTGAAATCATCAGTCAAACTAGTTCTGAGCAAGATTTGAGTTCAATTTAAATCTGGTTATATTTACAGAGGAGAGGTATTTATCCCAAACTTTAATTAAGCATTATTTCAAGAACCAATGGCTAGAAATTAAAGCCAGTTGGATACAAATTAGGAATTTTGCTCGTGTTCATATCAGAGCAGATGACTAGCCAACATAAGAAGAAGCGACAGTAACCGCTGAAGTTATCAAAGCTGATATAATTCTGGAAATTATCATTTAATGTGATGCAAGTTATTGGACTTAGAGGTAAACAGGTGGAAGTATATAGCTTGTGGCATGTGGAAGATCAAAGTAAAAAAAAACTTTTGGTCCTCTCCAGCTCTTAAATCTACTACCATGTCAACTAAGTGGCAAGCACAGCTAGTTCTTCTTTGAATTTCAATTCAATTTAGAATGTACAGAAATAACACTGTTCCAACACTGAAGAATTATGCCCTTTAAGAAATTGGTGCAGTTTTTAATGTATTATTGTAAGGTAAAGAATCTTAAAGCTTTCAAAATAGTAGGTAAATTTCTTGAATAATTTGCCTTCTTTTTTCTTTTTTTTTTCTTTTAAATTGTGATTAAACAAATTATACAGGGATAGCTCTGTTGTGCTAAGCCTATCTGTTCAGCTGCCTGTCCATAATGGCTTAGAGCAATCAAGTGAAGAAGCTGATGAATGCATTTAAGTCATTCAGACGTTACTACAACATTAACTTCATATTTGTTTAGAAGGGAAGTGCACTGATTGCGAACACTGGAGCTTTTCTGCTCTTGCTATGTTAAAGATGTAGTGATTTATTTAGCATGCATATTCCATTTCAGCATTTATTTTTAGTGCTTTCGAACTCTGAAATTAGCCTTAGAACTGTGAAGTCTGCATTGACTGACTCACTGATGGCATCAGTTTGGGAAGGGAAAAATAGCAGTACAGCTCATGAACTCAACAAGTTTTTTTAAAATAACATGAAGTTTAAATTATAAACTGGGGCACACTGACATAGGTTACCACATTAGACCTGGAACTTTTATAGATCATGCTGCTTTGCATTTAGTACAGACGTCTGTGACCGAAGGTCAGGAACAGAGCTCAATATGTAAGAAGGAGATCATGCCAATGATTTTAAATCAGAGCTCTGAATTTCAGGTCAGTTTGGGGTTTTAGTAAAATCTATTTTATATTAACACAGAATAAAATCCTTAGTTTTTTCATTTGTCCTCAAATGTGTTCAAATGAGAAAATCTCCTATTATTCAAATAGAAATTATCAAATACCATTGCATTAGTGTAGCACAACGTGACAAAAAGGTTCCTTTTGTTATAAAAGGCTTCCTTTGTTACAGTGTTTTCATTATTTTGGAATATAGTGGCTACCAACTGACTCCAAAATGGTGTGTGATATCAGATTTATATAAGCATCATAAGATTACTCAGTGTTGTTGGATAGAATTATAACAATGACTGACTAATCATGATTTTTTTTACTTGTGTCCAATGTAGTCAGGGCACCAAGTCCTTTCAACTATTGGATTGATTTGAACATGTCATCAAGCTGAACCTCTTTCTTGTTAATAGCTATGGATTTCAGTTTTTTCAAGAATTTTTGGAGCAAAGTGCTTTTTTCCTAGATTGCATTTTTAAATTTGATATGGTAAGTAACAGGAGTAAGTGTAAATGTTTGCATAATGATGGACTGTGAGAATTGAGACCTTCTTGAGGACTCAAGGCCAATTTGAATATGAACTGTCAATTGAGTTAGATTTTATTCTGCCAGATGTGTGACATACGTGGTTAAGACTCTGAAGTATCTCATTTCCCACTTTCAACAGGAGCCACGCAGAACGATTATGGTTTAACTCTGCCACAGAATACTCATTTCAGATTTCCAAATATATTTTTAATACCCTATGTAGCTTGTTTCCAAATTAAGTTAAATCTGCCCACTGTAGACTCCATTCATAACTGCATATAACTAATCTGAAGGAATACTGTAGTCTGAGATACGTTATGCGAGATGATAAGTCCAGAGTTACAGTCACTAAGAGGAAATAACCAACACCTACAAGAACTGTGACAGGTTTGATCTTTATTTCTCTTTGACTTACTTGGCACTCTTCAAATTTCTAAATATCAATGCTGATTAGCTTTTTTGCTAATTAGGAAAACATTACCTAATATGATTCTGCCTATCACTCCAACTTTGTTGCTTTCCAAATGCTTGCAGTCTTGTGCTTTTGGGAGACTATTTCTCAGAATCACAGATGATTAATGTGGGAAGGCAGCTCCGGAGACCATCTAGGACAGTCCCCTGCTCAAGCAGGGTCAGCTAGAACAAGTTGCCAAGGCAAATATCTCATGATACTTTCTGTTCCTATTCTGTCTATACAAATCAGATGAAGCACAGCTCATCTTGAGCAAATAAAGGGTCCCCTGTATGGACAAATATAAGTGGCATTGAAATAATTCTGTCTCTTCCCTAATGTGCTAGCTCCAAGCCAAGGATTGTGTCTGGCCAGGGGTGAAGAAAAGTTCCTATCAGAAAAAAAGTGGCCTCAGGTATCCATCACTTCACCAAAAGGTTAAAAGTTTCCCAAGAATCACAACAGGCATAAAAGAAACACTAATATTTCTGACGCCTGTTCATAGCTTTTTTAAGTGAGCAAGCTAAGCGTTAAAGATATAAGGTAGCTTTAACCAAATGGAGTAACCCATATAACTATTTCATCTTCAGTACAAAAGAGTAGCAGCTGTGCTTCAATAGTGTACACAACACTTGGGATGAAGCCTCCTGGCTGATAGTGAAGGATAAACTCTTGAGTATTTTAGACTAACAGGACAATGACTAAAGCTCTAATTTCAGTAAGGCTGGCCCATGGATATCAGTCAGCACCTAATGAAATGCTATCTGGCTAATATCCACATGTAACGTTAGTAACAGTTTTATTAAGAAAGCACAGGTCGCTTCATGTACATATTTTGAGATAATGAAAACTGAGGAAGTTTGAGTTCATTAGTATTAATTGATTGTTGAAGGAAGAAAGCATCAAAATAATGCAAGTAAAGAGCAGTACTCCTGTGACTAGGAAATGTTTTGTACCACAAGTGCAAATAGGTGCAAGTCATCTAAGAAATGCTAATTAGTTTTCCCTTGCAAAAGCAAGCTTTGTGCAAGAGATTCAGGAGCTCTTATGAAGAGATGCCTAGGGAGAGATATCAGAATTTGACCTCTTCTACTCAAAGGTAGAACAGCTAAGTGAAAAATCTACATTTATGTACATAAAAAAAACTGCTTAAAGGCAATTCTGCATGCATGAAGTTCTACTCTTACAAAATAGAAGAACTTTTTCCCCAGGTTTGTAAAATAAATGCTAGAAAGCTGTAAAATGTTGCTCTCACTTCCCTTTTATGCAGAAACAGAGGGGTCTATGTGGACTCAGATTGTTTTTCTGCCTGGTCTTCAAAACATTTTTCTTCCCTTCAGTGATTACAAGCACAGAATTATAATAAATCTCAACAGTCAGGTCTTAACAGATCAGATTGTGCTCAACACCATATCAGGATCAGGTACATTAGTCTGATTCAGCATCTGAGATGTGGATGTAGCCTGTCACCTGTCACCTCAGCTTCCCATTCATCTCCCAAGGTACGCTTTGAATGTTGCAGGAATAGCATTTTTTGGTACCTGCTTTTAGGGGCGATGTGGTTTAGTTCACAGTGAAAGGGTTCTGTTAGCTTGAAGCAGACCACGAGATTTCATCTGGTATATCTGAGAAGCTGGTAGTGTAATTTTTAACTCTCCAGGTTTCTTTCCTGCCGTGCATCTGACAAGTACAAGTCACAGAGTGAGTTGTACTGGAGAGTCACTGGCAAATTACCCTAAGATTCTGCTTATCAGGATAACAACAGGGTTTTTTTGAGAGGAGCATGCAGAAGGAAATAACTTGCAGTTGGTTGTAGCTCTGTCCTCCAGATGCATTCAAAGGAAGGGTCTGGACCAGTTGTTTTTTGACTGAAAATCTGATATTCTACTTCAGTCTGGGTTTGTTTGGAGGAAAGGCTAAGTACAATTAATGTGGCTTTGGGTTAAACTTCATTCTGCACTTGTGGTTGTGCTACACTTATTTCATGTCACAGACCAACATAAGATGTACGATGCAGAGAAACCCACTCAGTGAAATGAGTGCAGTACTCTTATTGTAAACAGAGGTTCAGTGTAGAAGAAATCTCTCTTTTGCTGAGAAAGCCAAGAGCTCTGAAGCAGTTTGAGGCCAGCACGTGTCTACCACAGAACGGTAAGGTCTCTAAAACCCACAGCAGGAGACTGGAGACCCCACAGTCTTGTCACCTCCTCCATTAGGGAACCCACAAAACTCAGGATGTAGCTGCTGGTTCTGTGGATTTCACTAACTTTGTGGTCACAACAACCCAGTTATGGAAAGGACAGGATGCAAGTATTGAATTATTTCTTTCATAAGCTCTTCTGCACAGGCTACCTGGGCTTTGGAGCTATGTGCCTAGAATTTGAGAGGGTCACTGCCCTCCTTCCTAACAGTTTGACGTGGGGGTATGGGTCAGGACTGCAGTGGTGTGTCTCCCATTGGCAGTGTCTTAGCACAGCAGTTCTGTGGTGGACATGGGCCATTATCCTCTGGGGAGGAGGAGCAGGTAAGGAATGGTTAATTCCAAAACCGTTATTTCGCTGGTGCAGGTCCCTGCCACCTCTGCACACTTTGGGAGGATCTGGTCCTACAGGCATACAGATTTGGGCTTTGGGAAGAATCAGCTGTGCAAAATAGTACAAATCACTAAACAGTTTATTGTGCAGTAGGCAGTTGTAATAATCCTTCTTCATGTTTTTATTCATATGCAAATTAGGAAGCTGCTACCAATAATAATTGCTGTTGTCTTAGAACAATCAAAAGGAGGTTGTAATATGAATTTACTTAAAAGAGTTCTGAAAGAGCTGTATTTTTTTATATTGTGAATATTCAGTGACTTTTAATTACAATTAACTGGTGTGCCTAATTTTTTTATTAATTCTAAACAGCAAGACAGAGGGCTTTTTGTTTTCTTTAGGTCTGTGTCCTGCAGATACCATTATAGGATAATCTACTTCAGATAACAAAATAAAGGCTCCTAAGACAGGCAGAAAATGCAAGGAAAATCTGTGACATAATCTGCCTTTCGTGATGAAGGCAGCTTAGCCTCACAGCCTAGTGATTCCTTGGCAGCCTGAAGCTTAGTGTAGCTATTCGCTGTTGTATTTGAAGGTCATTTAAACAACTTGGGTTTAGAGTTCTTGGTTTTACTTTGTTGTCTTATCCACCTGATAAGCCATTACTCAGAAAAGCTGAGCCTCTTCTACTTGGCCTGTGGGAACCTGTAAGGTCTAAGTTTATATGTGAGACTGATTTATATGTGAGCATGATTTGAGGACCCCAAAGAATGAACACAAGGCGGGGATCATATATTTGCACAATTAAGCAATCTGCCTTTGCGTATCACATTATTTACTGTTTCATTTCCTGCCAAGGTTTCCAGCCTTATTTGTGCAAGGGGCACAATATGAAGTTGGCAGTGTCCTTAGTCATAGGAGAAATGAAGATAACTTGGCCAAGCACAGTAAGGCTTCCCACGCAGCTAAGACAGTTAAATTGGCACTAATGTCCTGCTTGACATGAAAGCAATTTTCTGCTTTTTAAACAGCTCTATTTCATTACTTGTTCCTAGTCTAAAAAGTCTTTTTTAGACTTAAGTACTCATGGTAAGAAATCTTTATGCACTTGGTGTTACTTTTAACGTCTTTCCTCATTTCCATCTTTCTTTTAAAAAATGTCATTAGCACTAAGAGACACTCAGTGATGAAAATT
This sequence comes from Phaenicophaeus curvirostris, assembly GCF_032191515.1. Classification (NCBI taxonomy): domain Eukaryota; kingdom Metazoa; phylum Chordata; class Aves; order Cuculiformes; family Cuculidae; genus Phaenicophaeus; species Phaenicophaeus curvirostris. The sequence continues at coordinate 11,692,355 of NC_091396.1, forward strand.
TATGGAGTGCTGATTTCTTTGCCCTTTTCTTGGGGAGCAGAAGAAAGGTGGAATCTCTGGATGTGAGCACAGCATTCCAGCCTGAGATACATTTCAATTTTATTTGCTCTGTGAAATCTGCAGCTTATTCATCCACACGGGCAGGATCGAAGCTGCAATTTTTGCATGAGGTCATAGTATACAGACTCTTCATTTAAACTCTAGTTGTTGGCTTCTTTCTGTGTCATTTTCTGTCACCCTGCAAACAGTGGAGCCACTACTTCAAGACATTTGTTGGGCAGGAAAAGTGTCACTTCTATTAAAGTGCAGCCATTTCTTCACTTGCCTTGGAAGGCTTAATGTTTCAAGAAAGAAATTATCTTTTAGGATACAGTTGGGTTGGATAATGGAGAGACCAACAAGAAAGATTGAAACGAGTCAGTTGAAGTGATAGACTTTGTCACTTGAAATACATCCCCTACAGCTAAGGAATAACATTTTTACTTTTTGTAGGCTAGTGAAATGAAGGATTTGCTTTAATTTTGATGCCGTCCTTTTAAAATATCAGAAATTCTTTTCTTCACCTTAATGGGCTTAACTTGCTTTAAGAAGCAAATACTACTGAAGGTGCCAGGGTGGAAATGCTGAGTAACTTTCCTCTCCACGGGACCGCGTGCTGCACCAGTCTCTACCTCTCACCCCTGTCCACTGAATAACTGTGCCAAAGGCTGTCATCTGTTAAAGCAATTAGCACAAACTTAAAGTGAAATGTAAATGACACTTTGACCTTTTATAAAAAGAGAAAAGCTTAACTGTCAGTGACAGAAATGACCAATAAAAAATGGTACAGGTGTTTTCTGCTCTTTTCTATGGTGGTTTTCAGTCACATCTGCATCATCAGTATTCAGACTAACTCATCTACCATTAATATACTGCTGTGAAGTTAGCTGTTAAGTCACATAAGTCATTTTAAGAAAAGGAAGTCACAGCATAGACATCAGATGTATGAAATTTTATTCATATTATGACAAAGTGCCACTTCTGCTTTTAAATACAAAATGTATGGCTACTAAACCTGGCAGATTTCATTTCTTATGGGGTAGTTTATTAAAAATAATGCTGCTGAGCATGAAAATGGGCCATATATAGTCAGGCCATATATGCCTGTTCTGTAATTATAGACTGTGTTTGACGTGAAAACCTGAGGCAAAACCTCTACAAACTTCAATAGTGTCAGGGTTTTACTCTGAAAAATGACTGCTTCTAACCTGGGAAAAGACTACAGAAGTATCCACTGAGTAGCTCAAGTGACAAAGCTTGGTGGGAGAACTGCTTAGCACTGAAACTTCGGCACCAAATGTTCTGTATAGGGAAATGAACAATATACCTGCAAGTTAGAAGCAGTTTAAGATGAAGTTCCCAGATGGCAATATGTCACAATCTCAGCCTTATGACAATTCCTAAAGCCATGTGGGAGTATAAAAATTGAAGAAAATTGTCTGTGCAAGTGCTGTGCATCTCGCCTGACTTTCTCACATTTTTGTGTTTAAGCAAAGTAAAATTCTTTTCCTTATTTTGGTGTTTGAGGTCTTCTGTTGCACTGCAGGGGTTTTCTACCCAGTCACTGTGCTAGGACATTGATGGTACTCCCGATAGCTAATGCTGCTCATCTCACGGGGTGCCATATTGCATTCCTAACTAATTCATGAGTTTAATAACAATCATATTAAGACCTTTAGAGCATAATTATTTAAACCCAAGCACTGAGAGGTTAGGAGGTCAAGTGGGAGTTTAAAACTGCTGCTGAAGGAAACATTGCTAATAGGAGTAGGTGAAACCTTCAGAGCTTCCCTTTTGTCAGAGCACCATGACAGACTGTTAGCTCAGCTGTTGCTTCAACTTTAATTTGCATATTAATTTCAGCATATTTAGTCCATTGTAACTTAAGTCTTTATATGGGTTCTTTGTAGCTTAGCATCAGCTACTTGGCTAGCTTAGTCTAGGTGGAATGATGGGTAGCCCACCTTTCCAGAAAATCTGTGTTGATTGTAAAAGTCTCAGTATGAAGCTGCTTTCTCCATTTTACATTCTGAGTCCTACAGAATCCTTAGGTTCCAGCTTCACCTTAGTCTCAACAAGATGTTTCACTTGTGTTCTGTGCATTTGTAGAGTAAAATCAGTGAATGTTATTATTTAGGTCAGTTTATTGATACTGACTGCTTGTTTTATGTCATCTGTAAATTACTTTATCACATGCAAAAGAAGAGGGGGACTCTTTTAGATCCTGACAGTTCATTTGATTTCAATGGAATTATTTTGGGCTTCTTTTAGGTTTGCTGTGAATTAATCAAGCCCTGTTCTTCTTGCTATGGGATTTACTCCTTTGCGTGTTGTAGAAGCAGACTGAAAAACTACTACTGAGTAGTTCAAGACATTAAAAACAGTTGGGTTTGCATTTCAATTTGTTCTCTCAGAAGTGCTTTCAAGAAGGTCACTTTATAAACTTAAGTTTGACTGTTGAACTCTTGTGGGAAAAAGTTAGTATGTCCCTACTGGTAGCCTAAACAAACAAATGAATAAAAGATCATCAGACTTTCACAAACCAGCTTAGGTTGAAATGTGCTGCCTATCTTATTGTTTTCCTTTTCTGTACATAATGCCTAACTTCCATGCAGATGTTACAATGTCTGTATTTTATTGCCTTCAGCACCGAAATAATTACATTTTAGCCAGTTTTTCTTGTATTTGCATATGTTGATGTCAATGTGTTGCCTCTGGAAACCTTAAATCAAATGTATGCATGATCCTAAGAAGAATGGGTGAGATCTGGCTCATCTGGAATTAGAAACAGATTTGTGATTGCTTTCAGTGAAGCCAGGAGAGCCAGTAGGCATAGGGGTTAGGTAGTTTCTGTAGAGAGCTGGGAATTCTTCTCAAAGTTGTACTTATAACTACCTTACACTGTTCCTTTCACAAAATGACAGGAGTTCATAGCACTTATGGAACACAAGAGGAATTAAAGGTCCTCCGTGTCCATAGTCGTTGCTCATTACCATACAGGATTAAAGGCAACAGAACTGGATTTTTTTTTTAAAAAAACAAGGAAATAAAAAGAACCCCCAAACCGTTGCAATCCAGATGTTAGTAGAATATCTTAAGAACTGTAGTACTTGCTTGTAGTTTGCCTGATGTGACTTATCAATTGCAGACACAAAACTTTGTCAATTTCAGTGTAAAAATAATATTAGAAATAAAACAATTTATCTTCGCAAACATTCAGAAGTATATACCACTAGAAAAAAACACATACTTTTTTTCTGAGAAGTGGTAAACTACCTGACTTATCCCTTGCACTACAAATCTTTTATTGTTATGCTTATTATCGTAGTTCTAGCCATCCCAATAATGACACAGAAATCTATTAAGTAAGTGCTCTACAACCTCATAATAAAAAGTGCGCCCTTGACTCGAAGAGCTGAAGCCTATAAATAGAATATTAGGAAGAGGAGGTTGTGGCAGAGAGGGGAAGGGAATGCTATGAGTTACTGACATAGCATCCTTGGGTATTGCTTTTTGTACATCAGCAAAGTGATTGTGGTTTGTTGGGGGAGTTGAGACATTTGGGCAAAAGGGAAATTCTGTGGAATGTGCGGAGGAAGCTAAGTTCCTTAGAAGATGTCAGCATTACTTCTCCTACCTTCCAGGAATACTTGCTTGGAAAATGTAACCAGTGAAGACTAGCATCCTGATTTAATTAGAACCTGAAAGATAACCCATTGATACTTGCTAAGTAACTAGAGAAGGAGTTGAGAAGGTCTTTGAAAATGAAGAGAAGCAGTTCAAAATGAAGACGTGTGATACATAAACACATGGCTACATGAATGTGGCTGTGCTCGTAGTAATTTGTAACACTCAGGTCTACCTGTGAGAAGGTAAAAACCTGTTTTTAAACTTGTTGATGCTGAGCTACCAGATACTTATGTGCAGATGACAGTAAACTAGCTCAGATTTTAATTTGTCCAGAAGGAGTCAGCTCTGGTGTAAAAGATGGACCAGTGAATCAGCATATGGGGACAATGGCTGAATTCACAAGAAAGTAGGTGTTGAAGGAGAAGAAAATAGGGTAAGAAAGGCATGGAATTCTGTAAGAATGCACAAAGAAAACCATGAAGGTTAAAGAGAGATTGGAAGGAGACAGAAAAGGAAAGTTCAGATAGGACAAAGTCACAGGAGCCATAAGGCAGCATGCTTTTTAATAAAAGGACACAGTTGTCTATGACAGAATGGTCCCGATTTTTTTTTCTTACTGCCTTCTGTTTTATTCCCCTGGGAGAGATTTTTTTTCTGTAGAGATTTTGTGCAGAGATAAGAGAAACCAAGAGAAGCTTTAGGAAGGTGAATCGAGTAAAAGTTTAATTTATCTGGGTCTTGTTAATTATGTAGTTACCGCATTAGGAAAACTATACCAGTAAGTACTGAAAGCATATGTAAAACCAACAATTGACAATTCTACTCCGTTTTAAAAATGGAGCTTAACTGGTAGGATTTTTGTTAGCTTGTTTTAAATAAAACCAAAGCAGAATACCAAAGCAGGCAACAGCAGAATTAGATATTCCACTGCAATTCACTGTTCATGAATTTAAATTAAAAAGTCTGGCATTGAGTTTCTATCTGTTTTCTGTTAAAATAATAGAAATGCTGCACTTATAGCATCACACTATATTATTATAAGTTTCTGAGCACCTTGACTTTATTGCTATCAGATATTGTTGCTTAGCATTCAGAAATCAATTAGTGCCCAAGCATGAAGAAAAGCAAGTAGTTCAGATAATCAGTAGTCTGGTGGGTTAATTCAGTAGATACAAATCTAAACACTGAAGTGATATAGTGGTTTCCTTCTTACACACTTTACAACTTAAATCTAAATTATGGTGTTGCTATGCATGGTACCCTAGCTGTTTGTCAGCTCATCAGTAAGACAAAGTTTTGGAGTGAATAGATCTTTGGCATGGATAACATGGTTATAATTTATTTAAAGGTGTAACATCAGGCTGTACCGGCTCAAAACCTACCTCATAAAACCAACATAAATCTTCTAATGGTTGACCTGTGGCTCAGGGGTAATTTTCTGTAATTCTCGGTATGTGTTCTTATGCTTGTACTTGTTCAGCAGTAGCTTTTTTAGGGCAGCACAAGTCACAGCGATGATGTTGATTGTGGCTACAGCACAGCCTCTCCTGTCACTTCCTACACAATAAATGAGAAAACACTTGATTTTTATCTTAGCGATGTCTTTGTTTGTATTATTCAAAATGAACTTGGATTCTGTCAAGAGTTTTCTTATCAGGGCTGGGAAGTTCATTCAGATGTGTTTCTTGTGTAACAAGAAATGCAGGAATAAAAGTCAGGAACAATATAAATGGCCAAGTAACAACAATGTTAGCAAAGTCTTGATTTACTGGACTCCACCAGACTTCTCTTTACCTGGAGTTGTAGACAAGTATGAATCTGCTGTGAGACTTTGGACCTAATATGTTAGTACATTACTCCTGACAATAAATGATTTCATGGATTCATTTGAAGAAAAATAAAGTTCAAAGATGGAATAGTGGTGAATCAGGCTTCTTATCCCTCATAGTTATTATGCCAAAAGCAGGGTAGCAAATAAATACTGCTGGTGCTGAGCATTAAGTTTGCTCATTATAAATGCGGAGTCATGTACCAGTCTCCAGAGTGATTTCATCTGGGAACATTGCCATAAGGATTACAAATGGCTTTCAGCCTGAAAATTGGTGTGTATTGCTTTAAACTTCCAGTGGGGAGTTGGCAATTTATCCTTCAGATAATCATCTTGTGTTAAGTTGAACATCTTACTGTAACTTTTTGCTACATGATAAACTAGCTTCTTTGAATAATTTACTGCAACTGGCACCTCACTTCAACTCTGAAGTCTTTATCAACTCTGGTGGCTTTTCAAAGTTTAATAATAAACTTGGAGCCAAAAATTTCATTGCACTTACAGTCAGTGGTTTTTCAGTGTTAATTGCAACAGGAATCATGCTTTGACCTGTTAGGGCAGACTTCTCATGAACAGAAGAAACTCTACATCACAGCATTGTGACGACAAAGACATGTATTTTTGTCCAAGTAAGCAGAGCTCATTTACCTTCCCTTGTACTCTAATGCAACATGACTTTTTTGTGCAGATTTTATTTCATTTGCGTGTTTGACATATTTTCACTGGGCAAAAAAGTTGACTGAATTACCTGGGCATTCATTGCTCTCATGGTAGATCTAGGATGTGTTCTGTACCGCACCACAGCAAGTAAGGTCTTAGTATCCCACTAAAATTATTATTCAAGCCCTGTAGAAAACTTGCTGTGGCAATACAGTTGCTAGTTTTCTAGAAAGAACAGCAACACCTTTCAATTTGCCAGGTCCTGACTGACTGACTGGCTGATTTGTACCAGTGAAATCTGTCCCAAGATTTTGGAGCAGTCTATGCCCGAGCCTTACTGCTGTGAAGAAGGAACTGAAGTACTAGCAGGGGATTTTTTGAGTTGTGCTTGACATGATTGCTCTGGTGTAAACAAAGGTAACCAAGTCTTGTCAGGTGAGCTCTAATGTCAGGAAACAAGTATCTGCTACATTTATATGCCAGATTCAGTATGCATATGCTCAATATCTCAGTGGAGGTTGTGGATGACTCGTCCCTGGAGGTGTTAAAAGCCAGGCTGGATGAGGCTTTGAAAGCTGATCTAGTGGAAGGTGCCCCTGCTGGGGGTTGGAGCTGGATGATCTTTAAAGTCCCTTCCAACCCAAACCATTCTGTGATTCTAAATCTCACTCCTTCACCTTATGAAGATTTTGGGACCTGTTTTATTAATGTGATAGTAATCTCAGTTTTCTTGTCTTATATTTTGTCTTAATGGGAATAATTAGAGATTATTAGGTGGAACAAACAGAAAATGAAACAGGACACTTCTAAATAAATAAATTCAAGAAAGCCATGAAATTATTCATCCTTTAGTTGGAAGATGCCATTTTACAGGCGCAAGGATATTTGCAGGCCAGATGTCTCAGCAGATATAAACTCCTCTTGCCTTTTACAGCCCAGAGAACAATTAGTTATGAAGGTGATAAGTTATGAAGCTGTTCTCCAAGAACACGAGAGACTGAAACGGAAGCTTTGTGGCAGAGACCTGTGTCAGCTTTTGGGACCAATTGATACGGTTTTCTTCAGATCCAGATATAAATTGTCTGTTACGTTAATCATTTTCTGCTGTAAATCTTCAGATTACTAACAAAAGGTTTTGTTTTGGACTTCTTTTGCACCACTTTAATCTAATGTGAGCCTCGGGCTTCCAGAGGAAGTGTCTTGAGGACACTGAAAGCAGTTGAACCTGTGAAGACAGGGAAACAGGGAGGAAGTGTCAGCCTCCAGATCCAGCCTGTCAGAGCAGGAATGGCATTGATCCACCTTTGAAAAGCACCTGACGGGAGTGTGGTTGAAGGAAATGTGGAAATGCCTAAGGCTCATGCCTGACTGACCCTTTGCAGACCACAAATCCTGCCTACATTTTTACAGAATGTAAATGCTGAATCCTCATAATTTCACTTTTGAAAAGATTAAGTGCCTTTTGTCAAACCTAACTAACTGATTTCCCGAGCAACGATGTTCCCTTCCTGTTGCCCAGGAGACATAGTCATACATCAATACTGTTATTGTGAAATGCTGTGAGCTACAACAGAATTATGGAATGTAAGGAGGCTTGTTTTGTTACAGAATAAGGGAATTAGGGTTTTTTTGTTGGTTTAGGGTTTTTTTTTTAATCATGTGCTTTGATGCCAACACCCAAGCAAGACTTTTTCCTATGGAAATTCAGTAACTACTCAGGGAGTATGTACCTGATGGTGATGTGAAAATGTGTGGTTGTGTTTTACTGGGGCTGTGTCTTCAGTGAAAAGTGTAATGGAGCTTTGAACGAATGCTGTAAATCAACTGTCTTGCCTTCAGTGGAGCTAAGAAAATGTTTGGCTATTGAGTCTGCAGTCCCTTCAGCAAGGGCTGTTGTGACATTTGCTGTTGCAACAACAATGAAAGGTCCAAGTTTGCAGTCAGTCATTAGAGTAGCTTTGAAAATTTTAGTTGTCTGTATTCAATATTCACTTCTTAGGACTCCCAAGAAAGTACTGGAGTGATTGTCCAAAAATTACTTTCCTAATTTACTGCAAAATTTTTATCGTGTTGTGTTAGTTGATGGTGATGTTGCAATATTGTAGGAACAGATGTGCTGGTAAAATGTGTTTTGCCTATGTCTTTTGAAGTGTTTTAAACACAAGTGCCTTAGTTGTCCATTTTGTGCTGAAGTGGACTGCAGAACAACTAGCGTGCTTGATGTTCGTTAAAAGCATCCTCTTAAAGCAATACTGCTGTGGGCATTTATCTATTTAACAGCTAATTTAAATCACAAGTACAAACTGGTTTTGTAGGGCTATGCATGAGATGATAAAACATGGGCATGGTTTTAATCTGTGAGATCACATTTTACCTGCAGTTCAATTTAAAATATGATCATTGTAAAGTCATGTATGTGCATACCTAACAAGTACAATATGAGGTGGTAATTCAGTGCATGTAACTCAGATGGTCAATCTCCTACTGCCCACTCTAGAAAGGTAATTTGTGCACCTTCTTTAAACTGAAAAACCAAAACCAACTAAGCCACATAAACAACAAACAATTAAAGGAAACTGAAAAAGAAATTCAAAAAGGCATTTTGGAAAATTAAGTAATCATATAGAAACAGGGAGATATAGCATGAAAGCGGTCGAAATATTTTTCTTAATAGATACAATTATTTAATGGGAGGTTTCACCATGGCTTCATGTTAATATCTTTGGGTTTTAGACTAGAAAAGCATTTTGAGTTTAATCAGCACTGTCAATGGTTAATTATGTTTTACTAAATGGATGTCCTCTCTTCATCCTGCATAGTTACTATTATGCTGCTTCAGTGCAAGGACTTTTATTCTTGGGTTGGGGAAGGGAGCCAGAGACTGCACATAGATTCTAAGAAAATTTTTCTGACAAGTGTAACACAAAGCGATACCTTGCTGTTCACTAGCATGCTGCTCACATAGAATTTGCAGAAGGTATGTGCTTCAATGTGCTCTTTCCATTAGAAAAACATTGTAGTCAAATTACCAGGTTATGCAATGTTTTAAGATACTAAAATATATATAATTAATATATAATAATTAAATAATAGCCATTTTACTGGATAAGCAAAGCAACATCCTGAAAGAGCCTAGTTAGGAGGACTAGCTGCCACCATACCACAGTCTATTTCAGTCTGAGCTGATTTTTACATGCCATTTAAGAGCTGAAGGGTGTCTTTCCCAATATGAGGTGAGAATACAAGATTTCACACCTCTTTTTCTAAACTAATCCACAATGAAATATAAAGTGATATTAGCAAGTAGCCTGAGCTCTTCAAAGATAAGCAACAGCTTGCTAATTATCTCTATTAAGCATAATTACATTTTATTGTTCTATTTCTGTATAGTTTTGCAAACAAACAGAATTGAGTAATTCTCCCAGACAGAACCGTCATCCGGCTGCTGTCCAGAAAGGTGCTCAGGCTGAACCATTGCTGATTTGACATCAAAAATGGCTGGTGGAGTTGCACTATGAATTGTGCTTGCTTTATCCAGGAAGATGAAATGGTTGCCTTCAGGCCACTCTGTGAAAGGCTGAGCTAATAAAAGCAGCTCAGCCCTGAGGCTTTGCAGGTACACCGCTTATTTTCCACAAGCAACCCTGAGCTATAGTGTGGGTTTCTCAGAGTTACAGCCTGGCCTGCTCATTTGTTTTCAGTGACTGATATGTATTTTTTAAAAAAGAAAAGGAAAAAAGAAAATGAAAACCCCCTTGAGTTTCTTCTGCCATGTGCTGAAAAAATGGAATTAACAAATCACGTCCTATTAGTTAAAAGTGCAAATACCTGACAATTTCCCTCTTATTCTTGTAGCAGTAATTTTAGGTAAGAGGCAAACAAGCGGCAACAAAATGTTCACCTGTAGAGTCAATGTGCCCTAACAATCCCCTTAAAAGGTTATCTTCATCTTATTGCCTTGCGATATCACTACCTCAATCTCTCACCAAAAAAACAAAAGCATCTGGATAGATCTTAAACATATCTAAAATATGACTATTTTGTAACACAACTGTTGGTTTGACTAGGAAGTGCATTCTAAATGTTTATTGCTCTTCTAAAGCATCAGTTTTGTTCACAGGAAAGTTAATTATGGCTGGAGTCTGTTGTGATGTGGTCTTGTCCTTCCACAGTTTACTTCAGTCAGTAATAACCAACTGTGCCCCATCCCTGGAGGTGTTCAAGACCAGGTTGGATGAGACTCTGAGAAACCTGACGTAGTGGACAGTGTCCCTGCCCACAGCAGGGAGGGTGGAACTAGATGATCTTTAAGGTCCCTTCTAACCCAAACCATTCTATGATTCTGGATATGTGCTCTGCTGGGTCCTTTTATTTACCCTTCTGTTCTCCTCTAAGTCATGCCTGAACTATTCAACTTTTCTCTATTTAGACTCTTAAATCCTAGATTCCTCTCAGTTCAGTCAGCTCAGGTTTCTGTTGTCATTTATGTGAGGTGAAAAGAATGAAACTTAATGAAGGGACTCAAAACTTTGATTACTGGAAACCATTGATGGCAACTTCATTGAGGATGCTGGTGGATGAGAAGCTTAACATGAGCCAATAATGTGCTCCTGCAGCCTGGAAAGTCAACTGTATACCACCTGCATCATAAGAAGTGTGACCAGCATGTCAGAGGAGGTGATTCTGCCCCTCTACTCTGCTCTCATGAGACCCATCTGGAGTACTGGAGTCCTCAGCACAGGAAGGACGTGAATCTGTTAGAGCAAGTCCAGAGGATGCCACGAAGATGATCAGAGGGCTGGAGCACCTCCCATAGGAGGAGGCCGAGAGAGCTGGGGTTGTTCAGCCTTGAGAAGAGAAGGCTCTAGGGAGACCTTATCGCAGCCTTCCAGTACTTAGAGGGGGCCCTCAGAGGGGAAGGGGCTTCTTGTCAGGGAGTGCAGTGACAGGATGAAGGGTGATGGTTTTAACCTGTAAGAGTTTAGAGATTTATATTAGATATTAGGAAGTGATTTTTTTCCTGTGAGGGTGTTGAGGCACTTAAACAAGTTGGTCAGAGAACTCATGGCTGCCCCATCCCTGGAGGTGTTCAAGGCCAGGTAGGATGGGGCTTTGAGCAATATGATCCAGTAGAAAGTGTCCCTGCCCATGGCAGGGGGGTCAGAACTGGAAGACCTTTAAGGTCCCTTTCAACCCAAGCCATTCTATGATTAACTTTTATGCGACTGTTTCAGTTTACATTTGCTGCTGTTCTGCCCCCAGAAGTGTTCCAGAAAGGGAAACAGAACATAGTCTTGCGCAGAAACACCATGATTTGTTTTGATCTGTATTTAGTCCCTGCATTGACTGATTTCAGCATTCAAAGCCGGTTTTTTATGACTTACAAATCTCTCTTCAGTCCTGGTTTGTTCTATTTCTCTGCTTTCTCTCTTAGTTTCAATTAATATTTTATTAGTTTTCACAAATAAGAGTGCGCACATATAAAAACAAACTACAACATCAACAAAGAACAGATACCAAGAGATACTACCATCAGCCTCTGGGAACAGAAAAGATTCCCTAAAACACAGCATAATTTCCCACTCCCCTTTCATTACAGACACACAGAACGGACACTGGGATGTTAATTTGGTGCTTCTGTCCAGCTTTTAACTCTCTTATACGACTACAGTAGTCAAAGCCTTATACCTACCCCTATTGGATAAGGCTGCTAAAACATGGTGTTGTCATTTCATCTTTCTTGTGGTCCTCTCAAGAAAAATGTTTTATTTTAGCAAAATAAATTCTATTTGTGATTAACAAATGCACAACCCTGGCATAGTCCTGTGTTACCTTTTTGCACTTATATGTGACTCATTATCTTCAAGAGGACACGTTATCAACTCTGTCTGGCAAGCTCGCCTCCCCTTCTTTTCTCTTCTCCTAGAGAAACCTCCCATATATCTGTTTGTAATCAGAGTGGAAAGACTTTGTTTAATATAATAGCCTTTAGTCATAAGCGTAATCACTGGGGCATATGAGAGCACTCCTTTGCTACAAATCCAGGCAGCCAGTATCTGGTTTCTTTTTCCAGTCTCTTGTATCTATGTGCATTGCTGTATACAAAACAAAATGAGAACAAATAGCCTGCAACATGACCATTCTGTTCTCCCTCCTGCCATGTGTCTGCCTGTCCCCAGCTGCTAATAACTTTTTATTGTACATATTGGATGCTGGTTAGCTGCCTCAGATTTGTTTTTTAACATTTGTTTGTACAAAACCTTCATTTATCTTTCTGTTTGTCATATAAAAGATTGAGATTTTTCCTGCTGAACTGCTGTGCTGCTTTTGGCTTTCTTACCTCTCCAGTTAGGTATTATCATCAGATGAAAAAGCCTGATCAGAGTTAAGCGTGGTGCTCAAACACACCCCGCTTCCTGCTAGAGGGTGTATGTCCTGCCCTTTGAAGACTCACGATGCGTGACCGTAGGAAAGGACTGAAAAGGCACACAATGAGACAATAACTATGAGCCAACAATCAGTTTTGTTTACGTATTTCCTTTTAAGTAGTTAACCAAAATTTTCTTGTTGGTAATAATTATTGTTTAATTTAGAACAACTTTTAAAATGTTGTATTGCCTCTTACATCAAAGGAAATAACTTAAAAGCTACTACGGGGTCAGCCTACTGCTATTCACTATATTTATCTTTGCCGTTAGCTTTTTGGTAAAAGTGCTACTTCTGTCTAGAGGCCACAAATCTTGTTTGTGCTTCCTGTTGCAGAATGTTTATTACACAAGCAATCAGCAGCTCCATGTGGGTGTTCTGAGTCCCACTATCGACGATGATGACAACAGATGCCTGGTGGATGTGAACAGCAGGCCCAGGCTCATTGAATGCAATTATGCCAAAGCCAAGAGAATGAAGCTTTACTGGCAGTTTACTCAGGTAATTCTTACTCAGCAGACATTTCAGAAAGTTTGAAAGCGCTGTTTTTGTATCCCAAGTATGAATAATCTGTCTACTAAAAAACAGAACCAGATTTATCCTTGCTTTCTTTGCATGAAGCCAAGAAGCCATGTTTATATTTGATCCCAATGTCAGCTACCTCACAAGGTTATAAAACTTGGGTGGTATTTTCTGAGTGAGTTCATAGTATTCGGTCCTAAGGCAGAGTGACCGCTATAGAATATCTTAATTAATTAAAAAAAAAAAAGTATTTTGGTAGAGTGAAATGCAAAGTAGCCTATTTAGGAACAAGAAACAGAAAACTTTTTTGTTGTTTGTTTTTTTTTGTAAGTAGCAACTCATAGAAAGGGGTACTAGGTCATTCATGATAACAGCCTCATCATGAGCTACTTTTGCAGTTCCTTACTTAAAAAGGCTAATGCTTTTGTGTGTGTTTGTGTGAGAGAGTGGGATAAATAGTACAAGTAAAGGCTGAGAAGTGATTTCACAGTAATGACAATACTGACAGGACACTGAGTCCAGGCCTGATCTCCACACTTCCTAACTGATTTAAAAATACAAGGGAGAACTATATAGAGGCCACGAAAGTTCAGGGGCTAGAAAACATACTCTGCGACGTAATACTTTGGAGACCACTCCGTTCATTTTAGCTAAGAAAAAGTGGCAAAGTGACTCAAAGGATGTTGGTGTTTCCACAAAGAGACACAATTTATCCTGAAGACAAAACAGGTTCCAGTGGTGGAACCTATAGATAGTCCAATTTGGTCGTTCAAGGAAAAGTAAGATTTTCCTAACCTAAGAATTAAGACATTGGAAGTTTACCATGTCACATACTGACATGTCATTTGCTTAGGATAGATAAAATGAGATTAGAATGCTTTCTAAAACAATTACCTGATTTAGCTTCTGTGAAAAATGTAATACCTAGCCTGAGTTTCGTCACAGTTGCTCCCCTGCAGTTTTGAGGTTACAAATCTAGTTCTGTACTTAAGCCTGGGAGCTGAGGCTCACCATTAAAGTATTTTTATTCCTTCATTTAATTTTTCTGCATCATACAAGCAAGTTTGCAAATATCTTTCCTGCCAACTCATTGTTTTCTTTTTATTTATTTATTTCCAACAGCCAGGATCAGTATCTTTCAGGGCATTGGTTTAGCATCTACCTTAGTGCCGAGAGCACTTGGAAGTAATCAGTAAAGCATACTATTAACATAATTTGTGAAAGTAATTCAGAACTTTGCCTTTAAAGGGTAGCTGTCGGGCAGCAGGCCTTACATCCCTAACCTGGGAAGACATCTCAGCTTTTGCTTTCAGTCTCCTCAAGGGCAGAGTTTTAGTTATGTCTTCTCTGAAATTGTAATAATAGTCTCATCATGAGGGGGACCTCACTGTAGCTATCTCTGCACTTGGATTTTGGTACTTTTTTTTTAAAGTACAATTAACATTTATTTAAGTAGTATTTCAGTACTGTCCACCTATTCAGTGACTGTCCTGTATAATCCAACCCTTTGGTTTCTACTGTAGAATACTGCTGCCATTTTGTAATACTAGTTATGTTAGATCTGATTTGGGGGCAGCAACAGAATGCCTTGATAATTTAACTATTAAAAGCTTTAAAAGTGGTATTTAACTCCTTTAGGTTTGCTTTCTGTCTGTATTTACATTCCATGTTCCAAGTACAATTTCCCAATGGAGGTGTGGTGCTCTTAAACCAGACTCTATGGACTACACTTGTCTTTGACAAAGAAACTTCTGCTCACAAGAAGTGAAAACTAATTAGTTGTTTCCGTATGATAAATTAAGAGACAAATGAAATAATTAAAAGCTTGATTTTCAAAAAGGATTTTAATACCCAGTGCAATTAAAATGCCATTATTTCTCAACATACAGCATGGCACTCAGCCTGTTGTATGTTCTGTAAACTAGAAGAAAGCTAATGAGGTAAACAAGGCTTGCCAAGACCAACTGATGAACTCTATTTGAAATGTTCCCATTTAGTTTGGAGAAAGGATGTGTTTCTGTGGACAGACCAGAAGCTGCCTGTCTGAAGCACTGGTAGCTATTTTCTATATTTTGCAGTAAACAGAGCTACTGAAAATAAGCAGGACCGTTAAGTATTGATGCTTATGTACTCTTGAAGTTTGCGAAATATTAATGAAAAAGTAGATGCTGGCCACAGCACCTTCCTTCCAAGTATGCTTTGACTTCTGTGGACTTTCTAGCCATTCAACGGGAGTGTCTGATGATACAGATAGTTAAAAATACAGCAGTGCAAGTAAGAATTGTCCAGAAGGGGAGTAGGAACAAGACTTACCAGGCAAAACAGGATAAACCAATTGAACTAGTTTTCCCTGACTGGCACAAAAATCAGTATTTGCCTGCATTCCAGACATGTACCTTAAAATCTGAGTGAGGAAACTTTCTCATTTTTTCTGCAAAACACTTATATTCTGAGAGACACCACAATGGGCTGTGGTGGGATATGGTCTTGAGTCTGACAGAAGAGTGTATGAGTTTCGGGAAAAAGAATTCTTTGAAAATATCCCCACACACACCTTGCATTGTTGAAATATAATGAGATAAAATCCTTACAACAAAAGTAGAAAGTAGGGGTCATAGTCAGCTAGTGGTGCTGCTTCTGTAGATCTATTATAGAATTATTTAATTCTTAATTTGCATCTTTGATTAGAAGTGTATATTTATATGTTGATGTTTAGGTATATATGTGTATATTTATATATTGATTTATTTTTTAGGAAATTTATCTTTTACTTTGGTTTTAAAATGTTAAGTCATGAGGTTACCATAAATTGTAGGCAGCTGGAGTCAGACTTTCAGATGTCCGCTGCTACCTTGTGGACAAAACAGTGGTTTAATGGGCATTCCTGTAGAGGGAACCACCGCCAGTACCTCAAACTGTTTTCTTTATACATCACACTGGCTGACTGGACAGAGGTCTTGGGAGACTTTGTGGTATCTTTCCATACAGGACAAACTTGCATGAGCATTCAAAGCATGTATCATGTGTTTGCACAGCCAGGATCCATCTGAGCAGATTTCCATGCTCCACAGTTTTGTACAGCTGCCAAATGCAACAAGACCCAATAAAACGTAGGCTTCAGTGATTTCTTCCTTCCAAGGCTTCTTCAAGTGTTTATAAGTGTAATTATGCCAAATTATGTAAATTAGCCCTGAAAAGACTCCTGTCACCCGGGTTGTGTTCAAGAATTCTATTGTTAAGTTGTTTGTCAAGTCGTCTCTTAGGGAAATGCTTATTTTGGGAATACTTTTATGCTGAAAAGTCTTCTTGGTGTTTGACAGTTCACCTCGCTCAGTCTGTCTCACCAATTTTTCATTTAATCAGAAAAAAATTAGACCTTACAGCAAAATAGTAAGTGATAACCAGCAATTACACAAGGCAGAAGGTACAGAATTACATGAATTACACGGTAGTAGGATGGTCAGAATTTTACTAAAATATTAATTTAAACATGATATCAAGGAAGCTGTTTTGGTATCGTGACCGATGAGGAAAGCAAAAACTAACCTCAGTTACCACCAATAGTTCCAAACCATTAATCCTACTTGCACCCTGTGAGCTCTTCATGGCAAGGGGCAGGTGCACAGGCAGCAAGCCAGCAGCATTCTGCTCCCCAGGGTAAGCAAATGCTCGCGGGAAGCATCATGTCCGCAGCACATCTGCATGACAGTCACTGTCTGCATGCTCAGTAAAGCTGTGGTCTGTGTGCCTGCTGTACTTATTTAATAGCATTTCATGGTCTGTTGTTTGACAGAGAAGGGGCTATGAGGTATAGATGAAACCCAGTGCACCTGGACAGATAATTCCTTGGGGCATCTTTCAGTAGAAACCGCTTATGGCCAAAACCATGCTCTTCTGAACTGACTACCTGATACAATTAAGTTTATTCTGTGTACTAAGAAATAGTACACTCTAAATGCTGCAGTTGGGTTTGTTGGAAGAGGTGTATTGGTTTGGGTTTTTTTGAGAAGTTTCTCGGTCTCAGTCTGATTTCTCAGGTTTATTGCTGATAGAAAGGCGGTTGTGATGTAACACCTGCCCCACGAGTGAAATTCATCTCCATGTACATCGCTTGGGTGACAGCAGGTCATCTAGAAAGTATGCTTCTGGCATGTTAGGACTCCTCCAGCAGCACAGCAAAGGCAAAAGGAATTAGTTTTTCTATAGTTATTATTTATCTTGAAGCATCTTCATGTCTATATTTAGTCAGATAGGGATGTGAGTGTTTCTTATGTTTCTAACCAGTCTAGCTATGCTGTCACTATTTGCTGTTGTGAGAAACTTGACAGGTGAGGGTTCTGTGTAAAAAGAGTTATAAGGAAGTACACAAGACAAAGCTAAAAACCTAAGAGATTCATCCTTTTAAGGCTGTTCCATGTTGAATTCTTTTAAGTACAGCAAGCTTTGTTAATTTAATTAATTCAGCTTCCAGTGTGGTTGCCATAGGAAGGTGAGAAGAGTCTGCATCTATAGGGATGGACACTCATCACAGACCTCAAGGGAGGGAGAGGCTGTACAGAGCCTGTGCTCAGCACTGTCGTGTACCCATAGCGACTAGTGACCGCATCTGCCTGTGATGCTAAGATTGTTTTCACATCATGGAGAATTGTGATTCTGGTCAGTGCTAGAGGTTTCCGTAAGAAATCTTTCAGTTCAGAACTGTTCAGAAAGGGTAGTTTATGTTATCCTGAGAGGCAGTAAATAAGATTTGTTGCTGACAATTGTAGTTGCCATATGTATAATTTCCTAAATACCATAGTAGGAATTGCTTTGGAAGGAAAAGGGAAGACAGATAAGAGTAAATTAATTACTCAATTTTTACAGTATTCCACAGATAAACATAATGATTGATTCCAATCTCATTTAAATAGGTAATAATAGATAGATTAAATAGATGATCTGTGTAGCTTGATAAGGAAAGAATAGACTTTAAAATTACTGAAAGTATTTATATGTCATTCCTCCTACAGAATTTGGCTTTTGCCAGACAGTCATTCTGAATTATTCATACCTGCCTTTATCTTACGAAACTGAATAATGTGCAATGCTACTGCTAGCTAGAAACATTACCCACAGCCACATCCCAAAGTAGTAAGGGATTGCAAAGTGCAGACTGCATGACAGGATTAAACTAGAGGCCTGTGAAGCAGGCAAAGTATCTCTGTACCAATGTCATATGCCCCCTTGCTGAGCATACATAGCACAGAAGAGGGGCCCGGCACCATTAAACAGCAGACAGTTTTCTTCTAATGTCCAGTTTTCAACCAAGACATTAGCCAAGGACATTGGGGTACAAGAGGGATTAATTTCAGTACAGCTGTGCGTCTAAGGGAACGATTGTCTCTGTGAACTTCTTCAGATTCTTCTGTGATGAGAGCCATGGGGTAGAAAAACGGCATCATTAATTTATCCAGAATTTGACTTTATGCCGTGCTTCTAACCCCAAAGGATGCAAATACACTCAGTATGTATTTGCAGTATAAGACATGCTGTACTGCTATACAGCTATGCAATTATGCAGTGCTATCTGCCTGGCAGCTCAGAATAGAAAGTGACTGTGATCCTGTCAAAAGAAATACAGATTTTGATCCTTCAGGAGAAGTATAAAAAAACCCAGAACCTAATTATTCAATTAACTGAGCCAACAGGCTAGGTTAAATCTCATATTTTTAGTAAGCCTATCTGATTTTTAAATAAGCAGCGTTGCCAAATGTTCAGTTTTAAACCCCAACCACACAAAAGAGAACTTCTACAGGGCCCAGGGGCTCCAGTGCAGAGGTGTGCCAGGGTCCAGTCCATCATCAGCACTTTTTTTCTATATGTAGCTACTCTTTGCCCATCTTTGATCAAATATTACCCTAGCTTGTCTGTACTTAATATTTTAACTAACTGGATAACTGCACAAGCTGTTAGAGCTGGAGGACAAGGAACCCGCACCATGGTTCTGCTTAGGCATGATAAAGTGATATTTAATGCTGTAATTTTATTTTTGCTCTGGTAAATTTGTCTCTAATTCATGTGCAAATTAACCAATATTCTTGTCACATTAAACACTCTTTAAAAACAGGTGTATTTTTTTTTAGACTTCTTAAACTGTGTCTTAGTATAATGCTACAAATTCTTTAGCTCCATCTATGCAGAATGGAATTATTTAGAACTAGAAAAATTTAAATGCTTTCACTCTTTCTCCATTTTGAATGCCTGACTTCAACTTAAATATGAACATATGTATGTAAAATACATGCAGAAAAAATATTAAATACAAATATTACCATATAATATTTTGTGTTCTAACAACTGGTGTTAAATTTGCTCGCAGTTCTTGCTGTACTCAGTGGTATCCAAAATTTCTTTGTATGACTTTAGTCTTCTATTTGGAGCAATTTTCTAGTAGCAAGTTTTAATCTTTGTAAATTAGGCATACAACTTGCCAGCTAGAAAGTTTGTGTGTGAATACAGCAGTAAAAAGAGCTTTTAGTGCATACATGTCAAGTCTTTTCTAGCATATCACATTATGCAGTATTTACTCTCCTGAGGACTACATTTAAGCTCCAAAGACACTTGTGCTGAATTAATTTAGAAGGAAGTTATCACATACCCATGTTTTTCCTTCAAAATAGACATCAAATTTGCATATTTTAGCATATAATTTTAAACATCACATTTATTTACAAAGAAATTTTGTTCTAGTTCCACCTGATTTTCCCAATTTCATATATCCAGGAAGGCTCCATCCAAAAATCACAGATGACAGCTGTTGCTGACAAAGGTACTGCATAGCATTATGGTGACAGAGATGCAAATCCAGAATGTTTTTTACAACCTGACTGATAACCAACACTTACCAAATGAAGTGGCTGGGTTTCAGGAGATCCGAGCTCTGTACTTCTTTGTCCCTCATTTGCATTACCAGACTAGTCACTTTTTGGGTTCTGCATTCCCCAGCTGCAAGACAGATGGAAGCGTTTTTAGCTTTAGCATACATCTGTTATTAATTCTAACTTCCTAGACAAAACCAAATCTCTGTCCTGGTCAGTTTAGTAGAAGTAGCATCTGTAGTTCCAGTGGAGACAAGAACTCTGTGTACGTAAGCAAGGTTTGGCTACCAAGTGACATCCTACAATACAAGATGCAAATACTTGAGAAAAATGTTTATTTGGAAGACAATTAAATCAGGATGCAATAATGATGTAGATGCAGGGGATTAATGAGGTGATCAGGCCATAAAGTCTGATATCCTGAATCCGACACTGACGATACCCAGTATAACAGGCAACAAGTAGATTATTTCTAGTTTTGTCTGAGTAAACTCTGCAAGGTTTGTGTGGCAGCTGCAAGGACGTTCCATTCCCAATATCAGTTATAATCAACTAGATACCAAAGTCCCAAAGAGCCCAACCTAAATTCCCACATTAGAATACTCGGATCGATTGAAATTTTAGTGCAAATTCATTCCTTAATTTTCCTTAGTTGGTACTCAATTTATTTCTTGGTCTCTAGAGAGTGGTTTAATCATAAGCATATAGTGACAATGCAACAGTTCAGTTTCTGGGTTAAAATGAATTAGGAAGCCTTCATATTGAGCACTCAGCTTAGAAAGCCTCGACTAATTGAATACACCACACACATACAAGGAAAAAAAAAAAAGTAATTTAGTATTTTTGTTTTCCAAAGGAATTATGTTTTAATGAGAGTTTTGTCTCATAAAGAAATAGGAATGCATTTTTTCTCTTATCTAAACTCCATAATTCTTTGGGAATCTGCTAAGATGTCTAAGGAAAACGTCTCCTCTTTCCTAGAAAAAATCTGCAAATCTTGAGGTTTCTAATTGTGCTGAAAGGAGTTTCTTATTTGTCTGGCTGAAAATAAATAGACATTCCCCCACACTAATGTTGGTAATAATAATGTGAACTTTTTTTCTCTTCATTAGTTTTCTAGGTATGCTATGTTACTACAATATTTTCATCCTTAAGGAGAAAAGGAGAAAGAGTAAGGCAGTAAAGTGCTCTTAGGCATGATTTTCAGTTGTATGCTGTGAATGGATTGTCATTAGCAAATTAATATTGCATCTTGTGCACACTCAAAACTGGGGAGGGAAGACAAGGTAACAAGTTGCCAGCAGTGTGCCCAGGTGGCCAAGAAGGCCAATGGCATCTTGGCTTGTATCAGAAACAGCGTGACCAGCAGGTCCAGGGAGGTTATCCTCCCTCTGTACTCGGCACTGGTGAGACCGCTCCTCGAATACTGTGTTCAGTTCTGGGCCCCTCACCACAAGAAGGATGTTGAGGCTCTGGAGCGAGTCCAGAGAAGAGCAACAAAGCTGGTGAAAGGGCTGGAGAACAGGCCTTATGAGGAGCGGCTGAGAGAGCTGGGGTTGTTTAGCCTGGAGAAGAGGAGGCTGAGGGGTGACCTCATTGCTCTCTACAACTACCTGAAAGGACGTTGTAGAGAGGAGGGTGCTGGCCTCTTCTCCCAAGTGACAGGGGACAGGACAAGAGGGAATGGCCTCAAGCTCCGCCAGGGGAGGTTTAGGCTAGACGTTAGGAAAAAATTCTTTACAGAAAGGGTCATTGGGCACTGGAACAGGCTGCCCAGGGAGGTGGTTGAGTCACCTTCCCTGGAGGTGTTTAAGGCACGGGTGGACGAGGTGCTGAGGGACATGGTTTAGTGTTTGGTAGGAACGGTTGGACTCGGTGATCCGGTGGGTCTCTTCCAACCTGGTTATTCTGTGATTCTGTGATTCTGTGATTCTGTGAAGTGTTTTGCAGACAATCAGTGCAGGATGAGCCTTAGAAAGGGCAATGTATACAGAAGTGATGATTGCTTCAAAACCAAACAAAACGGCAAAACCTAGGAATACACGATTTGTTGAATCACAGATCAGAAAATTAATTAAGTAGATTAATTACCTTGTCTAGAAGACTGCCTTTGGGGATGGTCAATGCTTGCTGTTCCACAGAAATTAGCTCTGAGCTCAGTAACACCAGGAGGAGGATTCCCTTTTTGACCCCTAATGTGCTCTCTTCATGAAGACTGTGATTTGATTTGTCTGAATGATCATCTCAGCATGCCTATAAAAAGTTGTTTTATGAGCACGGTTAAAATTATCCTAGTCAGTCACCAAACCATTGATGCCTGCAACAATGAAGTCAACAGGTTTCCTGCACCCACTTAAATCACAGTATTTGTGGCAAATTTCTAACTCTAACAATCCTTTTTTTTTTCCTTAGAAAGTTCACTTACCAGTTTCACATTGGTATGCATACTTTTGATAACTGAAGGTGATTCTTACTAATTTTCACTTACATAATAAGCAAAATCTTTTTTTTTTTAGTATTTTTCATAATTCTCCACCATCTGAATATTCCATCACACTTGAAAGCATTTCTGTTGCCTTTTTCTGTCTTCTACTTTAGACATCTTGAAGCAAGCCCAGATCAAGAAAGATAAAGCAAGTTTGATTTGTTTGCAGAAGTCACTACTACATTTTAGAATGAAAAAGGAAACTTCTAAGAATTTCACAGAATTTATTTGTAAAACATGCAAATTAAAGCAAATGCATCCAGTACTCTTGTCTTTTTTCTAGATATATCATAGTATTGTTTCTCTACGCAGGCAAATACTTCATGGCACAATCCATGAAAGGAAAGATTTTATTAAAAAAAAAAAAATCTATTTACTAGTTAGAGCAAAATTACCCTGGAGAAAACATTGGTGCAGAGCATTATCTTTGGATTCTTTTCTACAGACCAGTCTGACTCAAGACTCCAGAAAAGTTTAGAAACAGAAAAATTTCCTGTACCTAACACATCTGCCTAGTAGGAGGAGTCATAATATGTAGCAGTTGTTGATTTTAACTTATATGTGTATAAACACATCTTAAGTTCTCATTCAGAACTAAAGTTCTGAATACTCTAAAGAGTATATAAGCTGGAGCACTAAGTAGCCAGTGACTATTCAGCATAGTGAGTTCTGATTTTACAGTTTTCCAAATGCTACCCAGTAGGACTGTAGGCAACATATGGCAAAAGGAGGATGCAGGAGAGGCTCTGAAAGACAGCAACAACAGTGGGGAAAAAAATAATCAGAAAATGTCTACATGTGGGTCATCTCTCACCAAGGAGTATTTCTGAGGCTTACTCCTATGACTGTCAGTTCTCAAAAAAGCATTCCGTGTATTTCTAAATTAATTGTTCTGTTAATATTACTGAGGACGGCAGTTGTAGTCATAAAAGCTATGCTCACCATTATCAGCTGCACCGCATAAAGCTAGTTTTTCCTTTTCTACAAAGGTCTTATTAGGTTAACCCTAGCTATCAGAAGATCAATATGATACACATCATCATCTGGATTTATTGCCAAAACAAATCTGCATTTAACCTTAATTATCTGGACTACAGATGTATGGAAGATATAATTTTTAAACTACTTCACAACCCCTCAATGGGGTCCACAGCCCCTGGAAACAGTGTTCCAAAAGTCATATTGAACACCTAGAATATTTGTTTCTGAAGATGTTTTTCTAAAGCATCAGAAAGTTTTCCTGGATACTGCTGATACAGTAACGATTCATGTTTCCTTCCTGAAAAATCCCTAATGATTTTTCTAGTCTGGCTACTCCAAAACCTGCTTCCATTTTCTTAGTTTTATTGTAATCTTCTGTAGTAAAATGCATTTTCAGCTAGCACATCCTAGAGAGCTTCTTCGTATTTCGGTCAAGGCTTGAATTTATTTCTTTACATGTTATTATTGTCTTGATCTTGCTATTAACAGTGGGCCTTTGTAATCTGTTATAAGTCTGCGATAATGTGGAAAATACTACTGATTTTTATTCTGTTTCTCTGTAATTTGTTTTCCATTCTAATTACATTCTCTGTATGACACTGCATATCCCTTTGCCAGGTTTAATTGCTTTTATTTAAATACACAATACTGTTAATTAAAGTATTTCCACATCCTGAAGAATTTACTATTACACATTATAATTACATGTTATAATGAGGGCTGTGCTCAGAACCTAGACTGCTCTACGTTCCTGTAGCCAATCTAGATTAAACAAAACAGAAAATAGTTGCACAGTCTACTGGTTAACTAACACCTAGATCGGACATACAGGTAAGGCTGCATTGTTTGATTTGTCACAGTATTAAAAGTTTGTTAGAGCACTATAAAAAAATTAACATTTATGACTATGTGACATCTAAACACTCTCTCCTGAGTCTTGGTTGGAGAATGACTGGACGTGACAAAGTGTAATTCCAACATTAAATTGTTCTAACTGTTGAATGATGCATTTCATTCTATTGTCAGAAGATATTTTCATAGTATTTACTCATTGGGCGGCAGTGAGTGGATGTAAGACCAGTCTTGGATAACTACCTGATGACAGAACCTGAGTGCAGGAAGGGAAGTGAGGAGGAGGAAAGAAGTTGGTTTATTTTCTTTAAGATATGGTTTAGCTGATCCCAGTTGTAGCTCCACCTACGTTTATGTCATACACAGGATTAGTGTTGGTTAGAAAAATAAATTCACATTTATGAAGTATCTGGCAGTGCCTGTCTTACTGTAAATAGTGATCTATATAGCTGACACAGCATCTTTTTAGTGTATAACACTGCTGTATATAGTATTTCATACATATAATATCAGCACCTTATTTTCACAGTAGTTCTATTAAATATGTTAGGAACCAAGTGCCTTTGAAGAAGAGCAACCGCTAGCAATATTCTTCACTGAGGAATTCTTTAATTTACATAGTTAAAATTATTTTTTGAAAAATTTGAACAACAAAGTATATTATAGAGTTTACTTTACTTAGAGCACCTGTTCACCAAAGAACTGGAAAATTTGTCATACTGCTTTAGATTTGAGAAGGAATTAATCCTA
The DNA here is from genome assembly GCF_032191515.1 of Phaenicophaeus curvirostris. Taxonomy (NCBI): domain Eukaryota; kingdom Metazoa; phylum Chordata; class Aves; order Cuculiformes; family Cuculidae; genus Phaenicophaeus; species Phaenicophaeus curvirostris. The sequence goes on from NC_091396.1 coordinate 11,717,385, forward strand.
TAGATACCATTATAAATGCTTTATACAACTATAAAGCAGGAATTGTAAACTCAACAAAATCATCCAATATTTCAAAGCTTTAGATGGGCAGTACTGAAAACAGATGAATTGCTGTATGGGATAAATTTATCACTTTTTCCTATGAGCACTTTCTCACTGCAGAAATAACCACACAGAAGACAAAACTGAGTAATTTTTTTTTTAGGATTAAATTTGGTGTACTAAGAGTCACTGAAAATTTATCCCAGTATTTGGGGAAATGAATGAGAAGACCGTGCATTCTGTTAGGAATAGAGATTATCTATGTTATATACACACCACAGTGTAATTCTTTGATTCAAAGATTTCAGAGCAACAGTGAAGATTAAAGTTTCTGCCTCAAGGATAGAGCAAACGTAAATATTTGAGGGCACTGATTGAGGTATAAACAGAAAATTATAGACTAGCGAATGCAACAATCTCTATAACATATGTGGTATGAGATTGGATACACTTATTAACCTTGTAAGACCTTTTTCTGAAATGGCCACAGTTAGGCAAGCTGGCAAGAGCATTTTTGTTTTTTTTCTTTTATGTAGAATAACATGAGCTTTAATGTGACAAGTAGCTTTCATGTCTGGAACAGAACTGTAGACTTTATGGTAACTTGTTAAAAAGAGCTATCAGTCTGATTTTCAGTAATGCTGAAAACCTCCAGTGTTCATCCCATCCGGTTAATATCTCTTATTTTTACAAATGAAAACTCTGTCTTAAGTTTCATGCCCAAGAGCTTTTACTAACTTATGAAGCCCTGGTTCAGTAAAACAACAGCCTCACTTCCTCGTTTACCCTTTCTACTTTGCTTTTGCTGCGAAATTTGGGAACACAGTACAACAACTGGCAGCTCACAGAAGCCATCATACCTACCTTAATTACTGGAATGTCATGACTAACATCTAGGAGATGTGCCAGGTACAATCAATGACTAAACTGACTAAGTCAATTAGATGTTGTGAATTATTCAGCTTTAGTGATGCCACCTATCCATATTCAAATCCTTCCTTTAAAATGCCTAAACTATGTGAAGTGGTATTGCTGTTCTTTTCTTGCCAAGTGCTTTTTTTTGTTCATATATCAAAACGTAGTCTCTGCAATTGGTCTTTGTAGTAACAAAGAACAGAAAATTGCTTGGTTCTTACTGAAGAGAATTCTTACAGAAGAAAATTGGAGACTAAATATAATGGTAAATTTCTATTAAATACAGCCAGAAATAAGAGAAGTTTTATACCGCGACAAGTAAATCATCATTCAGTACAAAAGATCAGTAACCCTAGGGGGAGATTTTTTACAAGAAAACCCATGAGCTGTTTAGAACTTTTTGGCTAGATGTGTGTTTACATAAACTTCTTAACATCTTTGGTGATGAGGCTCAAATCATGCTTTGTTTTTAAAGGAGTTTATCTGAAGAGTGTAACAGTATAACCCCAGTTCTGCCCCAGTATGGAGGGGCAGGACTTCCAGGTTATGTGGTGTGTGCACACTGCACGTATTTCTTTACAAAAAACACTGTATTTTTCATCTCTGGTATTCTCAAAGAAAGCTGTATGAAAGCTTTATCCCATTTCTAGCCCTCTGGACAGGAGGTCTCCTAGCCATTAGAGAAACTTTATGGCAGCTTTCAACTAAGCCTGGCTCTGCAAGGACCAATATTCCAGAGAGGACTTATCCCACTTCACTGCCCTGCAGAACAAATGTAGAAAAGGAGAGGTTTGGGAACTGTGCATCCACCACTACCCAATAAATAAACCCAAAACCCACTTAACAGTTCGGGTGCTTCTCTTTCTAAAAGCCAGTGGGATTTTTGTGCATGACAGACTCACATGGGATTGATGCCATATTATTGGCTAAATTGTGCTTCAGTGACAGACTTGAAAGCAAACCTGCTACGTGTGGCAGATAGGCAGAAAGTACAATAATTCTAAAAGAAGTCAGAAGTATTACTTGCCACTATGTGTGTTATGTCACATGCCAACAGCTATTGGTCATAGCAGGATGTGTGACTTGAGATAGTGTTCATATTAAAAGTTTGCTTATGAAGCACTCAGTTTTATGTGTGTCTAAGGCTACTAGCAGGAGTTAACAGCATTTGTGCTTTTTACAGAAATTGCTTCAATTTGTGTTGCCAAGCCCATCAAGTTTTCAGTCAGATTTGTTAGTGCTGTCATGTTCAGTCTATTTTTACAAAATAGTTGACCTGGATATTTATTTATCCTCCTGAGACTTCTGCTGCCTTTGAGCTACCTCTCATCATCACTGAACTTAATCCTAATTCTCTTCCAACTGGGCAGAATTTCTCTTCAATTTTTTCAGCCTATAAAAATATATTTTATGTATCATGATTAAAGACATTACCCTAGGCGATCGATTTTTTGCCTTTAAATTGGAAAGCAGAGGTCTTACTAGGATGGGGAAATGGAACCAGACGGGCAGCTTGTCTTTCACTTAGCCTGAAGTGTAGTATTCAAATAAACCATTTTGCTGAGCAAGCTGCCAGAGTTTTATAACAATTTAGTGAAACTTGTATAAAAAAAAAAATTAACTAAGAGGACACCTTTGTCTGCATTGGCTTTAGAGTTCCAAGTGCTAATGATGATGAAAGACTGCTGAAACCATTCAGGAATACTGTAACTTGGAGGTCAAGCCAGTTAGAGTAGCAAAATGTTGTGTTAGCTTTCAGGGAGTCAGTTCTGCTCACTCGCTTCTTTCAGTAGAGTTGTTCAGTTCTTCTGCTTTTTATTATTAAACAGCTCACTAGGTTCAGGCTGTGCAGCATATAGAGGGTGCACTGTTGTAACCCTGGAGATAACAGACCTGTTCCATGCATTAGGCGGGGGAAATGAATGCAATTAAGTAGGCTAACAACAAGAAATGTTATGTAAGTACTGTCCTAACCCTTCCCGCTGTACTTCAGAGCAATTCTTTCATTTATGTGATTACTGAAAGGAACCAAAGCTGTGTGGACTGCACCCTCTGTGAGGGATTATGCCATGGTTCTGTACAGACCTCACATCTCTTTGGAGCTGAGTTGTCTTGTTCCTAACAGGACTTGAGTCTTTATGTTTCTCTTTTGTGGGGGGAAAAAAAGAATCACTCTGCTAAAAGCATGTGAGCTCTCTACAAAATTCAATTCACACGTATTAGCCACTACTTAACTTTGGTGTCTCTTTTATGTTCATACAGCAGCTCCAACATACTCAGCAGGATGATTTTCAGTAGCCACTGCAGAGTACTTTGCAGCACATCAAAAAGAGCTTCCTTGGCTTTTTATCTCTGGCATCACTGATTTCTGTTTAATAGAAACAGAATTTCATAGGAGGGCACATCAGGAAAAGAGGGGTGTGGAGGGGTGGGCTTTTTGTGTATTTTTTTGGTTGCTTGTTTGTTTTGTTTTTTTCTTGAGTGGTTTATGCTTTCTTTATGTAGCTGCCTGTATTGAAGTATTTTGCATGAATACATTTACTGTAACACCTATGTGTGCTCTACATCATTTAGAACAGAGGAAAAACATTGCCTCCACTCCTCCACTGTGAGCATCCTCCTCCTTCTACTCCAAAATCCTCAATGGGAACAGAAGGCATTTGTGTCCATTCTAGTGAACGAAACCCTCGACCACTGAATCAAATGGGAGATAGGCAGAAGGAAATTACAACTTAGCATGGCAGTATTTAAGCCTTAGTGCTGTGGCTTCCTCTGTCTAAAAGAGCTCTGAGTTAGGTGGCTAGGCACCATACATAGTCCCTAGGGGGGTAAAACAGCAGGCACCAAAGAATGGGATTCATAAAGCACAGTCAATAAACCAGGTGTTTGCCCTAGCCTATCTGCTTAAACACCAAAACTGAGACAAGGACTAAGTGATAAATGAAAGACAGGGAACTAGTTAACTTAAATGACAGCAACACAAGCACTTCCAGCACTAGCTGGAAACACAAGAAAGTTCATCTCAATTTCAGGTTCAGGCAGAAACACTTGCAGTAAACTGTAATTCCCAATTCAAACCCAGGAAGCTGACCCTGCAACACCAAACCTACGCAGAGAAAGAAATATAATCATTTTAATTAAGAATAGAAATCGTATGCTTTGCTATAAGAAAAAAAGAACCAAAACAACACAACTGTTTCTTTCAGCAATAAGAAAGTACCTTTACCTTAGAATTTTACATTTTTTGGATGTAAATCAAAGCTCATTTAATTCATATGGGGAAAAAAAAAAAATCTCATCACAGTGATCTTTAGATGGCCAAGGTAACTTGGGGGTAGGCGGTGTGTTAAATATAAGTGAACCAGTAGCATGTAATAAAGCTTTGACTAACTTCCCATACTTGTTTCTTCAAAATTCTTGTATGGCATAGCAGTTTTATTGCTTATAAATGGCGTAGAGTTTATGCTGCTGCCAACACCAAAATTTGACTACCCTTATTAACATGAAAGTCAATAATAGTTATACAGCAGTGGAAAAATACAGTTCACTCAGCATTTTGTGTTATGGAGATATATTAAAATGCCTACTGTATGCCTGTCTATCTAGTAATCAGTGAAAGTTGTATCTAGACTGCATGCAGACCTACCAGGGAGGATTTGTGGGAGCCTCGTGTTTTGAATTTTGTGGATTATTCTAGAAATGGTCTCTGTCTTACCCAAAGCCATATTAAAGCTTTGAGCTTTCAAACCTAATTCTGTATTTCAATAGCCAAATTCAAACCCTGTTTTTAGAAACCTCTTCTCAGACAAAGTATTTAGTAAAACTGGTAGGAGAGGAGGAGAGGAGAACCCTGGTCACCGGTATGAACAAAGTACAACCTGGAAAGAAGGGCACAAGTTACCAGCCTGAGGAACAGCCTTCTCTGAAAAAGCAAACTCAGCATTTCTGTGGGATTTATGCCAATATCCTTGTGATTATACTATAAATCCACCATAAGTAGGACTTTCTAGTGCAAGATATAACACACACTTGGCCAAAACTGAGGAGTTGGGGTACTTTGTATGGGGTTGGGTTGTTGGTTTGGGTTTTTTTGGCTGGCCGGGGGCATGGTGTTTTGTTGTTTTTTTAAATGGCAACTATTTTTTCCCCATTGTATGAATAAGTAATTTAATTGTGACAGCTCTTTCCATTCTTCAGCTGTACTGACTTACATTCTGTTCCTTGATTTGGAGATTAAAGCAGTAAGTTCCCCCTACACAAGGCCAAGGTGTCTAGAGAAAGATAGACTTTCAGACTAACAAGCAAATGAGACTACTCTGTATGTCTTGGAAGAAACTTCCCAGACGCCGATGGGTACAAGTTATCTATTATGTTTATTAGACAGAAGACAGGGTGAAAGAATGAACTGGAACTAGAATTAAAGGGAAAAATTCATTATAAGTCACCTACATGATGATAGAATTGTAATTTATTGTCTATGATAACTGTGTGATAGCCCCAGTGATTTAAGATTTACTGCAACTCAGCAGTGAGGATAGAGCTTTAATATGTCAGTATTAAACAGAAAGTTGATACTGAGGATTAGCAATATAATATTATAAAAGACAGTTCATTTCAGAATTCAAAGAATAAACATTTTTTTATATTTTATCCCATGGCCAAGGCATTGGTCCTTTTTTGCCTTTTTTTGAGGTGCAGCAGAGGCACTAAGCTAGGTAACTGAAGCAGACAGTTAAAAAGACATGGTTAAAAAGCACGGCCAGAAACACAGCTTGATTCTAGAAACCCCATTTGCTGAAATGGTACCCAGGCAATTGAGGCTTTTCTAAGCTGCATCAGAGATTAAATCAGCCTGTGACAAAGGGAACCTTCACTCCAAATCCAGCCAACATTTTTCACAGTAGCAGTGGACTTCAGTAGATGGGCATTGGAATGGCCTTTATTTTCTCACACAGTAGCAAGGCAATAAGTTCACAATGTTTAATCCAAACACTTTTTCTTTTTTTCCCCATCTTTAAAGGGAGGTCCAATCCAGAACCGAAAATCGAAGCGTTGCCTGGAATTGCAGGAAAACAATGAAAATGAGTTTGGATTTCAACTCGTCCTTCAGAAATGCACTGGACAACGCTGGTCTATAACAAATGTCCTGAAAAGCTTGTCATCGTAGCAGACTAAACTTTTTACCCATTTCTTTTGCTACTGTGTAGCAAATATTGCATTGTTGCCTGCTGTACTGTATTCCTCTCGCCCCACCCCCATGGGTTCCTTCTCTCCTCTTTTTTGTCCCTTTGATTTTATTTTGTGTGTGTGTGGAAATAGGGTTTGTGGGCTGAAAATAAGATGTTTTTATTTCACAATGATGTTTTCATGGCATTTATAGAGACATTGAATGACAGGTGATGGGTAGGCTATCCTAAAATATTTTACAACTGTAAATAGCAAACAAATGGAGAATATTTATAACTCAAACTTTTATTGAATAAAAAATTCCAAACACTATTACTGTCTAGCTGTCTCCATGGAAATCAGGTTGGAAGTTATGTGGTGGTTTCAGTGTTTTCATTAACTGAAGCTTGATTTTGGCAAATAGCTGCTGAGAATTAGCATTCTCCAGACTTGTGGTGAAGAGTCTTACCTGCTCACTAGTAGCCACAGCAAGGGAGGATTTTTTTTTTCTCCTTTCTCTCTCTAGGGAGACTGTCTAGATCACTGTAGCTACTAGTGTGCAAATCTGGGGGTGTGGTGGTGGACAATATGCACCCACATACTTTTCCTCACCAGTGCTACTAAATAAAAACACAGAGAGAAACCTGGGGCTCAAGTGAGGCAGGGAAGGAAACTAAAAAGAAGAGGGGGAAAAAAAGCTAAAAGAGAAAAGCAGCCCTACTAGAAGAAAGATACAAAGAAACCCCCCAAACCCTGACATTTCTCAATGGGCTGGACTCTGTTTCAATGACTGTGCTTTCCTTCCAACTGTTTGTAGTTCTTCCAACTTCTTTTTTATTTTTTTAGTTGTTAAATGTACTGTTCCCTGGCTACCACAGAGTCGCGTAAAAATGGCTCTGTCCAAAAGCAGCAGCAAAAAGGTTGAATTCACTCTGACTTTCTCCCTGCCTTTAAGGAGGTGTGAATGCAATGCTGTATCACTTCATTTCAGTGGGATGAGAAATTGAAGAAACATTCTGATGGGATTCAGAACTCAACCATAACACTAGAATGACTGGCCTCTTTATTTCCAGCTTCTTTTATTTGTATGTAAATTCCCTGTCTTTTATTACTCTATTTGTTCTTTTTATTCTGTTGTTTGTTACCTGAAGTAACAGTCATAACCTGTTTTGGAGCTGGTGATGTGCCAAACTGTCTTTTTACAGACTGGCTTCTCATTCAGGACCAGCTAGCAGGATCATTCCTCATGACTGTTCAGTAAGTCGTGTGACACGTTAATTATGCGTATTCAGTCTTCTGCTATATATAGTCACCATACATCTGCTTCTCAGAAAAGAAAATGCTGAGCCAACAACAGGGAAACAGTAACCACCAATAAAGACGGGGTAACACCTGCATTTTGACCAACTACAGAGGTCCCTGAGGTCTGTGAGTGAAAACTACCATTAAAATTAGAACCCTGAAAGAATGTCAATAACCTGAGTGTCAGGGTACCCCAGCTGGACAACATAAAGCAGCTTTAATTTCACCCAGTAGAAAAAAAAAGGAGGTTGCTATACAAAGCAAGCCAGTTGTCCTGCACACCAGAGCATATGGCCATGTTCAAATTCTGTCACTGACCAACTGGACTTATTTTCCACAGGCATTCCAGATGAACGAAGAGGAAACTGCACCTTCAGACAGAGAAAAAACACAGAACTCGTACAGAGTAGCGTGAGATAAACTAAGCTTTCTGTCAGCAAAGATGCCGAGACTTCAGTGCATAGAGATGCAGCCGTAAGTTAAAAAGAACCCCAAGTAGTATGGATCAAATTGGTCTCTCCAGATTCTCACAGGCCTGCTGCACTCTGTGCAGGCACTTCCAGGGGCGGTTGAAGGAGGGGGGTGTTTATGAGCACTAGAGGGAGATATCTGGTAAAGATTTGACAAAGTGAAAGGATGGAGCCGAGCTCTGGACTGCTTCATTTTATACCAAAATGAACACCATGTATCTAACATTTGTCCAAAGATTGTAGTTACTCCAGATTACACTGCAACAGGGTGCTCACATTCATCACTAAGTGAAAAAAAAAGATGAACAAAACCCTTAAGTGATGCACGTAGCCCCACCAAGCTGTGTTTGGTGCCAGCCAGTCTTACACCTCCCAAATACACACCAGTTAAGGCTGCTGCTCCCCTTGATTCCCGTGGGGCCCTGCGCTGAGGAAAAGTTTTCTTCAGCTTCTCCAAAACAGAGCAACATTACCAGAAATCCCTCAGTGCTAAGGGTGGGTTTAAATTCGATCCCAGTCCAATTCTAATAACAGCAGTGGAATTACCAAAATAAACATCGGGGGGAAGCACCCATAAATCCAGACTTGAAACGTTGCTTTATACTACAGCAATTCAGCTATATGTGAAATATACGCATTATAATAGGCTCTTACCTTTGTTCTGTATCATGGAGTAAACATTTTATGCAGTAACTTCCAGTAGAAAGGAAATAGGCTTAAATCTGTGGCTGAGCCTACTAAACACAAGTGTACATAAAAATTATGAATGCACATAAGCAGAGCCATTATCCTGCATTTTCTATGATGCTAAGTTCTCAGAATAGATTTTCTTTCATGTGCCTCTTCTCTTAGAAGAGAGAGAAAAACAGAGTGGAACAAGCAGAACTGAAGGACATGGCCATCTTCTGCTGGACATGTGCTCACTTCTAGTCATAAGCTACCTACCTCACTGCCACTTTCTTTTTCAGTTGTACAGGAATTACATAAATGGAGCAGCAGTGCCTCGCATTGTGAAAGACAACGACCATCCTGAGTGAGAAAATAAACTCACCTTTACTTTTTTGAACATTATAGAATATTATTCAATCAGCAATTGCCTCAAATGATCAAAAACATTCCCAAATCTGCCTTTGCAATATTTCTGGGGGTAGGGGTGGGTGTTAATTGTTTTAAAGAGGGAAAGATAGCGCTTGAGGGCAAAAAGGAACACTCTTGCAGAAGTCACTTGGAAAGCTGCATAGATGTATTCCTCTTCACCCAGGTACAGTCAGAGATTAACGCAATCAGAAAAATCCAGTCAGCTCCCTCTTCCACCTCCTGCTATAGAAATGCTCCCAATGTACTTTGTTGTGGTTTTCTTGACAAATAACAGAAGCACATCAAGTAGCTTAAAAAGATACCTTGACAATTAAATTAAAAAGAAAATGTCAAGCAACTGTAAGCCCTCCTCCTAGTATACTTCTTCAAATATTTATGGACAACATATGCTTATTTTCCTGTATTCCCTCAGCTAGCATTCAGCCAAATTGTTCCGATCAGGGTATCATCTACAGTGATTTCTCAATGCTATAAGAATATGTGTCTTGTCACAACATCTGCATGTGAGCAAGGCACCAGACAAGGAAGACCTTGCTCTGCTGACCATATCAGCACAAGCACTCAGAGAAAGAACACTCCCATGTCTGTTAGGAGAAGTTATTAGGGTTTGGATCGTATTACAATACACTAGAGATTCCTAGCTAATACTTCTGGTTCTGGACTGTACTGTCTTCAGAAAAGATTCTCATTTTAGGGAATTTATTTATTTGTTTACATACATATTTTTACAAAGCTAGAGGTATTCAGGAGCATAGAGTACAGACCATACCTGTTCATTCCTAGCTAGAACTCGGACTAGAGAATTTGATTGCTTTCACTGGCCTGGTCTTTCCAGGCTTGCTAATGTCTGTTAAGAATGACTATGAAGAACAGAGCTTAGCATTGTCCACTTTTGCTATGGAAGAGACATGTTTATTTGCTTTCATCTTTCTGAAAGACTCAAATTTAATCTGAGGCATTTAATCCACCAACATCAAGCTTTAGCTGTACTACCTTCAGTGTCTTTTCTAAAAAGAAGTTAATCAGTCAACAGTAATCACTAAGTCTCTTTCTGTACATTGATAAAGAGACAGTTGCAAAAGTAGCTACCACATGTCATTCTATATTGGATGGTGGTACTCAGCTAGGAATATAGATTCTGTACTGGATGGCAGTACTCAGCTGGGAATACAGAAAAAGGGAAATAGTGAGATTCCAAGTTCACACATCAATAGAATGCACCAAAGTGGGTTTTATACCCTAAATTATACACACGTATGTGTATATCAACATCATCAAGATCCAACAACAAAAAAAAAAGAGATTGTATCTGTAACTTTTTATATAGCATATTAAGAAAATCAACTATAATCACCTTTCAAAATCATTCCCTTCTGAGTTGACACACAGCTGCATATGATGCTGCCAACATTCAAAGGAATCACAGAGGTCATTTCTGAAAAGCTGTTGAGGATCTCCATTGTATTTGCTTTCACATCTCCCAACAAAAAAATAATTCCTTCAAGCATCAACCTCATCTTTGGGAAGAGGTAGAAATTTCTGGAAGCCAAGTCTGGTGAAAAGAGTGGGTGCTCAAGCACAGTGATATTAGTAGCTGAAAACTGTTTCACAGACAAAGTGTTGTGGGCTTGCCTGTTTCAATGTTAGAAAGCTGTTCACTCTTGCACACTGACATTTGCTGACCGAGGGTAAGAAAATGCTTGTGTTTGAACACAAGTCCACTTATGGTGAGTGAAGCAAAGCAGTTGAGCCTTGTCTCACTGTGACAGGTAAAAACATGCCCTATAACCATCTCTGTCTCTCCCCTCCCACTCTTGGTTCCTGAGCTATAAGGTTTATCTCAGGTTTTTTGATGGTTGGACTTGATGATCCAGTGGGTCCTTTCCAACCTGGTGATTCTGTGATTCTGTGATTTTTTGTTGTCAGACTTCAAATATATGTACATAAAACATAAGCGTGCATGAACATACATTCTGACTGTTAACTTGGGGGGGCGGGGATGAGAATATCACATTAAAGTGCATTTCATCCAGCCACAGTCTTAAAAGACATGGAAACAAGACACACAAACAAAAGGTCTGGATCACAATTTGATCACTGTGCTACCCAGAACATCTTCAACACAATTCCTGTTTTTAACACACAAAAAAAGCAGAGCGTAACTTCCTCATATTTAAACTTCTGTTCAAATAACTTAAGGGTTTTCCACAGGGTTAAGTCAGGATAACTTCTCAACACCAGAATACAGAATAGCTGTGCTAATACAGAGGCTCAGGAGGCAATCACTAAGGCTTTTGAATAAAAACGTGTTTTCTACTGATCTTCTGTGTTGTTTCTAAGTTCAATACACACACACCCTTGCTTTTGTCATGAAAATATGTAAAAGTGCAGAACATGATGCTCGGGAATGTAATTTGCAGCTATATTCTGAAACAGCTAAACAATGCATTTGCGTTAATTAGTTAAAATTAGCTTTTCATCATCAGATGGAAGTGACTATTTGACCAGAATTCAGTCTTGTTATGCACAGTCTCAGAAAGGGAACTTTGAGATAAGGCATCTGAAAACTTCTCATAATGACTGAGAAATATACCTTACACCATAATGTATTATGCTGAGTGAAGTAGCTTCATTTGAAGTGCATCTATAATAGGGAAAAATTTTGAAAAGAATATATGTGCATTTCCATCTTATGATATGAAAACAACAAACATAGTACTTTCAAAAGGACAGAGGTAAATGCAATTTTCATTCAGCGTTTAAAAGGGAGAATGATTTCAAGGAAACTCTGAACCACAGATTAGAAGGTGACAACGTTGTTCTAAAAGAAATTCTTAAGTCCATCCTTTGAACTCAATTGACATCCTTGGTCAGTGCCCTCCATGAGAGTGGTACAGAATTTCTGTAAGATATAGTACAGAAAGTTTTTTCAATCCCAACATTTCCTTACTACTAGAAAGCTCTACAAAATCCTGCCTCTTCTGGCAGCTAAACTTGGGTGTCCCATAGCCCAAGTCCACAGCTATCCAGGAATCCTTGCGTACTCATCTATCCACAAAAGGGAAGTCAGGTTGTCTGGTTAAATCCTGGGGGCCATTCATTCCTCAGCTTTTGGGAACATAAAAATGCATCTCCTTGGCGAAGGGCATCAACTTGGTAAATCCACCGTAGAGTGTATCTGGTTTCCAAACCTCAAACACAGCACAGAGCACACAGGCTGCAGAGGTTTGTGACCTCTGAGCCAGGCCAGAGACTGAAAAGAAAGCTCTTGCCAGCACGCGCAAAGAATACCAAAAGCCTCAGCCTGATATTTTTGCTAATATAGCTCCCTTAACTTCTCTCATTGTTAAAATTGCTTGTATCCTAGTGTCTTACTTCCCCATGTTTGCTGGCATAGAACTGGTATGTGAACGGTTAACCTCAGGAAGATCTGTTTGTTTTCTTAAAAAAAATCTAAACAAATAGACAGAAAATTAAGTACCTGCATTTAAAGTGTCCATATGTGACAGTGATTCTCATACCAGTTGTGAATGTTTTGCTGCAGGTGATATTTCACTTCAAAACAAAACACCAAAGACCACATACATTCTTATTTGCAGCTTCTGTTAACTAGGGGTTTCTGTGGATCATATTTTTTGTTATTTGCCACTATTTGAACATTTTCTATACCTAGATATTATACAGCTATATAGTCAAAAGCAAGTCTTTTATCACTTTAAGTCCAAATGTTCTGGGAATGTTCACAATTAAAGAGGGGATACTAAAAACATATCCCAAACATACCTACAGATCGTTTTGAAAAAACAGTTACAAAAAAAAATTGAAAGCTTCTGCTGCTTCCCACAGTCTGAAGATCACCGAGTGGTTCTTATTCAAATCCTGAGCCAAACACTAGCATGAAAATTCAGAAATGCTGTGCAACCTTCCGTGCCAATACCTGCTAGTAACAGGCATGAATCCTTCCCTAGAGTAAGTGAGCACATGTACACTGACTCCGAGGAACAGCATCATAGTATGAAGAATTGGTCTGGATCCCCAAAGCACACCTGAAGTACCACATACTGAATTCCACAACTAACCCCTGTTTATACATGCACGTAAGTAGCGTTCAGAACTCACACCTGCACTGTAAACCTATAGAAATAACGATCTTAACCAGCCAAATTGGATGCTGATAATACCTTTCTAAACAGTTGAAAAAGTACAAGAAGCACTACAAAGACAATAATTTAAAGTTACTCCACAGACAGTAACTTTCCGAAACAGATCTTGTGTTCTAAGTATTTATGCTGAACGTTACCTAGTCAGATTTGTCAGCCATTTGGAGAGAGGTAGTTTTATTAAGAGATGAAGAAAGATCATCATGATGCTAAAAAAATAAATCACCTGGACTTCTACTGTTCCTTACATGCTTTACTATTGAGCATTTAACCTGGGTACATATCACATAAGAGAAAATACAAATTGCAAAACCAATAACAGTAGTAACATTAAATTTCTGGCAGGTATCACTTTCCTAGTCAGACTTACTATCCTGTTCTGAAAAAGTAGAGTCAAACTTAATCTAAGTTGCTTTGAAGCTACATTGGGTGGCTATCTAACCCTTCTGCCTGTAGCTGAATGTAATGCAGGCTGTCTCCATTTTTCCAATCTGTGTATATTGTGCCTAGACAAAAGCGGGCAACTTACTGCTACGAGTTCTGTGTATTTAGTAGTCAACAAAGTTAAAGAAAAGTCCTGTCTGCTCTCAAATTTGATAGCACAGAGACAGAAATATTTGAGATGGCATTTCAGACTTAAAATAGTTCATATTTAAACCGCTTTATTGTTCTGTAGCATGACTTTGTCCATTTGGTCTCACAATAAATAACTGCTGTCAAGGATGGCAAACATAAATAATTCTCCTTAAAAGTGAAGTTTTCAGATATCAGACCCTTGACTGAAATTTCCTGGCAGAGATTAAATTGCATGGAGCTTTCAACATCTGAAAAGATCTAAAAAGAACGTCGTGTATCATGTATATGCTGACACAAGTCAAGGTTTACTGATGTTGTTTCAGAAGCCTGTCTACTCACTTAGACTTTAGATTGTCTGCTGAAGTCATCTTCTACTTTATGGAAAAACATTCTTACGCTCTTTCATGAAAGATTAATATTATTAGATAATCAAATTAGCTGTAGAGTTGTCGTCTTTTCTTGTACACCACTTTCTGAGAGACCGCTTGAATAGCCGCATGCTTTCCAGGGGGAACATGGTTATTAAAACCTGGCTCTTGTTTATTAATTGAATTATGGCCTATTGATCCATGCCTTTCTTTTACCTCAATACAATGTCTGGCACTGTTAAGGGCACTGTAGAATTAGCTAATTATTAAAGATTACTACACAAGACAGGAGCATAGGAAATGTGTATTTTCCAGCAGCTTTCTGACAAGCTACACCTCAGACTTCCCCACGGGGCACTCTATGATACATATATATGACTGAAGATTTTAAAAATTATGAGCTGTGTCATAGTTCAATAGTCTCTTAAAACCATGGTTGCTCATTTCCCTTTGTGACAGTGAGACTTCTGGAAGGAAGCTGCAGGACCATAATCTGTCAGCGATTCCTTCCATATCCAGACATGGCTGAGACTGCACAAAGAGGCAATAGGACAGGGTATGAGGACACAGACTCAGGTTGCTTCATGGTGCAAATCCCAGGAATCCCTGGATGCAACTACAGTTTCTCCCTTGTGTGATGACATAATGCTGTACATTTTGCTCTCCAATTATCTTTATGAATTGATCTTTCCAGTTCAAAGTAGGTGCATCTCAGCCCTAATTAACTCTGCCCTTCCTCTTGTGCTAAAGGAACATCACTTTGTGCTTAACAGTTATTTTCATTCAACAAGAAAAAGAAAATTAAAGTCTGTTCACAACTGTATCGTACTCATAAAGCTAAACTTGGCAGATCTGAATGCACTTTGCTTTCCACACTCCACACATCCCCCTGCCAAAGAAGCTGTCACATATATGAGTGAGTCTTAATTTCTCTAGCTTCTTCAGTACATTACTTAGGGCTTCTGTACAAGAAGCTGAGCAAAGCTTTTCTCCTTTTCATTAAAAAACATATTGTTACCATGGTATGAACAAGGAGGTTTGGTTGCAGTTCAGCACTCACTTTTGCCTCTAAAACATTCAAGAAAATGAGTACTAACTTGTGAAAAACTTAGCATTTATCTCCCAAACTAGTGTATATTACCAGACTGCTCTCTAGTTCTTTGATCCAACAGAAAACATTGAATAGTACACAGAGTATGGCAAACGAAACACAAAGTCAGTGTTTTATCATCTTTATAAAAGTATTATTACCATGATGGATGTGTCTTTGAAGTGGTCTAGAATTTCTTATCTAGGTAAAGACAGAATATAAGACCTGGAAGTCAGAGACCACACATTAATACTTTCTCCTGTCACAAATGTTCCTTGGAGCTTGTAGCTGAATAAGCAAAACATAGATGTAGATATTGATGACTTAGTATTTACTGTAGCAGAGAAGCAGTTATCCAGCTAGAATCAAGGTGTAGAAAAAAATATGGAAAACAAGAGGAAGAAAAGGCTGATCAGACAGTTGCACTTAACTTAAGTTAGCTTATTTCCTGACATAAAAGACAGCACATAGCCATGTATGGCAAGACAGGCACATGCTGATATTCCTGTAGCTGTTGTATCTCTGCAGCTTACATAATTTCTGCCTTTCCTCCAGCTATCAAGTGCTGAACAAATGTGAAAGCTAGAAATCCAATCAAATGCAGATGCTGATCCTAGCTGGTTTTCCATATTGCATCTTACAAATGTCCAGTGTTTAACTCAGAAATAGCACCTGTATTACCCTTGCTTTTTAAAACTAAATAGAAATCCTTCTGGTACGATATGTGCCAGCAGTTGCCTGTGAAACAGCAATGGTTTATACACTGCTTTTCTGACCTCTGCAGGTGCTTTGTTATAGTAATACCCACCCCAAAAGCAGTGTAAAACAAAGCTGAAAACTGTAAAAGGAAACCCACTGAAAGAAGAAAATTAGGAAAAAAAGTCACAGCTTGAAGCCAATCAAGGACATACAAGTTTGAAGGTAATCTGCAGACAAATGTTCAAATTCAAATCTGATTCCACAAGTGGAAATTATCACACTTTGAGGGACTGTCTGCAGAGGTAATATGAACATTGCTGCAAAGTATTCTCAATTGTGCTCATTAAGATCACAAGCAACGGTTTCTGTCTAGCTCCACTCAGATATCTGGATACGACCTCCAGACACTCAATAAAAGACACACATCACACCTCCCTGGGCACAGCACATAAAGATTTGAGTACTGAGACTGACATGTGAAACCATCTGGCTGTACTTTCAGCCAGACCTTCTGGGTACTGAGAGGTTTGGAAATAGTGTTCTGATCCTGTGTCTGTCTGTATGCAATCTGTCTGCATTTCTGGGCAGCCCTTGCTTCCCTATCCCCTAGGGAAAGGGGAGGTTAACTTAAAACACATAATCAGATTCCTCATCTTACTACTTGCCAATGGGGAACATCTGGGTCTCCCATTCTATCAGTCACATGTAGTTGAGCAAAAGAGATTTTTGCCTCTCCCAAACAGTACAGTAGAAATACCAATAAAGATACTGCAATAGTTGCCATAACAACTGCTTTTAACTGCAATTGTAGTAGGAATACAACTTCTTATTGCTAAGTAATAAGCTCCTTCATAAAGCGCTGAATTCTTTTAAAGCCATTACTCTTGAGCATGTTTTTTATATCTGCAAGAATAAAGGGGGGTGTATTTTGCCATTCAGGAAATTAACAGTTCAAATTAATACCCTGGGTCCTGGTATGTGGTTCTCCAACTTGCAGCCTGCATATGTACATAAAACCCAAGAATTTTTCAGCAAGTGAAATTTAGCTCTGCTGAAACAGGTAACATCCATCAGCTTGTTGGTAGGAAAACATTCCTTGTATTTCACAGGTAGCTTGAGTCCACTTCTGTCTTCCACAGAAGTTCTAATGAACAGTAACAGCACAAAGGAGCACTGACCATCACAGAGATCAAAATATTTACCTTTATCTCTTTATCCACTATAAGACTATAAAAATGGGAAAAGGGCTAAATTTTGCTTTATGTTGTCATTTTTGAAGACTGCAGCTATCAGAGAGTTAGTTGTTCCCAATCCACTCTACACAAAAAAGGAATGCTATTGCAGCAGCTGGTTTGGCCTGAAATAGTTGCTATCAGCCAGGAAGGGAGAACCATGCACAATTAAGGCTGCAGACACTCACTCCTACCAAGAAAGGGTCGAAGACAGCTGGAAAGAGACACAGATTTGTTGGAAAATGGGGTGAGAGACACAGGGTTAATAAATCTGTCCTCCAAAGCGCAACATATTGCAAGGGAAACACGGAGTGACGGTTTCATAGATCACAAAAGGATTCACAGTTCTTAATGTCAGGAGGGATTCTCAAATTGCTTGGCCTTACATCTTGCCTAACAGAAGCTGTGCCACACTTAAGACATGATGCTGAGGGAGAAGTGTAGGTCTAAACAGTGAGTACGAAGTGCATAAGATACAAAATTCACTTTAAGGTGATTGAAAAACTCCCACTATGTCAGTATATGTATGGTGGAGAGAGGGATTGCACACAGAATGGTTTGGGTCAGAAGGGACCTTAGAGATCACCCAGCTCCAACTTCCCCCAGAATACCTTTCACTAGGTCAGATTGCTCAAAGCAACATCCAACCTGGCCTTGAACACCTCCAGGGATGGGGCATCCACAGCCTGTGCCAGTACCTCACCACCCTCACAGGAAAAAATTTCCACCAATATCTAATATAAATCTCCCCTCTACCAGCTTAAAACCATTACCCCTCTTCCTATCACCACACTCTATCATAAAGAGCCCCTTCCCATCTTTCCTGTAGGCCCCTTCTAAATACTGGAAAGCCACTATAAGGTCTTCCCAGAGCCTTGTCTTCTCTAGGCTAAACAACCCCAACTCTCTCAGCCTGTCCTTGTATGGGAGGTGCTCCAGCACTCCTCTGGACACAGATTTTTGCAAAGTCTTCAAGAATATAACGTTTTTGATAGCTAGTCGCTGAGAAAACTAGCTAGCATAGCCTTCTCATTGTTTATTATTTCATTTATATTCCCAAAGGCAATTATCTGTAATTATCTTGCAGATTCTTTTGAGTGCTCTGCACCATCTACTCATTGCACCTTAGCAAATGAGTAATTCCATGTCCCTTAGAAACTGCAAGCATCATAGCCACTGGCTATACACAGCGGGGATCCAGCTGGTTTTTACAGCAGTTACTAGAACTAGCTGACATCAGAGTTCTCCAGATAACCATTCTGACAAGCTGGTAATTCAGGGCTAGCCCTGCTCTCCTCGCTCCCACTGGTACTCAAACAACTTCTCAACAGTGCTGTCATTTCTCATGCAACAGAAGAGAATATCATTCTAGTTTTTTAGTGTACTCTGGAAACTGGTAATTTTACACAGTCTATGCATTCAAGAATGACTTTCTCTGGGAGAAACTCCCCAACAAATTATCCCAAGGAATTGGTTCATTGAGTGTATTATACATGATTGCTAAATATATTTTCATATAGCAATTAGCAACTGCTGTATACAGGGAAGTATTTGCAAATGCATTTGAAGAGATGGCAATATAATATGCATTAACAATTTTTTCTAGAAACCTTTTCCCAGTAGTCAATCTAATGGACACAAATAATCTAATAAAAAGTTCCTTAGCTTGTCTATATCTAGTCTGCATGCTGTCCAACATGCACTGACAGGCCAGGTTACTTATGCTATTCCTTCTACATCAAGAACACTTCATAAACGCTCTTCCATGAGCCACATCACTAAATACCCCAAATTATCTGCTTCTAAATGCTTCTCTGTAGCGATGCATACAGAGCAGCTGCACCAACACACCCAATTCCAGTTCTTTGCTATTGAATCAGAGCATCACGTTTTTGTAAATACGCAATAAACATAGTCGGAATTTTCCATAGACAGATTGGGCAGGAGCCCAGGACGAAAATGAGGATTCTGTCTCTAATGATGTAATATAATTATGTCTCTAAACACATTATATATTAAGACCAAGCACCTTAACTATTTGAACTTAGCAATCATTTACCTTTTCAGAATTGATACCTGGTAATTGCTGGCCATTTTGGTACAGAAGCAATTTCACAGAAATATTGAACTTAATTTTCTATTATTATAGTGAAGTATTTAAACATACCACAGAAAAGGCAATACAATAAGGACCATAGCAGCATTTCAAAAACCTCAGACTCAAGAGACTGACTATAAGTAGTCAGAAAAAAAATAAAAGAAAATAAAAGAAAAGCTTATTATCTTTTTTTCCAAAACTCAGGCTGTTGATAAACAGCAGAATTATATGAAATTATATGGTTTAAAGTATCTCTGGAGAAGTACTAAATGGGTCTCACAGTTTAAAAATCAAGCCATTAATCAAACGAAGTACATCTGAATATCAGGCTACATTGTTCTGAATTCCTTCTCAGACTTTGGTAAATAGAGGTGCTTAAGCCCGAGTGAAGTATTTTCTCATTGATATTTTGGTCACTGTTGTTTGTTGGCTAACTATGCTTTGCAGGATTTTGTGAAATCAAACTCAGGACACTTGTAGGTTTTGCTATGTGGAAACTGTTAGCCTACAAGGACTTTCAGAGAAATTCATAAGGACAAACTCAGTGAAAATTTCTACACGGTTTACTACACATGTACTGTAGCTGGAGGAGAAGAAGGTATGTTCATTTTCCCTTTTAATAAGAAGTTAAGACAGTTCACAAGTAAGTGGCAGTTGTATTAAATTCTCTTCTTTCCAGGGAGATAAAAGCCAATTTTCCCCAACTTTCAAGGGAGTGGCTTCCTAACAACACCCTTTTAAAGTAGTCTTGCAAGGGCTTTATCCTCTTCAGTGCATTTCATTACAGTTTCTAAGTTATAGCAGTGGAACCATACTTCATGAAGAAAAATTAAAGCTACTACTGCCACCACCTCTGCTAATCCAGAGATGTTTAACGCAGTGCTTTATCATGAGTCAAACGTTTCAGGAGACCTACTTTTTAAGAATAGTGGCAACATGCCGAAACATCTGTTCATCAACATTATTGATATTCTGTGAATAACACCGCTAGCCAACTGATACCGTGGAGCTAGCAAGCGGAGTTTTGTGCTGGAAATGTACAAAGTTCTCTCATCATTTTTTATCAAACTGTAATTTTGGCCAGAGAAACAAAAATCTATGCTGAGGGCAGTTCTCCTCCTCCTTACACTGCTGCTAACTTGGCTCATTTCTATTGACTCCAAATGTTTTCAGTTCTGATCATCTGGACATCTTCTAAGCCAATTTGAACAGTGTTTGTCAACCATTGTATTTAACCTTAGTTATGGTTGGCAGCTGGACAACATTTGAGTGGCTACTATATTGTGTGTCAAGATGCAGGTTAAATAAGCATTTAATAAATTCTTTTTCCCCTCCCAATCCATCCAGATGTTTGGTTTGGTTTTCTCATCTGGACATCTTGAAATTAGCACTAGAATGCTTGACTTTGCAGGTTCTGCACCATATAGTGGGTAGCTGTCACATAAGAATGTGAAGAATAAATCAATGTCACATCTAAGGCAAGTGCGGATCATATCCCCAGCACACATTCAGTTCTCTGCCAAGTTATTTCAGAGTATAGCATAGGATGCGTTAATTAATTAATAAAACTGATATTTGGAATGGAAAGCATCCTTGTCATGCAATATGAAACACAGGCTGAAACATTTTCAAAAAGAATCTTGGATGTTTTACGACAACTCTAATAAAGCTCACTGAAAGTGCCCCTCTCATCTGAGGATTTCAAAGCTCTTTGCAGATTAAATGCCTTTGAGATACATCATTAGTCTTCCCATTTGGCAGAGAAGTTAAGTAGCTTCCTCCAGGTTATATGCTATAGCAAATCACTACCACTAATATCCAGGGAAAGATTTTCAGAGGCAGAAATGGTTGTTAAGTGTCCAAAGGCCATTTGTGCATCTGAATATCTTCATCATTAATACTCATCACCTACTTTTACCAATGCTTTAAAATGCTGCCTACATAATTTATTAGTCTTTCTAATATCCAGAAGAAATAGGTAACTAATTTATCTCTACTGTATAACCAATTAAAATGAGGCATAGAGAAGTACTTTGTCCAGACCATTCAGCAATCTATGAACTAATCCAGTGTAAGAAATGAGTACACCATGATTTTATAAGTGTATGTTCAGTTTACACCCCTACGCTAATATTTTAATATTCCCTCCAACCACAGAGATGCAGAGTTTCATCTGCAAGCAGCAAACCAGAATTTTAAGAAAAAATTTGTGAAATACTGTACCTGACTACTGAAATACATGCGCACTGTACTGGGCAGATAGAAACACAAGTAAAATTACACTTTGCTAAATAAGAGAGACAGACACGCTCATCCAAATACATTACATTGGGGGGAAAAATAGTAAGTGAAGCAGTACAGAATGATCTTATACTTCACTATTAATGGGAATTAGAATCAGACAGGAGTACAGTACTAAAACTGGGCAAGTTCATCCTTGATAACATAGAAATATGTAAGTGACTTTCAAAATAAACCCAGGGGGAAAAGCAATCTATTTCTTGTACCGTCCTTTTTCCTCTCCTAGAGCTAACATCATAGATTAAAGCTTTTATGATGATAAAAGAAGTGCATGGAAACTTGTACTGGATTTTTACTGTAGACAGCTCAAATACCCTTGAAGCTCAGACACTCATCCAGTACATTCACAGTACTACAGGCCCATGCTTGTCACAGAGCAACAGGCCTTCAGGACTGCCCATGAGTACTACAGCAAAAAATCCAGAACTGGAGAATTCTATTAGCTTCTAGGGATGACAGGAGTGCATTATTGGTTGAATTGCCTCCTCTCAGGGCATTCAATCAGAGGAGAAACGCTTCTAGCATGTATTATTGCAATAGCACTCACAGAACGCCCACTGCTCTGCAAATATATAAAGGAGTCATCATCCTTCCTCTGAAGAATTCACAATTTGAAAGATAAAAGTAGAAGGAAAGAATACCCAAACAAAGAATGAAAGGCCTTGGCTAGTCAGATATTCTTCGCATGAGGCAGATATACACATACACAAGTACATGCCTGCCTTGCATCCCTGTGCTTACATTTCTAAGTCTGTGTTATCACTTGGGCAATGATGTAAAACCAGAAGAGTATATCCAGCTGAGATAGTAACAAAGACAGAAATGGCACACGAGGATTTGGGAAGACATTTCGGGTTTGAAAGAAAGCAAATGATGACAGTAGAAGCCTGTCAAGATCTGTATTAAAAAGAAACAGTAGTGGTTCTACTGAATGCAAGCAGAACTAGCAGAGAAAAAGCTGACAGCATGAACATGACAGAGTCTAGAAGTATTTGTAACCCATGAGCCTTTATTCTGCAAAACCTAGGCTCAAATACAAAGACACTACCCTTCATTAAACCATGATGAGCAACTCAGGCATCTACATGATCAAGAGAAAATGCTATTGCTCAGAGCAAGCCCTTTGAAGAAAAGGTTATTTATATCTGCTGAAACAGGATGATAGGACAGAGGAAAAAGTGAAAAAGAACTTTAATCTAAATTCTCTGGTGTCTAAGGGTGCAGGAAAAAGACATGAGAATAAAAAGCTGAAAGACAGAGGAAGAAAATTCATTAGTTCCAGACTGCTTTTGTTGTTGGTTATTGGTTTGCAGGGGGGTAGTTTTGTTTAGAAGAATAACTGATGAGATGCCAGTGGCTCTGAAAACAAAAGATTCTGAATTCTCTCTTGTTAAATACATAACTTCAAATTCCTTTGTGTACTAAAGTCCCAAACTTACCCCAAAACTACTCCAGTTCTGTATTTCTGGCCCAAATTCATCAATGTGCACTTGTACTGGACTCAAAAATCAGCTGAAATACAGAACGCTTAATCTGAAAAATGCCGGCCTGGAATGCACAAAATAAATTGACAAAATACGAAGAAAAACAAAGGGAGCTCAAGGTGAGTGAAGAGAAAGTAAAGTGGTAGAGCAACTACAGGAACACAAGCATTATTTGTTACAAAGAACAAGCTAGGCAGAAGAACAAGGTTAGGGATCAGACACAGAAAATGATGAAAGAAGAGAGCTGGCAATGTTGACCTGTGGGAGAAGATCAAGGTTTTGAGGGAGGGAATGGCTGTCCTAGGTACGAGGGAACATTATAAACAAGACTTCACAGTGCTCATAAGAAGTAATTAACTAAAAAATACAGTTCAAAGTCTAGTTTATACCACTTTGTACAGTTCCAAGAGCTGGAACAGATAACTTGGTGCCTCCCGAACAAAGACAATATAGGATTGAAAGGAAAAATAAAACATAAAGCAAAAGCATAAGCAAAGCGTCATGATCCACACATCCTTATTTTCACACAGGTATAGTTTCTTAAGAGGCAGTCTCAAAAAAACCAAGCATACAGAACCTGAAAACCTACTGCTCTACAATCTTAAATGTTCTGCTTTACTACTTTACTGCATCTTGAGGGGAGTTTCTAGTTGTCATCCTAAATAATAAAACACACAGAACACATCAGGTACAACTAAGCAACAGTATGTTCATACACATAAATGTAACAAGGCATAATACAGTGTCCTAGGCATCATCAAGCGTCTGCTGAGATAAAAGCACGGAACTATAATTTTCCTTAAATCACACAATATCATTAGGAGTCCCATTAGAACAAGTACAAACAACACAGTGCGTTTTTTTCTGTTGGGTTGTGTTTCTCTAGTTGTTTTAAATAACAGTGAGCGGAGTGCAAAGTCTAAACTCTAATAAAAACAGTTTTCATGAGGCTTGATTTCCATAAGCTAAATATCGAATGTCAGCACTAATGGCACTAATAATTAAAAAAGAAAAAGCTTAAATGGTTTTCGTGTTTGCTGTCGCTGCCTACCCCAAGAAGTGAGAGAAGCAGCGTTTACAAGTACCATGCATTCTCATTTGTTATGCTATTCCGCACAGACACAAAACAGCTTCAAGATAGGGATTCCATGTTAAAATTGTACCACCAGTCAGTTGCCTTAATGTTTCCTTTTGGAAAAGTCTGCCAAGCCCTCTGGTACCAGAAATGGGTACCATCAGAAGAAGGGAAGGAGAGTAAGAAGAAATAAAAATGACAGAAAATGCAGTCATTTCTCAGCCTGATCTAACATAGGCAGGAAAGTTAATAGACTTTTGCCAGAACATTTTATTGCTTATACCCCCACTATAACACCTAGAGTGCCTCAAGCTTTATTGGCACAGAAGTAGTACAGTTGTCATCTAATGCCAGGAAGAGGAGAAAATCTCACCACAATTTCTGCCAAAGATCATAGTTGACCCCAAGAAAGATACATGCCTGAGCTTACCCTCAGTTCCCACATCTTAAAAAGAAAGGTTAGAAAGACTTCCCTCGTGGTATTTGAAAACTCATTCATTGAAATTCTTATAGGGTTAGTCGATGACCTATCACCAGTATCTTGAACATCCTCAACGATTAAACAGGAGACCTTCAGAACATAATGTGAGTTTACTGACTGAACTAAGGCACAGTTCTATTGCCAGGATCTTTCATAGATAGATAATCTGTGACTGAACTCTATATATCAGAACAAACTGCAGTTATAAGGCAGGGACAGAAAAACTGATAGTGAATGTACTCAGTCTGTCTGATTTTCATTGTTATGGGATGATGACAATCTCCCTGTGGAATTGATTCTATCTTCTGCTGCGTGTGTCATCTCCTAAGCAGCATGATCTTCCAGTTACCACAACTATTGCGTTCTTCAAAGTGTTCATTTTATGTGCAGAAATAGACATTCCTCTATATCTGTAAAATCTGAAGTCTTCAAAGAGCCTTCATTACCAGCACTTGTCAGTCTGACTTACTCTATTCAAGCCCAAGCCAGTCTGTCTGGATTTACAAGGAACTTTCTGCAAAGAAATTATTTACTTTTGTTCCCCTACTCTGTTGAGGGAAATGGGAATCTCATCCACATTTAGAGCTATTGATCTTTGAACTGCACCTTTTCACAGCTCCCTGGACTCAAAAAATAAGCCAAAAATTTTTCCTTCCCTGAAGAATGTCACTCAATGCAAGCATAACCAGGACATGTGTCAACAACACAGACAAATCAAACCTGTAATGCATTACAAACCTGTAAAGAAAACAATATGTATGTCTTACAGATGTGACACAAGGGAAATGTCTTGTTTTTAATCTAAAGAGTCTTCATAAACAACTTTGTCTAGCACCTGGTACCCCCACATCTACATGCTGCCAAAATGCCTCCTTCCATCTGTGATGTTTTGCTAAGCTATAAGCATCTAGAATAGTAGCATTCCAATTTGATCTGTCAGCATAATACAGTATAACAGAGTGAATAATCATAAGTATTTCCAGTTGTTCATTATGATAAACAAGCAAGCAATCGAAAAAAGGAATATGGAATAGGTTCATTTAAAGACCTGCCAGCTAGAAGAGATAAGCAACAGTAAGGAGAACAAACCATAAATAGAAACCGGGTGCAGTTCTGAAAAATGCTTTCTCCAGCTTTCAACAGCTCAAGAACTATTAGGTTGTCAGCAGGGCACGAATGGAGATTGTCACCCAGAAGTTTTTCTGCCATGGACCCATGTGCGATGCCAGAATAGAAGCTCACTCAGCAAGCTCAGTGTGTTGGTCCGTCCCACTTAACAGAATTGTCCCTCCAACACACTTTGACCAAAAGGAATTCCAAATTAAACAAAGGTGGAAGAGCAAGCTTGCCCTCCAGGTTTTGTACAGTGAGTAATTTGGCATTAGACATCTATTGTTTCTCTTAGGAATGGTAATTGCAGAAATGAAGGGAAACAGAACAGAATCTGAAGATACGTATTCAAACTATACCTCTCAAGAAAAAAAAAAACAAACCAAACCAAAAAACAAACAGCAGTCTACTTAGGCAAACACATACTTGAAAGTGGAATTCAAGTTTTACTTACATAAGATCTCCTGCAGATACACTTGCAGTAGCCATACATAAAGTCTTGACTTGCTGAGCCATATAAAAATGAATACAGTAAAAGAAACTATGCTAGTAAAACTCCCTTACTAAAAAGGATCAAAGATGAACATCTCTGAACTACAGTGCAGTATAGGGACAATGCATATGGCTCTGGATAAAGCTTACCTGTACCTAACAAACTGCATTTAAAAAAAAATCCAAAGAACAACCAAACCAAACAAACAAGAAATCCACTAAACTAAACCAAACCAGAACACACATACAAATAATAATAATAAAAACTTAAAAGTGAATCCTCTATTGTTATCCTAGCAACAGCTTGCTATTTGTAGTCAGACCCTTTGAGGATATAAACCAAGGACACTTGATTTAATGTTCCATGCAAAAAAATAGCAGAATGAAGGTTGAGAAATGGAGCACTTAAACCCCAGAAAATTACTAGTATTAAAATCCTCATTGGCTACATCAACCATGTCACAGGACAAAAAGATTTATATATTTTGAGGAAAGAGGGCAGAATCAAAAAAATTTGACACACATTGACCTACATACTTTACTTAATCCCAGGTAGAGAATGCTCACGTGAATGAAGACTTTACAGTTGCTTCACTTAAAAATATGGAGTTCAAATACAAACCAAGAACCAAAACTGAATGTGGAGAGCTGTTTAAGAAAGTCTGGTGCTGTAGATGCCCGCTGTGATATCTTGATGAGGCAAGAAGAAAGCCAAAAATTCGTCCAAGTGCCCTGAGCTAGGGTATTCTGTTCAGATTTTTTTTCTCAGCATATACAAGCATTTTACATGTACTTTTATGAAGTCCCTTTTACCTCAAAGTAGTCACTATGTTTTTTGTGAAATATAGACCGTGTGCTAGTGGGGGACAAGAGGACAAATACAAACCACAACTGCTGTTAAATAATAAGTATCTGGGTCATCTAAAGGCAACAGCATCCTAAAATTGTATTATCATTTTGTGTATCAATGAAACACCACTGAAATCCACGGAAATGCTCTGTTTCAGACAACCAGGTACAACAAATGAAATGTTTATGAACTTTGTTTTATTTCACCTAACTGAAATGGCTACTTGCAATATAAAATAACCGGAGGTCTTCTACTGTCTGTCCTATTGTGCCTGTACCTGGTAAGGGTTCTAGCAAGATAGTTCCTCTGAGAATTTATCTATTGTACACAAGGTAATCTGGTGGATTACAGCCAAGGAACATCGCTGGAATTTCAGAATTAATCAGGACAGAAAGCAAGCAGGGTACATCAGACTCTTATCTACAGGATTATTCATCTAAGTACCAAAGCATGGGATCCTCACTTTGTATCTGTATTGGCTCTCTGCCAGCCTTGCATATGTTATGAGCTAGGCACAAATCTTTCAAAATGCAAGCTTATTTCATCACTTTTTTGGTCTGGGATTAATCTTATTTTCCCTCCTCATTCTTCAAACATTTTAACATGCTGCAGACTAGAAATGCTGTAGAATTCCATATGCATATCTCAGAGTTCACAAGCAGACGCTGGCTATTCTAGAGATGAGAAAAATCAGGTAAAGGATGAAAGGTAAGAGTCAGTTTGATTGATTTTCAGATAAGAAAGATTTGGGCGTGATAAATATTTGATGTACTCATCAGCATTAGCAGTTCTGCAAAAGCTATTCCATTTATGGAGGAAAATAATTGGCTTCCTTTTTCCTTTGAGAGGCACCGAAGGCAGAACAATGTAGAATATAGCTCTGTAGCCTGAAACTTTCTAACTCTACTTCAGAAATAACTTTCAGTGTTAGTAGATACTATTTGGGTAACTTTGCTAACAAGAAGAATCATAAAAATTGGGACAATACAAACTTAATCAATTTGAATGTCTAAATCGAAAACAAACCTCATTATAAAAGAGTAGCAACTTGGTTTGGAGAGAAAATATTATAGATTACCTTAGCTTCCTTGTGTTAGAGAATTTCTTGGCAACATGACACACACTGATGCAGACGAGCTGCTAGTTGATGCCAAATTTTTAAGTTCATACTCACAGCCAGTTAACATAAAAGTTGGGACAGCTGTCTGAACACCTGACACATTCAAAGTCCTTTCAAAACCCCGCCTGAAAAATGTTAACTTTATGGCTTCGAGGAGAATCCATGTAATATTAGCCATAATATTACCAAAAAAAAATGCCATATTGCTAAAGAACTTGATGTAAATCCTGTTGGCACGAAGTTTTCTAAATCCTCAAGCTTTTGCGCCTGAGAAATTAGGTGCACAAAAAGAATCAGCTATGTATTCTCATCATCTTCACCCAAGAAATGATCACACAAAATCTGTCACACCAGAGGCTCAGAAAAGCTACTCTGATATCACTCTTGTAGACCCAACTCTGAATGCTTAGTCAGTCAATAGAAGTGACAAACATGATGCAGAATCAATATAAAACACTTTAGTATTCTATTTCTTGAATAACTTCCTCTTCATTTATTATAATGACCAATGGCAAAATGCAGCAATATGATGTTTACATGGAAACTGGCTAAATAATTGCTGGAACACTTTGATCTTAACATTTCCAGAAGTTCCTCTGAATAATTTATGTGCAGAAACATTTTCTGCTAAATGCAGTCCTCTCCTCTACAGTCGTCTTGAATGAAAATCAGAAAGGAGGATCTGGTTGCTTAATATGAACCTTTCTGTCACTAGGCAGGGTTTTTTTTTTCTACCAAAACTAACAGCTGCTATCAATAAAGAATTGAAAGGTGCCCCTAGAGACTTTACTGTAACGAGCTTACTTGAGACTTACTTATTTTTCTATATTTTCAAGGGATTTATGTTCCATCCAGATATGAGGAACATGATAGGGGAAGGTTTTAAAGTAAATTGCAGCAATTTATTATTTACAGGTCTTGGAGCTAATTCATAGAATCATAGAATAACCAGGTTGGAAGAGACCCACCGGATCGTCGAGTCCAACCATTCCTATCAAACACTAAATCATGCCCCTTAGCACCACATCCACCCGTGCCTTAAACACCTCCAGGGAAGGTGAATCAACCACCTCCCTGGGCAGCCTGTTCCAGTGCCCAATGACCCTTTCTGTGAAAAATTTTTTCCTAATGTCCAGCCTAAATCTCCCCTGGTGGAGCTTGAGGCCATTCCCTCTTGTCCTGTCCCCGGCACTTGGGAGAAGAGGCCAGCACCCTCCTCTCTACAACCTCCTTTCAGGTAGTTGTAGAGAGCAATGAGGTCTCCCCTCAGCCTCCTCTTCTCCAGGCTAAACAACCTCAGCTCTCTCAGCCGCTCCTCATAAGGCCTGTTCTCCAGCTCCTTCACCAGCTTTGTTGCTCTTCTCTGGACTCGATCCAGAGCCTCAACATCCTTCTTATGGTGAGGGGCCCAGAACTGAACACAGGATTCGAGGAGCGGTCTCACCAGTGCCGAGTACAGAGGGAGGATAACCTCCCTGGACCTGCTGGTCACGCCGTTTCTGATACAAGCCAAGATGCCATTGGCCTTCTTGGCCACCTGGGCACACTGCTGGCTCATGTTCAGTTGGCTGTCAACCAACATCCCCAGGTCCCTCTCCTCCAGGCAGCTTTCTAGACAGACTTCTCCTAGTCTGTAGCACTGCACAGGGTTGTTGTGCCCAAAGTGCAGGACGCGGCACTTGGCCTTGTTAAACCTCATGCCATTGGACTCTGCCCAGCGGCCCAGCCTGTTCAGATCCCTTTGCAGAGCCTCCCTACCCTCCAGCAGATCAACACTTCCACCCACCTTAGTGTCGTCCACAAACTTGCTAAGGGTGCACTCAATGCCTTCATCCAGGTCATTGATAAAGACATTGAACAGGGCTGGACCCAGCACTGAGCCCTGGGGAACCCCACTTGTCACTGGCCTCCAGCTGGATTTCACACCATTTCCCACCACTCTCTGGGCCCGGCCATCCAACCAGTTTTCCACCCAGGAGAGTGTGTGCCTGTCCAGGCCAGAGGCTGACAGTTTCTGAAGCAGAATGCTGTGAGAAACTGTGTCAAAGGCTTTGCTGAAGTCCAGGAAGATACATTCACAGCCTTTCCTTCATCCAGCAGCCGGGTCACTTTGTCATAGAAGGCGATCAGGTCAGTTTGGCAAGACCTGCCTTTTGTGAACCCGTGTTGGCTGGGCCTGATCACCCAGTTCTTTTGCATGTGCTCCATGACAGCACTCAAGATCACCTGCTCCATGACTTTCCCTGGCACTGAGGTCAGACTGACAGGCCTGTAGTTCCCTGGATCCTCCCTGCGACCCTTCTTGTAGATGGGCACAACATCAGCCAGCCTCCAGTCCAGTGGGACTTCCCCAGTCTTCCAGGACTTTTGGAAGACGATGGAAAGGGGTTTGGCCAGCACATCCGCCAGCTCCTTCAATACCCCTGGGTGAATCCCATCCGGCCCCATAGACTTGTGGGTGTCTAGTTGGGCTAGCAAGGCTCTGACCACCTCCTCTTGGATCATGGGAGCCTCATTTTGCTCCTCTAGCTCCTGGGTTTGTACACAGAAGGAACAACTTGCTTTACAATTAAAGACCGAGGCAAAGAAGGCATTAAGTACCTCAGCCTTTTCCTCATCCCCTGTCATTGTTGTTCCTTCTGCATCCAATAGGGACTGTATGGTCTCCCTAGTCTTCCTTTTATTATTTATATATTTATAGAAGGATTTTTTGTTATCTTTCACAGACTTTGCCAATCTGATTTCTAGTTGAGCCTTAGCCCTTCTGATTTTTTTTCTACACAATCTCACTTCCCTCCTGTAGTCCACCCAAGAGGCCTGTCCCCTCTTCCAGAGCCCATAGACGTCTCTCTTCTTCTTGATATCACTCAAGATCTCTCTGTTCAACCAGGCTGGTTTTCTCCCCTGCCGGCTTTTTTTCCGGAACATGGGGATGGCTTTCTCCTGAGCTGCTAGGATTGCCTTTTTGAAGAGCTCCCAGCCCTCATGGGCTCCCTTGCCCTTAAGTACTGTCTCCCATGAGACTTTGCCAACCAGCCTTCTGAAGAGTTCAAAGTCTGCCCTCTGGAAAATTAATAATAATAATTTAATAATAATTTAATTGAATAATTTATTAATAATTTAATTTAATAATAATTCTTAAGAAAGAATTATTTAGTTTAGATTTACAGTAGAGTGGTGAACCAGGATATATAATAAAAACACTCTGTCTCATTTTGGAGTAATTTGTGAAATGTAATATGCTGATAGGGGACCTGCAAAGTGAATTGTCAAAACTCTATGGCCTTCATCCACGTGCTCTGAATACCTCTGCTTTTACACGGGGAAGAGAGAAGGGAAACAAAACCAGTATTTTTTGATCATGCAAGATTTTGTTCTAATTTAGGTTCTAAATTGAAGACCAAATAACAGTAGTTAATTAAGGTCCATGGACTAGAAGTGTCCCCAGTTAGGTAAAAAGAGTAAGAAAGTTAAGTGTTCAAAAAAACCAAACAAACAGAATCATGAATAATCAACAACAAAATACAAGCTTCAACATCACCCAAATAGTGCCAACCTTGTCATAGCTGAACTCGCAAATCCTATTACAACCTCAGCTTCAGCAGAACTGACGATGATCTCACGTGTGTTTTACTTAACAGAGTTATATATATCTTCTTTCCACACTGTAGAAGTGACTGCAACGACTCCCAGTGCAGTCATCAAGCCTGTAAGATTTCACTGTGGGTGAAATTAACACTTAAATGAATAAGTGTTCCTTGATATTAGGAAGCCAGGCAGCTTTTAAAGCCCTAGTCATTGCCAGGTGAGAGGCAATAGGTACTCAACAATCTCAAAAACAGGTTTCCGGCTTACATTTCTCAAACAAAAGGTAAATGGCCCTGATCTTTTGGCTTTTATCTCCCATCTGCTTTTTGGTTTTGTTTGTTTTTTCTAAGTAAATAAAGGCTACATTAAATGTAGTTTTTTCTCGACCTTATTTCAAGCAAGGACTAAATGATACCATAGGCAAGAGTGGACGAACTTTCAGACAAGCGAGACCCTCACCAGGTATGAAAATAGAAGGGAGTAATAATGAAACCAAATTATAGCCTTTGCAGATGTAGAAAAGAATATTACTAGCAGAGTCACCCCATCACACATTAAGTTGGTTCAGTAACAGAGAATAACTTGACTTTCCAACCAGTGAAGAGCAATGGAATTCTCACACCAGAAATAGAATTCTGGACTCTGGTGGAGGAAGGGACAGAAGTGTTACACAACAGAGGAGTTAGCTTATTGTTGAGGATGCTTTCAGCAGCTGATAGAGAATCAGACCATTTCTTTTTCCAGAAAGTAATTCAGTACATACACTTGCAGAGAGTAATTCATGCCACATATCCTACTTTGGGTATTTCCCTTCCATTCTGAGAAAAGAGAACATCAAAAGGTGAATATTTTTCCCTTGCTGTTTAGCTGAGCTTAAGGCAGAACTCTTCATCACAGGCTCTATAGTTATCTTCCACTTTACCCAGGAATTCTAACATTATTATTATCATTGTTTGCAAAACTCCCATATCTCCTTTTTTCATCTAACTCAATGATTCTTTCTTGATTCACCTATATGCGAGATTCTAAAACTAGTCTTTTATGTTTTGTAAGATATGGTTCACCTGCAAAGCTGTTTGAAACCTCAGAATACAAAGATCCTGATTCATGCACTGCTATTCTGTGTCATTAATACAGAAACAGGCCTTTCTCCCACCAACCTAATTTTCAAATTGCTATTTTAACATGTTTAAAATGCTGCAGCTTGACTAATGAGAACTAATATCAATGGATTAATCATAGGAAGGTCTCATACTTCTTTTCTGCTACACCATACCACCTTCTTAGCTCCTCAGTGTAAATATAGGATCAAATACCCACTTTCATCCTTAACTGGACAGTAGTTTCAAATACAGAGTACACAATTATTCTGCACAGATACATAAAAAAATAGGCTAAGAATTGTTTTCTCTTTAGTTTTCAGATAAACAGTAGCAGGTATGGTGTCATAAACTAACTTGACATGATTCATCAATAACAACACTATTTCAGGTACAGCATATCTACCTTTTTTTTTTTTTTTAGTTTTTCCCCTATAACTTAGCAATTTAAAAGGGACATATCAAATAGGACTGTCTGAGACTTCTATATTTTGCTACAAGAACCTTAAGGAACACATTTTTTTTAACAGTGGTGTAGAGGTACCGCTGCTCCCTAAACAGAATCTCTATAAAAAAGAGCCAGTTTAGATAGTGCTCATTCCCAATCGAGTAAATGTTGTGAATACATCAGTATGCACAGGATTTAAGCTCACACTCTGGTGTACCTCATTGAAAGTTACATGATGTATTTAAGTGCGCATCCGCTGGGGACTAAGAACTACTCCGCCTTTGAAGATTAGTTAATAATCTTTTATGCAACTAGAAGTAGAGGTTAGGACTTTATCCACGGAGCCACACGCAGCTTAAGAAGAAACAAATGACAATTTAATTGAGCTGGTTCCAGAACATTTCAGAAGCACTCATAATGCAGTGAATGTCAAAATTAATCATATGTATCTGTTCTCATGACAGATGTTTGCACATGTGCAGTAATCTAAGAGAATCTCCCCTTACTGTCTACATATCGACAATATTTCATTGTGGCACAAGTGTTGCCAGAGTGTCTATTGAGTTATTAGGAAAGGAAAAATCCTCTTTCACTGTATCCGATCAACTGGAAAATTCTGTCTGCCAAACATCCTACTGATTATGGCAGAGTTATGATATCATCCTGGCACCCATTTCATTGGCTTATTGCATGCTAGTATATTGTGCACATCCTTTTAAATTAAATGCCACTGCATAGAAAGGTATTGAGGTTACCCAAAAAGCAATAAGCAAAAATAACCAACTGTGATATATACTGTTGAGTTAGGAATCTGCGGTGCTGCAGCTCCTGGGTTTATATTGCTCTGGAGACTATGATATCAGACAATAATACTGTAATGTAGGTTCAGGGAAGAAAACAGCAATAGATTAGACCCAGCATAGGACAGATAAATGATACTACCATCTCCATCTGAAAGCTTCCTAAATCATTGCTTTAATTTTAAACATGATATTAAAAAGCTATTCACTTGCATCAATCCTCTGGCTGCTCTATATTTAGATGAGATTTTTTCCAAATATTCTATTTTTTCTTAATTTAGTAATAATATACAGACAAAATATTCTTGGCAAAGCTTGAGATTTCAGAGCTGGGACTAAAACTAAACCTTTCTTACTACAGGAAAGCATCTGAAGCATTAAGAGAAACCTATAGAGTGGAAACTTTTCAGGGTTTCTGCTGTGACTACTCCTTGGCTTGGCAACAGCCACTTCTGTTCAAAGGTAATATAAGATAGCCTGGGAAAGAAATAGCAGGTGCATGGAAAGGTAGTGAAGCCAAAAGAACATTTACTCATCCATAAAAATCTGAAGGTAAGAAATTAATATTATTTTTTATTATATAGTCTCAACGTATATGTGTCTGTATAAACCTACATATACGTAAGTTTTCAGTGTATCTCTCCAAATGACCTGGGGGGAAGCGACAGAAAAGCATGAAATAAATTGAAACCTAAAACTTTGCTTATGTAAAAAGTAACAAGATGTCAAGGGCTTTTTAGAGCAGTTTCTTTCACTGATGCCCTTAATGTCTGCTTTTTAAATTTTAAAATTACGTGGCTTGTTTCTACTCACTCTCCAGCTTGACCTTCCTAAAATGACCAATCTGAAATTGTGATTAATGAGCCAATTATTTTCATCTGAGACACAGAACAATACAAACAGCCTATTCCCCTCCAATTTACCCTTTTAATAAATAGTGTCTCCTCCCCTACCCCCCGACCTATTTTTTTAAAGCACTGTGCTCATACCTGGAAGTTTATGATGGATTTCCTGTGTAATTCATTCCCTAAATTAATAGGATCGCAATAGGGAAAATTAGAAATGCAGGATTTTACTTGCCTTTGGTATTAAAGCAAGATGTATATACAATATTACTATTCTTAGTGAGAAACAGAAGGGAGGCTGACAGGAGTCCAAAAAAGAAAAACGTTGCACTTGAAGACAGTCACTATCCATACAACGCTCTAGTTATCAAGGTATCAGCTTTCTACTCCTGTGTTCCTGATGTGTATTTCCATGAATTATTCCAAGAAGTGTCCTTAAATAATTCAAGAAAGATACAGCTGCAACAAAAGAATTTGCAAATTCTTCTTTCAAAATAATTTCAAAACCAAATTCTAAGCCACGTGGGCGGAGACTGTACATTTAAAGAAGAAAGGAAAAAGGGAAAGGGGCAAAAAATCTCAGTCTCCTGTGGGAAAAGGTTTCTTCACCCAACAAGCACTAGAGTTAAATAAATAAGCTGGAATGGCATCAAGGGAAATTCATATTATACTCCTGGGAGATGATTTAATTGCAATGAAGGAAACTATAGAAGGACCATGACTTCTAAACTATAGGTCTTGAGAATCTCATGCAGCCTTGAACAGCTGCAAAACACCAGTTCCTCCTCCTTCATTCAGCTCTGAAGCCATTGGCACCCAACATGATCTGTGGAAATGGTATCTTTACTGCAGCAAAATCAAGCAGTTTGGTATCTGCCAGTGTTTGCTCTAAAAGAACTTGACTTTTGATGGGTATTAGGAAGGTGAGAAGATAACAGCACGTGACTTCCAGTTCAGAAAAAATTACTTATTACATTCTGTGCACTGCTCCAATTACCAGGCCCTCAGAAAAATACCATCAAGTAACCATGAAACAAAGTCCCTGTCCTACAGGATTTGAATTGAGAATCTAGTTCTATGCTCCTGTAGTGCCTTCCACTGGAAGGCTTCATTCCTTTTACATATTACAATTACCTAATCTCCAGTATACCTGCCAGGCTGACAATTATCAGCTTGACAAATACCCAACAACAGTAAAGCACAGCTTGGGGAAACAACTTGCCCAAAACCAAGGTCAGTCTGAACTCCAGACAGCCACAAAATTTCTTTTCCTCCTGAATCTTGGCTAGTTCAAATGATATATAACCACCCTTTTGAGCAATTCCAGGTGGCTCAATATAATGGATGCAAAATACTCCAGGCCCAAGATTTAGAGAACTGATTTAGAAATACCTTTGAAACCTATTGCTTTCCCATCTATTTCAAGATCCAAGAAATAATTTGTCCCTGCTCGGTGCTGCTGATTGCCTGGATAGCAAATTAAAATACTCATCACCTTTCTGTGAGCCCCTAATCAATGCCATCTCTAAGCAGGGGATATAGATGCATGAGACAGCAGCCAGTCTCTCCCAGCTCTGAATGAACAAGTAGATGAAGAAGAAAAAAACCCAGAAACCTTTCTTTTCTTGTCCACTAAACACAGATCATAGAAAGTACTGAGCATTTTAAGACTTCTAGTTAATAATTACATTTTGGATTGTGCATCAACCTATGAAGTATGAAAAATGCTGTCACTGAAACACATTTTAGAAAACCTTTGTCTTACAAGAATGTGAGATACATAAGACACATAAAACTCATCTGTCCTCTTCTACTCTTAGACCCTAAATCAGAGTCTGAGGATAACAGACTCTTTCATACCAGTGGCTACATAAACTCTAAGCAAAAGTTGCATAATGCACATTTGAGGCATTCTGCTGATCAATACATTTTTCTTGTCAATTAATAATCAACTACTCTATATGCTACAGGCTAGCCTGACTTTTTAATGTTTACATTTGTCAGTGTGTTAACAGTCATACTTCTGTATGAAAATATGAGAAGCAAAACTATTTTACACAGAAAACTATAAAGATTCTGAAAGCACAGACACACACGAGATCAGTCCTAGGGCACTCAAATATCTAGTGTTGAATGTGGAATTAGGCTGGTGCAAAAAAAAAATTGTCGGTTTTGTCATTATAAAATGATGCTTATTTTGTATTAAGCTTTGATTTAACTGTGTTCATGTAGTATACCATTATAAAGCATGAAATTCACTCTATTTACTTATTCTAATGGGTTTGCTTTCATTGTTTATTATTTTTTCATATTACACTGTCAAATTAAAGATGGGAAAAAAGTAAATTTGAATTATTTTGTTGTATGAGCTCAAAGGGGCATAAACTCACAGAAAATGCTAGTGATATCAACCAAAATTTGGCCAAAGGAGCACCAATAATCATATAGCTTGACATTAGTTCCAAAAATTTTGTAATGGAAACAAGAGCCTTGAAGATGAGGAGGGACGTAGACATCCTTCTGCAACAGACAACAACAAATTGAGGACCGTTATTGAAGTGGATCCAAGCAAAACAACTCGACAGGCTGCAGAAGTAAACATTGACCTTGCAACAGTTGTTCAACATTTGCACTAAACTGGAAAATCAAAAAGGCTCAACAAATACATGTTACAGGAGATGAATATAAATAAAAGATTGCCATTACAAAGTCTTCTCTGCACAACAAAACCCATCTGTTCGTGGTTGCATCGTGACTTGATGAAATATTGATTCTATAAAACAACCAGTGGTGTTTCGTGCAGTGTCTGGACCAAGATGAAGCACCAAAACACTTCCCCAAACTGAAGCTGCATCAGAAGAAGATTGTGGTCACTGTTTGGTGGATGGGTAATAGAACCATCCACTACAACTTCTTGAATCCTAGCAAAACTATTACAGCAGAGAAGTATTGCCAGTAAATCAACACCCAGAACTGCAACATGTGTGTCTCAATGAAGTCCCATCTCTTGTCAATCAAGAAGGATCACTTCTTCCCCATGACAAAGTCCAACTGCACATCTTACAAACGACTCTGCTGAAGCTACACAAACTGGGCTGTGAAACTCTACTTCACCCAGCTTACTCGCCAGACCTCTCTCCTACTGATTACCACATTGTTAAGCATCTTGACACATTCCTGCAACAGGTTTCCACAACTGAGCAGAACCTCAATATGCCTTTGAAGAATTCATCATTTCTATGTCTCCATTATTCTATGCTACCAAAATAGACTTTTTTCTTGTTGGCAAAAATGCGTAGATTCTCGTGTTCTTATTTCAATTAGTGAATTTTATTCTAAGTCAAAATACATTGGTTTAGAGTTTATGGTTAAAAATGGCAATTATTTTGCACCAACCTAATAATATATAAAGGAAAAAAGCCTCACAATCTTTCAAGGAAAAGTTTTTTCTGGTCTTCATTTGAAAGCAATTCAGCTATCCTTTTTGATGAACTACAAAATCCTATAGCTGAATTAAATCATGCACAGGCTTTAGGAAATGAGGAAAGAACATTTTGAACTTTGGAGCTTCATACAGAAATTAGTAGAAAACTCATCTTAATGGAAAGTTGCTATTCAGGATGATTGTGCTGTAAATTAACACTGACTTTTGAAGAGCCCTGGAGAAATCTGTACCACTTCAGCAAGCACTAATCAATCTCTACAGAGTGCTGTTGGGTGGGGTTAGGCACTATTTTAAACAGCTCCAGAAGCCTGGCAGGTTAAGGAACCCTTCTCTTCAATAGCTGAATTTAAGGCTCTGAAATGGCTTCATTTTAAGAAGTACAAAACTAAGAAAAATAGTATTAACTGTCTGTGCCACATCCAGTGGTGAAAACTAACCTGGTTTAGAAGAAAAACAGGGCAGTCTGCACTAAGCTATTACAGATCACCTTTCCAAGTTTCTCACATACTCAATCAACTAGTACTAGTCTTTCCCTCAAAAGTCAGCATTTACAACACACCCTTAACCTGGAAATCAGTGTAATATATTTTCAAAAAAAAATTTTGAGTCATTAGCGATTACTGAAAACTTTAACCAAAGCCTTCAAATAAATAAATGGCCCATGTAGGACACTCAATTACAGTTTATTAACAGGCTAAGAGATGTAGCCCTTCTCTTCATCCTCCCTCCTCACCTCCTGAGCTTCCTGAAATGGTCAAGTTGAATGAGTATTATATTAAACCTCTTATTTTGTGTGTTCAGCACCTTCATATTTTAGCACTCTTTCAGTATTCAGAGAAAAACAACCATTTTGTTCTTAAACTTTAAACCCCTAAAAGTAATACACTGCCTGTATTTTATTTGGAAGTACAACACACAAGCCACTATTACTAAGAAAACAAACCTAAAACAAATAAACAATCCAAACCAAAACACCTTGATTCTGACTCTCCATGTTCAATGACTAATGGAAAACATATGTGGCAACAAGGACACATTAATACACATTATGGTTAGAGAAAGGAGTTGAGGAAAAGGATATTGCATTTGAGCCTGAGCTACATTCAAAGAAACAGTGTACAAAACAGCCATACAAGCCTAGCTGACTGTAAGGACATCACAAAACCAAGTCTGACTTATTCCTGTACCCATGGCATGTCATTCAAAACTAGCTCTGTTACTGTGTTGCCTGGCAGCACTGAAATGCTTTGACATGTGTGAAAATGAAATAAATCACTGCTATACTTTAAAAATCAAGGAAGGTACTACATGTATAGAATGGTTAAAAGCCTTGCCTGCCTAACTGCTCACCACCATTTCTTTTTCTGTTGCTGTGTATCTTAAACCAAATAAAAGGCTCCTCTGGATAAATGTTAAGAATAAATTTTTTTTAAAAATCCATACTTGCCGAGATAACTTCATGACATTCTTGTTGCAAACTACCCTTCTTCAATCCTATTAATACAACAAAGAAAAAAGCTCCAAGGCACAGCAAATAACACCAAGTTGGGGTGGTCTTCATAAACAATACAGGAACATCATCTCAGAAGAATGGGATTGTTAACTATTGTCTCTTAATCCAGTTTCCCTGCTCCCACAATGAAACAGGAGATTTAAATGAGACCTGCAAACACTGAAAGATAGAAAAGCAAATTTTAGCAACACTCAGTGTCTTTTAGGAAGAGTATTACTAGCTCCCAGGTAGCCTTAACAATTTGACATAACATCTCTACTCTTGTATTAACAACAACAAAAGATATATACACACCCACCCCCTAAAGACCATCTGTGATTCAGTACAGAATTTTCTCTTCAATTTGTCTTTATTAGAAGAGGAGAAAACAATGAGAACTTGAATTTTAAGGCAGAGAGAATTGATTGGCAGAGACAAATGACATATAAAGCATCTTTTGAAATGAAGTCCCAAAAATGCAGAAATTAGTTCTGCTACAAGGTAGCATAGAGTATATAATTTGTTATAAAACAGGGTCGTTACCATGCCAGTTTATTATCTGAGATGTTGTGGCAATCACTGCTGCCCAGTCTTCCCAGAGGTTTGAGGCACAAGCTCAGATCTTCAGAACCTGCTGCATCCTTTATTTATGAATTGATACACTTTGATCAACCATGCCAGTTACTCTTTCCCCCTCCCCATTTTCATCTTTCATCAGTCCCTTGACAAAATTCCATTTCACACAAGTATATAGAGCAATGTTACATTCAGGGAAATTCTCTGAAGATTATCTTCTGTATTCATTTCAGGAGTAGATAAAAATCAAATAGAGCCTGCCACCAATTTTTCCTGACAAGCCTTTCCATCTTACAAGGAAGCCTAACCACACTTTATAGAGATCAAAGTTAGAAACGTCACCTCCCGCCCACTTGGGGAAAATATTTTCCTTTCTTTAATAGACTAAGAATATGTAGCAAATGACATAAGCAAAGTCAATACACACTATAAACAGATAAATTTAGCTGCACATTTAGATAGACTTTTTAACAGGAGTGGTAAAACTTTTTTTGAAAGCAGCTGGCAGATTTTCAGTTTAATTTACTGGTTCAGTGGTGATGGGGTTAACTAATAGTGTGACTAAAGCTTTGATCAGAGGGCAATCAATATTGCAATAAAAAACTCCAAAGTATAGAATACAGAAAGTGCATGAAGTGTACAGCCAAATACAGTCACTGTGGCTTCTCTCCATAATCCTCTGCATTGAGTGGTGGAAAAAGGAGCTCCAGGGATTTGGTTTTGTTTTGATTATTTTATAACATTGCA
The DNA here is from genome assembly GCF_032191515.1 of Phaenicophaeus curvirostris. Taxonomy (NCBI): domain Eukaryota; kingdom Metazoa; phylum Chordata; class Aves; order Cuculiformes; family Cuculidae; genus Phaenicophaeus; species Phaenicophaeus curvirostris. The sequence goes on from NC_091396.1 coordinate 11,758,555, forward strand.
AGTTCCTTAGACAAAGAAAATCAGAAACTATGGAATTTCAGAGACAAAGGGCTGGGAGACACTTCTCATTTCCTAATATTTTCGCCAATTAGAGGCACCAACTGTGGATCTCCTTGTCTCAAAGACTGAAAAAGGACAGTTCTTTGTGGTTGCCCATTTCTGAATAACAGTAGTACAAAAAGTCCCATTTTAAGTTAATTGTAACAAAACCTGTTCATTTCTACTACTGGTATCCAGAGGTGGAGAGGTACAAAATAGATGTGAAATATAGTTGTTCCTGTGATCAGTACAGCTTTTAATATCCAATAGAAATCATTGAAAAAAACTCTTTCAATTTTGAGAAGAAACACATTTTGTCACAGTTTCAAGGAGAAAAAAAATGGTCAAAGGAAAAAAAGGTCTATTTTTTCTTTCCTGAATTAGGAAGACTATTTTCTTCCCAGCTATGTGATGTACAGGGTGTAAGTAAGCAGGTTACATGTTTCATGCTCTTAACCACAGTGCAGCTTCTGGGAGAGCAGGCATTGGCCCAAGAAAAGTCAGGGTAAGAAAATCTCTACATTTTATACACAGAAAGACGTTCTTACCTGCCTCATTTCCCTCTAAGTGTCATAAAATTAAACAACAAAACCCCACAGCTCCATAATTTTCCATAGAGAAAACTATGTCTAAACTACCATAGATGCTGATTTGACTGCCACAGAATATAAATGCTATTGCAATATTGACAAGGCGTGACCCTCTGCATTACTTAAGTTGACAGTTTTATTATACTGTTAGAATTTAAATTGTGTCCATTTTCCTCTTACAGATGATGGGCCTGTCAAAAGCTTCAATCAAGGTTCTGTTGTTATAGCCCTGCTCAAGCTTCAACAGCATGAGAGAGAGGAGAATAATGACACCACTCCCATGCTGCTTTGTTTTAACCCTGAAACATCACAAAAAGTCATCTAGCACCAATTCCCATAACATAGCATCAAATAATGCGAGAGGAGGTGTCACACTGCTTGGGAAAATCAGATAAATCAGGGACTGTTGTTATGTTTCAGAAAGAATAAACTTAATTCTAACATATGCCTACATTTGTGATTCTTTTGCCTTGTTCACACACAGTAATTACAATTAAAAGGTATTCATTTTATTCATAACTAACAAATGTCAAGAGATCCAGGACTTGGGGGTTCTGTGGGGTCCCTTCTATGACTGGAAAAAACTGACAAAAAGGTGCATATTTGCAATGAAAATGATAATGGATATGGAAATGTAGGGTAATACCTGCTTTAATAAAACAAACATATGTGGTTCATGAACCATAAAACCAATTTCTCACATCCTCATGAAGTGGCAAGATATCACTTCTGCCATACCAAGGTGTAAATCCTGTTTTAGTGTATTTATTGAAACTGATCCTGTGTTTCAGAAAAAACGGCCCTTTGCCATATAAGTCAGTCTTATTTCTCCTCTGATACTTCCCACCATAGTTATTTCTGCCTTTTTCATTTTTGAAGCTTTTAGAAAATACCACAGTACAAGATATCATCACGGGATGTCTAAACAGTGCTTTGTCACATTGACACTAGAGGCTACATTAGTATAGGGAGTCAAATTTAAAGCACCTCCAGAATATTTCTAATGTCTCATCACAACTTTTTTTTTTAAGAAATAAACAAAACAACAATAATAATAATAATAAGTTTCTAACAATATAAACCAAGGCAGAGTTTCAAATCAGTAAAAATAGAACCAGCACCAAGCTCTTTTCCCAAGCTGTAACTGAAAGCCATCTTGGCATAAAGCTGTCTTCTACTGGAATATGATAACCCATACAACTTTTTTATTCTTTGTCATCACCAATGCAATTCCACATCAGAAAACTGAGCACTGTAGGAGGAAACCAGGGTCCTTCTGCCACTGGACGTACCTTTTACCATTAAGATCACAGAAGAAAAGCAGCAATTTCCTTCTGAAGTAGGTTGGAATTCTAATAACTTCAAACAAAAGTTTTGGTTGAGAGGGGTGTGGCTTTTGGATGGTTGGTTGGAATTATTTTTTTTTTTCATGCTTCAGGAATTGTTACTCATTGGCTTACTGCAAGAGTCAAATAAAACCAGGATCCCAACTTGCTAACCAATTAGCTTAATAAACCAAGCTGCTGCAATACTGCACCCACTCTTGTAAGTTGAATGCTGCCATACTAGAAATATCTGCTCATGACAGTGTTAAAATCTGTTTATTTAAATCAGAAAAAGAAAGATAAAAGATGTGTAAATGAAAGCCCTAGAAATGCCTGAAGTTCACAGAAAGTGAACAGATCCACTGCCAAAACAGGCCATTGACGACTACAGGAAGAACATTGCTTCACATTTGTCTGTGACTTTTGCTAGTAACAGATTAAGTGCCAAATGCTATCACAACAGAGGATTAGACACAGGAATAACAGTATGAACGCACCAAGTTCAAAGTCTCTCACTGGGAAGAATGGAATTTAAAGATTCGGAATGTTTAGGAAGCTCTTTAAGGAATCTAAAGGATTTGCTGCTTAGATAGGATTTGAAACAAAATTCACTAAAAGCAGCTGAGATGTGGGCATTTAATTTTCTTGAGTTGATAATGCATCCAGTGAAGAAAAACAAAAACATAGTTGTCAATTGCAGCATTAACAAGAACAAAATGTTCACTGTCTAAGATGAAAACAGTGTGTATTTGAACAGTTTCTAATGGGACATTAGTAATGTCACTTAGCTTTCTACATGCATCCGCTACCCATTCGCTTTATTTTAGAAGAGCACCTTAGAGTGAAAGGTCCAATCAATAGAGAAAAGCAGTTATAGGAAGGGAGTCAGGAAAAATTAGTTAAGTGACTACATGTGAACCAATGAACACATTCATGAGGACTTCATGGTAGCCTATAGCTCAACAATAGCTTTTCCTCTGTTAAGTCTGCATAGTGCAAGAAAAGACCAAATATAAAAGACGAAAATATAATCTATCCAGAGTTTCACTTTGAAAAATAAACAAGTAGTAGAACTCAGTTTCATTGACAGTTTAATTCTCCTCTCTTTTAGCCGGAGGAAATTACAATTTAAACCTCCCTGATCATGTCTGGGGTAGCTTTTTGACCTCACAAAGACTCTTAGCATCATTTTGGAAATATAAACCAAAACTAAATTAGTCACAATCGTGTAAATCAGCTATTCATGTCAGTCTAAGTTAAGTTTGATGCATCCTAAATAAAGTAACAACACCCCAAAATCATAATAGGGTTCTCTACTACAAAAAATAAGACTTCACAAATTAAGTTAGATCCCAGGAGATGCTGAGCACATGCATAGATGCCCCCTGTCAGTGCCTTATACAGGCCCTCAATTCTGTTGTGTCGATGTATCATTAATTAACTCAAATTCTCATATAAGCTTAATAGATGAGGGTTCCGAGAAATCAGTTCCACGTACTGATCCATCACTGTGGTAGCTGCACCCAACAACTTCACAGTTACAGGCTGAAGAAGAAAAGACAGTCTAATCCCAGTTATGTGCTGATCCAAAGAGATGATAACACATTTCTCAATGTAGATATAAAAAGAATTAGCCTAAAGTTTGCCACCACACCTCAAAAATTTGAACTAATGTTACATTTTAGAATTAAAAAAAAAAAAAAAAACAAACAAACCAAACACTCCTGTTTGTTAGAGTACAAAAATGCTGATGTTGTCGAACCTGCAAATTCAGGGCACACCAAACTGAGAGGCTGCCTACACAGCAACAGCATTTTCTTGACCCTCTCAGGACTTCTGTATGTCCAGTTGAACCTGCCTTCCTCTCATTGACTTGCAGCTCTGAAGCACCCCAGAGTAAACTGACCTACATGCAAATCCTTACTCCTCAAATCTATCTCTGTCCAGTCAGCTACTTCCCACTGGAGATGAATGAAAAGATGTTCTCTTTGCACTGAGGTCTGTACTTCTCTGTACTGTACAGAGAGTTACGATCTCCACAGAGTAAATCACAGTGAAGTATTGGGAAGAGCCTGCAGACCCACAGTAAAGAAAGGACAGATTGGGAGCTTCCCTCTCTTGTGGTACTAATAGACACAGGAGACCAAAATTCAATATTCGAGTTCTTTTAATTTTTTTTTCCCCAGTATGCTCCTCCCCAACATAAACATACTACTCCAACAAGCTTACACTGTATTAGATCTGTACACACACTTAAATACATGTACTTGAACTGTTTTTTTCATGATCCTGACAACTTTTTTTAGCAGAACTTAATCTTAGTAAGGGAATATTCCACAACCAACATGGGATTTCTCTGTCTTTGTACTTCTATTAAGACACTTTCAAGTTAAAGAACATGTTCTTATTGAGCAACGTATTTTCAGATATTGCCTTTGTTCATTTGAATTCCCACTACATTTGATTTTAAGTGGGTATTATTTCCAATGAAGATTCTAAGTACAGGTATCAAATTCTGTTATAAAATATTCCAAGTGCTATAGAGCGGCAATTTATTTCCACGTATTTAAGTGCAGCCAAGTCATTCCAGTATTTTTTGGTTGCTGTTAAATATGCAGATGAGTACTCTGTTCAGGAATGCCATGAAGGGTAGTCAGGGAAAGGATACTGAAGAACTTGGAAAACACCAGTCTACATTCAGTGTACTAAACCAATAAACAATTAATAATATTTAACACTGATTTTAATACTTTCCAAAATTAATCTAAGTAATGTTTCACAAGGGTAACAACTATGCTCATTTCAGAGACTGAGAAAGCTATTACACAAATAGTACAACCAATAGTAGAGAAAACAGCACGAGTCCTCAGTCAGCACATCTCTGCATATCCTCCATATCTTTAGACCCAAGGACCTGAACGTGTGACGTACATTAACTCCTAGTTTCTCTCCACCGCCCATTAAATTTGCAAGCACATACCATGAGTCCATGTTCTTCCTTCCCTCAAACTACAATCTTCTCACTCTAACTGTGGCAGCTTATTGGACTGCACCAACTCTGTGGTTCAGATTAATTAAAAAAAAGCAGACCCCAAACTCTTCCCATAGTATATGCAATTAATTTTTCTTTGCTCTCATTGGTATCATGATGCATATTTAATTATGTTTTCTTGCTAGACTTACAAAACATGAAATTAAGAAGAGATAGATTCCATCTGTGCTTTTGAAAATGCACCTAGCAACAATCTATCTCTGTATAGTTACCAATAATAAACACCGAGTTATATGTCATTACTGAAGCTATAACAGAGATAGATCAGAAAAACCTTCACATCAGAGACGAAACTGGTTTTGATCCATGTTGTTTTGCCTTGCATTCTTATATATTTCTTTTCCTCATTCTGACCTGACTATTATCCTGCTAGTTTGATAGCAGGTGCTATTTTTAGTAAGTAAGGTATGAATATATGATACAATCTTAATATTCTTTAAAAGTGAGCACTAGGAGGGGAAAAAATTATAAAGGCCTTTGCAAGTCAAAGTAAATCAGTCTCTTAGTCGCATTTTTCATGCATTCTGAATGTCTTGTGTTTAAATAAAAAACAAACCAACCAAAAAAAAAGAGCAAAATAACCCAACAAACAACAACCAAAACAAATTTAATCTTCACTTTTCCTACTTTAAACTACAGGCTGAGCATTTATTTTCTCAGAGCTCATTCTACATGAGCCTCTACTGTGTTTGACTACATATATCGAATTGGACTTAAAAATTCTATCTAATTATTAACAAAACCAGCAAAAAAAAACCCAAAAAGAAAACCAAAAAACAACACTGCTAAAGCAAGAATAATATCCCTGTTTAAGAATTAAAAAATTTAGGAAGTTCTCCAGCCAGAAGAAGCTAATTCAGACCATTTGTGTAAAAAGAAATTAGAAAAGACTTTTCCCCCTATTAAGGAGGGCCTTATGCTATAAAAAAAAAAATTTGTTGCAGGCTCATCCCATGTAGATCGGTTCCTAGCTACATCTATGTGTGTCAGCAAGTCATTTGGGCTGTATCCAGAGTTTACAAGTGTTTGAATATTTAACTCAAGTTAAATGGCAAAAAGAAAACCTTAAGGTATAAGGTGAGTGTAGGTTTCTTTTTGGTAGAATAACAGGAGTTGGAGTTCTTGTTCTTGAGAATCTGCTTCCTTCCCCTTTTCTTTAACTCTTCAAATTAAATCCAAAGCACAAGCCGTATAAACAGTAGTGCCTGGTACCTTCACATCTCTCACAGGCACCCCTGAATGATCACTACTGAACTGGATTTCATTTAAATGCATGACATTGCAAAGGTGAGAGATGAGATGAGAAGGATTTATGCTCTCTTTGTAAGTACTGACATACACTTAAATGAACTCATAAAATAACCAAGAAAACAAATTTGCTTAATATTCTAAAATATATGTGCATTTAAAGGTGTTATAAAGTATTCACAATCACCATTTTCCTATTAGCTTCTGACAATGGTGAAAAGAACAGTCACTCATTTAATATATTTATTTCCTCTTTTTTTCTGTATGGCAGGAGAGCTGCAGGTTTGATGTACCAGTTCTTCTGAGTCATGGCATTAGGACTCAGTGATAAGTAGTTTATGTGGGTCAACCTAAAACTGCTCAAAGGCATTCAGACATTTTCTCTAGCTACCCACCCCACAAATAAACACATTCAAATAAAATTGCTTCAGAAGAACTGCAATGCTTCTAAAAGCTCTGATTTAAAGAAAAAATATTATACACAAAGTATTTCAGCTCGAGTGTAGCATTTCTAGACAATATGAGATCAAAGAACCAGTAACCTACAAAGAGTCAATGTTCTGTTTAACACAGAATTCTGTAAGTCTTAGCTCTGATTTGAGACATGATGAAATAATCAATGAATGCACCATTCTCCAGCCAGTCTCCTTGAGCCTTGCTTAGCAATTTAGATCTATTTGGTAGGTGTCCACTATTGCAAAACAGGTTCCATGGAGAAATGCCTTTTTAGCGCTATCTTTTGCAGTTTTGTTTTTTTGGGGTTTTGGGGTTTTTTTTGCTTACTTAAATCAACTTGTAGCTGCTGATAGTGGGAACTTCATTTTCTTCCCTGAATATACTGTCAAATTTAGAATAGCAACAGTCCACTTGAACTGGCTGTAGACAACATAAAATAGAACACCACCTACGGCACCACTAAAATTTAAGGACTCAGTCAGTCGCATCTAGATGTCATTGTAAAATTAATAAGCCGGAGCTCTGGATCCATTCACTTCCAGCAAAATCCAGTCTGCACCTTTTTTAAGTGACTGAGAGACTATACTATCAGCATTATCAAGAAACTAGATAAGAAAAGAGGATGGAGAGAAATGAAGCAGCTTACCCACCCCTTCTTCCCCCCTCACTTCTTATGTTCTCACATCAGACAAAACCAGTTTCCTAGCTGCTTGGAGCAAAAACTCTACTGTTTTTTCTTTATCAGAGTTTTCTGAAGATTTCTTAATGGGAAACTGAGCAAAGTCAGGTCCCAGTATCTACACTGTCAATCAAACTGAAAAGAAAGAGAATTCCCTTAACTTCTTCCTCTTTGTGCTAAATCACTCTTTGCACATTCTCACAAGGGGTTAAACTGGGCTGGTTTACACTAATGGCCTCACAACCCTCAGTTCTTTGAAACAGAAATTTAAGAACAGATCTAGTAAAGCTCAGAAAAGCAGACCGTTCTTTTAAAAAATGAACTGTATTCACTTGAAGTTTGAAAGCATGTTCTGCTCCTTAAATCCCAGTCCTCAATGAAAGATGACATTGTAAAGCTGAAGGCACTGAGTCCACATTCATAGTTAATTAAGGATAGCTCTATCTTTAAGGATAACAGGATAGCGTTTCATTATATATTTCATGCAAAATCAGCTTTTAGGCAGTGGCATCTAAAAGCATCCTAGAAACTACAGCCTTTTTAGGAGTTGTGATCTGTTTAGAGAAGTTTCTGCGAGGTAAAGAATAAGCTTATACTTTGAGCTCTATTTTTTAAGATTACAAGTGCAACATTTTACTAGCTATAGGGCTAACCAGCTGAAGAGTTTATTTTAAGATTCCTGCTTGAGTGAATAGGTCACCAATTCCTCTCACGGAACCTGAAAATATTTTTCCCCATTTCATTTCCTATTCATGTCCCTTACTCTAAACTATGTTTTTCAGACAAAGAACACATGGCTTATTTTCTGTGAATGCAAAGGATGAACCACAAAGTTCTCCAGACATTAACAAGACAGACTGATAACATGAGGCAATGGTATTGCCCTGTTCCCACTGGATCGTCAGATGTAAAGTTAGCCCATTTCCTTCTGTTGGAGCACTCGTGTGAAAAACAAACCAACAACCCAAACCCACACGCTTTCCTGCTGACTGTAGAATTCATCACAAAGTATCTGTCCAATCTGATGCTGAAGAAGACTAAAATACATTGTTAATAAAAGTGTCAAACAAACTTCCTAATGAGATCAAAGCACCTGAGCAACAAAAATGTTGGGCAAAGAAAATAATTCTGGAAACAAGTACATTATCTTCATTATGCTTGCAAATAAACACAAGGATTACTGTTTGTTCTTCAGCAGTCAGGAGTTAATTTGAGAACTAAATTACCTAAATGAAAGGGCAGTTTGACCATCTACAAAAAGGGCCGCAGGGAGGACCCAGGAAACTACAGGCCTGTCAGTCTGACCTCAGTGCCAAGGAAAGTCATGGAACAGGTGATCTTGAGTGCTATCATGAAGCACATGCAAGAGAACCGGGTGATCAGGCCCAGTCAACATGGGTTCACAAAAGGCAGGTCTTGCCAGACTAACCTGATCGCCTTCTATGACAAAGTGACCCGGCTACTGGATGAGGGAAAGACTGTGGATGTGGTCTTCCTGGACTTCAGCAAAGCCTTTGACACAGTTTCTCACAGCATTCTGCTTGAGAAACTGTCAAGCTCTGGCCTGGACAGGCGCACACTCTCCTGGGTGGAGAACTGGTTGGATGGCCGGGCCCAGAGAGTGGTGGGAAATGGTGTGAAATCCAGCTGGAGGCCAGTGACAAGTGGGGTTCCCCAGGGCTCAGTGCTGGGTCCAGCCCTGTTCAATGTCTTTATCAATGATCTGGATGAAGGCATCGAGTGCACCCTTAGCAAGTTTGTGGACGACACTAAGCTGGGTGGAAGTGTTGATCTGCTGGAGGGTCGGGAGGCTCTGCAAAGGGATCTGAACAGGCTGGACCGCTGGGCAGAGTCCAATGGCATGAGGTTTAACAAGGCCAAATGCCAGGTCCTGCACTTGGGGCACAACAACCCTATGCAGTGCTACAGACTGGGAGAAGTCTCTCTAGAAAGCTGCCTGGAGGAGAGGGACCTGTGTGTGTTGGTTGACAGCCGACTGAATATGAGCCAGCAGTGTGCCCAGGTGGCCAAGAAGGCCAATGGCATCTTGGCTTGTATCAGAAACGGTGTGACCAGCAGGTCCAGGGAGGTTATCCTCCCTCTGTACTCGGCACTGGTGAGACCACTCCCCGAATCCTGTGTTCAGTTCTGGGCCCCTCACCACAAGAAGGATGTTGAGGCTCTGGATCGAGTCCAGAGAAGAGCAACAAAGCTGGTGAAAGGGCTGGAGAACAGGCCTTATGAGGAGCGGCTGAGAGAGCTGGGGTTGTTTAGCCTGGAGAAGAGGAGGCTGAGGGGTGACCTCATTGCTCTCTACAACTACCTGAAAGGAGGTTGTAGAGAGGAGGGTGCTGGCCTCTTCTCCCAAGTGACAGGGGACAGGACAAGAGGGAATGGCCTCAAGCTCCGCCAGGGGAGGTTTAGGCTAGACGTTAGGAAAAAATTCTTTACAGAAAGGGTCACTGGGCACTGGAACAGGCTGCCCAGGGAGGTGGTTGAGTCACCTTCCCTGGAGGTGTTTAAGGCACGGGTGGACGAGGTGCTGAGGGATATGGTTTAGTGTTTGGTAGGAACGGTTGGACTCGGTGATCCGGTGGGTCTCTTCCAACCTGGTTATTCTGTGATTCTGTGATTCTGTAAGCATATTTCAATCACTAAAGCTCATATTTATAAAACAGTGAAGAGAAGCTTAGGGTTTTGCCACAATTTCTACTGTAAAAGCTTCTAATATCAAATCAAATAAATCTAAGGGAAAATACAGGCTCCATAGTAGCCTTTAAAATACAAATATGAGTAAAAAAATAAAGCAGTGTGTCTTCTCAGTGTAAGATCTGTACATATCAACGAAAACATTTTAAGCTATAGTCCAGACAATGGCCTACAAAGGGTATGATCTTTAAGAAATATCTGAGATGCTGTTCTGCAGGATGAAGAGTCTGACTTACTGAATTAAAAGCAAGAGATACCATTGAATCATCAGATGGTTATGTTTCTATCTGAAACAATTTTTTAATCACTTCAAATTACTCTATAACAAAAGAATTAGGATTTCAAAGGAAAAAGGAAGACATTGATTCAAACATTGTGTTTTCCTTTTACACATTTTCCCTAGTAATACAAACCACAAAGACATACATGAAAAAAAGTTACATAGGTGTCAAATTTTGTAAGCAGAAAATGTATGGAAGTAGTGTGCTTCTCAAATAGTTCCACTAGACAACTGTAGTTTTTAAGCATAGATCAACTACTACTACTGACACTTCTCACTATAAAACATCTTGTTTATTTGACATGCAGCACAGATCTATAATTCCTGTCATCATTAGCGTAACCATGTCACTGTTGTTACTCAACTGAGTTTTTAAGTTTTCTAGGGAAATGTGTGCCGCTTAATCTGTGGATGTACTGAATTTAGAGAGACAGTCACCACTATCTCAAAGCACGGAGACGGGGAAATGAAGAGAAAGTAATCAAACTGCTCTTCCTGAGACCTGCTTTGTCACTCTTCCTTCCGTCTGCCTTCACTGCACAAAAAAAGCTATCCTTATTCTCAGATATTTTACACACTTTATTAATAGAGAATAATATCAATAACCTGCTACAGTTCTGAAAAGAATGAGAACTGTAAATGGTCATTTATTGATTTTAGCACTGAAAATACTCCATCTCAGATTTTAACTTCAAGTCCATCTTATAATCACCCCTCCAAATGTTTTAAGTATTTTAAATCCAAATAAATGCTAGACGGTTAGAACTCAGCAGCAAAGATGCACAGGAAGTCTAATTCTTTTTTTTCTTTCCATGTGGAATTTTTTTTACGAAGGGGCCCATTTTGTTAATAAATTGAAGTACAGATGTTATATTTTAACTGTTTCCAGAGCATTTCTCTTTTTTTGCTGAGCTACACAAAAAATGTGGGTGCCTCAAGTGATTGAGCAGTCTAATGAGTTATGCCAAAAATACACTTTTTCTCCAGGAGTACCACATCAGGTGAAACAGTACTTTTCTATATTCCCTTCATAGCTCTAAATAGATCCATTCTTACTTTTCTAGGAGGACTAATCTCATTGCCTCATCCACATTAATTCCTACTACTTGTCTATCACTGTACCTGCTGCAGAACTACTTCCATCTGCAGTTAGGTACTACAGCTAATGACATTCTTTATGCTCTTCTATAAAGAACTTCTGAAAAAAAATACCTAAAAGTTATTCTACAATGATATAATCAATATTTCTTCTTTTGAGATTTTGTTTCCCCCATTGGAAGATTTAATCCTCTTCACAACAACACAAATTCAGACTTTGATACCAGAAAGAGTCTAAGTAGCTGTTCTGCTAAACTGGATGTAGACTACAGAGTTTCTTCAGGTTCTTATATCCAATCTATAACTTTGGGCAAACAAGTTCATGTCTTCCAGAACACTGCATTTTTCTAATGCTTAAGAAAAAAATGCCAATTTGCAATGAGTTACTGACTTGCCTGAGTGCACAACAATCACTGTCTGCTTTTCTATTTCACACACTTCACCTGGACGCCAAGCAAAAAATACATCCCTCAAAGGAAACACATTTTGCATCCAAATTATTTTTCCAGGCTCATAAAAAGAAAAATCAAGAATTTTGAAAAAAATTGAGTCAGCGTATTTTCCAAGCAGCCCGCTTGAACTCTGGTCTGCAGATCTATATAACTCCTTCGTTTCAGAGACAAGAATAATGAGAAACCCCCTAAAGGAAGTCCCTTGTGAATATCCCAGGCAAAAATCCAAGATGATATTTCCTGGGAAGGAAAACTAAAGTCACAGGAGATATAATTATTTAAGTCCTCTTGCAACTACAGAGAAAACTGTAATGGATATTCAATAATGTGAGTTTTGCGATATTTTTTAAGCAGTGCATAAAATGTAATATTTCCAACAGTCAGAGTTACCCCAGCGATTAGTCATATTTTTTGTTTTAGAAAATATATTCCAAGTTATCAGAAGTGTTTTGTATTCAACTTATAAAGTTTTTCAGCCCAGAGATTAATTTAAGTTTTTTAAACTTGAAATGAGATCCCTTACAGTGTCTAAGTGAGGCTTTGAAAGACTTTACTGAAATAATGATGAATTAAAAAAGACAGCAGTATCGTCTGACAGTGAAGGAATGTTGGGGTTTTTTTAAATTAACCTGAAGGATTTGTGAATCTGGAATAGTAATCATGGTTCTTATGTTGATTCATTTAATGACTTTGCTCAGAGTTTTTTTAAGTGTTATCATTTAATACAAGTTAATCATGAATTCTTTTGAAATAAACTCATTCACTATCAGAACATAATACAGTTTCTGATCAAGAAAGGGGAAAAAAATACATGAAGTGACTACGTGGTTTTCCACACTAGAGCACATGAAGTTTTCTTTGTTGTCCACCCTTTAGAATGACAGGTAGATTTAACAGTTTTATATGCAAATATCTGTATCCACAACAAGAGGTACTAGAAAATCTCAATACACTTAAGTTTTTCCTTGAGATTTACAAAGTCTGAGAAGATTGTATAAGACCACCAAGACTGGAATTTTACTTCTGTTCTTTGTATTTTACCCTTGAATTTTACTCCTCTTCTTTGTACTCTACCCCCTGGCAGCAATCCGAGGCCAAGTCCTGCATTACTTGGTTGGGCAAAACTCCCCAGAAACTGGCAGACGAACAAGTGTCTCACAGCTGTTCAGTATCATATTTAAGAAATGGGTTTGTGCACTAAATAATGCAAGGGCATCTCTCTCTCAGAATTCATGTACTACTCAGTGTGGAATACTGCTGTCATCTCAGGAATCATTCAACTGTAACCACGTGTATATATTAAATTTGCTGTTACATATTCCCAAACCCTTAGTTTCGCAGGCCACACCATACACGAGGCAGTGGCTGTGCAGGCCAATTCTTCTTGTCCATTATTACATTTTATCTTAGCTGGTATCTGTGAAATACAAACAGTCCTTTATCTGAGAACTTCAGCCTACTACAAAGAACCACGTAGATGACTTGTTCTTAACGAACCTCACAACATTCCTCAAATAATCACTGAATTTTTTAGTCTGGTCATTGACTTTATTAGTGTTAGAAGGCCAAGTTACATATTCTTTGGTACTTTCACTGTCTTGGGGAGACCTAGATGTCTAGAGAAATGCTTACGCATTATTTAACTCCAATACAGAGAAAATAAGAGACCCTAACTCAGCATCCAGGATGTTTTACTGTAACTTCATATTTAATTCTTATAGGAAGTAAGTTTTCAGGTTCATGTGAAAGAGACATTCAAGAATGAAATTAGAATTCTCATACAACTCAATATTAATTCATTTCATCATACACCTAAATACTTTACATTAGCCAGAAAATACGGAAAAACATGCGTAGTTTAGTGCAGAAAAGATAAGGGAATCCTGTGAAAGAAGGGAAAGAAGTAGAAAAAAGGTACATACTGAAACCATCAATTAATGGACAATTAAACACCTTGTAAAGTCCACCTAGAAAGAGGTTCCAAATTCAGTCTCTGTCTCTAAAAAGCAATGACTGCCTGTTTAGAAAAAATTACTACTGAAACCTGCAGACAAAGTCAATGAGCAGCCAAGGAACAGCTTCATGAGCTTTGACATCATGAGACCATAGCATAAGATACTTGGCAAATCATGCCTGTTTTCACTGGTATCACTGTGCCATTCTACCCCACTACACCAGGGCCTTAACAAGGCCACAATTTTTGAAATTTGCTATGCTGGTTTCATCCAGATATTGGTGCTGCGCTATTTCAAAGAAACACTACATTTCTTCTTGGCTTTCACAAAAATGTAGATTTCGATCAAGTAACTGCTGTATAGTTCCCATTATACTAATTATCGTAGAATAATTGTTTACGCTTCTCTCAGTGGCCTAAGAAGTGAGGCTAAGTCTGGGTTTTTCTAAACTATTTCAGGGGAATCCATTACTGTGATTTCTTAATCCATTTCCAAAGCAGCCTAAAAATAATTGTTCCCACTCACACATTTACTTGGTCACGCACACAACTGATATTCAGATGAGGTAAAGGGCAGAATATATAGGACTTGGAGCGTGTCACTAACAGATGTTATATGAAGTAGGTTAAAAAAACCACTATATAATAGTGACATGCCTAACTCCTTTCTCCTACATTTTGATTCAGCTGATTAAGTCATGTACAAGGCTGTGAAAACACAGCACTTTCTTTTTGTCTCTTGAAAGCCTGAAGCAGACACCCTGTGGCAAGTTACTAAACGGTTAATTTAACATGTAGCAGTGGTATTAAGTCACTATCTCCAAAAATGGCTCTTATCTTATTTATTTCACCTGAATAATGTTTACAATTTCAAAATTTATTATATCATAAAAGCACCAACACAGAAGCAGCAGTATAGAATTGCAACATAGTTTTATACACATTAAATTTTTTACAACTTAAAACTCTACGTTGTACTGCAGCAGTATTTCATTACTTCTAAACTAACTATCCAACCAGGATGGGGTTGATCAGAAACTAACCTTTAATGACAAGTACAAAATAGCAGCAGCAGTAATGATGCCAACACTACAAGCCCACTAGTAACAAACAGCTGTTCACCTGCAAAGGTTAAAGAATCTTTTCCTTGGAAGCAGCCACAATCACAGATTTGGAGGCAAACACAATGATTTCAGAGTGCTTAAAAGAGAAAAAGAGAGAAAAAGAAAACCTTCTGGAAAAAAAAAGTGGGAAAAGATAAGGTTCTCTCTCACAAAAGGGTAGCAAATTGAATGTATTTATTTATCATCAAGTACTTAAATACTTGAATCCATCTTGTACTTCCGTACTTCTCAGAAACTCAGGAAAGAGTCTGAATGGCCCTGGGCCAATATCTCCTATTTTTCTTACTTAGGATGAGTCAACTAGAATCAGAAATAAATGGGTCATCACCCTATTAAGATCTGCAGCACAGCTCTGATGGCTTGCTGTCAGGGCAAGAATTCAGTAATTTGAGTTTCAGAAGTTCACCAGCTAAAGGAATGAGAATAATAATTAAAAAAAAAAAAAAAGTGCAAACTTTCGGTCTTTTTGTGCACATAACAGGTACACAATTTTTATTCGAATACTCAAGGGCTTTCTAAACTACCTCATTTTTATGTTATGACATTACCAAAGAAACAAATTTCAGTCATTGTGCACTCTGAAACTCACAGAATTATAAAGGTAATGCCTAAAAAATAGTCAAACATAGGCAAAACCAAGTTATTGATCAAAGTCACTAACCTAATTATCTCTCTCCAATCTCCTTACAAAGCAACGCCTTCACAGGGACTTAGCAGAATCTCAGCTTCCAAGATTGGAAAAATCCCAAATGCAGCCAAAGGCACCTAAAACCAAAATGGTCATCACTTAGCACCCAAAGAAATCACTGCTGTTAAAGGCCAGACGAATGAAAGTGAGGAAAAAAATTACTACAAACAGAAGAGTACACACAACCATAGGAAACTTAACAAAAGGACTCCTAAGTGGTAACTAGCCCATCACCCTAATGACACTTACCTTTTATCTATGTCTCAGTCTACGAGAAGGCTGAACTGGAAAGGCTTTATGATTAAGCTAATTTTGATAGCTGGTTCCCAGAGGAGGAGGACTTGGTTGCAGTCACTAGCACCAGTGCAGAATCACTCACCCTTGTCTTCTTTCCAGGGCAGCTAGGATTTAGAATAATGCAAGACTAGAAGACACCTGCTACTAGATCATACTACAAGTGACGATGACAAATTAGTCATTTGACAAACACTGATCAATGCTTAATTCTGTCCTCCCCTACTACAGCTTTTCCTCTACAGTTCTACCACACCAACACTGTTCTCCAACCCCCACAGCAGTGCTCTGGCTCCTGCAGTGGCCTCAGCCCACCTGTGCGCCATCATACCTAATTCACAAAACCTGCAGCACTCTTAGCTCTCCTCCTTGTGCCTGCTTGGTGAGGTCTCTGCAGTTTGTGTTCTGCCTTGTTCAGCTGAGTTTTTTTTTACTAGGAGAGGTGCATAGGGCAAGTTTTCCTGTGTTGAGACACCTTACAAAACTCCCTGGGGAGACCGAAGACTGAATTTTTTTGTGTGTGCTCTAAAAAAGAGCTTCCTGCTTTTAAGAATTTCACACCTTCTGAATTTAAGTGGGTAGGTCAGTACAAGAAAGCCACTAGTGATTTATGTTCACTTCTGCTTGACTTTACTGAAAGGAAAAGATATAAGCACCAAGGTGAAGCTCATTAGAGTCTAAAGCTACAAAGGAGAGTAAAGCAAGAATGAGTTGTGTGTGGATAGAATTGGTTTAGCTCTTGAAGCTAATTACTGTTGCTTTCCTTCAAAACATCATAGAAGACTGAAATCTCTAGAGGTTTTTAGAGAATTTTAATTTCAGTTTGCCATCAAAAGATAATTGCAAAGCTGACCATAAAATACTACCGAGCAGAACCTTTTTTTTGTCTACATATGGTGATTTTCCTAGGAAAATATATTTTTGTTTAGATTATTTAATATTTCTGAATACTTGTAGTTAAAAAAAATAATAATCAGGAGAAGGCACTGGCTTGCATGTGCTATTTTATCTGTATTTGTTCAAGTATTTGCATTGGTTACCAGAGTTACTTGTATTAGGGCTCCTATAGAACCAAACGGGCATGAGCATGGTTAAACGTGAAGTCTCTCCTTCTTTTGGAATGGACACTGCTTCTTTGCTTTTGCCTCTAAATTTTTATGAAGCATAAATATAAAAAAAAGTAACAACACACTAGAATAGTGAAATTAATTCTGAGGCTGACAAGGGAATAAGAGACAAAGCACTGTTCGGCTGACAAAATGACCAAATTATGATCTATTGGTGTAAACTCAGTGTGCAGGGCAACAAAGATTTAGGGGAATGTAAGGTTAAGGCAAGATTAATGTGTAACAGTATTTAGACAGACATCTGCTGTTTGTCACTGTAAGATTGAACAATGATTTTTAAAATTAAAACATTCTATATCTGTCATGTTTTTATCAGAATCTAAGTAACTTCATAAGATGAACATGTTTATTTTAATCTTAGTTGAACAGAAACTGTGAAAAATAAAGAAAAATAAGGGAATACAAAGATTAACGGTTAAATCTATTCATACAATATATTTGAGGAGATACAATCAGCACTGATTAAATAATTTTCTATACTTTCTTATTGTTCATTTTGATGACAAACCAATGCACTAATGTAGGGGACTAAAGCTTCTGTACAAACTCCTCAGCTGCACTGGCACCAAGTTAAGGTGCACAAATTTCCCAGCTCAACAGGTGAGCAAGTCAAGGAAGAAATATATATTTTAAATTTTATAAAACATCACCTGGAAAACCAACACTAAAAGACTACAAAAGCTCACTGAGAGAGAACGTAGTGGTAAAATATCATTACTAAACTGCAAGACTCCCTGAGAAAGAGGGATAGGTAGTACAGAAGAGCAAAAAAAAAATAGAACAGTGAATTTTTTTTATTATGGTTTTATATTTGTAGTCTTCCAATATTTAGGGTAGAATCAGTCCTCCTGCTAGATTCTTTCTTACTAAGCTAACACCTGTTTGCAAATGCAACGACAACAAAAATCCCATACAATACTTCTTTGTGACTAATGTCTTCAGAAGATATTAAGAGTGTGCCAAATGTGTTGACTTAGTCCAACTCTGAGCACAACTGAGTACAAGACGTTACACGTGTTCAGCGATTTGGGTGTTAGTCCCTTCTGAAAACCTCTTTTAAAAGCAGAAAAAAATGCAGCAGCCTAGGAAGAACCTGATACTATGGTCTGTGCTGAGAATCTGTACTGCACCAGACTTTTCAGGTGACTTAAGAAAAAAAAAAAAAAAGGCACAGTTGCTGGATAATATTTAGGCATATATGGGACCTGCTGACATTTTAGCTGCAATGAATTAAAATTAGTTTCTTGCATGCATAGAATGGAGAGCTATATGTATGTAAATTGGAAATGTAAGCTTGTCATTTATACTTAAAGAACATAAAAATACAAATATCCCTGTACTACAGGCAAAATATTTGGGTGTACAAAATATGTCTATTTAAATGGCAATATCTTATTTTTAGCTACATGAATATTCTTCTATGTGATCATTCAGTCTTTGTGGCTACATTGCCCTGCTTTCTTAGAGATACAACTTTAAACTTTTCAGGTCATCCTTTGTATATGAAGTGTGATGCAATTTTTATTTAACAGGTTAAGATACAGGATTCGAAGCAACTTAATTTGGCATATTGCAGATACCATGGTATTAATTCCATGACTTTCATCATTAAGACCATGTTTTAAAAATATTCTACTATATTGCATTATATGGACAATATACTGATGACAGTGTATTAGCTCAGTAATTTCATCCCCCTTTCAGTAAATCTGTGAAGTGTATGGATATATAATGCCATTTATAATATATGAAATTGCAAGAAACTTTAATGTTGCTATGTTATGAAAAGCAGTATTTGTATAAGCAACTTACGGCAAAGTACTAAAAATATATTACTAGTTCAAGCCTGAATGTTATTGGTTGTTGCCTGATACCCTGTGTAGCTAATTTTACTCTCAAATTAATTGGACTCCTTAGCATTCTAGAATTTGTAGAATAATAGCCACAGGCATAATTTGGTTGTTATTGATGCAATTTTTAAGTATTTTATCTAGTTTCAAAGGGGATTATGATGTTTTTCTCTAACAATTAGGTGTCTAGTTTTATACATTCACAACTATGATTTTCCTTGGAAATTTTAATGCTGATTCAAGCATCTCACATTGCAGAGAATACTACTATGGATACTATATCCAAATTACCATTTCACTTGATTATGTATAGATACGCAAAGTCTAACTATGAACATAACACTGCTCTGCCTGCATCTTTAAAAGATTATTCTTCAATACAAAACATAGTCAGGAACTGGTAGCCAACATATGCATCACTCTTAGTAGCCAGCTTCCTATTTACCTTGACCTATTGAACTGAATCGTTAGGGGATTGTGTTCACTATCTTATATATTAAAAAGCCTTCTCAACTACTCAATGTTCACGTTGCTACTGTTTGCCCTTTCTCAAACAATTTCTTAAAAACCTTATGTAAAGTACACCTGGAAAATTTCACAGATTGGTCATAGACTACTTAGAGTTACACAGACCAAAAGAAATGTCTTTCTACAAGTCATTTAACCCAGCTTCAATTTTTTATCTCTATAGAAAGCAACTTTAACACTGAATTCTACAAGTTAGTAAGCAACTTTACTCATTTACTCACAAGGATCTCCCACTAGCATGCACACTAGTTTTCTAAAGTGGTGTAACACATACGTTTTCAAGACTGGAAGGTTAGAATTCTACGTCAGAAATACTTGGCTGAGGAAAGAAAGTGGACTTTTGTGTTTAAGGACTCTACAGCTACCTGAAAGGAGTTTCCAATCTAAATGATTCTATAATCCCACTTACATTACTTCTCTATAAAAATAATTCAGTACCAGTTTGTCAAAGTTAATGTGATGCTAATTAGTTGCTTAACTTCATTTCCACTGCCAAAATCTTTTTCAGTGGTTATATATCAATATCCTGTGATTGCAGCAGTAAAATATCTGTAACTCTTATGCATATACAGCTATATTCACAACTTTGTTGTCTCCACTGGCAATGCGGTATAAATAAATACCACATATTCCTGCTCCAGTTTATATTTAGCTTCTCCATGACTCTAATGTTAATGCTCCCTCTTGAACTTGCTTCATGATTTGTTTATTTAGGCGTGATAAGTGACATCAGAGATTAGGCTTTGCTTAAAAATAGCAGCAATGACAATCAGCTCCAAAGATGAGAAATGGCTTGAGCTTTCAGACCTTGAAATAACCTGCCTAGCAAGCTACCTCTATGCGTGGCATTACGTGTTACTTGTAATTGAATACTAAATTCTGAATTGACACACTGAACTAACTTAAATCCTGGCCATTAGCTGTCATGATGCTGTGTGCACTTTTGACTGTAGATCAAAAGCTTAAGAACCAGAGGAAAATTTGCTACATCAACATTCAGTCCCAGGAATAATAGTAGGACAACAGAGAAGGAGAGCAGAAAGTCTCTACATATGGTGAAATTTCTTACTTCAGAAACCAAAGGGAACAAGTTCTTACTATCAGACAGCTGATAAAGAGGCATGATGTGAGACCTCATATCAGCTAGCATACAAATGCACCACAGTTCCAGAGTGCACTTTCCTATTTTTGCTCTCTTAATGGAAATAAATCTCCTTCCCTTTTAGCTAACTTACGCAAGAAAGGGCTCAGGATTTTGCATCTACCAGCTTTAGACTTGTAGATATGAGGGACACAGCAAGATAGTGTGACATTTGCCTACAGCATAATATTGAAAATGCCCTCTGTATGGGTTATTGAATTGGGGATGCATAAACAAAATTTCTTCTTCAGCCTTTTTTGTAGCTGTGCAAGGTCTTCGATCGCAATCTATTCACTAATTGCATCCCAGAGAATAAAATTACTTTCCTTTTCTGTCTATTTCCTTTTCCACACAGCAAAAATCTAAACACAGGTAACAATATGAATCAGCCTCTCGGTCAGCATAGTGACACAACAGGATGTTCTGACCATAGAGACAGCGCACTCGTTATTTAAGGGACAATCGTGGAAGATTTTCCTTAGATTTTCTTCAGCTTGCTGAGCTGCTTAATTAATGCAAAGAGTCTGGAAAATTACATCAGAGAGGTCCTCTTGGGTAAAGTGAGACTCTGAAGACAGATGGAAACGAAAGTAAAATATATAGATTAAAATTTGTCTTTTGTACCATCATAAGTGAGGTTACTAAATGTGAGACTGTTCTCCAGAGCAACTGAGTGTAGTTGGCTTCTGAATAACTTGAAAAAATAAAACTTCACCTGGGGACATCCAGCAGCAGCCATAGTCTTTAGAGTTCTAAGTAAGAAAACTGAGGACTTAGGGGGATATTAAGTGTACGAACCATTTGAACGAAAGATATCCTTAGTCTAAGTGAGTTGCAGCACAGTTCTTCTCAATTTTTGTATTTCTTGCCACATGTCTGTGGAGCTTTACAGTCCAGGTATTCCCAGGTTTATGAACAGAGATGCCTTCAACTTCGTGGTTCCCTGTAGTTTAGTCAGACGCTTCCCATAAACCTCTCTCCGGTGACTTAAATCTGATTCATGAGTTGAGTTTCTAAATCCTACATTCGAACTGCATAGACAGTTTGGCAAGGGAGATGAGAAATATCTTGTGACACAAGTATTTTCATTATTTTGTCTTCAACAGCTTTCCTTTCATGTGACAAGGGAAGATAGCATGACCAAGGGTTAAAACCACAACAAACTCTTCCTTCTGAGATCATGTCAAATATTGATTTTTACATTTCAGCTGGACAGCTGGTAATAATCTCCTATAACTATTGAGTAAATGAGGAAATAAAAATAATTTAAATCTGTTTGTCCTTTACAGAATTTGCTTATCCAGTTCACAACAACGCAGTGCACTTTACATGAGTTTCTCTCAAGCATACATTTTTTTTCCTTTTACCATTTTTCTGCCTTGCTGTGCTCTTTAATGAGTCCCTCTAAGAAATGGCTTTTATAGCTGTTTGGTAATGGAAAAACAGGCAATGGCTTTTTTTTATTTTTGCTTTTGAGCACAGTCACTACTGCATCCAATAACCACTTTTCCTTTACCAGGCAGTGAACATCACACTGGTTTAATTTTAAAATCCAGAAAAAAAAAAGTGTCACAGCCAAATTAGTCTATATTAGAAACACTGAGAAGATTCCCTTTTTCATCATCTCAACACATAGCAGAGAGGGAAAGAAATATTACTTAACCTTGAGAAAAGCAGATCCAATTGTTGACATATTTTTAGGCAAGCCTTTGAATTTATTTCTCTCATTTTGTGTGAACAGAATTCTAAGCTAGAGGCTGAAGCAGTGAAGTTGCATATAGACAACATATTTGCCTCTATATAACAGGCATAATTAGTCTTATCCATGCAATTATAGAAACAGAAATACATTCTCAAAACTTAGACATACGCTTTCTATTTTCACATTCAGTGGAAAGGAAATCTCTCCCATCTTATTAATACATATTTATACATGGGTTAGGTTCTTTTCCCCAAAAGATTTTATTTAAAAACTATGTTCAACACTGTTCTAGTTCATAATGCTAAAAACCACTAGGTGTCTAGTACCTTAGTCTTTACTGTTGGCAGTGTTAACTGTGGTTCTTTTGGATTCAAATGACCTGATACTCAAAACTTCTGATTATGAACACATCCCTTCAAAATCAGTAAGATTAGCAGCACTTACACCTTTGAGAAACTCAGGCCAAAATTAAGTGTATAAGCATGTAAACTCTGCAATATGCCTGTAAACTAGATAACAGTAACTAAACATATTTCAAGACAGCAGTAAATCCCCATTCAACTCTGTATTGTTACATCATTACTTTTTCCATCTATGAAAACCAACACAGAGAAATCTTTCTAATTAAATCCTGCTTTTTCCCCCTTCAGTTCTGGTATTTCTAGCATTCAGCATCATTTTGTCATCAATAATTTATTTAATTTCTTAATTATCTTACACTAACATTTAACAGTTATCAACACGGTGAGCTACAAAGCTAAAATCATCGGTTAGATAGTGATCCTCAGAGAACAATTAAAATTACTAATCGTGACAGGGAATAGCTTGACATTCTTGAGATTTTATAAACCTAAGGTTATTAGTAAACTGAGATTAAGTTGCAGAAAACATATTTCTAGTACAAGACACAGGCAGAGCAATAATTCTCTTTTTTGAAATGTCTGCTTTTTGCAGCTGCACAATGAAAGATCACCTTCTCGCTAGCTCTGACATAAAATAGAAATACTTGCCTAATGAGCAAATTATTAAAAGAAATCCAACCTATGTATTCAAATGCAAAGGCCATTTTTCACACTTTTAAAAGCAAGACGTCCTCTTTTTTCTTGTTTTCAGCATTTAATAGGATGAGTTATTTCACAAGCACAATTCCCCACCTTATCCTTAAGTGCATAATAATATCAGAATGTGCACACGCAAGATAAATCTGAGTGTTTCTCTTCAATTTGTGTGTGGTGAGATTTCAGAAATTTTCTGTATTATTCAGCATGCTTATTTTGTGCTACAAAGCTTTATAGCCTCAGAATGGTTTTCTGCCACATTTTTTAAAAGATACTAATAGTGTGCAAGTTAATATTTAAATCAGACTTAAAAGTGCATAAAACTAATAATCACCACATCTACATAGTGCTGTCAAACATGAATAGTGATCATTGTGGTATTAATATCAATAATTCTTCTTGGAAGCATTTAAACTTGGTGTTGCTATCATTACCGAATGTGTTTATGTCAGCTAGTGTAATAGCTTTTTTGATGTCATAAATTTCTTCAGTTAATCATAAACAAATTGTCACATTTAATTAACGGGTCCTACTAATAATATATTATCTCAGATATCTGTGAATGATATGTAGCTACAAGTAGTGATGCAGCTCAAGTAATGATGGCAAACACCATAACCTTGTTAATACCAAAAGGCACATTAGTATACCTAGAAAAGAAAATAGGTGTCTTCAATATAGAAACAAAGCAAGAGTTCTCCAAATTAAGGGCAAAATGATGCTGTCATTTTAAGTTTAAGTAACTCTGAATTTACGTAGCCTAACAGAGAAAAGTCATGCCTTCTACTTTACTTATCACAGAATTAACAACATATACCTGACTAAAACAAAGTGTCGTGTCACTTGTCAACTCAGTCGGAAAGCAGCAGCTATAGATTTGTTCCTGTGTAGAAGAAAGAAACTTAGTAAAATCAGGCATACAACATTCCTTAATTCTCTTTAGCAGAAGTCTGTCTATTAGAATTGATGAGTAATCTGTTTCTTGAGTCACCTGGACACAGTTTCACAGGAACATTTAAACTCTCTGACTGCATGAACTTAAGGTTACACAGGTGGCTTCATGGGAGATAGAGGTATCATGGGGCCTTGTTCCTTGGTGTGGTTTGGTGACAGGGCCTTGCTAGTGGCAGGATTTGTAGAATTCAAGGGATGCTTCTGATTTTAATGCACACCAGTGAAGAAAAAAGGGTGTCATCTACTAGGTCACTAAAGTAGTAGCTGAGGCCGGTGAGTTCAGTTAGCTATGAAGAAAAGCTGAGAAGACATTTTGATGCAATAAATGATGCTTTTCTTCAATTCTGGGATTAACTTTATTTCTGAAAGTTTTGATGCTTAGTCCCTTTTTATTCATCAGTTCAGTGGCTAAAACCTTTACAAAGAGGAAACCTGGTCATGGTGTGTAACTCTGCCTGAGGGGTATTAAAATCATGTGATTTCTCCAGCAAAGGGATTAAAAGGCTCTTGGCACATTTAGGAGGAAGAAAGAAAAGTATAGGGATTTTCTCATAAATCTTGATGGAATTATTCCTATTTAAAGTAGCCTTTTTCAATAACAAAATTCTATATATTTTCAAGCATAACTTTTACATACTGCATAAACAAAAATAAAAGGAGTTGGGGTCTATTTTTGTTGTCTTCCAAGTAAAGGTCTCATGCAATAAGCAGTACAAGAATCTTTTTCCAATGTTCCTTCTTGACTTTCAGTCTTAGCTATGCCTATCAGTAAGCGCTAAATCTCCACGAGTAATACATGCTATATAAGCAACAGATTTATGTATCCTCCTGCAATGGTCATACAGCACTTCTCCTTTTTATGTTAGTCCATCCAGTTCTAAGAGTCTTCACCAAAACCTTCCATTTTTCAAGTGTATAAAAGTCTTGTGCTCCAACAGCCTATCTAATCTACTCTGCTGTCTCTGAAAGACAGCAGCTTTTATTTTACTGCAGTTCCTGTATTTTTTATATTTCTGTATTTAACAGTATCAACTCATTATTTTTTTTAAATTCAAGCAAATTCATTACTGTAATGAGTAACATATAGAAAATATGAAATGTCTCAGTTTTGTCACAAAATTCATCACTTTCAGCTACTTTCCCCAGAAATAATAATGAAAACTCTGTGCATTACCCAAAAAGAAACATTGCAAGATAAAAAACTCTAGTTTTGTCATTTTCTGCTAGTCTTAGAAATTGTTCTTGTGAACTTTGTGCTTTTATAGCATAACTGTTTATACATAAGTTCTTCGAATTATCTACATTATCATTTAATCCTATACATATCTGCAAGTACCTGGCACATTCCTGAGGGCTATAAAAATTAAGATTTGAAGGAACATAATAAATGAATGAGTTAGAAATGTAAATTACCTGTTCATCAGCATAGCTAGTTTAGGTTACTATTACAGTGTGGCATAAGCTGGTACTTGGATGGTTGAAAATTAGTTTGCTTGGTAACACTTGGTTTTCTTGGTATTATTTCCTTTCCTTCTCACAGAGTGGAGGGGAGGAAGAATGAAAGAGAAGGAGGGATGAGAAAGATGGAGCAAAAATCCAGCTTTATTTTGGGAACACAAATCATAATCCTTTAGTACAATCCACTCTTAGAATCATAGAATAGTTTGGGTTGGAAGGGACCTTAGGGATCATCCAGTTCCAACCTCCCTGCCATGGGCAGGGACATGTACCTCTAGATCAGGCTGCCCGAGGCCCCATCCAACCTGGCCTTAACCTCTTGAGAATGAGATGTTTTAGTACTGCTTTCGAATTTCATTAACTGTCAGGGAAAAGCGTACTGGAGACAGAGCATATCTGAAAAAATCCTTGGTCCCAGAGAATACGCCAAGCTACAGAATGTAATTAGCTCTAGAAAAAGGATTGTTCAGGGCAGGCTTTGGCTCTCTGAACACTTACGCAAACTACGTTACCACTGACCTTTGAAACTACGTTGCAAATATTAGAAAAACATTTGGGCAGTCTCTTCACTTCCTTATCAAAAATTAATGTCATTTAATGCTAAACTGCCTAAAATACAGATTCTACTACATCTGCTTAGCAGATCTCAGTTATTGCCTAGTGCATGCAAATTGCTTGCAACTTAGATTGGCCTTTTACCTTTAGAAAGCGAGGATTTTATGTTCAAGTCCTTGTAGTGATAAAATGCTGTGGTGGGTTGAACCCGGCAGGATACTCTATAACTCCCCTCCTCAGCTGGACAGGGGAGAGAAAATATCACAGAAGGCTTGCGGGTTGAGATAAGGGCAGTGAGAGATCACTCACCAATTACCAACACAAGCAAAACAGACTCCAGTTGGGGAAAATTAATTTAATTTAATACCAATCAAATCAGAGTAGGATAATGAAAAATTAAAAAAATCTTAAAGACCAAATCTTAAAAATAACCTCCACCCCAGCCTTTTTTAGTTGGTTAAAAAGCATTCCCACTCTCTCCATGCAGAACTGGTACAACAATTTTGTCCTGTCTCAGCATTCTTAAAATTATCAGGATCAGAGATTTTCTGTCAAAGGTGGACATAAGCCACACATGTTCATCCTTATACTCGCCTGTTTTCAGTTCAGAAAATGTTGAGAGTTTTTTGGCAGGTCAACCTTCTTCTGTCCTCCACTATTGATTATCAAGCTAACAGTCCTCATAGATAGATATCTACACTTTAGTTTTTGAGTGCTCGGGTCTAAAGCTACAGTCCCAATGCACTGATTTATCTCACTGTTCATTACAGATAAGATATTGCGACTGCTGTTGTCATTTTTTAACAAAGTCCACATGAATAACAGCTGCTTTCCCTGCCTTTTTTAAATTACCAGCCTGACCTAGAACATCTCTTACTTTTATCCTAAGAATAGAGAACTTTTTTACTGAAAATCTACTGAAAAAGAAAAAGCATTAGCCACATTCTACCCATAAACAACAATTTCTTTTATTACCATACTTGAATCTAAAGTTCAGCACAAATTCTTGTTATGTCAGACAGTTATACAATATGAAACCCTATTTCATTTTGAAACATTGTTCTCAGTCTCCTTTTACTTGGCACTGATTCCACATTGCTCTTGCCTGACCTACTTCATAGCAAGGTCTACCCTGCTTCTCTTGAACTGTGATTTTCTCTGTTATCTCCCGAGATTCACCTGAACCAGAAGAACAGTTACAGCAACAGAATTACTAATAAAATGGAGGTTTTTATATCAAATTAAGCACAAAGTATTGCAGTAATGCTGTAGAGTTACAACAGATGTATGACCTTAATGAGAAGGTCCAATTTTTTCTTCACTTAAATATAGAGGGTAATTTGGGCTGAACGAGAATCCCCCTTAGTTTATGAAGAGCTAAATCATGCTTACTGCCTTGTACCAGCAGAACTGCCAGCAGCACACATCTGTAAGCTAACAATTCATACTTAGACAATCACTTTTTATCTTCTCTCTTCTTTTGTGCTTAACAATGCAAGAAACCTAGTGGTAAACAGCCTTAAATCACTAGGTTTGCACGGCAAATAATTAATGAAAACAGTGACTGCCCTATAACATGTTTATGTATATACTGAGGGGGAAATTCTTCTTGGCATGAAAGTAAACAGCAAGAAAGGTGTTTGACATAAGCTGTATATTTAAACAAGAAACAAGATTCAGTTCACTATCTATGTATAATTTCAAATTTAGAGATTCAAGAGTGCTATCAGGTCTGGCAATGAGTACCGCAGATCATCTCATGACTCTACTCCATTCTGGTGCACTGCACAGTACTAGAGCCTTCATCACAATGCCAAAGATTATTTAAGGTGCCATTTAAAAAATCTAGTGTTACAATACCATATCCCATTATATATTTTGACCAAAGCCACAAAAGGATTCTGCAGATCTTCTTGCATGGTATCAGTCTATAACATAACCTGTTTACTGAAAAGTTTTTGTGAGTCATTATGAAATTCTGCACATAGAGAAATTATTTACGGCTACACCTACTACTAAAGAAAAACATCAGATGGTCATGATAATTACAAACCTGCACAGAAGAGTTCATTTAAAATGTAGGCAACAGAAAATGTTATTCTTTTTCAATGGGCATCTAAGATGCAGATTCTACAATAAGAATATTCCAGAGATTGGTATCTGGGCCATGCAGCTGCCAAATTTGCCTTATGTGTAGCAGCATCGACAGAGAAAGCAGTTGACAGGGTTTCATATTTACATTTCTCACAAGGGTAAACAAGAACAGGGGCTATGAATTGCATATTTACAGAGCTGTATTTGGGGGTGCAGTGCTATGGTGATAGCCGTTTTTCTTTTTCTAGACCTAGAAGTAATGCCCAGGAAAGACTTGCTATATTTTATTCATACATGTGCAACAAAGATTTAGAATGCAAGTTAAAAATGTTTAAGACAGTATAATGGTTGTTAGCTCCTTAGGCAGCACAGACTGAACAACTAGAGGTGCGAAACATTAAGACATGAGATTGTAACTCCACTAGGTCATCTAATCTAAGATTATTCAAGAAGGGCTATCGTTTTAGGGTGACTGGCAGTTCTGGCTCAAAAAATCATAAATGCCAAAGGCTGACATATTTACAGTGATCTAAACCTTAATCTATATTTTATTTCACTCATGAAGTTATGCATAATATAAAGATGTGCATCAGAATCAGGCCCTAGCATGAAATGGATCTTTACAGTCATGTAGCTTTCTTATCTATTTCTTACCTCCTGACTACAGTAAGAATTTACTTCAAGTAATGATAGTCATCAAGTGATGACTTAGACAAATTTAATTTTTAAGTCTGCAGACACTGGGGTTCAAGCCAAAGATTAAATGAAAAAATGTCCCAAACCTACCCATCACAGAGACTAACTACTGGTTTCTTTGCACATTTTATTAAATAATATTATTTTAGTAACTGTAATAACTAAAAAGACCGTATATTAATTAGGACCGAGATTTCCCTGCTTTTGGACCCAATCCTTCATTATTATGACAATCCCTCTGAAAATTATTACTATGAGCATTACATTGGTAAAGAGACATTAAGAAAGGGAAACCAGTACCTCCACATAGTACAAAAAAGGACATGTGGCGAAAGGTGGTATTACACACAGTCCATGATATTCTAGTTTCAGAAAAGTAATGGCATAAGACAAGCATTTTCTTTTCACTCATTACTTATCTGAAATCTTGAATTACTAATGTATCAAGCAGAAAGATTTCAGGTTTTAAACTAAATGTGTACTGGAATACTTTATCTCTTCTCTTTATACAACCTGGCCATAACTTGACTGATTCTAAGCCTTACATGCTCTTGCAACTTTACAAACAACTGCACCCATGTAACAATGGGTATTTTGTGCTGCACAGATTTGTTCAGTGGCTCAACAATCTGTGAAATAACAACTCTAATTCTTCCTGACATTAAAAGGCAGCGGCATCTCACTCACCATTTTGACAAATCCCTTTCCACCAAACTAATTTTACATACAAAGAAAACAGGTACCAGACCATTCAACTGGCATGAAAACTTCACAGAAGCTGTTGATGGTGGAAGTTTACATTTTATTGCACCAAGAGTATTTGAGCTTATATACTTGATCATATAGGATGTAAGAAGCCTAAAGCAACTCAATGAAAACGGTTTTTTTAGAAAAGAAATTCCATCTAGTAATTATTTATGACTGCCCATTTGTGACTTAGTTCCTCATAGAATTCATCAGACCAGAGTACTTTCTCAATTATTTATTTCCATTTGTTTTTCCATTGAATAGAGGACATGACTCTGATGAAAAATAAAGTTCTCAGGTAACCTAGAAGAATGGGTTATTCCAGCTAGGGTAAATACTATTTGTTCCCTGGTCTGATAAAATTTATGTATTACATAATTTACCATTTCTCTTTTATTGTATACAGAAGAGGTTTTGGGCTTTACTCCACAGCAATAAGATGCACAAAAGAGATGGAGGTGATTTTAGTAGCTGCAGGTTCTAAGGGACCTTTGGTGCAATGTCAAGCTTCAAGCTGATACAGAAGCAGAAAAGGTGCTCAAGTTCTCCACCAGGTTGAACGCTAGGGAGAAGTTCTGGACTGCTTGTAGGAACAGATTAAGCCCTCAAATCTTTAGATTTCCTCTGCACCCTCTTTCTGTGGCCAGATAAATGATTTTTAAGACATTTTTTATTACATATCTATGCTTGTATTCATGGGCAAGACAAAGAAGTAGGATGTAATCATTTCCACTGGCACCCTGGAAGTCCAGTTCAGCAAAGTTAATCTTATTTCTTACCTCTTCTCATCCCTGTATTCATTAGTCTGCTATTATGAATATTTCAAATTCTGTTGTTCCCTTCTAATTGTTGCCTCTTTTAAGATGAAACCATCTACAGAACCTCTTCACCAAAGAAAGTGCTCCTCTCCTCTCCTCTCTTGCTTCATCTATTTCAGTAGCTGTGAACAGGAAATAATGATCAATATTCCTGCTTTTTTATTTTAACAGAATGTAATAAAACCCATGTTAGTGCCATAGCTTCTCAATGTACAACTGACAAAACAAGGGACGAATCATCAGAAGAATGTTCAAAATTAACCAAATACTTAGAAATCATGTTGATTCACTAAAAAAAAAGCAGTCACAAGAATGCAGATTAAACATATGTCCTAAAAATACCTTTTTATGAATAATTAGTCTTTGCATCTTGAATAACATCCAGAAGAAAACTGTTGCTAACAAATGTGAATCATTTGGAATCTATTCACGTAAGCTGACCTGTTCAAAGATGCAACATATCTGGATTTTAATCATCTTCACAAACAAAAAATATTAGTCATTTGCTTATCCTTTGTCTACTTTTCGTCTCCTAATATCATCAGCTCACACATTTCTGATATCTCAGCTGTGTCTGGAACCTGAAGTCCAGGAATAAGAGTGAAGCGACTCCTCAGGGAAGCCTTCCCCTTGAGGTATAGCCTATTTTTGTGTGCCCCTTCACCATCATGAGGTCCTACAGAGCATGACAGCCTTCACTGACACAGTGTGTGGTGCTTCACACACAAAACAATTCAGTAGCTGAAGTTTGTCTTCAACCAGGGAAATCTGTTTTTATCATCAAAAACACAGTAAAGGAAGACCTACCAAGTGACAGATTCTAGTCACATCTCACAGTGTTTCTGAGGAAGAAAAGGTCTCAAAGAAATTCTTTTATTTAACCATTGTGCTGGTGGCTCAGGAGGCTGACATAAAATTCAATCTATGCCTGTCCTAAAACTTTCTCCCTCAGGTCTGCTTCTTGTTCGATACTTCTACAGTTCACAGCCTGGTGTTGTGCTGCAGCACTTCTCAAAAAGCAGCAATACCTCCAGTGTCTGAACAATGTCATATAAAGGTCAAGAAATTGCTGACACCTGCATATAATTACTCCTTTACCCTTATAAACACAATTTCCTGTTAATAGATGAAGGCAGTTTTGAAGACACATCCATGCTGCTCTACCTTAAGCATGATTAAACTTAGGTTTCCTCCCGCAAAGACTGTTTCACTTATTTCAAATACTGGAATGTAGTAACAGTGACACCAGGCTATGATGAAAAAGAAAAGAGTGCACAACTATACCACAGGCAACTGTGTAGATAACAACAGTCAAAAGTTCAAAACCCCTCCAGGTCAGAGTATTAAAAGACTATTTTGGAGTAAGATGTAGTCAAGATACATATTGTAACAAGTAACATGAAGTCAAGATACATATTAACACAAACACATGCTGCAGAGCTGAATGATGATTTCCTGTGAGTCAGAGGTATTTGCAAGCATTAGGGAAAAAAGAACCATGAGAAACAGCACATCTTCATAATTTATGAGACCTCTCCCATAAGGACCAACACCATCAGATCAGTTTTTTGTTCCATCACCTATAATTAGAAATTTCAAAACTGTTAATGAAGGACAGTTTGTAAAATTTTGCTTTGGAAACATTATATAGTTTTATTTCAAACTTCTCACTGGAAATTAAACTTTTGGCAAGGGATCACTTATCTGATTTTAATTCAATTAGCTGTTAAGATGGTTTTTTTAGATGCACTATGTTACAACTGGATACATAGTCCTTTTTCCAATGTAGGCCAGGCTCTGTGGACAGCCCATCCGTCTTATGATTAAAACACTTTATGACAGACTGCAGAAAGTAAGGACAAAGAGAAATTTACAGAAGATCCTTGAGACAGTTCATGTTTGAAGGATGTGAACTTGAATTTCCTCAACAGGGAAATTCTGATTTATCTGCTGTGTAGTGAATTTGAAATGAAATTAAATACTTTTGCAAAATGCAGTATTCAGATTTACCAGTAAGGGGAAAAAAAACCCATTTGGTTTGATTTCTTAAAAATCCCTGTTTTCACAGAGAACATCCTCATCATAAGAGTCAGTTAACTTTCAGAATACTCACTGGCATTCTGTAGCCTTTAAGCAGAGTGTTTCCTTCTCCTTTTTAGTTATTTTAGTTACACACAGATGGAGTTCATTACTCTGGACACAGTTTGCCATGTGAAGAAGGAGATCACCATCCTTTCCTATTTCTTCCAAGCGGCACATCAGCCTTAGGAAAAAACTGCAGAAACAGACTGTAAATGACTGTCCCTCCTATTAGGATTTTGCCACATCAACAAAGGGTGTGTTGCTGTCTTCCTTTACAAACATGATAATCAGAGACAGAGAAAACACAGGAGCTGCTTTTTTCTTACAGAAAATCTTTTATAGCTGGACAAGGCAGCCATGTATCCCAGCCTTGTGCCCGAACAGCAGCATTATATTTCCTTGCTGGCAAATACTGGAAGTTTGGATTCACAGTAAAGAAATAAGTAGAAAAGTGGAAAACTTCTAGCAATGAATGATTCTCTCTTTACTTCACTCAATCTGAACAAATGCATGCAACTACCCATTATCATTTTAATAGCCTCTTCAAAGAGGCTGTTCTCCTCTCCAACCGATTACTTCCTTTCCTTTACTGTACAGTCAACAAACTTCCCTTTACTTATTACCTAAGTCAAGATTTTAACTTAGATCACAAGAAATTAAATACTGGCACTTATTGCACCATCAAGTTCCAAGGAGCAATTTCCATACAGCAAGATAATTAGAAGCTATCCTTCACAGCAGAAGATTTCTCTGGGATGAGCATGGCCAAAAAAAAAATTTCAGAAAGTAGGGTTTTTTTCAAAATAGCTTTCCAGTTAACAAAATAAATATTGTTTTAGAGTGTTGCAGAGAAATAGATTTTATCCCTCCATAATCTTTCACATGTATACTCTTAGGTATATAAAAATCCGATAAGTTTCTTGTGTATCATTTTAAAATATAAAATATTTACCAAGAAATACATACAACATAAAGGCCTCTGGAGCGTGGGAATAATTTAAAGTGTAAGTGGTTTTGAAGAGCACAGTGACAGGCTAATGTAAAGAATCTCATTGTATTTACACATAGAAGGCTGAGAACTGCCTGACATGAAGAATGTCAAGTAGAAGTGTTGAATTACTTCCCTTCGTCATCACCCAGTGTATTATTTAACATCTGATGATAAGCTTAATGATTCTGATGAAACTAAGAAAATGAACAAAAGAAGACTTCAGTAAGAACACCTTGCAAAACAGGGATGCGTTGTCTCTGTAAGCACCTAAACAGAACACAGAAACACTGCCCCCAAATCAAATCCATGCACAGTTTGCACAAGCTCAAATACAGCAAATACAAATACAGGGCTTTTCCAATTATATTCCAGAACCCTTTACAAAATCATAGCTTACTGAAGCAACAAGTCATATACCTTTTAGAATAGTAATACGTGATAAGTTTAGTTTGCCAGCCAGTTGGCAAACAAAGACAACCATTCAGTGATGTACAGGTCTTGGTGGCTCATTCAATATTCATCACAATTTGAATCCATCACAGACAGCCACGAAACCTGCTTCTTTCAACTATGCTGGCTCTTCTAAAGAAGAGAGAAAGGCATTTATTTTCAAAATATTAACATCTTTTCTCTCTGCACATTACAGTTGTCAGGATAGCCTGTGCTAATAATACCATACAAAAGGCATCTTGAGATGACAAAACTACAAAGTGAACTGAGAATAAACACAGGTTTCTACTCTTCTGCATGGCAGCAGTATCTAAATAAATACAAAAGAGGTTACCATTCAGATTGTTAGTTAAACTGGCTACTGACACAATTAGCTTATAGGTAGAAAGTCCTATACAAAGGGTCAGTAGTAGCAATGAAGAGAAGCTTCACCTCAGCAGTGCTTAGTACTGAACATCTACTTTTTCTACCCTGCTGGTTCAGCACACAGTTTGTTTGTTCTTAGTTTTGTAGAGTATGTCTGCTCAGACTGAAAAGCTCCCATTTGCCTGAAGGGCAGCAAACTCAGACTGATACTGTGTGCTTCAGAAAGGGTCATTTCTGTATTGGGTGGCTGATACAGAAATCACACAGAGAGAGCTGAACTTTGTCATCTCAGTGAGGATGATTGTCAAAACCATATATACAATCATTCAAATTGCTTTACTTACTTTTGGTAGAGAACGTTAATTCAGCTTAAACTCTTTTCTAAGCCTAAATAGTACAGTAGTATAAATGAAAAACAATTACAGTAGCTGTATTTCAAGACCTATTGTTTAATTTCCAGCCTAAAAGAGCAAAAGCTTCCCATTGTTTGGAACAAATACACAAATGAACATCTGCGGATCTTGGCAACAGAAACTACTCATTCTAACTTATCCTAGATTTGACATCTCAGCGAAGTGTAACACTTTAAACACTTGTACATGAATATAACACAGATAATAGTTTAGCAAACTTGCTGCACTATAACAACTTAACAACTGAATGCATCAATGATACTGATGTTTCTGCATTCCACTCCTGAGGAAAGGCAATAGATATTTGGTTGCACCAAGAGAATTGGACTGTCTGTTTTCAGGACTGTATGAACAGAAGGAAAATCCTCCAGAATATTTCCACTGGCCTTCTGACTGCAGTGGCCAAACTCTGAGGAAGATAGCTCTTGGGTAAAATTCACCCAGGACAATTCAGAAATAATAATGAACAAGAGTAACATATCAGTAAATCTCAGAACACTTTACAAGACATGTAATTCATTCTTGCAGCTATAGAAACAGAGACAAAGAAAGACATAGTAGTATGAACTAGTATCAAAGCAGTATGAGTTGTTCCAGCTGGTCAAAGGAATGGGTCAGAATTAAAACTGTATCTTCTTTATCTGCACTTACAATATTTGTCCCAGATACTAAATGAGACTAATACAGAGTTTGTTGGAATAAACTTCACAGACAAGCCAAAAGAGCTTTGCAGCAAATCTTACACACGGATCCTGATTCAAGAAAGCATTAAGCATGCACTCAAGAGAAACCACTTCTTGAATCAATTCCCAAACAGCAAAAAAAGCTAACAACAGAAATAAAAGTTTTCTATTCTGATAGAGTTCTAATATCCATTTGATGACTGAATTACCTACCTAAAATATTTTCTTGCCTGTGAATGCCACAAGTCAGACACTTAAGAAACACAAACAGTGAGCTTTTTGGAGTTCTCAGTTACAGCAAATCAACCAAATGAAACATCACTAATTTTACTATACCTCCATCTATATACATTGCAC
The DNA here is from genome assembly GCF_032191515.1 of Phaenicophaeus curvirostris. Lineage (NCBI taxonomy): Eukaryota > Metazoa > Chordata > Aves > Cuculiformes > Cuculidae > Phaenicophaeus > Phaenicophaeus curvirostris. The sequence continues at coordinate 11,794,613 of NC_091396.1, forward strand.
CTGTATACAATCTCTAGTCTCTCTATACGTTTCCCTCTTACAGCATGGTGAGTGGGTTCCATTCCTGTCAAAGTCTAAGAAGGCCGGAGCATGTTTATGCTCTCCCATGAATGTGTCCTCTATGATTTCCTAAAGCTGTGTACATCCTTTAAAATAACACACGATGCATGTACTGACAGTCTATTAGCAATACAGTCCCAATAATACGCTCCAGTGATTTAATTATAATAACAAAACCACCAAATAAACTGGAGATAATAATTCTCATTTCTTAGCTCACTACCTTGCCCTACAATGCTTCCTTCCACATGCAATCAAATAACCTAAACATTTAACTAAACAACAACCAGACCAATGACTTGGAAAATGCTGGCATCAGTGATTTTAGACCATGAGAAACAGCTCATGACTTTTTTCCCTTAAACACACTTGTTCAATAAAATGAAATTACAAATAAGGGACACAGAATTTTCCTTTTTCCTTTTTCTACTAGAAAACCACCACCTTAATAGAGAAAATATGAATATTACATTATCTGCTTGACAAGAATTCCGGGAAGAACAGATGTGGTGCAAATCCTGAAAATGCCTTGACTCGCAGAACATGTGCTTCATTCCATTTTGAACTCAGTTATCACTGGCCTTCCATCAATCACCCATTACTCCATTGTTAATGATTGACTGTGAATGTCATTTGAATATGTGCTAAATCATGAAGCTGAGTGCACTGCCTCTGATTGGAGTGGCTGCACTGCACAGTCTCAGAGCTTCCTCTTTTTTCCCATCGCTCCTCCTCAGTGAATAGGCTGAAGGTGTGCAAGTTGAGAGAGGACACAACCTGGACAGCTGACCCAAACTGGCCAAAGGGATATTCTATGCCATACAACATCATGCTCAGTAATAAAAAATGATGGGAGGAGATTTTGAAGAGTTAGACATTGCTCAAAGACTGGGTAGGCCTACTAGTCTGCTTGTGAGAGGTTGTTAGTAATGGCCTTCAGATCATTAGTTTGGGTTTTTTTTCTTCCTCTTTCATTTATTAAACTGTCTAACTCAATACACAAGTTCTCTCAGTGTAGGGGGGCAAGTGTGGTGCTTAGCTGCTGGCTGGGGTAAACCCATCACACAGACACTAAAAAATAAAATTCACATCTATGAAATGGAAGCTCCCACACCATATCAGTCAGCAGGACCCGTTTTCTGTCAATGCTAAAGATCTTTCCTCTGAGCAGTCTGGAATAGTGAGGCATTGTGAGGCCCCGGAAATAAGTGAGTCTCAGAGCCATATTAGGAACAGTATTGTCTTAGGTGGATTTGCAAAATAAAGAGGACTCCCAGTTCTCTTCATGGCTTTTACAGAGATTTGGATATATATATCTAAAATTACAACTGTGGGAAAATGATTTGGTAGTAAAAATGAGATTTATAGAAACTGATCTTAATGCTATTCACTGCTCCTTCTCAAATGGCAATACCATGTGTTAATTAGAGACTCATCAGAAAGCACTAGATATTTTAATAGAAAATGAACCAAACCACAGTTTGCAGACGTGTAGTTGTGTTCCACACTGTCATACCCCATATGACTCTGCTGAATGGAACCGGTCACACATAACTTTCAGGAAGATGTCCAAGTTGTGCTAAGAAATAGCACAACCTTCAGTTTAAATCTTTTCAGAATAACTCTATAATTTTCAAAGGTGTTAGTCCATGATATTCTCTTTCTACCGAGAAAAAATGTATCATTTTGTTGTGTAGATGCCAGTAGCTCAAGCTAAACATATTTCTTCATTTGCCAAACATAAAAATAATTTTAAAAATAGTTTGTCCATGTTTTATTTATGTGGCTTCTAACAGTATCTAAATGCTGAGAAAAGTAGTAAAAAAACCCCACCACCAGCAGAATGCCATAGAAATCAACAGATCCTAGAGCTAGTGAGACAAAGGTAGCTAAATAGCTGCTGTTGCTCTCCACTGGAAAAGGCACTGCTCAGACATTTAGAAGGGAAGATTTTTTACAGATATTTAAAATCCATTATTTATATATTGAAATGTAAATTTCAGTATGCAACTATCACTGTCACGTTACAAAAGTATTTTTTAAAGCCTGCAAAGAAGATTGTAAATGTTCATTGTGCAAGTACCAGCCTTGAAGAACAAGCTATTTATTAGCAATGGATGTGTAAGCTGCACTTCAGGCTTTTGCTATTGAAATGCCTTGAAAGGTTTTCAAATATTTGTGATTTATTGTTGCTATTTTTACTTATTTAGTACAAAAAAAGGTCAGAATGCTCTTTTTGTGTTACTATGTGAGCTTACAACTTAAATATGGAGCAATATATGAGAAGATCTAATGATAGATCACAGGAAATATTAGTATTCCTGTTGCATTACCAGTGAGCTCAAAATAATGGACCCTACATAATAAATCACCTTTAAGGCAGGAAAATATTTTGCAATATCAGGAAATCATAGATGTACTAGGCAAGACAGAAAGTACCTAAGGGAGATGGATGGTAAGCATAAGAAAACAGGACAATAGTTAATCACACATTTATCTTGGTTAATCAAATTAAAAATTTGTTCCATGTATCATTTTATTCAGTTCAGTTAATTGTTCCTTGGAAAATTGATTAAAAACATCATATGCAAAATGGTCTCAAAATAACTCTTAAGCATAAAACTACAACCTTCATCCTTTTAGTTTCCTCTAATTTAAAATCCAAATTTGAACACACCTCTGGGGGAAAAAGACCATATGGTCAGAGGTTTCTTTTCTCTTTCTGAAACAAGAAATTTAGAATTTCTCTTCACCTTTCTGTGAACATTTTATTGTGAAATCACAGAATGTCCAGAATTATGAATGTCCAGAAACTGGACATTTCCCTTCTGAAGCTGATCAGCTCTTCCCTTCCTCACAGCAATTCTTCATTACTTTTTCATGCTGGTGGAGCCCTGAACAATGCCATGCTGCGTATTGCTTTATAGATAGCAGCTATGTTTCAAAGCTGGGTGATTTCATAGTTCAGAGAAGCACCCAGCTAGGTAACAGATCTCAGTTACAGTAGAGGCTGTCATAGGGGTCAGGGTGACTCCGAAAAGTCTGTTGGACAAGGCAGTTAACCCTTAATACTCACTGCAAGCAACTGCCCTAGATAGGTTTAGTAACTACCAAAACTTAGTAAAGTGCTGATTATTTTTCCATTTTTGTTTCTTTTCTTTAGGAATACTAATACTTGTTTTTCTCAGCTTCAATTCATCTTGTATATTTATGTGTTAGCCTCTTCTGGGGAAAGACTACGTGCGTATCATATGTGTGTGCAGTGACTGATATAAACTGGTTTTGATCCTACAGTTTTCAAGTATAAGTAAAGCAAATTCACAACAAAAAGGGAACTATTGGTTTTGTCACAAAAATTAAAAAGATTTAAACATTCCAGGCATCTGCTCACAGATCTCACAGTAAAAGAATTTCATTTATAATAAACGCCTGCTATTCAATTCTTTCAATACAAATACTTGCTGTAGACTTAGTAGTAAAGTGTTAGATTTGTAATGCTTTTAATTGGTTAAATACTGCGGCTTCTCAACTTCCAAGGTTTTATGTGTGTGCTCTCCAGGGTCCAAATTAGTCCTCATGTTCATCCTGTTTACTTGTTTACTTGGTCAATACTGCAACTGCCAACTGCTCCAACAGAAACAATGGGTGTCACTGTAATTAAATCAGAGCAAAGAGATGCCAACTTCTGTATCCAGACACTGAAGCATTCAGAACCACCTGTGGGAATATGAACCTCAATAACTTAAATTACTGAAAAATATGTTGCTTGTTTTATTTTTCTGCAAATTTAAAAATGGCTGGAGATTTACTATTAAATTCCAGGTAAGATACTGATCAAATATGGACAAAATGCTCTGTCCTAACATACAGCTTATGGAATTCACAATTATCTTCTCTGAACAGTTCCAAACAGGGCTTATTTAGTCATACAGACCAAGATGTACTAGTCCCTCAGCTAACGATATATCAGAGTCTTTGTTGAAACTCAATGTTAAATTGGTAACACTATGAAGGTTTGATACCCTGCCCTTCTGGGCAGTAGCAAACAGAATCATGCATTCTCAATTTTACACTGCTTTCTATTTCCAAATACATTACCAGCTGGCTATTGTTTCTACTGAAAATTTTAATCAAAAGCCCAAAACTTTGGGAATAGCTTGAAGAGATTTCTAGGCTTTCAGTTTTATCACCTTCTTTCAAGTGAAATAATCTGACAAACCAGTGTTCTTGGTTATTGAACAATTAAACATCTAATGACTTCTGATAGGTCCCTTAGACTGCAAATGCCATTAATTTCAGCAGTTCATATGCACCTTGCACTACATGACAAGTTTGCAAAGGAGGTTATTATCATGTTAATCTCAAATGAGAATAATTTTAATGGTATATTTCAGTAATCTAGGTTTCAACCCTAAATGTACTTTTAATTTTATAAAACTTCCCTATACTTTATTTACTTACCATTTTCTTCCAATTTGCTTCTGAACTCACAATTAACTTTTGACAAAAGTAGACTAGTTTGCAAATTGTTTAGAAATGTATGTGCTTCCTGCATCCCGTCTAAAGGATTCATAGTATCATTTTTAATGTATATGACTGAGAAAATTAATAAGATATATGCATTTGTTTTCAGGTTTAAATAACTAAAGGTTATAGACTGAAAGACTTCATGCTAGTATGACTCCTTTCCAGAATATCTTCTGTCTGCAAAATGGACTTGTAATGAATAGCTCTTATAATTCATTCTAATGAGAGTTCAAAGAAATAAAATGTCTTCTGGCTTTACAGTCCATCTCCATAAAAACAATGTTATAATACAGAACATTGACATGGCAAGACTAACAGCAGCACAGCTGTTCCCAAAGCTGTAATTCATTTTGACACTAAAGAAAGTAGCTGGAAAACTTTCTAGAGAAAGTATAAAATAGCATAATATTTTATGTAATATAGCATGCTATAATACAATGAAGTATAAAGATTTCCACCATGTTCAAATTAACTATAATGACATTAAAAGGAAATAGATGCTAAAACCTAGCTTGGAACACTGTGAAAGGTCCTGCTCTACCTATTATACACAATACAGGAGCATGCATACCGTACAAAAACAAGTTCAGAGGACATTGGAGCCACAAGATTAAACACTCAGAAGAAAAGACACTATCATTATTCTAAAGCTGCATCCAGAGCCCCAAGTCTATCTTGTCTGTATACTTGGCTTAGCACAGTATTTCACTGAACCACTACATACAAATCATACACAATTCAAAACTGCCAGTAGTAGCTAGCTTCTAAAGAGGTAATAATATAGTTTGCATAACCACCCCCATTTACCTGTTTCTATATTTCAATAGTCATAATTTGATATTATAATAATCAAATTGGTCTCAACAACTACTGTGTCTATATAAACTAGATAAAATGCATTTCTGTTGTATTTTGAAGAACTCTCATAGACACAAAAACAGTACAAAAAGGCATAAATGCAGACAAAACAGCTCAGCAGTGGCACGATTCAACTTCTGCAACAACCTGCACAGTATTTGTGAAGAGAAAGTGCATTCATCCCAGACAAATACCCTCTTGCTGTGGCTTTCTAATAACCTCTAAGAGTCTCTGTAGGTCAGATAGCTGGGACAGCTGACTCCTCCTTCAAACTTAAAGCAAGATCCTTACAGAAGAATGCTTCATTATATTATATAATCTGGTATTTTCAAACCAAACCTCACAGAATCTAAAATGGAACCTTGTATTTCTGCTTCACAATTACCTTTTTAGAGCATATTAGCTTTCATTGTAAATCCTGCTTTTCCAGTAAATTTTTGTAATAGTCTTCATATTTTGAATAAAAGTATTGTAAAAATAGTAAACATGCTAAAACAACCAAAACAGCATTGGAAAATTTCTTCAAGTCTGTGCAAATAGATAAAATTCTGCTCTGCCTTCTATATCTTACCAAAATACTAGCAAAATACAACCTCAGATAGGAATTACATATTTCCCACAGTCATTTACTAGGTAAAAGTATATGATTCTCAGAAAAGGAACTGTGTTCTGTCACAAACAAGGATATATGCATCAACACACCAGGAGGATGGGCAGTGAGGGAAGAAATAGGGGAGGAAGAAGCATCTTAAGCAGAGAAAATAAAGAAAATAAACAAAAGACCCAATTACACCAGCCTAGAAAAATCTAAATAGTGGAAGCACATAGCAGTTCTGCCATCTTGAACAATATATTATTAGATAATTACTAGTATTGTTGCTATTATTAATAGCAGTAGCAGTGTTTGTTAGTCAACAAAATCCAATCCTAGATCACTCTTTCTGTCTTAATTACATATTTATTTCTTGATTAGAAAAGCATTTTTACTCATTATAGCACATAAGTACAGGCTTCATTTCAAGTGCTTAAAGAATGCGCTTCATTTTATATTTTGCTCACATCCTAGTGAATAAATGTTTTAAAGCAGAAGACTATTTGCCCCTTAGAAATACAAAAAATCTTTTTTTTCATGGTGAAATTCTAGGTACAATAAATGGTTAAGGAATCTTGAAAATTGTAAAAGCAGAAGAAACTCTGAGAATTCAACCTAGATGAAAACTTGCAGCCATTTTGGATATTCAGTTCTAGGCTTCATTTTGAGCTTTTATAGAGATAAATACATCTAACAGATACAAACTTAAATGTAGGTCTGAACTTGCCAAGAATTTTATTTGATGGTCTGTAGCTAAGGTTTGTGCTCAGTTCTTCTTTACAAATTTAAATATTGGTACTTTAAGGGCAGCAAGCATATAGACTTGGTTCTGCTCTATCCCTGCGCCAGTTTGCTCTGTACTTTTGTCTTTTGTGTTTCTTCCCACTCACCCATCTTTGGCTCTTAACCCCATATTTCCTTAGCTGCTTTATTCACTCTGATATTTCCCCAAAAACCTTACCTGTGGACCTCAATTTCAGCCCAGCAGTTAAGATTAATAGCAATATAATGATTAGTGACAACAAAACAAGAATCTTTCAAAGGATGATGCCAAGTTCATTCTTACAAAGACAGTTAACAGAAGACAGTAGTATCTTGTCTTTTTTTGAGCTATAGATTCAGGAAGCGTGGATAATAAACATTTAGCTCATAGCTGGGTGGAAAACTGTGCAGAGAATAAAGTTTATTGTTCTAAAAGACTGCTAACAGATTTTGTTCTCCTGTGTCTATGGAAGACAGCATAGATATCCCTTTGCTCCTGTGTAATATCTCTGGGCAGAAGCACTCTTAGCCATAATTTCATCAGTCTGAACAATTGCCTTCCTGTGTGTTAAACCCATGCAAACAAACAATAATTCTAGGAGGGGTGTGGCCCAGAACTGTATCTTGAAATCCCAAGCTCAGCTCCTGTTCTGATGGACTGATGGCATTTCACACAATACTCACCCTGGTTTTCTGTAAAGATTCAGCTAGGTGAGTAGATTGACTCAATTTATTTCATTATTCTCTTTGGCATCATTAAAAATATTTAAAGAAATGCAAACATTTTATGTGTCATAAACCCACTGAATATACTCAAAAGATTACTCTGGGAGAGATGGGGTTTATATTAGGAGAAAAAGCAGAGGGCTTTTTGATATAGGTGTTTTGGAGGTTTGTTCGGGGTTTTTTGGGGGTGGTGGGGACAGGTAGGGATCAGAAACAAAATGTGACTGAAGGTTCCGTGGCGACCAACCTCCACAGCTTTCCCTGTGGCTTTGGCATCTTGCCAGCACTTGAAATCACTACTTACTTGCTAGGGTTTCTTTTTGTTTATTTTATGAGGGGATAAAAGAAGCAGCAATCAAAAGTGTCTGAATATATTACCAGCTCTGGTGAAGTATAGTCTTTTTTTCCTAAGCATTAATAGACTTTATAAATAGACGTGTGAATAGAAAAGATATTAAAATGCTCATAAAGTCATAGAGTAGAAAAGGAAATATTTTGGATTTATTTTCCCCCATTTTCCTATACTTGGAATAACTTAATTTCTTATTCCTTTGGAAGCTTTCACCTCTTTTCTGGCATCCTCTGCAGTTTGTTCAGACATGGCTGAGATTTCAAAGTGAAGAACTACTACAAATCATATGATTATTTTTGTTAATATCTGAGAAATGAATGAATGATTAGCAACTAGGATTGGGTAGTAAGGTGAATTTATTCCAAAAATTATTCAAATCACAATTCACCTCCACAGTTTACATATGAGATAGCCCATCCTCATCAATGTCACAGGTTTTTAGCACATTGCCTGTGCCTCTATTCTTTTCCATCAGCTTGCTGTTATATCATAACCCTGCTAACTTCTGTCTTTATATAAACAAAAGCAGACCCTGGAATGTGACAAATCCTCCTTGAAGCTACAAGCTGCTTTGCAGAAATTGGTTGCCTCTGGAGAAAGGCCTCTAAACGTAGCTATATTAGAGACTCATTAAGGAACTGCAGAATTAATGGTGTTTTTCTATCTCTGAAATTGCAATCTGTCCAACAAAGCCACCCATCCCAACAAACACTTGTAAGAAAGCCTCCACATTAACTGAGTTCTGGCTTTGTCCTCAAAATTATTCATGCACTTGATGCTTGTCTGAATTGAGTATGATTTTACTCATCTAGTGCCTACAAATGAATATATTCTTAAGGTCTTTTGTCCAGCATACTCACCTATGGAAAAGAGCTCCAGTGAATAAAAGCACTTCTGTATGGGATAAATTTCCTGTAAGGTTGATAGTCTGAGGAGATTCACCAGGGATAATTTCTTTAGGGGATACTTAAGTGGGCAGTGAGCCTGAAGTCTCTCTTCCTATGAAAAAAGTAATCCAGCTCATGATACTATCATGACATTATGAGGTTATTTGTATTTTAATTGGAAAACTAACTCAAGTGACTATTTTCTAATATTTTTATATTTTTCAATGCCATAATAAAAAACCTTAAAAACATATACGCAGGAAAATAAACTCTCTTTGAACACATAACCTCACAGGATGCCTGCAGAAGGCATATCATCTACAAAAAAAAGATGAAGACCCTCATAAAAGTGCTACTTCTGCTTATGATCCTGTGTCAAACGTCTTCAAGCTTTCCTCACTAGATCCAGCTCTTAAACTGATTGGTACTGTACATATACACTGAATATAAACCATACATATGCCTTCTGCATATAATTAGCAACAGAGGAAGCAGAGACAGTATTTCAAAGGTTCAGATACTTTGGTTAGAAATTGCAGCAATGGATTGAAATAATGATTTGGGGTTCATAGCCAGTCACCACTGGAGGCAGCAAGTTACATGACCTAAAGCAGCTAATAAGATGATGAAGGGCAGAAGAGAAGCAGGAGACTGATTGATGTGCTACAGGGTGGTTGAAAAAAGATGTTTCTGGGCACACCTTGCTGGGTTGTTGTTAAACATTCATAAGGGAATTAAATAATCATGGCTTGATCCCATAGCTGAATCCAACATCCACACATTCAGAACGAGCAAGGAGCTGGCATATCTGCTGTATAATGACAAGAGCAGGAAGAGTTATCTACTGTATGCCCAGAGAGCTAAAAACAGTCCTGTGGAGCACAGAGGAGATTCCTGATGGGCAGCACTGAACAGACACAGCAAGAGCAGTAGTACATTCCCTGACGGTATTCCCTGATGGCTTGTCTAAGGCAGCTTTGCTCTGAGCTCCCGAACAAAGGCTACTGCATGAGCCAGCTCTAGGACTGTTTAACTCCAGATGTGTCTATATAGCAACTTAGAATTAAGACTGCAGTTCCTGCAGAAGTAGCCATTATCTCTTAGAACTATCTAGATTCAGTGATTATACAAGAACCACAGTGGCAACATAGTCTACTACATGGAATACAACTTTTATGTAGGCATTGCAAGTTTTTTAAAGTATTTGAAAAATATCAAAACCTGCACTATTAGTGCTCTAATGAAATTTGCAGTATTAGACACATCTTTATAAGTAGCAGTTGTACCTCTGGATTTTGGTGTACACGTGCCTTCAGCAGGGTATCTATGTTAATGTTTTAGTTCAGATCAGCAGCATACATTTGAAACAGATATCCCAGTTGTTGCCACACACAATATTTTAGTTTGAGTTATGGAAAAAGCTTTGGTGCTCATAAAAGAGATTTTTTTTAATACTAAAATAAACTGGGAAATGTACTTCAGAAGGTCACATAACCTATTATAGTAATAAATGGGTGTTCAGCCACTAGAACTAGACTAAATTTATTAGATATTAAAGAATCCTGTGATTTTTATGGTACTATGTCAGGTTCTCAGTTCTCTTTTGTGCTAAATATCTGCTTCTTTTGGTTGAAACTGCTGCTTATATAGACAAATACAGAGAATAAAGTACAGGCATTCAGTTGCCATTAGGATTCTGCTCATTGATTAGCACTTATGACTCACCATTTTTTCCACATGTTCCTTTCTGCGTTCATTCTCTAAGAACAAAGTCCACAAATCTAAGTCCACATGTTATACAAATTGAGAATGGAAATATAAATAGCTCGTGAATTGTCACTTCGTTCTGTGCTCCCTTCCCTTCTCCCAATCTGCAAATAGAAGTTATTTTGGTCCTAAAGAGATTTGAGTTTTATTTTCCCAAAATACAGTATAATAAGAATGTTGCAGGCCTGCAGGCAAAGACAATGCAGAAGCACTCAGGAAAATAAAGATTAGATATATGAATACAATATATGAGAGTACAACGCCTGAGACTAAATGTTTGTAGAAGCAAGAAGAATAAAATCAAGTTTCTTAGAAATATGTAAGGGTTCAACAGTGGTGACTGCCTTACTATTACACTACCTGCACTAGCAAGATTTTTAGTCTTTGAGAATAGATAAGGTAGTCAAATACACAATTGGAAAGCTGGCTAAGACATTCTAGGGGATGATGAAAAGAGAAATCTGCCAATGTCTACGCAAACAGAAGTTTTTTATAAAGACTGTGTCATTGATCATATGGGATTTCAATAACTCTGAAACATACGTTACAGATAATGGTGTAAGATCTTAGGCAGGTTCATGTTTCTAAACATGAAAAAACCTGTTTTCCTGCACAGTCTGTTGAGCAGTCAAAAAGATCAGATCTTATTTTTAATTCAGTCCTAGAGAAATAACATGGCATGATAAAGAGGACATACAGTAGAGAAAATCAGGGCTCCAGTCAGTGTCTAGATCATCGTTAAACGGAAGTTAAACATACACAAAGAATTGAGTTTCTTTGCCATTAAAAAAGCAATCAAAGAAAAAAAAAACCAACAAAACACAAACATAGACACTGAAACCCTTCCAAAAGAAAAGACAAACACAGTTGAGAGAAGTGTTACCTCCACAAGGAATACCTGCTGGAAGCAAAACAAAATGTTTTATTGTAATAATTTCCTTAAGGTCTATTTTTCTGGGACAATACAAGTTCCTGCTTCCAGACTCCAGCCATGCTTCCACTTATACTTCTGGTACATCTAGGGTACATCTCCCATAAAGGAAGAATCCCAGTTTTGCAGCAAAAAGAAGTGAAGAGACAGTGTTACTAAGTATCCTGAAAAGTGATTTTTCTCACATTTTAAAGGGATCTCACCTCAAAACTTTTGGTATTTGTCTATTTTATGACTAGGGTGCCCAATCTTGGGAGAGGCTAAGCATGTTCTAAGTCCTGCACCTTCATTCTGAACTCTTTCTGTTTTGACTTCGAATAGTGCAACTGCTTTAGAAAATGGGATAGAGTCAGGAGTTTCTGTTTCAGGTGTCTCCTGTGAACTAACAAAATGTCCAAAGCATACCTGAAGGGGCAAGTGGATACAGAAGCTCTCCATGGATCTTCTCAGCACTTCTGTTTGCCTGGGCAATGTCCTACCCAGAGCACTCTGTCCAGCAGCACCAAACATCGCAATGCAATGTTTGTTCTTGCCAGGTTTACTACATACGTATAAATTACAAACTGCGATGAGATAAAAATGGAATGAAGTAATGTTTGCATGACACATCTGAAGTAAAAGATCACAAAATCAATCTTTGTTTTAATTATTATTTAAATAAGGAGGTTAAAAAGAAATTGCTAAAACAGCATTTCAGCAGCAAAACCTTGTAAAAGCTTAAACCTAACTCTTCACACCTCAGGCAAAATTTTCCCTTTTTGATAGTACTATAAGCTGAGGAATTTAAAGAGATTTCACCTATTAAACTCTTTAATAAATGGAACACCAGATATTTGTTCTACTCTCAGTGTAGCAGCAGCCTGACTGGCATTCCATTTAACTGAATGTAGCCCTTGATACCCTTTTATTTCAGTGGGCTTCAGTCTTTGACTGAAGAAAACTTCCACCTCTCATCTGCACCTCAGGGTTCAGCCATAACTGGGTGAGTTGGGCTGGCAGCTAGAAGGACTTGGAAGTGTCCTATATTTCAGTCCATTGCCACTGGAAAAACAGAGAATGGTTATTTATAAACATATTCCTCAATATGCGATGCTCTAAAAAAAACACCAATGAAATGTTATTTAACCACATTTGCAGTTACTCAATTTGTAGTTTATTTCATCTAATGGATCTCTGCAACAAAATGAGCAAGGTTTCCACTTATTGCCTTCTCCTCCCACATTCCAATTCATCTATTTCACTGCTATACCATTACCTCTCATTGACTGGGCTTGTGTGTTTCCAGCATCCTTCTTTGTACCAACTAAATTCACTAAAATGGCAGGAGACTGTTCATTATTGTTTTTTTCTCTGCTAGTTTTCTCTGTGTAACAAATATCCACATCACCAGTTCTGAGTTATATCTGTCCAGGAACGGGTCTCTAAACTCCAGAGTTGACACAAGATAAACGTCAGGTGCACGAAGTGAAGAAGAGCAGGAGAAAAGGGAAAAAAATACTGCAGGACTGAAAAAGCCTTTTCCTCTTCATGTGAATGAGCTGTTCCATTGGTGGAACTGGTGTTAAAAAAGGGTGGAATTATGCTGCTAGCTTAGAGTTAATCAAAACGACCAGAAAAGCAAAAATATGGGTAGCACACGGAGCAGTACTTGGTGTTGGAAAGGGAAGAACAGAAAATGGAACAAAAGAAGGAAAGAATTAACAGCATCTTTGCAACAGAGAGGAATTAGTAGATTAGGCCATAGTACAAACACATTTCTGCTGTAGTTTCTTCGTAAGCAGTAGTTACAGACTTAATTTTCTAGACTTTAAAAGTACTTTGTAGTTGTCCTCTGAAGACTGGGGCTTAGATTTGAGAAACGGGAGGTCTGAGATTAGATATATGTGAAAAATGTTCTCTCTCTCTATATATCCTTTACTGATTATCTGTATAGCTACATTCAGGATTTCACTCATCTAGGTCCTTTTCCTATCAATTTGGATAAGGTTTCAAGAAAGAAAGCCAACACTCTTAGAAGGAATAAAACACATACCAATACAACAGAATGGCAATTTCCTCTCTTTAGTTGTAGTACCAACCAACACACTGCAGATATGCAACTAGTAGTTAATTCTGTCTCATCTTTTATTACTATGCAAATAAGATATGCCAGAAATACATGTACACTATTATTCCTGCAAGCTGATTTGAAACAAACTCTCTTTATTTAATAAAAAAGCAAAAAAGTTACAGTAAAATTGGCTTTCAAAGTGAGTACTATTAAGCCAGTAACATAACATAAGAATACTGTGGTGTTCAGACCTCATGAATATTCTAGAGCTTTGTATAACGCTGACACAGAAATGTCTGAAGAAATCTTTCATGTAGTATACATTGCTTTTTGCTCTGCACGTGGATACATTTAAAAGTTTAGATGCTTTAAATAAGGAATGAGGTTCCACTTGATATTATATTCCACTGAGGTTCCTGTTTCTGCAGTGATATAAACAGATGAGTGATTGCCAAGATACTTTTCAGATATTAAATATCATTCCTTCAAGAATCATATTGGATGTGGAAAGTATATTGGAAGTATTGGATGTGGAAAAACAGAGTATCTTTCATTAAGCCAACCAATATAACTGGAAAAAAATTCAGGCATACAATTCCTTCATGCTAATTAAATCAACAATTTCATTGTAAGTATGTAAAAGTACCATAAAATACAGGATGAAGATCAGTAATTAACATAAGGAATGTATTTATTTGGTGGTCAGATCTCATCTAAATTTCATACAAGCAATGATTCCTTATTTGAATACCATTCATTAACGAGTATTAGAGAAAAGGTAGAGGGTTGGGGGGGGTGGTGTTATTGTTGTAGTTTCTTTGGGATTTTTATTTTTTTTCTTAATATAAAAGTCCTGAGAAATCGTAAATCACCACATAGAATTGCAATCTATTTCACACACTTAGATTCCCTGGAGGTGTTTAAGGCACGGGTGGATGAGGTGCTAAGGAGAATGGTTTAGTGTTTGATAGGAATGGTTGGACTCGATGATCCGGTGGGTCTCTTCCAACCTGGTTATTCTATGATTCTATGATTCAAAAGATACATTAACTTTCACTACTCAAGATTCATTAAGAAAACTCCACTCCCTTCAATAATAGTTAAAAGATGCCTTGATCTCTCAAGAAAGTATCATCTCATGGATATCTGTTACTGTGTATCCAGCATTATTTGTGCCTGAAAAGACTCGCTTTATAAGACAAAGCTTTTTCAAAATTGTCTCCTTGAAGCTGGCATAGATGTGTGTAAGAAATACATTAAAAAACACTAAGACAATGACAGCCAGCCACCTGCTTCACTTTGTTGTTAATGCAGAGAAGAAATAAACACAGAACCCCCTTTAAAATAATAGGTCTCTATAGCAAGCATAACAAAGATAAAAAAAATCAGTGATGCAATTCTTCTGGTCCCTTTTCTTCTGGCTAGAAAGAAAAGGCCATTTCTACCCGTCCTTTGGGACTTCACGGCTTTAGGCAGGAATATATGGAGGAGACACTGCGCTCTCTGGCATGAATTTAGCCAGCTGCTCTTTACAGTCAATGCCTCACACCATTTTGCAGCCCCAGTATCTACTGTAAAAAGATCTCCTCTAGGAACCTGTTGCATCCCTATAAAGGTCATGTGGAAAGAGTAGATGTACACGTCTCAGAGTTACTGTAAAGATGACTGAGGAATATTGCCTGAGATAGCTATTTAGTTACAAAATTAACTGCAATAGTTTGAAGGGAAATCAATTCACACCAAGGAAACTGTACTAATAACAGCAGCATGGACTCACTCCACACTATTTTTTCCACTCTGATGGCATTAACAGCTTCTTAGCCTCCTTGGTAAGCAAGCTACCACTGAGACATTACCACCAATAGCACTTTAGTGCTGAGTGAGCTTGAATGCCACACTGATACAAAATGCAAAAACCTTGGTACCGACCCAATACTCAAAAAACTAGGAGGGGAGAAAGTGCATGTGTGGAGGGGATCAGTGCAGCGCTTTCACATATCCTTAAATTACTGTTCAGTTTATCATGTTCAAGGGAGGTTTAGATTGAATATTAGGAAAAACTTCTTTACTGAAAGAATGGTAAAGCATTAGAACACAGAGCCTGTGGAAGTGGTGGAGTCCTCATCCCTGCTGGTGTTCAAAGAACATGTAGATGTGGCATCTAGGGACATGGTGTTGTAGGCACAGCAGTGTTGGGCTGACAGATGGACTTGACGACCTTAGAAGTCTTTTCCAACCTTAATGATTCTATGTTTCCTGATAATGCTTTCCTAGGATTTTGCATCTTCAGCAAGGCAGTATGACAGCAGCATTAAAGATACACCAAGTACACAACTGGTACCTCTCTTAGCTCAGAAGAGAGAGCAAAGGTGAGGAGAAACTTAGCAAGTGTCAAGGTGTGTTTGTGTGATGTGCAAGAGTTTTTAAATTCTATGGATAAGCTTGGATCTCTGTCTTGAGAAAAACGGCCATCCAATAAGGCATTAACTGTTACTGTTACCTGATCTGCCTCCCCTACAAGACACTTCTCTTTCTCATATGCGAAGAATAAGCACAGAATAAACCAATTCATTTCATAAAGAAGATTATAAAGGAATATTACTTCATAAGAGTTCTAGATTATAACAGGCTACAATAAATGTTACCAAAAATACAGTTTACTCTTACATATCAGAATGGCTCTTAAAAAAACAAGTAAACACAAAGATCCCTAAGGGTTCATAGCTGCACACACAGTAGTAGGACAAATGGATAAACAGATGGCAAAGGATACACAATTTCTCTTGCTTAGTGACTTTATTGTCCATTGTCAAAACTGTGATAGTTCTTAGGTGTGTACCACTGTCAGCTTTGTAGATTTTAGCTTTTTATTTTCCCAGATGCATTTCTTTAATCTCCAACTGCTGTCCCAGAGGATGTAGTCTGAATAGAATTTAAATAAAATAAATATTTGCACATCATGTTACAGCAAAATATAGGCTTTGCAGTAAATATTTGTTTATGAAAACATCTCTTATAGGTATAATAGCATATTAACTGCCAAGCCACTTGACAAATCAAGAAATATATTTACAGTTACAGTAAGACATAAGAGTAAGCAATAAACAAATCATAAGGATATGACCACATATAGAGTATGACTGAAAGTGAATGGTTAGCTGATACAAATGATTTAAAAGGTTTTCAGCTGTACGCACAACTGAAGGCATAATGTTATTGAATGTGTGTGTCTCAAAATAAATTACACCTGCAGGCAAGATTCCAGCAGTGTAAATAGCTTGCCATGTTTGAACACGGGGCTCAGTACCACTTTCCTCTCTGCTCCTTTTGATGCAAAATCAGCTGCCCAAACCACTGAAAAACTGTGCAATTGAGATTCTACTAGCTGCTACCCCCATGAGCCTCTAATACCACATGTCTAGGACTAGGGAGACCATACAGTCCCTATTGACGCAGAAGGAACAACAGTGACAGGGGATGAGGAAAAGGCTGAGGCACTTAATGCCTTCTTTGCCTCAGTCTTTAATTGTAAAGCAAGTTGTTCCTTCTGTGTACAAACCCAGGAGCTAGAGGGGCAAAATGAGGCTCCCATGATCCAAGAGGAGGTGGTCAGAGCCTTGCTAGCCCAACTAGACACCCACAAGTCTATGGGGCCGGATGGGATTCATCCAAGGGTATTGAAGGAGCTGGCGGATGTGCTGGCCAAACCCCTTTCCATCATCTTCCAACAGTCCTGGAAGACTGGGGAAGTCCCACTGGACTGGAGGCTGGCTGATGTTGTGCCCATCTACAAGAAGGGTCGCAGGGAGGACCCAGAAAACTACAGGCCTGTCAGTCTGACCTCAGTGCCAAGGAAAGTCATGGAGCAGGTGATCTTGAGTGCTATCATGAAGCACATGCAAGAGAACTGGGTGATCAGGCCCAGCCAACACGGGTTCACAAAAGGCAGGTCTTGCCAAACTAACCTGATCGCCTTCTATGACAAAGTGACTCGGCTGCTGGATGAGGGAAAGGCTGTGGATGTGGTCTTCCTGGACTTCAGTAAAGCCTTTGACACAGTTTCTCACAGCATTCTGCTTGGGAAACTGTCAGCCTCTGGCCTGGACAGGCGCACACTCTCCTGGGTGGAAAACTGGTTGGATGGCCGGGCCCAGAGAGTGGTGGGAAACGGTGTGAAATCCAGCTGGAGGCCAGTGACAAGTGGGGTTCCCCAGGGCTCAGTGCTGGGTCCAGCCCTGTTCAATGTCTTCATCAATGACCTGGATGAAGGCATTGAGTGCACCCTTAGCAAGTTTGCAGACGACACTAAGCTGGGTAGAAGTGTCGATCTGCTGGAGGGTCGGGAGGCTCTGCAAAGGGATCTGAACAGGCTGGACCGCTGGGCAGAGTCCAACAGCATGAGGTTTAACAAGGCCAAGTGCCGGGCCCTGCACTTGGGGCACAACAACCCTGTGCAGTGCTACAGACTAGGAGAAGTCTGTCTAGAAAGCTGCCTGGAGGAGAGGGACCTGGGGGTGTTGGTTGACAGCGACTGAACAGAAGCCAGCAGCGTGCCCAGGTGGCCAAGAAGGCCAATGGCATCGTGGCTTGTACCAGAAACTGCGTGACCAGCAGGTCCAGGGAGGTTATTCTCCCTCTGTACTCGGCACTGGTGAGACCGCTCCTCGAATCCTGTGTTCAGTTCTGGGCCCCTCACCACAAGAAGGATGTTGAGGCTCTGGAGAGAGTCCAGAGAAGAGCAACAAAGCTGGTGAAGGGGCTGGAGAACAGGCCTTATGAGGAGCGGCTGAGAGAGCTGGGGTTGTTTAGCCTGGAGAAGAGGAGGCTGAGGGGAGACCTCATTGCTCTCTACAACTTCCTGAAAGGAGGTTGTAGAGAGGAGGGTGATGGCCTCTTCTCCCAAGTGACAGGGGACAGGACAAGAGGGAATGGCCTCAAGCTCTGCCAGGGGAGGTTCATGCTGGACATTAGGAAAAAATTCTTCACAGAAAGGGTCATTGGGCACTGGAACAGGCTGCCCAGGGAGGTGGTTGAGTCACCTTCCCTGGAGGTGTTTAAGGCACGGGTGGACGAGGTGCTAAGGGGCATGGTTTAGTGTTTGATAGGAATGGTTGGACTCGATGATCCGGTGGGTCTCTTCCAACCTGGTTATTCTATGATTCTATGATTCCATGTCCATCAAAGAGGAAATAAAAATAAAGTAGAGCAAAGTCCTTTATCTGTACCATAGGTCCCACTTTCCAGATCAGCATGCAGACATTAGCAGATATACAGATGTCTCAGCCAGGATTTGTGAATTAAGTAGTGAGTCAGATAAACAATGGCCCTAGTCCTGGGGAATGCAAATAGACCCAATAGTCGTCCATAGCACTGTTGCCCAGTATTAGAGCAGTTTGCCTCTGCCACCTGTGCAACCTTTTTGAACCAGTGCTATGCTTCCTCTTCTTCCTTGACTACCCAGGGAGAATCTACACCATAATGCTATGCATTACTAAAGGCCTGTAAGTATTTCAGACCTTTACTCCTGTCTCCTGCTACACACACTTTTGAAAATGTTAACATTAAAGTGAAAGAATGTTCTAGCATGCCTTGATAAGTGAAACAGCTAACATAATCTTTTGCTGTAACAATACTGAGCAGCTGAGTTAGCACTTGTGCTTTGAAATTCTTTTCCAAACTCAGAAATGTACACAGAACAGGGAGAACAATGCAGTTGAATCTAGGAAAGAACATCACCTATTTCTCAGACCAGTAACTTGACAAAAAACTTGACTGGCATCAAGTTTCAAAGATGGAAAACAAGATCAGATTCTGATAGTATATAACATGACACTTGTAAGAGAAAAGACACAGGAGAAGATAGAAAGGATGAGAAAACGTCTGTCACCTATATTGTCTGCTGCTCATGTTTTGTGGTCACATTCTGGCAGATTACAAATGTGTCTGGCCAAAACCCTGATTAATAATGCATTTGTTCTACTTCAGTCAGGTTGCTAAAATACTCAAATTATGCAGAAACTCACCCCAATGCTCAAACCCTGAACAACAAATTGAAGACTTTTCTAAAAAGACTTTTATAAAAAATCTTCCCATTTACACTATCTTTCATAACAAAATTTTTACATTTTGATGCAAGTTTCCACCCTCCATAACCCCTTCTTAGATTGGCTTAAAATATCAGTCTTCTAGTCTCAACGGCAGCAATCATTAAGCAGTCAGGAACTTCAGAATTCAAATACATCTGCAAACACGATAAGGTGGACAGACATTGCAGTTCATCATTATGCCACCTGAAAAGGTCATCTGTATGATGTGAAATGTGAGGTAGTAGGAGATTTTTTGCCTCCTTAAAAATCTAAATCTTTTGTCTTTTACCTGTATTTAAGAAAATTACCCCAAAAAATTAACAAATATCTACAGCTTTTTCTCTGCAATAGAAAAAGCAAGAGGTTTGTTCCCCTCCCTGCTCCCCTCCTTCCTTCCCCATCCCACCTCCATGTTCATTGTGATGAAGAAAGCAGCAATGGAGCTAGGTATCATGCCACACACAACCTTCTGCCAGATGTCACAGTCTAATCAGATTAAAGCTTGTCAGATCACTTTCCAATGAAAAATAAAATTCATGATTCAACAAAGCGTTTCCTTCATGGTGCCAAGAATCCCACCGCAGAGGCCAAGCTCAGAAACCTGCTGTACACAGCTTTCCTCTGCAACTGACTGATATCAGCCTAAACTTGCATGACCTGTTTTGTCCTGTTTTACCACCATATTACTTTTGCTATTCCTCTTGGCCCTTACTAGTTTGGTTCCCATCATCCTCCCAATCTGCAATCAAAGCTTAAGACCTGTGGTTTCTTATTCTTCATTCTGACAAGAGGCAAGGCTCCAGGTCCTTTAGATTCTTCAGCCCTAGCTGCCTCACTCAAGTTAAAATGGCAAGGAGGACTAACTTATTACACTTCCCATGTTTCAGCTGGCCATAAATCCAACACATATTACCTTACCAAATATGTTTATAGCAGAATACTCACATACAGTGTACAGGACAGCATACAGGTGCCAGTAAGAAACATGAACCAAGCAAAACTTAAAGTAGATAGGTAAATAATTAGAGTTTTTCTGAGTATTATTGCTGCACAGAGTTTACAAACACGAGCTGCAGGGCTATTAAACGAATGAAAAAATATTTTCCAAAACTATTCTACTAGACAACTTATATTTTTCATTTGGGGGCCAATCTGACTTCTAATTTCTCTGCACAGAAGCTTTTCTTGATTTAGCAGCAGAATCTTGAGTATTTGCCATTCTTTCTTTCCAGATGCCTACCACATCTCTATTACTTTTACTGTATGTGAATTAAATGATCTTTCTTTCCCAGGCTCTCTACACATACTGAAAGCTTTTGCAGACTGTCATCCTCATTGTCTCTTGAGGAAGGACTTTACTAAAAACCATTTTATTTGGTTCTGGATATGTTCTTAGATTTAATATTTAATAATTAATTTTATAAAATTCACTGTATTTTTCCAAAGCTTAAAAATTTAAACAGTTACAGTTCCACAGAACATACCTGTGTAACTCTTCACTGCCAATCCTCTAGCTAAAATCACACTACAAACCAACCCAGTAAGAAATAGTACTCTTTCACATTTTTAACTGAAGAACAGAAGTATCACATTAATGAAATGCCACTGTAGCAAAGAAATCTCAATGAAAGAGTCATCATTATCTCAAGCACAGGAGTGGCATGTTACGGATCATCTGAAAACCAGAGTTAGGAAATTTTGGGAATAATAACAGATGTTACAAACACGCTGTTCCTCCTTTCAAGAGAATCTTAGTGAATTAAAGAAACTGGTTTACACCACAGATTTAAAGTTGGCAGAAGGATTTAGTCTCATAAGTTCATAACTTCAGGTCCTACTTAATTAGAAGTCAAATTAATACTTTGTTGTATTTTTATGAGACACTTGTTCTTTCAAATATTACTTTGATTTATTTGATTTATGTGATTACTTGATTTAATTAATTTAATAGAGGACAGGAACAAGATACTGGCAGTATAAGAAAAAAAATCTCCTCTTACAACATTTAAAACTGCAATGATTTATGACTAACACAGATAAATCTGTCCTGAAAATGTAGAACAAGTCTGAAATGACTTGAGATATGACTGCAGCAAGAAAGGGCTCATAGCTCTACCCTCAAGTTCAAAACGGCAGTTTTGAAAGAGCATGATGTTATAATTCCATGAAATGATGGTATTCATATTTCAAACCCATATGCTGCTCATTACTACTTCTTAAAGTGATCAACATAAGAAAGTAACAGATTACTTTCTCGGTTTATTTTAATTTAATAAATATTATATTACGATTGCCCATCAAATAGTTCTCTTTTTAGGCTTTAAGGACATATTTTTAATAACAGAAATATTTATCTAATATTTCTGTAGCAAATATATTATATTGATGTTAATTACAATTCTGTTACTGAATACAAATGTGAAAGTTTCCAAAGTTTAGAACTTGCTTTTTGGACTGGGGGGAGAACTGTTTTTGTTTGGTTTTTTTTGCAAGACATCGATTCATGGTTTCCATCTATCACAGAGACAGAGATCTGCCACACATTTCATTCCAAGGAAATTAAGAAAAAAATTCAGCTGAATGCCCAAAAAAAAAAAAAAAGTCATGTGACAATTTAAAAGTCCTATGGAATTTTCCATTTAATTTCCTTCAGAATGAAAGAATTCATCCTGGGAATACACAGTTTTCCATACACTGCTTTTTTTATTACTGATTGTTAACTGACACTGCTGTTAACATTTTCTAGCATCATTTTTCAGTTCTCAATTACTACAGTATTTTTTTGTATTATCTTTTCTTCACATGCTTGTGTAAACTATTTAGAGCAGAAAAGGAAATCCCATAATTTACCTCCTCCTGTAAGCACAAGACCCTTAAGCTGGCACAAATCAGCTGATTTATACCTGTTGAAACCTTGGCCAATAGAAAATCTGGGATTTAGCCGAGATGAGAGGGTTGAGGTTTTTAAAATATTTAAATACTATTTTTCAACCTCGCAGTTTTCATTTATTTACTAGATGTCTCCCTAGTCATTTTGGGTCCAGGTTGCTAATAGGGCAACTAATTTCTGATGAAGGACACAGATAATCCAGTAGGTGCCGACTGAAAATCTAGTTGAAAGATGTTTGTAAAGATCAGCTTAAAAGGAGCATTTAAAGATGAGACTTGGGCAGCTTCCTAAAAAGAAAACGGACAGCTCACTATTAAGAGCACTTAGTTTAATATTGATTAGTCCTTGGACTATTCAATTGGGTTTCTAATTAGGTTTGACTTGTTGTCTCTTTAACAATGAAAGCAAAGATGGCACTTGAGAAAAATAAAAGCATCCTTTTTTTTTTTTGTTATTGTGAATGTACATCTATTTGAAGCAAGCAAAAAGTTTTATATCTACACTTCTTTCTGTTCACACACACATGCATACAGGAACCCATGTCATTTGAAAATGGACTGTACCAGACTCGGACTACATGTATGTATACAGCTGTATCTTAGTCAGAAACCTCTGACTGTGATTCTGACTAACTGAACAGAAGCACCAGGACAATGTAATACTTCTATCTCATAGTGCATGAAAGGACACCACACACTCCTGGGGAAAAAGAGAAATGAGATTAACAGACCATTAAGTTCCCTCACAATTGATCCCCATGACATTGGAAACTATTTTCTTCTTTTTAACTGTTTTGTCCTGCTGCTCTCAGCTATCTCATGAGAGCTGAAACTCACATGTAAGAGGACTAAGATCTCACAGTAGTTCCCAAAGAAATTCTCACTCCTGTTCCTCACTTCTCCACAAGAATTTTGAAGCAACTATTTCTGCCTCAAGCAAGTTACTTGCTCAGAAGAGGCAGACAGGGCTAACCTCTAAAAGCCCTATTGCTTAGTCAGCTGAAAGCAGGGCCTTTCACAGGACTTTGAACTCTTTATCTGGGTTATAGAGTATTTAGCACTTACTTCAATGCATTGGCCTTCACCTGACCTTGACACCATCCTTCAAGATTCTCTCTCCTAAATAACTTTCCTTGGCCTTCCTGTAACAAGTTACCACTTCGTTCAGGTACTAGGGAAGTGCAGGAGCTGAGTCCCATCTCCGCCTCCCTGCCGCACAATTATCCTGCGGCCTCACTGTCTTCATTTGGCAGTCCCACCCTGTTAACATCAAAATATTCTTCACTTATCTGGAAGCTGTGACCTTAGTACCACCTCTTCATTTAAATGCTTCAAAACCAAGTCCCCATCAACTTCAGGCAACAGTGGATTCTTTCATCACTTTAATGTAGACTTCCTGGATGTGCACTAATATCATAAAACTAGATATACTACTTGCTAGTGAGGTATAGCTACAACATTGCAGTGGCATTAACGCATATAAAACTGATTTTGAATGCATAAAACTTTAAGCATTTACTAATAATCACATTCATTCAGGTCCCTTCCAGTGTTGAAGTCTACTAATATTCCTGTGGTGGCAGAAATTACTGCTATCTTGTGATATCTTGAGAGTTAGTTAATTGACTTTGTACTGGCGGATAAGTGTCATTAGCGCAGGATGAAGATACACTAATTGTGCAAAGTAGTTAACTTCGGTAAGCAGCTTTTGCTTTCTGAGTATTTAAAAGCAATTCAGGGATTAATTCTCCTTAATGGCAGTAACATTTGTGTATTCGGAGTAGAAAAAGAGCCTGCCTCTGTCTATTTGACATTAAAATTGTTATCAGTTAGGCTTCGATGAGTCACAGTTTATGAACCAACCTCATCCTGACTTAAAATTCAAAATCAAAAAACATCCTCATTTTATATGCTAAATGAATCTCATTTGCACCAGTTAGGGACAGATTCGAACTATTTCAGATAAACTTTGGAAATTCATAATATATTTCATGAGCAGCTGTGCACATTATCCTTCAAAGGCTAGTTTCTATGTCACTGTACTTAGCATTAAGGGCTGATTGAACCACTGTAATATCAGGCAAGGTTAATTTGTCTTATTATTTATGCTTTATGAACTATTCAGACTATGAAAAGCTAGTAGCTTTCCACATCCAAGGAAGCAGAAGGCAAAGCTTACAAATTTTAAAATTATTTCAACAATATTTGTTTATTCAGTTTGGAATGAACTTGACAAATATTTCATAGGTAGCAGTCCAATATGTAGTGCGTAATGAATGTGTGTGTCTCAGTGCTCACCAGTTGAAGTAAAGTCATAGCAAAGGTCTCAAAGGTCTTGAAAGCCTTCTGGATTCTACTGATCTGGACATCACTACCTATGATTTCTACAGAAAATTATAAAGTAACATAACAAAACCTAGAGTACAAGAACTTAGAAGTATTTAAAAAAAAAAAAAAAAGCAGACCCCAATAAGAAAAGCTCCACAGAGACCTTTCTTAGAGTCTGGTGTGCAAGTGGAAAATGTAGGTGATTTTTCAAGAATTAAAAAAACAGAAAGGACTTTAGGGTAAAAAAGTGCTTCAGTGTAAAAAAGTGCTTCAGTGTAAAAAAGTGCTTCAGTGTGTTAAAAGGAATTGGTCTAAAGGGAAGTGGAGTGTGTGTAGGTATGACCAGTGTTCCTAAATCTTGGCCTATGAAACGACTAAAGAATCGTTATTCATACAGTTTATTGCAGCTGCAGAACAACTACTATTTAACAGTCATGCCGGGATTCTCACGCCTCTATTAAAAGAATGAGAATTACTCAAATACTTAAAATATTGTTTAGACTAGAATTTGGATTCCAAGACAGTGAAAAAACACTAGAAAAAGTATAATCCTTTGTTACACTGACTCAAATTTCATCCAGGATGGGACAAATAAAACATTTGTGCCATGAACAAAATAATTTGGTTGTCAGAGTGACGACAGAGCTGAAGCTTAAGCTCCAAAAGTATTCTCATTGCTTAATGAGAATCCATGGTAATTGCAAACCCATGAATTTTGCAATGGGAAGAAAAAGGCACCAAGAATCACAAAGGGTGCAGCAAGTACCCCCACTTGGTGTTATGACAAAGTGCTTCTCACTGACTTTCATTTGGGATGTGGATTAGTCTAAATGGATTCTGGTGTGATAATTCTCACTATCGATTCATAGTTATCCAGGCTGCCTGCGATTACACTTTGAAAGCTTCATCAGGGGATGCAAAACTCATGTCAAGTGCTCACTCTAACACACCCTATGCATGCAGGCAGTTTTTCAAGGCAAGGGCAGGTGGAGAATGGGCATTATTGCAGGCTTTTCCCATTTCCTAAATTTTCACTTCCAACACATTTTTTGTTACTTACTCTAGGACTTGGTAAGGTCTCTAGATTAGAGTTCATCATCAGAGCTGTGATCTCATCTGTTCATCATGTCAGAGTCAGTTATTCTACATCATTCCACAAAACTCAGCATCCCTACCTCTATTGCACAATGAGAGAGACCATGGAATGCTGTAGAAGTATAACCATACTCTGAAATAAAACCTCAAAGGGAAAAGTATTTATAAACAAATAATTCTGATTCTTAGAACAAAGGGGAGTAAGAGACCTGTACAAGTACTAAATTGGTTTCCAGTAGAGTGTAATAATTGGCTGTCACTTTGAACATCCCTAATGGCAGCTGAATACCTGGGTAAGAAAAATGCTGACAAAGAGAGAAACAAGAAATAAAGAGAACTCTCTGTGTTTGAATTTCATTTTTGAGGCAAACTCCCCTCTGCTTAAAAAAAATGGTGAAATATGGCCCCAGAAAACATGACAGAATTTATCCTTGATAGGAAAAGGCAGTATTGTCCACACTTTCTTTTAAATCATCCTCCTATGAAAGACCAAACTTTACAAAAATAAAAACCACCCAAACCCCCCAAGATTACAGAGCAATTACCTTAAAAGCATTTATGCTAGTAAAAGTGCTATTGATTGTTTCTCATCAGCTTTCAGCACATGTACAGTACAACAATGTCTACCGTACTACTAGTACTACAATGGCGTGTCTACCAATAAGGGTCCCTGGTTTTTCATACAGTTGCAATGAGCTTTTTAGATGTCATACAATGTATAATAAACATAACATACTGCTGCTAAAAGCTAAAAGCTAAGGACACATAACTGCCTAATATAAGCATAGCTATGCCATGTTACTTAAAATGGAATCATATTAATTTCAAGTCTGGAATATTAGATTAAAGATTTTTTTTTCTAAAAAGATAAATTCTTTCTGAATTTAAACAAATTCTGTTTAAACGGAAAAATTAATAGGATAGTCATTAAAGTACTAAGCAATTACTTTCTATGTGCATTTATTATTGAAATTTGGATGGAAATGAAAAAATGTATTTGTTATTTCAAAAGTGATCTACTTAAACCGTGTCCAAATCTCTTAATCCAGTTGCATTAAAATCTTCTACCCCTAACATTTACAGATAGGTTTGAAAAAGCTATGGAAAAAATGGCCATAGAAATAATAAAATACAATTTAAGAAAAACAGCCCCACTAATAAATCCCAGAATTAATCACAGAAGTACACAACCTTCATCTACCAAATCATCCAGAAAAGGAGACAAAAAGACTTGGAATGTGCTGAGAATGAAGACAATGCATCTGGCACACAAAGCTTGCCATTGGGTAGGCAGCCCCTCTTGGGCCTCAAGCATCTTTAAAATCTTTTTAATAAAATTTGGTGACCACACCTGTATTGCTGCAATAATCACAAGGCACTTACCAATGCAGACTAAAAATGCAGAAAGAAAGCACTGAGACAAATATAGCCAGAGGATATCAAAGAAGGTGAGAAAATTGAAGAGGCACATTGAGAAGATTAAAAACATTCCTCAGGATATTTTTTGCTTAGTTTTCAAATACAAGAACCCACAGATTTGAGCATTTATTGTGAATCAATTGACACACAGCCAAATTAATTTACTTTTCATCCTTCCACCCTAGTTTGGGATGGAAAGTCAGACAGACTCCAGAACATTTTCTAATTGAAATATTAATGAAATTAATTTCCACTGGAAGTTTACTTCAGGATTGCCACGAGAGATTTAAGAAGGGGAAAAAAAGTATTGTTGAGGGATTTTCATCACATTAATTTTGATTTGATGCTGGACTACCACCATTGATTTTGCTGGAGTTAATCTATTTTGTACTAGTGTAAATGAAAGATATTTCAGTTTTGTATACTTTAGGAGCTATCACTTTTCTGATATACCATAATCAAACAAGCTTCTTTTGCGACAGCTACCTCTTTCCAATCTGAACAACTTTTGCAGCTGACTAGTTTGATATCTGCCAGTAACAACTTTGAAAATTATCCACAAAACCAGCAGGTGGGCACTTGGCACATTTATACTCGCTGCTGTTGCAAGCAACAGCCAGAAACAAAAATCAAAGCAAGGAGCAAGAAAGAGAGTTACAACACATCTAATAAAGTGCATAGCTAGTTCCACAGAAAGAAATAAAAGCATATTTTCATCTATTAGCAATATTAGTCAAATAAAACAAAACCTGAGCTCAGCTTCTAGAGTAATTAACATATATTGCTCATTTTTATTACATACGGCTCAATCCAATGCAAGATTCCAGGTCAGATGGTTCCTATGAATACTAAAGCACAACATAATGACATTGTAAACCACTATCTAGAAGTGCTTGAATTGTAAATATAACATCAAGACTTCAAGAGACAGTGATACGTAGGAAGCTTAGAAGTATTAACTGAAAGTACCCATGCTCTAGACTAGCTATCTCCTTAAGCACGTTGCATTGCCAGCTGTATTCTGCACTCATGCATTTGGAAGTAGCTTACTACCAATGACACATGGGAACATAGTTTATTATTTGGCCAGTTTAAATGCATTGTTTAAATAGACACTTACAAATCCTCTGCAAATAATCCAGCAGTAACTTGCATCTTGCAACTGAAGATCAATGAGCTGTCGCACAGGCCAAGCTTCCCCCTTTCATCAGGATATACTGAGCGGCATTCTAGTGTTTCCACAACTGATTTTTCCATAGTAGTAAACAAGCTTTACTGCATTCAGGTAGTATAGGGCTAATAAAAAAGATAGTCAAAGAGATGTCAAAGATTACACTAAAGTAATCACATTCTGGTACAGCTATTTATACATATTCATGCTTCTAATCAGTTGAACATTCTACATCTATTTACAGTGACACGATGTTACTGTAAGAGTCCATTACATATTATACAGCTTGATTTGATAGTAAATAAAGAAGATGAGGCCAAATTTTGCCACAGACATACAATTTGAGAGTTTATTTCCCCTTTTGCTTCAAAATTTCTCTTTAAGAGACATATAATTATTCTCTTAAAAATGCAGAAAATAATTATTGTGAAGCATAAAGTTAGGAAAATTGTCAAGTTGTCAAATTTCTTTCCTTCTTCAGGCATTGAAGTCCATGATTTGTTATTTATTAATAATACTTTTCAGGTAGATCCATCAGGGATAAAACAGATGCTGGCATGAAGATTGGATGTCTACAAAGCAGTTCTGTATGGAAAACCTACAATAACTAGCTCCATTTAGCCTACAGAAAACAGGTTTAGAGAATATATTATAACAATCATCAAATATATTAAAATCTGGTGCAAAAAATAAGTTGTTTTCCAGCCCTAGAGCAGATATGACAAAAAACAACAAGCTAAACTATTTACATGGAAGACTGATACTGGGCACTGGGAAAAAAAATCTAATGGTAGAGCTAAAGAAGCTGTGCTTTATATTTCCTACAGAAATTCTGGAGTATCTAGCATCTCTTAGAAAACATTATAAATTTCTGTATGAAATGACACCAATCCAGCTGGATTAGGTCAATGTTTTTGAGCTTTTCTAAATCATTGTATGTGTAAGGTAATGCACAAACTATTTTTGACAAAATAGATATAATACATTTCATCAAAATGAAGTTCACATTCCACATGTTTTTTGCATATTCATTTATTATTCAACCTTGTTTCCCTATTCACTTTTTTCTCATGTGTAATGAATGTGTAAGATTATACTTCTAAAAAAACCTGAAATCTTCTGGACAACCAGTGGCAGATAACAGAGTAAATGACCCTTTGATTTCTTCAAAATTTTTCAGCTGGCTTTAATTATAACCTGTTTGCCAATTCATAAGCAAGAAAAAATATTCATCAGCTAAATTATTCACTGCGAAGAATTCATTTAGCATAAATATAAAACCATACATCTTAAATTGAAAGAAAACATATTTTAGAATATGTAGGTGATGAAAAGTTATCAAATAAATACCTATATTTCTTGACAAGAATGCTTGGATTTATTTAGCTTTCTCCTGAGCCTTTGTGGATAACAGTATCATATACAGACAAAGAACTCATCTCTTTAAAAAAAAACAAAATAAACCTATAAGTAATACCTTTCTCCCCTAATACCATCAATCCTTATACATCTATGAGCTGTCCAAATTACGTTAGAAAAGGTGACTGTAGCATCAGACAGCGAACCCTAAGCTTTGACCCTAAGTCCTGTCTCATGGTCTAGGTCTTCGACCTTCACTGGAGTCTGGCTATCGCTATGTACCTTTGTCTGCATGTAACAAGAGATAGAGAACAATGACTGGCAGGCACAGTTGTTCCCTAATAGGCTTCCGCTTTGAAACAATCTTGACGATAAGGTGCTATGTACCTTCCTGATCTCAGCATGGAAAAAATGCTTCAACAGTGTAATTCATTTTTACTCATCAATCATGCATCATATTTTAATGGTGTTTCTCCAATCACCCTCATTGTACGAGGCACCAATGATGTGAAGACTATCTAAAAATGTATAACCTTCCTATGAAACCTTTGACAAATGATGTCTCTAGTGTCTTTCTTTTCGGCTGGAAGTCATTCATCTTTCAGTTCTCTTAGGTGTAAAAGAATACAATGAAAGGACTATGGTGTAAAGGTCACCAGCATGCACGATCATACTGGGTTTTTTAACCTCCTGTAATAATTAAAGGATTTTGATGGTTACAGTTCTGTGCTAATTTATAATTAACTTCAGGTGCTTCTTTGATCTTACTGATATTTTTTCCCCCATTTTCTTATCAAGTGTCTCCATGCAGTCTGTAATTATGCTTCTTAGTGAGACAGTATCTTTGAATAAGTAAATGCATTAATATATGCTTTGGGAAAACACCCGTATGAGCCGAAGCCAGCTCTTACCACTGAGCTGAAGTATGATCTGAAGCACTACTGATTAAAAACACAATATTACAAAATAAAACAATGATTCTCCATTTTAATGTAATGGATGATAGAAGCAGTAAAGCTAGCATCCTACCAACAATACACACATTAAGGCATTCAGAGCATTAACATTACAACACTACAAAATGCAAGTGTCATGTTTCATACCCACCTAGGTTCTTCCTTTAAAGAAGAAGATATTTCAAACTTTTTCAGAATAATAAAATATTGAACCATAAGATTTTTTTAAAATCATTAAAAGCTGTTGTTATAACAACACAGTGATACAGCCTAACCTACCTGAAGCAATAAGTACATAATGCAAAGGAGCAGAGCAGTATAACTCGTTTCCTTACCTAAAGGAATGATCTGTAATTCTCACAAGACAAACCCCAATCTCATATTTTCAACACATAAATAAGACATGCACCCGGGACAACATAATTGAGATCCTTGTATTAAGCACTTACTACGTGAGAAACATTAAATGAAAATAGCAACAGAAGTGCTAGGGGCAGTTCTTTTGTAAACACATCAGTCTT
This sequence comes from Phaenicophaeus curvirostris, assembly GCF_032191515.1. NCBI lineage: Eukaryota > Metazoa > Chordata > Aves > Cuculiformes > Cuculidae > Phaenicophaeus > Phaenicophaeus curvirostris. Next base: position 11,825,949 of record NC_091396.1, read on the forward strand.
CAGGTAGAAATTGGGACTCGTATGACTTCGCTAATTACAAAACTGATGTTTCACTGATATGCTGCTCCAAAATCCAAAAATGGGCACAATTACACAGGTATAAAATATGATTTATATCATATGCTTCTTTCCCCAGGCAGAGAAAGTCTGATTGCTATGGATCACTTTTATGATAGCCACACTAACTTGCATCATGAGTGAACACGAGTGCACAAATGTATCTGGTTGGTTAGAAAGGACAAACATGGGGAGGTTAGTATTACTGTAACTCTAGCACAGTACAATCTCTGAGTGGATAAATGTTTTAATAAAACTGAACTTCCAGATGCATTTTGTGACGTTGTTTCACAAACTTATGGTTTTTAACTCATTGCTAAACATGTTAGCAGCACAGGTACCTACTAATCTTAACATATTGCACGATTACTTCTTCAACATGACCTCCTCACTCCAGGATCACTTCAAATCAGTAATTGTGAAAGCACTTGAAACAGCCACGAATCAACTTTCTGGGCTCTGCCGAAGGATATCTGCAAGGTGCATACATCAGCTGCATGTTTGTACCAAATAATATTGGTACTTTACGCTGCCTTACCTCTCCTAACAGGTTCTGAGATGCATTGCAGAGACATGACTGCATAGCATCAGCTGTTGAGTTCCCTTCTGAAAGGAAGAAAACATCTGATGCAACAGCACTAGCTCCCTTCAGCTTGTGCCTCCTTCACAGTAGAAATGGAAGACAAATAAACTAAAAACAAAGGAGTCAGAGCAAAATATTACAGTTCCTTTTTTCGTTGCTTAGTTATCATCTGTATTACCCCACTGATTGTGCCTTCCAAAAACATTTCCAGAATCATGGTCAAGAAGTACTGCCATATTAAAACGAAACACCAGGATGCCTACTTTGCAAAAGAGTAATGCTTTTTGTGGAAACAAAAATTTTTCATCAAAGAAGTAGAAAAAAAATTCCAGAATGTGAAAAATTCAGAATCTGAAGCTAAGACTGATGGGTGACTAAACACAAAGCCATGTCTTTCATTTTATTAATTTTCTCCTTCTGCACAGCTGAGATAAAACCAGACAAAGTAGCACAGAAATTTTCTAATGTTACAGATGCAGCAGCCTTCCCATCATACATCATCAGATGAAAGGCAAGTTGTGCTTATTTTACTGCGGATCCATTCATTATTCTACCTGCCAGCAACTCAGATTGTTTAAAATAGATATCCCTAGCATAGTCTTACAGTCATGCCACACAGCACAAACTGAAGATCTGCCAAGTGCAAATCAAATGGTTTGACGAACTTTTTTCCTGTGCTGACAGAGCAGCGGTCCATCCTCATAAAATCTATATGGGCTTTTATATTCTTCTTCTTAAGAGCTATAATATTTTTTGTGACTTTCAAATAAAAAGTTGAGTGTTGTCCATAATGGGCCCCCCACTTCTGCAGAGCAGTACTCAAGCATCCCTGTAAGAACACTTGAAAGGACCTTACCAAAGATATTTTGGGAATGAGAATTTTTTTGTTTCTGTTAAAAAAACCCCAACCTGTCACTTTCTAAAGTGCTCTCAGAACTCCGTCGTTTCCATTCAAAAATCTAGCAATTCTTCTTGGATTATAAAGGCTTGAATTTTTACATTTTCATAAACAGCTTTTATTAAGTATTAGCCCACATTGTAACCTATTTATAATATCCTGTTGTTATTAGCTCTTGTTTTAGACATTGTAATTTCTTTATGGTAGTATTACAAAGATTCATCTTTTTATGATGTTCATTTTCTTATGATTATGAGACAGTTTTTCAGAATACAAGTGTTATCTTAATGACACATGCTCATCCAGAAAGAGTTCCATTCATCTTGTCTGGAACTTCTCTCATCAATATATCAACTATAGTGTATCTTTACATGTGAGGAATTTTTTACAAGACCTTCAAACAAGTGTTTAAAATATCTGTTTAAAAATGTATAAGAAACTATGAGTATAATCAATATAATACACCAATTAGGTTACCACATATTGAACATAAAATTAAAACTAAGCAGGCTTGCTGTTAAGCCCTTTTTGGACTTTTGCCTTTGTGGCAGTAGTCTTAAAACTACTACCCTTCAGTTCAGCTCTTTCATATTTTTCACAACAAATCCTGTCTATACCTTTTGGCCCACAGCAAACAGGTTTATGTTCTGTGTCAGAAATTCACTGGGATCTTGCAATAGTCAGGCATCATATAGAGAGATTGCGGGGTTTTTATTATTCAAATCCGTAAAAAGATATCTACCTAGACAGACAGCATTCCAAGAAAACCACAATCAACTAACTCATAGTAGAGCTTTGAGCAGAAATATATGGCCAGCACTACAACACTGCTACAGAGTGCTTATTAATGCTAACTGAACTGGCTAGTTTAGAACCTGTTACATATCTCTAAGCTATTTCTGCACAGCCAGCATACATCAGCTTTGCCTGGGATTCTTGTCTGTCTCTAGCACAGTGCAATGTTGACATAGCACCAGAAAAATGCTAGTATTTTTGATCCATTGGTGTTAAAAAATATATATATCCTCTTTTTTTTTTTGTTCAAACACCAGAACACATTGTCCAAAGAGCCTGTGGAATATTGGTCCTTTGAGGTTTTCAGATCTAGAAGGGATAAAGCCCAGAGCAACCAGCTCTGAATTCATTCATTACACTACCTTGAGCAAGTTGCCATGTAGCTAGGAGTAGATGAATGTCAGATCCCTCCATCCTGAAATTTTTTATAATTCTATGACTGGGCAGTTGGAACTCAACAACAGCTTTTTTCCGTTTGTTCAGAAAACCACAGCAAATTTAGGGGTCTAGAGATAAGATCTCAGTTTGTAATACTGAAGATTTTATATTTTAATCCTGAAATAATTGTGCAAGAAGAAGTGAATGCTATCGGTCCCTGCCTTTTAGAGGCAGCAAATTAGAAATCAAGCTCAAATTTGTATTACTGAGAGCATTTAATCATTGGAACAAGCTGCAAAAGACAGCAACAAAATTTCTTTCTCATCATCTAGGGCAAATTATAAAGAAATGTCTGCTGAAATAAAGCTTTAAGTTCAGTCCATGGGGTAACTGAATCCATAAGTCAAAATTCTGTGGCCTCATACAGACAAGAATTCAGAACTCAGTCAGCCTGTTGACAATCTAGCACTTCTGAAGTACAGCAGATATAGCCTATGCCTTTCTAATTTAGAGAATTAAAAATTAACTATTTTTCATAAGTATAGTTCACAAACTTGTAATACTTCATTTTACCAAAACAAAAAAAAAATTCACTTGTTACCTACTTACAGTTTTTAACTCTGGTCTCTTTTTCTCCACGACACTTGAGAATTTTCAAACTACTGTAACAAGTGTTCTCACAGGATTTAAATAAATAGCAGTATGCAAGCATAGAGACCATTAGTCCCAGTAGTCTGTAGAATTCCAAATTTAGAGGACCACTGCAAAAAGAAAGAGAGAAAGCAGATATGTTTTGATTCTTGAATAAAAAAAAAAAAATACATCAATGAATCACTGAAGACAAATTCAGATGAGATACCAGTCTTAAATTTGTAACAGTGCATGTGATCCTTGTGCTTTCCGAATCTATTACGTACTCAAGGATAAAATCCATTCGGTGTTTTTTAGGCGGCTTGCTTTTTATACACGGTTTCTTTTTCATAGGTTTTTCATTAGTTATTTGAGATGAAAAATATACAAATACTGTCGATCACAAACATTTTTGTTAAAACCAATCATATGAAGAAAACAGTGTTTGAGCAGAATCCGCAGAAAGTTCTACAATACAGAAAAAAAACCTCCACAGAACTAAATAGATTACCCAGAACTAGAATGGCTCGTTGCCTTGGGGAATTATAGAACAGTCTTTTAGGACAGAAAATTCCAGCTCCCAATCCATCAAAATAAATGCTTGTTTTCTTAAATGCATTCAGTATTACAAAGAACAAACCAAGAAGAATTAGAATGATAATGAAATGACAATTTAAATAATTGGATGGTTTAGATTCAGTATGTTAATAAAAGTATGACTCGGTAAGGATACAGTCACCTGACAAAGTTATCACAAGCCAAGCAAAGGTATCAATGTACAGCACATTGGTTAGTTATTCACAGACATGCAGTTATTCTGAGGTAAGAAACATCACATTAATCATGAGGTGAAACCAAGCACGTAGGTGGTTACCAGAGAATAACAGCACACTAGAAAATCCATATTTCAGTTTACTCGAGTTCTGTTTCATGTGCTAATAACTTACTTGCATATTTAGGAAACAAACACAGCACAGGAAGTTTTTGCAAAGGTGGGAAAATAATAAAAATTCTTTTGACAGCTGGGTTTGCTGTAAAGAGATGTAAGGTCAATGGACCTGCAAAAGAGACACAGTTTTTATGAATTAAATGGCAAGATAGGCACCACCAAATCCCACTAGATGCAATCCACAAAAAGCCAGCTGGGTTTCTACCAACTAACAAAAAGGAAACACAAAACTTCAGTGTGTTTCTGGAGAGTGAACATTCCTAGATTGTGAGACACCTCTATGAAGTGACATAAAGAAAAAACAGTTTTAACTAGGGTTCTGAGCCCTGGAGCCAGTCCAAACAGCACAGGACATCAGAAATGTGCTCTGCACCACAAGTGGAGCTAAGCCATGACAGCCAACATCATCAGGGACCCGGTATCTTTAAAGACATATGAAAAGCCATTTAAGTCAAGGTATTCAGGAAAAAGAGTCATCTGTTCAGCAGCAAACACTTAAGTAATTTGAGAATCAGAGCAAAAAAGTGATACAGAGTGACTTTGTGCAGGATTGGCTTTATGTGACCGCATCAAAATATTGATTGATGTACATTAAAGGAAGATCAGCCCAAGGCCCTGAAACATAAATATACATAAAACAACCGACTATTTGTGTTTTAGTAAAAGTCTGCATAAAAATCTAGTTATCTTACTCCAAAAGCAGTGACACTGCTGAAAAAATAATCCTGAGACAATGAACTAAGGCTGAAGGCCTTCCAGAAAATCTGTGACGTATTTCCTGCTGAGTTCAACAGAACTTCATCTTCACTTGGGCCTTTGCCTCAAGTCTGCATCTCTGGGCATCACTTTGGGCTAGAACTTAAAAACATTTGAAAGCTAAAGACACAAGAAGAGTAGCAACCCAATTTGTGATCAGAATTCCTTACTACAATGTACTTCCTGAAGCCACATTGAAGCACAAGAGCTTCCAGCCTGCAACCTCTCTGCGAGAAGTTACCTCTCCTTTTCTGAAACTGACAAAGTAGAAATGCTGCAGAATGCTAGCGCTAACCCATCCTCAGTTTAAAAGGTGTGAGAAGGGAGGCAATACAAGCATAGACTGAAGTATAGGTTTGTTTCCATTACAGCAGACAGTGAATTGTTAGAGGCTGTACTTACAAACCTTAAAGTTTCCTTCATTCAGCAGAACCATGTGAAATAACTCTCTCTACAACTATGCAGGTGTCAACTGAAGAATTTACACCCCTACAAAAACAAATGGACTAGAGAAACAAGTGATACATTATGAAATGCTACAAAACATACGTATTTCTTTGCAAATTGAGCATCCCCTATTTTCATCACCAACATTTTTCCCATGTCTACAAAATCCCCACTTAGCAACAAATCACTATGCCTCCAAGAAGAAATAAATACAATTGTTTCTGTTTTGGTTAAGCAGGTGAGGAGGAACTACCATTGTTAGAGAGGAAGACCTCTGTCTATAGGAGCTCTGTATTCCTGCAAAACTACAGCAAAATATGATGCTGCTGTCTTTATGCTGCATTAATGCTGTAGATAATATTGAAATAGCTCCCATGAATAAAAATACATTCAAATCACATCTCAAACTTGAGGTAAAAATCAAATATTTATTCCAGAATAGAAATTGTCTTTTCCACAACTCTATAGAGAACAATTCAACATCAGTTACAGGAAAATTAGTCACTGGCCTAGTTCTTTGTTGGAGGAAAAAAAAAATTCCTCTATCACAGACATTTCTAGAGACAGCTTAACTCCACACCACCCTTCTGTTCAGTGACCATTCAACTGAAGATCTCTCTATACGCTCACACCCTGAACCTGAACCCTAGCATAACAGTAGGTTGCATCCAAGATGCCACTGTGTCACCCCATAAAGACAGTAACATAGCTCCACAGATACAACCAAGCAGCGTTTCATTATTTAATATATGTAGTTCCAATAGGATTAAGTATAATGGCAAGTAAAGTACAACATGTGTGCAATTATAGCCACGCTTACACTGCAAAAGAGGAATGCAGGCTAATTAACAGTCTGTGCTATATAAAGAATTCTAAATAAAGGATTGTGATTAACAAAGGAAGTGGTCTTTTCAAAGAAAAATGCATGGTGGGACTGAGAGGCCTTACTTAGTCTCTGTGCCCCGCTCTAACACAGGAGCAGTGCCTGCCTTCACCTCCCCAGTTTGCTCGCTGCCTGACCCCCTAACAGTGGCCGCTCCGCTGGGCTCTCCAGTGTAAGTGATGGTCAGCCCTGTGGGCAAAGGAACACCAAGTTGATTTTTATCTGTATCTACCCCTAAATCTCTTACATGAATGTGTATGGGCCCAGCGGCAAAAGAGCTCGTGGCTTTCAGCATCCCTCAGCGAGGCAGGCTGCACGGTTCCTGTTCGTTGCTGAGGCTGCTGGTGGGAGCAACGCACACCAGGCTGGCAGGGAGGCCACCAAGGAGCTGGAGCCGCATTCCTGAACCTGTCTCTCCTCCCAAAAGCAGCACAGACCAGTGCTGGCAGCAGCCCCTTTGCCAGAGGCTTGGATGCTCTGTGCATCCCACATCCAGGCGCAGCTTAAATCCCCATCCATTTGTCTAAACTCCAACAGACCATGACAAAAATAAATGTGCCTAAGTAACCTTTCTATCTAAAGAGTGTCCATTTGTGAAATATTTTGTATAAAGTCAGTGATACTACTAGTGATCTGTGGGAAGTGTTTAAGCAGTTATTGCTGCTTTTGTTTGATGCTAGTAATCACCTCATGAATTACATGTTTTTATTCAGAATAACAACTGGGAAGTCTTATTTGCTGAGATATTTAAATCTGTAGTAACCCCTTTGTAAAAAGTCACCGCAGAGCAAAATTCCTCTTTGTTTGTTCTACAGTTTTGATTTTGTTGAGAACCCAGTTTTACGTGCACACAGCAAGGGATATTCAGATCCAAAACTGCACCTCCTGCCTGCCAGAGGGCTTTCAGTGTCCCCATGAAATGGCCAAAACAGTTTGTAATCCCAAGAGCTCCTATATTTCACCACAGCCCAGCTTGGATCACCTGCTCCTCCTGTGGGCTTGCATCCCTTCTCCCCCCTGAGGCAGCTGAGCGGGCTCCTTGCCCCTCAGCACCACATCCCAGGCAGTGTCCCACCTGCTCCAGGCATGCTGGCTGCCTAACCTGCCGCCAGCAGAACCACCCACTTGCCAGGCAAGGTTGAACTCCTGAAGTAATCAGGCTAAGCACTCAAAGGGATGTTCCTGCTCAACCCTATGCAGATACCAATTTATAGATTAAACTGTTTTCAATTTAGAGGTTTTCATTCTAATATGGTCAATTTGAGATTTATTTGAGCTTTTCAGCAAAAAGTTTTGATACTTTGACTTTTTACTTAGTTCAGGCTGAAAACAATGTTTAAAAATGTTTAAACAATGTTTAAACAATTAAAATGTTTTAAACAATGTTTAAAAATAGCATTTCTCTGAGGAAAGATTCTACTTTTCAGTCCTTTCTAGTTATTATTTTAATCACGACTCTTTAAAAAATGTTAAATGACCTATGTAAGTATCAAATGGGGAATTGTTAAGAGAAAGTATGCTCTGATTGTTTCTCTATTTCTCAAAAATCTATTACAGGGTTGCAAAGTGTTTCTTCCCGCTCCCACAGGAAGACTGCTCTATATCTGAACTAGGAGTTTAGGAAAGAGAAAATGGAAATACTTATTTTCTGCCCTTAGAATTAGTTTTTGAACTTTGAAACATTCTTTGTCATCTATTCATAAACAAGAAATTGTACTTAGTTCTTTAAGGCCTACTTTGATTTTACTGAGAATATCTTGTGCTCCTTTTAACTTCAGCTTTACTAAAAAAAGTCCCTGAAATGCTTTCATAATCAAATGAATAATTGGTCAGATTCAACAAAATATTTAGCCTCCTTCACCTGATATCAGTACTAAGTTACAAACGACATAGAAACTTGGAGCCAAAGCACTTCAACAAAGCTGGGCCCAGCTCAGCAAAACACCAAATAATGTATTTTGACTCAATGAAGACAATGGGCATGGAGCACAGACCTGAAGCATCATAGGTAGGGATACACTTAACCACTCACAGCATGTACCTGAGTACATTTTTCTGTAGGCTACACTGGCTCATTTGCCATTCCTATCCAAAACCATCATTTTCAGGAAACTGAAAGAAAAGTTGGTCCTTGTATCTACATAATTTATAGAGTTTGAGTACTTGCACTTCCAGTTCTGTTATGCAACTAGAACTAATAAAAATGGTGCCTTAATATATCTATGAATGTAATATCTGTTGAAAAATGCCATTTATAATGCAAAAAAAGAACTGCTAAAAACTTTCTTCTGTCCCAGTTATTCCAGATCAAAGCCATACAGTGAAAACCTTTTAAAAATAGAACCAGATAAAGAATAAACCTCTTAGGCAAATCGAACCAGCCAGTTATTAAAAAAGACACCTCTAAAATTGCCAGCTAGATGAATACATATTTTAATACCACTTGACAAAGGATGCTGTCTCTCATTTTTCTTCTACAACATAGTACATAGAAAGAAAATCTTTTCAAGAATAAATCTGTTCACAAACGTGTTCTTTTTCACTGGCATATGTATCTCAAGACTCCATCCTTCTGGTATGAAAGAGGTTTGTTTTATTCACAGAAGTTTGGAGCTGGAATCTAATGCTTTATTTACCGCTCATATCACAGAAGCAGTTTCCCCACCGTTCTTGTATACTGACCCCTAACATTTCTCCCAGAGAGGAACGTACTGGTGATGGTGGACAGCAGCTCTCTTTGTCATCTTACCATTTTTTTTGTTCAGTAACTTTTCAAGGTTTGGAAACTTCTGTATGTTCTCTGAGACAAAGTATGCTGCCCAGGAAAGTCTGCTATGAGAAAAGCCCTCTTTGCAATCAGAAATATCCTTTTGCAAGCTATACGTGAACATTAAATCATTACCTAACTCTTATAATATAACTGTAATAATTTTATAATGATACATCAATATTAATAATAATAAATAACAATTTGATAATTCCACTGATTATAATAACGTAATAATTTTAATTTTAGTAAGAAAACATGTTGGCTTCTTATTGGATATGAACAGATTGGATTTACCAGTTGAAGCTGTAGGCCATAGTCTTTCTTCACAATTAGGTCTTAAAGCTGAATTAGCAAAGAAAGGAGGTGGCAGTTATTCTTAAAGATAATTATTTTCAAAAAATAAGAACAGAACAGTGCGTATTTGAAGCAGTTTTATGATTCAACACAATACCAAATGGCTAAGTTCTATCACATCCTGGTTCCCCCATACATTACACCTGCTGTACATATGCTGTTTTTCTGTAAGTGTATGTATGATCTGTTCTATGAAATGTGTGTACAACGTGGACTCATTGCCTTTTATGGTTCTGCATCCAGAACTGCATATTGCCAGACAGACCCTTATAAATTAAATCTTCTGAATTCACAAGATCAATGATTGGTACGTAACTTAGAGACGGGGTAGCATCAAAAGATCTGAACTCTCTAATTCCACTATATCCCCATTTAATCTGTATAACATGAAATGCCTGCTTCCTCAAACACGTAAGTCAAGATTAAAGGCTGAGTTGAATTATTACTTATTAGTTACTTGTTAATTAAGACTCATCAGTACATAAAAATTGTGTATATAAATTCAACATAAGGCATATTTGCAGGTATCAGTGTACAAAAAATATTACTCAGTTCTCTGGAGTTATCAACTTAATTTCAAGAAAAGGTGAATACTACCACTACATCAATTGACATCAGTGGCAGTAGTTTCTTAGGCTAGACTGAATGAAATCATGGGCTTTCTGTCTGTACCTGCCACATACTTGCATACAAACACACATACAATTGCAGCTTGAGGTAAAACCTACTTGTGTCCTCCATTCTCCTCAAATGTGAGCTATGTAGCACAAAACATGCTTTCACCCTCTCCAAACGGCATAGTGATAACTATTAATTCTATTGCTTCACTGTTTTATCTCATCTTCCAAGAACAAACTTGCATTCAGCTTCATCCAGTTTACTTATTAATTTCAGTTAAAATTGTAGGTATTTTCACACAACAGTTAGGAAAATCAAGCCTATAAAGACAATGTGTAATGCATACACTAACAATTCAATGGATACATGTAATGCATACAAGTACTTTGCAAAAATAGCAGGAAGAATGATCACCGACACATCTGTTATTTGCAACTTACCTATATTTTTCCATGTGGTTTTTTATTCTTATTTTTACTGTTATTCTTATGTTCTTTTTATCACCATAAAAAACTGTCTCCACAAGGAAAACTTTATCTCACTATGTTTGGTGGCCTTAGCAGAAAAACATTTCAGTTCTATGGAATGGAGACACAGGTTTTTTTCCAGCCAAGCACTTAGTTCTACTTCTTAAACATCATCACCTCTTCCATCTTCATCTATCACCACTAGCCTCACAGTAACTTTCCTTGCAGTGGGCCAACCCCATCATGCAGTTTCATTATCATAAACCCATACTAAGCCTAGCATAAATATTGCAGACCTAGTTTTCTAGTAACTTATTAGGTATGTCATGTTAGCTAATCTGCCATAAAATATTTATCCTCCTACAGGGATTAAAAGAATGACACGCTGCTGTTATGAAAGCATGAACAAGAAAAGCAGTGATTCCCCTGACAGGCCTGAATGGGTTTTGTGAGTTCAGCAACATTAATGTATGGAAAATAGAGTTTCTATGCTCTACTTTCACTAGAATTTGTCAGTTTATCATGTTAGAAACATCCATGACTTTCATTAGCAAACGGAAATACCTTATCATCCTTCCTCTGATTTTAAAGCCATATTCCACTGGACATGGCAGGACATGGTGGGGAAAGATGGGATAGAAAGTTGAGTAAGCATAAAATTATTCAAAAAACTCTTCTGAGTCTGTCATATTTTTTCCACTTCCATTAGAAAATCCCTCTTGTCTGTATCAGCTATGTAAGCATATTTTAATTTAGAAAATTCACTGAACATCATAGTATTTCCATTCCTTATGCTATTAATAAGGACAGTAAAATAACTAATGTATACAGGGCACATTCTTCTTCTGGCAGATCCTGGCTATTAGGGAAAGTAAGACATTTTTAATGATATGGGTATATGTCCTACTAGCGATTTTCACATTTTAGCTGTCAGAATGAGTAAACCAGATACTTTTGACAAAGGAATTAGAGGTCCATTTACTAAGCTGAAGGCACTTAGCATTCCCATCATATCATATCTTATTAGGAGGACCAGTAAGGGATAACAATTGTTAGACACTGTTCTTATTCCAAATCTTATGCTGTTAAAAATATGTTTAGTTACTTTTCTATCTCAAAAGACTTTGGAGTTACTAAAATTCTGTCAGATGCCATAATGAAATAGCTTCTGAGAAGTCCTTTTTTTTTTTTTCCATTCCTTTTACCCGAACCAGAAAGGTAGAAGGTTATATGGCATGGGAGGCTGATACCATACATGCTTCCTGTATAAAACATAGTTCCATTTTGGACAGATTTTGTAAGCAATTCATGTAGTCAGTCAAAATAATGTAGATAAGCTGTTACCATATCACCCACTGTTTGAATAATTACTTAGCAAGACAACATATTTATCCCCTGCTGTTCCCACAAATCCTCAGTAAGGCATGGAGTTACTTGAACACCCACTGACTCTATTCCCTCAATTATAAAAACCTCACTCAAGATCTTTTCAAGACCTGGGATTTTTTACCTCCTTGTGAGGCTGCTCATTCATCACACCTAACTAACTTCAGCCATTTAACTGAGGCACCCATGTTGAGGATGCAGTCCAGGCTAGACTGTCCTTCTGCAAGATGTGTTTGTAATGTTACAAGCACCAAAAATGCCAAAAGAAAGCTTATCCTTAAGTCTGTCCCACTGGGTAATGCACACTTACAGCTCTCACTGAAACTAAGTATCTCAGATAACCCATACAAATTATAATGTAGCTGCCTCTTTCCATTCCTTAAAAAAGAATTGTTTTCATTTTGTAGGTCTTGTGATTAAAAGCCATTTCTGAATCTTCTTCTTTGCAGGCAGGGTAGATGTGCAGAATGCTTGAGGGAATACAGAGGTCGCCTCTGCACAGTGTCATTCCTGGAGATAAAGGAACTGCTTTTGCCTTAGGACATCTGTGCATAACTCAGCCTCCTCTGTGTTTCTGTTTGAGCCTTTCCCCTATTCCATACTCCTACACATTTCTGGACTCTGCTTGGTTTGACTGAGCCCCTTTTTGATCTTCTCTATAGTCCACAGGGAGCATAGTTCATACATCACTATTTCAAATTAATTATATTAACAGATGAAGGGTGGAATCATATCACAAAATGTACATGTACTTCTCTGAAATCACCTAAGCCCAAAGACTCTTTCTTTACACAAACAGGGTCTCTGTTGATGAGAAAGCCTGAGGCAAAACCTATAAGACTGCTAGGGATACATTGGCTTCCTTATTCATTAAGTCAGTTGAGATGTAGTGGCAGCTCTGTAGCATTGGGAACAACCTACAACGTCACCCGTTTTACCTTGCAGCTTCTTGTTCCATTGTCAGTGTTAATTCTGTCATTCTGCATTCCTGTTTCTTTAATGTTCCCCCTTCTCTACTAATACCACTAATGGGCACATACCAGACCAGAGCATTTACTTTAAAATCCTTTCTAACCTTACTCATCGCATAATAAATAGTCCTGCTCTACTCATTGAATAGTCACGCTGCTTTGTGTACGTGTGGCCAGACAAAGTGACTGGAATGCCTCAATAAGCAGATGCTCAGCTGTGCTAAGCCACAGATTCACAGAATCCCTAGGCTGGAAAAGACTTTTGAGATCATGAAGTCCAACCATACCCGTCCACTACTAAATCATATCCCTAAGCACTACATCTACCTGTCTCTTGAATACCTCCAGGGATGGTGACTCAATCACCTCCTTTGGCAGCCTGTTCCAGTGCCTGATAACCCTTCCCGTGAAGAAGTTTTTCCTTATGTCCAGTCTGAAACTCCTCAGCCATTCCTTCTCATCCTATCACAAGCCTGTGAGATTGCATCTGGTCAGACCATTTCTGCCAACCCCAGCATTTGCTATATGCAACTACCGTTTTAAGGGGCACATCGTAGCTTCTGCTATTTGGTATTTTACTTTTTCCAGGGGGGGATCCTTAAAAAAATATACCATTTCAAATGCACTTCCCTTTCAAGCCAGATTCCCGCATAGCTTACCTCTGTAACAGCAGTATTAACTTTTTCTGCATGTCTGGGAAACAAATCAGAAAGTGTAAGAAAACTGTTGTAACTAATAAAACAAGTAATGTTAACATAGCACAATTTATCACCTTTAATAGAAGAAAGTGTTGGGAGAGATTTAATTCTGAGGAGTCATGACAATTTTGCTTTTCATCCGAGGACTTGTCTTTCATTGCCAGAGACTTGCACGAGATGAGAATAAACTACAAGCTGGAGGAAATGGAGAAATAACATGACAACACTGTCAGTTCTTTTTGCAAGAGACCTGCAGCATCCCGTCACAAATTATGTCAATCATGTAATTAGCAATTCAGTCAGTATTAATTGCGTATACTTTACTTCACATCTATCACTGCCATTTCCACGTAGTCAGGATGTTTTGTAGAACCTAATTTGTAAACAATATGCAGAAGTTTAACCGACTTTAAATTAAAATTGTCAAACTTCTATCATAACCTTCAGTGAATACAGATAACTGTGTAATTGTGTTTTGGCTCCTAACTAAGAAAAGGGAATGTTTTAGCTATTTGTTTCTATGAATAGACTTTTAAAATCCCAGGGAAGAAGCAGCATGCAATAACGCCATTAGTCTACATCCAAAACCACTGTAACCACCCTGTAACACCTACTTTCTTGTCAAGAATAACACTAAACTGAAAAAGCAGGGGAACAAAGTTGAGATTCAAAGGCAAAATTCATCCATTAATTCATATTTTACAAAACAATATCTATTCTTCATTCAAGATCTGTACAGGGAAGCATATTCCATAGCTTCCTTGACAGAAAGGAGTCCAATTGTTAAGAATTATTTAATTTTCTGATTCTCAATTTGTCAAACAACAGACATTGCTTTATTTTCATCTGATGCATTTCAGAAAGTCCTCTGTAGGAAAATTATATTTTTCATCTGTTATGAGAACATACAAATTTTATTTCTTATATAATGGCTAATACAACCACCCTCTCACCTTAAATTTGGGAGATTAAGTAGATAGAGCTCCTGAAACTCTTTCTCTTTAATACAGTTTTTCCTATGCTTTAATTATTCCACTGGCTCTTCTCACTGGCGATCCACAACTTAGCTGAATTGCGAACATTAGTCTTCCACTGGGAGACCTCTGAAAGTGCCAAATAAAACAAAACTTCTACTTAACATTCTCGGAATTGCATCAAAAGCTTTGCTGTATATTACGTTCTTTCTCTCCTGCACCATAACGTCTTCTGACTCAAAATTAATTGCTCATCCATTGCTTGTGAGCCACTTTGATTCTACACTTAATATAGGCTTTAGATTCCTTCGGTATGTTTCTCACTGTGAGATTCAAAAACACCAATGCACACCAACCATCAGAAATTTTTTCACGTGGCTAAAAAGAACACCATGAAAAGAAATGAATCATAAACTCTGACCCTATCTTCAAACTGTCTCCTCTGGAGAGCTCAGCCCAGACTGCAAACTGTAACTCTTGTGTGAAGATGCCAAAAATACAAATTCCAAACTGGCTACCAGCTTTCTTTTCACTTAAAGCATATACACTGTATGGCTTACACATAGTTTACACAGTTTTCAGGTCAACTACCTGTTTACGAGTGAAACATTTTAATGATCTGTTACTTCTGTGACAGAAAATATCTATGTACAAAATTTGGTAGAAACAGAGTGGCACCATTTCATATGTGACATTAGTTTTCCATACTTTTTGCCTTTTCTTTACTTCCAGTTTGGGAGTCACAAACCATCAGGTCAGAAATGCTGCCTAGAGATACTCACACCTCACTGGCTTCAAAGACAGAATGAAGCTAATGCATCTCACTGGTACCTTAAAACCTGTGACTTACATGTTAACAGGAATACATTTTCTTTTGAAATTCTAGCAGTTATACAAAGATCAAAAGCTGCGCTCTATCTGCTTTTCAGCCTGCTCTTGTAGATTTTTTCTTATGTTCAGTGTCCCTTATAAACAAACGTCCAGTCATGGTGTGTCTGTTGCATTTCCATGGTAACACTGTTCATTTTGAGATAGTTCTTGAAAGTTCATTTAGATTTGCCTTTCTGACCAACAGTTATAGAGAGAAATTACTACCTTCAGTCCTACTGAGACACAATGCCAAAGTAAAATGAGGAACAACAGCAGGTACATTTTACATGAAAAAAGAATTAAGGGATTGATTGTTTCCTCCACAGCTCTCATTTCCCCTCCAAGCAATTTCTGTTTCTTTGAAAATATTATAACGAAATTTTGCCCTTTGGAAATTATGGCCATTTTAAAGGAGTCACAACTTCACAGATTTGTTCCCTCCACCCCCATATACTGTAGTCTGGCCAGGCATATGTTACTAAGTGAAAAGTCTGGTACACAGCTGGTTTTTATTCTGATACACCAGGATCCACCAGCAGAACTGTGATATCACCTCTAGCTATTATCTCCATGCTTTCACCCCCTCAAAACTTTGAAAAGCAGGTTTTGTTCTTTTGTGAGTTAGAACAAAAATTCAGTCTCTGAATTTCTCATCTCAGAAAGGAATATTAAAAATCCACTGGGCCAAATTATTCCTTGAGTTCAGATTAAACTCCACAAGATAGAAATATTGACATTCCACTCCAAGTGTAAATACAGCTTTCCAAGGAACTAGAGGACTCACTTAGGACATAATAAAGTGGACAATAAGCTATGAAAATGTCCTGGAAATTTGTAGCAACTGCTTTACTGGATGCTGTGACACTAATAATCTGATCTTGCATACACAGTTGACTGATGTTCCACACTGCTTTGCAACATTTCTGCTTCAACAACCTCATGTGCATAAACCAATATTGACATGAGAGCTAATAAAAAACTCTTAAAGCGGAAGCTTGTGATTAGCTTGTGCATCTAGTTGCACACACGAACACAACAACAGATGGAAGATTACTATAAGTCGAAGAGAATGAATTTTCCATGCCATTATCTTTCAGAGATGAGAAGTACAAAACACCTATTCTATTACACATCCAGCACAATGGGCTTCCGTCTTTGGACCAGATGTGATCTGCTTTATAAAGGAAAGTGGAAATCTAATCAGAACATACTGTGGAGAGACTGACCTTACATTCATCTGAGTTTTCATTAAAGCACCTATACAAAGCACTTGATACGTTACAGGCTGCAGCTGTCAACTTCAAGAACTACTTCTGAAAGCCCTAATAAATAATTAATTGTAAGGTAATGACGGCAGCACTAAGGTTAGTGCAGCTTGCAGTTCTGTTGCAAGAATGACCATTTAATTACCACTAGTTAAAAGTGGCAGTTCCTAGAGACTCTGGGTCAAATCCTAGGAATTGTTAAGTAACCACAATTCCCATTCATTTCAGAGGACTTTTCCACCATTTATCACTACCCAGGATTCCTCCTAGTAATAACAACTTGATTTTTTAAACAAATAATTTCTTCTGAAGTTTCAGACAGCCAGCATGCTTGTTGTAGGGCACCTAATAAGGTCATTTGTGTTTTGGGTTTTTTTGTTGGTTTTTTTTTTTTATTTATTAAACAGCCAGCAGTTCTTTATTTACAAATTAACTATAGTTTTGGACAATTAAATCTGATCTACTGAGCTTGCCCTTCATTATGCAAAATTACTTGAAGCAATGTCACAAAAAAATTTGAGTACAGAGTATTTGCCAGTTCATCTCCTCTCCCAATCAAATTCATAGCTTCAAGAATGCAGACCTTTTTGCTTAATCTGACAGGTAGCAGAACAAAGCACTTGTATTTTAAGTGCTGTCTGTCTTGTTTTATTTGAGTAAGACATTTACATGCTTCAACAATGCCAAGAACACAGGCTTTCAGATTCGTATACAAAATGGTAGCTTTCATTAATCATTGATTAACTAGGCAGCAATCCAGAAGAGCAGCTTGCTCTCAGAGCTTGATACCAACTGAACATCCATCAATAGATTTCTAATATATCTGAGAACATTTTGTACTTCCACTAAAAATTCCAGCAGCAGAATGTCAAGAAGAGATTGCAATAATGAATAATTTGCCAATGAGTTAATATACTAATGGATCTCTACTTTACTCCCCACTTGTACGCTAACTGATTGTTAATGCATGTTTTTATGTGGTAACATTACTCAAACTCCAAAATATGACATGAATCTTAGTAAGGAAGTTCTAGTACTTTGCTGGGTAGAGACACTATAGTCTAGAATAAATGCTGTCCATTGTTCTACTTCAATGTTGCAGTTTTGCAAGTATCTGTGTTAAAAGTTGGTGTCTTTTGAATACTGAGTTTCTAAATCAAGATGTACACTGTAATGGGATGCAGAAACATGAGAAAAACATGCAACAAGAATTTATTTGTTCTATTTTCCACACAAAAAGGCTCAAAAGATATGAAATGTCACTGTAAGTTCTTTAGCATCAAGTACAGTAGCCCATAGTGAAGACAGATGAGCCTAACAAAGGAATACAAGTTTGTCCATATTGGTACAAGTGATATAAAACTATTGCCAGATCACAATGATATTCACCTTTTGAGCAGGTCCATGGATCCATTCTTCACCAAACCCTCTTTCTTGCATAAACAAAGCCTCTGTCCTTGGAAAAGGTTTACTATGCTGTCTCTAACACAGGCCCTTTACTGGTGCCTATTGGTAGCTATGAGCACAAAACATTAACCAGAATTTTTCCTTCAATTAGAAATGACTTCAGTGTTACCCTTGAAGTACTCTTTTTGATAACTTTACTGGCTCTTTTCATATCCATAAACCAACAGCTGCTTGCACCTCCCCATGGCAGCATATTTTTCTGTACTATATTTTTCTGCATTGATACTTCATATCCTTCACATCCATCAGCCCAAGTAATAAACTTCCGACTACCTGAAATGTAAAACAAGCAACATTTGAGTTTCTCTGAGAAATTATGATAAGTACTACCAAGCAGCCAGCAATCCAGCCGGCATGGCTAGTTTGGCTGAGGTAATTCAGGATCTGAGTTTGGCTTTGCAATAGTGTTAACACCTCACAAAGATCATGCAAGAGTTTTACAAACAAAAGAAAAAAAGAGTAAGTGCAAGCTTGTCTAGCACAGTCAACAGCATGAATTCCAGGGACACAATATCCCACTTGGTAACTTTCTCCATTACTAAGGGGGGATAAGTATTTGCAAGTTGCTTTGCCTCTGATTGTAACCTATCTCTTGATGCAAAAGAGCATAATTTATATTTTTTTATTATTTTTAAAACAAACACATAGGGTTTGTGCATGACTTTATAGGAATTATTAGATAAGAACTGTTTCTTAACTGTCCCTGAAGAAAATACCACAGCCTCAACTTCACTTTCCCGTTGCACAAGCTAGTACAGAAACATCCTAATTTGATGATGTTAAAGGCCAGGAATGAATGGGTCATATAGGCAGCCAGGAATGGTTCTTCAGAGAACACACAGTTTGTCTGGCAGACCCGCCGTAGAGCACCGTTCATGCATCTCACACCTCCTGCTTTTGTTCAAGCCTCGAAGGACAATCCAGCCCATCAAACAATGAGGAAAACCAACATTTTTCTCCAGTAAGCAGCAAACACAAATCAGTAAATTTTTCAGCCCTGCTGCATCTTCTTAAGACAGAGATCTGCAAGGGCAATTTTGCTCATCTTCAAGGCTTTTTAGAAACACCGAATAATCTTTGCATTCTTCTCATGCGCAGGAAAGCATTAGTATCTGCCATTTAAAACCATTACAGAAATAGAGACACAGGGAAGCTGCAAGAGCACAGTTCAGATGTTCTGAATGAGTAAGACTGCCCACACATTCCTGAGCTAGAGAATGTTTAGCTTCATTTGAAGTTCTGCTTTTTCCTTTGCTTTCCTAAGACCCAGCACAATTGGTATAAACATGGGGTTCTTACTCTTCTTGTCTTCCCAATGTAGATGATTGTAATAAATAGGTAGGGAAGCAAAAGGCTCTGAGCAGCATTTAGAGCAGCAGTTCTATTTGGTCATCTTTTGAAACTCACAGATAAAGGTTGCCAGGCCAAACATCAGAGAGAAACTCAACTGTGCTTTCTCTAGGAACACTGAATTTATTTCAGCACAAGGAAAAAAATAATAATTAAGGAAAAATTGGAGCACACTCACCTCTGAAAATTATATCCACAAAGATGTCCCTACATAATGCTCCCTGCAAGGAAGGGCTTCATCCTACTCCACGGAGATAATTCAAAATGCATTTTAGTAATTCAAAGTGCATCAGTACTGAGGAATTACATGAGGATCCTTAAATATTTCCAGGCTGCAGTATTTTGAAAGATAAAAAATGAAAATAACTGAGTGCAATTCACAGTTCTGAAAATGTATGGCCCATCATGCTAGCCTGCTATTCAGAAAAAGGTGGCATTAACACACACTTATGAAAACTGGCCTGCCAGTTATAAGGGAAGGAGGGGAACAGGAAGAAGGGATTCATTTTTGCTGTTCTATCCTGAATTAGTCTTTGAACAGATGGAAAAAATTTGTAAGTGGAAGCCAATTTTGCCTGTCTAAACTACAAATTGTGCCTCACAGCAAGAAGAAAAGATTAAGAGCTGAGATTCACCTTCCTTAGGCATATAAAGGCTCAGTCAGAATTTCCATTGCAGGCACACACCACTTCAGTAGAAGGTTGTGCAAAGGTACCCAAGAGTGTTTGAGGGCATATTAAACCAATGGTGGTTTATCGTATCGCCCCAAACAGATGAAAGTTTGACCACTCTTTTGTGGCTTTCACCTGTCTTTAACAAGAAATAGTTCCTCTAGTTGTCTAGACTATAAACAGAACAACTATTTCCCCCACTCATGAAGGCTAAATCCTTCATGATCATTAGGGTTAGGTCAGGCTTGTTTCCATCTAGCACAGTCAGAGACAACAATAACACTCACTGAAGGGAAACACACAGAAAGTCTGGTCCTTAATTTAATTACAAATTTGTTTTCCAAATGCTTTTTAAAAATACCAACAAATAGGTTGAAAACTAGTTTTCAGCTGCAGTTCGAATATATTTGAGGATCCATGGACTACTTTTTGTGTCTACAATACATACTACTAATGTAAACAAGCTTATGCCAGTAAGATCTAACTAATTAGAAAGCAGACCATCACTGAAAAATTTTCAGCAGTATTAACACCAAAGTAGTTTGAAATTATTGTGTTAGTGTAATTTTATATCAAATATTGCTATGAGACATACAAATCATCACTGTATTTAAAGCTACATCAGATCTTACTATTTTCATAACAAGTCAGGTGACTTAAATTTTTCTTGCTTGCTGTGTCACCACAATTTCCCCTGCTGTATTTTTTCACCCAAGCATTCAGAATGCATAGCAGATCCAGGCATAGTATACCATTTCACAGATCACTGCAAAGTAACATATAGGATACTGTAATGGAATCAGAGAAACATCTGGAAGGTCTAACGCTTACTTGAACATACAGCTGAGTTGGAAAGGATCTGGAAAGCGTCCTAAGTTGAGAAGAATGTATTTTACATAAAATTCCTAAAGAGCTTTGCATCACATACCAACCAGCACAGACTGCACAGGATAAACTCTGGCACAAAGTAGATCTCTGCCCCCTAAAAATTGCTTTGGCATTCCCTTATTTTCAGTGTTGTTTTCCAGCCTCTGCCATCATCATGCTATAATGAAAAAAAATGGTACATTCAATTCAATTTTACTGCCAGTGTGCTTTTTATGCTTTCCTTTACCTCAATAATTCAATGCTGGCCCGAAACAAAGAATAAATATTTAATCTTTCTTCCAAATTGAGACTGGAAGAAGGCGGGCTTTGTGGGGGTGTCTCAGAGGTTTCTTCCACCTTCTACATTTCATGGTATGCATACCTTGAACTCCATGTCAGTCATTTACATCTCTTCATATAACTAGTCCTCAGTGGGTTCAGTCTGAGGTCGCTTACATCACACATGTCTACTGGCCATCCGCTGTGCATGTTACAAGCACACCCGTACATTCTGATATATTCTTGCAGAGTCTATCCAAAATAGAAATTACAGACACAGAAAAATACATCAGAAAAACAACTTAAGGCTTTCAGAAAGTATTTCTAACTTTCATATGTACAGCAATCTCCTACCCAGTCACTAGCCAGGTAAGACATAGTTCTACATTTGCTTTCTACTGTACCTGGCTTAGGTCTTTACAATCTGGTCTTAAAATCAGCTAGAAAATAAATGTATTTCAAAGTGCACAGGCAGAACCATTATACAATAATTCCATTAAGAGTTCTTGAAGCAGGAAATTTCATAGGGCATTTTGCCCTGATGCACATCTGTCAGATTCTGAGAAATGGAAAACAATAAAGTGTAAAACCAGATGAATTTAGCATAAACTGTAATCTATATTTTAAAATGGAGTTCACAGTAGCTCATCTTCTGCCTTAATGGAAATGCTAGCATTCACTGTGAAAAGAATTCTACCTCAGATCAAATTTGTGGTATTGCCTAGTTCTTGCACACAGTAGAGTCTACTAAACAGTGGCAACACTGCATTTATTTTTATGATTACTGTAATAATGATGATATTTTTACAGAGATGCAGCATGAATAGACACAATATCAGACTATTTCCTCAACATTTTTATACAATTACTATACTGGCTCAGGTCTGTGGGCTTTCTGTTTCAAGTCAAATATTATTAAAAAAACATTCTCTTGCCTGGTCTCCCCTTTTTCATTGTCTGCATGTTTAAGGTGAAGATACATTCAAGTATACATATTATATATGCCATAGGCCATTAAAATTATAAACTTTTAAACAAAAGAAGCCAGAATGGTCTAATGATGAGCAAGTCAAAGTTATAACTTGGAATTCAGTGTTTATCAGCCTTACTATACCTTGAGCACCTAACTAACCAGGACAATTATAGTCTGCATGCCTTCACAGCATGATAATAACTGGAAAAAACAGCATTAGTTCGTGATCCTCTACTTCAGTTCACTGGTAAATGGACTGATTAACTGATTATTGCTTATTTTATTGTACTAAGGCCACAACCAAGATGAGCACTGCCCTACAGAAGATATGTAGTACACTAACACCTAGCAGAAGGCAGTCTTCACGGTCCTTAATTAGGAAAATCAGGCACACTGTATAAAAAAGAAGTGACTTACTGAAGCCAAACAACAGATGAATGCTTAAAAAGGTCCCAGGACTCCTATGTTCTGCTTCATCGGCATGGCTCCCAGACTACAAGGTACTCAAGGTATTTTTCTGTGACAATAAGCCACCACCTCCATTCCCAGTACCAACATTAATCCGTAAAAAACCCCAATCAACCAAACAAAACAAACCATCTTCTAGAAATAAACTCTGAAAATGCATTGGGGAAATCTAGCAACATTTATTTACAAGCAGCCAAAGTAAATGATTTATTTAGTTCAATCTGCAGCAAGATTGTGTTTCCTTTTTCTTCATAATAGTTTGCACAGCTACAATAACACTTACAAAGTGAAATGTGAATTGCCTATGTACATTTTGCGTAATTTATTGCTGAGAAATGTGTGCACTGTTTACTCTGAATTCCAGGCTATCTTCTGCTTTGCCAAATGCAGTTTTTCTCAGGGAGCTGTTTTGTTTGATTCTGCATTTTGTTTGCTTAACAAACATGTCCTCATCCTGTTTCTTTTGATAAGAATGATAGATCATGATGTAATTAATGAATAAATACACAGTGAAGTTTGTAGACCTGTCCCAGGATACCACAATATATAGATGTTTCAGTTGATATGATTACTTTCAATGCTACCGGAATCCTAAGAACACACTTCACAGACTCTCTGTTTGAATGTCCCTGAATGGATAAACTGCTACAATTATTTAAGAGTCAAAATTTAAAAAAAAAAAAATATAATTGTTTTCTTTCCTTAAAACTTAAGGGAAACCATCCCAATGCACTTAACAGAAAAGGCTTTATTCCTCCAGTCATTCTTATTTGAACATCTGCCAGTGTCCTGCAGCTTTGACAGCCATGCACAGAAACAGAAGCATCCATCAGTCCTTTCTGAAACATCAGTTTAGTAACTTGTCATGAAGTACAATGATCTCTGAAATCTCAACATCTACCCTCTATTATCACACAGCAGTATCTAAGAGAACATGGAGAGAGAAATACTACTGCGTACCATCTGCAATCCCAGCAGGTTTTAATGGTGATACAGCTAGTGAAAAATCCTTCCAGGCAAATCCATATGTGAGAAAGAAAAAGAAAAACAGAAGATGTGCAAGAGGAAGATTAGAAGAAGATTTGTAAGAAAAAGAGAGAAAATGGCAGCTGGAATAAATCTTAGAATAGCAAAAGAAAGATAAAATGCCAAATACAGAAAAAAATCTAAGAAAGGGGTTATAAAAAATAAGTGGAGAAAGAAGGAGAGGCCAATAAGAGGTTTAAGAGTTGGTGTGCAGATTGAAGGAGGGGTCCATTTTTCAAACATGAAAAGGAATTACTAGAAGGATTTTCACTAAATGGGAGCTCTTGTGGTGCATTTTCACTTACCGTCATCAGAATTCTGTCTTTTAAACAAGAAAGAAGTAGAAAAACCAATCCTTATACAGTTTTTTAGGGGCAAGAATATTAATTCCAAACATACCTTTAGCCCTGAAGTAGCAGAGTGTTACAGTCCCAACAGCCACATTGTGCAGTTACCATGTTTTTATGCATTTCTTTGTGCTTTCAGCACATGGTTGTCATGCTCTGTCTTTTCTCTCTTTTCCTTTTTCTCATCCTGTTATTACCAATTCATCTTTACTTGGACAAATCCATTACACAAAACACCACTTTAAACAACAGAGGACAGATCTTTACTACTACCTACTAAATATCTAAATGACTAGCTTGGACCATAATTGAGTATTGAAGACTAACACTAGAACTAAAATTTTCCTCACCATTCCATTTTAGGCATGTTGAATGTAGCCACGTTCCTCAACAATACATTAACTCTGCAACAGCTTATTGTGTTTACTCCAGGCTTTTAATTGATTCAATTTGATTATTTTTTTTAATACTGTTTAATTCTAAAGTGCTGTAAGCTACTGTCTTCTTTACCAGGATTATTGGACTAAATTCAAAGGCTTATCAAGATAGTGTTTAGAAAAACAGCTACTTGTTTATCCTGTTTATTCTCCCCTCATCTTGGGCTCAATTCTATTAACTCCTCTCTGATTAGCCATGGAGTGTTTTAGAGTAGTCAGCTATGGCCATTAAGGGACTTAAATATCAGATAAGATGCACCTACACAACTGAGGTTCCAAAAGAGGGAAGGCTCAAAGTTCACTTTGCTGCAATCTGTTACAATTCTAGGGCAAAGTGTCCACATTGCATCTTTACTAGCAATGAATTCAGATGGATGCTGTATGCCTGAGTGCACACCATGCATGAGAGCTAATTGCTGGAGAACTCCACATCCACATGTTAAGTGAGTACTCCAGGTGGCAACCGGATACACAGTTCCCTTCTCAGTTCCACCAGGAATTAAATCCCTTTGAGCACACCACAGAGGCAGCTACACACACCGAGTTGCTAATGTAGATGTACATATACACTGCCTGTACTCTCAGGTGTACATATGGTCTATGTAAACACTTTTTCTAAAAACCATGGAATACATCAAATCATCATGTTATTCGTTGGCTCATTACTGAAAACAGAGGAACTAAGTGCAATTACTCAAAAATTCTCTCAAAAATTCTGCAGGAGTGTCTGGTCCCTTCAAAACAGAATGCAAACAGGTTTCAGTTATGTCATCAAAATGTAAATGATGACAGGTTTGTTGAGGAGGGGAGGGGGAACACGGTTTTTCCATCCTTCTGACTAGCTTCCAGTCCATATAAACTTGGGGTTCAGTAAGGAATTCTGGAAATCTACTGCATTAGAAATGTCTAAAGGGTACATACCACTGATATATATTAATCATATTCTTTCGGTCTACGCTGACTACACTGACATTCTGAAACACTTTCAGAAAACAGAAAGGATGCATTTTGCATACGTATGTATATGCATGCACGCACAAGCCCTTGCAGATTTTCTTTATATCCTACAGCAACAACAACTATTTTTAAAATCAGGTTTTGCCTGCAGCGTTACAAAAAGTTAACCTGCTACTAGCAATTTCTCTAAGTGCAATATATATTTCCATTTGGATATACAAGTTAATTCAGTGTTGTCTCCAGGTATTTCCCTTGCTAATTCACTTTGGTTTCTATACCCTGGAATAGTAACAGATATCCTTGGTATGCTAAAAGGCTTAAACTAGGATCTTCAGAAATATGTTTACATCCAAGACCATGAATTTCAGTACATCTAAGCTCCCCTTGAAGAAGCGAAGTAAAAGCAGGCAGACAGGCAGATAAATTCACTGTCAAGAGTCTGAGTATCTTGCAAAAACCTCAGATGGTGAAAGATGAACTGGTTAATATTTAGCCTTTGAAAATCTGACCCTTTGACCGTAGCATTTTTTGCTGTAGTGAAAGACTTCCCAAAGTGTTCCATATATGCCACGAACAGTATGTGAGCTACATCAAAAGTTCTATGCTGCCTAAGTACCCAAAGCCTGCCTCAACAGCCTACTGCTTTCTCCTGAGACTGCCCAGTAACAAAGGAAAAGCTCAAAACCAGGATCTCAAAAGAGGGAGAGTAAAGACTCGCATAACTTTTTGTTGCTTTTGTTCATTATTCTTCCCAGTCACAACACCGAGGAGCCTACATTAGAGCGCACAAAGTTCAGAAAATCTGATGTTAGAAAGTTCACTCATAAACAACTGAACACACTACATTTTAACTTGTAACACATCCAACAGAACTCTTAAATTCATTAGTCTTCTGCCTCTATCTCATGCAAACAAAAAATTTCAGACATTTTACAGTCAATCAACACACTGTTAGCCTCATCTGCAGTACACATCAAGACAACAGCTGCTTCAAAGTTCATCAAAACACATTTTTCCTCAGTTTAGCTCTAATGAGTTTTTAAAAACAACATACATTTCTCCTATGTAAAATTATTCAAAATTTTCTGTGCTCCCAGCATGTGGTACCTGCAAAGGTCCTGGCTTTCCGTTCACAGGATTGATACTGAAATCAATCACATTGCTTATAACTTAAAATATGTGCTTTGGAATCCTGTGATGGGAAGGTCATCCCACACCTAAAAACAAATATGCAAGAATCAGCATCATTATTACTTCTGTTACTGATATCTTCAGCTCTGCATTTTTCATCACTATGATAGCTTGCAGAACACCAGATCAGGACCTTGTGAAAAACATCTGTACTCCTATTAAGAAGTAGCAGCAAATATGCATTTCTGCCATTGTAGGAAAGACATGAAGGTAGTGGATCATGAAAAAAGGGTTTGGAATTGATTTCAAGAAGTCATCTAAAACATCTGTCTGCTTGAAGGCAAGGTCAACTACACAGAAGCCATTTTTGACATACTGGAGTACTAGTATTGAATCACAGAATCACTAGGTTGGAAAAGACTCCCAGGATCATTGAGTCCAATCATTCCAATCAAACACTAAACCATGACCCTCAGCACCTCGTCCACCTGTCTTTTAAATACCTCCACAGATGGTGACTCCACCACCTCCCTGGGCAGCCTGTTCCAGTGCTCAATGACCCTTTCTGTGAAGAATTTTTTTCCTGATGTCAAGCCTGAACCTCCCATGGCCAAGCTTGAGGCTGTTCCCTCTTGTCCTGTCCCCTGTCACTTGGAAGAAGAGGCCAGCACCCTCCTCTCTACAACCTCCTTTCAGGTAGTTATAGAGAGCAATGAGGTCTCCCCTCAGCCTCCTCTTCCCCAGGCTAAACAACCCCAGCCTCCTCAGCTGTTCCTCATAAGGCCTGTTCTCCAGCCCCTTCACCAGCTTTGTTGCTCTTCTCTGGACTCACTCCAGAGCCTCAACATCCTTCTTGTGGTGAGGGGCCCAGAACTGAACACAGGATTCGAGGGGCGGTCTCACTAGTGCTGAGTACAGAGGGAGAATAACATCCCTGGACCTGCTGGTCATGCCATTTCTGCTACAAGCCAAGATGCCATTGGCCTTCTTGGCCACCTGGGCACACCGCTGGCTTCTGTTCAGTCACTGTCAACCAACACCCCCAGGTCCTTCTTCTCCAGGCAGCTTTCCAGCCAGACTTCTCCTAGTCTGTAGCACTGCACAGGGTTGTTGTGCCCCAAGTGCAGGACCCAGCACTTGACCTTGTTAAACCTCATCCCATTGGTCTCAGCCCAGAGGTCCAGCCTGTTCAGATCCCTTTGGAGCCTCCCGACCCTCCAGCAGATCGACACTTCCACCCAGCTTAGTATCATCCGCAAACTTGCTAAGGGTGCACTCAATACCTTCATCCAGGTCGTTGATAAAGACATTGAACAGGGCTGGACCCAGCACTGAGCCCTGTGGAACCCCACTTGTCACTGGCCTCCAGCTGGATTTCACACCATTTCCCACCACTCTCTGGGCCCGGCCAGCCAACCAGTTTTCCACCCAGGAGAGTGTGCGCCTGTCCAGGCCAGAGGCTGACAGTTTCCTAAGCAGAATGCTTAGAATGACCATCCAACCAGTTTCTTATCCACCGTACCATCCACCCATCAAATCCATATCACTCCAATTTAGAGAGATGTGTGATAGCACATGCACAAGTGTGTAGCATACAACATAGTTTTACCAATATGTTCTCACTCTGCACACCAGCCTGTCAAGCAAAAAGCAAGGAAAATTCAGTTGTACAACCTCTGATCTATTCTGTAAGGCATAACAGCTGCATCAGAAAAGAGGTGAAAAGTACTACAGCATATCACTGTTCCATGAGATATATGACATTGTTCAGGGTTCAGGTTCTTTGTACCTGGAGTTCGATTTCGTTCGTGGCATTTCTTTTTTTTGTTGTCAGAAAAAAAAACGCATCACAATTTCTGCAAAAAGCAAAATAACTCAAAGCACATGGATTTCTCTAGCTCTCAGTTTATAAACACTTCTGCTCTATGATTTTGTTATTGTCACTGCACTATTAATGTAATAGTAGATGTAAAATTCTAGAATTACAAAATTAATTCTATGACCATATTTCAAAGTAACATTCACCTCTTCTTCTTCAGAGATCATTTAGTGACCACAAGTTATGAGTGTGACAGTTCTGAATAACTGAGGTTTTAGTTTAAACACAACACAAGAAATAACATTTCTGTTTCTCACTTTACTGAGCTTGACCAATAGGTCCTTGAACAAAAGGCCAAGTGCTGCCAGTCATAGTAGCAGCCTCTTTGCTGTGTGCAGTTGTCTTTCATTACTAGACTGCCAATGTGAATTCACATGAGCAGCCAGTGATTACTTCCACTGAACAGTTTTGTATGCTAGAAGCATACAGGTTACTAACTTACCAACTAGTGACCTTCCAACACTGTTTCAGGACACTGCCATGTAGACATGACACAAGATAAATCTTAGCATGAAAAAACCTTTTCTGTATTAAGAAGGAACAAGGGTACAAACGTAGTCAACATATATTACACTGTTCTGCTGTATTTTTATTACTTCTATATATGCATATTCATTTTTAGTGAGAACATTATTATTAGAGTAATAAATTTGCTTGCCTCACTAGAGAAGTCTTTAAGTCATGTGAACAATGAAATTTACATATACTAATTGCTAAAAAACGAATAAAAGAATAACAGAATATGGTGCTCGTCCTCCTTGCACAATTTATTACAGATTATGTGAGGATGCTATGCATTCACAGTTAGGAATGAACAATACAGCTCCCGAAAGAAAGAAACAGCAAGACTTTGAACAGACATTCTCCATGACAGGATAAAATTGATAAGTAGAGATGCAAATTGCATAACCAGAGAGTAGAATAACTAACACACAAGCAAAACAGAATGGAAATTACTTGACTCAATTTAGATTAAATTCTTGTTGTATGTATCAGAGGAACTGTAAGTTTTCTGTTGGGATATTCCTTCTCCCTGGCAATTCAGAGTGTCCAGAATGTAAGAAGTGACAATAACAGCCTGCAATGCCAGTATAGTCAGCTGTGTTTCAAAACATACAGCATATTTTTATGCTGCCATTCCGAAAGTTTTATAGCTTTGGGCAGGTTTAACTGTTGAGGAACAGCTGGCACCTTTTAAAAGTCAATATGCTTTTAGATGGAATATCCTGAGTAAATCAACAAAATATGAAATAAAAATCTGGCTTCAAACTCATAAAGCTGTGAAATACGATCATCCAAATGGGACTTATATCACAAAAAGTAAATGTGATCTATGCCACTAAAAGGCTTGTACATTGCTGAAGTGATGCTTCAGATTTGGTGCAAGAAGTGTACCTAAGAACACCTTTCTTGACATTTTGCAGGTTGCTGAACTCCTACTCTATGAGAATTTGTCCTATAGTGGTACAATATTATGAGAAAAGCTTTTCTTCCCCATCACAGGAGAGAAACAAGGTCATAGAGGTTTTTTATTTCTGATCTATGTTGTAACTCATAATGTGCTTCAATAACGAGAGAGTCTATGGTTACAATATTGTCAGTGAGTCAGCATGAAATCATCTCAGTGGAAAGAGATAATTTGCTGGCCTGTCATTGCTTTTTTTAGCATGATTCATGTTGCTGGCATTGCAAAGTATCTTTGCGTAAGCAATATTTTTGCTGTTATGACAATTATGCTGAAAAAGGTGGTGATCAATTTTTTGTTGATTAGAATACCTATATAGTTAGGCAAGAGTTATTAGAAGAGGCAGTATCTTTTCTTATACAGATTGATAACTGCCGGGAAAAAGCAATGAGATTTTCAGTCACACATCCTCTCTTTGATTTGCTTCCACACGATCTGTCTTTTCATCACATCACTTAGAAAAGCACTTTTGACTCCTGGCTATCGTTAAAGACAACAAGCTTGATATACGGTGCCATAGCTGCCCAGAGATTGCTGAGAAAACCAGGCTATGAGCAATACAAAGAATGTAAAAACAATGTACTGACCCCTCCGTACACACAGTTGTGAGGGAAAACAGCATAGAAGACCAATGGAAGACTCTGTGAAGTCTTGTTGGTAAGTTTAATGAAGATTTTCCATCTAAAACATTGTTAAAGGATGGGCTTTGGGCTTTGAGCACACACAGGGGCCTGCTGTCTCACAAAAGAGAGTATCATTGTGCACGTTGGAAAGAGGCAGACCCTACACTGAAAGGCTTATAATGTATATATGTGGAATAGAAAAATCGTAAGAGAATTCTTTTACCACTTTCATGGAAGGACATTGATACATGGCAGAGATTAAAAGAGGTCACATAAGAAATTTGTACTTTGGTTAAGAATTTAACCTCAAATATTTTGATTCCTAATTCTGGAGTTTAGTCACCGCACCATTCTTCTGCTATACGTTAGCAGGGAAAGGTCAAAATCCAGTGGTGACCTCATAGAATCACCAGGGTGGAAAAGACCTCTTGGATCATCAGGTCAAACCATTCCTATCCACCTCTAAACCATGCCCCTGAGCACCAGCTTCATCGCTCTTCTCTGGACACGCTCCAGAGCCTCAACATCCTTCTTGTAGTGACAGGCCTAGAATTGAACACAGTATTTGAGGTGCAGTCTCACCAGCTCACTCACTTCAATCTACCCATTCCTCTTACCTACTGCATATACTTGCGTAATTGTCCATATTTTGTCACTTTTTCACTATTTTGCACTCTGAGCACTTTATCCTTATTAATCTACATTTTTATTCTCATGTCTAGAAAAATAACTGAAATGTTGGTGAAAAATATGACCACTTAAGACTTAAACCTTAAAAAAAAAAAAAATCTATCAAAATGAATCTTGAGATAAGTCCCTATATCCTTGCGGAAGACATTTATATGTATTTTTGGATCAGTTCAGTCAAATGCCTCACACAGTTCACTGATTAAAATAATCACTGTCTCCAACCAATGCAGAAAATGAAAATTATTCACAATATAAAGATTTTATTGTTTGGCATAGTCATCTTAGAGCTGTTCCAGGAAACTGTGAGCCTAGTGCATACTTGTATATAATTTGACTCAAAGCAGATGTCCAGCTGAAGATATCCTTATAGGAAGCTGATAAGGAAAACAAATTCCAACAAAATGGCAACAAGAATGAAAAAAAAATAATACCTGGGAAAAAATTCTGTACGCAGAGTTGGACCCATTAATCTCAATACTCATGTAGCAAAAAATGATAGAAGATAGACAAGATATTTTTTCATGTGGCATATTTAAGCCTAAAGAAAATAAGAAAAATCTGAGCCTCTGAAATAATTTACTGTTGGTAAAAGGTCATCAGTGAGGTATAAAAGGAATAAAGTATTTCATATATATATTTCTACTGCCTAAGAAAGAGCGACCCTGAAATGTGCATGTTTAGCTGTTACATTAGTCTTTAACCTCGAAATACTCATTCAATCCTTAGTTTCTATAAACTTGGTACACCAAGTTTATGTCCTACCTGAAGTCAACAATCATCACTCAGCAACGCAAATGCGTACTCCAACCAGTTAGAAAATGGTGCTACGGTCAGTTGTTGTGTTTTCTATATACAAATAACTTTACAAGCCTGGATCTCTCAAAGAAGCTCATGCTGAATGTAACTCATTGCTTGGTACCAATGACTTAAATAAAGCTTAGAGCCTGTTGGTAAGGCTTATAACACTTTCAGAAGAGCAAAGAGTTTGGAAATAATAGTTGTTAGCTTGCATAAGTCTCCAATTTAAATGTATTTGAGGAAATTATTTCCACAAAATTTAACAGAAATATTAATCGACATTGATGCATTTTAATTAACATTACCATTTGTCATCTTGTGCAAAACTGAACTAATACAGCATGATTTCTGTAAAATTAGGTTATCTCCATTCATTTTGAAACCACACAACTACTCCTGTGTATTAAGTAGATACAATTTAGTGCCAGCCATAACAAAAAGTTGTGTTACACTGGAGTCTCATAGATAAAGCTAATTATATGGAAAATTCATTCAACTGAGTTTGTGTTGCTTGCCTTGGTTCAGAATTAGACAGAATTGGCTTTATGTTTAGTTTTCTAACCAAAATGAACATGAAATGCACACATATCATTTTTCTCTAAACCTCTCAATCAAAGAAGTGTCTAGAATTTAAGACTGCTGCTGTTCAATACACAGAATCTCAGTGACGTCCATGAATCTTGGTGCAGTCAAAAGGATCCCTGTGTGAAGATAGATTGGGCCAAAACCAAATGCAGGGTTCAAGGTGAAGCCTAACCAGTACCAAGTACAGGGGGACAATCACTTTCCTACTCCTGATGGCCAAACTATTGCTGATACAAGCCAGGACGCTATGGGGTTTCTTGGCCACCTGTGCACCCTGGTGGCTCATATTCAGCAGGCTGTCAATGAACACTCCCACATCCTTTTCTGCCAGGCAGCTTTCCAGCCATGTGTCCCCAAGCCTGTAGCACTGCAGGGGGTTGTTGCGGCCCAGGTGCAGGGCTGGCCACTGAGCCTTGTTGAACCCCATATAGATATCCTCAGCCCATCAATCTAGCCTGTCCAGATCCCCCTGCAGAGCCTTCCTTCCCTCAAGCAGATCAGCACCCCCACCTAACTTGGTGCTAATAAGCTACTAATATATGAAGGAAATTATACTGACTGAAAGGAAGACTGGTAGAGAATTGCGGGGAAAAAATCAGTTTCAAAAAGAACATCCCTAGAAAGTTCAATCTAGTACTTTAATGAGTTCTTTAATGCTGAAATTGCCACAGGGCAAGAACAAATGGCTATTTTTCAATTAATTGATCTTCAACGCACCTTTAAGGAGATTTTAGAATGATCAGGATTAACAAAAGCATCCATTATTGACAATGTTTCCACTGAATTATTAAAAGAGTAATTAGGAGAAATAATATGTTATAATAATGAGAAGCGATAGGTAAAAAAAATTATAATCTATGGTGGTGCCCCATACTTCAGAAATCAGGCTCAATTAATGTAAATCTACAGAGATATCCTTTCCTTACATAAGCTTTTAAAATCCTAATTGAACAAATAGGGTATGAGGTAAAGACAAAGGGAATCTATCTGGACTACAGATATATCAGTCCAGTGTTGAAAAAAAAAAATTAATTTATATGATTCAAGGAAGGAAAGGAACATGTCAGAATACACAGATTTTCAGGAGAAAAAAACCTCTAATGTTGTGAGATAGTCCTTATATCATGGGTATCAAACAATCATCATCATACATTAAGACAGCACAACTGCTTGTTTATAAAAATCGGTGTGTGAGAAAGTAAAACTTCATCTCATTTAATACCAGTATGAAAATAATGAGGAGAGATTCCCTGTCCTTAAACATGACCACAGAAAAAGTGATGCCTTCATCATGTCATTTTCAGAATGGGTGAATTTAAGTAGATTGAGCCAATACTTGCAGATGAACTACCTGCTTCGGGAGTCAAACTATTGTGCAGGCTCCAGGAAAGGGAGAAGAGAAGGATGACTTAAGATCAAAAGTGCAGCTGTTGTTATGATGAAGGGATATTAAACAGGTTACTAATCAATCAACATCCAAAAATATCAGCATGTTAGTTTTAATACCAAGAAAGAACAACTACAAACAACAGCTTAGAAAGAAAACTAAGGCAAAAATTCAAACCAAGAAGGACAATTATTTTCCTTTATATCAGGATGCAAGACATGGGCCCTCACTAAAATGGGAAGAAATGTAAGCAGTTTTATAAACAGAGTGGGAGGGTGATAGGTTGAAGAGAAGCTCCAAGAGGACATAGCATAAAAATATATGATGATGTAAACCTAGTAAATGCATACATCCTATTGGCTTCATAGGCAAGACTTACACAGAATCACAGAATAACCAGATTGGAAGAGACCCACTGGATCATCGAGTCCAACCGTTCCCATCAAACACTAAACCATATCCCTCAGCACCTCATCCACCCGTGCCTTAAACACCTCCAGGGAAGGTGAATCAACCACCTCCCTGGGCAGCCTGTTCCAGTGCCCAATGACCCTTTCTGTAAAGAATTTTTTCCTAACGTCTAGCCTAAACCTCCCCTAGCGGAGCTTGAGGCCATTCCCTCTTGTCCTGTCCCCTGTCACTTGGAAGAAGAGGCCAGCACCCTCCTCTCTACAACCTCCTTTCAGGTAGTTGTAGAGAGCAATGAGGTCTCCCCTCAGCCTCCTCTTCTCCAGGCTGAACAACCCCAGCCCCCTCAGCCGTTCCTCATAAGGCCTGTTCTCCAGCCCTTTCACCAGCTTTGTTGCTCTTCTCTGGACTCTCTCCAGAGCCTCAACATCCTTCTTGTGGTGAGGGGCCCAGAACTGAACACAGGATTCGAGGAGCAGTCTCACCAGTGCCGAGTACAGAGGGAGAAGAACCTCCCTGGACCTGCTGGTCACGCCGTTACTGATACAAGACAAGATGCCATTGGCCTTCTTGGCCACCTGGGCATACTGCTGGCTCATATTCAGTCGGCTGTCAACCAACACTCTCAGGTCCCTCTCCTCCAGGCAGCTTTCTAGACAGACTTCTCCTAGTCTGTAGCACTGCACAGGGTTGTTGTGCCCCAAGTGCAGGACCCGGCATTTGGCCTTGTTAAACCTCATGCCATTGGACTCAGCCCAGCGGTCCAGCCTGTTCAGATCCCTTTGCAGAGCCTCCCGACCCTCCAGCAGATCGACACTTCCACCTAGCTTAGTGTCGTCCACAAACTTGCTAAGGGTGCACTCGATGCCTTCATCCAGATCATTGATGAAGACATTGAACAGGGCTGGACCCAGCACTGAGCCCTGGGGAACCCCACTTGTCACTGGCCTCCAGCTGGATTTCACACCATTTCCCACCACTCTCTGGGCCCGGCCATCCAACCAGTTTTCCACCCAGGAGAGTGTGCGCCTGTCCAGGCCAGAGGCTGACAGTTTCCCAAGCAGAATGCTGTGAGAAACTGTGTCAAAGGCTTTGCTGAAGTCCAGGAAGACCACATCCACAGCCTTTCCCTCATCCAGCAGCCGAGTCACTTTGTCATAGAAGGCGATCAGGTTAGTCTGGCAAGACCTGCCTTTTGTGAACCCATGTTGACTGGGCCTGATCACCCGGTTCTCTTGCATGTGCTTCATGATAGCACTCAAGATCACCTGCTCCATGACTTTCCCTGGCACTGAGGTCAGACTGACAGGCCTGTAGTTTCCTGGGTCCTCCCTGCGGCCCTTCTTGTAGATGAGCACAACATCAGCCAGCCTCCAGTCCAGTGGGACTTCCCCAGTCTTCCAGGACTGTTGGAAGATGATGGAAAGGGGTTTGGCCAGCACATCCGCCAGCTCCTTCAGTACCCTAGGGTGAATCCCATCCGGCCCCATAGACTTGTGACTGTCCAGTCGGGCTAGCAAGGCTCTGACCACCTCCTCTTGGATCATGGGAGCCTCATTATGCTCCTCTAGCTCCTGGGTTAGTACACAGACGGAACGACCCTCCTTACAACTAAAGACTGAGGCAAAGAAGGCATTAAGTACCTCAGCCTTTTCCTCATCCCCTGTCACTGTTGTTCCTTCTGTGTCCAATAGGGACTGTATGGTCTCCCTAGTCCGCCTTTTATTATTTATATATTTGTAGCAAGATTTTTTGTTATCTTTCACTGACTTGGCCAATCCAATTTCTAGCTGAGCCTTAGCCCTTCTGATTTTTTCCCTACACAATCTCACTTCCCTCCTGTAGTCCACCCAAGAGGCCTGTCCCTTCTTCCAGAGCCCATAAACATTTCTCTGCGTCCTTGCAATCCTACATGCCTGTTGCAAAAGCTGCAAAACCAACCAACCAAAACCAAACTGCTCTTGAAAATAAGAGCTTGCAGACAGGAATATCTACTTCCTAGACAGGTTTGTGTTCTTCACGGTTTCTAAGGCAAGCCTAATAGACTAAAACTCACTGGACTACTTACTCAGAATTTGCTTCAGATTGAGTACATGGATAAAGCAATCACAGAATACCTAAGGATTTGACAGTTTTTGCTTCATTGAAGTTAAACTAGATTTATTAGTTCGGCTGAAGATAACTCCTGATTTCTTTATATTTTAACTATAAAGTTAAGTGAGGGAATCATTTGATCAATTTTTTGACATGCAGATTCAGACCTCCAGCCTAAGCTGGGTGCTCCTGCTTAGGGAGAGATATCTCCCTCTGTAGTCAATACAGAGAGAAAAAAGCCACTTCCACAGCAAGTCTAATGCCAGCTTTCTCTCACATGACTGTGGTTAGTTAAAAATTCAGTAATACACAGAAGTATAAACTACATATAAGCATTGGTATCTCCAGAAAAATTCCTTGGACTCAATCACTTTTTAGTCATCTTAAAAAATAACAAATTCAGTAACAAATTCTTGTCAGTGGTTCAGGTTTTGTTTTGGCTTTGTTGTTTGCTTTTTTTTTTTTTTGAGAT
The DNA here is from genome assembly GCF_032191515.1 of Phaenicophaeus curvirostris. NCBI lineage: Eukaryota > Metazoa > Chordata > Aves > Cuculiformes > Cuculidae > Phaenicophaeus > Phaenicophaeus curvirostris. The sequence goes on from NC_091396.1 coordinate 11,863,072, forward strand.
ACCTTTAACCTGAGAATGAATCCAGTTTCCTGTGATAATATCTTACTACACTGAAAACACAACTGTAAATTCAGTTAGAAACAGACAGTTTCCATTCCTGTTAAAAATTTCCACAGTCATTACTTTTTACATTTGAAAGCAAAAAGCACATGTTGGCACTGAGGAAAAAGCTATGTTTTAAAATGCAAAACTAAAAGATGTTATTCAGCAAAAGTTGCCATGTGTACTTTGGTTTAGTGGCTGAACAGAAGATAACTAATTACCTACACTGAACATGCCCTGCTATTTCAGTCATAGACAATGATACATCAAGAACAGTGAATCCAATTTGTTCACGTTAAAGTATGTAGCCATTTCTGTTAGATGTTCTCTTCCCTCACTTCTTTCCATCTATCTGCTCTGCATCTTATCTGCTTATCTGCTAGTTGTTTAGATTGTATCTGCTGAAGACCAAAAATTCTTTTTCGAACAAGTCTAGCATATAACTCTGCAGGCCCCTGACCTGGATGGAGTTGAGACATCCAGCAGAATAAACTAAAACACCCATTAAACGGTTAAAGCATCTTTCCCTTCCTACAGCCTCTCATTAGCCTTCAAAACACACCAGGGTGGGGTGTGCAACCCTTTAAACCTCCTCTCTAGGGCACAGGGCACTTTCAAAAGAACTACCTTCCCTCAATTCTAAAGGTATTCCTATTAAAGCTTTAATCTTCTTAGAAATTAAAATAACTTGAATCATAAATATCTTGAATCAAGAAGTTCTTGAACCTTGGATCAAACCAGCCAATATATTCAGCAGATACTGCGCATGTAAAAAGCTGTGTAACTAGAAAGCCAATAGCATTTGTCAAGAACATTCAATGTGATGCTTACCACAATGGCCATGGAAATATAGAAGGGTATAAAACCACATCAACGCAAATGTGGAAAAGAAAACAGACGGTCATCTGCTTTAAGCACTCATAAGGATTTTAGATTGAGCAACAGCCCGCTTCTATCAGTGCTACTAAATCCAACACACAAATTTCTCTCTATTAGATGCAAATGGACTCTGTTTCATCAGTGTTTCCTGTAATATTAAATTACTAGTTTCCCTTCCTCATATGAAAGATCTCAGCATAAATTGACTCATATTATCCTTTGTAAAGTAGGCAAGAGAGTATATATTACCTTCCTAGGTATATTACCTTTTAAGGCACGGGTGGACGAGGTGCTGAGGGGCATGGTTTAGTGTTTGATAGGAATGGTTGGACTCGATGATCCGGTGGGTCTCTTCCAACCTGGTTATTCTATGATTCTATGATTCTAAAATCTGGGCTCTTGCCTTACTTCCTGTACAGATACATGCTTCTAAATGGCAGCTACTTTCAACTACCGAAAGCTGTGGGTTAACAAAAAACCCCAACCATTTTCTTAAGCACCTGGTGGAAAAATATAACTACTAATTTTAAGCCTATTCTTTCTGTTGATCAATAAGAGTCTTGACTCTTAGAAATTAGCAGAATAGATAAATAACTGCATAAACATTTATGTCCAGAAGTACCTCTATCTTATGGGAGCAACTATCATAAAAACAAACAAAACCCAAAAAAAACCCAACCCCCAAACCAAACAGATCCAACATCAGGCATAAAATAATTTATAGTGTGGTTAATTCCTGCTTTGACTAAACCAAATTTTTATTTAAAACACAAAGTCTCTTTGATGATATGATACATAGTTTAGTAATATTAAACGTCTTGTCAGAACAGACACTGTCTTTGATACTGGAAAACAATGTACCACTAATCAAGATAAATAAGCCTGTTTTACTGTGAAGAAGAGGAGGAATTTCTTGAATATTATCTATCAGATAACCCTTGTGTTAGTTCTGTCATCCACATAAACTCCAGAAACATTTGACACCTCCTTCAGTATCTGCTGAAGAAACAAAGGAAATCGAAGAGTAAAATAATACAGACAAGGAGCGAAATGTTTACTGCTTTCATCCATCCTGTTCCAGCCTGTTAACATTTCCAATTTTCCTTTAATTCCAGGGTGACTAAAACAAAGATTAAAAATCAAGGACAGAAGAAATGTTTCTGCCTTGCAAAACCTTGCAATTTCTGAAATGATGTTCATCACAAAACCAACTGTTCCTTCCACCTGAGGTCTGTTTTTCATAAACTCTAACTTGTTAAAGTTTCCTTTGGAAGTAGCAAAGTGTTCAGAGGTGAAAGCATTAGCCCAATCTGCTTGGCTGAATTTGAAACCGCTAAAGACAATGCCAAAACAAAACACACTGACCTGCTGGGCTCTGAGTGAGAAAAAATCTTGATTTCTTTCTCACTATTTTGTTGCAAGAAAAGAGTAAAGAGCTAGACTGCAGTTAGCTCTTGGGAAAACCTGTCATTTGAACATCCTCCAGAGGGCAATGCCAACAGATTCATGGACGCAACAGGCTGATTTCATTCCTGACACAGTGCTGTTGGCTCTTGTTCTGGCTGAATGTGGTTTATAGATTCTATTATGAGTTTTGCCCAAGTAAAAATTAATAAAAAGGTCTCTACTTTTTTATAGCACTGCCATCAAGATAGAGTGTACAGTTATACTCTGAATTATGACACTGCATAAAATAGTTTCACATTTTATGAAAATCTAGTGAAGTTACCAGACATCTGAACATTCACTCGGTTTCACTGCTTCTGCACATTGTCAGAACTCTACAGAAGTGCTAACATTATATACGTGCTAATTTTCACAGTTAAATCAGTCTGCAAGCTATCTTAAAGATTTGGGGCGGAAAGGGAGTATTTACCTCCTTTGATGTATGATTATTTGTCAAACACTTCAACACATTTGCATTTTGTTTCCCAAGGTAATCTCACATACTTGCTTGTTAAATTGTAACCTGGGAAAAAGCAAATACAACAAGAAGATATTATGAAACAAGTATGCAAGCTAAATGGAGGCATAACGGCTCAGAAGTATTGAGAAGACCCATTGAATCAATCTTTAATATCAAATACTCTGGTTGGGGAGACATTACACATTTTTTATGCTTCTGTCGGTTTGGGAAGAAATTTCTGAGATCATGAGAGATTTAAAGGGACCATAAAGGAATTAATTTTTTAATACAAAGAACAAGGAATTCATCGTATTTGGAGTATCACACCAATAGGCACTTTTACACAGATATAAAGGCAAAATGTTTTGTTAAAAAGTCAAAGAGTATTTAAATAGAATACCTAAAATAAAATATGCACATTTAAATTTTTTAGAAATGGAAATTTCAAAACAACAGAAAAGAATAGTCTAAAATGTGGCAAAGAATCCAATAAAGGATACAGCCACTTACAACATTTCCTTCACTAATCACTGCCCTAGCTAAATGTAATTTTAAGATGATCTGTATCAGAACACTTAACACTCTCTGATAAATCCAACCAGATATTCACAGTAATGTGTCTCATTTGGAGAATCATGACTTCGGATGTGAGCACTGGAATCCTAAGAGGAGACAATGCATGATACAGCCAGTGCATTGGGCTTTCTGTAGTCTAGACAGGAAAGAATGAGAGAAAACTCTTTAATTTTATTAAAAAGAAATTAATTAGATAGACAGGAAGGAATGCATTTCAAATGCAAGAAGGGGAAAGCTAAATTTAAAAAAAAAAAAGAAAAAAAAGTAATAGAAAGAATAGGGAAGTACAAGACAACATTCCCTAGCACAGTTGTGATTCACCATAGCCACTGGTTTTTGCAAAGCAGACCAGACAGATTTCTATCACAAATTCTGTAAGAATAGCTCATCTTGCCCTAGAGTAAATGAATAGGCTATACGATTTCTTGATATCTTTTCTAGAAATATTTCATCTAAGACCATATAATGCAGGAAATCTTGCCACCTTCTACTACCCTTTTGCAAACTTTCATAAGACAGGGTCTGAGCGATTCTGCCAACATAGAGTCTGAGATGGGATTGACATTAACATTGTTTTAAACTATCCATATAGTCAATAAATTACTTAACTCTCCACTTCCAGTGTCTCTGTAAGGGATACGATGACCAAAACCCTCCCTTTATCCTCTGAGGCATAGACTAGACTACAGCATTCTTTCCAAATAAGAAATGGAACATGTTCTTTCAGGACAATGACCTCATGTAGCATTTACTATTTGATATGATTCAGGCAATTATAAAACAGCCAGTCCAAAATCTAGCCTCTCCTTAGATACTCAAGAAAATGTAAACACTTTTAGTTATTCTTCATTATACTCATTTTCAAAAGAGATTTCTTTACAGAGGGTGCTTAGGAAGCCACTGCAGCCCCATGTTTTAAGCACTGAAGACACCACCAAATGTACTAGCTCTGTGCAGTGCTCCATATCCTAGCTCCACCAATATCACCCTCGATTAGGGCACAAAAAAAGTCTAAACAATGATTAATGTTTTCCTCACACATAGTAACATTCCACTGAGTCTGTCATTAGAATATTAATTTTCCTATCAGAACAACGTCTTCCTTACCAATCCCATTAGAAAATTTTTTTCTTACACTACTTACTCTGTTTTTCCTCTGTTCTCTTGTGCAAACCTTTCTTCAGTGCCATGATCTGCAGTAGTGGGATTAAAATTTGTTGTTAGCCTAATATTTGCAATGACTTTGGAATTTATTAAATTCATCTAGAAAGGCATGAACATTTGCGCATAACAGAAATCCACATATCTTTGCTTCACCAAGAATATAAAAATTCAAGCTAATTTAGTTACGTTCAGATGTTCTTATGCATGAGTATTGAAAATTTTCATGCAGTCAAATTCAGAATCATTTAATTCAGGTCAAGAGGAATGTATGGACAATGAATGCATAATAACTACCTTACTGCAGCACTGGGAAGCTATTAATATGGCAGCTAAAGAGCTGAGGATATTTAAGAGACTTATAGTTGGCTCACATGATGTTCACGTTTATAAAAAGTACTATGGAATCAAGGACCTTATCTTCTGATATTGTTGAGTAACTTACATCATCTACCTGGACTTAAGCAAAGGCTTCACACTCTCCCACATGACATTCTTATCTCTAATTTGGAGAGGCACGGATTTGACTGGTGGACGCTTGGTGGATAAGGAATTGGCTGGATGGTCACACTCTAAGAGTTGTGGTCAACAGCTCAGTATCAGTGGAAACTGGTGATGAGTGGTGTTCTGTAGGGGCTGGCATCGGGACCAGTGCTGTTAAACAACTTTGTCAGAGACATGGACAGTGAGACTGAAGGCACCCTCAGTAAGTTTGTGGATGACACTAAGCTATATGGTGCGGTTGACCTGCTGGAGGAAAAGGATGCCATCCAGTGGGACCTTGATGGGCTTGAGAGCTGGTCCTCTGTCAACAACAAGGCTAAACTCAAGGTCCTGCACTTGGGTCGGGGCAATCCCAAGCACAATCACAGGCTGAGCAGAGAATGGATTGAGAGCAGCCCAGAAGAGTTCTTTTGAACATTCAGAAACAAAATTCTTTTGACCTCATAAAAGTGAAAATTATTTTCCCACTAATTCTTATCAAACTTAGCTACGAATGCCAAATAGCACATGTAGCTAGGCAAAACAGCAAGCTACAAAAGTATCATAAAGCAAGTATGTGCAAAACAGAGTAAAATAAAGCCCAAAATCTTAGCTGGGCAGTATTATCATTACTGGGCTGCTACTTCTTCTATGCTAGTGCAATCATTTTCCTTTGGACCAAGACGGAATGTTTCAAGATTAGAATTCAAACAATTTACATCAAGCAATCCTATGGAAAGTTTTAGCTTACTCCTTCTTATAATAATATTTTGTCCCAAAACCCAGTCTTTTAATTTCAAGGATTTTTCACCTCTCTAAAGTAGGTTGCACAAAGTTTTTTTAATCAAAATGTGCCAAAGTAAAAATGTGTTTCCATATCCATTCCTACATTAGTTTGGCATAAGCCTTGTGAGTGTTTCAGAACAGTATACTTTTTTTCCTCACCTGCAGCCTGAGCACTACGTTTAATAAGAATTTTTTCATTCTCTGATCGATCTGCTTCAACCAGAATGACAGTCAACACCCACAGAATGCTGGTGCAAGGCACAAAAAAATAAATGTGAGATACAGCTGCGCATCCTCAGCCACAGTCTTCCCACATCTGCAAGGCTGTAATGACGAGACACAGCAGATTTCCAGAGTGTTGTCACAGAATGTGGCTCCAACTGTTATTCATAACCTCTCTGCTTAACCTTAAAGGTGGCTTAAGTATAGATGTCTACACAGATGCCTCAGAGGACATTCATTCAGGTTGAAATATATTTTACATCTCTTTAGCAATATAGCAAGGCTTTCATTATATGAAAATTAAGTCCTAATCACTCTGCATATCAAAGAGTTAAACAAATGCAACGTGAATATAATGCACAGGGCTCTAGCTCTATTAAAAGCATTATCTCATCATAAAGTCTTCAGGCTGATAACAAAGAGTAAGGGAAGTTTTCCTCCCACCACCAAATTAAGCAGCAAGACTGACAAATTGAAAATAAAATCCTGCCTTCTGTCAGCTGAAAATAAATTACAGCATAAATGTAATGCTAGTGTAGCTAATAAGACAGGACAATTCTACTAGCTTTTATGCAGCTAACAGAAGATACAGAGACACCTTATCCCCCTACAGTTTATGAACACTCCACAAAAGACTCAGGGAAGTGTAATTAAGACATTATTTTTGTCTTAATTCTCTGGATGTGCACATGAAAGATGTTGCTGCAGATTCATAAAAACATTGAAAAATGTGTTACTCTACAAGGATAGTCAAGGATTTACTCTATACTGCATCTTGCAAAGCACAGACGTCATCCATTACAGTATCTTTCATACCGTAAGCACTTTTAAAGAGAAGACATACACTCATACTTTCATACACTCTGCTTATTGTTTTCAGTCTAAACATACAAAAATAGTCTGTCAAATAACCATGTGACTAAGGAAAAAATGTATTTTTTATGTATAAAGGACCAGACTGGGACTAAGACTACAGAGAAAGAGATGCACACAGACACATAAGTACTAATTCAACTGGTTGCAGAAACTTTAGAAACCGTAACGACTATTTCTGTCACATAGTGAAACTAAATACAGGACATGTTGTCCATTGTTGCTTCACTTAGTTTGAACCTTCTACACTCATGAGAGTGAACGATGAAAAGAAAAAAGAAAGAAATTGCCTAGCTGAAATTGACTGTATTTCTATGAAGAACTGTACATTTCCGAACAGTTGTTTAGGATTCAGCTTCAGAACAGTACAGTATAGATGATTGTATGTGTCTGCACTTGGGTGCAGTATGTCTCTTCAGAGAATCAGAACAGAAAACAGCAGTACATGCAGTACTTTTTTCTCACTGATATTTTTAAAGCTTCCAAATCTTTGTTATGCAAGAGACCTCACTCTCCCTCTTCCCACCTGCTCCCCTAAGATCCAGAGTTCTTATATAATTTGCATAACACCAAATCCCAATACTTTTAAGATAATGGCAAAACTCTCACTAATTCAAATGGGGACAAAATCTGATCCATTAACAAATTACAACTGTAAACAAATAAAATTAACATATCCTCAAAATCAGGAACAGGACTCGCCTAACAAACCTCTTGGAGAAGATGAATCAGTGGCAAGGACTGCCATACCTACATAAGGCTCTCGAAGACGCCACAACTTGTTATTTTTCATTTCAGCAGGCATTCACCTGTAAAAGCTAAACTGGATTGTCTTGATAAGTAAGAAAACAAAAAGTTTTAAAACAATAATGTCAAAATAGCCCTACATCCTTCAGGTATGGAAATTCAGAAGGTCCTCTCCTGTAGTCAAGGGCTACTCAGCATCAGCTGAGAACAGAAAATCTTGGACAACAGGTCACTGGTTGTATTTAGCCCAGCCCCAGTCAGGGTTAAAATGGCTCTCAACTGGGCACAGGTTCCACAGATATATTGCCTTGACTCCCTAGGGAAAGCTAGGACGTCAACTGATGACACATCAGTAACTTGCCAGCAACAGTCTGTGTCCGTACTCTCATGCCATAGAAAATGTGAAGGAAATCAACTACGGTGACAGTGATACTGCATTTACCCAGTTGTATGTATGTACATAGTTAGCATGGACTATTTAACGCAGTTCACATTATCTATTGTGTTGAAAGCATTTATGTGCATGTAAATCTTAAATCACAAGGGAAAAACTTAGACAAAGTTCTTACCAACTCATTTCCTACCAGTTTCAAAGTCAGAGTACCTGTTCTTTATTCACCTCGGCCCACATGTAGAGACAGCAGCCTCACTGAAAAGGTCGGCTGACCACCTCCAGCAAAAGGAACAATATAAACAAAAATACTCTGAAGAATCAAGTCCCGCAACAGCAAGATTAAATGCAACAAGCTTCAAGCCATGCTGTTTTCCTTTGCCCGACCTGTAGATTGCATATTGCTAAAGGGTATCTGCTGTTTAAAATTCTTAGAGTTGCTAGGCACAAGAATGAGAAATGACAGCAGAGTCTGAACCCTATTTAAAAGATCCTGCTTTTGTAAGTACTTACTCAGTGCTGACAAATCTATTGGCTGCTTAGAGCGACCTTAGTGGGTCTATTTCTGGAAAGTATTACGGTGATTCAGTGTTTTTCTGCAGGAAACAATGAGTCAGTAAATACCCTAAAATGGCAGAAAGAAATTGGAATACTGAAAGAATTCTTCATTAAAACCAACACTGGATCCTATTGTGATCATCAGATGTCTGAATGTCGTAACAGTCTACAGTGAATTTCTAAAAGTCATAACAGGCAGATAGGAATACAATGATTAAAAGCTATAAAGAGCAGCAGACTAAATGATCTATGTATCTTAATATATTATTTTGCACAGATGTCATTGCAGATACTGTTACAGAAATTTTCTAGAACAAGTAATCTCTAACATTGTGTTGTGCCAGTATGCAGAGCAATTGGAGGAAAATAAACAGAAGCTTGTTTTCGAAAGACATGTTTTCCTTACCCTGACTACATTTATGTAATTTTCAAGTTATGTTCTTCATATCTGAGTATGTTTCGTTTTCCTTCTATATGGTTGGAGTGACAAGGGACGTAAATATGGAACAAATCCTACAGTTTTCTCTTCCAGTTCTTCATCCTTCTATAGTACACAAAAAAATCCAGTTCTTGGAATAAATTTGCAAGAGTATTATATTGCCTCTTCCAATTCACTTTGGGAAACAACAGGTTTTGTTAGACATTTCACACTGTAGTGAATTTATAATTTTTTATCCTATGCGTATTCAAAATGCAAACTAATAAAATGTCTGTTCTGGTCCATCACCTATCTTACGGTGCTTGCTCCACTGAAGATACTAAATGCAGTTGAGCTGGGTGTCTGATGGTTGATTAGGCTCACATTTTGCAATTTACTGAAACAAACAGAATCAGAAGGAAAGTATAAACAAATTAATTTCACTTCAAAGACTGACAAGTTTATGCTGATAAAACAGTAAAGCTATAGTGTTATTAATAGTGTAATTAATACATAGTTGCAAAGTCAGACATTATTTTAAATTATTTGAAGCTATATCAAGCCTGGAATGATGGCTGTAATTTTGACAATCTTTGATATCGGTCGTTTTCATTAATTATTCAATAGCAAGGTCCATTAGGCTTTCTGGGAAGTTCACCACGGTGTGTTTGGTTTTGTTTTTTCCCTAATTTCAAGAATGACCAAGAAGAAAAAAATATAAGGAGAGAAGAAAACAAGGGGTTTAAACTAAATCAAATTTTAGTCTTTGGAGTGAGATAGCTATACTGTATCACTCTTTTTGCCTTTTGCAATTAATTGATCCTGCACTTAAAATCAATAAATTTTGCCACATTTTCAGTGAGCTTGGGATAGAACCTTAATTGCCAAAGCAACAAACCCTGAAGCTCTTCACAGGCAAGAACGAAATTGGCAAGGATGGGACTGGTCTTTCACAGCAGGAAGCTTTTAAATTCTTTATCAGAGGAGAGCCACAAGCCTTATTGCATTCAGAATAAGGTAGAAGGTTGAGGCTCTGGAGCAAGTCCAGAGAAGAGCAACAAAGCTGGTGAAGGGGCTGGAGAACAGGCCTTATGAGGAACGGCTGAGAGAGCTGGGGTTGTTTAGCCTGGAGAAGAGGAGGCTGAGGGGAAACCTCATTGCTCTCTGCAACTACCTGAAAGGAGGTTGTGGAGAGGAGGGTGATGGCCTCTTCTCCCAAGTGACAGGGGACAGGAGGAGAGGGAATGGCCTCAAGCTCTGCCAGAGGAGATTTAGGCTGGACATTAGGAAAAAATTCTTCACAGAAAGGGTCATTGGGCACTGGAACAGGCTGCCCAGGGAGGTGGTTGATTCACCTTCCCTGGAGGTGTTTAAGGCACGGGTGGACGAGGTGCTAAGGGGCATGGTTTAGTGTTTGATAGGAATGGTTGGACTCGATGATCCAGTGGGTCTCTTCCAACCTGGTTATTCTATGATTCTATGACCAAAAAGAAAAACAGGAAACAGAGAGGAAAGGGAAACAATAGGCACACCAAAAACAAAGGAGGGAAAAAGAGATGGAAAAAATGAAAGAAAGGGAAAAGATTAAACCTCAAGTGGCCTGTGAAAAGCAAAGAGAAAAACTGCAGTATAGGATCAGCATGTAGTCAGGCATTGCTGCTCTGTGTACTCTGGAACAATGCCGACCAATAATTGACTTTTCACAGAATCATTGAATGGCTGAGGTAGAGAGTGACCCCTGGAATTCTTCTTGTCACTCCCCTGCTTGAGCAAGGCCACCTAGAAAAGGATGCCTGGCACCATGTCCTGACAACTTTTTAATATCTCCAAAGATAGAGACTCCACAAACTCTCTGGGAAACCTTTGCCAGCTCTCAGTCACCGTCTTTTCAAAAGTTCATTTTCAATTTCAAATGGAAGGGAGTCTTCCTTAATGGAGTGGCACCTTCCTGAAAGAAATGTTTCTTTTCAAAAGAAAGAATTTTCAAAATACGACCTGTTGTGAAACATTGACACTGCAATAAAATTAATTTGTATTTATATTAAAATCAATATCAAAATTACGTACTGATCATTACTTTAAAGTCAGAAAATATATTAAAAACAGCTTTGAGTGTCACTGAAGCACAGAATGTGTCTGATTGTTGGGGTAATGACTACTAATTGTCAACTAACATAACATGAAAAAGGAAAATGGTTAATAAGTTAAACATTAACAATTTCCATTAAAAAGCCCCAGGCAATGAAGAAAAGTTCACAGTAAACATCCTGATCACCTCTCCAGCAAGACAAGGAATCACCCTCTTAATAACTCAGGTCCACATTGCTTATCTTCAGGGATGAGAGTTGCCACGTACACAGTCTTCATTGGTTTGTTTCCTTATTTTTTCATGGTCATAGAATCACTTGTGCGATTTAAGTCCTCCTCAATCTCTCATTCCTTTCACCATCTTTAAATAGTCTAATTCAATTGGTTTACTGTTTTTGTAGATAGCCTCCATGAAAAAAAATCTGTGGAGGTTTAGCTTTATCCTACAGCCTCTGGAAATTTTGCAAACTAGAAAACTTGCAATACTAGAAGTCTTAGGTGCGGGAGGGTCTCATCCCCATGGCTATACAGAATATTTCAGCCCTTGTTCTCATGATCCTTTAGGTTAGCACAATAAGTACATTATCTTACATTAATTAGAATCCAAAACAGTAAGTGATGATATCATAATCAGTTCTATTAGGATTTATGGAAAGCCAGAGGATTATAATAGTTATAATTGTTGAAAACTCAGCATATGTATCATATCACTGTTTCACAAACTATACTTTTTATCTTTGATAGCTCTTATCACATCCGAGTTCTCCCTTCAGAATATTTGCTATTATTCAATACAAGATGGGTGTAAGAGACAGGAATTACAATACTCATAAAACTGCGCAATAACCTGGTCAGAAGAGGACGGGAGATAAATGTTCCTTAATGCAAGTGTTGTCAAAATTGCTTAACGAAAATGAACAAATTAAAGCAAGAACCTAAAAAAGTTCATTTTAAGACAATTCTGAAAATTACTGTTGAAGACTATGTAAGCTGCTCCTGATGGCAGATCTAGTTAACAGCAAATGCACATGGTAAACTAGGTGTGGTACCACAAGATAGCAAAGTTCAAACAAGGCTACATGGCAAGAGGACATACGGTTCTTCTTTCTCATTTAAGTGTCAGCAGCTCTAATTTTAGGGCAATGTTACATTTTTGTTGGATGGCTAGGTGGTAGTACGAAATCGTAAGGTCAGAAAATAAACTCTACTGACCTCTCACTGCATCTTTTGACTGAAACAAACTAATACATTTCATACTGTCATTCATCTTAAAATTTACAGAAAAGAGTAGGTAAAACCTCTCTATGCAAAAATCTGTGTAAGAGAAAAGATAAAATCTCTGGCTGATGTTACAGGCCTGACTGCCACTCTGTTACATCAGTTTTATGCAGATTTCACAAAACTAATATTGTGACACTACACCACAAATACATAAACTTAAGATTTAAGAAGATGCTGCTAAAACAATGAACTCTCTTCTGCTCACAAACCATCTATGGCCACAGCAAATTTGTGAAATAAAACTTCAGCATTGTGTTAGAAATAAGTGCTACATTGATAACTTGTGTAGCTCATTAGCAAACAGAAGCAAGGCTGCCCTGATATCTCAAAGACAGATAAGCACCTATTTAAGGCTTTAAATCTAACATTTATAATCTGTTTTGCCAAACAGGCCAAAATATCACTCATCTGAGATCTCACAAGCAGTCCCTCTTCTACCCATAGCTTTGGTTTGCATGTGGTCCCAGTTTTCACACAACATCATGTCTATACCACTCAGGAAGCATTTAATTAGATGGTTGGTTTTATTTGTCAGAAAATACTGGATTATGCAGATTTTTAAGGAATTTTTTTTTCAAAGGCTAAAGAGAGTGGATGCCCCATTTGGGGTCATGTAGAAAGACACCTACCTGGAGGAACAGGGAGAAGAGAAAAGCACCTGGCTTGTACAACCAAGGCTGACTCTAGGAGTGGACAAAGCAGCTGCTTGCCCGGTGCTATGGAAAGATGGAAGCAACACACCATCCAGGGTCTATGGCTTAAGCCCCTTCCACCACAGCCCTAGCTGACTCCATTCCCATCTTTGCCACTGGGGAGTGAAAAGCTACAACAGGTGAAACAGGAGCTCATCAAGGAGTTGGGATGGAAAGACTTGTTCGCTTGGTAACAGTTAGTCTCCCATCCTATCCCTCAGCACCAGCATGAACACATCTGACCCTTTCTTTTCCCATGTCCCTCTGCTTCCCTCAGGATAGCCAGGAAAAAAAGTATTTTAAAAGCCTTGGGCTACCTTACAGCAATTCCCCTTGAACAGCAGAGTTCAAATCCCCACTGAGCCACATTCTGGCTATCCTCTCTCATTCTTATGTTGAAAATCCTAGCCTGATGTGGTATAAGAAATATTTTAACATCTTAAAAATGTGCAAAGGATACGAAAGATATTTTTTGTCTGCTTTAATTTACAAGTGGTCCTGCATCACTTCATCTCACTTATTTCATTTCTTGTTTAATTTAACACAGCAAAATATATCTTACAGGTTGGAATACACTAGTAATTTCAGACAAATATTCAATTACACAAGCTCAGGACTGTTGTAAGTCTTCTATTTAAGACTAAGCATTTGCATGTTTATGAATTCAAAATTCATGTTCGATTTCAAATGCACTAGTGTGTGAAGGAAAAAAAAAAATTCAAACATTGATAAGGAATGGCTTTTTCACTGACAAAGTAAATTCTAAAAAGCTTAATATTTTTCTCTCTATTTCTCTGGGTTGCTTCTCAAATTCAGAGTAACTGTCAAAAAATTATTTCACCAAATACAAAATCCCACTTAAACTGCAGTCATCATCTTACGTTACTGTACTTCTTATCTGCTTACCTGCTGTTAAAAGAAAAGTTTGTTCAACTTAATCCTCGCGTTTTTGAATCATGACAGAATATCAAACCTCAAACCAGTTAGTTGAAAATCTGGAATAATTTATAATTGGAAATGCTTCTCTGCATACATCATTTTCTCCTCTCAGGTGAAGGAAAGATAGCAGAAAACCAGTCTTGTTTTTAACAAATTATGCCCAGACTAACAGAACTGAAATGATCTCTCATGCAGGTAGTTGCATTGTTTCCTTTTTAAACATACCTAGAGTGAAGCACAGAAGATTTTGTAACAAGGAACATAAAATTTCCTTAAAATGAAGTGCATCTTCCTGCAATACCATCCATCTCCCAAAAATATGGTGTAAAGATATCAGTGGAAACACTATTTATAAAAACAAGCTTATATTCAATCTTTGAGTCATTTCTAAGAACAGCTGTGAGAAAAAGTAGAAGAGGGAACTTCAAGCTTTGACTGGAAATGCTACTCACTAAATTTTAATTAGACAGTGCATAGCCAGCGTATTTCTGCCTTTCACAGTTGTATTACAGTTTTCCCCTCCAGCCTTAAGCTTTTCTTTAAAACTAGTTCAGCAGATCATCGCATCTGTTCAGAACAGCCTAATCTGGTGTGACACAGCCACAATGAATGTCCTTAGACAAGCGTCAATCTACTCAATCCTATTTTTAGTATTCTTTCTGACAGTAATATCCTTTTCATACTTCTGACTAAGGGCTACAGGAGTGCCACAAATTTCAGGTATGATGCATGCTAGAGAGAGATCTATATTTTAGGCCAACAATCAGTTCTGCAGACCTCTTAGGGCAGAACTGATATTACATAGATGCTCTGGGTGTTGATCAGTGAGAGCAACAGGTCCCAATGGACCTGCAAAATGTGAACATGCAAAACAAACCACTGAACCTACAATATTAGCAATTATGTCACTGGGATAAGAGATATTTTACATTCTTGAACCAAAATGCATAAACTTAGAAAAATTATTACAGCAAATTTGTTTAACTGAAATTCCAATCTCATAAGCCTCCTTTTCTAACCTAGGGATGATTTCGTAGTCTCCTGCTTCACTGGGTTTAAGATTCCCTTGGTTGTAAAGATTTCTCTAAGCTGCTTCCCTTCATGAGCAGTATATTGCAGAGGAATAATTCCTCTGTCATATTTTCTTAGTGAAAATATCCACAAATTGATTTTTCACCCTTCATCCTCCTTTTCAAGATACAAATTCAAAATAAATAAGTCAGACTGTCACTGAACATATGTACATCTTGTTCCTCGAGTGGCTTTATAACAAGGCAGCATAAATAAAGTATTAGACTTGTATTAATAATAAAAATCTACTTGAGGAGCTCACAGAAGCATTGAGGGGTTTCATAATATTTCAAACAAAAACTCTCAAAAACTTAAAAAGGAACACACTCTACGAACTGGGAAACCTGAGAAGACTGGAAGTATTCCCTCCCTTTTAAACCAAAGGAAGGAGTTAGACCTCTTGTTGTAAGGGAATCCCTAACAATAAAACATTTCGCTAATATTCTTAATATTATGATATTTTTACAAATCTGCTTGTGCTATGTATGCTCTGTACTTAAAATACTTCACCCTGCCACTATATCACTGGAAACAGTGCAATCTCAGAGGAAACCAGGGCTCAAACTACTAAAACATTTCCTTCATTCAAAAACATTTCTTCAATGATACCTTGAAATGAAGCCCACAGGTCGAATATGTTCCCTCAAGAAAAAAGTACCTATAACTGTCAGTTTCATTCCACTGAACTTACTGACGGCAGCCTGGAGAGTTGATAAAATCTGCTAATGAAATGCCTATTTTCAAGCTAAGCAGCTATGACAACAAAATGCTTAGAGATATTTTCTATGTACATGACATCTTTCTTCACAAATAGACCCATTCCTACTCAAAAGCAAAAAAAACCCCATCTTGTAGTGGATGACTTAGCACTAGATGCTTTGCTTTAAAGGAAATATAAAACGCAAATTAAATTTTTATGTTATATGAATAAGATTTGCATAGCATAAAAGACATCCCTGTTTTATATAGCTCTGATCATTAGCTTAGAGAAAGTACATGGAAAGCTGGCAGTCTGTGCCACTGTCCACTAACCTAGCTATCACTGTGATTTTCGCCATGTTATTCTCCTTTTTTCCCTCTTGAGTGATTGAACCATCCTACTTGCAAAAATGAGATTATAATAAAAGAGTAGATAACATCATGGAGAACTGGTGTGGCTTAGTGTAGGATTTAGAAAGCCATTTGTAGCCCCAGAACACTAGCAAGTGCTGAGACCTGTTCCTCTTTTGCACAGAATATGAAGTAGTGACCTGTAGTACTTGAAAAGAGAAATAAGTGGGGCCACAGCTGTGGGCACTCACTCTTTAAAAAATACTGTATGCCATAAATAAGTGGCACTTTGCATCTTTATGACTCATTTTATTTCACCTGATACTCAGAATGGTTCTTTGTCCCAAAAAGAGCACATGTGTATAATAACTTGAGTTTCCTGAAATATCTTCCAATTGCAACAGACTATAAATGGTTATTTAGATTTCTCTTTTATTGACAAGCACCAGTAACCACCTTATACCCTATTAATAAATTCACTGCAGTTTCTGCAGCATCATTAGATGCCAGTAATTGCCCAACATATAGCAGTAGGAGTGTTAATATACTGTGAACCTCACTGATAACTAATTATTCACCTGAGGTCAAATTCTACTGTTAATCCATGCAAATATTTTTTCAGTACTAATTTTCACTGTAGGTATTTACTATGGACAATAACCAAGCTGCTGATCTTTAGTTCCTCTCTCCACTATCAATTATTTTGACTCTCTAGGACATCAAAGGCTGTGATTTAGAGCCATGGCAAGGATATTAAATACAAACAGAAAATCTCTTTTTAAAGCATGCACTCTACACTGAATCATTATTTTAATCAAGTGAGAAAAACAGAAAAAGAAGGAGGTTTGTGTGGCCAATAAGAATTAACTAATGCTTCTCAAAAGTTGAATGGGTAATAGTTACTATAGAATCATAGAATAACCAGGTTGGAAGAGACCCACTGGATCATCGAGTCCAACCCTTCCTATCAAACACTAAACCATGCCCCTCAGCACCTCGTCCACCCGTGCCTTAAACACCTCCAGGGAAGGTGACTCAACCACTTCCCTGGGCAGCCTGTTCCAGTGCCCAATGACCCTTTCTGTGAAGAATTTTTTCCTAATGTCCAGCATGAACCTCCCCTGGCAGAGCTTGAGGCCATTCCCTCTTGTCCTGTCCCCTGTCACTTGGAAGAAGAGGCCAGCACCCTCCTCTCTACAACCTCCTTTCAGGTAGTTGTAGAGAGCAATGAGGTCTCCCCTCAGCCTCCTCTTCTCCAGGCTAAACAACCCCAGCTCTCTCAGCCATTCCTCATAAGGCCTGTTCTCCAGCCCCCTCACCAGCTTTGTTGCTCTTCTCTGGACTCGCTCCAGAGCCTCAACATCCTTCTTGTGGTGAGGGGCCCAGAACTGAACACAGGATTCGAGGAGCGGTCTCACCAGTGCTGAGTACAGAGGGAGAATAACATCCCTGGACCTGCTGGTCATGCCATTTCTGCTACAAGCCAAGATGCCATTGGCCTTCTTGGCCACCCGGGCACACTGCTGGCTGCTGTTCAGTTGCTGTCAACCAACACGCCCAGGTCCCTCTCCTCCAGGCAGCTTTCTAGACAGACTTCTCCTAGTCTGTAGCACTGACATACTATGCACTTTCCAGTGCATACTATGCACTGAAAAGTTTGCAAACCGGAACTTATTCTTAGATATTGGTAATTATTATTGAAAGACTGCTAATTTCAAGAGAATAATGCACTCCTACATAAACAGCAAAAATTAAAAATTATGTTAAGTTAGTTAGCTGTAAATAAGGTATGAATTATTCACTAAGCTTGATTCATGCGCATAATTCTTCACAGGCAAGCATGCAAATCAGATCAGGTAATTCCACACAATCATATGATTACTAATTTCATACACAATTACTTCATCAGTGTCTGTAGTTGCAGTATTTGGAAGTACAAATTTGATATATTCTTGTTTACTTATTTCACAGACAGTTAATACATTTTTAGAGTCTACGTAGTTACTTAATGCAGATTTTTAATACTCAATTTTTATAGTTCAGTGATATGTATGAAGATAAGGCCATGTGCTCATAACAAGTTTTCATCTAACTGGAGAAGACTACTTGTAACTTTTATCTTTCTTTGGTTTGTAAAGTGCAAATGGTAGTGTATTACGAATCAGAGGGATTTATGTTAATGCCAGATAACACATTCCAAAATTTCTTTGAGATAGGGAGGACAGTAAATGCAAAGTAGTCTTTTACTTAAGTTCTACAATTGCTACCATTAAGACTTAAGTAACAATCAAAGTACTGGTGCTGTATTTGATAGATTTCTAGTGAAGTTTTCTTCTGAAACATTCTTTTAGTATCCTGTGTAGGTAGGAACTTAAAACTGTACTCAATATTCAGAATTTCTGCCGATGGTTATATCACAGAATCACAGAATAACCAGGTTGGAAGAGACCCACCGTATCATCGAGTCCAACCGTTCCTATCAAACACTAAACATTCAACAGTCTGTCCTTATTTGCAGTTTCTATGACTACCAGAGCAGCACTAATATCTTCAAATTGAAATGAAATAGAATCCAATTTGTATATTTAAACAAGAACACATACAGTTTTCTTTGAAGGCTATTCCAGCAGAAAGAACATCTATTTACTTATCCGTCTCCATTTTAATGCAAAAACACAGGCATATATATTCAAAGATTTAACAAAGCAGAGAAAAACAAAATCCATTTTAACTACATATTTTGTATATAATATTAGGAAATTTTAGCCACTATTGAAAGAATTCTATTTTTACCTTTTCCAAATGTCCACTACAAGCCATGTAATTTTTTTTTAGTGGGAATAATACAATGAAAAAACAGCATAAATACTGTGTTTCTTTCTCAAAGAGTTTCTTACGCATCCTATATGCCTTCAGCTTACAGGCTTAGGATCCTTTTTTTCCTATATCACTTACACACCTTGATTTAATTTTAATTTCCTGATTCTAGCATAAGAAAGCACTAACATATATGCAGATCTTGTGAGATTTCGACTCATCATATTGATTTCAATGGTACTAGTCATATATTTGTGTAATGTCTTTTCTAGTAACATCAGTCCCTTTAGATATATTGAAGTCTTAGCCATAAGAAGTCCAATGACAGCAGAAAAGCACGCTGCCTGAATAAGCAAAATTCAAACCTACTGCAGGTATTTCTAATAGAAGAAACCATTTATTTTTTACGCTGTTCCTATAGTTTTACTTGGTTTCAATCTATCCGCTTTTAAAAATGCATTTAATTTTACATTTAATTTAATTTTTTTAAGCATGCATCTACTGGTTTCACATTCAAAAGAATCCCTCAGACAAGGAACATTTCAGGTACAAAAAAAATTAATCCTTGGATAAGCCTGACTGGTGTGCAACTGGGCTTCCCCACAGCCCCTACCAGCCAGCACACAGGACAATTTATAGTACCAGAAAGCCCACACAGCTGCTAGTTAGAAACATCTGAGTTCTGGATACCCGCAGAGCCCACTAACCAACTAGCCTGACATTCTTGTTTCCTGCCAGTTGGCTCACCTGTCCAGTCTCCAACTCAAATGTAGATGAATTGACTTAAAACACATGCCTGTTAAATCAACATTTTCATGGTACTGTTGTTCTGCCAGAAAAATCATGACTGGATATAAACTTAAGTACAGGAAAATAAATTAGGATTTAATTTTCTGATGTAAATCAAACAGTAGTGAAACCATTCTTTTTTCCTGTAGAAATTCTCTCATCCTAATTTTCCTTTGTGTGAATTTACTTTTTTCCCTTTGAAAGGTCCTTCAGAGGGAGCAGGAAATAGAAAAAAGTGTCATCTTGGGCACAGTAGGGGAAAGTTCCCTAGTTTTCCTTTGTTTCGTTGAACACCCTATATTAAACACCATTCTGCAACCCTCAAGAGTCTGACCACATACCTCCATTTGTATCTTAAGACACATGCAAAGTTTCCCTGGCTAACAGTGAAAGATATTTTCTTCTTTATCAACCTCTAAACTATTGATTGGATGCATTAGTTGGGTAGCTATGTGGAGATAGCCTTTCTTACCTTTCAATTGTCCTGAGGAAGAGAAATATGAAGGCCAGTTATCCCAAAAATACACAGTCATACCAGACTAAATCTGCTTGACAGAACGGAACACTTCAGGTTCAATCAGTTGACTGCTTATAACTAGCTGAATGCTGTGATATACATCCTGTCCTATGCCTTACACCTACATCAATGGAAAACAATTCAGACCAAGAAGGCTAAATTCTATCTAGCATTAGCTAAATTAAAATAAAATTCTTCTGCCTTCCATTCCTCTTTCTCTCCCATCTCTTCCCCATTATTCAGTATGCAAAAACCTGAGCAGGCCTCCTGAATGTGGTCCGCCTTTTTCTCTCATGTGCCACCTTCCACTTTGGGCATGGTGCGATAACATTTGTCTGAACTATTTTTATCTCTGTCTGCTCTGCTGGACAGAAAAACTTGGTGAGTGCATGGAAGAAATCAGTGTTCACTTTATTATATTCATCCATAAGTCTCATTCCAACTAAGATAGGAAAGTTGTATTTGGTAAGAACTGTCCACGTACAGCCTTGCCACTCCTGTCAAGGTTTCAGAAAAGAAATTCTCTGTAATTGGCATTTGTAACCAGTGAAGTTCACTACAGTCTCTATAGATGCTAACTTTTTTAGCCAAAAAAAAAGAAATACAAGCTTAAGCAATGGAATTTCCATATTTTACAGATTAAGTAGCAATAAATTATTATGCTATTAACAACAACAATCAAAATATGTAAATTTAATACCTGAACATGATGACCAACTTAACACGGCCATTAAAACTTAAGTATTAACCTTTTTCCTCATATAATTCAAACAAGCCAGTAAAATCCACACCTACCAAAATACTTGGCTTAAGCTTTTAAGACTCAGACCAGCAATGTCCCATTTATTTTAGTTATACATGTTAAACATCTTTCATTGGGCTTGTAACCTACTTTTGTCATCAACCTCCCTTTCAAAGGTTATCAAACAGCTTTTGAATCTGGAAGTTCTTTGGAGAATGGATCAGATAAAATAATCACTTGCTCCGGGAAAAAATAAGGCTGCTGAGTTTGTCTATATCACATGTAATACATGAACCCAGTTAACTGCATTATGATATGTTTCCAAGTTACACACAAACATTTTGCTAGCACAGGCTTCTCTCTGGCTCAAGGCCTAAATGTAATTATGGCTCTAAGGTAGAAACGGAAGAGCTTTCTTTAAGCATTGCAATGGTAACACAGGCTGACAGCTGAAAAGGAAGGTGGGAATCTTGACAGATATGAAATAAAAGAACTCAAGAGGCAATAATGGCATATTGTAAGCACGTCATGCAGTTTGTATAACAGCTAATGAAAACTTATACACAGCAAAGGTCTGCCCTTAGGAGTCAAAAAGAATAAAACCCACTACCAATTAGTATTTGCCGTATTACTTAGAAATCTAAATATAAGAATAAGCTCATCTGGAAAGCATATCATTAATTACCGTTAAAAATAACTAAGTATGCAATTTGATTTTGAGATGCATCTATTTAAGGTGATGTTATGCTTTAGTCTCAAAAAACTTAAAATACTCACAATTTTATTAAAAAACTTAATGTTGGAATTTCATAGGCAGGAAAACATACAATTGTCCAGGAGAGGCAAAGAAATAAAATTATATGCAAAGAAAGAAACAGTAAAAGGAGCTGTGAAATTAATGAGTCAAATGGCTTATATTAGGATAAATAACTTGGCCAACATGGGCTCAAAACGGTAGATGACTGTAGCTGACAAATCCATCCAGATTATCTATTCCTACTGAAACATTTATTATTGCTCTGAACATGGGGAAAGAATTCCTGGTCAAGGGAACTTCCAGGATAAAGTTTTACAGAAGCTGGAACGATCGTGCAAATCCAAAATACAGATTATAACACTGCACAATAAGTTCATAAACTGATGCAGTCCATTGCTATGTGACAGTGTATTTTATCAGTCCAGAAAAGTTGTCTTCTACTTTATGCAGATAATTCAATGAGCAAAATTAACTCACAAACGATGGTGATGGAAGTATGCCATTTTGAACTATTGGGCAGGAGAACGTGAATGTACCCAACTGCAGGGGAAAATAACCATTGGTAGTCCATTTAGAACAAAAACTAATTCAAATTCTATAAGTCAAAAGACTTTACAGCTGCCACATCTGACCTAGTTTCCATAATCTCCCAAGTTCCTCATAATGAGTAAACAAAGGCACAAGAAGGTTTTTTGCAACTACTGATATTTCCGCAGCTAGGTTACAAACTGTTAAACCTTTTTATGCTGTTCCTTTAATGCTATAATTATGATGACGCTTGTACTGTTTTCTATAGACAGAATTCTGTGTCCTTTACATGTTTACAGAGGCAAAGGATTCAGCAATATTGACCTTCATGAGGCACAAAATAGGATGGTCACGAAACCATGCATACTACCTTACTGTTTGAGACCAACGGGATCACTCTTTAATGAATTATTTCAGCTCTAGTGATATATAAAAACCAATCTGTTTGCTACTTTTGGTTAAAAAGACACCCTGCCTTGGCTATCACAGTCACAGAATCATTGAAGTGGAGCATGTTTGATGTTTTGATGATAAAGATGAAAACTGCAGGCAGAAAAACAAAACAAAATGGAACTTCAGTTAAAATACTAGTTTTCATTTCCATTTCACACTATGATTATATTACTGGCCCTGAAAGTGTCTTTTTCACTTTTTCCATCCTTTTTTCTCTCTTCCATTTTTGGGGGGCCAGAGCAAAGCACTGTTTTTAATGAGACTTCTAGCTTCTTTTTTTCAGGAGTATGTTTTATAACATTAACAATGACAAGCAAAAAGCAGTGGAGTGTTGTAATTATAATACATGTAGGGCGAGACAGAGACCAAGTCTCAATAATAAAACCTTGAACTGAAGGAATTCACCAGCGCCTACTCAGTTTCCTTCCTGGTATCGTTATACACTAAATGCATCAATAAAAATGAATGACCGGTAAATCTCTTTTTTTAAGTAATTGAGAAAATTTCAATCCTACCCAAAGATTCTCTTCACTAGGATATGATTGAGGCATCTGGAAGGTTTTGAAAGATTTCTTACTCTAAATCACAAAACATCTAATGAATCAATATCTTCTAGACATAAGTACTAAGATAAGACCAAATTAAATTTTTTTTATCTTATTTTATCTTATTTCTTTTATCTTATCTTATTTCTTTATCTTATTTATCTTATTTCTCTTATTTAAAATGAACTGCTCTTTCAAAATCAAAAAAGCATGAGTTTTCTTCTTATTTTTGTCCAAAATACTATAGTTTACCTGTAATAAATGCAACAAGAACTAAGCAATTTGTATTTGTTTCGCTCCCACAGAATTTTTCTTACTTGGACCACACGTATTTAGTCATGATCAAGTAGGTTTAACATTGAAAGACATTTTTCTGTAGTTAATTTATATATTGAGGGAGTATAATAAAGTTAGCTGGTTAAACAGAGCAAAGGAACAAAAGATGCTGAATTGCTGTTATTTAAATACCACTTCTTGTTGTTCAGAGCTGAGCTAATATCCATCTTCTGCAGGCATCTCTTAGTATAAACTCGATTGATATAAACTCAACTTCTGCCCTGATGCTATCTGGTTCCTAGACAACAACTATGTTTCAGCTTTGTCAGATTTAGTCAGGTGAGAAATAGTTACATATTCCAAAGGCCCTCTAACATGTAAAATGGTGAAGAAGAGACTCACTTTAAAAAACAAGAAAAAAAAGAAAAGATAATTGGTTTTCTTGAACACCACAGTCAAGAAATTTCAGATTGTCTCCCTAAGAAGTTTAGCACCATCACTTGGCTCAAGAGAGAAAAATACTTTTAGAATAACAGCTTCTCTCTGTCTCTATTATATAGATATCAGAATGGCAAACAGCCTTGCCCAAAAAGGAAACCAGGAACACTCTTACTGATAAATTAACTGAGGACTTTAGAGGTTACTTAAAACATATTAAAACTCTCAGTAAAAGTGATACTTAAAAATAAAGTAGAACTTAATGGTTTTAAAAAAGATGCTTGCAACAATTCCTTGGCAATTTTAGTCTCTATCAAGATAATTTTTTGAAGTTTACCAGATTTTAGATTCTCTGCTATTAATCATGAAAGTCAACATACCAGGTCTAGATTATGCAATTTATAGAAAGATCATATGATTCTTATGCTAGAAGTATTTTGAATGATCCTTATTTCTACCCAATTTTTTCAAAAATGTTGAGGAAAGCTCTTTATGAAAGCAGGTACAGTACCGAGTGTCAATGGAATCCAGCCTCAGACAATGGCCTGCTAATTAACAAGTTGTTAATTTTCATAATCATATTGGATATTACAGGTTCAGAACAAGGTTTACATAAGATTGGACAAATTCATGAAAGGGAAAACCATTGAAGATTACTGAAATTCTGTAAGTCTGGCAAATTGCTGAAGACAGGAAGAGGAGTCAGAGGTTTTACCACAGCTTTTGCTTATTCATGTAGCCTCCACTTTTGTCCACGGATGCTCATGTACATGACAATTCAGCCTGGCACTAGAGTGAATTCTATCTTTTTAAATGGCATAGAGGAAGAATGAAAATACTGCTCCCTTTTACTACTCCAACAGTCATCATTGAATCTCTGATTCAGAAATCTTCAGTACCAGACCTCAAAAAAATCCAGTTCCTGTTCAATTTTTAAAAAGCTTAACACTCATTCAGGGGAAAAACAAGTTGCTAAATAATTTTACCAATTAAGCTTAAGGCATTTAAAGCTTGCTTTATTGCTGCTTTCCATGCTTTATTTTCAGCTGACATCCACTTGTAATTAGAATATTCAGGTCTGTTGTGATTAAGTTAATTAGCTTTACTCTCAGCTTACTGGCAGTTGAAAAGCATGCAGCAAGGGGGTCTTATTTCAAAATTAAGTTTCTTAGCATGTGTCACATACGTAGAATTAAAAACGGAAACACTTTAAAACATTGCATTTTTTGGGCTTCCTCTCCCCAAAGCAGCTATGTACCTAGGGATGAAGCTAATTACAGGAGAAGGACCAAGAAATGCAGTAGCATCCTGGCTTGTATCAGCAAGAGTATGGCCAGCAGCAGTAGGGAAATGATTGCCTCTTTACAATTAGCACTGGTGAGGCAGCACCTTGAATATTGTGTTCAGTTTTGCGATACTCACTACAAGAAAGACATTGAGGTGCTGGAGCGTGTCCAAAGAAGGGCAACAAAGCTGGTGAAGGGGCTGGAACACAAGTCTCTGGAGGAGCAGTTAAAGGAACTGGTGTTATTTAATCTGGAGAAAAGGTGGTTGAGGGGAGACCTTACTGCTCTTCACAGCTACTGCAAAGGAGGTTGTAACAAGGCAGGAGTTGGTCTCTCCTCCCAAGTAAGCAGTGACCAGATGAGAAGAAACAGCCTCAAGTTACACCCGGGGGTGGTTTAGATGATATATTAGGAAAATTTTCTCCACAAAGAGAGTTGTCAAGCATTGGAACAGGCTGCCCAGGGAAGTGGCCAAGTCATCAGCCCTGGAGGTATTTAAAAGATATGTAAATGTGGTGCTTGGGGACATAGTTTAGCGATGGATTTGGCAATGTTTGGTTTACTGTTGGACTCAATGATCTTAAAGGTCTTTTCCAACCTAAATGATTCTATGACTCCACATCTGCCCGTCTCCTAAATATTTCCTTGAACTCTCACTGGCAAGCTCAGTTGGAAAATGCCTGCAGGGAACAAAAAATGTTTTTCATCACACAGAAATGTTCAATTTGCTTATTTTATGAATCTGCAGTTCAGTAGGTTATGCTTTTAAAAACCTCTGCTGATAGTCCATTGAAGTTTATACAAGAGCATTTACAGTATTTTTTCAATTTCTTGCTTATTGCTATACTTCCCTTTTACACAGAAGTGATTGACACAATGATGCTCTTCTTCAGAGTAAGTATCACATTTCCAGAAAAAGTTGCATTTACTAAGAGGCACATTATCAAAACCTAAATAAAATAAAGTTTTAATTTCATTGTTGAGATGTATTTTTCTTCAGACCAAAGTATTACTCTATCTACAATTCTCAAGTTATTTTGGGAAAAGTGCCAACATCATAAAATACAGGAAACAATAATGAGAAGCCCTCTTGTCTCTGTAGTGGCACGTCAAATTACTTTTCATGAACGAGGCAGGTTTCCAGAATTTCCATTTCAGAAATTCAAGCCAATGCTCCGCATGAATAAAAATCAATCTTGGCTCAGTGGCTGGCAGTTGCAGTCTGTGGAAAAAGAAGTCTTCAGTTCCCCCTCCTTTTCCCAGGACACTTTTATTTAATAGCACAAACCCACAGGACTCAGACTGATAGCTCACAGAGCCATATGCTTTTTAATAATCGGTGGGAACCATATGAGTATTTAACTAAGCTCTATTGTCCTTCAGTCAGCTTCCCAGTCCTAGATTTCTTTAGCTTTTCCTTCATGAACATATTTGAATCTAAGCAGATTTCTCTTCTCTTTCTTGTCTATACTTAGCAGTTCAGCAGTTCGAAGGACAGACAGCTGAATTTTTAACTCATTTTTTATTTTACAAAGAGCCACCAATAAGTACAACTTTAGAAGGTGAGAGTGAAATAAGCTTGTGTTGTTCATGTCAAACAAGAACACCCTACATTTGTTTCTCCTTTTGC
The DNA here is from genome assembly GCF_032191515.1 of Phaenicophaeus curvirostris. Classification (NCBI taxonomy): domain Eukaryota; kingdom Metazoa; phylum Chordata; class Aves; order Cuculiformes; family Cuculidae; genus Phaenicophaeus; species Phaenicophaeus curvirostris. The sequence goes on from NC_091396.1 coordinate 11,890,013, forward strand.
CACAAGAAAGAAAAGCCAGCACATTAGTGCCAAATTTACCTCTGAGAGATGGCATTAAACTTTATTCCTTTTATATGTTCCTTAATTTGAATTGCCGGTCACTCCCTGCTCTTCCCATTTACAGTATCAGTAATGAGCACAAGGGCATGTGAGACAAAGAAATCCAAAATAGCCATTCAAAACACAGAATATTTTTTTTAAATTGATATTTACAGTTCTTTAAATGTCATAGCCCTCCATTGGCTTCATTAGACAGTAGCTTTCTTTACGTCATTTTGACGCAAATCACTAGGAACAGTATCTAAGGTATTTTGCGGTACCACTGCCCTGCAACATCTGCATGAGCTGACACTGCTCAACAGGAACACAGGTTTCAAGTGCAGGTCAACCACGTCAATGGGACAGCAAAGGAGCTATATTTTGCAACATGTGCTAGGAACATAAATAAATCATATGATTTACTCAGTCTTTATTGTTCCTCTACTATTGTGACCTTTGTGCAATCCTTAAATAATGAATTACAAGCCCTTGCACCCACTTTGTTTTGTATCTTACAATCTGGTGACATTCAAATAAATTATATTTTTCCATCGTTACAATTCATCTCAAAGATTATATACTGCCTTTGTCCTTCATTTTTCCCCACACTGTAAACTTATAACATATTTGGAAACAAAGCTTACTTTCTCAGTTCTACATACCTCAAATTATAATTGAAAAAATCTCAAAACAAAAAAAAGAAAACAACCAAACTCAAGACATTTGTCTTCAGATAGGCATACATAGACAGATCTACAGTGATCTATGTATAAGAAGCTGATGTTCAGCTTCTCAGAAGAGCATCAGGACCAATGTTTCCCAAGGCAACAGAAGATGGTAAATATATAAACTGGTAAATGTATAAACTGGTTAAGTCCAAAACACTCAGCTAGAGTTTCAGTTATACAACTGTCTATAGAAATGATCACAGAGTAGAAATAGCTCAGTTATAAAGAGCTTAGGGAAAAGCATTAAATAAATAAATAAAAATACCTTAGAATTACTAGGAAGATCAGTTTGAGAAGAAAAGTGTCAGAATAGTACATGGCTAAACTGCTTTCTTGGGTAAAACAGCAAACCCATTCGTAGCATTAGCAGGGCTTAAACATAAATAATGTTATTTCTAATGATATACTGATTTACAGCAAGTAGCGGCAAATAACAGTCCTGCTCCTCCAGAACTCCCCAGATGTGCACTCCACACACACAGATATTTTCTTCCCTGTATTATTCTCAGTGTTCAGATGTCCTAGGATGTCAGCAGCATAGAGGTAACCAAGCTGCCAATATTTGCATTTCTCAGCACTGCCAGGGGCAAAACGAAAGGTTCCTGATCAGAATAATACATTAACAGCACTAAGAGAAGACTGAGAGGACATGAACAGGTGTGCAACCAAGCAGGCATAATCTGTCTCAGAAAACGGCATGTTCCATTAGTATCAAAAAAATGGCATGCAATCAGATGACTCTTTTACATTTCCAAAATACCAAATACTTCAACAGGAAAAACCACACAAATTACTTCCTGCTGCTATAGTTGTAAAGGAAACGCATGCCTTCCATGTCTTACTCAGACTGTGGGGCAGAAGTATTTCTTATACCCATAGAAGGGTGAACACATGCTGTTTTTAAATATAACCTAGAAACCAGGAACAGATGAGAATACAGAAATTAAATTCAGGGCTTTCACAAAAGCTTCTCCATAGCTTTACAGCTCCCTTGTACAAATTTACTGCACATACGACAATATTCAAGACCTATCACTTTGTTGTTTCTTCATTCCTTATCAAATAAGGTATAGTTTCCAGTTGTTGAAAATTGTGAGAAATGGTGCTCCTCTTGGACAACAGCTGTGTAAACTACAACTAGCACTGAACAAACAAACCAAGTTTGTGTCAACAGTAAAGTATGCATTATAAAGCCTTATCTGTTCCCACAGACTGAATTCAACAATAACTGTATTTAATTCTCACTCAAATCTACAAGATATGCCCAGCAGCATCTAAAAGAAATGTCATCATAACTTCAGGATTAATTATGGAGTGTGAGGAGGGAAGGAGAATTAATGTCACCATGAAATAAAATGTTCTACCAAGAAAATAGATGAGTCTGAAATAATGCAGACTGAAAAGGCACATGTGCTTTGCTTTCCTACTTTTCTCTGGTAATCGGTTGGGAACTTTTTTAATTTCATTCATGCCAATTATTCTAAAATGTCTGCTGCCGTTACTGGCCAAGAGTAGGGTTTGTTCTATCAGCACATGGAACAGTACATCAGTACTTGCTCCAGCCTGTCAACAGCTCACAGCAGCAAATTTCTAGAAAATCACTTTCAGTTTCTAATTTGGCTGTTACTTAGTCTGATAAAGAAATCTTTCCACTTATCTTGTTCTTATTTCATCCTTTCTGAGGAGCAAGGCATATATGAATCTTTGAGTCTTATGCCTTCTTTAATAAGGAATAAGTCTCTATAGGAGAGAGAAACAACATGCAATAAACATGGACGAGGATAGGTAGAAATCCAATGATACTAGAAATTTGAAATTTAGAATAAAATTTTCTCAGTCTCTGTAGTCATATATCAGAAGCGCATGCTGTATAATTTCAAAGCCAGCTCATTCTTAGATTTGTATTATGCAATGAAGCATATATGAAGTTTTTTATAAACCACAGGTTATTGGATTTTTTGCTCACAGATCACCAGAACTGAAAGTTGTCTGGTTCAATTATTTCTCTGAGATTTTCTGCAGAACTTTCATAACCCATAAATGTCACTTATGAAAGTGCAATTACATCATCTCTTTGCCAACATCAGCATTTGTCCTTACCATTCCATTTCTGTCCTCCTCCCATCCTTCGTGCCCTCCTCCCCACTTTCCCTCTCTCTTATTCTTTATTAACCCACAAGACAGCAACCGTGAACACACAAAACCTACTATGATATAGTGCCACTTAGATAACTATGTTGCAGAGAGCTTTCCACCTAAGCAAATGAAGTGGGTAAGTACCACTTTCAAAAGATATCATGTTCCCAAGTGTCTATCTGTCCCCTTGCAGGAAATTACTGCCCCTGCAGCACAGCATAGCAGGGTACGCGCACGCAGCCCTGCTCCCCACGTTCACTGCACAGAGTATTAGTATCAACTTAGCATCAATTGAAATGCTAAGCTGTGAATGTGAGTGGCAGAATCACACAGCTCATTCTTCTCTTGCAGGAACTTCTGGCAAGGACTGGAACGCAGAAGGGCGACAGCAAAACTCCTAACTGCTCCCACTAAATCACCCAAGTCCATCTGTCAAAATCCCCAAATTACCTGGAATGACTCCAAAATACTATTCTAGTTTGGGAAGCAGAAGAGCCAGCAACCATGATGTCCAAAGGAAGTTTCTTTTTAAGGTAGTTAGCTCAAATGCTGACACCGTGACTGCTACCAGCACAAAAGATAGATTTGCACTAACTCTGGTACCTTTACAGCATAGGGAACTAAAAGCCGGAATGCCACTGATGACTGAGACTTAAATTCCTTACAGCCTCCCTGATAAACACAGCAAAATTGCACATTTGTGCTAGAAAACCCAACTTTCAGCAGACAACATTTTTTAATGGTGAAGTGTCCTAATATGCACGGTAGAGGCAGGGGAAGAGGAGAATGGAGAACTCATCTATAATAATTGTTACCCTCTTTTTCCTGTATCTCCACCAATTTTAGACTTCCCTGGCTGCCCTCTCCTCACACATCCTTTGCAACAGACATCATCAGCTACATCATTTGAGAAAGCAAGTTAAGTAGAGATCACATCCCTGCAGACTGGTAGATGTAATAGGAAAGCGGAGAAATCATCCATTTCTGTCCGATAGGGAAAGCTACCAGAATTTCAAGAGACAGACTCAGCCCAAAATGATTGCTCTGTCTAAACACTTTTGAACATTTGCACAGCAGAAAAACAAAAAAAAAGCATCTGCTTAGCTTTGAGTATATGCAGTTCCTTTACATTCCAGCAAAATATGCTGATCTAAGCAATCTTTTAAGGATTTTTAGATTTTGTCACAAGTACAATAGGTACGGATAAACTACACCATTAAAGTACTTTTATTCTGCAAAAATCTGAGTATTTAATAAGAACTGAAACATTATCTATAGCTGATAGATTGTGTAGAATTTTCTCAGTCTAGTGCACCTCTAATGCAGAGATACTTCTTAAAAATATCCAAAAGCAACATTAAACCATGTCAATAACAAAAGCGTTTATAATAGATTCTGTTCCTAAGAGTTTATGAAATAGATGTTTGTACAAGAGTTACACTGCTCAGGTCTGTCACTTAGCAGTCTTATTAAAAAATACAGTTAAGCTATTCATACTTAAATATACTCAAATGGCCAGAAAAAAAAGCAGAAAATATCACAGAACCATAGAATAGTTTGGGTTGGAAGGGACAATTAAAGGCCATCTAATCCACCATCTCTGCAATAAGTGGGGCATCTTCAACCAGATCAGGTTGTCCAGAGCCCCATCCAACCTGGCCTTGAATGTTTTCAGGGATGCAGCACCTACCACGTCTCCAGGAAACCTGTTTCAACATTGTAAAGAATTTCTTCCTTACATCTACTCTGAATCTACCCTGTTTTAGTTTAAAACCTTTATCTCTTTTCCTGTCACTCCATGCCCTATTAAGAAGTGTGTCCCCGTAAGACTCTTTTAAGTATTGAGAGGCCATGATAAGTCAGGGAGCACTAACTGGATATCAGAGATGTTGATGCTTTGTCACTATGGGAAAAGCCTTTTTCAAGACAGGTGAAGTACAAGAGGATACTCAGGCCAGTTGCATTACATTTACAATCTATAATTAATCTCACTCAGACATGCCTAAATTTTTTTTTTTTTTCCTCCACAATACTAGCCAGTTTTATTGAATGGAGACAAATCATCTTCAGAGTACCTAAAAAACAAATGCAGCTTAAAAAAAATCTCTAACTTTATGCTGCAGTTACATGTTAGATAAGACTTTATATCTCAATAAAGCCATAGAGAAATGTTAATGCCTTATATCTGAAAAATCTGTTATCGCATGTCTAGCTTTCATTAGCACAAAGTTGGCATTTGCTAACATTTTAAAACAGATAAACTACTTTAAAAGACTTGATTTGGCAAAGTACCCAAAGGTGAAATCCCAGTTCATTGGTTCCACAGCAAACTATACAAATAAATATACATTTCTTTCCAGCAATCACTAGAAACAACTAAAAGCAGAAGATACACATCTAAACGTTTAAAAGCCCCTTTGACATTCTCAAAACAACAGTATGAGCCCTTCTGCAGCAATTTTTACATTTAGACAGTTAAAGGCATTTTTGATGTATTTTTTTTTTAGAATGTTATTCTATTTCAGAATAGGTTGGTTTTGAAGTAGAGCAGATGCTGGAATTTTAATACAGTATCACTGTACAGGTTTAACCTTTTTCTCTATAATCTCAATGTCCATTCCTAAAATGAGAAATTTACAGGAGAATTAATTATTAAAATGTTTTGGTTTCAGTATTGTGGATTAAAGATTAATTTGGTAAGACAGCATTACTAGAATGGACTTGAAGTGTATTTTAATTTAAAGAACATTTTTCCCCATAAATATATCCATGTGTATGTACACAGCAACAAATATTTGTGTTGTATAAAGTCCCAGTCATCTATTGAGCTTGCTGTAGCTGCAGATGCCTCTTAGAGAACCATATAAAATCATAGTTATATACCTGAAAACCAAGCCAGTATCATCAGGAACTTCCTCCTACAACAGCTTTGATACAAAGTATGATCAATGCAAAGGATTACAAGCAGCAATCTCTCCTTCTCCTTCTGATATTTGTTCACATATCAATAGGCTGGCTGTCTAGAAAGTAAAATTTATTTTTCTTTCCTGGATAGAGCTCAGCAGATAAGCATAGCTACAAGACCTCTAAAATTCTTGAGGAGGATAACTACAGAAACATAAGTTCTGTCTCCTGGTGCACAAATACTTTTGGTTATTTTCCTTCTAAGAGATTAAGCCTGGAGCTTATCAAATTGTTGCTTTGAGTAGATCCTGAATTTCCAACATTTTCAAGTATGTCCTGTTACTAAAGGGTGCTACAAAAATACTAAACGGAGTTTAAAGCCTAAAAAAAAAAAAAAAAATCATCCTTTAACACAGCAATTCCCAGATCACGTAGATTTGTATGAAGACATTTAAAGATTAACAATCATTAGGTTCTCCTATCTCTACTTTTGCTAACCAGATCTTACTGTTAATAAGATATAAGGTGAGTTTATGAGGAGTGAAGGCACCAGGAACGTCCTGAAGTACACAGAATAGGATGCCGTGAAAAGGCAGCAATCCAGCATTTCCTAAGAACTGGGCTTGTAAATGATGTCTCAGAAATTACACTCAACGTGTTTGGTACCCAAAAAACTCCAGTGTCTTAACAATCCTGGTTCTCTACAGCACAAATGCCCACACGCCCAGCACAAAGGAAACAGTTGTAATTCCCACCCTCCTAGAACTCAGTAGCCTTGTTTGTGGTCTAAGCAGATGTATTGGAAATGGTACCCTTCTTCACCCTTTCTCTCGTAGAGAGAGGTGGGATTTGTTCATGGGCAAACATGGGAAGCAAGCTGGCTTCTTAAGCCTCACATCAAGGAATACAAAGGAGATAAGACGCAGAAACTTGCTCTGTCATAAACTTTTTGTTCAGTAAATAAGTGAATGGTAAAGATTGTGAGGTTTTCAGACTTGGCATAGTCCTATGACTTTGTATGCACTGAAAGGTTTTTAATTAAATAGAAGCCAATATCTCACCCGTTGTCTACATTATCATTAACCTGCTTTCTTCACAAATTAACTCTAAAGGCACTGAAGCAGAAAGCTATGGGGTTTTTTTAATGATGCTATTAATTTCATTCTCTTGGATCTTTTACCCTTCCTACACAGATTACTTGCCTGAATTATTTTTAGTCTCATCTCTCCTGAGAGGTGATCCATTAGATGAGTTATTTTTAATAATGCCAAAGCTGTCAAATGCATGAAATTTCTTCTAAGGCTTCTGCAGCACTGACAGTCCTCACAACGAAAGTCTGCACATCTAGATCAGAATGGTGTTCAAAAGGATGCTGTCCATGCAAAATTCATACTGAGCCATACCCAGAAAGTACAAGTTTCTCTCTTCTTAAAGCATACAAAAGCAGAAAGAGAAGACTAAAATGAAGGACAACAGAAGAAACCAGAGGCAGATTACAAGGAGGGGGAAGCATGCAAGAACAAATTAGAAGCTGAATGGAGATGAGCTGACAACAGATGATGAGAATAAGAAAATGGAACACAAAGCAGCTGGATTGTGGACAACACTGAAAACTAAAAAAAGTTAAATATTTATTAAGAAATTGGAAGGTGGAAAGAGGAGACCATGCTAAAGAATATTTCCTCACATTGCTCATTTGTTGCAAAGTGATTTTTTTGTTACTGGTGGTGGTTGATACTCTAAACAGGACAGAGTTATGGGCATTCCTCACTTGTCTTTCAAAAATCATGTATACTATAGAGTGGAACGATCTCATTAGATTCTCTCACCCTCCCCACACCATATCCAGTCTCAGTTCTCCGAATCTATTTTCCTTTCTCTTGCTCATAGTTCCCAAAACTATGTTAAGCACCTCACAACAAGAAAATGCTCCAGCAAATCACAGCATGGAAGTCCAGGCAAATGCACTTAACTCCAAGCAGTCCTATTTCACTTCTGTGAGGGTCATGCAGGCCCACAAACTTGAACTAGTGCCACCACGTCACTCAAGATGGATCTGGTGTAAGAAAAGCTACAAAGTCCACAAGCAAATATTTGTTTGTCCTGCTGCATGGAATAGATCAAAATACAAAGTAATGGTATTTTAATCAAAAGGTATGGAAGAAAGATGCATATCTGTGTCCCACAGCCTGGGACTAGATGGATACACATTGACACACATGAGGAATAAAGCTCTTATCATTAATCTAGAAGAGTAAAGCTTGTCCCATAGAATGTCTCAATACCATATCATATTGATTAGCACTCTTACCACAGTGGTGAAAAGCTAAGGGATTTTATCCTAATTTGTCCCAAAGAATATTACTGTGTGTAGTTCATCAATGCTGTTTCAAAACTCAGTCTCAGTTTCTTCCACTTCAGGTTTTGGGAGAAAACAAGTAAACTTTGGTTTCAAAGTCCTAATATGAAAATCAAAAGTAGTATCCATAAAATTTGAATGAAGGCACTTTTCAAATAGTTACAATTCATTTTGAGAATGTACTTCTGTTCACATATGAATAATCTGAAATTAATACTTTCTAGAAATTCCAGGCTATTGGGTGTATTTACAGTACCAAGTAGTGAGGTGCAAAGAAGGAGAGTGGGGATTTAATGTGCTGCAGTCCATAACAACTCCAGGACCATGTGTGCACACTGTGTTTTTACCCACAGTGAAGTTCATGCCACCCACCAATCCTAGACGCACACTGTCCACATGCAGAGCTTTGTGCTGGAGCAGCTTCATTTATCCTTTAAGCAAAGTAACCTGAATGACAACGCAGTACATGGTTTGAGACTTGGTTCCAGTAGGAAGGTAAACATGATACACTCCAGTGCATACAGCAACTTTTGTTACAGGCACAATACAAATTTGGACACAAAACAACCTCCCTAGTGACCTGTAGCTCTTATCCCAGTTCTCATCATTATAGACAATGCCATCAAAGACAGAGGCTGTGCCATTTTGACAGCACGCTTAGAACAATTTCCAGTTTGATTTCTGTGAAGAGAGGTAGCACCTGTCAATCTGAGTGACAAGTCATCCAAAATTTTAAGCATTGCTCTGACACCAGTCCCTTCTGTGCAGTTTAACAAATAACTGCTTCAGCTTTCTCCTGGTAAAAAGTGAGGAATTATCCCACAAGAAAGAATTAGACCAGCATGAAGTACAAGCCAGAGTAATTGTGTTACTTCATAGATCTTTAGAAAACAACAACTTTCTTCTGAGCAGCTTTATACTTCACACATTCAGAAGTCTCTCCATATGCAAAAAGACCCAGGGACACCACTGTCTGTAGTATTTTCTTGTAGTGGGAAGAACATATTTACAGCAACCATGAAGGACTTAAAAGACAATCTGTAGGGTTACAAATGAAGTTGTAACAAATTAGGACCCAGAGACACACAAGCCAATGAGAGTTAGAAGCTTCTGAGGGTCATACCAGTCTCAAGGTTGAGTGAAGTACCTGTCAAGTCTAAGCCCTGCTGCCACACGTTCTGAAGGTAAAGTATTTGCCTGCTTTCCTGAGCCTCATTTTCAGTGCATATTACAAGACACTAAATGCATATCCAACTTACATCAGCTACCTTCCTTGTTTTCCCTCAGGAACCATTAAGGATGTGCCAGCAGCTACAAAACGTTGCTTAAAAGACTTAAAGTAAATTCCTGGTCAAATATAAAGCTTCATTCATCTTCTTCCTGTGGTTCTTAAGCAAAAAAGGGTCCTGGAAAAGTCTTTTGGGAGGTATCATAAAGACTATGCAAGCAATAACAGAGCTGATAAATCATTTATGAAAAAAGTGAAAACACACCCAAGTGCCAATGCAAGAAGCATTCCACTAATATAGGAAGCATAATAAATACATTCCCTTTTAAAGCAAACAATTAGAGAACTGCTGCATCTAAGCATGAACTTCAGTGGGAAGATGTGAATTACAACTGGCAGAAAGCCAGCAGTCATTCAAGCAGCTTCCTTAAGAGGCAAATCTCTCGGTGAGAAAAAAGGAGCCTGCCTATCTCATATGATGCAGCTCAGTGGATGAATTCAAGCTTCTTGAGAAATAGCCTCAAAACTTACTGACAAAGACTACTGTGCTTTATTAAATAATGAACTATGCGCTTATCTCCTTTCATCAAACAAGCAGACTGATGTTCATCTACTAATCCACCCATAGCAATAAAAAGACATGAGTTATTTTTATTTTTGGAACAACTTTTATCAATAAAGCATTTTTTCCGCAGGGAATAAACAAAGTAATGACAGCATCACAGGAATCTTATTCTTATAAAGCTTAGGTCTCACAGTCGCAGATGGTATGTTTTAGCATGCTCACACCACAGTCTTACCCGCGCGCTCCTATAAAGGATGTAGTCCATGATGTTATGAGGTCACACTAACTTCAGGTAAAAGAACTGGCCTTTAAAAAGTTTTGGCTTCTTTCAAAATCAAAATGAAGCATTTGGGGTTAAAAAGTTACCACAGAAACTAATGTGCAGCTACCATCTTTGAAACATCTTAGACTCAGTGGATATTCAAGAGTTAATTATTTTCAGCCTCAGCAACACTTCCTGTCACAACAAATTAAAGATTTCATATTAATAAACACTGCCAATATGTAGTAAATTACCTGAATTCTACAGACAGTGTTATATTAATGGAACCCTTCCTGCCTTTATTTATGTACTCAATCGTGATTTTTACACAACATAAAGTCTTTGTTGGGTATGTTCAGGTTTGCATGCTTAAAAATTATTAAAATTTACTGAACTTTACACAATTAGTCATGACATTGTATAATAATTTGCCCTTTGTCTTACCCACTATCTGCCAATCTGATATTGTACTCATTGAACCTTCAAATAAATTACAAACGTATACATAAACTTTAAGCAATTAAAGGGATTTTGTTTGACCTTCAACAGTTCACGAGTAAGACAAGGGAATTCACCACAGAAATCAGATGACAAAAACAGGTGAACTCACCTAAGAAAACCACAGGAATCAGATGACAACCTAGAATTTGAATTAGTACTTTGCAGATGTGTTCAGATTCTGAGGTTTCTTAGTACTAAGCCTGATCCAAGGTCTGCTTAAACCAGTGAAGAGAGTGTCTTCTTCCTTTCGAAACTTTCTGGATCTGTCTCTGTATTCCAAGGGAAGAAAGGAGAAGCCCATTTCTTGCTTAAAAAAAGAAAACACTACCTCTAGGCAGAACAAAATAGAGCAGTCCTATTGGAGAGAATTCTTCACAGAAAACTTCACAGAAAGATGCTAAGGATTTATTAGCAAAGCAATAAACCAAAACAACTCTGAGAGAAAGATGCAACCAACAGTAAAGGAAGAAATCCTTCTACATTTTTTTCCTCTCATGGGCGTATTTGCACTGTACAAGCATGAAGTCTGGAGACTGTTTGAATTATTCAAAATTGACTAAGCCTTCTTCCAGAAGGAACCTCCCAGGAACCTAATAGAGCATCAGGGACAAGATCACACAAACAGACTTGATCTCTTTCCTGCTTACAATTCACAATTTAACTACTGTGTCAAACAGCAAACCAGACTTAAATAATATTCTTCTTATGAGGATTAAACAAATGAGTAAGTATAATCAGTAAAACTATAATTACCAGTGCAATGTTCCCATTACTGCAATAAAGAGAGAGTACCTGTAGAATAAATTCTAGTTTCCTTCCTTCCGGGATAACCAACCATGGAAAGAAATTAGAAAACTACATTTCAGGATTTTACTTCCTTTATGTGAAAAGGGACCCTGCACGTTAAATTCCAGATGAATCCCACACTCACTGAAAAATCAAGTCATTTACTTTCAGAACATTAAATAGAAAAAATAATCTCCTTTTGGACTACTACACTGCATGCCTATTTTTCATCCTGCTGAACGCTCAGTGAAGGATTAACTGACTAATATCTCAGCCTCTTGCCCCAAAGCTATGAACAGCACTGTTAAGAGCCTTCATCATCTCCAGTTTTGCTTTTTTATTCAGTAAACATACTTGCATTGACAAAATTGTAAAAAATTAGACAACAGAACATATTAAACAATAAAGGATAATTAGAACACATTTGAATACTACATTTTGCAACGCCAGTGAGAGAAAAGGAATAGAGTGATGAGATCTCCAATGCCTTTGCCTCTGAAACTAATTCAACTGAGCCATTTACTCACTTTCAAAGAGCAACCAACTTTTCTTAGCACCTTATCACTGATAGTACAATGTCTTATCTGTTGCTCTAGTACTGGGATGCACAAAGGATGCAAGGTAATGTATATTGTAGCAGCACAGGAAATGAGAGACATCAGCTCAGTCATATTTTCACTTTCTTTAGTTGCAGTCACTACAGTTTTGTTGGGGTTTTTTCGTACAATGTTTAAAAAAATCTGGATTTTGGACAAGAGTTCTGTATTCGAAATCATGATTTTAAGCTTTTGCAAATATCTGTGCTCACATGAACGTAAAAAGTCATTAAGCATCTTCAACAGTTTCCCAATTAATGGATTCCTTGATACAAAGGTTATCGTCTGCATCTTGGGACAAATTAATTCACAGGAGAACATCTGAGAAAGCATTATATCAAAGTGTTTTAGCACAGGTCTCCAGCTGAGAAAGAACAAAACCTAAAACATATTCATGGGCTTCCTCATTCAGAACAGAGCCATTCTAGTCAGGAACATAAATCCCAATGTAGTGTCATGTTCTCTTGATTTTGCTGGTTGCAAATTGATCACAATGACCATTATGACAAAGAGCTAAGTCAGGTCAATGGCAAGTCCATTACAGTAACCAACAGCAATTTTAAAGTTTCTGTTTGTTGTTTAAAACCAAACAGAAGATAACCTATCTTCTGGCTGAGGATGAGGGCACCTTGAAGAAAGTCACAGGATACTTCAATGAATGAAGATTAGGGGCTCTCATCTCCTTAACATCTCCCCATGAAAAGTGTTGCAGGTTGAAAGGAACTACAGATTATTCCAGCTTGTGTGTACCAAGTGGCAGCTTCTTCAAGGAGGAAAACGCAGGCAGTACACAACCTATTTCACAGTCAGTGTTTCATTTGCATCACAAACTGCTTAGAAATTCCACCATACAGGTAACAAAGAAACGGTGGCTGCATAGGAGAGCTTCCTGTTGTAAAATGTCTGCGGCTGCCTCCTTTGTGTATCATTTGCTACTCACCATCAAACATTAATAGCCTCCTCACTTGAACTAAGGATAAAATAGGACAACTGAAAACTATAGGCTCATTAACAGAGAAAAAGAGTTCCAGATGCCCTAAAATACAGAAAAAGACTATTGGGGGGGGAGAAAAAAAATATATACAAATTCCATTCTCTTATTTCCATCACCTTTCCTTGTACACACTTAGGAAAAAAAAAATGGAGCATGGCTTTTTTTTTTTTTCTTTTATAAACACATCAGGCAGTCTCCAGAGCATAAATGGACTGTTACTCCATTTCACCCATAGAGCCCAACAAAAAGGCCAGCTGCCTATGGATTTGACTCACTGAACTTAAAAAGCTGCAGTGAGTCATATGTTCCCTGCACTTACTGTGGGGTTGTCATAGTAATGATTCCTCCCTGTCGTTTTTCACTTTACCACATGACTCCATGGGATGGACTGTGCTTAGCTCAGCATGCGGAAGTACATATAAATAACAGGCAAGGGAATAGCATTGCAACTTGTGCTTTTACCCTCACTCCCTTAGAAAGCACCCCTCCATTCCAACAGCCAAATGTTAGAATACCATTAGAGTTCCTAAAAGAAGCAAGACGGTTACTATAAGCACATTAGCTGGCCCAAAGCAAAGGAAAAAACCCAATTTACGAGGCCACAGTCAATTCATACACCCCCCAGGAAGGTAAAATATCTAATCTATACACAGGTATGTTCTTACAAACTCCAAAACATAAGTGACTTGCTACTTGCTTTTAGGCATAAGCTTATGATCCTCTTCAGTCTTTTGTAGGAGGCACATCAACTTCACAAACAGCCAGAGATGGTAGCAGCCGGTACAATTGCATCTTCACTGTGGTTCAGAGCCTTGCATGAGTTCACTTGTTAACTGAAAGGAAAAGAGTGATACAGAGTCATGCTATTTTCTACCACCATGTTTTTATTTACCCTGTACAGACAGGCTTAGAAAGCGTGGACAATTCTTTACAGGGGCCACAGTCACAAGGTTAGCCCTTTAAACAATTTCAATATGCTGGCATTGTCAGATTTTTCTTGTCTTAGCCCCTAATGTTCTCATATTGGAATTGCCCAAACCAAAGACCCTCAACATACCCCGGGCACAGCTGTTGTGCAGGAAAAAGGAACTTCAGGTATGTTTGCCTGGAGCTAGTTTTTGACCCAGTGAAAGCACTTAACCAACATAAATTCTCTCAGTGATCAGCAGCCTGTAATTATTCTGTGGGTTTGCTCATGTGAAGCTGTTCATAATTTTTTTTTTCCTAACTCCTCTTGTTTTCAGCTGAAACAGTTATGAAACTCCTGTGCCATAAAATAAAATATCAGGGCAAAGTTAGAGAAAGGTAATGAAAACTGTTTTAGTTACTGAAAGACAGAATCATACACTTCAGGAAAGGAAAGGGCCTTCTGGGTCATACATAATAGCTTATACCCCTGGATAACAGGATGGTGTCTGCATGGTCTCTAATGCGTTTTCATTTATTTTTATTCTTAGTAATCCACAGACAGTATATCATCAACCCACCCATGATAAATCCCTCTTTGTCCACTTAATTTATTGCAGAGCTGGAAACCATTTCTTAGTGTCTGCAAACATTCCCTTCATTTAACTATGCTATCATTAAAATAATTTAAATAAGTTCCTTTCTTTTCTGATTGTAAAGTATATTCTGGCTTCTACTACAGTGAAATCCGCACCAAGTAGCTTGCAGATCTCTCCCATGACAGTATTTGTGAATTGGATCTCATTAACCATGCTGCAGTTTAATACAATAAATGGTACTTTAGCACATTGTTTTGAGAAGGACAAGTTATCACAGGCTTACTTCGAATCACAGAATGATATGAGTTGGAAGCAACCTTAAAGATCATCTAAATTCCAACTCCTCTGCCATGGACAGGGACACTTCCCACTAGATCAATTCGCTTATTCAGGCGTATTACTGAACAAATTCACTCCAAAGTTAGTTATTAAATTTTACAAAGCCATTTTCACCATTTTCAAAATGCAAGTCTGGTGTTTTCCCGTCATCCTCATTAAAAAAATGTTTCCCTAAGTATCAAATGTGGCAGACAAACAAGTTTTAAGAGTCCAAAGGCAGCATCCAAAATCATACATGTTCAGATTTGGCTATTCTGAAGGATTCAGAAGCTGCACACTGGCTGTTCACAGCTGATCACTGCGTCATAGGCTGAAAACTACAGTTTCATAGTCACCTGCAGTCAGCAACTAATCTAGTATAATGATGACAACTGTTACTATTAATGGTACAAGAAGCTGTAAAAACAGAAAAGGGGTTTTTAGGAAGTTAAACTCTTTTATTCAGGCAGTAGAACATAGCTCAGTTTCTACCCTTAAGCAGTCATATTTGAAATTCAGAGACTCTGTGTAACTTTAGATGTCGAAATATTAATCATAGAATCACCAGGTTGGAAGAGACCCACCGGATCGAGTCCAACCATTCCTATCAAACACTAAACCATGCCCCTCAGCACCTCGTCCACCCGTCCCTTAAACACCTCCAGGGAAGGTGATTCAACCACCTCCCTGGGCAGCCTCTGCCAGTGCCCAACGACCCTTTCCATGAAAAATTTTTTTCTGATGTTCATCCTGAACCTCCCTTGGCGGAGCTTAAGGCCATTCCCTCTCATCCTGTCCTGTCACTTGGGAGAAGACAAAGAAAAATCAGGTTTTATAACCCATCAGAATTTAAATCTAGCTGTTATTAATAAGTAGAAAAAGCACATAAATTGGTAATAAGCAGAAAGTATCAAATAAAAAGGAAATTAAAAAAAAAAATATAAGAAAAACAAGCAACACTGGATTATTCAAATTTACAAACAGTCATACTATAAGTTGGTCAGATTGGACGAAACTTTCCTAACATAATATTAAAATCACTAGATATTAAATCAGGACATACTATCACCAGACTTTTGAGAAGTTTCCTGTCATTCTAGTAATATAGTTCTCAGAGTTGCAGGACTCTTCAAAGGTGACAAAAGTTTTCTGGAACCAGATCTCCAATTTTATGCATCATAATATACACTGCAAATATAGACACACTTCATTCAAAGTCTTCAGGAAGACAAACACTCACACGTGTATGTAGTTCAGCACTTTGGTGCTAGAAAAAATACACCTAGCTGCTTGCAAGAAAATTTGTTTAGAAAAGATTAAAGTAACCAGCTTCTTCTGAAGCCAGATGAGAGAGGAGACAGGAGCATCTACCACTCTTCCCACTGCAGTCATTTTGCAGCACACCTGAACAATGTGCTCCCAATGAAAAAAACTTTTAAAAACGTGTCCCAAATCACTTCATGTCCTGTGATAGTGCATCCACTTCAAAGGGGATACATCATCATGGAACAAGGCAATCTGAACACCAGATTAAAGGATAAATGGGGAGAAAAACATGAGTTTCACTGCTGGGAGTGGTAACCTCAAGTGTGAGAGGCAGAATTACCGAATACAAGCACAGGCTTTCTGTTATGTTCTGTAAGGTGCTTACAGCACATAGCAGTATCTGGAGAAAGTAGATTAAATTAGAGCTTCATTTTTGTTTATGAAGGACTTCACCTTTTCTTTGCCACATATTTCAAGTATTACTGTAAACTTGTAACCTGAAAAGCAAACAGACTGCACACAGTCTTAGAAACAATTTGGACAGAATTAGAAGGATCAAACCCTACTTGTATGTGTGCATTGACTATATTTCAGCATGCAAGTCATACCGTTGTCTTTATTTGCCTATTTGCATGAGCAACTTTCTCCCAGTTCTGAAAGCATAACCTACTTTTGTCTGCAGAATTCACAGAATATCACAGTTAGCATGTTTTTAGCCCCCAGTGCAAAGTGTTCCTTCTCTGTTGACTGAAATTAATACAGTAAATATGGAAACATTACTTTTTCTTTGCTTCCTACATTATTCAAACATTATAATTGAATCCTTACAAAAGCTGGCCTGCTATTAGACTCTGACACAATAAATGATGACGTAAAATGTTTTTGAGACATAATGCCCTGAAGCTAAGTATTCCACAGAAAGTCTCATAGTCCAAATTTCAGAATTAATTACTTTTGCCATTTGTGACAGGCATTATGGATCTGAGTTAATTATATTAAGAATGTCTGTAAAAAGAGTAGCAGCTCAAAGGAAATGCATCTTTTTGATAAAATTTGCCATGCATTTTTGATGTTGAAATACAAGGTCTGGTTGGGAAACCAAGCTAAATCTTCTCAGAAAATTAATTACATGATATGGGCATGCTGTCTTCACTGGTTAATACATTTAAAAGACTGGCTTATAAAAGGCTTTCAAGAGAAAAAACTGACCTGTCTGATTGACCACAGGTAATGCCAGTATCTTAATAAGCAGATGGCCACCAGTCCAAGAGGAACAACACAACTCAGGAACAATACTGACAGTGTTTATCAGCTTCAAGGCTGGCAAAACAGCACAGCTCCTCTTTGAGAAAAGATGCAAGCCTCTAAAATTCCTTCTGCCAGAACACAAGCACAGCAATCACTCCAAGTACAGAAAATGAAGGTTTATTATTCAAAGTTCTTCCACAGTTGTAGCATATGATGGGGCAAGATTGTTCAAATAAACATCTACAATTATTTCAGAAATTTGTCCTTGTCTCACACCATGACATGGGCACATATTTTGTCTTGCACAAATATTTCAAGATTTGACTCCAGAGAGCAAGCAGAGAATTTTTTTTTAGACTAACTGAAGCGTAGTTAGTTGAAATTGTTTAGCAATCCTCACAGCAAATATTTATTTTAGTAAGTATTTTTAATTAATTCCATTTTAATTTATTTATCAAGTAACTCAGCTAATGGATTTGGGGAGTTAGCCTAACCCTTTCCAAGCATTGTGCTGGAATTTTATGGTAAATTATAAATGCCCGAGCCCTCAAACAAAATTTTGTGGAAACTGCATTAACATTTAGAAGCATATTAGTCAAATTAAGTTCACACACTATGATACCCAAGATGGATCCAAAATGATGAAGAATTAGGATTCACAAAGTTTCAGAGACATCTATATGAGATAAAGATCAGGTGCGTAAGATCCAAACCGCAAAACAGTAGAAATGACAGAACAATTCACATTAATTTCCTTGTCTTGAGATACTCAGTACAGAGCCCAGCTGCACTGTCACATTTTAGAGATCCAGAACATGTGGGAAATTGCCTGAACTGATCACTGCCTTAAACTGTTTAGCCCTAAGTGATACCACACAGTGTACCAGCAAACTGCAGTCCTCTTGCACAATATAAACAAGACTCAAGGAAAATTTCTTCACTATAGTCCTATCTTAATTTACTTCTTAAGTTTCTTCTACTGATCGACATCTTTCCCTCATATCTCTCTTCCTTAAGTGGGAAATACGCAATATTAAATAATGACCATTAGTTAACCTGAGAGTAAACTAAACTAAACTTATTTTGGCTTCATTAAAACAAAACTCAAAAGCCATTTCAAAGAAATAAATGGAAAAGTCATATAACTTGCTCTCGCGTTTTGACACTCATGCAAAATACAACCACTCATCCTTTTTCAGGTCATGAAGACCACCTCAGTTTCTGTGACAGTGTTATGGTTTCCATAATGCAAATGAATATAGTAGCCTGGGTAGCAATCAAGTGATGCAGGCTCTAGAGCAACTTCAAAGCTTAATGAGATTTTTCTGCTAAATCCCAACAGCATTGGTCAGTGGCATCTGGTTATCATCTTCTCTCCTGTCTTCTGCAAAAACAATTAGACTGTGTCTATATGTCAAAAAGCTCCTAGAAAATTGCTTATTTGTATAAAACAACATATTATTGATCAAAGTCAATGACTGTTGACAAAATAACACTTCCAAGTGATGTGAATCAATGGTATTAGCTAACCAAAGGAAAAAAAATAACTGAACATCTTTTCTTAAAGAAGTGTAGAATCTTCTTAGTTTCTTTAACTCTTAACAGGCATTAAGGTTTCCTCTCTTTTGAAAGTTAGGATATATATAGTTTTGTTAATTTTGTTTTAATTAGTATTAAATTTGGGACAACCACATGGATATCAGAACTAATCTTTTTCAGCTTTCAATTTCAGTATGTTAAAAAAAAAAAAGTCTATCTTTTTTCTTTAGGTGGTCCATTCCTTAGAAGAAGAACACATGTAGAACATTTTCAAGCCTGTTTCACGCTGCTCTGGAACACTCAATGTGCATTTTAAAATCCTTTCTATAAAAAAGGTAAAGATTTTTCCATGGAAAATAAACAACAACAAAAAAAACCCCTTAAGCGCATCAAGGCCTTTTTGAAGAGAATAGGTGATGACTTAGTTTCAGCAAACATGCAGAAACATGTCCATCTAGAATCCATCTTGAAATTCCAACTTGCTTGCACGTTGACCATATTTACATGATTTGTTGTGTAAGGACTCAATACATGTTTGGAAAAGATTTGGCCTTTCTGCTCACAGCAGCTGAAACGGCACACCAGTGCAAACAAGTACACACAGGTGAACCTCTAAGCCCTTTACCTGGCTGCGAAGAACTAAAAAGAAAAAAAAAAAAAAAAGGCGAAATTGAGCACACAAATGGGATGAAGATGGGAGTAAAAGATACTAATAGAGTCTGCATGTTATCACTGTGGACGAAAAAAATCAATGCTTATTCATCTGGTTTCTTTCTCATTGAGGAAAGTATAAAACTACTCATCTCGGGAATAGGCTTTTATAAAGCAGCAAGCATAGCAGTCTAAGAAACAGCTGAAAAGTGCACTGATTCTGTGAATTATGATTCTTGCTTGTGAACCTGAAACTACTCCAATGAAGCGTATTCCTCTCAAACCAGAAACCTTTTTCCAATATTTTCTTCTCCAAAGATGACCTGTTAATCCCTAGCTGCTGTCAAGGAAGATTCTCTCCGATTTGTTACTGTTTGCTTTTTCAACAAATATTTTACAAACAGCTCTCTGAGACAGCCCATTGAGCAGACCTACTGCGCAAGATTTTCAAATACCAGAGATCGAACTTCTAGACCCTGAACCTAAGCTCTCTCAACAGCAGAAGTTAATTATATTGGCTGTGCCTTAGTGACAAGAAACATATATGTAAAATGGGACACAAATTTATAAAATACATATAAACATACCCCAGTGTTAGCTGTTTGCCCTAGTAACTTCTTTCATAACTATGAAATTTGTCTTCAGAACATGCAACAACCACCCATTCATGTAAATTAAATTTATATCATATGACCTTTAATTTATTCCACTTGTATCTATTCCTAACATATAACAAAGAACTATCCATGCGACAAAATGTCCAGTTAAAATCCAGCCTAGTCTTCCAAGGTTATTGCTGCCATTTCATTAGCACAATGTAGTTTATGCTTTGCAATACTTTTCTAATGAAATTAAATCAGGATTGCTTTCTTTGCTTGTCTGCAAAATACAAACAAGACACTATTCTTCTGATTACACAGTCCTTTCAATGCTCAATACATATTTATGAAATACGGTGAGTAAAGTCTTAAACTACTATTTGTAAATGCAGCAGTCTGATTTTAGGAAGGTTCCAAAAGGTGTGAATCTAGGTTGCCATTTATACTTATTAAATATAAAAATAATACTTTTATTGCAAGCCAAAATAATCTCACCATTGAATAATGGAATTGCTTCAGGTCAAAAAATTTTGCTCACCTCTATGGCCTACTGGAACATTGCTTGAAAAGATACATAACTCCGCCTTCTCACAGTCCTGCCATGGTTACTAATAATTTTGAATGACAATGATCATTACAGATGGAGTTGCTCAAGCCTCTGTAATGTCATCACATCTTAAGGCTACGCATATCCCCAGAATTGTTACGTGAAAAACACCAGAGAACAAACTATGAAGTGTTTTAGGAATCTGGGGGAGCAGCGGGGATGGTGTTTCTGGAGTTGGAGGTCCAGAGGTGGGACAGGTTGCATTTAGTCTGACAGACAGATTACCCTGAGGCAATTCCTGTACCTGTAGCACATCACAGAGCATTGCAATATATTTCCTTCTGTTCACTTGTCAGCTTGTCAACTTTCTGATCATTGGCTTTTAGTTTCCAGACAAAATGGGGAAAAAAAAAAAAAAAAAGGATTTTTTCCTTTGTTAGTCCATCACTAGGCTTTAATTGACCTTTATGGCTCACGTCGTCACTTGAAAATCCATTTAAAATTTACGCTAGGTTTCATATCGCTTTAAAAACCCTTAAGGTTTCTAACCAATTAATAATTATTATCTTTGCATCTCTAGCTCAGTATCATACCCTGTTTTTATCCTTATATTCCATTTCCTATTTGGCAAATGTTATTGATTAATGAGGGTACCATTTATATCAACTTTATAAGAGCATGGAAGGACTTTAAAGTAATTACCTTTAAATTTTTTTAAATTATTATTAATTAATTATTAATTATTATTATTAATTATTATTATTTTAAAAAATTTTTAAACTAATTTTTTTAAAAAATTAGTTCTTTTGCCTCTCCTATTCCACCAGGTTTTGTGTCTTCATACAGCTAGTTTCATAATGCTGCCCTCGCACTGTTTTTTCCAGCCTCTAATGGGGTACTCCATAATGGGTTTAGTGCAGTGGGTTTCTTTTCTCTCCCTTTGCTTAGGGACTTGCAAATACTTTATTATGAGAGTTGTTTCAATGTCTAAACTATTCTTGGAATATATGACACGTTAAAGTGAGCCAAAGCCTGAACCTCATTAGGAGAGCTGATCAAAAACAGAAGAGAATGACTTTTCAGGAGCAATGAAAAGCTTTTCTTATTTAAGAGCATAGATCACGCATCGTTAAGGCATCTGGTCAGGTACAAAGCAGTGCATATGCAAACAGCTTCATTGTCAAGATCACTTTAATGACACCATCAATATGGAGGCAGGAGGAAATTTAGTAAAGCACAGGGGATGAGAGAGAAACATAATTCAGATTGATGACAAAGGAAGACCAATCTCAGAGCCTCTCTTTTAAAACATAACAGCCTAGTATTTGCTCTGAATCCTTTGCTTGTCGTAGATTACCAGCTTCACTAAACTCATTAGCACAGCCCAATGGATTCACTAGGTGAACCCCTCTTCAGTAGATGCGTTGTTTCAAATGGCAATTTTATTTTTGGGAATTAATGACAGGCTTTTCAGGAAACAGCACACAGAATTCTACAGATATTCTATTTTGAAACCTAGCAGAGTAATAAATCAATACGATCTTGTAACAGACTTAATATTCCATCCCAGACAAGCTGAACCATTAGAAACAAACACTATTTATTACAGAAAATAGCCCTCCCAACAAAATTTTCTTTTGTCACACATGAAATTTCCTTTTTTTACTAGATAAAAGCTTGTGGAATAAATCACCAATGGGTAAACCACAGCTTCTGAAGAGTATTGAGGATTTACCAAAAAAAGTAAAATCTGTAATTTGCAGTTATAAAAACTTAAAATTGTTTTTAACAAATGACAAATAGATTATTTTTGTACTACTGTCAGTGATGGGATTACAATTTCTTTTCTTAGGTAACCAAAGTGCAGGGATACCAAAGACTATAGCCCATAAATAAAACTCAAGATTTGTCTCTTGAGATCAAAGGCTATTACCAGATCATTGAAAAATACTTTAGCCACTAACTAAAAGCTTTTTAATCACCTGTCAGGCAATACACAGAAGACTAACCTGATCTCACATCTTGCTGTAATGGAGGCTACCTTCCCTAGTAGTCAAACAAGCAAAGCCACAGAAGAGCTGAGGTGCTGCAAATGAACTGGATGCAATTCAAAGGTTTTGTCAGTGCTAAAGCAAGATTCCAAAGTGGTACTAAGAAGCTGTTCCATGAGTTCCCCTTCTAATGAAACAAGAAAAATCACTCCCACTTTCAAAATCCGCTCTTATTTCAAATAGCAGTAATACACATTTTTAACTTTTTCAGTCCCACAAAGGTGCAAATTACAGTATATGTTAACTGCTCTAGGGCATATATAACATTCATTAATAACAATTTTTGGTCTACCACTTAGAAAGAATCCACATACTTTCTATTACAAATCAAACCCCATCTCTACCTGTGGTATATGATGAAACTTTATTGAAGCTGAACAGTTTATTCAATCTTCATTTAAATAGCATGTCACTACCCCAAAATGTAAAACCTCTCAGGTATTTGGATGTTATTCAAGGGACTTTCCTGCTGTTCCTCAGTGCAAAGGAGACGTTTTGATCCTGGCTAAACAGTTTACATGTCAGAAGTAAGAATCTGAC
The DNA here is from genome assembly GCF_032191515.1 of Phaenicophaeus curvirostris. Taxonomy (NCBI): domain Eukaryota; kingdom Metazoa; phylum Chordata; class Aves; order Cuculiformes; family Cuculidae; genus Phaenicophaeus; species Phaenicophaeus curvirostris. The sequence continues at coordinate 11,913,375 of NC_091396.1, forward strand.
TTAATTCCTCCTGCTTCAATTGTATTTTGACTGCACAAGTTAAACTACCAGGAACTAGCACATAATTCAAATTAAACCAAGCAAGCAAGAACTAACCCTTTCTGGAAAGCTGCGCCAGGTCACTCATGCTACGCATGCAGACTATTTGCATTAGAAATCACCTTGTTGATAAACTTGCTCTGAACAAGCTAGTTAAAAGATGTACACGTAAGCCATACAAGAACTGAGCTAGCTCTCTCTTTTCAACTTAGTGAATTATTATTCATACAGCATTATTGCTGATGTCAGAACATCGTGTATTAAGCTTGTTGGCAGAACTCACGGATCTGTGATGCCAACAGTACCATTATACCTGTGTGACATGCTATTCTAAGCTCAGATCATCAGTAATACCATCATTAAGAAGCATAATAAACCTTAGAGTCCATCTTTTTCATAACTGCTTCAAGCAATTTCTAAGGCCTCCTCATTAAGATTACAAAAAACTAGTCTTCCTATAGTACCTCCTATATAGTGCTCTCAGTGATTACTGGCAAGGTAAAGATATGAAAGAGCAGGCTAAACAACCCTAACTCTCTCAGCATGTATTCATAGCAGAGGGGCTCCAGCCCTCTGACCATCTTCATAGCCCTTCTCTGGACCCTTTCCAACAGTTCCATACCCTGATGTTGGGGATTCCAGAACTGGACACAGTACTCCAGGGTGGGGTCTCATAAGAGCAGAGTAGAGGGATAAAACCACCGCCCTTGACCTGCTGGCCAGGCTTCCTTTGACACAGCCCAGGATGCAAAATATTTATACAAGTATTGCAAAACCAGCTATAAATAATTTTATAATTGCTTAGGTAACTAAAACAAAAAGTAACATAGAAATGGTTCTTACAAGGACACTATGAAGCATTACCATTATATTCTGGTAAAAGCACAGCTACAGATTAAGAAAACAGCTCTGAATTTAGTCAACTCTATTTTAGGTAGTATGAATTTAAAAACCAAAACTAAAAGTCATTATTTGGTTTAACAAAGTAAAAGCCACACAGGAGGACTCAACCTGTCTGCTAGCAATTGAGAACCGCGGTTTTCCTGTCGAGTTTAGGACACACAATTAATACCATTATAACTCTGCTACAAAGCAACAAATGTAACAACAATAAGGTAGCACTGTCTCTGATAGGTAAGTGTGCCAATATCTTAAACAGCAGATATTCCAATACACTTATTTTTCTGGATTTACAGCTCTAAAACGCATATTCAAATATTATGGTATTTCAACAGCATTTTAGCTCCTCGATCACCAACCTCCAATTTACATAATTATATACATAAGATGCAAATTACTTATGATTACCAGATGAGGTCAAGTCCGCTTAACTATCAGAAAACATGATACTGTTTAATCACTGTGGTTTGAGCTGTGAAAGAGCATTACACCTTGAACTCTAAACCAGGTACAACATGATATTTTTCAATATACATATTACTAGTTTTCCACTGCATATGTACAATTCTGAATCCAGTTTTCTAAAACAACAGAATAAATATTTATTTGCTTGTGAACTCCCTAGGCCAAAAGCTGGATAGAAGCTGCATTAATTATTAAGAGAAACTAGCATTTCTAACTATTCTAAAGCTGGCTTTCATTTACTTTCCATAATAGACTATATTCCCTCTTCTTTTTTTAAATAAGACAGGACTTCCGTAATATAATATAAATCGGATCGCAGAAAGACTCCCCTTCAGTCAGAATGGATTCACTCAAATGTCCACTCAGTGCATTTACAATCAGGTTACAGTTTCCTTTGTTCAGTCCATAGGCTACTGATTTTGTCCTATCAGTGCAGATGTTTGGCATGCTACTCCATAATCTGCTTTTTAACATGACTAAAAGTAATCCATTTTCTCATTCTTTCATTTCTTTGTACCTTCTGCAGTTTAGAATGCAACACTTCTTTGTGTAAGAGTTTAGAATTATTCAAATTTTGCAAGTCAGTGATGCCGTGATGATCTTATGTGACAGACCTAAATGGTGAGCTTGTGTCTTGCCCATAGCTTGTGCTTCAGCACCTTAAAGTAGTTCAAGTCCACCTTTAGCATGAGCAGGAAACAGGGATAATCTAGCATTAACATCATTACATGCTGAACTTGCTTTCTAAGTGTTTAACTATAACTATTCTAAATGCTACAGAAGGCAGTGGTGCCGTCTTCTCTTGGGAAAGATCTATTGCATATTCATGCCAGTTAAGAAGATAAACGCTTTTTTTTGGTGCATATGCTAAAGGATTTTCAATATTGCCCTTGAGTTCTGTCATTCTTTTTCTTTTGCTTCCCCATCTCTCCTCCTCTCATATCTATGACTGTTGGATTTCATCACCTTATCTTCACCCTCCTCCATTGAGGGTTCCTTCAACCCAAGATTTATCAGCCTCTCTGAAAACATTAGTCAAACTAGACAAAAGACAATATTGCATTAAAATTCCACACAGATTAACTTGTTAGAGACCATATAAAGCATCATTCTGAGATGGATGCTATAGAAGTCATCTGGCACTTCAGAGAGCAGCTGAGGCTGATTTTCCAACAACCCATTTGTAACACATGAGGCATCAGTGTTTTTGTGTGCATTGTGTGGAGTCGAAGAGCTGAGAGCCAAACATAGCACCATCAATAGAAGAAATATGTGCATTATAAAATACTATCACCACTTGAACAACAAGTATGTCATACCAATACCATTATTAAAACAAATGAAAAACGCACTTCCTGCTTTTTCTCGCTCCCTACATGTTCTTGCACTTTGCTTTATACACTTAATGTATGCTCGGTTTCACTATCCTTCCTCCATAAATAATCATCTAATTCCCCTTCAAATGTAAGCATCTCAGCATGTAAACAGAAAGAAAGAAAAAAGTCAGTTAGTAAACAAAATTTTAAGCAGACAAGAGTTATAGGTATGTACTGTATCAATAATGCTTTTATTTAATTTATTCTATTGTAAATATTGCACCTTCACTTTCTCCTAGTTAGTATTCAGGCCAAAATGTAATAGCCCAAAATCTGAATTTTTTCACTTTCTAATGAGATCCCTTTACAAACTAAATATCTTTTTTAAAATATAAACTTTTTCTGTGGAAGATATTCAGGATCAGACTGAGAATGGAGATCTGGGGAAAAAATTCTCTGAAGCAGTAGGAGCTCAAACGTCTCTTGCAGTGAAGCAGACAAGCAGGCAAATCAACCAACCAGCAGCAAACTGATTGCTGCCTAATAAAAACAACATACATATTTTATTCCTTTACATATGCTCTGTCTGGTTACTACAGTAGACCACTAAAGTTCATCAGGCGTGAAGCAGCTATCAGAATTACCCTTCTTAAGGCTCTAACTATGCATTGCACTGGATCCTGTAAATTATTCTTAATACCTAATTTTATTGTTCTTGAGAGAAACTATTTTTACAAATTCCAAGTATGGCTTCCTAACTAGAGCAGCCTATTTATCTGCCTATATAATCCAGATTTTAGACTTCAGAGTTTTTATTGAGATAAAAGTGATTTGCACTACCCTAGCCATAATCTAGGTGCATAGTTTTTTTTGCAGCAGAGGATTCCAAACCTACCAAGCAGCAAGGATTCCAAACAGGCAGAAGTCTTTCACGGTCCAAGATTACACAATTCACTAAGGCACAATGGTTTCACACCTCCTCCTTCTGACAATATCTTCGATTAGAAAAAGGACATCAGACTTGTTGGTCGCCTTCATTCCCATGACAAACTACACACCTAATTTTTACTTTTACATCCAAGCTAAACAATAGTATGCTTTACTGATATTTATTCCATTTTTAAACTTGTTTTGGATATGGTTATCGCTATACTTACGTAGTTTTCCCTCCATTTATCCTCCAGTTCCTTGCAGGTGAATCTGTCATTTAGAGGAATCCATACCTTTCAAGGTTATATTTGCTTCGTACAACAGGCATCAAACCTGTACGCTATGGGCCAGCTGTAATCTCCTGGAATACTGAATCTCATACTCAGCCTCTTTTCTTATCATTTTTTCCCTTGAGGCCCCTTCAGTCTTTAAAAAAAAACCACAGAACAGCAAGTTTCCCATCCAAAGGGCAGACATCACCTGTTCCATATGACCTTAACAGGTCACATGGAACAACTGCATTTTAGTTGAGGGACACCTTCCAATTATAGAGTAGGGAAGTAATAGGAGATTCTGTCCATAAGTGGCTCTATGAGATGCTATATGGCCTGTTCCAGTCCCCACAGTAATTTGTACTGTAGATAAACTCACATCTCACCACTTAACCGACAGCCAAGGCTTAACGAAAAGAAAAAAATATTCCCCTCTTCCCAGTTTTACCATCCCTTTAGATACTCCAATTTAAAATAGTTGTGCCTTTGTACTTTACCTATTTGTATACCCGAATTTAAAGTCAGACTATGTTTACCTATTTGCCTTAAACATTTTGTCAGAGAACTCCCCCCCTGTAGCACCAGCTTGTCTGTAGGGCCGCGGGTCAGTGCAGGAGCAGGCACAGCTCTCCCTCGCTGGGGGGAAGTCGGGCCCGGAGCTGCCTTCGGTGGCGTGGGGGATGCAGCCGTGGCTGCTGCCCCTGCTACCCCCCGACCTGCTCGCTTTGGGGGCTGCCAAAAAGACACGGGCAGATGGGGGTCGGGCTGGCCTTGTAAAGCACTCTCAAGGAACCAGGGGAGGCCCTCGCTCTCACCTCCATTTTCCCTCGGACCAGCCTGGACCACGTGGCCTACTCCACGTGTTCCCGAGATCACCTGCTGCCTTCGATGCGGTGATTTCTTTCCTTCTCCCTCCCCCACTCCCCCTTTCCTCCTCCCTCCCTCCCCCCCCTTTCCTCCTCCCTCCCTCCCCCCCCTTTCCTCCTCCCTCCCTCCCCCCCCTTTCCTCCTCCCTCCCTCCCCCCCTCCTTCCTTCCCTCCCCCCCCTCCTTCCTTCCCTCCCCCCCCTTTCCTCCTCCCTCCCCCCCCTCCTTCCTTCCCTCCCCCCCCTCCTTCCTTCCCTCCCCCCCCTCCTTCCTTCCCTCCCCCCCCCCCCCCCCCTTTCCTTCTCTCCCCCCACCCCCCCCTCCCATCACCAATTCCCCCCCAGTCAGGGGTGGACATGAGCATGTGGCTCATGGGTCCAGGTTGTGACACCGAAGTATCCATTTTTCTGGGATTCCTAACATTATACAAGCTGCACTGGAAAATAACTCCCTGAATTGAAAATACATCAAAATAATCTCTTGCAAGGACAAGCCATCAGTATGGGGGTTTTTTCCTTTCCAAAATCTTGTGCTGTATTTTAAATATCAGTAACTAAAGCTGTGGGTATGAAAAACGCAATAATAGTTACTAATGGGACTAGGAATGGAATATTCAGGCTGGTTTTAATCAACGTCTTTACTAAACTTCAGCACATAGCACCATCCCCTAATGCGGGGTGGTGGGAGAGGCAGGGGCAGGGAAATCTCATTACATTGCCAATGTTATTTAAATGAGTTTTACTTTACAAGGAAACTAGGAATGCTTGCTTTTCCTGTCTAAGCCTGAAGCCTACACAAATTCAGCAAATTATGCAGCTGTGAAATTTACTACATATTTTTTATCATAATTATAAGCCTAACGGAAATCAGTGGGTTTTGGCTATCCTCACAGCATTAGTAACCATCACTTGATAACTAACTTTGCAAGATTCAATATAACATGAGAGGAAAAAATTAGTCTCTTGAACTAATCAATTTTGATCAGGTATCATTATCTTAAAAATCAAGAGACTGTTTTTGTTCAAGTTAAACTGAAAAAACTAGAATCGTAATTCCCTTAAACTTAGAAGATTTATGGAATTTAGACACAAATGAGACCAACAAAGCTTGGACCTCTCTTTGTGAGTGACTCTTTTCAGGAAAATAGGTAGCCCTGCTGATCACAAGTGATAAGCAGCCTAGAAAAAGATTTATTTTTAAGATCACAGGGTAAAACTAGCAGGAAAAGGAGTTTAATGATAACATAACGTTTTCCCCACTCCCACCCCATGCATGCTGCATACACATATGCAATCATAGGAAATTGTGCAAAAGCATGACAATTCTTTCAAGTTCAAAAGGCAGAGCAGAAACTGCTGTTTCTCAGACAGACCTTCTGATAATGTGACAAATGCTGAGTTTCTGCTATTTTTGGCACAGCTGCCATGAACAATTGTCTCTAAACCAATACCTTACTTAACATGAGCATAACAAGACTTGTTCACTGGTGAAACTCTAACATTAGTTGGACTGTACATACACCATGTTACTGAAGATGATAGATAAGGATCTTGGACAGGGATTGGAAACTTACAGCTCAATTACAATACTGCACTCAGGACAGAATCATAGAATCACCAGGGTGGAAAAGACCCACCGGATCATCGAGTCCAACCATTCCTATCAAACACTAAACCATGCCCCTCAGCATCCTTTAAACACCTCCAGGGAAGGTGACTCAACCCCCTCCCTGGGCAGCCTCTGCCAGTGCCCAATGACCCTTTCTGTGAAAATTTTTTTCCTAATGTCCAGCCTGAACCTCCCCTGGTGGAGCCTGAGTCCATTCCCTCTCTTCCTGTGCCCTGTCACTTGGGAGAAGAGGCCAGCTCCCTCCTCTCTACAACCTTCTTCCAGGTAGTTGTAGAGAGCAATGAGGTCTCCCCTCAGCTTCCTCTTCACCAGGCTAAACACCCCCAGCTCTCTCAGGTGCTCCTCATAAGGCCTGTTCTCCAGCCCCTTCACCAGCTTCATTGCTCTTCTCTGTATAGGAAGAAGCTTTTTTTATATGTAGGAATGAACGGCTCCATTAGGACAAAACAATCCTTTTTCAGTGTAGGGACAAAGGAAGAAAACTTACTGTTATAGTTTTTCCTGGTCCTCCTCAGGCTGATCTAAAGTGGGCTGATGTAGTCCCCTTCCACCTCCCAATAACTAACTCCCAGTTTTAAGCAAATCAACCTGTCATTTGCTGACTTTATGTTATATTAAATCCCACATATATGTACTTCCTGTCAAAAATGGCCTGAATTCAAACATCAAGCATTTGGATTAACGTACAGAAACACACCTTGATTTTTCGCTATTAATGTTTCAGTTACATTTGTGCAACTGAGCTATCTAACATTATGCACCATCACTTAATGCTTCTATTTATGCAAATACACAAATAACTTCTCATCCCTGAAATCCATCATCAGGCTACCAAGCTGATGTAATCAAATAATCTCATCACTAACAAGACTCACCTGGTTTGCATTTGCTCTACCCACTCACTATCTGTTTCCTGTTTTGTTTTACAGAAGCAGCAGCCACTCCACAGCCAGATTTTCTCAGTGCACAGATACCCAATGACTGCAGTAGACCAGAAGTGCAGACCTAGAACTCTATCTGTATTGGTCTGCTCACAAAACCAAGGCCAGTGATTTAAAAGATTTGAGACTCAAATATTTGTGCCACCGCATTGAGCACTCTGAACTCTGCCTGGACTAACAGACAGTAACTAAAATAAGTGATAAAACTCAAGTGGATTTCTTAACTAACCCCACCCCAAAACCACAAACCATTTAGAAATGGTTTAGCCATACAAAGCCCTGAGAACTATCTGACAATTTCATTAGCTACAGAGCACTTATTCTAGGCCTTAATGTTGTCAGAATTATAAATGATCAGTGGTTCACTGCTTCACAAATTTTCCCCTACAATTTGTCTACAAATATCAAGTTAAACAGCATGCAATAAACATCAGCTATAGTGGGTAAATCCATAGGTGTAACTGTTCCGGAATAACAATAGAGGTACTTCTTGCCTTCAAATAATTTGAAAATTTTCCCAAATGTTTATGTGCTCTGCAACCACATTATGTGACTGTAAGAGGAAATGACTTGCTAGTACACAATTTTAATAAAATTCTGCCCCCTTCTGACATATTTACCATACAAACGGCTAATGATTAGTCCATTAAGGCCTTATATTGGCATTGCTTTTCAAACATGCAGTCCAGATTGGCTCAAAATGGTTGATGAGATCCCACAGCTCAAATTGACCTCAAACAGAGATAAATTCTTTGTCTCAGGATTGGTCACCATGTCAGTACACCAGTTCATAAAATGTTACCCCGAATTCTTCCTTTTTGTATGAAGAAAACTTGGACTGAGCAATTTATGTTTTTCACAATAGTCAAAGTACCTTCAGAAGTGAGATTTTTGTTCTCACTTCATCCTCACAAAATATTCATTGTAAAGTGAAACCACGTTAATTTTTAAAAAAGGATGTAACAGATTCAATCTTCATCTAGTTCCTATGATCTTTTCCCAGTCTTGATTCTATCTATACAGCCCCTAACTGTAGTTTGCAACAGCCCTGCAGCTACTTTAAGTTTTGTTCTGACAATTATTATCCTTAAGAAAAAAACAGCACAGTGAACAGACCCATGCTCACCCCAGAGTCCAATTTTTTTTTGTAATTCTGTCCAAATCCAGTGTTCTATAAATTCAAATGTTGCATTTGAAAACATGACAGATAACCATGACTGTTAAGAACCAATTTTAGCACCGCTGGTAAGCATCTTCAGTTTAACAGAAAAGCGTTCAGCGTTTATGCAATGCTTTTTCTATCAGAAAATCTCCAGCAATGATGACTATTTTTCTTTAACTCTTAGGTGTCATTAATGTTCCCATCAACTTTAATGGCCTGTATTCCATACTGAGCGACAGTGATGTAAAAAGAGCAACTTTACTCAGATCAGTTTCTGAAAGCACTAATTTAGTTACAGAATTGAAGCAGGATACAAAACACATTTCTGATATTTGGTAATTAGCCTGGAGAAGAGGAGGCTGCGGGGAGACCTTATCACTTTTGATAACTATCTAAAAGGAGGTTGTAGAGAGGTGGGTTTTGGTCTCTTCTCTCAGGTGATAGGATAAGAGGGAATGGCCTCAAGCTGCATCAAGGGAAATTTAGATTAGACATGAAAAATTTCTTCACAGAAAGGGTTATCAAGCACTCGAACAGGCTGCCCAGGGAGGATTTTTGTCACCACTCCTGGACGTATTCAGAAGACAGGTAGATGAAGAGTTTGAGGATATGATTTAGTAGTGGACAGGTGCGGTTGGAACTGGTGATCTCAAAGGTCTTTTCCAGCCTAATGATTCTATGAATTAAACAAGATGATAGGGATATTTTTTTAAGATCTCAAAAAGATACCAAAGGATTTACCTAGACTATCATCAGCCATATTCCTAAAGACATTTCCAGAACAGTTGATCGCTACACAGATTGCCATTTCTCAGGAGTCAGTCATATTGTAAATAGCATCTTTAGTAGCTTAATAGAACTTAGACTGAGGAAATAAATTAATTCCATCGATTACTCAGAATGCATGACCAAGCTGTCCCAAACCCTAATCCCGGACTAGAAATAAAGATCTCCATAGTTCATAACAAGCTCTTGCAGCAGCTCCGTATCATTAATGAGGAAAAAAAAAATCAGATTCTTTGTTGATTTTGGCACTTTATCATCAGGATTTACACTGTAACAAAGAGCCAGTGTTCAAAATTATCATCATTTGGTAAAAGTATTCATGAAGAATAATGGATAAGTTGCTGAAACACCCGTTAGGCCAGTGATAGATTTAACATAAGTCTCAATAGAATCTCTTTTCATCTAAAACACTGTACATGTTTCAGAGCGTTCAGTAATTATAAAGCAGTATTCAAGCTCTCTGCTCCTCATGACAAACTGCCCTGTTTCTATATATTGTTTAGCTGAACAAAAAATTTTCCCAAAGAGTTTTTCAGAAAAACATGCTAGTATTTGGTCGGCTCCAGACGTGTTCAAATATTCCTGTCAGGAAGGATTTTTTTTTACCCCCATAGAAAGTCACCGAAAGCTGTCTAATCACAGAACATCAAATAAAATTGAATATAAAATTCTACATTAAGCTACGTGTTTCCAAAATTAACCTTCCACTCTGTATAGAAACAGAAGGACTTTATGCAGTGTGTTCTTTAACGAAACATACTAAAAAACTCCATTAAACCCCTCAATTGTAACTTCTTTCATTTACCTCAATTTTAATTTCTTTAATTACTTCCTTTACTGAAAGGAATTAGTGAGTCTTTCATCTATTCGGTATCACATGATGGGTTCATAAAGAAACAGGACAGGGTTCAGAAAGTTGTTACAATGTCTGAGCCTTCAAAAAAACAGCATTGAATATAATACCCCATAGACATATCTAATACTATTAAATTTAGAGAGGATTGCCTAGTTAACCTTTTGCCTGAATAATGTCTGATAGTATGGGCCTCACACCAAGAAAAGAAAAGTTTGACTAAAGAAAAGGAAAGAAATCTTGAAAAAAAATCCACAGTTCAAGAAAAATATCTGGATCTTTTGACTCAAAGAACACCAAGGATTTACAGTGTCAGTGGCCCAGAAGATTAAATTCCTCTTTTGAAGACACTTAATCATATTTTCAGATATGCAGGGGAACTTCCATAATAAAAAAGACAGATTGTTCTTTTTTATTTAGAAAATAGTATGTTCTAAACCTCTATGACCCAAGGCAAAGATACGAAACTAAAGTGACTGTGATTTCATGAAGAATGGTATACAGCATGATATCATTTACAAACTAAAGCTACTATTAAAACTTGTTTCAAGGCTTTATATTGACTACAGAGAACACACAAGTTCTCTTGCATGATTTAATTCCAGTGATTAAGAAAACAGCTATTTGAGCAAAACAACACATGCCATCTTCAGTTCCTACTTGTGTCAGCAGAAGCTAAAGATGTCTCTGAATCTTGAATTAATTCTGATAAGTTTAAAATATTCTTATTGATGTCCAAATTTTGTGCAGCATATATAAATTTACCCTTCAAAAGCAAAAGCCATATGTGCAGTGACTTATGAAACAGGGATTTTGCACACTATTTATATTAAGACAACCTTTTATCTTCAGTGATACATAGATATCATTAGCATATACAAAAAGTATATTTATATATCACATAACAAAAGGTCAATGCATTTATATAGTCTCAGTCCTTGGCACCATCATTAAGTACTGTTTTTCTGAGTGAACCTTTTAATGTATGTTATTTGGTCTAACAAAAGATAAATAAAACAAATTTCCTCTCAGAAACCTTACTGTCTTTTCTGTCATGGGCTATCACAGCATAAACAAGGTAAGTTATTACTGAACAATGCACGTTTGCCTGCCTGACACCTCTATCCTCTGTTCATCATTCCAGCTGTTCCCTGCACCATCATTGGTGACCAGCACCCCTCAGTGTGAGGAGCAGAGTGTGACATGTTGGGGTGTGACAGTCAGCATGCTGACTCCTCAGGTGAGAGGGTGCAAGATGAAGATAGCACATAAGAAAAAGGTGGGAGTTGTTTTGCCCAATGCAAGGTGTCGTATCAACAATTGTTTTTTCCCAGAGGAACTAGGCTTCCTATTAGCCCAGAAACACACTGTGCTGGGGTGTTTCCTATGTAAATTCTATCAACCCTGAAGACATCTGTTGTTCCATGTCAGTGGGAGGTGCCCAAATAAAAAAGCAAGGCAAGGCAATCTATTGCAAAGCTTCCAACACTTGTCACCACAAAACCATGGCGTATTGACAAAGCTGTTCTGTTTTGGGTGTTTAGAAAACAGACAGAAACTGAAAAAGTTAATTTCATGGAACCTTTGAGAAAGCACACAACAGCATTCACATTCACCTACCAAAATAAACAAGGAAGTTCCGGATAGAGACTATGAAAATAAGGCCAAAGTAAAAGCCAGGACCATAAAGTCCAGCTCAATCAGGTGCCAAATTACGCTTGCTTTTAATTCTACTGCCAATTTGCACGTGTATTTTTGTGAAGCTTTATTCATCTACTGATAGTATTCTTGGTTTAGGTTAATTTTATTGATGCCAAATTCAGCCAGCTAACTTTACTATTTATTTTTAATAGGTTTGATGCAATACATTTTTATTGCTGAGACAAGTATTGATTAAAGCCTCCACCTCCGCTCCTTTTGATTGCCTCCTGTAATTGGAATATGAAATACAAATGAAGTTCTACATTTCCATGTAGAACTTTGAATAAACTTTGTAAACTGAATATAGTTTGAAATATCCCTACCTTTGAGGTAAAGGACAGCAAATAAACAGGAAGCCAGTAGACATCTCAAGGCATAAAAACAAGGGGAGATTCTATAAGTGCTGTGAAGTAGCATGGTATCTTCAAGGTGTGGACAGAACAGAAAGGATTCCCATAAATCAAGTCTAACCTGCCTTGCCTAATGCAGAAAGCTAAGTTTATACTATGTAAGAGGATATACTCCTGATATTTTAAACTACCATGTGAAGGGTTTTAAGGAACGAAGCAATTCTAAACACTCCAATCCCACCAAGACTGTAAGATGTGAGGAGGTAGTCACAAAGCAAAAAGTAGGCAAGGCTTTATGTAAGCGCAGAAGCACAACCACAGAAAGACAAGAGCAAAGTCAGGGCCCAGGGCTCTCAAAGAGGCAGAGAAAATTTGCCGTAACTGACCAGACCATTTCTTAGTGTGAGCCAAGGACCTGTCAGCAGCAGCTGCCAACTCTTGTTGACTCAGCTGGAAGTATAAAGAGGAGGACTGTCTGATGAAATTTTTTTCCACATCTTCTGAAAACTAGAGACCAGATTTGTCACAGATACAATTGTTTTTGCTAGATAATCTCCCAAGTGACAGTTTAACAACATTTAATGATATTCACTTTTATGGAATGGCTAGTTAGACTAATTACAAGTGCAAAGAAGAGAACTTTGAAATATATTTTGTAAATGGACACAGAATATGTTTTCAGATAAAGCATTTTTATTCTCAAAAAAAATGTGGAATTTATCTTATAAAGTCTGAGAAATCAGGTCTGGAAAGCATCAAGGAGGCCTGTTTTCCTTCTCTTGCCTACAGTGGGATGCATTACTCATTTACTGTACTGAACTACATTTTCTAGGCCTGTCTCATTTTGAACACAACTTCAAAGATATGAAGCATCCCACACTTCCCTTGGGAAACTACACCAAAAGAGTAGAGGTTTATTTCTGACATTTAATATAATCTCTCCTCCTCAGCTTCATCCCATTACATTTACTCTGTCACCTTCTAAGAGAGCCTGGGAATAAGCAGACATGGGTTTTCTGAACTTGTCTTTAAATTTTTGAGACTGTCATCCATATTCTGAGAAAAATATGTTACACTACTCCAAACCACCTATCCTGACTTATTTCTAAAATGCTACCCCCCAAGCCACACAGCCAGATTTACCGGCACTTTCCTCTCTAAGAACTTTGGAGAAAAAGGAAATTAACTGTTTTCTTTCACAGCCATGGCTGGGAAAGGCTATAGAAATATGATCACAGTCGAGACATTTTTCCATAGCCCTTCATCAATTCCAAGCAAATTCACCTATTAGAGACCTCTGCTGATCTGTAACAACGGAGGAAAAGTTAGTGCCAATTTCTCACTAAGTGGAGTATCCTGCTGTATCATTAAAGTCAGTTTTCCAAAAGAAATCTGATATATCATGTTTTCCATGACACAGATTCATTTGACAATGGTATCCAATCATAATAAGAAAATAATTATTTCAATGAAACAAAGGTGAAAGAGGTTATGAGGAGATCTGCTGCATACCAACGGCTGGGGACTCCAGCTGCCTGACTGCAGAGAGGCTGCATATTGTACTGCATGTTATATAACAGGTGCTTTTTACATTTGATAGACAAGAAAATGGTATCGCTCCTTCCAGATTACAAGTACAAGTGAAATCAGGAGATTAAAGGAAGAGTTACAATTACCTTTGACGTGGAGGATGCATAAAGAACTTTTTCCAACATGTAAGTCACCCAAAATACCATCTTTAAAGAAGCACATAGGCTCTAGGACAATACCTTTCTCCATTCTGCAAATACTCATGGAAAACAGAAATGAAAAGTTCTTTACTACGTAACTGTTCTATAAGTTCCTGATGTGATATAGGGAGGACCTACATGCTTCTGCTCTATTTGTTCAGTAATTGCATACCTTAAAGGGATTTCAAAGGCACTTAAGCACACAGAGTTACACAAAAAAATTACAGTAAAACACATCATCTATTTGTAAAAGCCACAAGATTCAAGCAAATTTGCTATAAATTAGTAAGGGCTAAACAGCCATTTTGTAACCCAATCCAAAGCAAAAATTGTTATATTGTTTCCCAAGGAGCAACTAGGATGGAGATTACGATCTGAGATTATCTTCTTCCTCCTAATGAAAAAGGAGAGTATCACTTTTCACTATGTGTGAGGTTCAACCCACTGCTATAACTACAGAGGGAAGCACACAGGTATGAGGTGCCATCAAGGTTCTGTCCATTCTCTACCCTCTTCATTCCTTTCGTGACTACCTGATGCGGCATCAGAGATGGCAGGATAGGAAAATCTGATAAAAGTGCAATTATTCCAAACAAAAAGGATTTTTCATTTCAAAGTAGTGCCTATATGATGCACAATTTCCTCTATGCCTCTACAGATTTTTGCAGCTCTGCAATTGTGTAGTTTTGGGCAGAAGGATTCCGGTCTTGTAAAGCCTTCTTAGTGCCATAATCACTGTTAATATCCCAGAGTTCTGCATACAGGCATACTTCTCCTGGTAGCTTCAAACTAATTGTAAACAAATTCATATTAAAACACACAATGTAACTTGCCTGCAATCTCTTTGGGAGAAAAAAAAAAAAATCTTACCAGTTCCTTGTACCATTAAATTGACTACATCCTGCACATGTATTTTCTCCCAAAAAACTCTGATTTATAAAGAAAAAAAACCCAAAACCAAATAAACATAAAAAAAACTCAAACTCCCAAGCCTTTCAGCCAGAGATTGCTTAACGACCTGTAATTCTACTACTTATCCCAAATAAACATGCCAGATAATGAATGTATCTGGTGCATACCTAGCTATTTTTTATGTCTCTGCTTCTCCTCTCCTTCAGCTTGGAAAGCTTTTTATTTTAGCTGTTTTTCCATAATGTTTTCACAGTAATGACTATGAGTAGCAAGTAAAGGAAAGACAGACACAATGGAACTCAAAGCAACCCACAAGAGTAATACCTAGGCTACAATTAACAAGAAGCTCTGCAGCCAGTGCTGAAATAAATTATGTAGTCAAGGAACCCATGTGCATTACATTCCGTGAAACCAATCCCACCAGGGAAGAAAGAGGACCAAAAAGAAGAGAAAGGTACCACCCTCTGGGTTTGCCTATTGCTTTCTCAGTATCCTCCTCAGTAAAGCAGGATCACCTTCCTTACCTTACATCCAAAACTCCACATGCTCATGGGAAGTCCTGGTGGCATTCTTAGTGCATGTAACACTTACTGAAGACAATGAAGGGCTCTGACTTTTTCTAGGGTCTTCAAAAAAGAACAGCAAGCCAAGAATATTCAACTTTGAACTAAACTTCCAAACTATTTAATTTTCAAGTGAGAAGTGATCTGGCATGTTAAATCAAGCACATTACTTGTAATCTCTAATCAGAATATAACCTGAACCTACTGTAAGCAAAGACATTACCAATAACATTCAGGTACATCAGTCCTCTTAAAAGGCAACTTGAAACAAATTCCTTAAGGTATAATGTGAATAAGAACATCACAGGAATAAAATATTCCCCATTTACTTCTGAGTTTACAAAGTCGTCTACATAAGGACTCTGAAAATAGAGCTGCACCCTATCCTTTATAAAGTCTCTTGATTTCAAGAATTTCAAACAAATCCAATACATTCTGAAAGAATATCAGATATATCCTTGCAAGAGCAGAGCATCTAGCATTAGTTCTAAATCTAATATTATCTGAATTTTTTTTAGTTGCAGTGCTATTACACCTGCAATGGCTAGCAGAAAGCAAAATACATATTTCTTCAGTAGTTGCATAAATCGAAGGAAACAAAAAAGCTAAAAGCATGCAGGTTGCTAAAACCTTGATAACTTCACTTTTTTCAACATTCATGCCACTAAAGCTTTTCTAGTCACACAACAGTAGTATATATAAATACATTGAAGTGACTAGCATAGGCACTATCAAACGATTTCACTATGGATTTCAACCTTATTTTCTTTTAGTTCTTTCTTTATGAAGCTGAAAGATTATGCTTCGGTTGCTCTCAAACTGGATATAGCTGTAAGAATAGTATCCTGCGTTCCAGCACTTGTTTCACTTGCACTGAGTTTGATTCTGCACATTGCAGGGGTCATTCGTGCTATCACAGCACCTCTATTTTCTCACTCTCCTCTCTACAGCCATTCTTTCATTCCCATTTTCATTCCCTTCAGGATATTCTCTTCCAGGTCTCCTGCTGCCTCTATGAGTTCATTTAGAACACTGACTATTGATGATTCTCACTGCATGGCAAGTTGAGTTTTTTTCTTTAATTCCTTGCAGTCCAATCTCCAAGTATCTGGTTTCCCTTGTTAAGTCGAGGGATTGTCTTCTGTTTCCATTCTTGATGTCTAGTCCTGGCAGTCAGACGTGCTTTTTATCTACATGCTCTTAGCACAGGGGGACTCTGCTCTTCTAGTTTCTGCCAATTTTTTCTTGCTTTTAGGATTTCATTCTGCAATCACTACCTTATATATATTACTGTTCTGTGTCTACCCTCTCCACTGAAGAGTAAAGGTCATACCAGATGAGCTAAATCCCATCCATTTTGCAGTGCTCCCATCTCCTCTGCTACCAGTCTCTGCTGCCAACTACTTTCAGATCAATACCAAAGGCAAGAATACTGAATTGAAAGATCATGGGCTATCATATCCAGGGAGCCACAGCATAACATTCTGTTCATATATAACTATGTATGTTTATATATAAAATGTAACTATTGCTATAACTACTGTTTATACTAACAGTATAAAACAGATCAAGCTCCATCCAAAAAGTAGTTAAGCATTTCTTGGCTCTATTGATCTTACTACAGAATTGTTACAGAACTTTATTTCACTGAAGTTCAAAATTTTTTAAACATATCACATTACATCTACTTAGTTCATTCCAAGTAAAACAATATTTTTCTACTATTATAAAAAGATTCTAGATGGTTTGAAGTTGCTTAAGTTGCTGTCCCCATAGACACACATAAGAAAAAGACACATAGATAATTTAATTAAATTTAATAAGAAGAAAATTAACTAAAAAGTAGGTGCCTCCAGTCATTCTTCTACCATGTCATGCTGCAACTTCAGAAAAATCAGTGCTCTCATTTGACCTAGCTGGAGTAATAACCCAACTGAATTCAGGGAATAAGATCCTCAGGCAAACAAACTGAAACTCAATGTAAACTCCACCAAAAACTAGCAGGAGGATGACAAAGTGCATTTCTTAATTTGACAGATATTAAGTATGGATCGAGATGGTCATTTGTTGGCAAAGGATACTTTTCTGTTATGTCCTTCATAACTTCTGTGGACAAGCAAATAAATGAGAGCTTTCTTTATATATACATTCTTCTGAATACCCATAAGCTGAAAGCATTGATGCCCTCTCTAAGTCTTGAAAAGGAGATGTGTTACTTACAGCATGTTTTAAGTTTCCATAGAAACTGTAAGACATGCCTACAGGAACAGAGTGTAACTACTCGGTTTTGGCGGCCTTTACTGTTTAGTTTTACTATACTGGATGTCGATGTGAAAGTACAATAGGTTACAACAGAAAAATATATTAATGGAAATCTGTCACATACAAATGGGAACAAAAGGAATCTAGCTTTGAGCTACATTAAGGTCACAAGGACACATATGCAAGCGAAAATGCAGCAGCTGGTAGCTGACATAACATTTCACTGAGACAGGATAGAAATCCCAGAAAATAAGAGAATAAAGAGAAAGATAACAACACAGAATACCAGGAATCCTTAGCACTGGGCAGAAGAGTATTAGACAGAATTCGCATAAAAGGTGTAGGGTTTGATCTCTCTTTCCCTAAAGGAATTTATTTCCAATTAATATCTCTTTGCCACAAGGAAAACAGCATGATGAGGTCTATAAAAGTTTTCTCGGTCTGAAGCATGGCCTTTTAAATTTTGTCAGCACTACCACTGGGATTAGAATAAGCTCAAAAGGAATGATTGTAAATTTTCAGAATCATTATAGAGTCAGAGGAAGGACTAGTACCAGATTTGAGGTGAACTGATGGCCCACTAAACATTCAAATTAGCTTTTCCACAAACCCAGAATCTCACTTAAAAAAAAATTTAAAAAAAAACAACAAAGTAAGTAAAAACTGACAGAATTAGAAATCATGACACTTTCAAATTATTCTGTTGTCTGTCATTGCTTTTATCCTTCAATTTTTATTCTTTTTTTTCCAAAAGACCAACACAAAGTAGTTACTGTAACTTCCTCTGACACACAAGGTTATGATCCAGTCCAGGATTGTTTCAAGAGTTTCAGCTGTGCAAGTACTAGGTTTCCAGATTAACAAAGGCAAAATAATTCTCTTACCTACAGGTAAGAAACAGAGGCAGGTAGTTAAGTACATCAGTGGCGGTTTTAAAGTATGTGATAGTGTGATAGCACTAACCAGGAGTATGATCTTTCTTATATGAAAGGAGATGAAAAAGGATACTGTTAAAAAAAATTATAAAAAATCAAGCCAAATATGACTGCCCAAACTTTTTTCCCCAGGAAGACACACTGACATTTTTATACGTCACCTTCAAAAATATACATGAAAGTGATGAAATTATGTGGCTGCTTGAAATGGCTAAGAAAGATACCTAACATGTCATAGAATCATAGAATAACCAGGTTGGAAGAGACCCAACGGATCATCGAGTCCAACCATTCCTATCAAGCACCAAACCATGCCCCTTAGCACCTCGTCCACCCGTGCCTTAAACACCTCCAGGGAAGGTGACTCAACCCCCTCCCTGGGCAGCCTCTGCCAGTGCCCAATGACCCTTTCTGTGAAAATTTTTTTCCTAATGTCCAGCCTAAACCTCCCCTGGCGGAGCTTGAGGCCATTCCCTCTCCTCCTGTCCCCTGTCACTTGGGAGAAGAGGCCAGCACCCTCCTCTCCACAAGCTCCTTTCAGGTAGTTGTAGAGAGCAATGAGGTCTCCCCTCAGCCTCCTCTTCTCCAGGCTAAACAACCCAAGCTCTCTCAGCCGCTCCTCATAAGGTCATGAGGTTCCTTACAATTTAAAGACCTCTACACATGGTAACTTTGATACTACTTCCTAGTACAAGATCACTTTCTCATGTAACATTCTTAAACTGGACTGAGGAAGGATATGGAGTATGGAAAAGGAAGCTGTGATTCCAAATTTCTGAGATGTTTCCATTCTCTAGATCTACCACTTGGGACAACCTTAAGAAAAAAAGTTACCATTCATTAAGTATTTTTACTTCTTCCTGTAATTCCCACTGGCTTTTCACTGAATTTTCATGCCTCCTTGTTTCAAGTATGTGTGCATGCAGAAATAAAAATACGCTCAGGAGTATTCTGAAAGATCAAGCTCTAAGTGAATATGGTAATTGAAACTTTGCTTATAGCTATCATTGACATATTCTGTGAATCCTTTGATGCACGATTATGGGCTATGATATATTTATCTAAAATACACTAGTATAGACACTTAAAACTGATAAAATATAACTGACAAAGTAAAAGTCACACCATGTAATTAAAACAGTATTGAAGAGGGAAATTGTAAGATAGTCAGATACAAACATATACCCATCTGCAACACTGAGAACTATTCATAGGTAAAAAGCTTAACTAATGTGGAATTGGGGGAAAAAGATGTAATGCAATTTTACAATCTCCAATGGTTTAAATTCAAAATTTAGAGCATAGGTTGGAAGATGAACCAAGCAAGTCTTCTATGAGAAAGTCTCCTCTTTGAAAGTGCCTCCTGGAGGCTAACAAGCACTTAAGGGCTTCCAGCAACCTACCTACAGATTTTGTCATACCAATGGATGTGGAACAAAAAAAATCTAAAGACAAGCCTGTTTCAGTGGTTTTGCAGCCTTTGATGTGAAATTCATATCCAGGTTGAAGGCCCAGAAAGACTCAGTTATAACCATCTAAAATTCACACACTCAACTTGGAAAACTCTATGTTGCCCAGAGATTGCGTTGATTTCCCAGAAGCAAATGCACAGATAGTGACAGCAATGAAATAGTAAAGATAAAAATATGTCCAAAGTAGAATTAGACACACATCAAATAGACTGCAGCATTTGGAAGTGAAGAACTGCATGTCGGTGCACTGAATCAGGGTAGGTGCACTTTGGGGGACTCTGACAGAATTACAGAATCACTCACACCTCAGGAGGTCCTTGTAGCCCAGCCTCAAGCTCACAGCAGGGTCAACTGTAAGACCAGGTCAGATATCTATCCAGTCAGGCCTAAAGAAAGTCAAATGGCAGAGACTTCAACACCTCTGTGGACAGGCTGCTCCAATCTTTAGCTTTCCTTATGGTGAACCTTACGAGCAGCAGTCCTTATTTCTATTTATGCCCGTTCCATGATGTCCTCCCTCTCCAACTTAAATACAAGGCTTTAAAGAATTCATTTCTGTGGAAAGTTTTCTTTTGCATTTTAAAATACAATACTTCACACAGTGTACAAACCTGGACATTGAAACATATGCCTTGAGTACAGAGCAATTTCCTCTTTGCTACTGATCCCAGGTCCTGTGAGTATCTGAACCACTGCCAAAGGGTTCCAGTCTAGTCGCTGCTTAAGCCACCTGCTTTCCCAAGAAATAGCTGGATGCCAAGAGATAAGCTAGCATCAGATCCAGAGTGCTCTAAAGGCAAGTTAAATCACTTAGTTGCTTGCAGGATAATACATGCAAGAGCACAGGGAGATAGTTTTCATTCAAAAATTGCTTCATGGAGAAGTGATTATCTAATTTTATTAATGTCCCTATGCACATGGATAGCGCCTTTCCACCTTAACCTGTTTCTTTATGTATAACGCTGGATACATTACTGTCCTTTCTGAATTCTGACACAGATGACACTGATGCAAATTATGCATCTCAATAAGACTGCACTGTATCAGATAACTGATACACAGAAGTTTTTTTCTTTTCCCACAACTAATTAAAATTCCACAGTTTAAGTAACTATTATCATGTCCAGAGACAGAGATAATTAGATGAATGCATAGAAAGCTCTGTATACACGCATGGAATAACTTTAGAAGACAAAAGAGGGCAGAATTAATTGTAGTTCTCCAACTGATAGCAGTCCTAAAATGCCAACAGTGCTTTGCCTCTGCACCCAGCACCTCCTTTCAATTATGCGTCTGTAGCCTATAAAAGAAAGGCTAATTTCAAAATCTACTCAAGGAGAAACTTCTAAGTTTCTTCTAAAGAGGTTATAGAATACTAAACAGGCCTATACATGGAGATTCTCTTTGAAGGAAAACTGTTTCTTTACTAGTCCTCAGTATTAACATATTTAACTTCAAGCACATACATACGTTATATCTCAGTGTAATTATATATTATTATAGTCATCTCATGCTCAAGGCCTCTTTGTGCACAAGTAGTTCTAGTATTATTTATAAAGATAAGAACATAGGCAGGAATCTGACAGCTGGGATTTGAAAGAAGCATTTGTGAACTAGCATGCAATTTTCAAAAAGTCTTAAGCTCTGTTAAAAGAAAGCAGCTATAAGTTCAGATGCCGAGCCAAATTTTATTGTCTCTTTGTCTAAAAAAGCCAAACAAACACTTACCATAAAAGCATGATGAACATTAGTTAACTTCTTCCTTTGTGGAAGAGGAGCTGCACAGAAATAAAAGGGAAAGAACTATCTTCACTTTCAAAACACACCCACCAGTTAAGCAAACTTCCTAAAATATTCAAGACTGGATTCTTATCTCCTTCTCTGCAGTTTGAATAAATTCAGAAATTATAGGCTTTTGTGAATGCTATTGTGTCTTTCTTTTCCTTTCAGCAGTAGGATACAAGTGAGGACTATACACTGATTTAGTTTAAAAGTCAAAGCACAATTAAACAATTTTCTTTTAGTTCCTGTATTGTTGTTCTCCTGCATCATATAACAAAGCATCAAGATTGAAACCACTAGTGTAATGTTTACTTGTGCACAAGTTCCCTTAAGTGGAATAAAAGAATAAAATAAAAAAATTAAATCCAAACATGATTAGTTTTAAATGAAGTAGTGAAGACAAAAGTAAGTAAATTAGATTGGGGATTTACCTGTCACTAGTGGAGAGTGTTCTTACAGAAATCAAATCATAAGACTGAAACAGGAGAGCAGACACATTCCCCTTCAATTTGCTGTTTTATCAATCACAGCTTTCAAGTTGTTTTTCTATACTAGTTCAAATTTAAGCAATCAGATGGCAACTGCTGTAATAACTACTGTGGAACACAAGGTGTGGTAGGGAAGTTTTATTCCCTACTAAAGGCAATGTCCCAAGAAATGTTTTCTAGAAGCAAATCTGATCTTTGGTTAATATTGTAGCAGTCTGCCACAGACCCCAGTGTTGTCTTTCTTCATGTCGACAGTCACAAAGAAACAGCTTCCTATTGTATTGGACAGTTTAAAAGTGGGGTACAGGGTCACATCAAACTTCCAAGACAAAGGAAAAGACAGATTTCCCCATTGTGATTTTCCCCATTATGATATTTTTGTTCAAAATTATAAGGGAAATAACAGCAACAAAAAGCAATTCTCAGTATATTTTTAAAAGAGACACAAGGGAAATTACATTGCATGAATTTAAAGATTAAGGTAATTTTTTTCTAGATGAGAAAAATAAACACATGCAACTTCTTGCTTTTCAAGAGAAGAAAAGATTTTTACTTGAGCCTAGCCACACAAAGTCTGAAAGCATTTGTGATGAATGACATTGTACTGCACTTTCAGTTGTGCTCCTAGCACATTGTCCAAGAGAGAAATCCACTCATTCTTTTCTTTTTATGTTGTATATTCAAGAAGAAAGCACAGCAAGATTAAATATCCAATAAAAACGAAGGAATGTCTGCAAAGAAGAGATTCAAATCTGTTCATTGTTTCGGAATATGCTTTATGAAAATGTTTTCATCTTCAGGGCAGTTTTTATCAATTATTTTGTTTAAGTAGTTGGATTCCACTGGAAATAAACTATTACTCAGTAGATCTAATGTTACAGCACACAAAGGAGTAACACTGTTTACACATATGCGAGCATATATATCTGAAACTGTTACACCACAGCATATATAACTTTTCATAGATCCTCACATATTGAGATTTCTAGAAAATGGGACAAGTTAAGTTTAAATCTGTACCAAGACAGAGGAAGAAGTAATCCCATTTTTATACTTTCTAACCTTTAGGATAAAGAAAGTCCAGAGCTGCAGCATGTGACAATCACCCCAAAAAGAGACACAAGAAGAGACATATCATCCCATCTCCTCTTTCAAAATCAGCCAGCAGGAATCTGAGGAAGAACAGCTGTTAAATGAACTTTTTGGTTATTTTTTGCTCTGCTCCCTTGACTCTGCTATCTGAATCTCCAGGCCACCTTTTCTGTCAGTCACAGGACTTGACCTGCCGCCCTCACTCCACTGCTCTCTGTTAGCAGTAATAGTGCATCAGACAGCTCTGTATTATTCAGCTGCATTTTATTAGGTCATACCACCTATAATATACTTCTCCCATATGCATCTGATTGGACTACAATATTACCTTTCATATAGACCAGTTTCACCACATTTTTTTGACTGCTAAAATAATTCAGCCAAGGTTTTCTTCACTACTTCAGTGCAAAGCTCCACTGTAAACCCTCATCACACAAACTTTTGCAACTCTTGGAAACATCACCTTTCAAGAAATATGCTTATCATTAGTAAGGACATCCAAGTAAAGATCTTCATATGGCTTACAGCTTTACTGCTATTGCTACATAGAGCAGCAAACCAAAACTCAAGTGTCAATGACTTTTCAAGACTAACAATGCAGTATTAAAGATGGAAAATTGTAGTCCCAATGTAGGTTTATATATCTCAAAGCATACAGGTATCAAAAAAAATCCTTCGGGGACATCATAAAATATAGATTGAATTTTGGAGGAGTAGGCAAATATATTTTTCAGTAACCAGGGATGGAAGATGAAGACTACACTGAATAATCATGTCTTAGTGGCATGGATGGTAATCTGTTTAGCCTAGAGAAGAGGAGGCGGAGGGGAGACCTCATTGCTCTCTACAACAACCCTGTGCAGTGCTACAGACTAGGAGAAGTCTGTCTAGAAAGCTGCCTGCAGGAGAGGGACCTGGGGGTGTTGGTTGACAGTGACTGAACAGGAGCCAGCAGCATGCCCAGGTGGCCAAGAAGGCCAATGGCATCTTGGCTTGTATCAGAAACAGCGTGACCAGCAGGTCCAGGGAGGTTCTTCTCCCTCTGGACTCGGCACCGGTGAGACCGCTCCTCGAATCCTGTGTTCAGTTCTGGGCCCCTCACCACAAGAAGAATGTTGAGGCTCTGGATCGAGTCCAGAGAAGAGCAACAAAGCTGGTGAAGGGGCTGGAGAACAGGCCTTATGAGGAGCGGCTGAGAGAGCTGGGGGTGTTTAGCCTGGAGAAGAGGAGGCTGAGGGGAGACCTCATTGCTCTCTACAACTACCTGAAAGGAGGTTGTAGAGAGGAGGGTGCTGGCCTCTTCTCCCAAGTGACAGGGGACAGAACAAGGGGGAACAGCCTCAAGCTCCGCCAGGGGAGGTTCAGGCTGGACATCAGGAAAAAATTTTTCACAGGAAGGGTTATTGGGCACTGGCAGAGGCTGCCCAGGGAGGGGGTTAAGTCACCTTACCTGGAGGCGTTTAAGGGATGGGTGGACATGGGTTTAAGGGGCATGGTTTAGTGTTTGATAGGAATGGTTGGACTTGATGATCTGATGGGTCTTTTCCAACCAGGTGATTCTATGATTCTATGATATTTTAATATCTATCACATATTTTACTGAATATTGAATCCAGAAGTCATTCACAGTTAAACAATCCTAGATCTCGACACAGTAATGCTTTTCCCACCCCTTCTGGCTAATCAATGTTGTAACTGCTGTAGCACTTTGTTCTTATGATAGCTTCAGTTCACACTAAAAATGTTAACAAAGTCAACAGCACAATACCTAACCACTACTACAAAATGAAAACACAAGCTGAAGTAGAACACAGGGAGCCAAAACAGAGCCAGGCTTCAATTAGCTGAATATCTCAGCAGCACAAAGTGAAGTGACTCCAAGCCTCTTTGCATCACTTTCCTGGCAAACTGGCTGGCTTATGTCTCCCTCTTCACAGTATAATACATGCTTCCCAATACACCTCCAAAAATTCAACTTCCTGAACAATTACCTTTAAAAGTACTACCTGTCTATACAACACAACTTTTGAGAAAGCAAAATACATTTTCTAAAAAAGCATTTGAAAAGCCTAAAGCAAATCAAGTATATTTTCTCTCTGCCAGCTAGTCATTAGACATTGACAGTACTTAGCTTGAAGCCAGGCTTAATCCATATAAAATGTTTTGCTTCATTAATCTTTTTGCAAGTATGTAATACTGTGCCATAGTATTGCCAGAGTAGCTATAGTAAATGCTGGAATTTTGGAATAAAAGACCAGACTACAAGACACAGGTATATTCTATTGAAAGGCACAGATCAAATGCTTTCTTTCTTCTGTATGTACAGTTTATCTGCCTTAAAAGTTTTCTTAAAACAACAAAGCTGTATCAAAGCCTAACCAGAATAATAATCTGACACTTGTTCTGTGCCAAAAAAAGTTCTGGACTTACACGTAGAAAAGTACAAATACACGTCTTTGCTAGAAAGGCCAGAATAATTCTGTATAATCTGCATCAGTGAAGTCACCCTCAGAACTGGAACGATCATTTGCGTTCATATTCCAGAGACCCAAACTGTAACTTTCCATCTTCAGATTCCTTAAATCCTATTTTCAGAAAAAAAAGGGAAAACACAGATTTATCCTTTATGTGAAGAGACACAAACTGATCACTAAAAGCAGATATTTGTAAGGTCTTGACAAGAACAATCACTCTTACTGAAGCACAGCAATGACAGTGACTCTTAAAAGCTCCACAGCAAACAAGTTTGAGCATGGCAGCTGCTACCTTTTGAACAGAAGTCGTTATGAAGGAAACCATCTGAATGCCAAACCTTCTGCTAGAAAACTACTGGCTCTGTGTGAAACTGTTTCTTCTCTTTTAATTCTTAATATTACCAAACACATGCCTTGACAGGCTAAAGCGGAGTGGCAAAGACTGTCAACATTGATGCTGCATTTTCTACATTCCCTATGCTAAAGCAGTAGTGGAAAGACTGAGCAAGCTCTGAAGGCTCCATAAAATTCTCCCCTCCTCCAGAACACCATAGGTAGTCCAGAGAAGGTGCTATACGAGCATTTTGCTGAAAACATTGCACAGATGTAGAAAAAGACTGGAAAACAAAGGTATGTTTGCATAACATCAGTGCATTGGGGAATTAAGCAGAAAGGCTCAGCTGAACCTCAGCATAACATTTAGTTCTGATTACAAAAGGGAAAAAGGCACACTCTCAGTGAAGCAATAGCTCCACAGAAGGCACCACTCAGCAGCTGACGCAACTGGGAAATGGCTCTGTCTGCACTGCTTAAGTTAGCAGGTGAGAAAACCATGGCAGGGCCATTATTCAGTCAGATCTCAGCACACAGGAAAAGATCCTAGGAGTCTCACTTGACGTTCCCCAGCACTATCAGGGTAACTCTTCCAGTAGCCTGCTGATGATGCAGCTGCCAGATCAGTTCACCACCAAGAGCTGGAAGCCCTCCCTGTACCTTAGGAGGTACTTAAGATTATGGCACATGAGGTCGCAGAAACACAGTCCGCATCACTTTTCCTCATAGCATACAATAACTCCTAGTGAGATTGAGTCTGAGGACAGGATGTCCAGACTACCTCCAGGAATACACAGGAAGTAAGGTGCCTGCACCAAACCTCCTAAGGCCAAGATAACGTAGCCATTTACAGAATTTGTCCCCAAGAACACCACCATGAAGACTTCAAGAAAGGAATGTAAATACAGACGTGTTGTACAAACTTTTCACTGTGATCTGATGCCTTCAACGGTACAAAATAACACCAAGTGTAGGAAGAACCAAAGCACAGGCATTATTGGTTCTGTCATTTCTAAAGGAGGCCAGTGAGAAGGTTAGGGTCTTTCATGCCCTGTTATCTTTCTTCTTCTGTAAGAACAGAATCACAGGCATAAAAAGGTGATTCCACGTGGAATCCTAAATCCTCAAATTCTCCTTTTGAAAATGGGAACTCTTGAAAAGCAGCAAGCTGACAGAAAAGCAGTTTTTAAGGGCAAGAAGCATTCGGCAGTCTGAGGGCTTGCATGCAGCATTACAGCCAAGTCAATGTTTACAATGTAAGTTATAAAAACCAAACTAAAACATGGCAATAGGCTAGCCACCACTGTGAGAAGCATTGCACAGGAACACACTCATAAGTTGTTTGCCAAACTAATTTCCAGGAAATTGCCATATTCTCAACCCTTTCTCCAGTCCCCAGAAGTTTACAGAACACCAGCTTTCTCTGTGCTGTTACATGAATTGGTCCATTGATTTTCTATTTGATTTCTACAATCCCCTGCTGAAACACTCTTTCAATAATAAATCCACTTTCATGACAGGGTTGAAGTGATCTGAAAGTGACTGCAAAACACAAGCAAACCTTCATTGCCCTGACAATAAAAGAGGTATGATTATCTCAAGTATGCCTTTGCATTAGTGTAAAATAAACTGAAAGCCTGAACTAACTTAAAGTTATTTAAGAAATATCACATAGGGGGCCTTCTTTAGGAAGATTCTCATTGCCTGCAAGTGCACCGGAATTTATATTTTTCCTGTCACAATTTGATTACATGCAGTAAGGTATCCCATTCACTCCGGCAAGCAGCAATCCAATCCATTGCAGAACTATGACCCAATCTTTCTTGCATTTCACATGTGATTGGAATTCTTGCAGCGCCCTGAGAAAGTGACTGGGTGCCCTGTATCTCTCTCAGATTTTATTTTGAAAAAGATTTACTGTGATGAAGTGTGTATAAGCCTGGCAGCCTGAGAGAAAGAAATGTGCCTTCCTAGGAATACCCTTACAAATGAAATCCAGTTCTAACCTCTGCTCATCAGTGCTCAGCTGGGCTGCCCATGGCATCTCATACTGCAGCTTTGCACTTCAAGTAGCCTTGAGCTTTGCAGTGGTGAGATTTTGTTTATAGTAAGGGACATTAATGTTACGTCCTTAATACGATTCCTTAGCTATTACAAGAAAGGCACCTATATCTTTGAAAATCTTCTTCAAAGTTATTCTAAGTAGTTAATTGTTTCTATTGCAAAAAGTAAATCGTTAATACAACCTGAGAACCAACCTAAAATCAAATATCCTCACTGGAAGCAAAATTACTAGCCTTTTAAAACCCTTCATGGCTAAGGAGGTCAATGGTATACTGAAGTGCATCAAGAAAAGCATGGCCAGCAGGTTGAGGGACGTTATCCTCACCCTCTACTCTGCCCTAGTGAGGCCATATCTGGAGTAGTGTGTCCAGTTCTGGGTTCCTCATCTCAAGAAAGGCAAGGAACTACTGGAGAGAGTCGAATAAAGGGCCACAAAGATTATTAAGTAAATAAAGTATCTCTCCCATTAGGAAAGGCTGAGAGACTCGAGTCAGTTTAGCCTGAAGAAGAGAAGACAGAGGAGATCTTATCAATGCTCTTAAATATCTAAAGGGCAGGTGTCAAAATGATGGGGCCAGGCTCTTTTCAGTGGTGCCCAGCAACATGACATGGGGCAATGGGAACAAACTGGAAACAAGAATTTCCATCTGAACATAAGGAAAAACTTCTTAACCATGAGAGTGACAAAGCACTGGAACAGGCTACCCAGAGAGGTTGTGGAATCTCCTTCTTTCAAGATGTTCAACACACACCTGGATGCATTTCTGTGCAACCTGCTCGAGGTGAACCTGTTCAGCACAGGATTTGTACTAGCTGATCTCTAGAGGTCCCTTCCAACTCCCACCATTCTATGATTCTGCCTTTGGGGTCTGGGTTTTTTTCAGATTTTTTTTTCAGTGAAGTACCCAAACTGTTCAACTTTCTAGAGATGTTCAGCTAAGAGCAGGCTCCTCCTCCAGCTCACAATTTTTTCTCTGAAGCCTGTTTGATTTCTCCCATACCATCAGAATAACAAACTGGTATCTATATCTAAGCATTTTACCCAGTGAATATTCAGTACAAAATACAGAAACAAGTTTTGGAGAAAGGGTTAGAAACCAGGTCTCTTCTCTCCTAGGTAAGTACTTTCATCATTGGGATATGGGTTCAGGTTTCTTTCCCTCTCCAGACCATGCAATCCTACCATTTTTTAGAACAGAGATGCAGACTTAAAAGGATCAGCAAGTCTTAACCTTGCCTCTGAATACCAATCCCACACAAGAAGCGTATGTTACCAGGTAAGGAGACTTCTCAAGAAGCTCGAGAAACACATCTGAAATTCATAGAGGCTTGAGGTAAATAAAAGCAATTGAATCAGGTTTCATATATGTAAGACCATGGCAGGCATGAAGACATGGGCTTTTCCTTACACTTTCAGGATCATAATTTGAATAGAAATCATCTTCCATTTACCTCTGTTTCAGCATCTATCAATTTTACTTCTGTCTCCTGGCACCGTTCTCTCTCATCTTGTAACCTGCTATGGACTAAGTATGCGACTTACGTTTTTCACAACTACAATTCCTAAATTTTAGCCTCAGCAGGAAATCATTCAGCACTTCCACCAGGACCTTTTCCCCAAAACTAACCTCAAAAATATTCCCCCAGGAAAAAAAGGAAAGTATGCCATAACACACTGGAGAGAAAAACAAATGTAACATGCATGCTTTACAGGAGACAAAAAGAGATGCCAAAGACTTCTGTGGGCATAGATAACCTGCCTTCTGCTCTGAATAATGAAACGTAAATGTAACACTCTCCTTGTGCCTGATACAGACCAAATTTGTGGTCAAGTGGTCTAGCAGTGCACAAATCCATTATTAAATGACTGTGAAACCATTTCTGGCCTGAGTTATTTTATGTATCTAGCCTTAGAAGTTGAGTGCAGAGACCATTAAAAAAAAAAACCAAAAAGGAATTACTTTTATTGACTGTAGTAAATTCGGAGAGAAAAAAAGAAATCATAGCAATAAATCTTTGAAAATACTGGAAATGTCATGTTTAAAGCTAATTATTCAGTTTGAAATTATTTCTTTTCTAAATGAAAATTCATATCAGTGCAACGAAACCTAAGCGGCTCTTCTGACCAAAATCAATTCTAATTCCTAATAATTTTGACATAGTCAGTAATTATAGCCAATTTTAAAGAGTGTATTTTATACCCTCCTATCACTTAATAAAAAAGAAAAGCAGAGTATGTTACAGAACTCCATTCAGATTTCTACTCTCTACTCTACATACGTTTGTCTAAAATGAACTAAAGTAGAAGAGTTTTCTGATGGAAAAAAACTAACTTCATGAATTTACACGACCAAGTTCCCCCATGACCCTGTTCTCTCTATCCATACAAGAAGAACATTTGTCTTTCAACTGTTCTGTCTGGTTAAACTTTACCCTTTTTCAGATATGGTCTAGCCATTCAGATGCATTGTGCCACACAGAGCAGGACCCTGGCTCTAAGAGATCTTGCTGCATGCTATCAGATTACATTAAAAGTCATGTATTCTTTAAGTATCGAGGCAGTAAACTTCTAGAGCTCCTCCTAGGAATTAAAAAGTAATTAGGAAATGCATGCCAAAAGGCATGCAAGTTAAGCCATTTCAAATAAATATATTTTCTAATAAGTTTCCTTCTACATCTTGTTGCTTGACACAGGAAAGGTAGTAAAACATAATAAAACAATGCTAAAATGTACGTTCTACTCCTTTAAGGAACTTTTAACTGTTTTACTGTCTAAGCAGAAGGCAATACCCTATCACCAACATGTACGGACCTTATAGCATTTAAATCTTCTAAATAATATTACACAACTTGTTTTCCACATGACCCAGGACACACACAACACAAAATAACTCTTTAGAAGTTCAATCAACTAGAAATAGTAATATACCCTTTGGAAGAATTGCATCTGAAAATGCCCACCCCTATAGGTTGCAAAGCCGCTTCTGTCATTTAAACAAGAGCTTGGCTATATTCCCAAGACAGAAACTGTGACATTCTGAATTGACAAGCACCAATAATTTTTCCCCTAAAAAATGCCCTGAATCGAAATAAGTTAACCTCTTCTATTACATGTCAATTCATAACAAAATCATTCAGTAAAGTAGGAAAAAAAATTAGTTATTTGGAAAACAACAAGAAACAATTAGAAATATTTCTGGAATGTTCTCAGAAATTGATATCTTCCATCAACCTAAGGAGCCACACTCCACTCCAGTACTTGGTGTCTATGACACCAGAAGGAGCTAGGAACAGTGTGTCCCAGAACCTGTCAAAGCCAGGTAGATTGAGTTGTCATGAAAATGAAGCAGGGTTAATCTTTCAGTCAATATTTGTTACCCACTACATCATTCCTTTCAAGGAGTCTTTAAGCAATTTTTTTAGGTATATTAGACAAGAAAAACTGGCTTCCCAGGGGAGTGGGTGATCCACCATCCCTGGAGGGAGTTAAAAGACGGGTAGACGAGGTGCATAGGAACCGAGTTGAGTGGCAAACTTGGCAGTGTTGGGTTTACTGTTGGCCTCAAAGCTCTAAAGGATCTTTTTCAACCTAAATGATTTTATAGGTTCATGATTCATACTGGGATCAGGAGAAATAGCAGTCTGCGTAATAAAAGTGTAGATAATTAATCATAAATATTAGTGTTGGATGATGACTGTAAGAAAAATACATAAATTTATGTTTTGACTATGGCTTTGGAGATGCGAAAGGATAAAGCTCTTTTTTGGAAGCATTAATTTTTCTCCCCCAAAACTTTATTTATATATTACCTTTCATGGGATAAAGATAAACTAAAAACCAGAGTAAATTTACAACAATCAGTGTCTATTCAAATGGGTGTTACTTTTATAATGTTTCCCAGCACTATAATCAACCAGTTACCAAATTGCAATATGCTAGCTACTTCCAAATGACGTTAAATGTCTTAGACTACTATTACATCCTCTACACATTGTTAGGGGTAGCTCCTATCATTTCCATGACAGGCTGTGCCCAAAGAAAAAAAAATTGTAAAAAAAAATAATCAAATGGGACTCATCTAGCTCCCTTTGAAGTTACTGAAAGACGTACTGTTGTCCAAGTAAAGCTATAAAAATTAAGAATTCATTTTCTACTCTTATGAATATTAGCCTATCTTTATTCTGTCCAGATCATCTCATCAGTAATAAAATTAAACCTTCTCTTGTTTACTGTTCTGAAAGACCTCTTATGATCTTCAGAAATATCCAGAATCATTATGTTAACCTGTGAAACCTTTGGAACACTAATCCTGTCTTATGCCAACTATCTCTAGAAATGATAGCATGACTTATAAGACAACAGGAAGCCCATGAGCCACAAAAATCTTTAAGCTTTTCCTTAAACTAAGGTAAAGTAGTGATGAAGTACTGGAGTAGCTTTCAGTTCATTTTAGCCCTCTGTGGAACATTTATTCCTATTAAAGAGTCAGATTCTGTAATTACTGCTCTCAATTAGAGGTCACTGCTGATACATTGACATTAAGAAAAGACAAAAATTGTCATTTTTCCAGATGTGGGCTGTTCAGGCCTGACAACTTAAACCCTACGTACTCTTAAAGGAACTGATTTTCAAAGGTGCTCAGGGATCCTTCAAATTTTTCTTTAGGAGAGGAAAGAATAGAAATGTGAAGTAGCATTACACAAATGCTCATGCTGATTTTCCCATAAAATGCTCAGCAGGTTCGAAAGAAGGGACTGATATATCTACTCCAACAGAGTTCCAGTAGAACAGATCAAATTGGATGTTTGCACAGAGTTCCAGTGCTCAGTGGTGTGCCATGACAGTTTTATTCCGCTTCTCCAGGTTGTTGAGCAAACAAAAAGCCTTTTATAGACTCTCACATGATCAAAAAATATACTCTTTCCCTGAGAAGTTCTGCCACCTGAAAAAGGCAAGGCAGAAGCACCAACTTTGTGCCACGTACCTACTAGGGCTGCAGGCAGAGGACTAGGCCACTGACTAGACCCTGGCATGAGCTTAAAGCAGCTGCAGAGGACATGGAATCCTACTGAATGTGGCAACCAGAAAAGCCAAAGGTGGGGGGCTGACAAGAATCACTTGCTGTGCACTTCACAGGGGAAAAAAACACAAAAAAACCAGATGAATTCCATTGAAAACTGAATGAGAATGCCAGGGACTTTGCAAAGAGCAGAGTTGTGCAAGGCCAGCACCATTTAGGTAACCGTAGCAGTAACATCGCACAAAGCTGAGCTTATCTAAGTTATACCATAAGAAACAACAAATCTGGGTCTAGAGGCAGCAAAACTGGGACCAAGATGGAAAAAGTAAGGGGGGAGGAGGGTGAAGGAGACTAAGGTGGAGAAAGGGAGGTACGTGGGCAGCAAAAACAGAGACAAGGAAATGGGAAAATGGTTAATAAGATATGAAAATCATGCTGCGATGGGGTGCCTGCTGGGGAGACTTGTGCTCAGTTACCTCAGCCTAAATCAAGACAATAAATCAAAACCTGTTATTCTGGCCATCCCACACAGCCCAAACTAGCTCCATGTTTAGAAGACAGACGAGGAAAGGAGTACTTTCCCTGGTGGGCGAGAGAACTGCTGTTGTTTGAGCTAAATTAGAAAGTTTTCTGACACTTCCCCAAGTCTTGCCTCAGTAACTTTTTTCTATAAGCTGTGTGTTTTTCAGACAGTTTCCCTCTAGAAGTGATAGCACAGGACACTAGTATGCAGAAAGGCCATTGCTTATACTTATTCCTACAGTAACCAATGCCATCCTTGAGCTGGCAAAAAGGCCACACCTGCAGAGAGAGGCAGACAGGACAGGTGACCCCAAACTGACCAACAGAGTATTCCATCCCATATACGTCACACTCAGTATAAAACTGAGAGATCATGACCGTCTTGCACTCTTCTGTGATGGCCAATGTCCAGTGAGGACCTCATCTGTCTGGTTGCTCCTGGTTCCAGATCCATGCATTCCTGAATCCAGTCCCTGAGCTCAGCTCCCTCCTAGACATGGATCCATTCCCTTGTGTTTGCTCTACAGTATTTGTGATGACATTGTCATCAAGGGGCAGGGGCACAATCTCACATTTGTATATATTTTGTGACTTTGTAATTATTTTTTATCATCATTCTTTCATTAAAGCTGTAGTTCTTTTTCCTCTCATTTTGCTTTCCACTTTCCCTGAGGGATAGGGGGAAGAGAATTGAGAGGCCAGCTGCACAAAACTTTAACTGCCAAAATTAGGCAGGCTGTGGCTAAACCATGACAGGAACACCACAGTGGACAGATCAAGCATAGTATTGCCTAGGTAGTGCTACCCACTATCTCATAATGGTATCACTACTTCAAGAGACTGAGTGACTTGGAGTCCTGACACTCTCTGTGATCTGAGCACTATTGTGGCAATTACTCCAGTGTTGCTGAACTCAACTGCAATATATAAACTAGTTTAAATACACTACTTTTATGTAGTGCCTGAGATATCAGATGAACAGAATTCTTAGAAATATTATTACCCAAAATGAAACGAGAGCAAAAACACTAAGGACAGAGCAAAACATATTCAACAAATAGATTTAGAACTCAAAACTTCCTACAGAATAACTCATGGTAGGGGGTTGGGTTTTTTGAACCAGTACCTGTGTGAAATGCAATTAAAGACTTGCAAGCTTATACCGGTAAGAAAAACAAACAAGTCTTTGCACCATAAGATGCAAATTTAACTTTAAATGTGATCCAGAGTTTGGAATTTCCTGCACTGCCACTAGAAGAGAATTACACCATCACTTATTGGCAAGAGCTTGCCATTTGTATAAAGACCCTGTGAGCTACAACACTTGTGTCCAGCATGAGAACCACTCCAGGTCCTTACAGCATGATTTGCAAATCATTCTAAAGCTGCATTTGAGATACTCGGAACTAATTCAGATTAAAGATTAACACTTTGCCTCAATGGACAAAGCACATGACTAATCCAATGTGTTATATTCATCACAGCACCAAGTTTAACTATTGACTCAATTTAGAGTTTTATCACCCATTTATACCTGGTGCATGGTTGTTGACCGTATATAAATGCCAATTTTAACACACTCTGACTTGGACTGTTAGTAAAAACATCTTTTGCTTCTCCATCTCAGAATCGGGAAGAACTGCCAGCGACTGTGCACATTCGTAGTTACTTCAGAATTTTTGCAATATTTCTGAGCATCCTGTTTTGTGGAGGTTGTATAAAAACATGTGTGAGCATCTGTATCACAGGCCATGTAACTGTAGAACTCTTAGATACTAGTAGGGAAAATATCTTTCCATTTTGAAGATACCAGTCTCTCACTTTGCTCAGAAAGGGTTATTTTCCATAACACAAACTGCTACTGGCCTATAGCCTCTTCCCATATGCAACACAGCTATAGAAGTGATAGAGATCTTTAATGCAAGCATATGGAGTCAACTGAAGAATAAATTTTCTTTTTTTTAAATAAAGGACAATACAAACCATTGTATATGGCAGGAGCTTGCACACACCCAACTGGTTTAGGCCACCTATGTAGTGACATGCAAACACACTCTTACACATGGGCAATATTTAAAGGATGACCAGGAAAAAAAGGACACAAAAGCAGCTCTTTCTCCTATAATCAGCTTACACAGCTATCAAGACAATCATAGCCTCCACTAAGGATCCCCTAGTCATAACTCACTGATCACCTTAACCTGAGCTGAACACCAAGATATAAAAAGATTGATTCAGGCTTTAGCTTCAAGGCTGGCAGCCCAACATGTTGAAGGGTAATGAGGTGGGGAAGGAGGAAACCTGGTAAGACTTGGGAAGGAAGAAAGCATAGTTAAAGCAGACTCCTAAATTAATGCCAAAATACACAGAACAACTTATCAAAAAATTTTATACTGAAAATGTTTCTCTCGGCATTCACCTAAGACTAGCAACTATCTTCAGAGTTTCTGCAGTCATTTTTCCTATCATACATGGCTGTCAATTTTTCTTCTTCAAATGAATCAATATACAAAACCACAGACCAAATGAATAAAAGTGACTTAATATTTCCTGTTCAATTCGACAAGACTGTTTTCTGACAGTGCTTAGTTGAAGTGAAATGGTTATTTTATTGGAAGCCTGTAAACTGCCTCTCTAGTTACAAAAGACAAGTTTGCCATATCCCTTTTGACTATACTTTTCTAATCCGAACAAACCCACATAAACAGTCTAATGAGATACCCTGCAGGCTTAGTTCTTTCAGACACTGTAGAAACAGCTATATCTACTTAAATGCCGTTTTTAAAATAGCACTGGAATAGAAGAACACTAAAGGTATACCTATCTCCACTGTGTTTGAGGAGTAGGAGCAATTCCAAACACACTATAAAGCAGACATTTATGCACCAGCACCAGGCACCGGAAAAAAATCTTCTCGCATAGCAAGAAACCATCAGGATTTCTCCCAGGGTGTACTGCAGGGTTTTGAGACATCAATCTGGAAATAGTGCACACAGACTTCTTGACATAAGTGAGCAGTGCTGCAGCCTCATTCAGCCTTTTCATAAATGCTCTGTGCAACAACTACTGTTAAAAAAAATAAATGCTTTGTCCTTGATCTTCAACCCCTGAAACATTTTTCTTAGGTCCAGGAAATGCAAGAAAACCCAGAGATTTCAAGATCCCTTTTGCATGTTGGAAATAATGCAGATATTTGATAATCTTCAGTTTAGTCATCACAAAGTGCCCTTAGGCAAACTTCACAGAGCTTCAGTGTTATTTTTAAAAAGCAGTGCACTACTGAAACAGGAGACTGCTATGTACTA
Organism: Phaenicophaeus curvirostris; assembly: GCF_032191515.1. Lineage (NCBI taxonomy): Eukaryota > Metazoa > Chordata > Aves > Cuculiformes > Cuculidae > Phaenicophaeus > Phaenicophaeus curvirostris. The sequence continues at coordinate 11,950,540 of NC_091396.1, forward strand.
TTTGCCAAGAGTACGTTATTAAGGAAAAAAGGAGTTAAGTCCTTGAAATGTAATGAGAAGGATTATTGCAACATGAAGCCACCCCCTTGAAACAGATTATATCTGGAAAAGAATTCAAGTCCCATTAGAAACCAAAGGAAGCAAGTTTCAAAGAGATTGCAAAGTAATTTTCTTTCAAATTACTTAGTTAATTTAAATGTATTAAACCATTAAATTAACAGAACACATTTTTTAAGTTACAGAACTCCCTTTAAAGTAACTTTGAAATCAAATCTCATTGGATTCAAGTATGGTCTAAAGTTTATTTAGTTTTAATTACCACATTAAAAACCCCAAACCTTTATCTTAAAAACATGTACTTGAATGTGTTAGGACCCATTTGCCATACTATTGTTTTAATTTCTTCATCACACCAAGACCACCTGATTGAATGAAAACAGCTACTATACACTAACAATACAGGCTTCAATCTCCAGTAAAGCCAACAAGGAGAAAACAGGACAGGAGACACCGAAGACCTGGAAATAACAATTCATGTGTATAAAAGTATCAGAAAACAATAGAATCTTGGATTCATTCTTTCAAATATACCTAGTACCTTAGATGATACCAACTACTACTGTTTTTCAAAATAAGTATTTCGGGTGGAAATAGATCTTGGAATTTCTGTTCATCTACACATCCACTAAAGCAGCATGAGGGTCTCCCCTGTAAATACTATAAAAGTGTTTAGCTTAACTTTTTTTTTCTAACTACACACACTACAAACCAGTAAGAGGCAGGGATCTTTTAATGACTCAGCAATTGTATAGCACAGGATCTCTTATAAAGGTAAATCTTATAAAAGGTAAATCAACTAATCTGATCAGTCTCATTCCTGTCAGCAGCACCATTAAGAACAGCATTGAATTTAATAAATCTTACAAATTTAAGGAAGGTTTTTGCAATTGCCTAGCTGTGTTCTCCCTCTTTCAATGTGACTGAACTCTATTGACATGGAAGCTGGTCAGCTCAGTGCAGAGTTCCACATTCAGCTGTAACCCTTTCCAAGACTGTTCAGGATAAAGGAGGCGATTCCTGCCACAAGCAGTTTCCTGAACAGCTGCAATTTCTGAGTCACTATTGCCCAAGCAATTTGTCAGCTTCTAAATACAGCTTTAGTGATGTTTTAAAAAAAAGGAGAATATGACCTAAACTAGTTGTTCCAGCTACCTGTGTTAACACCAATTGACCTTCTATACTGGAATTGGAATTACCTGAATCAACAACTACAGTCCAAATCTTGTTCCAATCCAAGAAGAATTTCACAGCCCAGAACTCAAACAAGAAACAGGCTTAGAATTATCGTTCAGATTAATAGCCTAGTTATGATTCATTATACTTTCCAGTTTGTTGGACTTGATCTGCAGCTTGAGAAGTACCATAGTTTTTTAATTAATATAGTTCCAAGGAAAATACACATACTGTTAAATCTTAACTAGAAAAATGAGCTGGTAATACTATTGTCAGCAGGCAAGCTTAGCTAACATCCCTTGGTTCAATGCACTAGGAACAATTTAAGTTGACTCCATTGTGCTTTTCAGAGCATTAGCAGTAATCCAGACATACATCACTGCACACAAGAATATCCACAAAATCTTCATGACATCAAGTTTCTCTTGAAACTTCTTGCAACCCCATTCAGTTATTTAACATTCATATTCTTGCAAAACCCAATGCAACCTCAACAACGAGGTCCAGGTTTTTATAGAGTTTATTTTTAACAATTCCAGTTCCACAGATTCATTAGAGCAAGTGCAAGCTTTCCCAGGCAATGGAAGCTATTTGTCACTTTTTCTAGAGGGATGCTTATACACTGAGAGTCTTACATATCCTACTAGGTTCTGTCCATTTTGCAAATATCTTGTCGCAGCAAACCAGCTTCATAATCCAAGTAAATTGACCACAGAGGGGAAAAGTAAACATTAAAACCAATAAGATAACCCATGCAATGGTACTGGATTTGCCTCTCAGCATGACAAATGTTGTTCTATAACCAGAGTTACAGATTAGGACCACAGCACTGTAGAAAATTCTGTGTTCCTGCTGTCCATCAGTAGAAATTTGATAATATACCCTGCATTATTTCTGCCCATACACTCTCAAACAGATGCATGCAAGAACACCTGAGAAACATTTGACTCATAAGAACAAATTTCACTAGATGCATTTTCTTTTGAACTAGATAGGTTCAAATGAAACATTTAGGGAATAGTCAACAAGAAAAAACGTCAGCAGAAAATGTTACTTACAGGGAGGGGTGGTAGAGGGAGGGAGAGCAACAGGAGAAACAGATTTTCCCATACTTTTAATATAGCTTCTGTTACAAAAGGGTTTCCTTGTGTATAAAGAGAAATTCTGGTCTCGTATGTGGACATCAGTTGTGGTTTACTCCTCTCCACCATTTAAAAATTCTCCCTATCTCTCTGCAGAAACCTTTAACCCATGCTCATTCCTGTCTTGACTGTGTTGATGTAATTGTGTGGGAAGTCAATTTACAAACCAAACAATTTAAATACTTGATTTTGAGGTGTGAAAAGGAGAAAGAAAAGAAAGAAAGGAAAAAAAAAAAAAAGAGCTCAGTGGTTAAGTCATCTGCCCAGAATAGAAGAGAAATGCCAAACAGGATTTATGTTGAAATATTCTCCTCCACTGTGCATTTTGTATCAACCAGTGATTGATGTTTTCCAAGGAATCTCCAGTTTGATACTTTTTTGTGAAAAACTGGGGATAAACTCAGGGGCATGGAGATAGGATGGGTAATACAGATTTTTTGATTCATTTGTCTAGAACAGCGTCAATCTCTCTATGCACCAAGTCAGACAGAAAAAGAAAATTCCTACAGTTTTATGCAAACAAAAAAAAAGCAGAGTAAAACAAATCAACACTATCATTCCCTGGAACTCTATGAAGATAACATTGCAAGGATGTTGACAGGAAAGCTGCAAAAGAAGAATTCAATCTCTCTTTGAGCTGTAAGAAAGCGACTAGAAATGACAAAAGTTGATAGTTTTCCCAAAAGGCGTTCTAAAACTTCTGATTTTGTCAGTTGCTATTTCTGCATTTCTAAAAGCCCAAACACAGCAAGGTCTGAAGTTACACCCTAATTCCACAACACTGCTTTTACTATCACTGTTTAATGAGAAAAACCACAGAGAAGAGGTCAGAGGTACTTGCTGCAGAACATATAATGCAAATTAACACATAAGTGACATAATAAAGTCACAGTAAAACCCCTATTCCTTATGAAGCAAACAGAAATACAGCATAGACATCAAACTGATTTTACAAAGCTTGATTCAGCAGCATTCCTTCAACTGTTTTCTTACTACACTATTAATTTAATGCCACACCCTTTGGATGCCTACAGGGAAAAGAATGTCTATAACTTAGGAAAAATAATGATGTTGGTACAGTAGAGTCATTGCAGTTTTGTTCTGTAGTCCACTTAAAAATGGAGAAGCTGTTTCTTCTCTTCTTGTCAACTTCTCCATAGCGTGAAATGATTAGTAGGCTGTTAAGTATTTTTATGATGACATCTTACAAAAGAAAGCCTCCCAACTCCCAATAAGATGCTGAACACTCCTCCAGAGGTGACGCAATGAGACAAAAAAATTAAAAACAAATTATTACTATATTTAGGACATTTCCAAGACAGAAATCAGAACCCACAGTCATACCCATAATGCTCAAACAAGTAATGGTCAAAACAGGGAACCAAGGCTCAAAAAAATGCCTGCTGAAGCATCAGGTAAATGAGACTGGTTTTAAGGGAATGCATATAAAGGCAATAAAAAGGAGTATAAGTGTCAACTATAAACACAAGAACAAATAAAAAGATGGCATCTACATTCATTAGCAAGCCTGATACAACCAACAGAGAATCCATGTGAGCTGGAAAAGTGTCAGACTATTTCTAAGGTACTTAACATGGAATGGACCCAGAGTAATGTACCCGATATGCAAAACAAAGGAGGAAAACACATAATGGTGCTGTAGATGCTAGCTTGAAAGCAAAACATCTTATCATTCCCTCTTCAGGAACCCCCAAGCACAACGAGGTGTCTGATTTGTTCTTTTTTCTTTACTTTTACCATCTTTCCCTCCTTCAAGTGTCTAAGGGCTCACACTGTTTAAAACACATACCTAGACTCTTCTCTACATTTTACACTATAAACAGTCCCAATGAAACCAGAAATATATTGACTTCTATTTCCTGTTTTAATTCTGCAAAATGCAAAATTCATTCCTGTGAATTGTACTAGATTTGCTGAATGTGGAGAGGGAAATTCCTCATTTCTTCGTACAATAAGCACCTGCTAGATAGCAGCAATTTAATTTCATTTAATCTTGACCCAGGGAGAGCATTTCTAAATTGACACATACACCCAGATTAATTTTAATAGTTTAATCTTTGAAGTCATTAAAAGTACTAGTTAGAATAGCGCTAGTCAGAACAGGATTACAGGTGCCTGCAAATAAATTTGGTGTCTAAATACCCTAAATGTCATGTCAAACACACTTCTCTAGCCCTGCTGTTTCACATTTCCTAGAGCCCCTATTAACAGTACCATAAACAAACTATTAATCTCTTCCTACCTATAATTCAGGAAGTTATCTGATACTTCAATTACCACTGCATCAGCCTTCTTTCTTTATGGAACGGAGAAAGCACAGATGTGGTTAGCAACACTGTGCTGCATTCCCCATACTAATATTTTCTTCTGATATCAACCAAATAATTTCTCATAGACTGGTACATTTCACTCTTAAAATGATTCCCCCAGTGAGTTGAGACCGCATGGATCGATACTTTCCAGTCTGACTCTTAGCAACAAACTCCTGCACAGAGAGAGTCACCGTGCTACTGATCTATGTGTTTGGATCACTACCTGTGGGAGAAAAATTTACACTTTGCAAATGTGTAAAAATATCCATGTCACTCCAGTATTTGTTCATGAATTGATGTATGATTAAATGGGACAAAAAAACACCCCACACCCAAACAATGAGTTTCCATCACTGCTCAGGAAAATTCTTGCCATTAATTTCCATATGAGTAAGAGGTTAAGACATAGTTCTTATTTATACTGTTTCTCCATCCTTAAAGCATCTATTTATGAATAGGTTTATTCCTGTATTGAAGCCCTCTTTCCCTTCCAGGCCTTCATTAATCCGGTTATTTCAGATGAAGCAGGTACTCTCCAGAAGCTCTATCAGATAAATATTAATAAATAAATGTTTTTTTTCCAATACCAAGACACAGTCCACTGTTGCTACTACTTCTGAATTCACACTCTCAAAAATACTGCAAGGCATTCTCAAATGTAAGAAAACAATGCAACTTTTTCCAGTTTAAAACAGTAACATATCAGTTAGTGACAGTCTAAACAAAACATTAAGTACCCTGTTATTGAAGCCCAATCAAACTTAACAAACGAGCAGTATTTAATGGAACAACTGATCTATGTGATCACACTGGAGAGCATTACCATATCACCAGCTGAGCTGCAGGCCTGCATGACTCCATCAGTTCCTTAGGCTTCCCTCAGGCAAGGTTCAGACAATATTCACACATTAAGGGTTGCTATTTCAGCATAGAAACAAATACCAAGTACAATCTGTGATATTATCCTCGAATTACACCATTCTTCTTTACCCTCAGTTGTGCACAGCTTTGTCTTCAATATTAGAAATGCAAAGAAATAAGATTACAATATTTTTTTTAAGTCTTAGTGAACATATAAATGAATGTAGTAAGTATTGTGAATACAACAGAAATGGCCCCTCAAGAGCTTCCCTTTACAAAAAGGGATACAAAAACTATTCCATGTAGCTATGAGATGCCATTCAGCTCATGGCTCTCTACTCCGCCAGACGGAAGGCGAGAAGAGGGAAGATAGTGCTTACAAACTTCTGCCTTTCAACAGGAAAATCATGATGACTGATATTATTAAGCAATCATATAATCAAACACAAACAATTTGCACTTCAATGCCTAATGTAAACATATGTTTGGAATAAGGTGGAATAACCAGACATCCTGAAAATTAAGCCATTACAGATGGATACAAAGAGAAAGGGTTTACATTTACTATTGCATATACTAAGCATCTGATAAAAAAAACCTGAGGAGGATAATTTTAGTGGTTGCACATAGATGCCTAAATATTCATAGTGTGTCTTCTCATCAGTAAACGCCTGTTTGATCAGACCATACGTAAGCTTCTCATATTTATTGGACAAAGCAAATGCACGTTCTGATCCTAATTCTGAAGGGTTAAGCTGCTCAGAATGTAACTATTTCAAGATAAAATTTTTATTTTGTATTTCAAAATACAAGCAGGAGTTAAACTTGCCAAGAATTCAAACCAGTGCAAGGGATGATGCTGGCAGACATTTTGCTGCAAGCTGGAAACAGAGTAGATCTAGAATTGGGAGGCCACTCATCTCTCAACTTCTAGGGAACATGAGCTTTACAAAATGAATGCAAAAGACTGTTTATTACAAAAGAACATGTAGCAGTTTTTTGGATTCGAGAGCAGAAATGTTAAATGGTTTAAGCTGCCTTATACTGTCATTTACCTTCAAAGTGGATAACTCCCTTTTAGCAGGAGACCAGGCATGAAACACTGCTGCAACATTTACCAACAGCCCCTCCAAAAATGAACCAGAAAATGGGGTATAAAGCATATTTGTAAACCCTGAATACTCAAATTCGGGGATCTGAACAGGCTGGACCACTGGGCAGAGTCCAATGGCATGAGGTTTAACAAGGCCAAGTGCCAGGTCCTGCACTTGGGGCACAACAACCCTGAGCAGTGCTACAGACTAGGAGAAGTCTCTCTAGAAAGCTGCCTGGAGGAGAGGGACCTGGGGGTGTTGGTTGACAGCCGACTGAACAGGAGCCAGCAGTGTGCCCAGGTGGCCAAGAAGGCCAATGGCATCTTGGCTTGTAGCAGAAACGGCGTGACCAGCAGGTCCAGGGAGGTTGTTCTCCCTCTGTATTCGGCACTGGTGAGACCGCTCCTCGAATCCTGTGTTCAGTTCTGGGCCCCTCACCACAAGAAGGATGTTGAGGCTCTGGATCGAGTCCAGAGAAGAGCAACAAAGCTGGTGAAGGGGCTGGAGAACAGGCCTTATGAGGAACAGCTGAGAGAGCTGGGGGTGTTTAGCCTGGAGAAGAGGAGGCTGAGGGGAGACCTCATTGCTCTCTACAACTACCTGAAAGGAGCTTGTGGAGAGGAGGGTGCTGGCCTCTTCTCCCAAGTGACGGGGGACAGGACAAGGGGGAACAGCCTCAAGCTCCGCCAGGGGAGGTTCAGGCTGGACATTAGGAAAAAAATTTTTCACAGAAAGGGTCATTGGGCACTGGCAGAGGCTGCCCAGGGAGGTTGTTGATTCACCTTCCCTGGAGGTGTTTAAGGCACAGGTGGACAAGGTGCTGAGGGGCATGGTTTAGTGTTTGATAGGAATGGCTGGACTCGATCTGATGGGTCTTTTCCAACCTGGTGATTCTACAATTCTATGAAACAGTATTAAACACAATCATTATCATTGCTGACATTTTCAATAGAATTGTCAAAGAAAATATTAAAACAAAAAGACCTTAGAGGAGTAGCTGAAACTACAAGAGCCATGTATAAGCTGCAATAATTTAGGCCTGTTTATACCTGGGCAATAACTGGAATACAAACACACTGATTTGGCATTTAGAGAACACACAGGGAGTAGACGTTACTGACAACTGAGAAACTTTGTAATTTAAACCAAACTGGCATACTTAATCTCTGTATGGTTTCTAGCTGTTCACGCTTGCATCAGCTGTTTGAACAAGCTCCAGGGGAGCAAAAGTCATCATAGTACAGAACCTCCAAATTCAGTCTTGGTGTTTCACTTTCAGCCCACATAAGTGTTTACTGTAAAACGCAGTCACAAGGGAAAGGAGGTTCCTGCATCCATATAAATTTTGTCCCCTCTGCTCTGATTTTGAATCAAAAGTAATGAGATATTTAAGTACCAAAGACACAAACTTCATAAATTACCTTAAAGAATGTTAATTTCAAAGCTCTTTTGTGGCATTGTTAGCATGAGTTGTGTCATTGAAATGCAATTATAGAGGGACAGTTGTGCTGTTCTGTGTGACCCTGAGGAGTAGTACAAAATAAAATGCCACAAAACCAGTGGCACCCTGTGACAACTTAATGGAACACAGGCAAACAAAACCTATGCATGATATATCTTAAATTGCTGCTTCTAACAGAGCATTACAGAACATCAGTTAATGAGCATTTTAGCTCACTGGCATAGCCTAAAGTGACTTTCAAAAGTACATTTACTAGGGTCACAGCTCTCTTATATACTGAACGTATGAAATGGGCAGTAAGTGATGGAAAGGAATGCAATTTCATCCACTCCATGGCAGCCATTTCAGCCTCAAGGTTGTCAAAAAGCTACATCTCCCGCACATCACTTCACACTGGTGAAAGGATTGGCTTTGTACATGCTCCAAATTAAAGAAAAACACATGCTCATGTATGCAGACACTCTGCTGAGAATTAGGAGATGCAAACACTGTGCTGAGATCCTCTCAGTCCCACAGGATCCCACTACAATCCACAGAGAACCTACTGTTCCAAGGGCAGCAAGAAGGAGAAACAGAAATAGAACTGGTATGTTGGAACATCCTTCAGCCTAGGAAAGGACGTTCCTTCCAAGTCTACAGGATAAGTCTCCCTACGATGACTGGAAGCTATCTTGTAAGCTATAAATCGGGAAGTTGCACAACGTCAAGGATCAACAAACAGCAATACTGTATGGCAGGCTGCAACATTTTTCTCCTAGACAGTGTCAAAAAAACCCCACTCTACACTATCCCTGGTTATCCAGTTAACCCCCTGGACTTCTTGCCTCAGCTTTCAGGGGAGTGGGGGAAAGTAGTAAATCAAAAAAGAAGTAAACTTCAGCAGATTTTGATGTCTGCATTTTTCTTCTAAAAAGCATGCCAGACAAGTAACATTTCCCTCTCTTATTACATATTACTTTATACATTGCTAAAAATAAAGATTAACAAATACTAATGAATACAGCATATATCCTATATTTTGAGGCTAAAAGCACACAGAATTCATGAGAACATAAGAGTTTTATAAAGCTTTAAGGCAAAATTAAGTTTTCCATTGATAACCACATCTGTATACCTAAATTATGATTATAGCAGACAGCTTTTTAGCAGAATCTTTTTATTCACTAGCTCTATTAAAAAAAATGCCATTTTAAGGAAAGGACTAAACAAGGAAACATTAAATATCACATTATAAAGAGTTTGTTGTGTAGTATCAGGTCTACCAAGCACAAGGGAATTGCTTGCAACAGACTTAGATTAATATGATCTCTTAACACCCGACAATCTCATCCAAGTGCTTCTCCACACTACTAAGCTTCACAAATTCATCCACTATTCAGAAACACACTAGAATCACACTAGTAAAAGCTAACTCCACAGATGATCATTAACATTTTAAGCACTTTTTCCTTTAAAAAAATTCTTAAAGCCATGAGGTTCAATAAAACTCTTTAAAACTTCATCTTAAAGATAATTTCTTAAAAGAAAACCCAAACCATACAAGTGTCAGGTTCATGTAGACAATGCCTTAGTATCAAACTAGCACAGATCTAAGCCGAGAGTGACATCCAGTGGAAAGATAGCCCATACCCTCTTCTTCCTTCATGTTATTGTAGCGACACCTTATCACTCAGATAAAACCTATCACAATATATTTGTTATGAATATTCAGAAAGATATGCCTGTCTTGTACTATACATACCACTAAGAAGGCAGAGGTGTGTGAGAATGATAAATAGCAGTGGATTTCCACAGAGTTGAAAGTTGTGCTGAGAACTGAGCGTACTCTCTGCAAGTTTGCCAATGACAGCAAGCTGTGTGGTACGGTCAACACACTGGAGGGAAGTGATGCCATCCAGAGGGACCCTGACAGTCTAAGTGGCCTGTGCGAACCTCATCAAGTTCAACAAGACCAAGTGCAAGGTCCTGCACCTGGGCTGGGGCAATCCCAAGCACAAATACAGGCTGGCAGAGAATGTATTCAGAGCAGACCTGGAGAGGACTCCAGAGTGCTGGTAGGCGAGAAGCTCACCATGAGCTTCGTCCTTCAGTGTAATGATCTTTACAATATTTAAAAGCACTACATTTCACTTCTGGTTTAAAGGCAAATGAATTCATTACCTTTTTACTGGGTACATTGTCAAGTAAGTTTCCCAGTGTGTTCCTGGCTTCCAAATCAAATAAGAATTAATAAAGAAAAAAAATAACATTTCTATCACTACCATTCTGCAGTAAATCTCACGTATCAAAAGATATTGAAGTAATTAATGTTGAATATTACTCCACATTCTTAGACAATAAGGTAAGACAAAGAAAGAACAAGTCCCTGCCTTATTTTGAGGCCTCTTTTCAGTGCCTAGCTTTCCATGTACAAAATCCAGCAAGGGCTTAGTGTACTGGCAATCTCTTTAGTCAATCAAATTATTTCTTTATAACAATACCTATGCATAGTATCAGGTATAAGAGGGCATGGGGTGTGTCTGTTGGAGTGTCATTATTCATACTAAACCATCCTATACAATGTTATTTTCATAAGTAAATATGAAACAGTTTCCCATAAAATTTCCTTGGAGTAGTAGGAGCCTGCTACAATCGTAAAGAAAACCTAACCAAGTGACCAACAGTACTGTCCAAAGGCATAATTCACTACACAGAACCAGTTCCTGCAGGCATGAAGGACCAACCTCTTAAAAGTGCAACAGAGGAGATGCACATCTGCACACAGAGACTCTCATGTCTATTTTGTATGTGCACCTCATAATATTATGAATTACTAAATGGGTTGCCAGCTGTGGGAGTAAGTATCCTAACTAAACAAAGTGAGCACAGAGATGTCAGCCATTCTCTTTTTCACATATGGTCCAGGTTCTTGAAGATGAAATGCTGGACCTTTTGCACAATTTAGTAAAACAGCAATAGGAGATGAATGCAGTTAGCAAGCTTGGAGACTTCTGCATAATAACAGTCTACAGTAGGAAGAAGGGTGCATTTCCCTAAAGCAGGCAGCTAACTAAGTGAGTATTTTAAATGGAATATTACCACAGCAGACCTGAGTTGTGATAAGCAATGATTAAAATGAGTAGTGCAGACACCATCCTCGTTTGGTAATGCTGCATAATAGAGCATATTTAAATATACACAAGAAATCAAGTAAAACAGAAGAAATATTCCCTTGTAACAAATAGAAAGTTTGTAGATTTTTAATTATTGCATTGGAGAAGAAGATGGTTAAATGAGGAACATAACTGGAAGTGTGAAATATCAGAGACAGAAATAGTGGCTATAATAATCAAGCATGATTATAAGCCTTATGAGGACATTTTGGATGGAAAACATGGAAGATAACTTAGACAAAAATAAAAATGTATGATTTGATGCACGGGGTATGCTGTAATTATAAGTGGAATTTTCCCCAGTAGAGAAAAAAATACCAATTCTTGATTACTGAATCATTTGAAAGCAAATTGTCACTTTTTTTCCTATTCGTTTATATCTCAGTCCTGCAGCTGGAGCTGCACGAAGAGGCATTGATTCTTTCTGTACTACATCTTTCTTTTAGTGGAAGGTATCTAGAACATTTTATACTGCAGCTCAAGAAGCGTATTTTATAATGATAGAAGGGCAATTCTGCTTTATTGATCAAATTTATCAAAAGCCTACTTTCGCCTCACTGTAATTAAAAGCAGCCTGGAAAGTGAAAAAGTAGTCCTACTTCTCACAACAGAAGTAGTTATAGAAAAATAAAAGTTTATGAACCTAGTACTGAGCACATATTAAATTGCAGGCACTGCAAACAGGCCCAGTCATTTATGAGCAGCTGCTTAAGCTAAGCTACAACATAGCAAGTACAGTTTAAAAATCACAAAAACATAAAAAGAGAGCACAGATCTTTCACTGATTTAAAGCAGAACAGTTCCATTCTAATCAATAAAGCTAAACACTGCATCAGTTGAAATGAGAATTTGACATATTTAGGCAGATAGGCAGTTGACTACAAAACTTCTGTTTGCATGTGTTACCTTGCCACACTGGGAAAAATTACTCAAACAGGCTACTGGTAGCAGACAGAGCACCACATCAGATTAAATAGGCTACAAACTATGACAAGCAGTCCTCAAACCCAGGATGGTAGATCAGCAGCCATTCCTATGAAATCAACCTTGTGAATGAAATGGAGGAACAAAGCAAAAAGACATTAGAAATTACTTGCACAAGCTTAGAGCAAGGGGACTAGAGCCTCCTTCTAACTCAACAGAATAAGCGGTCAGAAAGGCTAAGGGGTAGAAAGCATGCTTCTGTCTCTCAAACATCTCTTAACAACAGAAGAATTAAAATACTCCCTCTGGTCCAAATCTTGCAAAAAGCAAAGGAAGGAAAAACTGCTGTGTTGGCACCAAACTTCCATCAGCCCAGGCTGAGCTTTTTTATACCCAATTTTTTGGTTTGTCAGTAAAAGCTGACAAAAAAATTTAAAGAGTAACTATGTAGGACAGAGGGCAGCAAGCTAAAAGTAAGAAGAGAGTTGTGTAACCAGATTTAAAAAACTTGATAATAAAAGACAAAGGCGATTTAATTTCACAGTGCAAATACACCATCTAGGGACAAACCAAAGGAAAGAACTGGATATTAAATAAGACAACTGTACTCCAAAGTTGGCAAAAAGAAAAAAAATGAGGATCCCTGAAGGCAATTCCATGAAGTTATCTATTCACACTGACGACACGAGAAGGAAAAATGGGTACAAAGATTCATTGCCCACAGAAAAGAGTCACAAAAGATGATGCTACTCTGAAGGCAAGTTTCTGTTACTGCTAAAACAAATGGTTATGACCTGTGTAACCTCACTCAAGCTTCTGAAGTTTTGAGGTACAAGTTCAGTCATGAACTTTAGAGCTTTAGGTTTTCAAAGTACCTCATGTGCATGACACACAAATCCAAATAGGGACTCCATGACTACTCAACACAAAAGCAGCAGGAAGGAGAATTTTTAAAGTATCTATCCTTTCCCACAATTGTTTTCTGTGTCAGGAATGTGGCCTGAAACTCTGCGAATAGCACTATGCAGAAATTCATTGTATTTTACTTGTCAAAACAGCTTCAGAGGGAATGCAAATCAGACTTGCTCTTTTACAGCAAGAATTCCACTGGAACTATAATTAAATACAGAAGAAGCAAGATAAATCTGTCACTGGTACCAGGAAAAGCTCAAAAACCATCACAAAAATAACAACAACACATAAAAGAGGACACGAGCCTTCAACAATGGAACAGTCTTTAAATGGAGTGGGAAATGTTCCATTTGCTCTAAATTATAGCCCTGATAGAACGCTGCACATTAAGCAACAACATTGAGAGGCTGCTATAACAGGCATACATTCTCCTGAAGTGCCCAGTACTACAGCACTGCCAATCACAGTGAGTGTCTCTGAGGCACTCTGGAAAATACCATTACAGGAACAATCACTGCAGATTGCTTGTCCCAAAACAGAACCAAATGTATTCAAATAGCAATAACAGTCTTGATCTGCTGCACTTGCCTTACAATTAACACTCCAGGTAATGCATTCCATAAGGATCATTTAGAAGTTTTGGCACACTGAGGTGAGATTTGGGGTTTTGTTGTTGGCATGGTTTTATTTTGTTGGGGTTTTTTTAAATCTATGTATTGCCACATGATGTAGAAGCATCACGAGAGCTTACAGCTCCATTAGCCTAGCAGAGCAAAATGGTCAAAAAATAAATAGTTCCATGAAGAGTTGATTTCAAAGCCAGGGAGGTAACTCCTATGAAATGTGTCATGAAAGCAGTTGGAAAAAAAATAGTCACAACTTGCCTTTGGTTTACAGATCTGTATTTAAAAGTTAGAGGTTTCATTTTCAGACTAAACATGTGACAGAATAGACTGCTTGTGCAAACCATTTTAATTATCCTGAAAATACATTTTTTTTAAGTTCTCTGCTTAGTAACTACTCAGAAAAGTCACAATTTAAGACAAGATATAATTAAAGAATGAAATGAGTACTACAAAGGCATACAGAAATTGATAGCAAAACTATCAAAAGTATCAATTAAATTGTTACTTAATCATCTTTTGAGGCATCTCTATTTTAATATTTGCCTTGCTGCAACCCAGCTTTCCCTTAAATTGCCAGTTTACAGTTTCTCAGGGACTGCTTATTTCTAATCTGAAACTGAATTCTTAAATCTTTTTCTCAAGCTAACATATAACACACATTAATAGTTGCAGATTTGTGCAACAGGATAAAACACATCAGCAAAACAGAGGCTCAACATGAGATCTACATCCAAAATTTTCTTCAGATCTCAAGACTACAGAGAAAGCAACTAAGAGCCTAGGAGTTAATTATTCTTTTCTTACACTTTTTTGAGGAAGCTATGTCATAAGGAATTGAAATACTGTGTATTGCATTCCACAATGAAAATGAGTGCATAAACTGTTCTAAGTTTTTGAAAATAAGGTTCATGCTGCAATCAAGTTTTGAGATTCAAAAAGTCTGAGACAAAAGCTCCGAAGACTAAACAGTACACCTAATTTTATCCTCTGATTGTATCAGCCTAGTGCTTTGCATAATAGAACAAAAACACTTGGAATTGAAGTATACTGTCAGAGCAATTTAATTTTTATATTCAGTCTATTAACTCAGTCATTGTCCACCAGAGAGAATATACATCATGCTATATCAGAACAGAGCAAAAGTATATTCCATTAATCTGTATGTATGTGGGAATAATTCTCTTCTCATATAATTAAAACCATTCTAACTTATTCCAAATTGTCCCAGAGACAGCTGCACAAAAACTTGTACAAAATTGCCAGCTCAATGACATCTGTTATCTACAAACCTTCTGTTATCAGAGTTTCAAGTGCAGTAACAGCTCTTATAACATGACCAGCCTGACCCTGGATCTGCATCCACACAACCACTGACCAAGGGCCCAGGGACCTTGGTATGAGACTGCAACATGTCCAGCCAGGGCACTGTCCTGCCTGTGCTGTGGGGACTTAGCTCCTGGCTTATCCCCTTCCATGGGACAGCCCACATCTCTTTGCTTAGACACAAGTTCTCTAAACACTGAAAAAAGCATTAAAGACCATGAGTTAGAAATAACTGGAATAAAAGCACAGAACACAGTCAGTGACCAAGGACAACACTGTGCCAGACATCTGGTTCTCAAAGATGAAAACCAGCATGCTTCTGCCAGCACTCTACAACAATGATGAGGCATCATCAGGAGGCAGCACTGACCTTCACTCATACTCATCATGGCACCACAATAAAGCTAATTAAATACAAATAAAATATCAGGGAAAGAAGTTGATGCTTCAATGATTTCATGACAAGCGATAAGACCAAAAATCCACATTATTAGTTGAATTTGGTCCAAGCGTCAGGTAGAAAGTTCTTTATCTCACAAGGACTTCCAGCAATTTCTTTAGACTCAAACTCTTAGAAAATTTAACTGAATGTATCATTACGCTGTTTTGTGAACACACCAGTGAAAATATTTTCTTTTGCAGGCCTGTTCATACATAACTCTAGAGCATAAAGAAGCAGCAGCATTTAGAGAATTTAAGTGTTTTAATAAGCAAAATTTAGAGCAGAAAGAGACAATGATCTTGGTACAGCATTAAAACCATCTTTGAAAAAGGAAGGCGAGATGAAAGTACTATCAGCCTATAACCCTGTTTTCTGTCTCTCCTTACCACATTCAGTACCTCATCTACTTCATAATGTTTGCTTAACAATAACTCATTGTTGCACAAATTACCATCAAATAGTGTTCCTGAATTAAAACATTTATTTTTTAATCACCAAGCATGAAAAACTAACTACTGAAAAGTGATTCATAGACTGAGCCTCCAGAGACCCTGACACAGCTGTCCCTCTAACTTTGTACTCTCCCAGTCATTCAGCTGCCATGATAATTCTGAAAGTTTATACAACTGAAATATCAATATCACTGCTCAATATCAATATCCTCCTCAAGTTGAGGAAATCACTCACTATTTAGGATGCATTTACTCTCCAGACATTGCAGAACACAAGACTACCCCACAAGGCAGGTAGTGACAGGACAAGGGGTAATGGCTATAAATCGGAGAGGGGTAGATTTAGACTACACATAAGGAGGAAATTCTTCACCATGAGAGTGGTGAGGCACTGGCACAGGTTGCCCAACAAAGCTGTGGCTGCCCCATCCCTGGAGGTGTTCAAGGCCAGGTTAGATGGGGCTTTGGACAGCCTGGTCTCAGGGGAGGTGTCCCTGCCCATGGCAGGGGGTTGGAATTAGATGATCCTTAAGGTCCCTTCCAACTCAAACCATTATATGATTCTATGATTGCGATAGTGAGAAGCAGGGAGCTTAAGATATTATCTTTCATTGCAGCACAGAAAGTTGAAATTTCGTAATTAGTATTTGAATAAGTACTTTATCTCTCAAGCAATATGTTTTTCTCCCCATTTCATCACTCAGGAAATAATTTGGTCTTCTGTGATGTAAAAACAATGGTAAAAGGGACAGAAATGTAACTTTTCTGCAGAGCTAAGGAGGGAGGGGAAAGAATAGGCTATCACAAAGTAGCTGACTTTCCAAGAAAGCAGATACTAATTTCTGAGGGCTCTTTCATCAGACATCAACTAATTTTATTTACTTTTGTTATTTGTTTCTTCCAATGCAATTTCTCCTTTCAGATGCATTTTTTAAAAAAAATCCATTATTCAACGGAAAGCAAACTAATTGCTTGATAATGACCTCTTAAATGCCCAGATTAGCCCTAATGGCTTTAAATGAAATTTTAACGAGTTATACTGAGTATAACTAATTATTTGCTATTTATATGCATAGAGATAGAGGTTTTTTGATTAAATTTTAGGATGCGTGCTGTTTTAAGCTGCATTCTTTGCACAGAGATATACCACAGAAGAGGCATACATATGTATTTATTCATATCCCCTTGTGTTCTGGCTTGATCAACCTGTCTAATGGCATGGTTTGAAACAAGGGATCCATATTCAAGTCCATGCCTGCCTGGCTCTGGGTAACGCAAGATAAACTGCTCTGAACCAAGAAGAACAGAGATTTAAATCCAAGTCTCCCACATTTCATGCTAGGGCTCTCCACGTGCTATGCATATTGGTGACAGACACATGCATACTTCCCAAAAGCAAAAAGCTGAAATTTCGATTTTGACCAGCCAGTTTCAGGAAAATGGTCAAAACATTTCCTACTGTTCCCTGATGAATGAGACTATATCTTTTAAGGTCTAGACTCTTCTTCATTGTAAAGCCTCTTGCCGCAACAGAAGAACATTACAAAAACAAAAGGAAATCATGCCCTCAAGACAGAAAGGGAAAACAAGGACACTGAAAGACAGTTTTCATGAGTTTGTACATTGGAGCGTGTGCAAATTCAAATATAGTAAGTTACAATAGAAATGAGATACCACCACTCTCAGACACTATCAGCTTGCTTTTTTCTTGGTCAACATATCAAAACTTAGTACTGCATGGAAACTTAAAGAATTCAGAGTTCAATTCAGTGGAAACTGAAGATCTACCCACCCCAATAACAGTTACACTGAAAATCTTTGGAGGAAAATTGTTATTAAAATCCAAAACACCAGTTTCTGAAACTAAAGTGTTCCATCTTGGCTTGCTAAACCAAAGTCATTTCAGCAATTTCACTATCGGCACAAGCTTTACCTCATTGCTGCACTACTCTTCAATTTTTGTTAAAGGAATGCAAATTCTCTTCACCTTTTATGATACCTTTTTCTCCTCCAATATTCATATGAACAGTTTCAAAATCCTACTAATAGTTTCTGTGTTTATCATTAGAAAATATTCTAACGGAAATCTTTACTTTTCTATATGTTCCTTAAGGTTTTTAGGTACAAAGATGAATGGTTTGTTCATGTAACTAGCAATCCTTTCTTTCTCTTGTCTTTTAATATTCATAAAAAATGCTGCTGACTACACTAACTTTTTTTAACTTCCCACCAAAACATATGCAAATGTCAAACAGAGCTCTGGTTTAAATAGTTCTATTAAAATTCATGCATTGACTGAAATAAGAAAAGAAGTCAGAACAAATTTTTGCAACCTTTGTAAATCTTGTTCATACAGCTATCTAGAACAAGAAAGTAAAAAAAAAAATTCTCATACCTTTAGGTAACTGATAAAAAAAGCAAAGCAAGGTTAAGAGTAACTTAAATAGGTTCTTTAGAATAAATGTCAGCAGAATTCCTCCAAGTACCAGCACTTGTTACTACGTTGCTCTGTCGTACTTCTCAGACTTGAAAGGTAATTTCACCCTCAAAAGTTCACTGGACAAATGTGAACAAATGTATGTACAGAATTTTTTTTTCTTCTTTTAAAATAATTAAAAAGGCTGTAAAACATTCTTGCCTCTGCCTCACTGACAAGTTCACGATCCACATTTTTCACACAGCAGACAGGCTGTAGAGAACTGAGGCTGACAGAAGACTTGAAACATAAATCACCATCATTAAGAGGCTTTGCCAAAGAAATACAGAAATTCAAGTTATGAGGAGCTTGTCATTTCAGCACATCATAAGCCTCTCGTGGGTGACGTCGTGTGACACACGACAGTACAGCACACCCAAACAATAAAACATCCGCTCTTCACTGAAGAAGCACACGCTTATTGCCACCTCAGTAAGCTGCAATCATTTCCTATTTCTATGATAAAAGGAAGCAGAAAATTGGTGTGGCATAAATAGAAAAAATGCCCACGTGCATTATGTGCTACTGTAAGGAAAATAATTCAAGACTTCTTGGGCCAGGCAGAAGGATCACATGAGAGACTGCAACTCAGAGTCCCATTAATGATTCTTACATTTGCTGTAATTGATAGAAACTTTACTGGAAGCCAGAACAAAAACTGAAGATATTCCTTTTCTCAGACAGATGCTCTAATGAGTGGAATACAAAAATACAACATTTTCTTGATAGCATAAACACAATTTCATATGTCTTGAAGGTGGCTCACCACATACAAAAGGAGAACATTTCTTTTAGCTTCTAATTTCTGTTAGTTTCTATTGGACGCAGAAGGAACAACAGTGACAGGGGATGAGGAAAAGGCTGAGGCACTTAATGCCTTCTTTGCCTCGGTCTTTAATTGTAAACAAGTTGTTCCTTCTGTGTACAAACCCAGGAGCTAGAGGAGCAAAATGAGGCTCCCATGTTCCAAGAGGAGGCGGTCAGAGCCTTGCTAGCCCAACTAGACACCCACAAGTCTATGGGGCCGGACAGGATTCATGCAAGGGTATTGAAGGAGCTGGTGGATGTGCTGGCCAAACCCCTTTCCATCATCTTCCAACAGTCCTGGAAGGCTGGGGAAGTCCCACTGGACTGGAGGTTGGCTGATGTTGTGCCCATCTACAAGAAGGGTCGCAGGGAGGATCCAGGGAACTACAGGCCTGTCAGTCTGACCTCAGTGCCAGGGAAAGTCATGGAGCAGGTGATCTTGAGTGCTATCATGAAGCACATGCAATAGACCAAGGTGATCAGGCCCAGCCAACACGGGTTCACAAAAGGCAGGTCTTGCCAGACTAACCTGATCGCCTTCTATGACAAAGTGACTCGGCTGCTGGATGAGGGAAAGGCTGTGGATGTAACTTCCTGGACTTCAGTAAAGCCTTTGACAGTTTCTCACAGCATTCTTCTTGGGAAACTGTCAGCCTCTGGCCTGGACAGGCGCACACTCTCCTGGGTGGAAAACTGGTTGGATGACCGGGCCCAGAGAGTGGTGGTAAATGGTGTGAAATCCAGCTGGAGGCCAGTGACAAGTGGGGTTCCCCAGGGCTCAGTGCTGGGTCCAGCCCTGTTCAATGTCTTTATCAATGACCTGGATGAAGGCATTGAGTGCACACGTAGCAAGTTTGAGAACGACACTAAGCTGGGTGGAAGTGTTGATCTGCTGGAGGGTAGGGAGGCTCTGCAAAGGGATCTGAACAGGCTGGACCGCTGGGCAGAGTCCAATGGCATGAGGTTTAACAAGGCCAAATGCCGGGTCCTGCACTTGGGGTACAACAACCCTGTGCAGTGCTACAGACTAGGAGAAGTCTGTCTAGAAAGCTGCCTGCAGGAGAGGGACCTGGGGGTGTTGGTTGACAGCGACTGAACAGGAGCCAGCAGTGTGCCCAGGTGGCCAAGAAGGCCAATGGCATCTTGGCTTGCATCAGAAACAGCGTGACCAGCAGGTGCAGGGAGGTTATTCTCCCTCTGGACTCGGCACTGGTGAGACCGCTCCTCGAATCCTGTGTTCAGTTCTGGGCCCCTCACCACAAGAAGGATGTTGAGGCTCTGGATCGAGTCCAGAGAAGAGCAACAAAGCTGGTGAAGGGGCTGGAGAACAGGCCTTATGAGGAGCGGCTGAGAGAGCTGGGGGTCTTTAGCATAGAGAAGAGGAGGCTGAGGGGAGACCTCA
This sequence comes from Phaenicophaeus curvirostris, assembly GCF_032191515.1. Classification (NCBI taxonomy): domain Eukaryota; kingdom Metazoa; phylum Chordata; class Aves; order Cuculiformes; family Cuculidae; genus Phaenicophaeus; species Phaenicophaeus curvirostris. Next base: position 11,971,181 of record NC_091396.1, read on the forward strand.
TTGCTCTCTACAACTACCTGAAAGGAGCTTGTGGAGAGGAGGGTGCTGGCCTCTTCTCCCAAGTGACAGGGGACAGGACAAGGGGGAATGGCCTCAAGCTCCGCCAGGGGAGGTTCATGCTGGACATTAGGAAAAAATTTTTCACAGAAAGGGTCATTGGGCACTGGAACAGGCTGCCCAGGGAGGTGGTTGATTCACCTTCCCTGGAGGTGTTTAAGACACGGGTGGACGAGGTGCTGAGGGATATGGTTTAGTGTTTGATAGGAATGGTTGGACTCGATGATCCGATGGGTCTCTTCCAACCTGGTTATTCTATGATTCTATGATTAATGCTCAGCTGGTCAAAACTGAGAAAGCTCTAGTCATACTAGGGAACTTCCAATTACAAAACCAAAACAAAAACAGACTTAACATACCACCAGAGAGCAGTTGCAAGCATTTTCAGAACTGCAACTCAAACATGAATTTAACAAAAATTATGGCTTTAAACGCCAAATATTTTGGGAGCAGTGATAACATTCAGGCTATTACTCTAAGACACTAAACATGTGTAAACAGAAGACAGCCCTGGAAAGACAAAAAGAGCACAAAACCCAGAAAGGTTAAATATTCTACAGTCCCCTCCTGTTGATCTTCTGACAGGGTTTTGGTGTTGTAAGTGATAAGAGGTCACATAAGTCCTACAGGGTTTAGCAGGAGCAGAGACAGGTCAGTCAGGAAACAAATAAGTTACATTTCTGCTTCCTGTAGTCTCATTTTCAACATGCAGTGCTACAAGGAAACAAGCATGGTGTTTTTCCACATCCATCCATTAGGCACAACCCTTTTCCCACGTAAGCTAACCAGAGAGAAAAGTGGCACCAAAGTGACAACCTCAAGTGCTATGTCTCATTTTTGCTCCCCTACTGCAGCCCCAGACTCAAAATGATTTCACAATATTTGTTATCATCCCACCAATTACAGCATTCTTCCTCTACTGTGATGATGAAAAGTATCTTGATAACTTTTTGGAACATGAAGCATAACCTTGCATCTGACAGTTGTAGTAATAACTCTAAATGGAGTGGAGATTCAAACTATTCTGTCAACCCCTCATAGCTGGCAGCTCTAATGCACTATAACCTTGTGGAATACCTACCTGATTGCAAACCAGAGACCTTCACATCCTGTAAAAAAAAAAAAAAGCAGTGTAAAAGTATTGTTTGACATTAGAACAGACACAGGCCTCCTAAACAGGCAATGTAACAGGAAGTTCATTTAAAACTCTTCTCCAATTAAGTGTTCTTATCTCCGGTAATTAGATAACTGCCTGAGTAGTAAAGATGTCCAAGAGAGTAATCACACAAATTGGACTAACAAGGAGACAAATACTATCATTGTTTAATGGGAAGTTAATTCAAAACCAGCTGTTATTTAAAAAAAAAAAAATCTGTAAAAAATCATTGTGGTGATACTATTAAATTAAAGAAAACTATTTGGCATTAAACATGTTCAAACTTTGCATGTCACAATAGCTTTCTTGATAAATAGCTGAATAAACATGAGTCAAGCTCAGTCTACTGCCTCGGAGGAACTAGAGGGTCATTACCAATATCATTATCTAAAACTAATTAGTAGTTGGTGATTGTAGCCTGCTGGCACTAGGCAGCTGATTAACATTCCTCCGAAACAAACAGGGCTGCGTTGGGGGAGGAGAGGGATATTTCCCTTTTTCTTCAGCCTCAAATAGCATAAAGGGAACTAAATAATTAACTATTTATACCTGTACACAAGACAACCAGTTTTTTTCATCAATCTGCAATCATGATGATATTGGATGTATCTGAGGTGTTTTCATTATTTGGCATACATTGTGTTCTGAATTTTTTGCCTGGTTGGATGACAGAAATAAAAATCTTACAGTACAATTAAATATTTTATTGCCATTGTTTAATTAAACAAATACTGGATTAACTTGTCAAAGCATATTTCACTGGCATGCTAGAACAATTTTTTTCATATTTTTTCATGAATGTAATCTGTGCCAAAGCACTGTGCTGATTAGTATAATTACTTTAAATAGTACCGGGTGCCTTTAGGGGAGAGGGATGGACCAATTACTGAGAATTCCATGGAAAACAGTTCCTTTCATTTCCCTAGCAATATTCATATTAATCATTTTCCTTTTCTTTTAACTGAAGAATGGGTTCATTTCAAAATTCCATCTAAAGTTCAGGTCAAACTTAAGTTCCGTATCAAAAGAAAGCTGTGTGGTGCGAAGTAAGTCTTATTTAGTGGACACAGTAAGGACAGGATTTGGAAGTAATCTTTCAAAAATTTAGATATCTGTATTGCAAAATTTTCCTTTCACTACTATTCAGCCATCTTGTAAAACGTGTATTATTATAAACAGGTTTTGCCCAATGTAAATCCCTACCACAGTAAAAAGATCAGATGAGCAGGAAGAGGTGAAGTTTTACTTGTATCTCTGTGAGAAACAGGATCTATGCACACGTATTAATATGCACAGATAGACATGCAAAAAATCAGATCTGTTGACTCTGCTGCAAACAAAGCAAGGCTTTTTTCAGGTTAATATTCTTAAGCACTAGATTTAATCACTGCGACAGAGCTGAGAGGAATCAATGCCCACAGCACGCTGCACTATCACTGAAATTGTGAAAGCTGCTGAGAGTCTTTTTAAGTTTAAATATTTTCCTTTATTTGGAACAGGAGGATGTGAGATTATCACTCTATTTGTATGAACCGGCAGAAAACTGGTGTTCATGAAGTACACAAAAATATGCTACAGTAGCATCATGAAGTATACCTGGTTTTGACAAAAAACACTTAAAGCAAGAAATTTTTGCTCAATCTAAATTTAAAGTCTGTATTAGTACCATAACTCAAATGCAAATACTAGAAATTTTGTTCAAAGTCATTTATTCATAACAAAATTAATTACAACTCTCGCATGTGCACGACATTCACATCATGCCTTGGTGCAAAAAAGTACACAACTAGCATGAAATATTTCCACAAAGTAGCAAGCAGTACCAATAACACTAAACTATACTACGTTCATTACAGTAAAACAAAATGAAAACAATTAAGTTTCTAAAGCTCTGGATTTCAGTGCTGGTGTTATAAGGCTGTATTTACAATGCTCAGACTTGGAAAAAATGTTGAAAACTCATATACAGCAACTGAAACAATAGCATATATCCTTCTGGTTAAAGTAATAGTCTGTAAGAAGGTTAATGCCTTTTATATAAATGCATGTCTGAATATTACAAAATTTTACAGTTGAAATTGGACTGCATGCATTTGACAATTCTAAGCTGGGTTAGGAGGACATCATGTGGTGGAACAATATATGAACAGACCCTGTGACTTTCCCACATTCAAAAAACTAGTGTCCTTTGTGCCAAAAGTATTAAATACTGTTGACCAACTCGGTGAATGTAGAAGCAATGTCCAATATTTGATATTAGGATAAAAGAGACGATTATTAAGATGACCTGTAATTCTGTTATAAAGGTGTGGGTGAACAATTGGACTCAGAACAGGTTTTTATTTACTAAGCCCTAAGCAGCCTTTTAAAAATTTTAGAAATACACAGTCCTATTCACATGATTAAATTTCACTATTCTACTTACATCAAACTGACTCTGCCAGAGCCCTGCAAAAGAAGTAATTTGGGCATCTATGACCTGAGAGCATCAATACACAACTCAAAGGAATACATGAAAGACCCCCATCCTATTTCATGAATAAAATTTCCCTTGAACAACTCCATGACTACTAGCACATGAATCCAAAAGAATCCAGTGCTAGATAGATATTTCTGGAATTATGTGGTGTATGTTGCATTTATCTAAAAAAATGATATTATTTCCCTTGTCAGAGGTCAATGATAAATCCTTAGACTCTAAGATGAATATGGAATCTACTTAAACCTTAATTTTAAAAACTAAAACGCAAGCAATGCACTTTAGTTCTTATACTAGTCATAAATTATGAAATCAATTCAGATTGTTACGGTATCAGTCTAGGAAATCAAACAGAACTGGAAGAAGAGGGAACAATTTAAGAGCATGGCTAAGGATGGACAAACCTCTACATGTTTAGAATTTCATTTCAGATAAATCACTGGAGATAATGGAAGTTCTGAATCAGAAAAAAAAAAAAAAACAAAACCAAAAAAAACAAAAACTGGAAACCAGAAATTCTAAGGAAATTTTTCTCTTTCCTGTTTCTGGCCAGAAGACATGGGCTCAACTTATGCTATTTCCTTTAACAAAATCATAAAACCATTCTTGAAGTATTTTTGTTTCACTGAATTAGAAAAGCTATCACAGAGACATTAACAGTACTTGTCAATGCATTCTAAAATCAAATTCTCCCTATGGGTGAGAAGAATTCTCTAATGCTGACTTTAAACACACGATTGAGATGTCCTGGAATATTTCTGTTTACAAGGCTTGTGTAATTAGTCTCAGCCTGTAATACTCAGAAAAGTCAAGCATTTCTTCCCCTACTCTACTATCATTTAGCAATGCTGGATCTTCCACCCTACTCTTACATTCTTTACAGAATACATATTGACAAAACAATAGTTTCTACATTCCCATAACTCACCTCAGCGAGCATTTAGACATACCTTAAACAAAGCTTTAAACAAACCTCCCCAGGAGAGTTTCGACAACCCAAGAAACCACATGATCGAATCTGCAAGCCAGGTAACTACCTTTCAAGCACAGGCTGACCAGTCACGGAGGCTGAACAAAGAAATCAAGTTTCTAATCAGTGAGGTCCCAGAACAGCATTCTGGCAGCAGTAACTGGAAAGAAACAAACACCTATATGCCGTATTTTCATGTGCATATCCTGCATTTTATCAGTTGGAAAAAAAAAACTTATTTAGCAGTAATGCAATTAGAGGAGGGGAAGTTTATTATGCTAACACTGAGCAGAGCTGAGGCCTTTGAAGTTCATGAACAGCATTTTTTAAATGACATGGGATATCTCAGTACAGGTGAGGTAGGTGAAAACGTAGTTTCAAGACAAGATTTTGTTTGTTTTTAATGGGATTTATGAGATGCAATGCCTGCTGCAGCAGAGAGGTGGATTCTGTGACCCAAAGAGTCACTTCCAGTCTCACTTTCCCATTCTGTGGGCAGAGATTGGGAAAGTATTGGGAGAACAGCAGCAGCAACTTACATCAAGGCCATAGTTGTTCACTGCCTTGGAATCAAAATTAAATACAAATGAAAATAAACCTGCTTTTCAGGTTACCACAACAGAAAAAAAAGGAAAACCTTAAGGGCTAAAGTCACACCATGTAAAAAGGGTCACAGGGTCACTAAGTGGCTACATTAAGGAAAACTCATAACTAATTCCGAAACAAACAATTTTTGTCCATGCCTGCTCTCATCAAACTTGCTGTTGAGCAGTCAACAACATAAACTTGTTCTTCTGTCATACTCACTCAGTATCCTCTATTTTATCTGCTTTTGCTTTTCCCTAAGCAAATACTTCAATAAACGCAACGTTAAAAAGAAAAAGAAAAAAAGAATCCATATCAATGAAAGCACATTTCCAGATCTATTCAAGTGAAGCCACAGAAGGACTACAGAGAATGTACCACCAGAGCATTATTTCATCTCGGTGAATGGGGGAAGGGAAATAGAGTTGTATTTACAAAAGAACATACTGTTTTCAGAATCCTAAAGGAACACTTCCCGCAGTCTATCTATCAAATACTCCCTGCGAGGAACAGAAATCTCTGCATGCCACGCTTACACAATGGGATTTCCATCTCACCTGCTCTCATCAATCCTGTCTGGGAAAGCCAGCAGGATAAAATGCAAAACGTAGGAATGAAAATTTCTTCAGTCACAGTGCTCAGACAGAAAGGAAAAGGCTTCTATCCGCCAGCATCCAAAATAACCCAAGGTCAGATTTCCTGGAACTCAGCTGCAGAGGGCATGCCCCTGTGCCATTCTCATATCTCCCGATTCTCTCCAGGCTACTGATTTACATCTCCCACCTGCTAGGTAATCATACGCTATCAGTAAGATTTGTTCACGCTGTCACACAGATTGCTGTTCTTAATCTCTAGACTTCCCTCCAATACAATTCCATATGTAATCTGAAGGAGTTTCTAATTCCCTGACACAGGATCGTACAGCCTTCTTTGGCAGGTGTTTTTAAAGAATGTTCAATCTCATCTTGTTGCCTTTCAGCAGTCAGATGAAAAATTTCTTGAGCATCTGGGATGACATGTATTTAGGGTTTTACACTTACTCAAAAAAATATTTATCCAACAGATGGAAACATGATAAACTAGTCTCTAAAGTAAGCATGTTTTTTGAAAATCTCATGCCTGAGTCAACACCCATAGTTGGCAGCAGACGGTTACAATTTCAAAAGTGTCATTGCACACATCAGAGAAAATGTCAGAATCAATCCTTCTTCTTCACATAAAAAAAAAAAGTGTTTATAACCTAAGAAACATATGGGTAATCTGAGTAATTGAGAAAAATCTAATACCTTGGCAGAGCTGTTTATACACAGGATGACTCAAGATTACATTTGCTTTACTTACTGTAACAAATGAATCTATTCTTTGCATAAGTCCTCAATAAGGCCTTCTCTACAATTAAAAAATTTTGCCATCCTTGCCAGGCTGGCTAAAAGGATGACCAAAAAAAGTCACAACACTACTACTCAGTACTCTTATGCAGCAATGTGCTTCATAAAGGAATAACTGTATTTGAGAAAATTGCTTTTGAGTTTATTTTATCAGGTTGTAGAGGCAAAATGATTATCTATTTAAGCTGTTTTTAGGCAAGCAGGTATTGAAAACATAAGCAAAGAAAATAATGGTAGGAAATGAGTGCTTATCAATGATTTGGATGAGGGGATTGAATGCACCCTCAGTAAGTTTGCAGACGACACCAGATTCGGAGGGATTGTTGATCTGCTCAGGGGTAGGAAGGCTCTGCAGAGGGATCTGGACAGGCTGGATCAATGCGCCCAGGTAAATTGCATGAGGTTCAACAAGGCCAAGTGCCAAGTCCTGCACTCTGGTCACAATAACCCCATGCAACGCTACAGGCTTGGGGAAGAGTGACTGGAAAGCTGCCTGGCAGAAAAGACCTGGAGGCGTTGGTTAATAACCAGCTGAATATGAGCCAGCAGTGTGCCCAGCTAGCCAAGGCGGCCAAGAACATCCTGCCTTATATCACAAATAGTGCGGCCAGCAGGAGGAGGGAAGTGATTGTGTCCCTGTACTCAGCATTGGTGAGGCCACACCTTGAATACTGTGTTCAGTTTTGAGCCCCTCAATACAAGAAAGACATTGAAGTGCTTGAGTGTGTCCAGAGAAGGGCAATGAAGCTAATGAAGGATCTGGAGAACAAGTCTTACAAGGAGTGGCTGAGGGAATTGGGGATGTTTAGCCTAAAGAAGAGGAGGCTGAGGGGAGACTTCACCTCCCCTCTACAACAACCTGGAAGGAGGTTGTAGTGAGGCAGGTGTTGGTCTCTTCTCCCAAGTAACTAGCAATAGGATGAGAGGAAACGCTTCCACGTTGCACCAGGGGCGATTTAGATTGGATATTAGGAAAAGATTTTTACTGAAAGAGTAGTGAAGCATTGGAACAGGCTGCCCAGGGAAGTCACCATCCCTGGAGGTGTCAAATAACATGTAGATGTGGCACTTCGGGACATGGTTTAGTAGGCATGATGGTGGTGGGCTGACAGTTGGACTTCATGACCTTAGAGGTTTCTTCCAACCTTAATCATTCTATGATTCTATGACACAAACTACACACTGGACCTAAACTAAACAACAAATTCAACGCTGGTCATCTTTGATATTTAGTTCCAGATTTGATCTTTGCAGACAGTATCATTACCTAACTAATAAGAGGTGGTACAGTTCTGTTTGTATTAGTAGACACAAATACTACCTTGATTTCCTTTACTTCCGTCACATATAATGGCCTCAAAGTTACGGAGACCTGAAAAACCTGGGCACACAGACAGAATAAATTCTTTCCTAACAAACAATTAGTCACCCCAGCAGTTTTATTGCACAACAAATCACAAGCCACAGGAAAAAAAAAAAGATGTGACATTTCATCCTGAAGAGCTTTTTGTCAATAATTATTCATGGAGGTAAATTTCAAGAAAAATTGCTTTCTACCTCTTCAGTGATAACATTTATACATATCCTAGTAGACCAGATCTTAAGAACATCTTTAAAGATTTTGTTCTACTTCAAAGGAATCTACAGATTCTCTGTACCAAATACAGCCCTGTAGAACTGGAGAAGTTATGCTCAAGAACAACTAATTTTTCCCAGGAAAGTCTCTCTGAGTTCTAAAGTACTGTTCAGTAAGTAATTTTTGTAAAGCTGAGTATTTGTGGGGTCAGACCTTATTACATACCATTATACTTTCTTCTTTGCTGCTTTCTCAAGAAAGCTTTTAACCGGCATATTACACTTACTCATTGCTCATAAATTATCACATCACACAGAAATTATTCTTCTCCTTCATTTGTATACAAAATTCTAATAAACTTCTAATTTCACCACCAAACACAATGAGGAGCTCTTAGAGGTGTCACAAGTACTTCAGCAGAATTAATTCACCATCTCTACAGTGCTGCTGATGTATCTTTCAGCCTTAAACATGTGTTGAGAGGCACCATTTCTCAAAAGGCTTCAGAATAATCACACTTTTAAACTTCATTTTAATCAATAACAATGACCAAAGATTACATCAGCAAAAAACAATATATAGTTATTTGTTCTCACAGGATTCAAATCAGCTGGCAGTAAAATTCCTGACCCTCTCTGTTGCAGCTACCCTACCAAAGGTTGCAGGAGGGAAATGCCGGTTTGGTTTTGGGATTTTTTTAACTGTAGTTGCTTAGCTGCCGAATACATACGAACATGCATAAACATCCAGAAAATCAGATTGGGAGTTGAAGAGAATACAAAGACCTGCAGGGAATTAATTAATTTTTACATATGCCATAGCCTTTTTTCAAAAAAGCAACACTGAGAGACCAAGTAGCACTTAATAATCGAGTGATGGTTAGAATTACTCAGACTCTAAATATGATTTATAAATAGATGTTCACAGTAAGATATCACAGCTCAAATGCTCAGGGGCCAGAGACTTTTCAAGGGTGTTGTGTTAGACTATACTGTTCCAAATGAGAGTCTGAGGATGCTGACAGAAACCTATCTGTATTCAAAATACACTCCAACTCAAACAAATGAAACGCTGCTCACCAGCTTGACCTTAAAATCAGCAGTACAACAAAGGAACATCCCAACTCCGGGATCTCTGCTGAGTTCTGAAGAAGCTATTGGTTCTTCTAGCCAGCTCCCTCAATACGTTACAGCTCCTAACTCCTCCTAGCTCTGCTGCCAGCCTTTCATAATCTGCAACCATGGTTTGCCAAAGCCTGCTTTAGACTACGCTCTGGCAAAACTCCCACTGACCAGTAGACATGCTGACCATAGTGCTGGAGGAAGTGCCATATGTGGGACAACAACATATAGTGGATCAGAAGAGGGGAGAGAAAGTTTCAGTTTAAATAATGCTTATTTTAAACATATTTTTAAAAATGCAATTTTTAAGTAATGGGTTGATTTTCTTTATTTAAAGCCAATAATACTCATATTTAAAACTATACAAATACTGCAGCTATTGTGCTAAGGCTTCTAAAAGTGTCGGTAGCAAATTTCTGTAAGGCTCATTACCTCTGCTGACTTGATCAATTACCTATTTTTAGTAAAGTCTGGTTATAAAAAATGAAATGGCCTCTTTTTGTTTTTACTGATGCGATATATGCCATGTTACTAGTTTCCATTAAGAAGCATACCAAACATAACTGCAATAAAGCATCGTGCATTCAGTTATTTAAATAGAGTTTGAACACTAAGATGTAGGGTTCAATTGCATCATGCTTTAGTGTTCCATTATTAGCCTACCTCATGAAAATGAATGCACTCATTGCTCAGAGTAAGTCCTGCTTCATCTGAATAAGACTGCAGAATCAGCCTCCTCGTATCATCTTTCCTCATGGGTTTCTGTGCTAGAGCGCCTGTAAACAACCGCAGTCTCAGAAGGCAAGCCTTGGCAAGAAATCCATAATTCTACTAATTTCACAAGTGTTTGAATTACATAACCTTCTTCAGTTCCATCATTATTACAGAACCATCATATTTCTCTGTATTTGCCGCTGTAGTATTTTACAGTAATGACTCAGAAGAATAAAGGTAGTGGTAGTTTCACTGTACTGTCTGCAACTAATGCTACAAAATTAAGCGGTGAACTGAATTTCACACAAGGTCATAAATTTATCAGTTTCCAGGGTATGGAGAATATAAAACTTGAAATAAGGGAAAGTTGTTTTAGTTGTAGCATTATAAAAAAGATAACTATTGAAGTCTTTAAAATAGTGAAATCACATATATAGTGTCATCACTTACCAGATTAGTCCACTGTTATTAACCTAAATTAAGCTTCCATTGTGAACACCCTTACATTCCAACATGTTTCTCTTTCTCTCATCCTAGCACAGAGAAAATGCACTGGCAGAACTTCTTTAAGCATCAGTGAACATAGAGTTAATTTCATTTCAAAGGGGAGAAGGCACTAATGCCTTACAGTCCAGCTGAATATGTTAGCTTTTCAAACCATCCAGTCAGTGGATGCACATACATGAGTCTATAAGTTCAAATTAGAAGTTTGCTTTTAAAGTGAAACTCCTGCTCATTCCCTCTTACCTTACTATGTTTCACAGCACAGATCACAGGACAGCTAGATATTCCTCAAATGAAATAAAACTGAAAGAAGCAATCTACAGAGCAACTATTTAATGGACTTCCAATTCACAGGAGCAAACTGGAGCTAGTTTGTAGCAGATACTCTCCTTTCCGCCCACTCACATACAAGGTGGACATTAGGTTTTCAGCACCAACTACAGACAGGGTCTCACTGCACAACATCACTTGCTAACGCAGATGTGGACAATAGTCATTAAGGGCAGCGGGGAGGCAGGAGCCAAATTTTGCACGGCAGGATGCATTTCCTTCTTCCACCTCAGCTTTCCTCTGAATTAAATTTCCTTTGATGAAATTATTTTAAAAATAGATCAGATGCAGGTTCGATTTAGGTATGTCAGGAAGTTTAAGATGGAAACTCCAAGTTCAAGCAATCATAGCCTGGCACATTAGATGTATGCGCAAAGACAAATATACTGAATGAATGGTTTACATAGTTCTTTTTATCGTGTTTGGAATCTGCTATCATGCTTATCCTGTGACTTCAACACATATTACCTGAAGTTTAAAAACCTATGTACTGCTTTCAGAATATTTTGTTGGAAACAGCTTCATGTCTCAATTGAAGCATTGCTAAAAAATATAAGTTTGGAAACCACAGGTAAATCCATGAGAGAGAACTAAGAAATCTGATAAACTACTAAAATGCACTTATTTAGTCTGGATATGAACTCACTATTGAGATTTGAACCATCGTAGAAATGTTGAGGAAGGTGGATGAACTGGTTCTAGTAGAAGACTAAACTGTTATTTGACAATAACCCAAATTTTTCTGCCAAACAAAATGAAAAAATAAATAGGACAGGACAGGGCAGAATATTTCATTTGGAAGGTGCTTAGAATGATCATCTAATCCAACTGCCTGAGCACTACAGCACTGACCAAATGCTAAACAATGTTGTCAAGGGCATCATTCAAATGCCTCTTAAACACTGACAGGCCTGGGGCACCAAAAACCTCTCTAGGAAGCCTGTTACACTTATATCTTTACAGAATATTAGTTCATAGAAAAAGCAGATACACATTTTTTATAATCTAGAGATTTGGTGATGGAGAGTTGTGCTATAAGAAACCAAAACCAACAGGGTGTTGGTTTTTTTAGTGAAACCAAGCTAAACTCCCCAAAATAGAGGAATTTTTTTTACAGCATAAAATATAAAGGTATTCTTAGCATTTCAGGTGTTATTTGTAATTATTTAATACCTTGTTGTTTTCATGCTATCATCAGTAACATCTTAGAATTAGTAACTCTGCAACAGAAATCTCATTACAAGGAAAAAAAAAAGACTGTGTAGAATCAGTAAGAGAAAATAGCCACCGTATTACATGATATTCTATTAAGAATAATATTTACAGAAGATACAGTTTGGTTGAATGTAGCAACTTGGCACTTAAAATGAAGTTTATAACTGAACAAACAATATGAAATATAATAACATAATTTTGTGGGTATTGGATAGCTTAGTGGATTCCTAATGGGAGGATGCAAGCCTCTCTTTAACCTGAAAGCTATTTGGTGGCTTATATGCAAGATACCTGTGTTACTAGTCTAGTTTACATCAGAGATGTACATCATCACAAACAGCATTATCTGTCACCTATTTTTGCAGTTCAAGGAGGGTCAAATTGTTGCATAGGTATGTAAGACAAATACGATTTCCTCTTTAGAAGTGCTCTCTTCAATTTAAATCGGCAAAAATGGAGGGAGAAACTTATGCTATTACCACATGTTCTGTGTTCTCTGCCTTCTTTGTGCACTCAGACAACTGATGTATCATGACCACAAACTGCCATGTGGGCTAACCTGAGATAGTGTGTCATCACCACCACCCGCTTGGCCCCATCAGCCTGTTCCTGTTCACTCAAGAAAAGCCATGATGTCTCAGTACAAACACCTGTGTTTGTGCACACTCCCGAGAAGCAAGACTGAGAGGGCTTCGGCATCTGCCTTCCAGTCTGCCACATCCTTGGCACAGCTGACAGCGCCACTAAAGCACTAAGCATAATGCAACCCTACAGCTTTTCTCCATCTCCTCAACTCTACCTGTCAGATTGCCTGTTCCTAAATATGGCAAGAGAGACTGAAGAGAAGAGAAAGGCAGTGGTGCTGTGTGGGAAACACAAATAATAGCAGCACTTTGACAGCAAATCAGGAGAAAGGGTTTAAACCCTACCTCCACCTGAAGCCCCACTCCATGGGATCGCCCACAGCATGCAATCATTTCTATTTTTAAATGCTATATTTTCTAACATGAGTCAGTTACCAATCTATTTCTGATCTGAACAGGAAGGACAGCGGAACTTTAATCACAGCTGAACCAAAATTAGAACAGAAAATGGATCAGTTCATTTCCTTTATTTATACTAACCAACTTTAGGTGTACCTATATGAGCCAGTCAGAGCATGTAAAAAAAAAAAAAAACCAAACTATCCACAAGCTCTTTCTGTAGATACTGAGGATCAGAAGCTGGTTTAAAGTGTAATTCCAAACACAGAATTGGGCATTGGATAGGGCCTGCCCTCTCTGTTCAGCCAGCTAAATTAAGAGTTCATCTATGAGGTGAAGTTAAACGTGAGTCAGCAGCACACGTCTGCAGCGATGAAGGCAAACCACATACCCGACTGCATTAGCACATGCATAGCTAGCGTGCTGGGGGAAGCTCTTATTTGCTTTTGCTCAGCACTTGTGAGGCCACATCCAGAAAAACCTTTACTGCAATATTGTGTCCAGTTCTGGCACTTCATATAGGAGCCACTATAGAGACTCGCATATATATACTTTCTCTTGCTATAGAGAAAGACAAACTGGAAGGAGTCCAGAGGCAGCCTCCCACAGTGGCTAGGGGACTGCAGCACATGACACAAGCTGAGAGTAAGAGAAATGGGTTTGTTTGGCAAGTGAAAAAAAAGAAAAAAAAAAGTTGCCAGGTTTTCTACTACCTAGAGAGCAGTTACAGAGCAGACAAAAGCAGACACTCTTTCCAGAGGTGCGCAAGGAAGGAACAAAAGGCAATTCTGACTGTGCACAAGGAAAGAAATCACCAAAAGTGTGGCTAAGCACTGCAGCAAAGCCCTGGGGAGGCTGTACAAGCTCCGACCGTGGACATTTCCAAAACCAAACAGGACAAGGTCCTAAACCTCTGTGGTTAACCACAGCTTCACCAGGGCTCCGACCTAGATGACCTCCACATGTCCCTTCTGACCTTAATTCTACAATTCTAAAACTGAGACAAACACATCACACACAGGAATTTATACGTTAAAAGCATGACACGAACTGGTTAAAAATCAATACAAAACAGTGTAATAAAAAAATGTCGTGCCAATGTGTGACATCAGAAGCCTTTTTCTCCACGGCAGAACAGCAATTAGCTACAAAAAATGACACTGAAGGAAAGAAAAATAAACCCTTATTACTAAGACTACGATGTTATTAAGGACATCTTATTATCAGACAATCAACAAAACAAGCTGGATGGCACTGGAAATGCAATTAGCACCAAGATGGCAGATATGAAATCTTTAAAATACTAAATGTATAAGGTCTATTAAAACTGCAAGAAGACTGCTGTCTGTTCAATATACTGAAGCCCTGATGTTGGTTTTTCAAACTAACTCATCTGTCACGTAATTATTTTGGAAAATATGCAAATGGAGAATTACAGTAATCAAGACCTTACAGAGACATTATTAATGAAATGGAGGTATCCTGATGTAAAAAGATATTGATTGTGGTAGTTAATATATAAATATCTCTTCTTTTAATAACCCAAAAGACAAAAGTAATTTTCACCTCCAAGGCTGCCTTTAAAGGTAGTTGCATGTAAGGGAAATACATCTAAAAAGGGGTAGAGGGTGGAAATTTCTGTCTTTTTCCAAGCTGTTTAAACTAGTAACAACTCAGTCTGAAGGTAAATTCAGTACATGTAACATATGCAGCACTTGGCATTTACAGTTGCACTTACGTAATTTTATAGATGTACATATTGAAAAGCATAGAGTCAAGCGTGGATACAGCAAGCTACTTGATGCAAAGATAGAGATTGCTTGTTTAGTTGCCTAGCAATAAGATCTGACTCCTGGAAGCTAACAAATACTGACTAAAGAATGGAATAGAATTATGTAATGTATCTAATGTATCATACAAAAAGGAACATAAGGATATAGAAGAAAGGGAAATGCTAGGCCCAAAAGAATCAATTCAATCCAGTGAAATCTATTCAGGAAATATATGATGCAAAGAAACTACAAAATCTAAATTAAAGAAAGCCTCAGCCTGTTCACTCTGTCAATATTTTTCATCCTTCTTCTAGCATAAAGTCTAATTCCATCTTGGCTAATGGATTTGGCTTTTGAATTGCTGTGTGTAACTTTGTCCAGCCCCCTCAATAGCATTTGGAAGCTGAAGAGAGAGTAAGAATTTTTTTAAAACTGAAATGGATGAACATGATGGCATTTCTCTTCCTGGAAAACACAATATGATACTAATGAAAAGCTTGATGACATTTACCACACTGGTGGAGAGGCAAAAAGTCTACACTTGTGTTTTATTTGCTGTGAAGAGCTTTAAAATTGCCCTGATACCTTTTGACACATTTATAAGGTCTCTTCTTTCTGTTTTTTCAATATTACAAATGTCTCCCTCTCAGTACTTCAGAGGCAGAACACGAAGGTCACAAGACAAGGACAGATAGCATACTACAAGTCTGTCAAAGAACAGAAGTATTCACTTCTTGGAGCAGTACTTACGTTGATCTTCTTTCCTCATAAACTAAATTGAAATAGATTAGTCTACATTAAAACCTGGAAAACAGAGGCCACAGGATGGTATTCCAGCATTATAAGCAGTGTGGATTTGTAATGCACCCTTCATGCGCTATTTAAACTTCAAAGAAGACATGACCCTCTACTGGCTATTTCCAATCTTTCTTTAAAGCACTCTTCTTTAACAAAGCAATTAAAACAGTACTTCCCAAGATCTGCTCCCGTTGGAGCTGTCACTTAGCACTATTCCCTCTGCTTGGAATAGAAACAGCCATAAAATTTCTCTCATGTCCTGTTACACCACCATAAATCTAGAGTAACTCCCCAGACTTCCTGTGTGACGCATTTACTTGGGATTTGTCTACACAAGGAAGTAAAAGAAAACTAACCTCAATTCAGAGCACAGTACCAGCTCTGAACTAACTCCCAGTATAAACATACCTACCACACAGAAAGCAAAGGCAGCTTTCCCCACTCTGAACACGGATTAACTGCTTTGAACAAAGACAGTCTTCCTAAAACCCAAGGTGTAATCTCATTGCACTATGCGGCACTTTACAAAAATAACTTAAAATTTCAGTATCAGCACGTCTTCCACCCAGTCATATATCCTGCTTCTCAAATATTTCCTCATTTAATTTAGGGGTAGTTATAGATACTGTATACAGATTTGCATTTTGGCATGAAAATAACCTTTCATTGTCCATAACGTACATTTGTACAGAACAGCCCATAAGTTTATACTTAAACAGCAATAATTTTTCCATGAAGACAATGCCTGTTTTTCTTAATCTTCCTTCCCCAGTTGCAAGAACTGCCACACAGCCTAATTAACCACATCTTGATTTGGCCTTGTACTGTGGCACCTTTGTCCTTGTTACAGCCTTGTAAAACACCCTTAAATGGGACATAAATTGTATTTATTACAAGAAAGGTGTTAATAAAACAGGAATTTGCATTACTGAATTTCTCTGTTGTTCAGACACTTCAGTGATAGAAACTACACAAATACCTATGACAGCAAAAGCAGACAGAAATTAAGGACGTGCAAGTGAAGTTTTGACATATTAACCACGGTAAATAATACGAGTGTTAATTTACTGAGATGCAAATTGATTGGCTGTTTCATTGCAGTGCTTTCTCTATAACAGTAAATTACAGATTTCTAATAATTGAATCACCTATACTCCTACCACCTATATGCTAAGAAAGCTAAGAGACAAGAGTTCATTTTTGCATTCATGCCTTAGAAGACACTTGCTGTTTTCAGAGATCTGCCAGTAAGGAATAGATATCCACACACATCTGCAATTTTGACACTCTCAAAAATGTGCAGTCAACCCTCTCTCCCCATCTCTCTCAGACATCCTCAGAACAATCTGGCCCTTAAGGAAATTCTTGCGGTCAACATAAAAAATCATCACCTCACTGTAAAAAAAAAATGTAGCAGGGACACAGAGTTATCTCTGATCTCTTGTTGATTCTCACAAGTTTCACATACATTCTGTAACATAAACAGTAATTTCAGAGAGTTTCTGAAAAAGAATAAATTGAATAGAAACATCCAAGGTGGAAGTTTCCTCATTTGAGGCAATATGGTAACCTTTGCACCTATTGCGATATTGTAAGTACAGAATCCAACTTTTACTTTTTTTCCTACATCACGAGAAATACTAGCCTGAGCTAGTAATTTCACTGTCACATGCACCTGACATTTGAGCTCTGCTTTTCCTTCCTTTTTTTTATATTGATCTTTTTTGACAGTCACGAGAAATGTAACACATTATGTTTGAACTCTTGATTCATGGTGAAAGGAGTACGCTGCCTAATCCTCTTCCATAGTTTCATGTCACTATTGGCTTAAAAAATACTCAAAGATGTGCCGCCAATCCCATAGCAAAGAACATGCCTAATTTGTAAGATGAATTACAAAGAAGAGGTACTTGTTAACGTATTTACTTACAATATTCACCACTTGCAAACAAATCTATATTCCCAATGTACAAGACAATGTATCTTACTTGTCCGACTGTGACAATAACAGGTTATTCAGCATCAGACATTTTCCAGTGCTTCACACTGCATAAGAAACCAAAATATTTCATGTTCCCAATCAAGATTCAATAACTCTGTTTACTTAAGTTTACTCCAGTGTGGAGAATGTGACAGGGAGGTGCTCCAATTGGTATTTATACACCCCCCTGTATGAGGTATGGCTACTCTTTCCTATCTTTCTATTTTAATTATACATGAGCAATTAGCCAAGAAACTAAGCAATTACATTTTATAATAAAACATATGTTACACTTATATGTAGCCCAGAACATTTTTTAGACCAAATAACAAAGATTACCAAGCTAAATGCACCATAAATTCTACTCAAAGTATCATAAGCAAGGTACTAATGCCATTCTTTCTTCAATTAGATGTCAGTATGGTATATGCTGCTTTAGGTAGCCTCACCCTCTTCCATTCTACCCCCACAAACCTTGTTTTCAATGTCCATTTCTAAAATTCCTTTCAAAATTTAGTAATTTTAAGGCCTCCATAAATCCTGCAACTGAAAACCAAAAAAAATGATATTTTAGTGTAAGTATATTTCATATACTTTTATCTAGAGATTCAGAGATTTACACTCACTGTATAAGTAACCATATTTAAAATTGAGGTAAAGTAAGTGTTGTAGTCTCCCACTTTGCTTGCTGTCCTCTTAGCCAGGCACACCTCAGTCATATCCTGCCTGTGAGGCAAGATGTTGTCCTTCAAGTGAATTCCTTTGAATTCTCCCTCTTAAAAAACAGTCTATGAAAGCAAGAATCAACATTATAGTAGTCTGACCATAATTTTTTTGGAAGGGTTTAATTAGAATTGTTCTCTGTAATACCTTATAATACCACACAGAGGAGATGGCATAATGTGAGGCTCGATCATCAACTGACATCCAAAGGAAGACAAGAGTGTTCTCTGTTCTTTTTTTTTCCAGGCAGCCCTTGTTGCATTAGTAGTGATTTCCTTTCAAGAGCTGAGTGATAGTAATTCTGAGAGGGGACAACAGAAGTGACCACTTTGCATCTTGTCAAATAACAAACAGTTTGAAACACCAGTGCCAGCTCTTTTAAGATCAGCCCAGGGAAGACTGAGGAGCGAGATTTCTGATACCCATTTTGTTTGCTTAATTTCCAGTAAGATTTCAAACTGCAAAGGCCTCTTGAATCCCGAGGTTCACTGATTCTGAGACCTTGCTGGCTCAGAGTATAAATACTGAAGTGATGGGGTTTTTTCTCTTTTTCTTGATAGCTGGCTAAACCCCAAAGAAAATGATGGATGCTTCTTAAAAATATTTATGGGGGGAGCAGGAGATTCATATTAATCAAATATAAAAAATGGATAATATTCTTGATATGACTTCATATCTGAAAATATAATACCATGGTTATATTCTGCATTTTTTTAAAGAAGCCTGAAGATTTCTTTTAGATTCTTTCTGCATAAAACATGTAAATCAATGAAACGGCAGTTTGAATAAAGGAGTAATAATTGACTGAATAAAGGAGCAATAATTGACTGATCAAATTTTGCTATACCAACTAGGATACATTTTCTGTTGAAACATCCTTAATTTTGATAAAGACTTCTAACTTGTGAAACCCATCTGTCCTGCAAAGATTTGTGAAAACAGACCACTATCAGAATGGAGGAACTCACTAATGAGTTTAATATATTCATGCCACAAATATCATATCTTCAAATGCTGTATATTACTCAGAATTTCTGCAGATCTGGGCAGTCACTATATCTGAACATGAATTACAATTTCTTTTAGACGACTTTTTGTTTTTGTTTCCATTGAGAAGTGACCACAATCTCCAGCCAGTATAGAGTTAAATTTCTGTTCCACTTTCACAAAGGTGCTCAAGGTAAGGTAAAAGGACACATTGAACTAGATAGGATTATAATCAATCATTTAGAGTATCTATGCAACTTTCATAAGAGGAGAGTATCCAAAATCTAGCTGCTAGAAAGCAGAGCATATGCTCAGATGGGTTGGGGTTTTTTGCCTTTATTCTGATGTTTCTGTCACAGTTTTCATAAAATTTGGACAGCATAAAGCTTGTTACTGATAAAATCCATCTTCTATAACTTGGCTTCTCCTGCTTTTCTTCTATAGTTAGAGGGGAGCACTCTGCACCCGAAGTTCACCTCCAGCCAATTCAAACGGAATGTAACTGTTCTTGACATCTTTCTTTGCCTCTCCTCTTCACGTTGTACTGCTGCTAACAATTTGCTGAGTGCAAAGCAATTGCCAGTGTCTTTAAGAACAGTCTCCTTAAAGAGATTATCTTTTCTGTGAGTGACCCTCTTGGCAATGCATTATCTGTAGATACAACTGTGTGTTAAAACAGGAAAGGTACAATGTTGGTTGATTTACAGGCAGGAGGATAGATTATCTCCTATCCATAATATAATTTAGTTTTGTACTAGATCTTCCTTGTCTTCATCAACTGATGTGACTATACCAGTTGCCTACCAAACTTTGTTATCTGTTTCCTGTAAAATAATGCTTACATTGAAGAAATGAATGATATCCATGGTCCTTGCTAGGAAAACACAGAGGTCAAGGATGCCATCCAAATCAGTTGTTAAGGAAACAAATGTGTATCACATTTTTACTACTAATTGGAAGGCACAACTATGAAAACAAGGAATCCGTATCTTACATTTATGAAGAAAATGTAAGTCAGGAAAAGACAAAAAAAAACCAAAATTAAATTTAAGCTAAATAAAGCATAAATTGTTTTGGTTTTCCATTTTTAGTACACCCAAATGTTGTAGGCTATGTCACTAATATTTGAGCATTGCATCATTTGTTTTCCTTCTTGCAAATGTTAGTGTTACCAAAATAAGCATATTTTATTTCTGAACATGTTCTACTTGAAATCAATCCCAAAGGGTTCTGATTACCATGAAAAGTCTAACTGTGAAATGTAGCTTAAAGTACAAAAAAGGATAACAGTTTTCTACAAACTTATATAGTATAGCTATTGTTCCACCCCACTGTAGGCAAAAAACTACTAAAAAATCTGTACAAAAAAACTACTGCTCCAAAGTAGGCAGCTTTAACCATATTTACATGTAAGAGCAGTACTGCCTGGCTTAAGTCCCTAGACTTTTCTCTATTGCTTCTCTGTAGGTAATATACATGAAAAGTAATCTCAGTTATCTTCTCAAATTACCACTTAAATAGTGCTATATTTCTAATCAGACATTCTTATTGCTCAAAATTTATTTGGTTTAACTGTTTTTTTTAGTTTACTTAGAAAGTGCTTTAATAATTTAATTTAAGACACCTCGCTGAAAATATCCGAGTTCTAATTTCAATTAGCCAATAAACTCAGTGACTTTGGACTCATCTTCCAGAGCATTCTCCTCCTGACACATCCTCAAGCTTGTGCTTTTTCTATTTGCCACAGCATTATCATGATTCTATATCTGTTTGGCTCAAAGACATAAAGTGAGTGTATTTACAATGTGGTTGCTGGAAGCCAGATGAATGGGGAGTTGGCTAAGAATGTGTTTATTGCTTAAGAAAATCAGGACCAAGGAAGAGAAGGACGACTGTAAGGAACACCAGAAAGCTTTCACCAAGCTAGCTAAGGATTGAAATATCCATTGGCAGGAATAATTTTAACATCATTTGTATACGTTTTGGCATCCCTAGGTACTTAGAAGAGTAAGAAGCTGAGCTCTTACTGATGTTTTCTACTGTAGCTTCTGAACTGCAAAAATGGACAAACCAAACTGTCCTCTTTAATCAGAACAGTATTTAAACTTAAATTATTGACTCCTATATTTCTAAAGCTTTTCCACCAATGTTATTTAGGGAACAGCAGTAATAAACCTATTATTTTCTAATGAAGCTAGATGAATATCAGAGCTAGTCTACCTGAAGCAACCTATAGCTCTGCTCTCAGCAAATTCTGAGAGATGCTGCCTTGGATAAATTAGGCAATATGGTATACAATACGGATAAAATGCTAAGGCAAATTCACCCATGACAAAACTAATATTAAGTCAGTAAGGCTACATAATTTTGTGTTTGTTTAGGGCCTAAACAGAGTTCTACTTGCTAAAAACACAGTACTAAGAGTCTATGGAGGGAATAAAGGCTTTTGATTAGGTCAGAAGTGGTTTGTGTGAGTGTTTTAAATACTTCAGTCCCAGCAGGGTCAGCTGTCAGAGTGTCTGAATGATACTGAAACTGGAAGTTACCTAGAAATGTAATTTCTAGAAAATTTTATAATTCAACCCAATATCATCTCAGTCTAGGGGTCCAGATATTTACATCTGAAACAGATACCTGTCCATGGGCAGATAAGTTGACTTGGATTCACTCTTTTGCATGCACAGCACGTAAATGCTAAGCCTGTGATCATGTTATTAAAATACATCTCTGAAGTACTTTTTACCTTTTGTTAATAACTATTAATTTCCTAAGTTCACTAAACTTGTGAGATTGGCAAATAACAATAATTCTGTGGTGCTGAAATGGCTAATATTGCCCCAGAGAATAAAGTATTTTCAATCACAGAACACATTTAACATTCTTTTGCCTGAGTTTTACAGTATGACATAAAACAATGCCCCAAGAAGCTAGAAATACCTACTGGTTAATAAAAGCTAGATTCTGAGTCAGATCTAGAGGGCTTTTTTTCAACATCTGAGGGTCTTCAGATGTTTGGCTGGATTCAGGTCATGTTCTGATAGTGGTTTTGGTTCTCTTCCCAAAATATGCATAGGCAACAATTTGGGTATAAACGGAGAAAAGACTTCCTTTATGCAATTTCTTTAGAAACCAAACTGATTTCACAAAAATAGGAAAAAAATACATCATTTCAATTAGTAACTGCATTTGCTTTAAATGTATTAAGGACAAAAGAATGCAAATATAATAATACTCTACAGAAATGCAAAATAATTTTAACACACTGTAAGTAGACTGGATTTAATAAAGGGAATAATAGGTCAAATTATGGAAATACTGTTTGTCGTAATTTAAAAATCCAAGTTTGTAGTAATATACTCATAGGTACAAGTAATCATTTTTTATAGTAAGGAAAGAGTTTGAAATTTTCAATTAACAATGGGAAAGCAGAAGGACTTTACTGACTTCTAAAAGGTTAACCTGGATTTATAACTACTTGCCCAATATCCCTGTATTTTTGCTTCCTCTGCATGACTGAAAATGCTAAGTAGCTTTTCCTCACCTTTTTTCTAGCTCAGGCAGGTCTTTTATCCCTAACTAACAGAAAATCTGACAATAGCAGAAACCTAACAGTATTAATTCTATCTTTTGTCATTAATAATAACCATATTAACAGCAACCATTGATAAATTTTATGTATGATTACCTTAAATCATAAGAAGACACACTACATTTCTGTCCATGGAAAATTAAGACAAACAGCAGGGAGTAGCTCACTACATGCAACAAAAGTCCTTTTCTACAAGCAGCTAAAAAGCATATACATGTTCTGTGCTGTATTCCGTCTTTTTTGACACACATAACCATGACACAGCATTTTATGCAGTGAAAAATATAATACAAAATTACTGTGATAATACCAATTGCAGCATTTTAATAATAGTAAGTAATTTCCTATCCACGCTTCCATGTTCATCAATCACATATTTTTATAAAGAGTAATCTAATACAGCTATAGGACAGTCTGATGCTCTTCCAACTCGATCAACTGTGAATTTGTGTTCAGCCGCAGTAGGTGTTTTTGAATATGATAAGCATTTTATACAGAAGATGACTGCCACAAAACCACTTAAGCAGGCAGATTACAATGGAATCAAGCCAATACATTTTAAAACTGATAAAAGGATTATTACTTCTTAAACATCATACTATTAAACCAGAAAAATCATTAAGACATGATATTGGAGGGGCCTAAAAGGTGTCAAAATTATACGCTAACATAGAAAACTGAAATTCTAATAACTATAAAAATTACAAATTATATACATGCTTTAAGGTAATTCAAACATGAATTGGCAGTGGTTACAAGAAAGAAAAGCTCTGCTCTTGGCAAGTAATGAAAATGATAAATTGTAAAGCTTTCTTACTTTATCATAAAGATAGTGCTAACCAATGTCAGAAACAGAACACTGCAGTACAGCACACTGCTGATGCTAAAGAATATGAGCAAATCTGTCATTTTAGAAGACAAGAGAAAGTAAAAAAAAATTGCGACTCATGAGTTTCATTAAACTAGACCTGCTGAGAAGAGCCACTGTTGGGTTTAGGTTTTGTTGGGATTCTTTTTTTCCCCAAAACCATTCTGGGAATACATACGCAATTTTCCTCTCTGAAAGTTATTATGATTATGCATTAGTATAATTATATCAGCTAAAAATATTCACTGTTCTAAACACAACTCTGAAAGCCAAGTAAGCTGTACTGTTATGAGCATAGTCTCACTATCAGTAGCTGCATGTATAAACATTCACTGATGAAATATCAGTCTGACACTGGAGCACTCTAAGCAGTTTTCACTGGCTAACTAGAAAGTCACACCCCAATTTCTTTCCAAATTCCTGACAAAGAAACACCAGAAGATTCCAGTGCAATTGTAACTGCCAGACTAACTGTTATACTTAAGAAATCAAGCAAGTCTTCAGGGTCTTAAACAGTGAATAAGATTTTTTTTTTTGACAATATATCTGTTGAAGTATGAAGGGCTAGTTCTGAGCAGCAGGAAATCCACATGCTGAGTTAAGATACAGGGAACATCATTTCAGAAGACAATTGGATGACAGCAAAATCAGTGGTTTTATTAGACAGAAGATTCTCTGAAGTCTACTGCAAAAGATTTTCCAAAGCATAGGAAAAGGGAAGCTACCTCCCAGGTGGTAGAAGTCCACCATTGTTTAGAGGGGTTGGAATGCTCTTGGAATTGCCTCAGTGATAGTTGTTAAATCAGCCTCACTAAAGGTCATCTCTATAGATATTCAGAAATTTGATACCAATAGATACTCTGCAAATTAAAATCCTGTAGAGAACAACCACAAAGCCTCTATAATGCTTTCACACCATCTGTACTGTATTGTGCAAATTACACCCATAACCAACATATTAGTGCATTTTTCCAAGATGATGCAAACAATTCGTATGATAGTGCATCTGCACCATCTAAACAGGTTTACCATTAAGAGCATTCTGCTTCAGCACAAGTGCCAAAAAAAATCCTTTACATGAAAAATATAGAATCATAGAATAGTTTGGAAGTATGTTGTGTAGGACTGCATCAAAGGCTTTACAGAAGTCCAGATAGATGACACCCATAGCTCTTCCCTTGTCCACTGATGCAGTTTCTCCATCATAGAAGACCACTAGGTTAGTCAGGCAGGGCTTGCCCTCAGTGAAGCCACGCTGACTGTCTTGAATCATCTCCACGTCCTCCTTTGCCTTTGCACAGCTTCTAGTACGATCTGTTCCATGATCTTCCCAGACACGGAGGTGAGGCTGACAGGTTGGTAGTTGCCACGGTCTTCCTTTCTACCCTTTTTAAAAATGGGTGGAATGTTTCTCTGTTTCCAGTCACTAGAGACTTCACCTGACTGCCATTATTTTTCAGATGTCATGGAGAGGGGCTTGGCAACCACATCAGCCAATTCCCTGAGGACGCAGGGGTGCATCTCATCAGGTCCCACAGATTTGTGTATGTTCAAGATCCTCAGACAGTCATGATCTTCCCTTACAGTGTCAGGGACCTTGCTTCTTCAGTCTCTGTCTATCAGTCCATCCACTCAAAAGGTGTGGGGAGAGAGACTGACAGTAAAGACTGAGGTGAAAAAGTTGTTGACTCCCTCAGCTCTCTCCTCATTTTTTTTTTTTGTTACCAGTTTGCCAGTTTCCCCATCACAGGGGCTGCATTTTCTTTCACCTTCCTGTTCCGGTTGACACACCTGTAGAAGCCCTACTTATTATTCCTTGTCTCCCTTGCCAATTTCAGTTCCAGCTGCACTTTGATCTTTCTGACCCCATCCCTACACAACCAGGTAGTGTCCCTATACTCAACCCAGGATAACTGCCCCTGCTTGCACTGCCTGTGCTTTTCCTTCTTGCCCTTTAGTTTGACCAGCAAGTCTTGACTCAGCCATGCTGGTCTCTTGCATTCCTTTCCTGATTTCTTACACCTGAGGATCTAGAGCTCTTGGGCTTTGTGGAAAGCATCCTTAAAGATCTGCCAGCTCTGTTCTGCTCCCTTGTTCCTGAGGGTAGTTTCCCAGGGGGTCCTGTTGACTAACCCCTTGAAGAGCAGGAAGTTTGCTTTCCCAAAATTCAGGGTCCTGATTTTTCTCTTCAACTGACCCATATCCATCAGGACTGTGAACTCCACCAGAGCATAATCACTGCAGCCCAGGATGCCTCCAGTGTTGAGGTCACAGATTAGCTTGCTTATGTTGGTGACCATCAGGTCCAAGTATCGCATCCTCTCGGGTAGGGCTGCCTATTGCTTGGCTTCCAATGTTATCCTTGATACATTCCAGGAGTGTTCTGGATTGCCTACAGTTCCCCGTGCCGATGTTGGGGTGGATAAAATCCAGTAATAGGACAAGAGCCTGTGCGCATGACACCCCCTTGTAGGTGGAGTAAGAAGGCTTCATAAATAGGCTCCCCTTCATTAGGCCACCTATACTAGACACCAACCACAAGGTTCCCTTTGTTGTCTCTGGTTCTTACACATAAGCTTTCGGCCTGTTGGTGACTACTCTCAGAGATAGCGCTTCACACTATCCATTTCTTCACATAGAGGGCAACACCTTCACCCCTTCTTCCTCACCTGTCCCTTACAAATAGCCTGCAGCCTTTGACAGCCACGCTCCAGTCATGGAATTCATCTCACCAAGTTTCAGTAGTGGAAACTCGGTTGCAGTTTTCTAGCATCATGGTGGCTTCCAACTCCTCCTGTTCATTGCCCATGCTGTTTTTCAGTTGAGGTTTGGGTTTTGTTGTTTTTTTTTTCCCTGCCAGGCCTTTTATCTGTAGTATAGCTCTCCTGGAGACATATTTCTGTCACAGGAAAAACTGTAGGAGTACATTTGGTTAAATGTTCATGCCAGCTGGTTCATTCATAGAGTGGGTCAGGAACTAAACACACACAGCTTTGGAGAAAAATGAGGCTCATTTGAAAAGGCAGGCAGAAAAACTGTCTGGAAAGTAAGAGGTGAAGGAGGTGATTATGTTGGAGAACTTAGCATGGAGTAAACTAGGGCGTGAATTTTCACTGAATAGCTCTGCAGCAGTTCTTTACATAGATGCCTTAGTTCATACTAAATGCATATCTATGCCACATTAATGAGGCACTCTGCATAAAACACAACCTAGCCGGATCCACAACCAGCACAGCGAGGAGATGCAGTATTTACTGGAGATCATACACTGCCACATTGCTATAGCTACCTTGTCATCAGCACTCCATTTGGAATCTCCACCCAGCAGTGCTCAGTTCTGTAATCACTGCAATGCAACCTACTATACAGGATAAGTCACAATGATTCCAGCTTGGCAATAGTAAAGAAAAACCCCCAGGTCTGCAAAGCTCCCTTCCCACAATTTATGGTTTGCTTTGGTAGACGACAGCAGCCAGTCCAGGTTCTGAGCTACGTCATATGCACAGGAAGAAGCATTCCTCTTCCTCTCAGCCAGATGCTGCATCTGTGGCAGCAGCTCCCATTTCTATGTCATAGCCTGCAACACAGTAGGTTCCTCATGACACCTTACAGACAACCCTGCCTCTTCCAAATAACAAGTGGCAGTGCACTCAGAATTATGCATAGATTCTGCAAGAGCAAACCTGCAGAAACAAATCCAGAAGAACCACCGTGTCAATTGTAAAACAGCTTATTTGAATTAAAGCATCACTGGTGTTCAGGGCAAGTGGAAGAGAGAAAGGGAGAAAATATAAAGGAGGGGGAAGAATTTGAGTCATTATGGTGACTGATGGGTGCAAGGTGATACTGAAACTGATAGCTATTAAATTCTCTTTGCTGGGTTTGGGGGTTGGTTATTTAGGTTTGGTTTTCTTTGTCGAGTCAAGAGGAGAAACTGAAATTGTTCTTTAGTTAAATCTGTTACTGAATAATCATATAAACAATTGGGCTGCTAGATTCTCAGACATGAATAATGCTGTCTTCCACATTAGTTTATGGCATTTAAGAAGTAGGTGAGATGTATAAAACTGAAAGCATTTCACAATCATTTCTGTCCTCTGTACTACAGTTCACTGCCTTCATCAGTCGTACTAGTACAGCCGGCCCATGAGGCTGACAAAGTGTGGCACAGATATAAAGAAAAGCTACGAGCAGCCAAACACAGGAACTTCTTTGGTTCCTGCCTTCCAAAGTCAGTGTGAGCTATGGAATAGCACATATTCTGCTGGTCTTAATAAAATGCAGAACTGAGTCCCAAAAAGCAATCATATGTTTAAGAAAACAGCGATTGTTTGCTGCTGTTCTCTTACCGACCAAATGGTGGATTTTGTTCTGTTGTTATGGTAATATGTACCATATAGTATGCTTTAACATAAAAGGAAAAAAAAAAGTGACATTTAGGCAATATGTACTTACCTTGTTTTGCAGGTTTTCCACTGTCTCATGCCCCCCCAAGAAAAAAGAAAAAATCTCCTTAATTTTCACTTGCGGGGTCTCCGCCCTAAGCAGTGCTGGAATGCTATGCTGGAAACACTGCATAAGAATATGCTGCCATCCAATGCAAAACAAAATCCTTGCCTTCACTTCAGTTTTTAAGATGCACATGTATTTTTATTACCTGTTTTCCTCTAAGAATGTTTATTTAAATCATATCGACTGGTTTGAATATTGGTTTAAATCTTGTTGGCTTCGCTGATAACTCTGTGCACATCAATCCCTTCTTTCAAACAGGATTCCATTGATTTCAGTGGAGTTCTGCACATTTCTGTTCTTGCAGATTCACATGTGAGGTCCAAGCTCTTGCAGTAATGTGATTATTGTTAAACACAATAAAGTGTCATTACAGAAAAATTTTGGTATGACAAGTTCTTGCCAGTTACTTTTAACCTTACGTAACACGTATGTGCTCAAAACTTACTTTCAGGTAGGTCGTTCAAGATTTTCTGTAACACAATCTAATACGTAAAATGTCCTTAATGATTAAGAGTACAAGACGGGGAAAGCTACCTTGAACAAACTTCATCCCAGAGAAGATGCAACGTAAAAACTTCAGCGTGACAGCACCCTTTAGGCCTTATATAACCCTGGGACACTGTGGCACACAGTGTTGAAAGCACTGGAATGAGGCTGGCTCGGGGAAACTGGATGTTCTGTAACATCATTTGTTTGGACTTGCCATCCATATAGTTCAAGAGTTATTACACGTATCACTTTCTCACAGTCATCTGAAATATGAGTCACGCAAACCGAAAGTGGAAGGCATATGTGTGAACAAAGCAGATGCGGATGTTTGTGGGGTTTGTTATCACGTTCACTTAGCTCATTTTCTGTCCTGCCCCATCTAGGGCAAATAACTTCATGTCTTTGGCAAGTCCAGGTTGCTGCTGCCTCAGTGACCATCTGGGATGGAGATACAACTGCTAATGGATAAAACTCCACACTGGTGAGTCTCTGGAAGCCTCCCATGATGCCGAATTCCACTCACAGCTAAAAGCCTGGCCATCTTTGTTTTGTTTAACTAAGCAGGAGCAAAAAACCCCACCAGCTGTGTGCTCCCCACAGTAAATATATGTAAAAATGTCTCTCGAGAATCCTGCTGGTCCGCAGGCTGCCTGCAGGACCGCCCTGCCATAGGCAGGCCAATTAATAGCTAAAAGCACATGCTGAGAGGTGGAAAGTTTCCAAACCCCGAAAGCAAACCTGCAATTGGATCCACACAGGCAGGCTTTTCGACCTTAAATAGAACCTCTCCTCCTTCGGATCTGACTGCAAACTCAGGACCACAGTCCATAATCATCTGAATTTTTTACCTGCACCAAATCTGAAATGTGGGATGAAAGGAAACTTTTAAATAGATTTACTAAATAAATAAATAAACCAAAAGCTTATGATACATGTGTACAAATCTATCATTCTATAACGCGACAGAATCAACCGCAGGCCACCGTCTAGACCCCACACACGGGGCCTCGGCATCGGCTGAAACACATGAGGCAACAGCACAGGAGGGGAGCCGCTCAAGAGCCGCCATTACCCCGCTACGCTACTTGCGCAAACCACCCCCCCACCTCGCGGCACTACCGCCAGCCACGCGGCGCAAATGCTTCCGTGAATACGGCTGCTGCACTGCGGCGGCGGCGCGGCGAGCCCGCCTCTCCCCACTGGCCCCGCCCCCGGCCGAGGACCCGCCTCCCGCCTGCGGTGATTGGCAGGGCGGGCGGGGCGCCGCGCGGCGATTGGCGGCGGCCGTGGGGAGGCGGGGTAGGTGGCGTGAAGGGCGATAAAGTTAGTGGGGCTGGCTCGCGGGGCTCTAGAGGCGGCGGCGAGTCGGCTCTCTATGGAGGCGGTGGAGGGTGGCGTTGGGCTGTTGCCGCTGTTGCTGCTGTAGTGACTCGGAGACTCGCCCTGTGCCGCGCGCTCCCCCCTTCCCCTCCCCGGCCCCGGTCCCCGGCTCCCTTCCCCTCCCCTCCCTTCTCTTGCCTTTTCCCCTGCCCTTGGTAGCCGCCGGGACCCGGGGAAGCTGACAAGGCCTTAGGGAAGGTAAGAAACGCGGGAGCGGCGGCGGGAGAGCAATTCGGGGCCGGGAAGGAGCGGGTACCCTGCGGCGGCCGTTTAAAATGGCGGCTGCCCAGAGCGGCCGCCATTTTCTCGTGGGCTTCTTCTCGCTTTCTTCCGCACAAAATGGCGGCGTAGGGCGACGGTGGCTCCCCTCGCCCGCTCTGCGAGTCCCGCGGGAGCTAAGCGAAGGGGGCGAGGAGCTCGGCGGCTCGCTGCGGAGGGGAAGTTAAGCAGAAGCGCTTAAGGTCAGAGCCGCGTGTCGGCGGCGAGGGGGGCGGGAAGGTGGGGGGGATCGTCCTTGGGGGCAGCAGCCGCGGCGCGTAGTGGGGCCCGCATCGCTTGTAGGGGCGAGAGAGGAGATGCTTGTTCTCTAGAGACGATGGTGAGAGAGTGTTTTTCTCATTCGTTTACTCCTTTCGCGGAACTGTGAGCCGAGCGCTGCCGGTGGAGCGATACCCGGCGCCCCCTTGGGCGGAGCGGAGGCGAGGGCGCCGTTTTCTGCCGGCGGCCAAGGAGCGGAGCGCCCGCTCGCCTCGGTAGCGGAGAACAAAGAACGGGGCCGGGCCGCGGGCGGCGCCCGGTGGGGGAAGGGGAGGCGGCTGGGCGCGGGCTCCATGCGGCAGCAGAGCGGGGGGCGCCCCCCCTTCCGCGCGCGCCGCAGCCCTTTTGTTCGCGGCCGCCATGTTGGAGCCGGCGCGCCCGGCCGGTTTTGTTCCAAACGCCTCCCACCACCCCATCCCGGGCGATCCCGTCCCCAGCTTTTCGCTAGGGGAGCGAGGCGAGGCGGGGGTTGTTACTCTGGCGAGGCGGGGAGGGGCTATGGGTTTCTGATTGTTCAGTAGGTTGGATGGCCGGTTGGACGTACCCTAACCGCATCCCTTTAACGACGTTAGGTGTGGAGGTTTTTTGGTGTGGTACCTTGAAACTTGACTACTTCATCTTGTGCTGAATTGCGGCTTCTAAAACGCATTAGTAAAGGATTCGTTTAATTATGCTGGACTAGCAGGAAAAAAATACTTATTTGGTTTTTTTTCTTTTGGGGGGTTGACAAGGTGAATTTCAGGGTCTTAAGTTCCCGGTCCATGATTCCCTTCTCTCTCCTCCCTCACCCCCACAGGAAAATGTGGCTATAATGATGAAATTGGCCTTTCTCTGAGTGTCCCAAGTATTGTGTAAATTAGAATTCTCTTCTATGAAACCTAGTGTTCTCCTGAGCAGTTGTACTTTTATTGTAAGTTAGATACTATGGCTGCTAGTAAAACAACTGTAATACAAACGCTTGATTTGTCTTTCTAGGTTTTGTTTTTCCCCCACCCCGTCAATTTAATTTTATTCTTTTGAAGATTCTTCGTTGTCAAGCCGCCAAAGTGGAGAGTGCGATTGCAGAAGGGGGTGCTTCTCGTTTCAGGTACTAGTGGTTGTGGTTTGAGGGTTCTTTTTGATAAACATTTAGCAAGGGAAACTGTCCTTTGAGAATTTAAATTTGTCTTAGATTTATACCGAAACTGCTGATCCATAACTGAAAGCATTGGGATTTTGAACTTAACGCGAGATTATGTTGTCATTTTTAACAGTGCTTCTTCAGGCGGAGGAGGTGGTAGGGGTGCACCTCAGCACTATCCCAAGACTGCCAGCCATAGGTATGTCGTCTTGCTTTTTGACCTGGCATACGTTTAGAGGTAGAGTGCTTGATGGTAAATAGAGTTCAAAATAGAATAAAGTTGTACAAGGAATAGCCACTAAGTTAATGATATGGTGTTGTGCCTCAGATTGGTGGATATTGACACCTGTTGACAGTGTCATGGTACAGTTATGTGATGCACACAGACTTTTTCATGCATTCCACCTAAAAATGTAGAGGAGCTGGGGTGTCATTTTTTCTGTGAGTTAATACTTTGCAGCAGATGGTGCAGTGTTGGTAGGGGTTGGTGCATGCTCTTAGCAAAGCTAGTAACAGAATCAGCCTGAGTAAGGCAGTACTGAAAGGGTAAAAGGCCAATTCTTGATGCTGTTTCTGCTTAACAATCACAGCGAGTTCCTGGGGAAAACCCCAGGGCAAAACGCTCAGAAATGGATTCCTTCACGAAGCACTAGACGAGATGACGACTCCGCAAATGACAAAGAACGACATGATGCAATCTTCAGGAAAGTAAGAGGGTAAGTCATTTGTAAAATTTCTTTTTCCTTACTGTTTTATTCAGCAGTATATATGTCCAGTAAACTTCCTGTAGGAAAGGATGACATGTGGGTCTTGAGTTTGGTGTGGGATATGGGAGTCTGATGCCCTTTGAAGGGAAGAAGGCAGAAACTGATAGGCCAGCGGCAGCAAGTACTTGAAAGTAATTGAGAGGATTGGTTGGATGGAAAATTGCACTTCTGTATTTTTTATTAGACTTAAGAAGTAAGGGTAAACTTGGGTCTAAAATCGCTTGTAGAATGCTTACAAGATCTGTAATCTGGATTATTTTTTTTTGTTGTTCCTCTTTAGCATACTAAATAAGCTTACTCCTGAAAAGTTTGACAAGCTATGCCTTGAGCTCCTCAATGTGGGTGTAGAATCTAAGCTCATCCTAAAAGGGGTCATACTGCTGGTAAGCTTAATTGAGTTTCTTTTAACTACAGGTTTCTTGCATGTTTAAAAGTAAGAGGTTTTGGGGGTATGAAAGTAATGTGGCTAACGTGTTTGATAATCCAGACGTGCATAAATACCATTCCTCCTTTTTGTATAAAAGGGGTGTCTGGGGCGGAAGTAGTCTTTAAGCTCTAAGTTTGTTTTAGAATTCTCAAGGATCGCTAAACATGATTGTGGATTTTTTTTTCTTGATGTTCTTTAAATAATCTAAAATGCTAGTTAGCTGTCTTACTTTCCTGGCTTTCCTAGTCTCTTCCTGGTCTCCTGACAAAGCAAGCTTAATGATTTTCAAAAAGCTACTGTAAGTGACCTCTTGGTATGCTAATTCAACTGTCATGTCACTCAGTTTAATCAGGGGTCAGATTGGTAGTACTAATTCCAGTGTTCTGATAAACTTCAAATTTGTCCCACTCATTGGCTAAGAATGAAAGATACTTTGGTCGTATAGCATTTTTTAAGGCATTCCTTTGTTTCAGTATTGACTAGTGTTGAAATAAAATCAGTTGCTTCTGTATGTTTGAAATTGCAAAAAGTAGATATTTCTGTATGTTGCAGAGTGGTAATACTGCATTACCTTGCAACTCATTTTCCTAATAATGTTCACATCCTGTATATGCTACCTGATACTCAAGACAAATTTATTTAGATCGTAGACAAAGCCCTTGAAGAGCCCAAGTATAGTTCACTGTATGCTCAACTATGTCTGCGACTGGCAGAAGATGCACCCAACTTTGATGGCCCGTCAGCAGAGAGTCATCCAGGACAGAAGCAAAGCACAGTGAGTCTCAATCTGGAATGAAAAATTTTACTACCGTGTATAGTTGCACTGATGATCTTAATTGTTCTCTTTGTTGTCTTTTCTTAGACATTCAGACGCCTCCTAATATCTAAACTTCAAGATGAATTTGAAAACCGAACCAGAAATGTTGATAGTAAGTTTTAAAACTATTTAATTCAGAATGTATTTATCGTTTCTTTCCACAACAGTGTTAAACAGCCTTCTTTGTTTTCCAGTCTATGATAAGCATGATGGTCCCCTCCTCCCTGAGGAGGAGGAACAGAGAGCTATTGCAAAGATCAAGATGCTGGGGAACATCAAATTCATTGGAGAACTTGGCAAGCTTGATCTTATTCATGAATCTATCCTTCATAAGTGCATCAAAACAGTGAGTATTCAGATTAAGAGTGGGCTAAGAGCAAAATAGGACTTACAGACTAAAGAGATGTACACGTTTATACTGCTTTGGGAATCCTGGGGCATAAAGTACCATGAGAGTGTTTCCTGCCGATTATCTGCTCCCCCCACTGTTTAAAACAAAGTCTTTTAGTGTGATTAAAAACTAAAATTGACTGTTGAAAGCTGTAGGAGTTGTCTCCAAGTGAGCATGTAGTTTGGCGTAGACAGAAGTACCACAGGTACTTCAAAGTATGTAGGCTTTGAGTAGTAGGTACTTCAGTTCTTAAACTAATTGTCAAGTCCTTCTGCCTTCAGAACAAGGTGAATACATGTCCCTATGTACAAAGTTATTACTGACTGTAAATTATCATTTATAATACACTGAAAAACTTAATTCCTCTCTAATATTTCAGCTTTTGGAAAAGAAGAAGAGAGTCCAACTCAAAGATATGGGGGAGGATTTGGAGTGCCTCTGTCAGATAATGAGGACAGTGGGACCTAGATTAGACCATGCGAAAGCCAAGGTATGTGCATAGCCGCTGCAGTCATTAAACTAGTCGCATCGTATAGCTAAGGCTTAATTGTCTGAATTTTCCGTATTTAGTATTCTGTTAATACGTACAAAACTGAGATCTGACTTTAGAGAGAAAAGTATCGATTACTGCTCCTCCATGAAATCTCTTGATAGCAGAAGGAGCCACTCTTCAAAATGGTTTTAAATGTCCTTTAGGAATGCAGTTAGGGTCATTGAGAAGTCGTAAAAGCAAGAAAGATGTTTCCATAAATGCTGCTTGAAGTTGTGGTGTGGAACTCCAGTTTGAACATAATGAGGTGATCAGACAGATGCATTTGGACTCAGTTCTGAATGCAAACTTAAAATGGTGTCATAATGATGAGAACACTGGCAGGTTTTCATCTTTGTCTTCGATGATCTGTCATGATGCATAAGCTTTCCTTAAGCTCTGCTACCGTCAAGGAGGTTGAGCTGGCAGGAAAGGACAGTCCTGTATTATATGATCTTAAATGCCTTGAATGTGGTGATATTTACTGAAAACATGCAAGATACTGGTTGTGACATCACTTCTGTTCCCCCAGTCCTTAATGGATCAGTACTTTGCCCGTATGCGCTCCTTGATGTCAAGTAAGGAATTGCCAGCAAGGATTCGTTTCCTGCTGCAGGTATGATGATAAAATGGCTTACTCCCTTCCCTTTCTTGCAATGTTGTCTTGAATCCTTTCCTAATAATTCATTGTGTTCCAAGGATACTGTGGAGTTGAGAGAACACAACTGGGTTCCTCGCAAAGCTTTTCTTGACAATGGACCAAAGACTATCAATCAAATCCGTCAAGATGCAGTAAAAGTAGGTGTTGTCTGTAAAGTCTTGTATTTGGCTTTTGCCTGAGTGTTAGTGTATCCTTAAGCTGATTGCTGCATGTCATAACTTAGGATTTGTGCCTACGAGCAGCTCTTGGCAGAGTACAACAGTAAGGGATTAAGGGTTAAAATTGGATGGAATTTTAGTTCAGGGACTCAGAACTGACTAACATTATACTTGCTGCTTTACAGGATCTGGGAGTTTTTATTCCTGCTCCGATGTCCCAAGGAATGAGAAGCGACTTCTTTCTGGAGGGACCCTTTATGCCACCCAGGATGAAACTTGACAGGGACCCACTCGGAGGGCTTGCTGATATGTTTGGACAAATGCCAGGTACGTTGGAACTGCAAGTCTGATGTGGTGATTGCAGCTGTACTGTATTGAACAGGAACCACAAAACTACAATTGTGCTTTGTCTCATTAACAATATAGGTAGCGGAATTGGTACTGGTCCAGGGGTTATTCAGGATAGATTTTCACCCACCATGGGACGCCATCGTTCAAACCAACTCTTCAATGGCCATGGGGGTCACCTCATGCCTTCTGCTCAATCCCAGTTTGGAGAACTAGGCAAATCTTTTCTGAAAAGTCAGGTAAGAAAGGCATTGTTCACAGGATGACTTTATTTAGCATGTTTAGAAGCTCTTCTGCAGATGCGTATGTTATGGATTATAGTCTGCTTATGTTGAAATACTTGCTCAGATTTTATTCTGATAGGAACTGATGCTCAGCTGATACAAAAATTCTGAACCACTTTTTAAATTGTGCAAGGGATGCAAGGACTACACTTTTTTTTTTTTAATGCAAGAAAAGGTGCATGTGGCTTTGGTGGGTCAGAATGGTGTGAATTTTATTTAAAAGATAGCCCTGTTTTTAGGGATAGATGCTACTCTCCCACCACCCCTGCTCCTTCTTTCTCCCTTCTTGGCGAATAGAATCTTTGTTCTTCTGGTCCCTCTGGTACTACTTGCCATATGATGTACACCACTCCATCATCTGCACTTCTTTCTCTATATCTCCCTTTCTGAAATAGGGGCAAAGCCAGCTCTACCATAACCAGAATCAGGGACTCTTATCCCAGCAACAAGGACAGTCGAAGGATATGCCACCTCGGTTTTCTAAGAAAGGACAGCTTAATGCAGATGAGGTACATTACATGCCTACATTACTTAAAGCCTATTCTAAATATTGCCCAATGATTATAGCAAGACGCGTTATTATGAGGACTAATGCTGGAACTCTTTCTCCTCCTCCTCCTCCTCCTCCTTCTTTGTCCCTTCTCTTTCACCTTACCCCTCACTACCCTTAAGGGTATCCAGCGTCCTATGAGCAAGACTGAGATATGAGGGCAATTTTTGGGGGTGTCCCTTTCCCCCACCTCCCCAAGAACACTACTCTGACATCAGTTCCCATGCATCATATTGATAATGATACATTTAAATAAAGCTTCAGAAAATCTTGATCATTAGAAGCTTTAGAAACCCTGAAGTGCTGGACCAGATTAAACCTTTTTTTTTCAACTGGCTAATTGGCATAGCGTCAAATACAAAGTGAAGAGCATTGTTATTTTGAGCATTAACCAGACTTGAAATCTGATTTCTGAGCAATTGGTAGAGTTTTGTCTTGGCTGTAAAACACATCAGCAAACATGCTAAGTATCTTCTTGGGTCTCTAACATACTGCATCTAAAAGGAGCAATTCCAGAACCTGCTACAAATGGAACTAAATGCCAATAACTTTCAGCAAGTTGTGATTCATTGAGTCGTGCTTTTGGGGGAGTTTCAGTATGCGCATGGCTTAATTTGTATTTGAGTGATAATATTGTAGAAACAGAAGAGCCACACTTCAGTGGGATCAGTTGCTGCGGGTCCGTGGCTGCACGTTCTTGGTCACAGTACTTGAAACAGTTTGAGGGTTTTCGTTCTGACTTATGTGTTTACAGATTAGCCTGAGACCTGCTCAGTCTTTTCTAATGAATAAAAACCAAGTGCCAAAGCTTCAGCCCCAGATAACTATGATTCCTCCCAGTGCTCAACCACCACGCACTCAGACACCACCTTTGGGACAGGTAAATACCAAAATTTCTGTATATTGTTAGCTATATGTAACTAATTTACGTATGTAAGACTTAGATGCGTTTCTAATATGGAAGGAGAGACAAGCCTTTCACTGCAGAGTAGGATATGCAAAAATGCCTGAAACCCCACTTTGACTTTATTCTGCCTTTGTTTTGAGTGTTCTTAAATGTGATAAGAATATAGGTAGATGTATTGCAAAGAAACAAATTCTAGTACTCTTTTTCAGCCTCCTCAACTTGGTCTTAAAACAAATCCTCCACTTATACAAGAAAAGCCTGCAAAGACCACAAAGAAACCACCTCCTTCTAAAGAAGAGCTACTTAAACAAACTGTAAGTATGCAGTAGTGCTTCTTAAAAGCCTTGTGTTTGCTCTTTAAAACTGAATGTTTAACTACAGTGGGGTTTCTCTTTAGGAAGCTGTTGTGACCGAGTATCTGAACAATGGAAATGCTAATGATGCTGTCAATACTGTGAGAGAAATGAGAGCCCCGAAACACTTCATTCCTGAGATGCTGAGCAAAGTGATCCTTCAATCCCTAGATAGATCAGATGAAGACAAAGAGAAAGCAAGTACTTTGATCAGCTTGCTCAAGCAGGAGGGAATAGCCACAAGTGACAACTTCATGCAGGTACTGCAGCCTGATAGGCTCACAGTCCTTGTAGCTTGGCTGTTGATGACTTCTAGCTTGCATAAAGACAGCATGCAAACTTTTCTTCAGTCCTCTTGATCTGAGGAGATAAAAATAATGTCTCAACTTGTAAGAGGTATAAGGAGTGATGAAAAAACATAGGTATGGGGTTTCAGGAACTGGATGATATGGGCAGGGGATTAAATACAGAAATGTGAGGCTCCTATATGGGAGTATTGCTGTGTAGAAAGAAAATTACTTCCAAAAATCAACTTTGCATTCTCTGTTTCTTAGGCTTTCCTGAATGTGTTGGACCAGTGCCCCAAACTGGAGGTGGACATCCCGTTGGTGAAATCCTACTTAGCACAGTTTGCAGCCCGTGCCATTATTTCAGAACTGGTGAGCATTTCTGAACTGGCTCAACCACTGGAAAGTGGCACCCATTTCCCTCTATTCCTGCTCTGCCTTCAGCAGTTAGCTAAGTTACAAGATCGTGAATGGCTAACAGAACTGTTCCAACAAAGCAAAGTGAATATGCAGAAGATGTTACCAGGTAAGAGTTGCCACATAGCTCTTGTGATGCTTCATGTTGGTGCATGCAAGATGTTTTTTCCTTTTGTTTTTACAGCCAGTAAAATAACATACAAAGTTACTTCTATCCCATCATCTGTCACGAATTTTCAGTGGTGTTTAAGTGGCAGTCAGACCCACAAACTGTTGATTGTAGGTTTTGATTAGCACCAGCACTGAAGTGTCTTTCTTATTTACTTGTCAGAAATTGACCAGAACAAGGACCGCATGCTGGAGATCTTAGAAGGGAAGGGGCTTAGCTTCTTGTTCCCACTTCTGAAACTGGAGAAGGAACTGCTAAAGCAGATAAAATCGGATCCATCCCCTCAAGCCATCTATAAGTGGATTAAAGATAACATTTCGCCCAAACTTCATGTAGATAAGGGATTTGTGAATATATTGATGACCAGGTGAGATGCTTTGTCGATGTAGTTTAGGCACATGGAATTTTTAAGCTGCCAATAAGACATTAGTTGTGCAAAGGCTAACTTGTAGTACTGTGTGTGAAAGGATACGGTACACAGGGAGTTAAATGCTTGGGAGTAAACTTCCCATGTTCTAAACACCTGTTGTGTTTTAGAAGAAAAGCAAATTCCCAGGTGTGAAGTGTTGCTTTTGCTTGGGAAGGAAAAGTCAAGACCTGTATATTCTTTTCCTAAAATGTTTCAGAGCCATAGTAGAAGCACCTAGGATTTTTCTGGTGAAAGTCAACTGCAGTACTAATGTACTGTGTGTGCATCTAACTGCTGCTGGAAGCACAAATGTATTTCAGTAATAGCTAGCAAAGAACTTCAGAGTACTTGTTTTACTGTTGTAGAATATGAATTCTAGCTGCTTGATAGTTTACAAAACTTACCGGATTGTTTTGGGGTTTTTTGTTCAGTTTCTTGCAGTATATTTCTAGTGAGGTAAACCCACCTAGTGACGAATCGGATTCTTCATCTGCTCCATCTAAAGAGCAGCTAGAGCAGGAAAAGCAGCTGCTTCTTTCCTTCAAGCCGGTGATGCAGAAGTTCCTCCATGACCATGTTGATCTGCAAGTGAGCGCTTTGTATGCGCTCCAGGTGCACTGCTACAACAATAACTTTCCAAAAGGTACGTACTTTAAGATCTTAACAAAATTTAGCTTGTGTATGGCTGTTCATCTGTAAATGGCTTTCAGGCTTGTCACGCTGCATTTCTTTGTCAAGTAAGCTGTTATACCTAGCTAAGCTTAAATTTACTTCCATAGGCATGTTACTGCGCTTCTTTGTTCATTTCTATGACATGGAGATCATTGAAGAAGAAGCCTTCTTGGCATGGAAAGAAGATATTACTCAAGAGTTTCCAGGGAAAGGCAAAGCTTTATTCCAGGTAAACTTGGTAACGTTAAAGTAGAAAATCATGTTCTATGATGTCTTCTGCACTGGAGTATTTTGAACATACTCAGACAGCATTTCACGGGTTAATATCCAGAAACTTCGTAGAGTGTTTCACTAGGAAGGACTGAGACAAGATTAACAGAGCCTCCTTATTTCTTCACTGGATACCTCCACTTAGTGTGAAGTGTGGTTGAAAGATTTTTTTAAATGAGCCAGTGAGGAAGTATCAGTGTTGTGCAGAAGTACCTAGCAAGGAAATAATTGCTGCTGCCTTAAACCATTTTTGTGTAACTGCAGGTGAACCAGTGGCTAACCTGGCTGGAAACTGCTGAAGAAGAAGAATCTGAAGAAGAAGCTGACTAAAGAACCAGCCAAAGCCTTAAATTGTGCAAACATACTGTTGCTATGATGTAACTGCATTTGACCTAACCACTGCGAAAATTCATTCCGCTGTAATGTTTCACAATATTTAAGGCAGAAGCATGTCAATAGGATGTCTTCTGCAAAAGGTTTTTGTAGTATGTCTTAATAGTCTACAATAAAAATATTTTAGAGTATCTTTAATGTTTAGGTAACAGTGTATTAGCAGCATGCAATAATTACATCATAAATTCTCAAGCAGAAGCAGTCTGTTGCAAGGATCTTCTTTGCCGCCAGTTATCATAGGCTGTTTTTAAGTTAGAAAACTGAATAGCAACACTGAATACTGTAGAAATGCACTTTGCTCAGTGTAATACTTGAGTTGTTGCAATATTTGATTATCCATTTGGTTGTTACAGAGAATCCTTAACTGTAATCGATGGTTGTTGCCGTAATAGTATATTTGCCTGTATTTCTACCTCTAGTAATGGGCTTTATGTGCTAGGTTTTAATACTCTTGAGCCTGGGCAAGTGCACAAGTCTCTTAAAAAGAAGCAGTTTACTTGCACAAAAACTGATCAGCTAAAGTGATGATTTAATGCCCTTTGAAGAGGTTTTTGTGGGTGTGACACATGACACAGAAATATGAATTGGTCCTTCAACTATTATAGTATGGAAATTAAGTCTGCTTAATTTATCAAGACATGTTCATGCCCTGATTTTATATACTTGTATCTATCAATAAACATTGTGATACTTGACTTGTTTCTGAATGACTCCCAGCAAAAAAGCTTCGAGTGAACTAGTTTGCTTATGGAAGGGAAATAGCAGTGGGAGTTGACTTAGACTGAGACCAGCTTTGGGTTCTGTTGCATAGTAATTGTCTTAAGGTGCAATTAAATTCTAAATAAGGGCACAGACAAGATTAAACACTACAGCTCTGCTCTGACAGCAGGAAGATTAGGTTCAGCACAAGTTTGCCTTGTCCAATGTATGCTTTATCAGTGAGCATGTGCTTAAACTCTGTAAAGCTTTGAACTCTTTCCTAGGTCCCGTGCGTGTTTTTAATCAAACAGCACTGACTGTTAGCTGCCTGCTTCTCAAATAAGCAAAAAAAAAAAATCCCTCCAAAATGGCCTGTTTGCATTGTACAGGATTGAAATGTCA
This sequence comes from Phaenicophaeus curvirostris, assembly GCF_032191515.1. Taxonomy (NCBI): domain Eukaryota; kingdom Metazoa; phylum Chordata; class Aves; order Cuculiformes; family Cuculidae; genus Phaenicophaeus; species Phaenicophaeus curvirostris. The sequence continues at coordinate 12,012,925 of NC_091396.1, forward strand.
CCTATTAAATACTCAAAGTACCTTACTTCCTCCACTCTTGTCCATAGTGAAATTTTTTTCCTTCTTTGTTACTAAAGACTTAACAATCTTTTATTTTTTAATAAATAGTCAAGGGCAAGTCAGTAGTGTTTCCTTGATTAAAGCGTGGTTTTGCCAGTGCTGGAAGCACTTTAGATTGCATACTGTTTTCTGCAGCGGGGGAGATGAAAAAGGGAAATGTGAGAAGTAATAGAGATCATAAAAGAGCAGAGGGACAAGTTTGTGTTTATGCACCTTAAAGTGCTGTGATGGGGGAATGGAGCTAGTGCTCATTTTGCTGGCAGTTTGCTGTGAGGGCCAAGCTTCAGAACCTGCAGAGACAAACGGTTGTCTATTGTATGCTTTTAAGTTAGGTGCCTTCGATGAGTTGCTTCAGCTGCCTCAGTAACTTGTACAGCGTGTAGCCCAGTAAATGAAGGTCACGTGCTTCCATAAACCAAACTGCATTAATAAAGGGCAGTGAACTTCTTGAATTACTAACAATTAAATGATACTTAAAAGCAATGCACCTTAGAAATGTGGCATATATAGTAGTAAAAAGAGCTATTTCTGTGGACTCGAATGAAAAAGGAAAGCGCTATAACCACAATTTAAGTGGCTTGGGGTCAGAAGCTGGCTTTTTTTCATGTAAACGCAATTTCTGTATAACGGTGATGAGCAGTGATGTCAGGGGGCCTCCAAAATCATTACTGGTATGTTCTTCCCAGTCACAATGCAAAGGAGTTTTGAATTTATGAAAACGTCTCTGCAGAGTCAACTTTGGATGAACGGCGGCTGTGGGGTTTATCCTCACTTCACACCCATTCTTGGGCAGATAAAGATGTTTCTCAAGTGGTTGTCCTATATACTCTCTTAAGGTTCTGCAATTAAATACCATTTATTGGGGTAGAAGAAAGTAAATACAGGTCCGCAGGTCCTCTACTACTGCAAATTCTGTTTCAGAGTTGCAGTTTGTATCTTGCTAGGAGTGTTATTTCAATAACAGGATTGTGTTTCATCTCTTGGTTTCATTTGTGTTTAACCTTTGCTGTTAGAGCTGATGAGTTTAGGTGTATGCTACTGCTTGGTGTACTCCAGCTCTAGGTTACTACATACATAATGAACTTCACCCCTGTGTCCTGCAAAGCTGAGATGGGGAAGAACCACAAATCATGGAAGAACAGTCCAACTGGTAGATTCTAACTGAAGTTACTGTGAAGGTGAGAGAAAAAGGCAATTGTGGAATGAGGTGCGAGTAAAAACAACTCCTAGTTGAAAGCTTAGGAGAACAGAACCAGAGCCTGCGACTGGCTTCTTTTGCCAAAGTCTGGAGAAGGTGAGGGTGGCAGTTGTGGATTTTGAATAGCATAACTATGCCTTGTATTCCTGCCCAGTCTAAAATGTTATTACTATCATCTTAAGGTATTGTGCGTGGAGGCTTTCCGCATTGGCATGTTTGTAACTAGCTGCTGACTTAAGAACTTTGTTAGTAAAATTGTAATAACCACAGCCAAAAAAATGGGGAATAGACTCTGCTAAACTGTAGAATTACTCTCCGTCGTGAGACACTTGCAAAACTTACATGCAGCCAGTATGAACAGATACAGCTGCTTGAAGCTGCTATAAAGATGGCTCTGAAAACTGCAGTGTATACACCAAAATGTTCTTGCTATATGTAAAGAAAGGTAACAACTTGTTAAGTTTTCAGTGTTTGATTGCAGTGCTTCTGACTTAAGTCAATCTGGAATCAGGGATGGGTGTTGAGCCAGTCTAACTGGCTTTTAACTACAAGTTGCACTGTTCTTCAAATGTAAATAGAGCATTCTCCATTTCAAACAGTAGTCAGTCAAACCAATGTAACTGATCAATGGTAATGGCTTTTATTAGTGTTAACCCTATTAAATGTTAGATATAACATACTTTTACAGGAGGACTGGAAAACACTGCGTATTAAAACATGTTTCATACCTGCTGTAGTGATGAAATTTTACTTTCTGAAATAGTGAGCTGGATACCATTTGGGGAACTTCATTTCCATGTGTTGGAACTGCCTGATGTATTTCGCAGCAAAGTGCTGAAAAGCATGTCCATTTAAATGAGCCAATTCATTTAAACCTTCCTGCAGAAGTTAGGGATTAGTTATTGAAAATGAGCAGTGACTGCAAATTCTCACCTTTTCCAAGAAATGGGAAACATAATAGTAGGACTGTTGTTTATTATTGTCAGACTTTGTATCCATAGAGGACTAGATCTCTTTTTCGAGCTGTAGTTGCCCCTGGTGCTTAGTTATGTTGAACTTAAAATATTTTGGGGAAGCATTCTGATTCAAGTTCCCAAGAACCAAAATACCTTCCTAACTGCACAGGCATCCTTTTTCTAGGGAAAAGCTACAGGAAGAACCCTTACAGGGTTGAGAAGGGAGGAGGTTGGGTACAGATGAAAATGGTTTAGAGCGTGACTTACCTGACCTGCTCTTAGAAGACGTAAGCTTCCACCTGAACGCTATTTGCATTGGAGTTTTTCCAGGGGTCTGAAGAAATCCAGACAATTAAGATGTAACTTCAGTGCATAGTAATAGTTGCTGTAAAGTTTTAGAATGGATCTAAAAGATGAAGTATTACAGTTTATGTTGCAATCTAGGCTAGTGGCCAGGAATGAGTTCTTTGCTAGTTCATGCTTATTCTCTAAAATCAGTTACCAGAGAGCTGGTGCAGCAAACTGAAAGGGAAAGCGTACCCTTACCGGTGCCTGAAGAAACCTGTGTTTGTTAACTTTTGCTTGCTATGTTTGCTTCAAATACTGCTCATTTAAGGCCTTACCTGTGGCAAACAAGTATGTTTGCGCATCCCTATCTTGTGTGCAGGGGGCTCAAGAGTATATGGCATCACTGATGTCATAAGTAGTCCCCTAACTCAGAACAAATCAGAGGAGGAGGTTGATACTTGGAAGCTGACGAATAGCAGTAGCACGTCCTTCTCACGGGGAAGCATGTGGGGCTGTTACAGGAGTTACCTTCAGCTGATCTGTGTCTGGCCAAGTCCGTGTACTGTACCGACCTAGGGAAGCCAGGGTGATGATGGAGGTTGTAGGGGAAGAATAAAGTAGCAACAAATGCTCTGCACCCTCCTGGAAGGAGGGAACAGGCTATAGAGGAAGAGAGTGGCAATGTATGCTGCCTTGTATTTCTGAGGCGTACACTGTAGTTCCAACGGGGCCTGAGCTCAAGTATTTTTGGAACATTCTCACTGTGTGAGACCTGTATGTTAATTCTGTAGAGTTGCTCAAGTAATTAGTCGAATATGAACCAGTTTTGAAGCCAGTGATGTCGTACAATTTGATTTGAACCGATACAGAAAATGGAAATTAGAATGTGTCAAGATGTTACACAAAGATAGAGCACTCAATTATCAAATGCACTTGTGTGAAGCTACCTACCTCATCTCACATAACTTGTCTTATCTTCCCGTAACTTCATCGTTGCTGCTTTTTGTCTTGAATGATGTTGGCCGGAGACCAGAAGTATTCAGCAGTCATCTTGCTTCTAGAGGCAGATATGATCTTAGTTCAGGGGGGCAAAGTCTGCTTACAGGCAGATCTATAAATTGGGACAGTTACTCTTATGTTGTATCTTCAAAAGCAAACTAGAAATAACCATATGAGCTGAGATTTAAGCTGTTCACTGTAACGGGAAAGGAGAAAAAGAGTTGTACATCTGTAGTCGCAGATAGTAGGGTTTAATAGAACTAGCAATAGTAATTTATAGAAGACAATATCAATATGGCTTTGAGGTTTCTGTGGTTCTGCGTCTGCTTCCAGGACAACTAAGACCTCCAAAGAAGAAAACTTGCCCTTGCTTCAAAAATAGCTGCACAGATAAACTTTGCTCTCTAGTAAGATTCAAAGCAGTTACAGTATCCCCCTGGATCCACTCCTAGCCAGGTATTACAAGACAAGCTTCTTCTAAATGAGAAAGAATTCTCTGGAACAACATCAAGTTGTTACCTCTGAGGTTCAGACACTTAAGATTCTTTAGGTAGAAGGAGTTCTTTGAATGAGGTGGGGTTTAATGCAGGGCTCATCTGGATTCATTTTATAGAGACTACATCCAGTTCCTTTAACGGATTCCATACAGTTGGAGACTAGTTGTGTTATTTCTAATGAGATGATTAGACAGCCATGACAACACAGTTATATTTGGCATAAACACATGGCTGGAGTGAGGAAAGCAACTGGGTGGAGATTTTTATCTTCAAATATTTTGAAGTTTATAACAACATAATCTTATTTTTAGTTTTCATTTATGTTAGCAGAGAAAGTGTCTGAAGGACCTGTTCCTTGAGGTATTACTAGAATTTTATTGTCTAAGAAGCTCTGCAAAACAAGTTTGTGAAAGGGAAAAGGATCTTTAGCTGGTTTGATTAAGTATGTGGAGCATGAGGGGTTTATAGAAGTTGTTCTGTTATAAAATAGATGGTGTTGTAGGACAAAGTGAAATTTCAGAAGTGAAGGGTCAGCATTAAGCTTAGTTAGCAGTTAGCATTAGAGTTAAAATTGAAGTAGAGATGATAGTTTGCTTCACATTTCTGTGTTTTGTTTAACCCTTCAAGGAATGTTTGCATATTCATTCAGACTTTATAGACAGTTGAAGATGTATTCACTTCAGCATGTAGAGTATCAGGTGACGGGCCTTTCTCAGGACAGGAATCTTGCAAATTCAAATTAAATATTCAAAATAATATTAAACTACAGCAAAGTTTAGAGTTCACTGCAGTAGAGTCTTGCTTTGTTTCTCCTGTTGTCTGCATCAGCTCAGGGAGGCACAGTATGATCAGATACTTGGAAACACTTAATTGGAATTGGTCTTTAGCATTTTTCCTATGCATTAATCAAATTATAAAACCAAAGCCTAAAATAGTTTTGTGTTGGGAATTTACATTCTGAGGAAATTAACTTTGCAGATTCCTGTGATGCTGGACTGCCATTATGAGTCAATGACAATGTGACATCATACAAATACACGTCTGAAGAAGCAGTTTGCAGCTGTTCCTTTAGAAAACAGGCGTTCTCCACAGCAAAGTAATAAAGTGCCAAGCCTGTGCATGCTCTGCATTCTTTCTGAGCCAGATACATAAAGCAGGGGAAGTACTTAAGGCCTTGGCTTTTCCTATTTCTGCAAACAAACATGTATTTTGTAACTCTGTACGTTCTATACTTATTTATTTATTTATTTATTTATTCCTTTTGTTCCTCATAGACAAATGCCATCAGGCTCCTTAATTATTTTCAGCTTACATTACTTGCTGAGTTAATATTTCAGATTCAGCTGAATAGTAGAAGCATTGATACTAATCCTCCTTTCCAGTATTGACACAACAAAACAACAGGAACTGTACTCGGGTACAGCTGACATTTTAACCTTAAATACTCTCAAAACATGTAGCACCATGAGCCAGTCTGAGAAGAACAGGACACTCTCAATTTCACACAAAGAAAACAGAAGTAGAGCCCTGGCCAGACTCCTGGAGGAGGCACCAAGCATGACACAGTAATGAGAGCAGTTCCATTTTTCACTTCCAGCTTGATAAAAGCTTGATAAGAGTTCTGTCTGTTTTCAGGAGGACACGATTACTGTCCTGATACAATAACCGTTTCCTTGATAACCTGCAATTTCACATAGTTTTCCATCTACAGAATCGATGCAATGACAGTACCAACTCACTTTTAAGACCGTGAAGTATTTAGGTATGACAGACTGTTCATAAATTCAATTAGATAAATAGCTTAGTAGATTTATGATGCCAGTAGGGATCATAATGCAATATAAGCAAAGAAAATCACCCTATCTCCATTTTGGCATGTAGCTTTAGTAGGTTAAATCTATGGAAGCCTATGGAAACTGAGTATAGCAGGCCACTGGCTGGAATATCTCTGGCAAAGAGTGTCAGCCCTATAAGCCGTTTAAAGCATACATTATTCTATCAGCTGTCCTTGCTGAATCCTTGCCAGCGCAAATTCTGTAGTGAACCTCATGGAAAGACTGAAAAATAATTCAGGAAGCAGGGCAACCTGCAAATAATCTAATATTTGACCTATACTAGAAGACTGCACACATAATCTGATTTATAAGAGGAAATTTCATTGATTCAAACTCTTCCTTCCCCTCTCGCTTTTATGCACAGGCTGTTCCTCAGTCAAACAATATAAATTCAGCTAATCCTGTTATTTTCTGACATTGTTTGAGCTTTGTATTTCATCTTTGAATAGGAAACGTTCAAGACAATAAAAAAGATGGAGTTGAACCCTAGTTATTTGTATATAAAACCCTACAATATAATAATTATCTGTGCAGTAAAATACATAACGAGCAGCTGAGAAATTGGACATTAGGCCCTGGAAACATTTGCTAGACGCAGAGGCTTTTCTGTGAAACCTACTGCAGGCATTAGGACAGGTCAGTCTCACACACCTGAGATATCAGTCCATGTGCCCATAAAGGAAGATGCTCATTGCAACACTATAAATTTGGGTAAGTTACACACTGTACTATCTTTGTGTACTCACCACAAATCTTCTGAGCTTTCCATCTTGATTTCTCAGGCACCAGTTTGTTAGGTGCACAGAAGCACAAGAAGGGATTCTTAAGTTTAGCTGACAGTATGAGAAAAACACCTCAAAAGGTGTTGATGTTTGCTGCAATAGCAGACTGAGACTTAAAATGCAATTTGGGAGAAACCCTAAATGTAACAAAAAAAACCCCAAACTCATAAAAGCCGAAACATGAAGGGAACTGGTAGATGGTACCACCTGCATGCATCCTGTTCGCCCTATGAGTTTAATCAAGGCTTGCATAAACTTGACCCTACACGATCGTTCTTGAGGGGAAGGAGGAAGTAAATTACTTCTGTCAAGCATAGGAAACTAATTCAAATTAGTAACACAGATAATGTCTGAGAGCTACTGTGTCGCTGGGCGGGATTCCTCTTTCTTAAATTTAACAATCCAAATGTTGAGCGTCTAGACATCTGGGCACTCTTTCGGCAACAGGCAGAAACAGGTTCATCAAAAAGTGATTCATTCCACTTAGATAATTATCTTAGGACAGAACGATTTGCCTTCTGGGGATGCCAGTGCCTGGGCAAGGCGTCTAGACTGCTCATTTTTAGATGTCTGAAGATAAATGAAATTCATCTCAATCACCTGGCTGTACAACACTGAAATGAAATTTGCCATAATTCCTCATTAACACATAATTGCACCGTACGCTAATTGTGTGCTGCCCTAGTGCTCTGCCCTGATCAGGCACATCTGTGTCCTGACACCTCATAGATCAACTGACACCGAAAAGCATTAGTGCCTGTTGGTTCATCAATATTTTAAAAACACATTGTAGGGCGAATGAAATACAAGAATGTAACAGGGGAAAAAAATACATTGAAAGCCAGTTTCAAACTGTATTGGTGGAACCAGCTGAAACTCCTGTTTCTAGCAGTGTTCTAGGAATGCAAATGTCCTAGATCCCCAGGACTGCTGGAAGTTCAGTCTGAGTTAGTCCATTTGGACGTTTACTTTAAAGGTTGTGCCCTGGAAAACCTAAGCCCCACTCTGCAGACTATGGGGGAACATTGAGACTTTCATACTCTAGCAATTCCCACCGATTTTCAGTCACTTTCATTATTAAAAAATTTGCACCTTATTCCCTGTTTAAATGAAATTATCTTCAATTTTTAGCCACTGAATCTTCTCTTGCTTTTTTGGTGGTAGAGCAAAATTTAGGAATCCAATTGCTCCAACCCTAAATTCCTCATCTGTTTTTTTTTTTTTTGATCAGTCACAGGTTACCCTGTCTCTGGGAAAGAAACTTAAAAATCAACATGGGAATTTTTCTCCACACAGCACTTAGAGTAACCCATTTAATTAGCATTTTAAATTCAGACGTGTGACCTGTAAGAACAATGAGGTGTGATGAGGAACTACATACATATACATGAGAAAAACAAAAGTAGCAATACACAAAGTCCATCGTGTCTTTCAAGGTTTCTAAAATTAATATTTTTGAGTATGTCTTTCTTTTCAAGTGCCCATTTTATCACATTGGGAATCATTATACACAATTTTGGTTCGTATTTTTGTTTTTCTTTCTTGATTTTTCTTCTTCTGGAGACTTCAGGGGAACCTACAAAACACAGTATTTACACATCTGAAACTCACATTCTTTCACCTTCTCCTCTATGCCACTCAAGTAAGTGTTTCTCCATTTCAGTCTCATGTGCCAGCCCCCAGCTTTCTCTATAGCCTCTTCAGTTGCTGCAGCCCTGGATCTCTGAGACAGCTCTTTAAGTCCAAGGGAGGCAATTATTATGAAATTCAGAATCACCATAAAGGAAAAGAAATCCAAGTCTACTTCTACATGTATCACCCTGTATATGTGCTATCTTTGTCTTCCTCTCTCATTTTCAGTATGTTCTTGCTGAAATTCTGAAATAGGTATGCTGGAAGTTAAAAATGTCTGTGCCTGGGAAGTCAAGACCATTTTGACTAAAGTCACCAACGTGAATTTGTACATGAATTTGCTTAGGTGCGGCCAACCCAAATGAGACAAAATACCCCTTTCTTTCTTAGTGCTAGAAAATAGCTGCTGAAAATATTTTTCCTTCCCAGCTGGTCAAGGATTCCCACCAGAAAAAAGAATGTTACCTTTTGCTTAGACAGATTCCCGTGAGAATGGGATGTGTACCAGACATAATTTAGTCCAGCGTGGCAGATACAGACAGCAGAGCGAGTTTAAAGCAGTCTGAACTCTCTATTGAATGTTAGAACAAAACAGTTACCTGTCTTGAATGAGTGGATACGAAGAGATGTTTGATATTCTCTCATGCGTCTTCAAAATTGGTAGTAAACTGTCACCACTGCAGCATCTTGCACTGTAGCATCTTATTTCTGCTCTAAAGAGAGTGCTGCTTAAAGCAGTCTGGGGATTTAACAGTGCCTGTGCAGCCAGAGCCTTCAGGTGCAAAGGGGACAAGACACTGAAGACAATTTTGTCTGAGCAGATTTGTTGGAACAACCAGAGGGAATATAGCATTGCAAGGGATTTTTCTTAAGCTGTGACCTCCTCTGTCCTATTGTTACAGAACGAGCAGCTAGCAAAGGTTAATTTCTCTACTACTAGCTCTGGGACCCAAATCAGAAAGTCACTTATGCATTAGAAATAGGCCTAAGCCAGAACATTTCTGACTGTATCTGTCACTGAAGGTTCTGTGTGACCTCTGTGTGACCTCTGTACTGCACGCCACTTCCTTTTCTATTGTATTCTAGAGATGTGAGGAGTGCAAAATGCTAAACTGCAACAGAGCTCCAAAGGAAACGCTTTTCATGCAGTCATGCAACTTGTTAGTGGATGTGTAACAGAAACTAGGACAAGAACATTTCTATAGCAGTGCAGTATTGCCCTTCTAACTCTCTGTATTTTACTCTGGAATACATTAGTGCTATAAATAAAGGGATTTAATAGCTGCAAGCCAGCCTTCAGAAGGCAAGGAATGCTGCCAAGAGAGAATGACAGCAACGTTATTGCACCACTGCACTTTCAAAAAACAAGCATTAGAAAATATGAATTAAGCTAAAACACAGCTTTCTCTCCAATTACAGCAACATATGACTTTATATATAACATTCATCTTTCCATTAATCATCCTAATAAAAGGGAAGAAAAAAGAAAATGTAACTATTTTGCTCTGCCTACTTTCTTTTCCTGCTGACTGGCCTCTTGTATACCATACATCAAGCCCTTTCAAGTCATAACCTTTTCTTACAAGCCTCCTTTCTGACTGTGGAAAGCACAAAAAATGCACTTAGTCCTCAGACAACAGATGTAGGGAAACATCAGCCTCAGCCCATCAGTCCAGCCAGTTCAGATCCCTCTGTAGAGTCTCCCTACCCTCCAACAGATCGACACTTCCTTCCAGTTTAGTGTTGTCTGCAAACTTTGCTAAGGGTGCATTCAATCCCCTCATCCAGGTCACTGAACAGGACTGGTCCTAGCACCGAGCCCTGGGGAACACCACTTGTGACCAGCCTCCAGTTAGATTTAACTCCATATACCACAACTCTTTGGGTGAACAAGGAGGAGATAAGATTCAGTTTTGCTCTAATCCAATCAGCACAATAGCAATTGTTCTGCTCCAAACGTGACCAAACGCCTTAAGTTTTAGGTAAGATCACATATTGAAACTTAATACAAAACTGAACCATGAAAAGAAACATCTCAACTGTTCTACATTCTGCTTTGTCTGCTATGGTTACCAACAGCTCATAAACACATGAGAAAACATACACAAGAACAGCTAATGCTCACAGCAAACCAGAAATAGCAGCATGGGAAACTTAACTTTGAGTTAGTGCTTGAAGTGAGCTATGAGAAGTGACAATTCAGATCTTCTAAAAACAAAGCAACATAGTTTAGGACACACAATCTGTTGAAAACATTAGTAATACACTGTTCAGATCTATGTAACTCTGTCTTAGCAAATGCTTAAAATTGGACTCAACAATGAAAAAAATAGGAAAAAAAATTCTTTGGACTGGTGCAAAAGACTGATTTCTTTTCAGAGCTGCAGGAAGACAACAGATTCACTTTAGTCTACAACACAGCATTTTTCATTGTTGTTCCCAAATACATTATGTTAAAGGAATTAATTCCAAAAGCCATGTACTTATCCTAAAATAAAGTTAAGACTTCTTCCTTAATACATATTCCTTCAAACTTAACATTTTCAGGTTTTCTGCTTATGTCTTGTAAAGGGCAAAATAAATCACTCCAAGCAAACAAGCAGGATCAGTTTATTGTGACACTGGGAGATTTACCTTTCCAAAATAATATGGAGTTGTCCAATTAATTTTTTTTTTTTACCAATTTAAATATTTATCTACATCTGCATTGTTACTTTATAAAAGTCCTTTACTGTCTGCATCTTTTGACCTGATTTAACACAAAAACAGAAGCAAAAGAACAAACTGTTGGAAATATAAGGAGTTGTATCATGGCAAATGTATTCTTTAATAGAAATACGAAAAACCTCCCTACTGACCTTTATTCAGAATGAGGAAAAAGATAAATATCCATAGCTCTTCGTTTCATGTGGTAGGATTTTAAGATCCATCTATGCATGTATAAGCACAGAACACAGTTTTAGCGACACTGAAACCACCTGAACAGAGATTTTATGTCCCATCGTTTTTACAGGCATTCCTTCCATCCTTGGTGTGTTGTTGACTATTGTACAGCCATTGTGTTCTTCATCTACAGCAGTTTCAATTTAAGAATACACCATAAACAACTTGGAGAAATATCCATTAGTTGCTAATAAAAAGAATCACAGGAAGGTCTCACAACAGTCTACTAAAACATTAAGGGTTTGGGTTTTTTTAAATCACAGTTTTCAAATATAAAAATTGGATTTTCCCTATAACTGAAATATTTACATGAACATTTCAAAAAGATGGTCTGTAATTTACATCTAATCACTATCATCTGAACCACCTTCAGACCCCTCATCGTTGGATCCTTCTGGTTCAGACTCGTTACCAGATCCTCTGCCAGAACCCTCATTGTCAGATCCTCCTCTCTCAGAATCTCTGTCTGAGTCAGCACTGCGAGAAGCTGGGCGCGATTCGTTTTCTGAACCACCAGAACGACTTCTTCCCGACTGCACAGACTCGTTGTCAGACTGCTCTGAATCCGAACGCCTCCTTTTTCTAGCTGACCTGTCACTGTCGGAATCTTCCTCAGATGGACGGACATTTGACCTCCTTGGGCTACCTGCCTCACTACCAGATTTGTTTCTATTATCAGAATCACTATCAGAAACAATGCGTTTACTGTGCTGCCGTTCCCCATCATCGGAATCACTGTTGCTATTCCTAGCATGCCTGTAGCAAAAGAGAAAAACAAAAACAAAACCAGTATTAAAAAGATGCTATCCCTTAGCTTAAAAAGATGAGACATCAACATTTGAGTAATGCTGCAATTATCAGAATGAGTGGAATAAATGTGCAGTGGAAAGCGATGTTGTGAGTGCAATGAAAGGCTTCTCGTTATCTTTGTATTATCTCATTATTATTAACACTGCAGTTTCTCTTGAAACCATGCATTGAAACTTTAGCACATATGAAGCTAATAAAGGTTCTTACCCATCATCGGCAATTTTGAGTTTATCCTCATCAGAAGAATCATCACTTGATGAAATGATGGCTTTTGATTTGATCTTTCCTTTCATTGAAGGAGGCAAACGTTCTGGTTTGGGCTGTACAGAAGAAAAACAAAGGGTTGCTTGTTCATGTGGCTCCTTAGAGCATAGTGCACAAGTGTAGAAACATATTCAGAAAACCAGACACACTTTAACAGTTGTTCTAAAATCAGTAAATGGAAAATTTTCATCTAATATCACTTAATTCTAGATAGCTTTGGAAAAATCCTTTTCACGCGTGAAGCAGCTATAGCAACAGGGGAGGAGGACAAAAATAAGCACAAAGGCAGTTTGCTACAAGAAGTTTTGTTGTAATTTTCAACATTAATAAAGCTCTCTTGACTAGGGTAATGCTGAAGTCCAAATGCATACTCAGAAAGTGATGCAGTTATTTCTGGTTTAACTTACAGCCTTCTTTTTCTCTGCTTTGGGTGGACGTCGTTTTTTAGGCCTTGGACCATTTTCATGTTCTTCATCATCACTCCCCTCATCTGCCTTCTGGGGTCTTAAACAGAAACATTTTATATGACAAAGAACACAAAAAAATCCACTTAACAAAAATGCCAGTCTCAAGAAATGTCCAGTTGATTAAGTGTTACTTGTACTTCCTTTGCAGAGTGGCTTGTAATGTGCCTGTGTTAACTAAAAGTTAATCCTATTACCTGGTAACAGCAGCTCATTTCTTAAGCTCTTAGGAAACACTACACGAAAATATACTTCAAAGCCATACTATTTCTAAGGGAAGCCTAACACTGAAGTATCGGTTACCTCCTCCTCTTCTTCTTCTTTCTCTCGCCCTCCTCTTCTTCCCCATCTTGTTCACTGCCACTGCCCTTCCTCTTCTTTTTCTTTCTAGATATGGGCAGGTCTTCATCACTGTCATCGTTGACGAACTCATCAAATTCCCCTGCTCCTTTTTTGGAACGCTGTAATAAACAAAAACTCCATAATATAGCCCATTATTCACCTTCCTTTTAAAAAAGCTAACAGAAAACAATCCAAAATAGAAACTTTAACTGAACACATTCTTGAATATAGAAAAATTCAGGTGTTCTCATGCCAACTTTCCCATAATCTCTAGACTGATAAAACTTAGAAACTGATTCCAAGTTTTCACATAATAAAGTTATGTTCTTTTAACAATTGAGTAGAACAGATTTTATGATGTCACTGTGCTTGGAACTTTTAAGTATTAGCTTCCGATTTTTATATTTGAGTATTAAACCTGCTCGATTTCACGCATTGGAGTCTAGGAACCTGAAATTAAAAGCCTGTGCTACTGCAAGAGACCACTTATCAAAAAGGGAAAAAGAAAAAAAAATAATTATTTTCTACCCTGCCTCCACCACCACCACGTTTTTTCTCCTTTGATCCTTCTACTTCGCCAGTGAACATCAGAATATTCTTGGTTTTCTCCACATATTGAGCTCTTTGTTCCAGAAGTTTCTTCTGTTCTTCTTTTTCTCTTAGGCGCTTCTCTTCCTGAAACAGAGAGAAAACTAGCCATTACTACTGTATCTGCAGCATCACAGTGATTATAATCACAGGCACAGAAATTACTTGTTGACAAGAAACTGGAAAATTGACTTTTGACAGTCCGTGTCACAGCAGGAGGTCCACACGGTGCAAAAGAAAAAAGCCTATGCCAGACTAGACAAAGGTCCAAAAGAATTGTTGCACCAAGTGCTGCCTCATCCAGCCTGCCAGTAAAGAAATTTGATGGCAGACCTTCTGGGGCACCAATTTTATTTCATTATAAAAATAAAAATCCATTTCTGAGGCCATGGGGAAGAATGTATGAGTATTACCTGTTAGCTATATCATTTTCTGCTAGCACTTACTACAACTAAGAAAACTAGCTAGTAGAAGATGTGAAAGTAAATACAATAGAGATTCTCAACAGCCTTTCAGGAATCGATTGGAAGAATTGCTTTGGATGTTGGCAGCATTGTATGCAGCTGTGTGTCAACTCAGAATGGAACTATTTGGAAGGTGACTGTAGCTTATTTTCTTAATTTGTTAAATAAATTTAATTACAGGCATGGTCTCTTTTAGACCTCACAGTATACAGAATGTAACAGAATTAAAACCTGTTCTTTAAGTAGTTTTTGGCGAAGCAGCTCCTTTTCTTGCTCTTGCTTGGCACGCAGCTCCCTCTCTTCTTCATCCTGCTTGCGTGCCCGAGCCACGTGATACTGGGCTTGACTCAGTAAGTCAGAGCATTGCCTGTAACATGCAATATTTTTAAGGAAAGGAAGGTGGCAGACATGTACTCCAAGAAGAAAGTTTTATAAAGGGCATGCATCACAACATTATGTTCATATCACCAACAATGAAAAAAAGCTACTTGAAATAGCACAATAGAAGAGTAGAGAGGTACACATTCTTGAGTAAACTAAAGCACTTTCTAGTATGCTAATTTATCTTGCAATATCCAATATCAGAATACAATGCTTCATGCTTCAAGTTTAGCCTATTTATATACAAAAAATCCCTCATGATCATTAAAGTAATCATCCCAACTAATTTAGACAGCTTCAGTAGTATGGTAAATAGGAACTTGTACTAGCAAACATAATCAGAAAGGCAGGTAGAAATTCTATCTTAAAAAAAAAATGGTTGTGAAAGAATTAGGATTGCACAAAGTGTTCCAGTCTCATAAAACATTACAGCAAGGTGCTTTCAGTATCCTCTTACCTAATGCTACAAAGACATTTTAAAAGATTAACATTTTCTTCTCTGTACTAAGTGCTTTAATGACACACATTTAAGATGTACAGTGTATGATGGCCAACAGATGTTATTTGTATACAGCTATGAAAATCTTAGAAGAATGTGTAATAAATGAAACAAGTTTCCTCTCAGAATGCCCTCTAAGAAAAAAATCTTACAAGGAAACTGATTTGAATGGGCTCTTGTATAATCTCATTACCCTGGATAAAAAAAATAGCAGACTAGGCTCTGCAAAACAGAAGTTTTTCATGTTTCAATAACAGACCCAAGCTATTCATCCATGAACTACCTTAAAAAATCTCCATGAAAGCAAACCTCATCTTAGATTATGTTTAAAGTCAAACCAGTGAGAACTAGAGATGCTTAAATTAACATTACTGCACTCTCATTGATGGAAAATGTCATTACAATAGCTGAAGTTTTGCAGACTCCAGCTAATAGCAGACACTACATGCTGAAGTTTTAGACAACAAAAAAACATTAGAAAGCAAAAAAAAAAGAATGAAACAGCATCAAGGAGTTACCCTGTTATAATACACTTGTATTATAGTTTATATATAATACACTTGTATTTCTACTGTTCTAAGAAACTATTAGTTAAAATTCTGGAATTCAGTTTTAATATGTAAAAGAAAACAAGTCAAAAATATTCTATTTGGTATCTGAATGAAGGATTTGTTTGTGGTTTCCTTTGTTTTTTACCTGGCCTCTGTAGCAGCAAGTGCCAAGTCAAATCTCATCTTATCACCTACTTTACTCAAGTAGCTGAAGTACCTGGAGGGTAAAAACAACAGAACTAAACAAATATGGCATCACTTGCATATTTATTGTAATTTTGCCTTAAAACAACATTTACTCCTGTATTAATATAAACTTCAACAGATAAAGAAACCTCAACAGTTTTCTCTGTGTGCAGCCTCTTTTAATGTAACAGCATAGATGCACATTCAGAATTCTCCAAATCTAAAACATTCTAAAACAAAACCCTAGAAAAATTCTAAAGAGAGTTCTAAGATCTTATTTAATGGCTCCTGGCAATAAGTACATTGCTGACCCCAGCAGATTTGTTCCTTATCTGTCACAACTTAAGTCCCTTAAACAAGCAGAAAGAAGGAAAACTTAATTTATAAACTGGAACCTAGCTGACAAGTCCTGGTGAATACAAGAGACTTTCAAGGAGATAGGTAAGCTGTGATGATCAGCGTTTTGAAAAGAGTTTCTCCAAATCATTTTAAGGAAAACTACTTCCTACTACTGTAGCCACAGTTTCTTTCCATATTCCATCAGAGGCATTTCAGATGAAGTGGGTTTATGCTACACTGAACTCAAATTCTTGTGCATATGAAGAAAGTAATTCCTCACAAAAGTTTTAGGTTACAATAAATAACAAGCTTCTAACTGAACGTAAGTTAGAATTTGTATGAAAAGGCTTGCTTTAGTTAACACAGTTATTGAAAGGCAACATCTAGGCTTGACGTAACAGCAGAGCTAGGAATACATCGAGTGAGCACCAGCTACACCAGCAATACCTAGGAGCAGAATAAATGGCTGAAAGCTTTCTCTTCAAAGATGGTCACGATTAGATCAGATTTATCACATTGTTTTCTGCTCAGAATTATTTTCAATTAAAAAAAAAAGAATAAAACATCTCAAATGCACTTAAACTGCTTCTGTTCTTAAGCCATGAGAGTGCATAGGTCTTACTTGCCAACAGGAGGGTGAAATTAGTTTTCAAGGACTACCACTCGTTCACTAGGCTTGCATAATATAAACAGATTTACCTTTGAGCCTTACATGTTGTTTTCAATACAATTGTCAAAAAAAGTATTAAAACTGTAGAATAATTTTCAACATTTTTTTTTTTCAACTATCCTCTTCCAGGAAGAGGTGCATCTTGGTCATAGTAACTAATACAAAACCCTTTGAGAAACACATATTGGCCGCTTGGCCAAACAAAACTGGTTCTGAAGCAAAAGTCTGAATAAGTAGTTTTGTCATGCCAATCTTTGTTTTCCTACTAGAAACTCTAGAATTACATAGTGTTTCATAGAAGAAAACTGCCTTTCTAACCATATTTGTGACCTATACAGCAAATTTACTGTAGGGGAACAACAGAATAGATTATAATGATTAGAAATAAATCATCATTACCTGTGGGCTAGCTCCAGTTCTTTCACAGCATTAAGCACCTCCTTTAGATTGCTCTTTTCATCCTTCAGGACAGAGGTGGCTAGTCTTTGTAGCACTAAAGCCACATTAAACATAAGGACTGTATCACTTGGTGCTACATGTCTGGCCTGCAAATAAAAACCATGTTTTTAAGATACGCTACAATGTGATACAGAGAATAAGCACCATTATTTTGAACCCAGAATACTGAACTGAAAGACATAAACATGCATCAACACCTACAGTAATTTTATTCTGCGGTATATGAAGTTTTATATTTGTACCTTTAACAAAGTTTGTTTGCATTCCTGTAATTTGCCACATTTGAAGAGCGCCCGGGCCAAATATAACAATACTTCAGTATTTTGATGCTTATAGAATTTTCTGAGGCAGTTTTCATACTGAAACGAAAAAAAAAAATCCAATTAAGAGGTGAAAACGGTTAGTTATTTTGGTTAGCTAACTCCAGCAAACGTTTATATTCCTAAAAAGCATTACTGCTGTATGACTGTTGCTTTTTAAATCTCTGTCATGCTACGTAGATGCCTCCTTTTCACAGATCAGAAAATTCTTTCTACTATTCCACAGCAAGTACCTGATTCTTCTGAAAACTGTCAGCTTTTCAAGGGGCACTACAGTTCTTAGAACA
The DNA here is from genome assembly GCF_032191515.1 of Phaenicophaeus curvirostris. Lineage (NCBI taxonomy): Eukaryota > Metazoa > Chordata > Aves > Cuculiformes > Cuculidae > Phaenicophaeus > Phaenicophaeus curvirostris. Next base: position 12,030,739 of record NC_091396.1, read on the forward strand.
CAAGAGAATACATTACAAGAACCATCTATTGTAACCAAGCCCAACAAACATGACTTATTTTAATAGCACTCAACTATTCTGTGCAATACGGAGGGGGAAATATCTATTTTCTTTAGTCATAAAAGACATTTTACAAATTGAAATACTTTCAATGTAGCTAATTCCGTATATCTGACGCAAGTAAAGGTGTGAATCTTTTTCAACACCAAATTTGTTTTGTCCACATAGCTGAATAACTTGGCGTGCCAAGGGATATCTAGCCATTCTAGAGCATAAGAGATGGCTTGTTACTATATGTTTTGTACGTCTAGAATTAAAGCAAAAAGTTGTGAAACTTAACCTTTCCAGTAAAGAGCATATTTTGTTTGACGTTCTCTTTTCTCAAGTAATAAATTACCCTTTCTAAACCGTCGAAATAAAAGGAAATATAAAATTATTTTTATTTCCAGCTCAAATACAGAAAGTGCCCTGAAGTGTAACACCTGAAGTCACTACTCTTGGATCACACTGTTGCAAGCGTCCCATTTTCAACCACTTTCAGAGTAAAACATTTTGTATTTAGCTTAAGACTGCCTTGGATTTGTGTGCTTTATAGTACAGAACTCTCTAGAACGCACTAAGCTAAGCTATTAAATTCAGCTCATCTCCCTTTGAGTCCAATACCACATATTTCAGACCGTCACCTGTACCAAGTGCATAGCAGAACCAATAAAACATCTCAGTAAACAGACTTCTACTAACAGCTTTACTGAAATATATTAGCAAATGAGTGCAATATTTTTCTAACAAATTAAAAGGTGAAAATGAGCCCAGTTTCCCACTAATTCATTGCTTAAACAAAAACCAGATTTTCATTAGGTTTTTTGTCAATAAAAATAGATAAGATGTTAAAAAGACAACAGACCCATTCAAACACACCAGAATTAATCTGATCACATTACCAAAGCTTTTTAACAATAGTTCACTGGAGGACAGAAACTACTGAGGTCTCAATCAGTTAGGAAAGACCCAGTATATCTTCCCTATAACCATCACAAAAAGCTTCAGAATAGCTCTAACATAAAGACTTTTAGCCTCAGTGTGGATTCAATCTTAATTCAACAATCAATTGTTCTGAGCTTCTCTCCTGTCCAACATATGTTTTTATGTTTTAGCTTACTTGTATGCTTTTAATCGACTGAGTTAATTTAGTTAGAATAGGCTGATACTTGGAAGTTTGCTTGCTTGAGCACGTTGAACTTGATGACCTCAACAGATCTCTTCTAACATGAATTACCTTGTGATGTCAATTATGGTGAAAGAAATCATGGCGCAATCAGCTTTTCAGACAGCTCTGATTGTTATTTATGCTATCATTGGAAAGAACAAAAATAGGAAGAGTTCCTCCTAAAAAAATCCCAGCAGCAAATTGTTGCTTCAGCAACATCTGAATGTAAATTATGTACGGTAACTACACTCACTGAAACTTCTCTGACTAAGAATTCATTCCAAGACCAAAATTCTAAACAAATTATGGTTTAACTCTACTACCAAAAAAATGTGTAAAAGTTGACACATGCTTTGCTACCCCTTGTCCCCATTTGGTAACTTCTTTTACAACCTAGACTCGACAGCCAACAGCATGCTAGAAATAACCTCTAACTTGTTAAAATATTACTCAGACTTTCACAGCTGCTATAACAGCAGAGAAACATCCAGAAATCACCTAACCCAATGTATCATGTAGTTCAATTCAGAGATGTTACCATCTGCACAGCACTGATGTACTGTTTCTGTTCTACGTAGATATGAGCCAAATTCAGCCAGACATCACTGATATCTGCTGTTGCCTCTCTCACTTGGGCAAAAACATCGCGAGCTTCACGGAAATATCCTTTATGCGCCAAGACAGCTCCTAAGGGGAAAGTAATATGTACAGCATAAGCTTCCAGGTTCATGTACTACGTACTCCTACCAAAGAAAACAAAATATTGCCTGAATAAAGTTCCCCATTAAAAACTAAGTGACAGAGCTGTCATATGAAAGCTATTCTCCTGCGCTCCACTACACAGTGTTCAGGCCCTGCAAAACCAGTTCTATATTAAAGCATAAAATACATGAACATCATCACCTTTGAAGGAGAATTAGAATCTAATATTCACCTATGCCATTAGCAGCATACAAATTCTTTGGATCGTTTCTGAGTACTTGCTTGTAGATCGCTAACGCACGGTCTTGATGGCGCTTCTCCTGCAAAAAGAAGTATCCCAACTGATCACTCATTTCTATAATAGGGTATTAAACCCAGAAGTTTTATGGACCGTAAGATGCCAAATAAGCATCAACAAAGGCTCTGAGTAGCTAAGAGCATACATACATTAAATAACTAAAACCACACACAGGGCAGACAACAGACTCATGTTACCTTTTCTCTGTCTCTTGTGGGTTGATGTAGAGTCTGCAACCATACATTGCCAAGGGCCAGCATGGAATATGTATCATTTTGTGTGGAGGGCTGTTTCAATATTCTTTCAAATTTCTTCTGTCCTGGACCCCATTCTTGTTTAGCCAAATGAAGATTGCCGATCAGAGACCAAGCATCAGGATGGTCCTAAATAAAAATTCACTGTAAGTTGCAAAAGCATAGTTTTCCCTTGCAAGGTTACTTTATCCAAGTATTAAATGTTATTTTTCTTTAACAGAATTCCATATTAAAAAAATCAAACAAAACAATAAACAAAAAGAGCAGACTATAGTATCTCTCTCTTCCTCCCCTTGTTTATCTGAACAGACAAAATAAAAACGCAACAAAAGGAAAAACAAGTTTTAGGTTATGTTAATATTTCAAATGCTTTAACTTTAAACACTTAACAAGTTACAAACCTGATTTATCTGAAGTGCTTCTTTAAACCAATCAGAAGCCTCATAAAAATTTCCCTTATCTCTAGCCATAGCTCCCAAACGCAAGTAGCCTAAAAATAAAAACCAGGAAGCATGTTAAAGTCACCTCAAACAAAGAAAATATTGGTCATGCATGGATTTCAAATGCAATCATTCTTGATCTGCTAAGGAGAGCAAATATTAAGACATCTTTCACACCCTATTCACAATGAAATACACCATGTGAAGAGGAACATGATCCACAATGGTGATACAGAAATTGCAGATTTAATTACAGTTAAAGTAACATAAATGTTTTTAATTGGTTATATAAGCTAACTACCAAGGAATCTCAAAGAAAGAAGGAAACATCAGTTACATAATTCTCCTCCCCACTCTTAAACAGCTCTCTCCCCACACTTAAACAGCTCTCTCACCTCTGCAAGCTTTGGAAAGAATATATTGTTATCTGCTAACTGATATAACAAGCAGGAAAAAGGCTACATATTAGGCTGGGGCATGCTGTGTGCTGCAGCTTACTGAGCAAGGGCTACCACCTTGCCTTCACAGTAAAAGGGTCCCAAAGGGTCTCTATTTCCACCCACACAGGCAGATTTGCAAAGCCTGGGCATATGAAGTGGATGGTCTTGATCACACCTGAATGCTGAGGTGCTAAGGGTTTGGAGGAGGTGGGGAGCAAAGAGCAAAGGCATGCAATGCTAGATAAAGTAATTCTGCTAATTTTTTAGAGTACAGTATGATTTGCCAATAATTAGAAGGCTTAAAGCTGGAGATTGGAGTATAAGTAAGATGCAGGCCTTGGAAAAAATAAAAAATGCAGGGAAAATATTGGGGAGGTAACCAGGCCCCAAAACCGCTATGAAAAGAAGTGAAGATAGATACAGGGAGACCAGAAGACACTGTAAAAGGTAAGATTTTTGGTACTACAAGGAGGACTGTGGAACTAAAATACCAAACGTTTCTTACAATCAACATAATTAGGATGTTCTCTTAAGATGTTTTTATACAGCTTTTCTGCTTCATGAAATTCACACATTGCCTCATATAGTCTGGCAAGGTTATACGATGTTGTTACAGAGATAGCATTGTAATAATGCTCATCATGTTCAGCTTCTGCTTTTGCACGATCCAGGGATGCCAGAAAGTATTTCTAAAGTATAAAAAGAAAACAGAAATTAAGAACATTCTGGAATGCTTTACGAAAAAATTCTGGGTGATCAAGAAACTCAGTTCAAGCTCTGAGTAACAGCATACCTTCGCTTCTCCTAGGTTTCCCAGCCTGAAGTGCAGAGCACCCACGTTATTCAAAATCTCTGGTGGGACATCAGCCTGCACTTTCTCTTGCAGAATGCGTGTGGCTGTACCATAGGCTGACAGTGCACCCTTTATGAAGAAAGAAAAAGTGGATAAAAGAAATAAGAGAATGACCACTATGTGCTCTTATGAAAAGCTCACACGTATTTCGCCAGGTACACATCAACGATACCTGTATATCAGTCTGTTCTAGAATTTGGGCTAGCTCAATCCATGCCTCTACATCATCAGGATATTGTTCTGTGACTTTCTTCAGATGTCCCTGAAAACCAGCAGAAAATAATTATGCCTTTTTATGGACACACAAACTATTTAAATAAATATCAAAAAAAGAAAGAGTGAAGGTATTAACCTTAATACTAGAAAGATACACCATACTGCAAAAGAAATCATCCTAAACACCTGCACAAAAGTCTTAGAGAAGCAGAAACTACTACACCAACATGAGAAGCTAGAAAAGCTGTCTAACATTTTTCTCCTTTATTTACCCAGCATTAGATTTAAAAAAACTACTTTCATTTAAAAAAGCATAACATTTTCTTTTCAGACAAGCTAAGACAAGTGTTTTCTGGAAATCACTAGGTAACTGGCTGTCTTGATCAAATCACTAAGTTACAATCTTCAGAGAATTTTAACATATATGGGAAGAATTCAGCCCTTTTCATAGTACCAAATACAAATGTGAAGCTGGGGCTTCTCTAGATTTCTAGACTTGCTTTAGCCAGAGCCCATCAGGAGTCTTGGTTGTGTCAGAAACTGTAACTTTCCGCAGTTCAGAAGATCTCTCATGACAGCCAACATTAAATATGCCATACCTACAGCTGAATGACCCCAAGCTTTATACAAATTAAGGTAGTCTGATTTCAAGTCTGATTTTCAAGTTCTACTCTTGTATGTAGAAGCATGAAGCTGGAAGAAGGAAAATTCACCTTTGCAATATCCCGTTTCTCTTGGTCTTCTGACGCCGCATAAAGAGATCCAAGAATTTTCATAGTCTCGTAATTGTTAGGATAGGCTTTCAAAACTTTTTCAAAGCATTGTGATGCATTCTCTTTGTCCCCTCGATAAATGTACATTTGACCCAATCCAAAAAAAGGAAGTACAAAAGAAGATGAGGCGAACTGAGTGGCCTGGTAATAATACTGGAAAGCTTGATCATAATCTTCCTGATTAAAAAAAAGGAAATAAAGATCAGGTAGAGTTTTCACAGGTAAGCTTTGTATGAACTTTTATAACACAGATTAAGTGTAATCTCAAAGGGGGCTTTTAAAAATGCCCTACCTGTACATGAAAAGACCTCGCCAGCTGATAACAACTCTCTGCCTGCATTGCTTCAACTTCTGTATTATGGAAAGCATGAAGGGCCAAGTGTTGTACTTTACCATAGTCCTGAAAAAAATGCAAGTCAGATGAAATTTGAAAGCCTTCACTGTATTTACATCAAGTGATTTATTATTTAAACAAGGATGGCTAGAAAATACAAAAAAGCTTTAGCCATAGCATTGACTAAATTAATAACAACAGATTTAGTTTTAGTGGTTATTTTCTTTTCTCTAGCTCATATTTTAAAGCTTGGAAGGGATGCGGAAGAAAAAAAAAACCATACCACAACCTCCAGGACACAAAAGTGACTTCAACTTAAGTAATAAGTGTACATTTTCTTTGCTTTTTTTGAGAAAAGTTTATACAAAACTTAAATCCAAAACTCCACACCTGTCCATCTGGATTAATAGTTCCATATTAGGCACCACTTAACCTGATGAAATGACACTGAATCTAACACCAGAATCCCTGCTGTTCAGAGTTTATAAACTACTTAACTGTAAAGTTAAATAAACTTACCTTCTTGAAGAAAAAGTGATTAGCCAAGTGATTCAACACCATTGGATTACTGGGATCAATTGTGTAAGCCCTAGAGAGGAGTTGAACACCATTCTTGATGGAATCAGCCTAAATGAAACATTGACAGTTATCAGCAGCATCTCAACAGCAGTATCTTATTAACATTTTCAAAACTATTCTTCAGTCTAGACTGCTGCAGGAACTTGGAAAAAACCTTGCTGTGCTCACAGAAAAAAAGTAAATTCAGCTTCTAGCTTTTCTCCCTGCAGCAGATAGAAATGAGAAGTGAAGCCACCATGCAGGAATGGAAAAGAGCAGAGCAGGACTTTCTAGGAAAAGAAAACAACAACTTAGTCTTGGTGTCCTTTGAAGTTTCACACTCTGACAACTTTCCTCCTACTGTTCAATGTCCCTAGTTCCTGTTTGGTTTAGTTTTCAACCCTTTACATAATTCATTCAATCATGACATGACAATATTTCCATGTTGAAACTCTAAACAAGAACTTCAGATGTTGAAGTAAGAGCTACAAGAGATACGTTTACATAAATATATTATTGTTAACTTACTTTTTCTAAAGAAACTTTACAGTTTCTATGAGTTCAAATCCATAACTGATACAGTAATAACTATTTACTTGGGACAACCATGAGATCTATATCACAAGCACATCGACTTCAATCTGTATTTATTTCTGAAAAGTACCATCAAAAGGTATCTAGCAATCATGTAATATCTGTGCTTTACTTTGCAATTATTACCAGCAGAAAGCTATCTTACTGAACAGAGTAGGTTTTATGAGGTTGAGACATAGTCCAATAGGCAGCTAAAAACATTATTTGAAAAGGCACTATCTCTCCAAACTTAGCAGAATACATCTTGATTAGAAGTTATTGAATCATTCTTGGTTTAATTTTCAAAGGCAAAGAGGTTTTATAATCACACTATGTATATGCCCCAGTTCTTCAATAATTTCAGTCTCATGCCCAATTTCAACCAAATGCAATAGATGGTTAAGAGTTCTCAAAGCTCCTAAGCTCTTTCATTAAAGAAAAACAGAGATAAGATAGACCTTAACGAGAACACAGTGTAATTTCAGTCCTGATTTGACATCATAACAACTTATAGGAGGCAGAAATATTAGAAATATCTAAGCACATAAAAAATGTCAATTAGTAGTTTGCAGCTCAGAGAGAATCCCTTCCCCAGAGAAAGTGTTCTCCCTCCTCCATGTCAACTCTTCAATGTTATACCAACTTTGCAGTGCATGTTGTGAAAACAGAAAGAAGTAAAGCACACATGATACACTTCTTACAAAGAAAAAAAATCATATTTGATTGGGTCAGCTTTTAATCACAGGTTTTTTTGAAGCATAAGGTGAAGAGCCTTTAGACAAAAGACCTTCAGGAGAAAAGAAAGATACCCAATTTAATTAGTTTCTCACCCATGGAACTACTTATTAAAATTTGACTTTAAAATATTGTTTGTTGTCTCTGTAGCTTCAGGAAAGAAAACTCTTGTGCTTATATTTTTTTGAATTCTCCATGGAAGTCTTAACAGTTGCTTTTTTTCCCCCCATAACCTAGTAAACTAAGTAATTTTCAGACATTCTGTGCTAACAAAATATCTTTCTAGGGAGCTACATGTTCCACAGATAGCTTAACACTAAATTTTAGTAACAGAATTATGTAACAAATTTTTTCTCTTTAGACACTTACAAGTCCCATCCTCCACCAGCAATTCCTTAGCATGGGTTATTCATCTTGGATCTTACAATCCCAATTAAGCTAAATGAGTAGAGGTATTTTTCTAGTGACGCAACATCTAGAGAGGCAGGATCACCACTTCATCATACTTACATCAGCCTAATTAAAATCTATTTTTGCCTACTCTTTGGTTTACCACGTGGCACACACGCCAAGGTAGCTCAAATACAACTTTAACACTTGTTTGAAAGCTTATGTTCCTTAAAGCCCAGGACTAATCTCCTGGAACTGTCTTTTCCCTTGACCTTCCTGTAAGCACAATACTCTTTCAAACTAAGAAATGCCAGATGATCTATACAGCTGCCATTGCAAGCAAGGTCTTCAAGTACTTGATGACTTTCAGAAGATTCCAAGTACAAAATGCTTTAGTGAACCATCACAGAGTCGCACATAACTAAGAAAGCCTGGCTAAACCAGTGCTAGGCTAACTGCTTTAATTAAAGTAATAAAAATCCAACACGAGATGTGTGAATGGAAGTCTGATCACTTCAAAAAAACCCCAAACTGCTGATTTCAACATCTGACTTCAATGAGCGATAGCTACAATATAGAATGATTCTATGATTCTATATTCTACCAGCAACAGAGTTGAGGATTTTTAGCAACGGAGTTGAGGATTTTTAGCAACAGAAGGAAGTTATTCAGAATGTGCTGCTCACATCACAAGTACATATCTATAACATCATTAAATAGCAACACAGACCTAACATGATTTCATCACAAAAGTCATTATCTCCTTTAAAAAAATGGACTAACTTTCACAGGACAAAAAGGTTACTTTTTAACACAAGAAGTAAACCATATGTGAATTCTTGTTGTTTCAGACTCACCTCTTTATTATTGAGTTCCAGAACTGCCAGTCCAACCAAAGCCCCCACGCATTTTGAATTTAGCTCCAGAGCCCTGCTGAAGGCTAAACGAGCTTTTTCCAGCTTGTTCAGTTTCACGAAGCAGTGGCCCATACCTAATCGAACCTCAGCTACAGAACAAGAAGACACCATTCAGGATCTTAAATTGTCACTTTATGACTTTTTTTTTTTTTTTTACATTCTGGACATCAATTAAGAGGAAAGCAGAATTTTTGATATTTCTTTACAAGCTGTAAAATCTAAAAATTTGCTGGTTTTAAGGCACTTGGCAACAAAACTAACTTAGTAATCTAAGATTTTATTTCTTCACACACCTGAAAATACTGGTCTGTATCTCTAAAAGACTCTGATACGAAACAAAAAAAAATACTTATATCGAAATGTATTAAAAACCAGAGACAGGAATCAAAAAATTGCCAGATGGAAGGGCTGGAAATTTCTTAGGCAGGGTAAATGCACCTGAGACCAGTAGGCCTTCAGAAAATACAAACAACTAAATAAGTTAGCTAGATGTGTCTCCTCAAATGATCAACTGATTCACTGCTGACAAAATGGTGTTTAATATCCTCTAGCTTCCATGATCAGGTACATATGAGCTAATGAAGAGAATTCACATCATATTGCCATCATTATTCTACACTTAAGGAATTCCATGTCCCCAAAATCAATGGGATAAAAATAGTTCTGAAAAACTTCCCTAGCACTGGCATTCAAGCCTGATCCCAAGAAAATGGGAGTAGCTAGGTATTTCAAAAACCATCTTGGGTTTTGATGTCCTCCCTCCACTTATAGTTCTTGGCACCACTACTGGCTCTCTGACAAGATATTTCAACATATCTCCTTTCATCTTTGTGAATTACTATTTTATCTGTACTTCACAATTATTCAGTTTACATTTCTCTGAAATCCTAGGCCACAAGAGTCAAATGTTTTGTTTGCAATAGTAGCTGTGTTTCTCTTAAATCTGCATGCATCCCTTTCATAGCAAAGACTGCTTTGAACCTAGTTTAGGTGAGAACAAGTTGCTTTCTACCTTTTAGCTTTACCACTCTCTGAGAAATAAAGCTTTTTTATTAAGTTGCTTGTTCATTGGTCTCACATTCTATAACCATTGTTGGTCAAATTAAACCAAAATTCCTAGAAACCTCATGAAGTCAGTAGCTTGTAAAGGAGATTTAAACTATTGCCCCTGCTACAGAGGAAATGTCTAGTGACAGAGCTTTGGTTCTTTTTTGTTTGGCCCATCCACTTGCACCACATAAACATGACCTCTGCTGTTTAGGTAGTACTTAGAGGACACAGAAGGACCCTGGAGGTACTAATGAGAGAGGGAAGATGATGCTTCCATCAATCTTCAGTGGCTGAAACAGCTTGCATATTTTTGTATCCCATAGCATGCTCATGCTGTGACAGTGCTTTGTTTAACATGAGTGATCCCTGGCAAAATGCAAGTGAAACCTGTTGGCTAAAAACTATGTTTTTGAATGAGGGAATCTTAGCATCTAAAAATTAATCAACTTAACTAGATTGTTAATTATGTATAAAGAAGGCATATTAATATGTACCATACAAGAAACAGTAGAATTTCACATTTCATGTCTTGTTTCATTACTAATCCTAATACATTGTTTTCTTAACCCTTATTCCACAAGCTGATAGATGGGCTCTGCATGTCTTGAACAGCTCACCACCTTGCTATACAATTTTAACTTCTCTTACACGCAACTTCTCATTTTCTAACAGCTCTTTTTTAAAGAGCAATAATTTGCAAAAATTAAAAGTATTTTCCTAAACACAATTTCCTTCACTAACAATTGAGGAACACTTCAAGTCAACAAATACCTGAACTCCTCTGTAAGGAGGGTTGTTTGTTTTTTTTAACAGGCATATATCACACAAAAGCCCTTAGGTATCTGAATTCAGAAGACTTGAGTTAGTTTGCAAACACAGCAAATACTTTGTCTTACCTGGGCAACCTGGATTGGTACGCAATGCTTTCTTGTAGTAGGCAAGGGCTCCTCTGTAATCCTTCTTGTTGAAAGAAATGCATGCTTTGCCTGTTATAACATACCAGTTACAAAAGCTGGTAAATGTTATTTAGTAAACTTGTGCCATGTCAACTTTCAAAAGTTACAATTAAAAACTAATAGAAAATGCAGATAACTACAACTTTTATCATCTTTGATGATGTCAAATACATGAAAAAAAATCAAACATGGAAATACATTACGTGTACATTTTCATGGTTTTCTGCAGAAACTTAATTCTTTCCTGGTCCAGATGAAAGACAGTTATTAAGACTAGATTAATTAGCAAACAAATTAAAATACAAGTGTTACAGACTGCTGACCCCTCACTACAGGTGTCTTCACCTTTGACAGATTACACAGCTTTATTGGCATCACCCGGGAAATATAAGTAGTTGGACTGGATTTGTGCCCACAAGTCTCAGAAGATGCTAGATAGCATTACACTTTTTCCTAGCTTTTCTGCCTACATATACTTCCCAGTATACTTTTTGAGCAGAAATATACGTATATGTAAGGAGCAGTCTGTCATACGTTTCTGCTCAAAAATTCGCACTTCTTTATCCCATTCTTTCTCCCTACTCACATATGCACTCTCTTCAAGCACATAATTAATTCCAAAACTCAACTGTCAAGACCAGCTTTTTACACAAATACCCACAAACTCATACCAAGAAGGGCAGGGATATTATTTGGAGATTGGTTCAGCACAAAGTGAAACTGTGCATCAGCTTGGTCCATCTTATCGCCTTCAAGCAAACAAAAGCAGGCTCTTCCCAACAAGTGATTCTAGTTAAGGGAAAAAAAAAAAGCAATTCATTTATCTTTGTAAAATATGACGGCTAGACTATGTGAAAGATTAACTGGCTATGCTATAACATTTTCTATGATTAGTTTATTTCTCTTGTCCCAGGAATAAAAATAAAACAAAAAAGGTCTTTAGCACCCACTTCTGAAGTTCACATATTATAAACCAAGAGAGTGACAATCAATCCTTCTTTCTCAGACCCCAAAAGTTGATTGACACAGTTCTATCAGGTGTTTCGAGCTAGACAGAATTACACATGGTGGCACTGCACACATTTCAGATCCTTATATGTACTACACTAACAAAGCCATTTCTGTCTTCCCTTTAGTGAATCAATACTTGTGTTCTTTATAATCACTAAATAATTTACAAATACAGATTTTTAAACAGATTTTGGGTTTACCTGATCATACATGATAATTTTGTCAGCCATAGTATACAACAAGGTAGCTTGTGTAATGAGCTCCTTCTTGTTATCTTTGTTCTTCTCCTTTCGAGCCTGCTGTACATAGTACGCTGCCAGAGTATCCAGACACGTCATCTGATCTTTTTCGTGGTCTCTGTAGTCCAAGTTACCATCTATGCGTGCAGCTTCTAACAGCTTCACAAAGTCTTCTGTTTTCCCTTGTTTGTAGTACTCCAGCTATAAAACATACAGTTTTAACAGACAATACTAATGCAGCAAGCAAGTAATATATAAATTTCACACTTTAGGTGTTATACAGATTCTTTTTCCAGATTGTAGCAATAAATCAGACATAAATGTAAGGCTAATCAGACAAAAGCATCCTGATATCACCAAATATTTTTCTGTCATCATTCCAAACTTAATATTTACATTAAAACACAAATCTTACACCTATTTATAAGTGAAGATTAACCGTTTCTTCTCTAAACTTATTTGACTTTTTGCACATTTCATCATACTTCCCATAGTATAGATACAGCCCCACCCTACTTTTATGAAGTGCGTAATCAAAGGCACAAACTAGAAAAACTGTGGGTTGAGAGGAAAAAAAACTTAGAAAGCAGGCCTCAGACAATATTGTTTCACGAAAAAAAGATGAAATCAGAATCTTAATATACATATGTCAAATCAGAACTATCTGGCCTAGAATCAGTGAAGAAATAACCCCGTTAAGGTTCGTGTTCAGAATCCAGTTATCCCTGGTCATGAAAGTAAGGAAGTGAAAATTACTAATTGTTTATCTGAATATAATATTTAAATATACAATTTGTATATAGACTAACCGCTAAGGCAATCCATATGTGCAGTTGAGTGTGCTCCTGTTTCAGTATACTTATAACTTCATCGCCCTCAGGTAACTGATCGAAGTCAAGCTCGATAACCTAAAACCAAACAACATTTATTTTCTTTTCACAAAGCAATAACAATGTTATCTATCAATGAGCTCAAAGGAAGCCAGACATTTCAGAGCACAAAACATAAATGATTATTTGTGTTTAAACAAGTTTATGGATAAAGAAAGAAGTGATAAAGTATTATAATCTGTACAAGACAAAAGTGATGACCTCTCAGAAATACCGGAAAAAAGACAGGCCAATGTTTGGGACACTAGTCAGGGAGAATAAGTAGAGATGCTAACAATTTCTTTTGCCATAGACTTCAGACTAAAAATTTTTACAGTTCAGCTAATAACCAACTTGTCTGCACACTGCTGAATTTCTGAAGCTTTTCCTCCAGGTAATACAAAGATACAGTATACAGTCAAAATCTTACGAGTAATCAGGTATCGGAGAATCAGTACCTAAGACTTATCTCAGAGCCCTGAAATTTTGTAGTATCAGCTTTGTGGCCAAGAAAACTAAGAAATTAATCAGTATCGTGAGCAAATGACATCACCAACTTTGCATCACACAGGCATTATTTTGCAAATACCATTTTACCATGTTGATCCACCCTTCTGATATGGAAAATGAGAAAAAAGGAACAGGTATTCCTAAACTGGGATGTTTGGCAATACAATTTAACTGCCTGTTAGTTCACTTGTTACTCTGTTGTGCTGCCTTTAATATTAGTCAGCTACACTCCAATGCAATTCTGTAGCAAGGAAGAGGTACAGTTATTGTACCCAGGCTCCTACCACAATTACCTATGCAGGGACTCGTTTTCTGAAGACTGGATTAGAGCAATCCAGTTTATAAAGCTTTACAGTTTTGACTGTGCAAAACTTGAGAGTATCAGCAAAAATACCTCTGCTACTACTGTTATGTTTGTCTTGCACAGTAAGTCCTGTTTGACACGTAAATTTGGGCAAGCCTCACCAACAAAATAAAATAGTTATTAATGAGAAATAGATGTTACCATAACAGTAAATAAATACACAAGTAAAAAAAAGGTTGTAGGGGCGGGAAAAAAAGGGGGGGATTTTATAGCAATCTTTATTAATTAAGGATTAATTCAGAACTTCAGAGTCCAAGAAGTCCTAGCCATAACTTCAACAGCAGTACCAGGATCAACTATTCACACTGACACCTCAGAAATACCTATCAAAGAGAAAAAAAACCTCCAATATATAATCTAAAGTACCATGTCAGATTTAAAAACACAATGGCAGCAGTATGGGTATTTGTTAAAAATACAAACACATATATTCACAAAAAGCATTTTTCAACCTATAGGCAGTATATCATTTAGTGAAGGTGTCAATTTAGTGTCTGCTATGGTTTTCTAATTTTATAATGCCCTGCAAGTTTCCAAATACTTTTCTTTTTAACCTTAGCTTGCGACAGTCTACCTTAAGCAAAGAGAAGTTAAATAAATTTCTAACCCCACACTGAAATAACTTTAGAGAGTGGACTGAATGCTCTGCTTATGTCTGTGCGCTGACTGGGGAACACGCATGTTATTTACAAACCAGTGCAATTAGAAAAATCAGTGTCTAGCAAACCAAGTGCCAGAAACGCTTATTCACTGGTAAAATTCACTGCTAAAATACTGAAAGGACAAAGTCTTCAAAGCAAAGGCACTAATATTTTTATTTTACAATTCAGTGCTGTGCTGGATACTCTTCTAAAGAAGGTTGTCTCATCTTACAACAGCAGTAGGTATATAGGCTAGTTTTAGAGAAAGAACTGTGCAAGTCCTCAAAGAACGTTTATTTTTTAGGTTATCCAACCATGTCCAGAGACTCCCTTCAGATTATCCCCTGAACTAAAACAGCTACAACTTACAAGACAATTAGGCACATCAATAAATTCTTGCAATCCTAAGAGAACGTCTTTCAAGTTACTTATCTACATCTGGAGATTGGCTGCACATCACCTCGATATGCAACAGGCTTATCATAGAATCACCAGGTTGGAAGAGACCCACCGGATCATCGAGTCCAACCATTTCTATCAAACACTAAACCATGCCCCTCGGTACCTCGTCCACCCGCCTTAAACACCTCCAGGGAAGGTGACTCAACCACCTCCCTGGGCAGCCTCTGCCAGTGCCCAATGACCCTTTCTGTGAAAAACCTTTTCCTAATGTTCAGCCTGAACCTCCCCTGGTGGAGCTTGAGGCCATTCCCTCTTGTCCTGTCCCCTGTCACTTGGGAGAAGAGGCCAGCACCCTCCTCTCCACACCCTCCTTTCAGGTAGTTGTACAGAGCAATGAGGTCTCCCCTCAGCCTCCTCCTCGACAAGATAACGAAACAGACAAACCCCCCAGGAAGTAACAAACGCCCCTCCCCTCCCCACTGCCCCCCGGCCCTCAACTCGCCTCATCGGTGTCCCGGAGCGGGATCTCGATAGACCCCCGCGACATGATGGCGACAGCGCTGAGAGCCAGCCGCCCGCCAGCCGCCCGCCCGCACTTCCCCCGCAAACACCCGCTGACCCGGACGTGCTCGGCGGGCAAAGGGCGGGACGTGTGGCTCCGCCCCCCGGGGCGCAGCGAGCCAATCGCAGCCAAGCGTTCTCTAGAGGGGCAGGGAGGCTCCGCCCCCCGGCCGCAGCGAGCCAATCGCAGTGATGGATGAGCCTCAAGGGGAAGGGAGGCTCCATCCCCCGGGCGCTGTTATCCAATCGCAGTGAGGGATACGCCTCGGCGGGCTGGGTGCTACCGGGTCCCAGTCCCGCTGAGTTCAACCCGCGCATCCCATACCTACCTGTGGAAACGGATAAACAGTAGTGGGAGATAACTAAAAGTTTCCTTGTAAATGCTTTAAAATGGGTGGGTTTTTTCTCATTTTTGCGGGATTTTCTCATTTTTGCTAGCAGTGTGCCCAGGTGGCCAAGAAGGCCAATGGCATCTTGGCTTCTATCAGAAACGGTGTGACCAGCAGGTCCAGGGAGGTTCTTCTCCCTCTGTACTCGGCACTGGTGAGACCGCTCCTCGAATCCTGTGTTCAGTTCTGGGCCCCTCACTACAAGAAGGATGTTGAGGTGGTTGTAGAGAGGAGGGTGCTGGCCTCTTCTCCCAAGTGACAGGGGACAGGACAAGAGGGAATGGCCTCAAGCTCCGCCAGGGGAGGTTTAGGCTAGACGTTAGGAAAAGTTTTTTCACAGAAAGGGTCATTGGGCACTGGCAGAGGCTGCCCAGGGAGGTGGTTGAGTCACCTTCCCTGGAGGTGTTTAAGGCACGGGTGGACGAGGTGCTAAGGGACATGGTTTAGTGTTTGATAGGAATGGTTGGACTCGATGATCCGGTGGGTCTCTTCCAACCTGGTTATTCTATGATTCTATGAAAATGAATAATGCGTAAATCGCAGTACATCTTATCTGAATAGATTTGGTGGTGTCACCTGAAATCGGTAAAAGAACTCGGGAAAGAGAAGTATTCTGTGGAGTGAGGAGACATGGCCGGCCATGCACGAGATGGGAGGATCTTCCACAGAACTCACACTCTGAAACCCATAAAGGGTTATTGATACAAACTGAGCACTTAAAGAATCTGCCTACTTAAAGCAGTAGTTACACCAATCTAATACATATTCATTACGTTACACAATTCTGAAAAAAAATACTTATTCTGCTCTTTTAATTAGTTAAGAGAAAGATGACCTTCCAATTAACCCCAGACCGTCACAAATTCATCCCATCTGGCACTACTTTTCCTTGAGGAGACACAGGTTCCCAGCCTTGAATGGATTAACTGCTGTGTTTATTACTTTCACAACTTGGTGCTTTCTTCCCTTAAGAGGTGTCTAGAGAGGTCAGAGTGCCCTGACCAGTCAGGGTATAGAAGAAACCTCTGAGGTAAACAAGGTGTTGAATATCTTTGTTATTCTTTCAGCTTCAAAGATCAGAAGTATTCATGTAGCCTAAAAGATCAAAAGTTTTTATTTATCTCTCCTGGGGTAACAGTGTAATGTTGTTAATCATAGAACAGTTTGGGTGGGATGGGACCTTAAATATCATCTAGTTCCTATCCCCCCACCATGGGATATTTTATTTTTTTTCTCAAATTACTTGAGTGTTTTTAATTCTAAATAGTGAGTCTGGTAAAATTCTGAATCCTGAGCTTATGCCCTTATCCTGGAAGTTGTTTTCTCTGAGGCATGGAGGTGCATGAGTAAAGAAGAAATTATAAAATTAGGTTCCTAAATTGTTTCTTTTCTTCTAGTTGGGATGGCAGATGCAGTGGTGTGTTTGGATAAAACACAGCATGCGTAGTAATATATGACCAGTCTCAGTTATTTTTGCAGTTGAATTATTTTAAAAAGGAGGTAGTAACATTCAAAGATCCTCTGGCATGTTTACACTTAGAAGATTTTTTAAAAGTAACAACCTGTCCCATATTGCTTACACAGCCTATGAAACCCTAAAGCAAACTTGCTTTTGTCCTACAGCTAATGATCCACAGAATGCAGAATTTTGACTGAACTGATAGTCACAACTATAAAGCATTAAATTACTAAATTTTATGTAAACAATTGTGAACAATCATAGTAGTATAATCGTAGTAGTAGCTACTAGCTTACTTGCAGTGTCATTTTTTCTCTGATGCCAAAGCAAGTGGTATTTTTGTCCTGTTGTTTCAAAATGTAGTTAAATTTTGAGTCTTGACTTTTGGGTTTTTTTTTTTATTTCTGCATTAATTATTCTGAACTGAGCTACCTGATCCAATTCAACCTTATTTCATAGCTAGCATTTCTCCTGTTCATACAGCTCTTCGAGTAGGTATGTGCTGTAAATACCTTTTGTAGAGAAAATTTTGCGTGTGGCACAGAAGAGTGACATTGAAATTAATAGAAGTGAAAGAGCGTATGCTTTTTTCATTTAAAAAGATGCCAAAACCCATGCTATGCAGAGCAAGAAATAGAGTTCCTAAGCCTACTTTTCTGATTTATAGGCTGATTTTTCACAAATCAGCTACACTTGAGATACTATAATTCACGTTGAAGCCATTTGGACTGAAGATCCAGTCTGTTCCTGAAGTGAGTATCTATAGTTAGGGACCAACACTTATACAGTTCGACTCAAGACAGTACTGTGGGTCCTGGACTGAGCTTAAATGGGGCTTCTAGGCTGTAGGCAGGGGAGTGGCAGGCTGCACCAGGCAGGGCTAGTCAGAGCCACTAGAGATAATTAATACCCTTAGGGCTTTGGTATAGCCAGTTTATCTTGAAATGATAGTTAGCAGGTTTAGTAAAAGGCTGGATTTTCTTTGTTTGGCTTTTTTTTTTTTAAAATTTGCTTTAGAAAGTACAAAAAAATTGAGTTAAGAAGTAGATCAGTTGTTTTATTTGATACTTTAATGTTGTGCTAGTTCCAGAGGCCATTGAATTAGCTGCGCATCTCAAACTCGCTACAGTAATAAGTTAGGAATTTCTGTCCCTATAGTAAGGAATGCTGAAGCAGGGCCTATTAAATACATGTTGAGCGATGTTATATGTATTCTTTTTCTACAAAATTAGCTCTTTTTCTTTTATTAAAACAACGTGAAAAGTAACAAGACAGAGCTGTAAGAATGGGTGGTCTATATTTGCTTTATGTTAATGTTTTGCTTGAAGGTGGCTTTTCATGTAGCGACTACAAGCTGTGTTACTTTATGCTGCCAGGATTAATAACCTTCTTTTGATGAAGCTTTAGTTTGGGGAAGTGTTTTGGTGCTTTGCTTTGGTTCAGCTACTGCGTGGAACACCACTGGTTGTCTTACAAGAGTCTATTTTTCATCACATGTCACAATGCAGTCAAGAAATTAATCACTTTTGCTGTGAAAAGCACAGAGCAGACTTTGTAATGGTGATTTTTCTTGACTTTTGTTCGGCTCATGCAGTACTCATTTGTTGAACTTTTTTTTACTTTTCCAGTCTGGGGCACATTTCAAACAACTGTTGAATGGTTAACGTTTAGTTTTTCTGCAACCTCTCATGTTTTGAATGAGTCTGCTTTAACACTGGTCCTCAGTTGGTTGTCGTCTGTTGCAGAAAGATGTCTGTGACCCTCCTCATTTTCAAGGCTCTTTTGGAAACCAATGTTGAGCAGTAATTGATAATTAGCTGGTGCTACCCCGGCTGAATGTTGGGTTGATATTGCTAGCAGTTTCTGCTTCTTTGTGTCCCCTTCTCAACTCACACGATCAAATTGCTCGGATTTGGTTTTTCAATCCCTAATATTTTCTTTAATTTTCTAGTAAATATAATTATGTCCTACAGAGTTAGATAGGCACCTGAATCTAAATAACTGTTTTGCAAGCAGAAGCTTTAAGAGTAGTCTAATATTTTCTGTTTTACAAGCAAGTTGTGTATTTGAATGGGGAAAAAAAACCCCAAAACCATGAGATGCTCACACTTCGTGCTTATCTGTATTACTGACTTCTTTCTAATCTTTGTTTGTCAGTTAACATCAGAAACATTAACAGCAAAGTAGCTGGAATTTTAGTTTCTGACATCGACACCTAGCATTAAGAGCTTTTCCTGTGCCCTGTAGACCTGAAAGGTGCAAGTAGAATAACTTCACAAAAAAAAAATGTTGCAACACTGGGCTTGGTCTAAATACTCTGGTGTGTTCTGTGAGCCTTAAAACTCTTACCCTGCAGATCCTGTTACCTAGAATGCCAAGTATTTCAGCTTTGTACAGGTCTACTGCTCTTTGCTGTACCATTGGTTGTCATTTACCTTGGTTGCATAAAACGTAACATCTCTGTACTTAGAAATATTGCAGAGCTGGGGCTATAGCCACACTCTTTTTCAATATTCTCCCTGTGGGGCATAGCAAATAATTTCCATTTATTTTTCTGTGGATGCAGAACCTGGTCTGTTTTCAAAAGATGATTTTTGGAAGAGATTTTCATTCTGTCCTCAATGGTGCTAATGAATAATGGCATAAAAAGTTAACAGTACAAGTGCAATTTTATGAAGTATATTTTATAATGCTTAAACTCACAAAGTTTCTAAATCTAAAACTATTGATGGAATGCCTTGTGAGTATGGTATCATTATTGCCGCTTTCAGGCAAAAAAAAGAATGAATAATTTTCAGAGTCACTATCCAGCATTCTTTTTACAGAAAAATTGGGCTTACACTGTGGTGTTGTGTAGTATTTTTTTCTTGTCACAGCCTTGCATTTTCCTGTTGGAGTCATTTTCTGTATGTGTGTGTGTGTTAGTATGTTCCAACATGTCAAAATGCTTTCATGTTCCAGGAAGCTGTGATTGATAAACACCTAATTGTTAAATCATAAATTTTATTTGAATGATAAACAGCTCATGTACAAAGAGCTACTTGGCAAAAGCAGGTGGGTTTTTTCCCCCCCCTTCTCTTCCTGGTGAAGGCTTTTTCAGGGATTATGCAATAGCATTACAGATTTAAAATGCGTGCCTGCAATTAATAGGACAAGTGAGGATTATACTAAAAGCTGTAGAGGTATCAAATGAGAATGCAGTGCTGAAATATAGAGAATGAAAGTATTACTAATTTTTATTATTGAATGTTTGCTAGGAAGAATTAGTGTCTTTAGGATTTTGATCAGATTTGCACTTAGAGAGATATGATTATTTTTACTAACTTTCTCATGATGAACTTAAGGAACTTTCTAATTCTTTACTCTCTGTCTTTTTAAAATATTTAGTTTTACAAAAGCTTGCCCTTGAACAGAGCAAAAGTTGTTTGTTTTTGGTTGTTTTTTTTTAAAAAAAAGAGAGTTTGAGATGGAGACCACGCTGATTATTCTTTACCAAAATTTTCTTTTGGGAGGACTCCTGAGGTCTGATAATGTGTTCTTTGGAATGAAATTGCTCAGCACACAGATCACAATTTATCTAATGTTTTAACAGAGGTATTAGTAGCCAACCAAAGAACATGGAGATCTAGCATCTCCATATTCTCCAGTCTTTTTGATAAAATTATTTTTCATAAAATGTTTTTCGGACACGTGCTTTGACATAAAATAATGACATTTAATAAAGACATTTATTTTTCAGAAAATGCCTAAAAATAGCCTGCTGTCTATAGTCCGAGGAATGTTATGTGTGTACTGGAAGTTGAAGGTAAGAAAAGACTACATAATGGGTACCAAAATCAGTATTGTCTTCTACTAACTTGCGCTTTTGAATATGTTACAAAAGCAGTGCTTTGTAGCACTGTTAAAACAATGTTTTTTATTCCAAAATCTGTGCATGCTCTCTTAAAACCAGGTTTTTAAGAGAAAGTTTAAGGAAAGGAAAACGCATTACACAAGCAAGTACTTCAGTGGAGAAGTTAGTTCCAAAAATAACAAAGAACACTTGTGCTGAAATTATCAGGAAGGATGAAGCCTGAGAATCAGCCTGAAGATGAAGAAAGCTTTTGGGAATATGTCAACAAATCTTTCTCTGTTTCCTGGGGGTGCCTGGTTGTTTTCAATGTCCTTTTCATTAATGTCACTTATAATATAAACTGTATACTGACTTATATACATAGAAATTAAATATAAAAAGCAATTACTTTTCACGTCTCCAACATCCATAGTCTCTTCTCTGATTATTTACTTTTCTTCTATGTTTCCCTTCCTTTTTGCTTCTACAGAACCCTTTCCACTTTTATTTAAGCACTTTAAGTGACAATGTTTCAACAGATCAATGCCCCTACTTTTTGTGGGCAGAGCTCTGTCGTGCCAAATGAGTTCTGAAAGATCTGTTCAACAGCCTATGACCGCAAATACACCCTGATCTAGTTCATAGATATGCAATGTTGATATTTATATCTTTTTGCAGCACAAAAAATTCTTCTCAAAACTTAAAGCCTGTTTCTAATGTGCTTGAAAACATGGAGAGCAAAACCCCAACTCAGCATGAGGAGAAGGTTGAATGGCATGGATGTTGCAGAAACTGGGTATGATTTATATTTTAATTATTAAATGCTTCAGAGTTCCTGCCTGTGTAGATGATCTGAACAGGTAATGTTTAAGGTGTAAACAAGGCACCCAAGCTTGGAAGTTTGGATCTTGTGTTTATCTTTCTAAACCTCTCATTTTAATATTTTTTGAAGATGTTAAAAGCTTTTTCCACAACCTTTTAAGATAACTTTTTTTTTTAATACAGACTGAAATAAAATGTATGTACACACAGAAATATATATTTTCACCCTCCTTACACACATATGTTATGCTTATTATATAATATATTTTATAATACACTATATTATACATTATTTATTCACCTAAAATAATAAACTGTAAGTAACCTATCTTTTCTATCTATTTACATATTCATGAACTTAGATTTCATAGATGTTTCCTTTGATCTTAAAGAAACACTGCCAGAATATGTAGATACATATTGAACAGTATTTACTTTTAACCTCAGCATTAATTATGAGTTGTTTATTTTATGTTTTCACCAGTGTATTTTCATATAATTTAGAATCGTAGAATATATCAAGTTGGAAGGGACTTGTAAGGATGATGAAGTCCAAATCCCTGCTCCTTGCAGGACCACCTAAAACTAAAATATATGACCCAGAGCATTGTCTGGATGCTCCTTGAACTCTGACAGGCAATGTAGTCTTCCCTTCCTCCCCCGACCCCAATCACTAATGTTTCTTTAACATCTCTTTCTCACTTTTTATATAGAAGTAATTTATTTTTGCTGGGCACACTAATAAATTTAGGTCCTGATGAAGAAAAATAACTTTGTATGGGGAAAAAAAATAGTAGATTTTTTTCCTCTCAAGATGGAAACTATTATTGTACTGGATCTAATTACTAGTTGTGAAGTAGGGATATTTTCTGTAATATATTTCATCCCAAGAGGAAAAGGTGAACTTTTAAAACTTGACCTTTATGTCAGTGATTCTAAATAATGTCTTAATACGCGTCTTACTGTTAATAAGGGAAACACTTTACTTTTTATCATCTTGCGTTGTGGATGAAAAACATAAATCAGATTACTTTAAAACTCCAGTGTTATAGCACAATGTGTGTCTAGCTATTAATTTATTTGAGAAATGTCTATTCTGTGTTTCTCTCTAGCACTTGATGTGTTTATTTTCACATTTTTCTTAGAAGGTCAAGGACATTTTGTTCAGTTACTTGAGAAGTAATGTGAATGGATGCCATCCTTGAAGACTGTTTTTATATCTCCTATCAACATGTAACTTAAGTTTACAATTGACTTGATCCATGCAAGCAGAGCCATTGATTCTTAACTTTACCAGGCATGTGCCTAGCTATCTTGAATTAAGGCCTCATATTGGAAGAGAACCAGTAACTGTTACCAGCCAGAAGCAAACGTTATTTTAAGATGCAAGGAAGTATTACAGGCACTGGTTAGTTGTATAATTTGGAAGCTATTTCCATGTTTTGGTCTGAGTATACTTTCTCGCTCAACTTACAAAGCCATGTGGCAAATGGATAATGCTGCTGTGTGAGCAGCAATGAACATCCATTTAAAAGTAATTTAACTGAACAGGTACCTTTAACTGTAACAATCCAGAAACAGGTAACAGCATTTAGAAATAAAAATAATGTAAAGTTTCAAATTTTCAGACATTTCTTTTTCCCTTTCCTAAGGCATCTTTTAAAATCAGTACTTAGTGATATGTCAGAGTGGTTATACAAGGAGATATTTGACTTCATATTCTCAACCATTTTTTAATGGAGTCTAGGCTACAGTTCACAGATGTGGCAAGCTATCAGGCCAGAAATACTATATTACAAATTGCCTGGGTTTGCATGTTAATAGAACAGTGTCTCGTATTGTCAAAGCAAGTAAGACTGAATAGTGTGAGGAGGGAAACCAGCCTCTCCAGGAGCTGTGTACGGATATCTGCCTAGAGTTCAGACATGATTTTATCTGCCAAAACGCAGTAGTGGTACTGTTACTGTCTTGCAGTTCTCCATTGCTGGAATTGCCATCCATGATGCAGTATGTTTATAATAAAACTGTGTTTCTATCTGCAAGCTCAGCCTGGGATGTGAAGTGAAGTTGTTTTTGTTCCGGCTTGCATATCGCCACTAACAGAGCTGCTGCTGGAACTTAATCAAGAATTCTGTTGATTCAGAAGCCAGTAAAGAAACTCCCAGAACTATTTTGCCTCTGCAAGTATGAGTAAAAGTTTATTTATAACAGTCAAGTGACTATGCATGCATGTAGATCAGATCATTTACATGAAGGGAGATGCAAATTTCCCAGGTTACTCTATCTGACTATTATCTCACTGAGTAGAGAGAGGCTCCCATTTGCACCTCAGCAGATTATTTTCATGATGTATATACAGTAATTTATAATGTGTTGGAAAACAAAACTTGTAAGAGAAACACTTCTAACTAGCTAATGGCTAAATATTGTTCAGGCATAAATCCTGTCCTTGCTTCCATTGTCTGTGCATTTCCTTCTTGCCCTTTTAGTTTGATCAGCATGTCTGTACTCAGCCATGCTTGTCTCTGAAACTGTAATGTTGGAAAACCTTCAACCCTTATGGTGATTGTTTTCATTGCTTGACTTTGCTGTTAGTTTTTCAGAAAGTTTAGCCTTGCTGATGTTTAATGCTGTTACGTCCTGTTCATCAGCATGCAGGAAAATGTCTTTTTATCTTTCTTTAGGGTAATTTGTATTTTAACATGGGTGTGTAAATGGAGCGATCTGTTTGGTTCTGTGTGAATCGATGCTGCTTTATGAAAGGCTTTTATAGCCTGTCATAGGAGATGTGAAAACTATGAATCCTTTGAATTCATGTACATGTGATTGTTTGCATGAATGACATTAACACTTTGTCTGATTTCTTAATTCTGATTTGAAAATATCTGTGTTATTTCCCCTCAGAAATGTTTGATCAGTGATTTCTAACACGCTATTGTCACATCAGCAGAGGGCAGTATTGAGGTATAAATAGAATAATCAGAAATTGAAATTGTAAAAAACAGCTGCCATGTGTTTTCAGTTTTCCTTCATAGAATCACTGCATAATTTCTAATGAAAGGGGCCTCT
The DNA here is from genome assembly GCF_032191515.1 of Phaenicophaeus curvirostris. NCBI lineage: Eukaryota > Metazoa > Chordata > Aves > Cuculiformes > Cuculidae > Phaenicophaeus > Phaenicophaeus curvirostris. The sequence continues at coordinate 12,055,603 of NC_091396.1, forward strand.
GCAGGTTGTTGAGTCAATCCCCATCTCAGAGAGCCAAATTCAACATTAGATACAATCAATATGACCATGGTAAGGTGTCTGCGTTGCTGGGTATTCTATGACAATCTGCGATCAGATTAGTTCTCTCTCTAAACCACTTTTATATCCACTTATGAGACTGGATGCAAAGCATGCCTAATGCTGAAGTGTGGTTATTTTGTCTGAATAATACTGGGAAACAAATGCTTAGCCATTTTTATTTCAAGGTCAGAAAATAGTAAATTTTTTTTTAACAATAGCTCTTGCATGTTTTCATCAACTTTAATAACAATAGGCAAGCATCTGAAAGAAAAATTAGTCCTGTGAGTATTTTGTCTGTTACTTCTGCAAGGCAGGATTGACCAGCACAGCTATATCTATGTGGCTTCTGTTGAAACAATGTTCTATTGTTCTTTTCTTTGTTTTTACGTATAGTTTCTATACTTACAGAAGTATAATATATGCTACTCAATAGTATGATTTTTTTTTTCTATGTCTTTGTTGGAGAGCTGAGATAGACAGTCACAGGAAGAATTTACAGAAGTACATATTGTTTTCATGTTAAACTTTTTTTTCAACGTGTGTTGTATTGAATTGTGGACAGATTTATAGGAAGTGGAGGCTTATCCTAATCAGTAAGTTTTATTAAGGAAAATTTTTCTTTTTTTATATAAACACAGTCCTAGCCTGCCATCATTACTTGAATAAATTCCAGTTCCTTTTCTTCAATCTGCCTGCTTATATTAGTTAAAATTTTATTGGCTAAAATAGTAAGATGTTTAACTTTGTAGGATGTACTATTTTCCTTTAGTTTATCCAATTCTGTGATGCTTTTTAAGAGTGTATTTGAGGCAAAATTGCAGGCTTCTGATCTGTGGAACAAATCTCTGTTATAAAATACTAAACGCAGTGCTATGTTAGAGAGTTTACCGACACTCGTGTCACAAAACGGCTTCTGGCATTTTCTTAAGCCATTTAGATACATTAATAATTTGTGCATCTAAATAATAATTTTACTTTAATTCATGCTTTGCTACTGTCTTCATCTGTGAAGAAATGTTGCATCTCAGTGTCTGGTTTTCAATCTTTTTTGACAAACATTTAGTTACAAGGTTTATGCAGACAAAATATTTGGGTTTCTACTTATTAAACAGAACTACTAAAAAGGACTACTTCTGGTTTTTATATTCTCTTCTTTTCTTCTAGAATAGTAAATACTATGAGTATTGTTAAGTCACTATTACAACTAACACAAACATTTGCCTACTTCTGTTGATGGCAAACTGGAACAACTCATAAAGTAATTGTTGGCATCTTAAAGGCACTTTTACCTCTGAATTAAATCAACTTGGTTTTGAAAGCTGTTTGGCTAAAATTCTGGTTCTTCTCGGATGACTAGGTACCCCTTTAACATAAGCAGTGGGGCTTAGTTAAATTGGCAGTTTAGATTCCTGGCAACTGCTCAGACAAATTAGTTTAAACTATCTCAGGCAAATGGCCCCATGAGCCATGTGCGTTTTTGAGTGTTGATGTGTGTATATCCTAGCAAGAGAAAATAGAGCTTGGGTATGGCGTGTGTTTTGGTTGTGATCAGAACTTTGGCAGGGATTATATGAAGTTTTATTAGCAAAGTTACACTGCTTCAAGGCCTGCACAGCTTGGATGGGTCCAGTTTGCATATCAGCACTGTGCTTCCCAGTATCTCCAGTTCCTGAAGCAGCATCAGACTTACGCTTTGTGCCACCGTTAGAATACCTGCTAAAAGTTGGAGACAGATCCAAACAGACAATATACTTTGATCACTGATAAGAAGCCTTTGTCATATAGGGCTACTATAAAGTCAGGGAATCTTCTCCCAATTATGTTATTTTTAAAAGAACCAATATTTTTTAAAAATCTGGAATGTTCTTGATTTCAAAATACTGAAGATATCTTCTTTTTTTTTTTTGGTAACATCAGTGGAGATTTTTTTTTCCTATTTGATTTCAGTAATAAAGATTTTATATTAAACTTGCTGATGAGTAATACCAGCTGTAGATCAGAGGTTAGCATAAACATCTGTGAAGGTAATGTGATAGTTGAGTGTGATGGAAGATGATGGCATGGAGCTGAGTAAGTACTTCTGCGGTGAGTTTTAAATGATGTACGTTGTAGAAGGCTTGGAGCCATGCAAGGCACAGAAAAGTTAAAGATCAGTTTAGGACAGATGATAATGACAAATACTGTCTTTTCTGGGTACTGACTGAGACTATAATAGCTGAGATTTAAGAGAGACAAAATTCACAATTTGGCAGTCCCAGCAGAGATTGTGTGGGAAGGGTCCCAACCATAAACTTATATCTCTCTGCAGAAAATGTAGCTCAGAAGGGATATCGGGGACAACGATGAGGGATAGAACAAGCCTTAACAACATGGAAGTTATGAATGGTCTCTCTACAAATTGTTGCTCCTAGTAAACAAGTATATTTAGCACTCCTGCTGACAATCTTTCTTGCAGCAAGTGTTTGGAGTGTATTTGGTGAAAAGGAATGCAAGGTCATCCCTTGTGTCGCACAGTAACTGAAAAGATTTGAGATACGTGAATCTGTCAGAAAGTGGCTGAATTATACCTGGTAGGCTGCAAAAAGAGCATATCCCTAGTGCTTTCAGAGGTAGGTACTAAATCTACAAAAAGCAAGTAATGGTTTTAGTTATGACCTTGTGAGATCAAAGTTATTCTGATTGATTAGACTCGAGCACATAGCGCTACAAATCCTTCATGTAACATCCTGTGTTTTTCTGTTCTGCTTTCTACTCCTAGCCCCCAAAACCTCGCACATTGTCTTCTGTACTTGCATGAGATTCTATTGCATATACTTTTTTTTTTTAAAAAAAAGCAGATCATTATCTAGTCTTGTATTACAAGCTTTACTTCAGCTTCATAGCAAATTATAGGGAGAGTTTTGTGATCTTTTCCAATATCTAAGTATTGCAAAGTTTAGTTGTGACTCTTGATGAATTTTCCATGAGGATGACCAATTGCACTCTTGCTTAGTTTATATTCTGTTACTATTCTAATGGATGAGTGAAGAGAAAAGGATATTGTTTATTTTTACTTTCCTTTGCAGGGCTGTGATTTGTGACACTCCTCTGAAATAACCCGTACGTTTCCCTAGTAGGTTTCCTTAGTAGTTTTCAAGGAAGAGTTGCGTTGATTATTATATTGAAATGTTATGATATCCAAGGTGCTGCTCTGATTTTGGCAACTTGAGTTTTGTTCCAAAAAATTTGTTTAAAATAAAATAAGTGGGATTTACTGTCAAGGATGTTTAAATGCTTCTTGAATTGTGGAACAAGTTAAATTGACTTTAAAATCCTTCCTTTCCCCCAAAATATTCTGAACCTTTTTCTAAAAAAAAGAAGAGTGTGATGAAGGGGTATTTCTTATAAACACTTGTATGGACACTTATAAACATACATTTCTTGGATTCCTGGTACTGGAAGCAATGGCATGTAGTGCATCTTTCCAAATCCATGTAGCCAATTACCTACAATAAACTTTCTAGAAGTAGACAGACTGCATCAGTATACCTCATAAGAAAAGTTTTATGTGGGTGCCTTACCTCTCATCTGGAAACAAAATTGGTAGGAATCTTCTACCTGTCCACATTTTGGAAAGACTGACACTGGCAATGGTGGATTACATATAGTTTCTTCTACTAGTAAAATGTAGGTGGAGCAACTTTATAAAGGAAACAGGTTTTTTGTCTTTCTTTCATTTAGCTTTTTTTTGGGGTGGGGGGTGGGGTGGGGTGGGTGGGTAGGGGAAAATAGTAAAGTACTGTCATAGCTGTATTTCCAAAAGAGAAGAGGTATCTGTACTTGGCTCGGTGCAATGCCTGTCCTAATGGACTTCTGAGCTTGGTTAAGGTCTGTAAATTCTATTCTTTGCGTAAATTTCTTAACCAATAACTTGGCTCACAGATATTTAATGACATTTTTTGCAACACTCCAAGTAGGAATGGGGGCTTAGTACAAGCAGATGGTACAGCACTGAGGAATAATTGGCAAGCTGATATTATTTAAGTAATCTATTTTTAACGTTGTATTATTTTTCTTATTCCTGAGATTCTGTAGAAAGGAAAGAAATGAACTTGAATTCTGTAGCAGTTGAATGTCTGGGTACTTTGTGCATAACCAGAGCAGTGAGCAATGGTTACCTTGCTTTGAGGTGTGGAAGTAAGCTTGACTTTTATGGGCTATTGATAGCCAAATCAGTTATGGTTTTTTTTCCTAGCATTTTCCTCATGCCTGTGTTTGAAGGCTCAGAAAGAACACCAAGTATCCTGTATGTTGACTTGGCAGTTCAAACCCAGAAACCTTCAAAGGCCAATGCTCGCCCTGCTCACTTCTGAAGAAGACAGAACCCTGCTCAGGCAGTATCTCAGCCTGCTGACTCATTTGGTATGTGTTTTTTGCTCATGCACTGAGTATGTTCTGTGCAGTGTGTGTTCTGTGTGACATCAGAACAACTAAAATGTTATGTGTAATGGAAAGGATCAATATTTTGGAGGCAAGATTAGGAATATAAAATGCTTTACAGCTTGAGTGAGAAAAGGACTAACATGGGAGTCAAGTATTGTGAACTGTAGGGCAACTTACTGCAGTTCCTAAAAGCTAAATGTGTGTATGAGCTAACCTGGGTGCCCCATGAGCAACTGTATCAATGTTGCATTGCTACATCTGCAAAAATAAGATTTTCATTACCATCTTCACAACCTTTTGTCAACTTTGCAGAGTTATTGCGAACACTGTTTGCTTGCAGCACTGTATATAATATTGTATTTCTCTGAAAAATGCAGATCTACTTCTGAGCGGATGAAGGCAGGAAAAAGGATCTGTAAATGCATGAAATTATGTGCTGGATAGTTAAATGTCGCACCTTCTTGTTATGCTTATGAAATGCCAACCAGTTTGTTAAATCTGTTTAAAAAATAAACACTTTTACATGAAGATGTCTTTAAGCCAGTGCCCATGCTGGAGGGTAGGAAGCGACAGGCAGTCGCTTCTACAGGCAAGAAGCATGAGGCAGCAGCACGGAATTATAGAGCAGTGGCATCTGTTGTATTGTTTGTCTGGACCATGTTTACTGCCTTGTATTAGATCAGCTCTGAGGAATGAGACTGACAGTGGTTTAAGAAATACTACTTCTCTTCTTAAAATGGCTTTCTTTCCCAGATGCAAAAAGCTTGGAAGAAGGGGACAATGAAGCAGCAGCATAGATAGACTATTCTGAAGAGGAGTGAAAGAGTGAATCTGGTTTCTTGTGGACAGGCAAAAGAGGAGAAATCCTACCTTGTATATACGAGTGATGTAGGTGAGGGAAAACATTGTGCAGGGGGGTGGTGTGGCGTGGTAGAGCTGATTTTGTTATTATTCTGGGAGATTGGCTCCCTGTTCTTTTATAGGTCAGATGTTTTCAGGGAGGTGAACAGCTGAGATTGAGAATTTTAGGTCTTGAAATTTAAGTCTGTTCTAAGATGGGATCTGCCATACCCAGTTTTGTTCTCCTTTTGTCTTCACGTCTGCATAAAAATATGTGGACACAAGTGTTACAGGTGTGCTTGTGTTAGACTATGCCTTGCCCCATTTAACATCTTAATAAACAGGAGAAGTATATCTGAGGGCCGTCTGTTTGGCTGAGTTTTGTGGTGGTGTCTTTTGGGGCTTTTTTTTCTGGAATGAGTTGTGGAAACTGAATTTTCAGTTCTGTTATGAACTGAACTGCCAACTGCTTGGCACGGCCTTAGCCTCTCTTCTCATTCTGCAATTTTTGTTCCCATGATTCATGTCATGAGAATGCTCCTATGAAAGCTTAAAGCCTGGCAAACTTATTCAAACTTTAAAAAAAAAAAAAGTTTACAGCAATTATCTCTTATTAGGCTGATACGTGTAAAAAGATAAGGTTTTCAGAGACCAAGGGAAGTGCTTTATATACCTGAAGGCTTTTCTGTGTTCCTCTAGCTTATCAGTTAATGTAATAATGTATTTCTTGACTGAGAAATGGAGTAGTAACTGAAGCAGCCACAAGTCCAAAATACCAGGAAGGCTACTAAAGCTGACTGTATTCTCTAGAGGGGAAAAGGTTCAGAATTGTCATTGAGGGATATTTCTCAGACAAGGATTTTGAGGTGATGAGACTGAACAATCAAATACTTCGTAGCATAGTTATAACAATATCTGCAGGCAGTTGGTGTGGATGAAGAAGCAGTTGTTTCAGATGGCAATTACAATAGCAACTTGTGAAGTATATAGAGAAATACACAAATAGTAGAACTACAACTAAAAAGTTATGAAGATTGTTACTTTCCAAGTACCAAATGGCATATGAAACACATCAGTTTATCCAATCATAATTTTCTATGACTCTCTCTTGGCCTTATATGACCTAGGCACTGTAATTAAGATGCAAGTTTGATCCTCTGACTGTTGTATTGATCACCCTCCTCCTTTTACTAGGTATTATTGAAAGGTTTCATTCTCAATACTAGTTTTTTAATTCTCAAAGCTTATTGCAATAAATTAAGTTTTGAGAATTAGATTCCAAACTTTTCCCTGTTTCTTTGTCAAAATAATTTTTAAAGCTTTCACATTAAACTCAATGGTTTGAAATTATAACTAAATTTCCGTAAACTAAGAATTTGTAAATGGAAACATCTTAGTAATTTAACGTTTAGACGTCTTCCATGACACTGCTGCCTCCCCCCATCTCCTGTGCGTAGTCTTCCTGACATTACCACTTAGCAGAATACTAGTAAATGAGCCAGAACACCTTTGCCTCAGCACATTTCCATTGACTTAGCTTGGATTTCAATGATGAAAGCCAGAGATTAAATAGAACCACAAGAGTTCAACAGTCTTGTAAGTGAAAGTAAAACAGCAGTGCAAGGATTTGTCTCTGTACCAAACAAGTAGACAAAGGCAGAAATTATTATTAAATAAGAATATAGAAATCAGGTACTACTAGTTTATAGCAAAAAGGGTGTTTCATTTAGTTGGGTTTGGGTTGGGTTGGGTTCTGTTGTTGCATAGATATTTTTGTTGCTTTTGTTTTCCCATGAGGGAATTATACTTGTTTTCTTGCAGGTTTGCAAACTAATATTTTTCCTGACTATCATGGGATGAATTTTTTATAGAAATAGTCATGTTACAGCTAGTATAACAAAACCCTAGAGTGATGACAATGCTACTTTGTATTACAGCCTGTTTGTTTGTAGCTGATAAAACACACTTTCACACTTGTGTTTTAGTTGTCCTGTCACACTTGTTAACATGACGTATATGTGCTTGTATTTTTCTGAAGTCAGGGATTTGATAGATAGTAGCCATCTCAAGCAGAAAAAGGAGAAACTTAATCCACTGCTTAACTGCTCTTAACCTTATTTTATAAGGGGAGAAAATGAGTCATAACTAAGGCAGGGGAAGAATAAGATAAATAAAGGCTGCTCACACTAGCTAATAATAATTACACAAAGTACCATACTGTTCTTAGGACCTGGCTGTTGAGAAAAATTCATTTAATAGCAACGTTCCTCGTGATAGCATGTATCAAAGCGTTTAATAGGGAATGTGGGCATTCTTTCTTGCAACAAGTATCTTAAAAGGCTTTTTTCTTTTTTTTCTTTTCAGTCGACTGTGAGTAAAGCTGTGAACAGGACAGTCGTTTTCATGTAGTCACTCATCTGAGGCTCTATTCAACTCTCACTAAATCAATGGCAAAATTCTTGCTGACTTCACTGAACTGGATGGCACCTCAGGTGTAATGGGGAACAATGCTTGCTTTCTTTTTCTCTGTAAAGGCCTTACCTACATATGAATATGTAAACTGAAATTACTAAGTTCTAAACACCATGGTGTTTTTTTCTCCTCTTCTGCTTCAGCTACAAAAGGCCTACATCCAGTAGATATATCCATCTGTGTGTGTCTATATCCCTGGAATGAATTTGCATCGATTTCATATAAATGTAGGATTACCACCATAATGTGTTACCACATATAAAATTTGAACTTCCCACCACATAGATTTCATCTTACCTTCATTTTGTAGAATGTGTAAGTTAGTGCTTAGTAGTGAAAACAGGATGTTTACTTTCAAAGAGCAGCATCAAAAGGAAAAATTTTATTAAGATATACTCACCCTTTCCTGTCTTTACTGTTTGGGCATAGAAGATAATCATAATGAAATATTCGATTAAAGACTATTGTTAGGACAGTTAGACATAAAAGGTAAATTATATGATCTGAATTTTAGTGGAGATGGCTTTTTGTTCTCATCAACTTTGCTTCTATTTAAGGTAAAGAGAAGCTATGCAAGCTTGTTCTTCAGTCATTTTCAGAAAAAAAAATAGGTTTTGTTATTGCTTTTTTAAAACAAATCCAAAGAACTTCAATAAATGATGGAGGGAGAAGAAGAAGCAGGCAGAGTGGTAACTTTTTGATCATCCTTATCCGTCTATCTTCTGCAACAGAGTTCTTTATTTAATTAACAGTAGGGCACAAAGATCCTAATACCGTTGTTCTGACATTGTAAAAATAATACTCTCCCTGTCCCAAAGAGGTTGCAGTCTGAACATGCTCCCTCTTGATATACTTAGTCAGTAAGAATAAGTTGAGGGAAATTGACTTAAATAATTTTACCAAGCAGATATCTTTGCCAAGTAAAACTGCTTTAAATATTTAAAAGTATGAAGATGCATTATCAAAGGGGCAGTGATGGCACTTATTTGCTTCAGTCTCCAGCAGTCTTTTTATAAGTAAGTTGGTGCGCAAAAATACCTAGAGTTTATAGAAGTAAGAACTTCAATATGATTAAGTCTAATCAACTACAATGTAGCAGATAAGCCACTGGAAAAACACTCTAAGCTAGCAAAGGTGTCATTCTAGGTGCAAAATAAACATCTGTGCTCGGAGGGCTCAGTTTTGCATTTTAAGGCAAAAGAAAATATTGTAATAAAATATTTTTAATGAAAGTAAATATTAATAAATAATTTTGTTCTACTTATACAGCAGCAAAGATCTAAAAATACAACCTCTACTCTTGGAAAAAATCAAATGAAACAAAGGATTTGTCAGAACAATGTAGAAGAAAAGCAGAAAATCCACCAGTGGCTGAGACGGTAATAAGAGAGTCATTTATTTCTGCTATCTTCCCAGGCCATGTGAACTTTAGTTTTCAGAGTAAAACCAAAATCCAAGATCAAGTATCAACTCTATTTCACATCAAGTAAAAACATTTAGGAGAGGTGTTTAAAACAGAAGAGTGAAAATTGTAGACTCGGGTGCAAATGCTTCAAGCAGCTCTGTTGCAGCTTTTTGACAGTGAAAAACTTAAAAGGTTTCGACAATGCCTGATAAACGTCAAAATCCTTTTCAAAATGACAAGGAAGGAGAGCATGTATTCAGGAAGCAGAATGTAGAAATAAGTCTTCCTCAAAAGCATTACCAGGTAAAGATATAAATTTGTAGGACTTTACCTAATAGTAAATTAAAATTATGCATCTAGTGGAATGGAAAATAATTTATATCAATTTAATTGATCTCATTGAAGCCATAATATCTTAAGGATACAAAAAATTTCATGAATAAATTTAGATATTACTAATGTGTTGATGAGAGTTCTACTTGAAATATTTCAAATTTAAGTAATTTAAAATCTGTAAAAAAATTTATATAAAACTTTGCAAATAGAAGAAAAGATGATTTGAGTGGGAATAATTTATTGAATTTTTACTTGAATATAATGTAATATTTTACTTGAATTAGATACTGCTGCTTCTTACCTACATAATGACATGTCATGCTAAAATTGTTATGAAATTTGCTTTTCTCAGGTGACAAATGCTATAACAATTTTCCTTTGGCAATGGTTCCTTCAACTATAAACATGAAAAAGGGTTGTCACAGATATTGCATGCTATTAGTAAGAATTGTAACCCCCTAAAACATACAAACTAATCTATTTTTAAAGAATTCAAAGACTGTAAAATTAGGCCCTCAATTACAAAGTGGTATTTAGAAAGCTTTTTGTGCTTGAAGCCTCTTAAGATGATGTTAACTGGTACAGCTGTAAACTTGTGTTTGTGTGTGTGTTGTATAGTTTATATCAATGTCCTCAATTTTATAAAGAATTACTATTAAAAAACATTCTTCTGGCGTCATGCTGCCACCATTCTCAAACATGCATTTTTTCTCAGTGGGTTTGGATTAGTTAGTGTTCCCTTTTTTAAAAAAAAATGAAAAGTATTTAACTTCTGTAAGTCTTCAAAAATCTCTGTTAATGTCCCACCACACGGCACTCACTGAGCCTGTATCCATGCTGCTCCCAAAGTTTTCCAGCCCTATCTGACCTTGGGAACCTTGAATTTTTAAGTCTTTTAGGAAATAATTGAAATAATCACCTGAGACTTTATGTGTTTGGTTTTGCTTAGTTTTTCTTGCATTATGCCATAAGAGGAGTTCTGTTAATCACATATTTGCCTTCCAAAATTTCACAGCCCAACATTTTTCTTCTTCATCTGAAAAGGATTTATACAGCTGACCTTCATAACTTTTAAATGAAAATCTTTATCTGGCACAAAAATGAAGTATTTAATTGACTGCTTGTATTACTTTGGGATCATTGTTCTCCAAAACACAAATGAACCTGGAGAGCAATGTCAATAGAATGCAGTAGCACTTAATATCAGAGATTTAAAATAAAAACAAAAAAAAAAAACCCAACCAACCCCAAAATAACTGATAGGCAGGTCTTATAATTCTGTTCTTAGTAGGTGTATTATTGGCAATTATGCTTGCAGTTGTTAAATTTAGCTTTCTTCATTGCATTAAGTTTCGCTTGAGTTAAAGGCACTGACCAGCTCCTGGCTTCATGCTGTAAACAATGCTGTTTATTAGCACTTGCATATTGCAGATAGGATTTTCAATGCACTCAATAATGTAAAACTGCCCATGTTGAATGAAGAGATCTAGCATTAACTGATTATGCTGGTGGAGGCATTAATGTGGTGCCAAGTAAATGTCATACGACTTCCTTATTATTTTTCTGAATATCTTTTAGGTAAAATCAGTTTGCAACAGTTGTAGATTAATTTTATAAGCTCTTACTGCCTTGCAAAAGCAATTTTAGCAATATGGGGCAGTTTTCATTTGTGAAGAAAAGTAAACCAACAATTGAACAAACACTTTAGAATTCTGACGTAATCTTTCCATCTTACGCTCAGGCATTCAGTTTCTCCTGTCACAAGAATCAATGCAATATTTTACTGAACATATATGTGAATAATATTCTCCTAAGAACATATTGGGCTAAATTTTGAACCAATTCTCAGATGACTTTGTCATTCATGTGTTGTGTTGGCTGTCCAATTTCCTTATTCAGTTGTTTCCTACATTAATGCATTTTCTTGCTCTGTTCTAAAAAGCACATTAAGTTATCTGTTGCTGCCTTTTATAGTCTTAAAAGAATGCCAAACTTGCTATGAGAAATGCAAGTGCTACAAGGAGGCTTCTCTCTTAAAGAATCAGTTCTATATTCAATCTTTTCTCAGGCTTGCTTTTGGAAGTGCTCACTACAGAGCAACATGTGGAATCAACAGGTGAATGTGCCTCTGTTTTGAGTGTATGCAGAGGCAATAACTGGTTGCTGGTAGTTGCAGCTGTGTAGCTGTTGTCAAAGTGAGGGTTTAGTAGAGTGTTTTGGCAGTAAAAGGCTCTGGTTCACCCCCTTGGGAACTACTGCTAATAGCTTAAATGTTTGTTTCTCCTTCTGAGAACCTCTTTTTTTTTTTTTCATGAAGTAGAGAGAAAATAGTATTTGCATCTTGAATTTGCTATGCAAGTCAAATTTATTGAATATACTCTCAGCTTTAATAATAACAGCAACTGACATTTTTTGCAGCATGGATACTACCAGCAATCTCCTGGCACTACTCTTGTGGTGCTTCCCTTTTATCCGTTGTTCTCTTCCAAATAGCAATGCCACCAATATACTTATTCTGTATTACAACGCTTGTTTTAAGGGAACCTGATAAAAGTTAGCTTTTAGCAAGTTTAAAACATGATTGTTGATCATTGTGGCTTTGATAACTGAGTCTAACAGCTGACACAGTTTTCAGTGGTGTTTTCCTGGCCTTTGAAATGGTACAGAAAATTAATGTTTCCCAGACTAGAATTTTATGCTGCTCTCCCAGTGAAAGGTCATCAGCAGCTGAAAAATTCAGTAAGTATAGCTCAGTTTTTGTTGTACACAGCGAGAGCTGCTGTGTAGATTCAGCTAATTTAGTTACAGAATTGCAGTTCTTAGTGCATAATCAATGTAAACTTTCCTAATACATTCATATTAATACAAGTTTGTTAACTTCAATTTTTTAACATTAATTACAATGCATGCTGTATTTTATATAGATATGCGTGTGTGTGTGTGTGTGTGTGTATATATATATAGTGTCTAAGAAGATAGATTTAAGACCCATCTTCTCCACTGGACTTTGCAAATGTGCTGCCACTCTTTTTTCCCCCTTTTATTTCACTGATATTTATATGAGGTGGGTGGCTGCAGCCCATTTGTTGTCACATCTGTGCAGTTCATTTTCCATGTCAAGAATTGTCTGAACACTGTAGAACAAATGACACTAACTTTCAAAACACCAGTTTCTGTAAAGAAATGAGGCAAATAGATCAAATTTAAAAGAGTCTATTCAAAAGGATAAAATCTTAAGGTATTTAAACAGCTAAAAAAAAAAAAGTAGCCTTGTGGAAGTATAGGCCATTGTGGTTTCCTTAGGTGAGATACCCCCAGCCATTTTAATGGAACTTTGCAATTACAGAAATAAAATGGGGAAAATGTGAGATATTTGTTCCAAGTCTAGAGTGCTCTATTTCATGATTTCTGGAGAAAATAGACTTTCCCTTATCAAACATTATAAGGGCATCCTCTGTGGAGAAGCTAATAGCAATGTATTTTGTTCCAGTTGGCATGTTGTGCTTTGTCCACTTGGGTGGCAGGGGATGTTGTGTGTGTTTTCCTATTTTGTTATAAGTTTGAAAAATACCATCAGATTTTCCTGATCTCATATCCTAACTTTCATCGCAGTAACTGGGCAGTAGAATGTGAGCTGGTAGTGACTGAGCATGTAATAAAACAAGGGAAAATATTTTTGATTTATTGACAAGGTAAACTTTGTGAAAAAAAGAGATAATATCTGTGTGGACAGATGTGGCCAGACTATCCCAAAGCTGTGTTTTGTCTGTGCTTACATAAGAAAAACTGGCACTGTGCGTATGTATATATTTGGAGGGCTATGGTTTGTGCATAATTCAAACCGAATTTATTCATACTTAAGCCCTGTTGTGTTAGGCTAGTCTCTTAACCAGACAAAATACAGATAAGGGAATTGGTCTACTTCACATTGTGCATTTAAACCTATTTTAATGTGGTAGTTCGGGCTGTGAAGGTAAGCTTGAAAAAGGAATGGTGAGTCAGCCTTCTTTGAAAGAGGGAGTAACTGCTGAAGTCTCCAGATGTCAACACAGAGGACATAGTAGTTACTCACAGGAACACCGAAAGAAAGTGAATCCAAAAGGTCTTTATTACTGAATTCATGATCCATAGTTTGATTTAGCAGAAGTTTGGCTTCCAAGGTGGGATAAAGCTGTGCAGTTGCAGAGGTGTGGAAGCCAACGTTTTGACTAATGATATTGGGAATATAGTGAAATGTTTGAGTGAACATGATGCATTAACACCCTGCATCAAGTGGTTTGTCAGTGCAGTGAATTTAATCCTTTTAGCTTTTTTACAGAAAATACAAATCTTCACAGGATTATTAGGAAGGTATTAATGAAATCCACTGAACTATGCACATGTCTAAAAAATATGACATGTACCAAACTGTAAAGTTCATTTCTTAAGTTCTCAGAGAGATAGTTCTGAGAAAGAGACAGTTAAATGTGTAAAAGAAACAAAATTAAAGGTTCTATTAGCTCAGAGAAAGGTAATGTCTTACTTAACTGTATGTAGCATATTTTTGACCATCACCTACCAAATTAATCTGGCCTATCAAGTGGGATGATAAAAGGAGATCGATGCTAGATCTAGTCATTCTAATTACCTGGATTTGTTCCATTGAAATGTGGTTGCCAGGATATTGTTGCCTCAGTTATATAGAAGAGAAATGCAGATGCTACATCCTTGCTTGCACAGAGTATAAGGATGACAACATTTTTGCAAAGTTTTTCCATTTGAGCATTTCTCATGCATTTCAAAAATACTGTTTAATAATAGTCATACCTGCCTATTGCATTATCTCTGCTTCTTAACGTGAACAGACAAGTTATACAGTACGTGAAGAATCCATCTTAGACAAAAGAAACAAGAGAGACCTCAGCAAGGTAAGCAATTAAATTTGAGTACAATATTTTCATTTCATTTCTGATTTTATGCTAGTATAAGTCAATGTATTTAGATCATTAACAGAGCTTACTCCTCCACCAAATCTTGGAGTTTTATAGACTAATACAGGATTATACAGGGGCTAGACTGAAGTAGGATAATTCAGGCTGCTTCTTCAGGTGACTAGCCTTGTAATAATTTTGAGTGTGGCCCCTGTGCACTGTAGGCTGCAGTGTGACATACCGGGACTAAGGCAGCACAAACAAGCTAGTTTAAGTACTTGCCCAGCACTGGCAGCACAAAGATAATTGTTGTCTCAATGCCCAGACTGTTTTCAACATCTCCTTTAAAGCTGACTTAGCTATATTTGACCTAGACCGTTAGGATTTTACAGATTCAGAAGAGGATTTCTTAGGAGTCTATAACACTGAGTTCCTGCAGTAAAGAATACTCCTGCAGGACAAACATGCAGTTGTCCTATTGTAGATAAGACAGCACATGTGTTCAAAATCTAATAGGCATTAAAAAGAACATCTTCAGTTTATTTCTTCCATTCCTTTCTTAGACTTGCATACTTGCAAGATATAGATTGTTTGAATGTAAAGAATGTGTGGTTTTCTTTAATCGTCTCTGAATGATTTTAAAAAGAGAGCATAAAATGTATCTTCAGGATAGAAAATGTTGAACTGTCTTTCAGCAGTTTGGTTTAGGGACTACATATTTGTATCCAACTTCACTGGGTTTTTTGACTTTTCCTCTTCTCGTTAATAATTAATTCTTATGTTGCTGAAGGGTGTTTTTCTTTCTCCGAATGTTTCATCAGTAAAACATTTCATAACCCTGTATTTTTTTAAATATGTTAAGTTGTGGTCAGGGCTTTTAATAACTGGAGGTTATTTCCTGGGAGCGATGCCTGCTTTACGCTCTTTCTTCATTCTCCCATGCATACATAAACAACCCTTCTTTCCCTATTCCTTTTCCTGGCAAGAGTTAAATTCCTCTAATGGTGAGAAGAATGGTCCAAAAGTTCCTGTGATTTGGCTAAGAGGTGATGTCGTCTTAGCATAAGGCTTTTCTCATAATACATTAAAAGAAGTTGTTTGTTTTTTTAAATAATATTCTTTTTAACAGAATTATTAAATTAAAGAGCTCATTTTATCATTAATGTGCTTGATATATGCTTGTATATATGTCTATGTATTTCAACAGCCACAAAAATTCTTTCATGCAGAATCTAGGAAACAGAGGGGTTTCATTTTGGAGGCTCTCTGTGGATGTTTCTCTATGTTGGTGAGGGATTTGCAGCTTCCTGTGGAAAGCCTGGGATTTCAAAGTGATGTTAGTGGATTGTATAGTTTGTTGTATCTTTAGCACACCAAGAAGTCCAAGTCTGAAGTTGCATGAAGAACAAAGAGGACTCTTGCAATCTAGACCAGAGCGAGTGTTACCAAGCATAGTAGTAAGTTTTAAGACGCATTAAGACAAATTATTTTTTTCACTTAGGCTTCCAACTGTTGTGGTGAACTCTGTTAATCCATCCTTGAAAGAGAACGGGATGGCAAACAACAGGAAAATGAAGCCTTCTAAGTTAATGCCAGTGATAAGAAAATGTGCTTTATTATTGCAAAGCATCAGGAAAAAGTAATTTATAATAGGCATCCACAATTTATCCTCAGTGTTACAGCATGTCAGAAGAATTTACCTTGTGATCTAAGAGATCCCATCCAGTGGATGGGTCAGCACGATGTCTGACAACTCTGCTGGCAGAAAATCTTTTGTGAAGAGTGCTGCGGAAACTGAGGTTTGGGGAAGAAGACGGAGATGAAATTTTCACTAGGCAAATAAGAAAGTTACTAAATGTAGCAGAGAAAATTAAATATATTGATCTAAAAAGCAATTAAGGGAAGAGAGGGAAGAGGAGGGGAATTAGCTTCAAATCCAGGAAACTTCAAAAACCGCTCAAAATTCCACCCCAAAACCAAACTCACCAGCCAGAAAAAAAAATTACTTTTGGATATTAGGGAGAAATTGTCCCACCTTATTTAAAATAATCTCAAGCTGAAAAATCAAATGTAAATGCAAAAATATATGCTTTTTTTACTGTTGGCTATATGGGGAGATTGCCATTCTCTTGCTGCAAGCACACACAAGCTCTGCATCCCCTGAAATTATTGCTTGACAGCCCTTATCCTTTATATATTTCAGTCTTTCCTATGTTGTGCTTTCTTATTTTTCTTTGTTTCCCCACATCTACAGTACTCTATGTGCAAGTTTATTTTTCCTGTGTATTTGTTTACACATGTATATCAATATTTCACATTTCTGTCTCTGCTGCAATTTTGTAAATGGGTAGTTTTTTCTTGTCTAATGTTGTCCTCTCCCCAACAACACTGGGAGATCCGTGTGCCAAGAGGTATGTTTTGCATGGGTAACAGCTACCAGTTTCCTGAGTACTTCTGATTAAGATTTGCTTAAGATTTTATCATAGAATCATAGAATCACCAGGTT
The DNA here is from genome assembly GCF_032191515.1 of Phaenicophaeus curvirostris. Lineage (NCBI taxonomy): Eukaryota > Metazoa > Chordata > Aves > Cuculiformes > Cuculidae > Phaenicophaeus > Phaenicophaeus curvirostris. Next base: position 12,072,554 of record NC_091396.1, read on the forward strand.
GGAAGAGACCCACTGGATCATCGAGTCCAACCATTCCCATCAATCACTAACCCATGTCCCTCAGCGCCTCATCTACCCGTGCCTTAAACCCCTCCAGGGAAGGGGACTCAACCCCCTCCCTGGGCAGCCTGTTCCAGTGCCCAATGACCCTTTCTGTGAATTTTTTTTCCTAATGTCCAGCCTGACCCTCCCCTGGTGAAGTTTGAGGCCATTCCCTCTCGTCCTGTCCCCTGTCCCTTGGGAGAAGAGCCCAGCTCCCTCCTCTCCACAACCTCCTTTCAGGGAGCTGTAGAGAGCAATGAGGTCTCCCCTCAGCCTCCTCTTCTCCAGGCTAAACACCCCCAGCTCTCTCAGCCGTGGGGGTTGAGGCTTTCCTGCTGGGTTGGGAACTGTCTGACCCCCAACGCTTCAATGCCGTCCAACTCCATACGGGTTGAGGCTTTCCCGACAGGTTGGGCTGCCCGCAACATTTCAGTCCTGTCCAAACGGTGCAGGTCAAAGCTTTCCCAAAGGGTCAGGAGCCATCTGACCCCACTCATCAGACCCGTTCACCTATGGGGTAGTGTGAGGTTAAGGCTTTCCCAAAGGGTTGGGAGCCACCCGACCCCCCAGTGCTTCGGTCCCTTCCAACTCCCTGCAGGTCAAGACTTCTTGCTTCTTGGCAGGAGGAAGGAAAATGCCTGTTAGGGTTTTGAGCCACTTCTGCTTTGCTAACAACTCATATTTTCCTGCCACTGGTGGCTTCCCTGCCTTAAATTTCGATATAAATACTTCTTATTTGAGCACTTCGTCTTAGGTTCTTTCAGACTTTAAAAAGTCTGCTTGAAGTCATCACATTTCTTGCACACACATGTACAACTTTTTTTAAAAAGTAGAGATAATGTTGGGTTGACCCAAACAAAAAAAAAACCCAACAAACCCCAAACTCCAAAACTTTTACTTTTCATCTTGCTGTTGTGAAAGCATCACTCCCGCTTGGCTTTTTTTTCAGCCTTCTTTCACCTTGCCTTGACCATCCTTCATTCAGAACAAATCACAGCACCTGTAACAGAACATGGGAAACTAAGAATCGGAATAACAAAGCGTGCCAAGGTTAGAAGTATGCATGGCAGCCTTTTTGGTTTGTTGGTTTTTTTGGGTTTTTTTTCCTCTTTTGGTGAGCCAGATCTGCTGTGCAGAAATAACAGCACTTGAAAAGTTCAGTCAAATGCCAGCATTGGCCACGTATGTTGTGACATCGTAGAAAAAATACGTCTACTTAATATACACACAGAGTGTGGATGCACTGAGGAGCAGCACAGAGATACACACATTATGCTTTGGAAGTAATTATTATGAGCATCCATGCTTCCTTTGTGCTTCTCCGTGGCAAAGTCATAGGTTAATCGATATCTGACTCTTCCCAAGTCCTGCTGTACACGACCTTTATCCCAATACATTTCTAAAACAGCAGTTTTCAGTAGGCATCACTTAGTCACTGTGATCTTTTTTTACCCTAAGACTTTTGTGCAGTGGTTATGTCCAGATACAATGCACTATGCCATCTGTCATGCACCCACTTTTAACATGCTGTTTAGCAAAAAAAAATTTTTAAAAAAATATTTATCTGTTGTACCACATCTTTCTTGATTTATAAGAACAGTGATGATGACAAAATGTTAGAGTACTTCCTCGTAAGAACACAGCATACGAAATCCAGTGGATCATAGGTTGATCTAGCTAAGCAGAGGGAGAGAACCTTAAAACTATATGTAAATTCTTACAATGGATTTCTTTGCTGGTAGATGGAGACCCAGTCATCATTTAATACTAAACTTACCTGTCATAACACATGTTACCAAAAGGTACAAGCAAATCAGGGTGAGCCGAAGGCAAGGCAATACTACCAAACTAAAAAAAGGACATGCGGTGGTCTCTGACAGCCAGATCTGATATACAAGAATAATATTTTGTAGAAAGGCATCTTTAGACTTCTGACTTAAGTGTTTAAAAAGTGGATGGTAAAATGACAAGTAACTGTTAAGTAACTTTTAAAAGGGGAATAACCCTAAGCTTTCTTTGAAGAAATCCTGGAACTTTTCAAATAGCACTTCCGTTTTATCAAATTTTCTTCTGTTTAAGTGGCACTGTTCTGATAAGTGGATCATTTTGGTTTTCTATACTGCAAGCATAGTTTGGCTTTGATTGTACTGACATGTATGGCTTTTTAATTCTGGGAAAACCTGAGAAATAAACTGGATTTCACTGCCTGTTTTAGCAAACAATAGATACTTGGATGAAGTACCTCATGACTTATTGGTTATAAGGCTTTAAACATATGCTCTTTTCTCAAATTGTACCACAAATGTGGTCATGCTCTTCTTGTTCAGACTTTTGTTAGGCTGCTGTAGTGTGACCCTCCAGGGCCTGCATGCAGTGAGCTTCTCAGGATCTCAATATGTGCTGACATGATTTCCTCTCTTGGCTCTGGCATTTTTCCTCGGCTGCTTCTTCACAGTAGTGGGAGTCTAAATCCCGGATGTTTCAAAAACATTCTGAATGTTTTGTTTTCTGTTTTGTTTGTCTCTGAGGGCAAGTAAGTGACTAACAGATTCCTTGCATTACTCCATAGATATGTTGTCTAAGGGCTATAGTTCAACTCTTCAAAAAATGATAGAAGCAATAAAAGAAACAATAGTTTTGAGGGAGTCCTAAAACAACATAATGTTTTATTTAATGGCATGAAAAATACCCAATTTCAACAAAAGAAATAAAGCTTTTTGCCTTTGTCTTCTCTCATCTGGCCGAAACAGTTTGGGGGATACAAGACATTCAGGATTTCTGTCATCATATTTGTCTTCTAAACCATGATGTTCATCCAGCTTAGTACATTTTATCCTGGCTAGCTTCTTGTGACTTACCTTGCCTGTTGCTTAATGTCTTCCCAGCTTTGTGAAGATTATGGTAGTTTCTTTTTTATTTCTCTGAACTTAGTGCATTACTTCTTCCCAAGAGACAACTCCTTTTTTTTTTTTTTTCTTTCCTCCTGTTTAAGGAAGGGTGATTCCCAAACCCCATCCCTGAGAAGGATAAAAGCAGTAGTTCTTTCTAACTCTAGCCAATATCTTTAACATTCTACTTTTTTAGTCAGAGCAGCAGAGAAATTTCAGCCTTTTCCGTTGTTCCTAACTTGGTGAACTCTACTAGCAGAAATAAACTACTTCTGCGGATATGTCAATTTTTATAGCAGTAATGTTATATGATTTGTTATTTCTCTTTGATATATATAACATTTCCCCAAATCATTGCAGATGTTCCATTGACTTACACTAATAAGTTAAAAGTAAGGGGAACACATACGTTAAATAAGTGAAGTTATAAGTCCATTTGCACAGCCCAGAGCAACAGCTCATAGAAGGGTGAATTGTATTTAAATCTCAGGCTTCCCTGAATGCTGTAATTCTATATTAATGTAATTCCCTTACCATGTTATACAACTCAGCACTTTTGCTCCGGAATTGGCTACTTTACAACTGATACCACTCCTTGGTTTATTTTTCTTCCCGCAGCTGCCTTTTATTCTCCAGCTCGTCCCACAAAGAACATGTAATTGAATTGTATTGCACAGTAGCCAGACTTCAGAGGGAAGGAAAACCAGAAATGTTTTGCAGCTCACATGCGGGGTGGAAGGGGATTCTTACGCTTCGGCTGACAAGCTGCTTTTGAGAATGATGCAGGCACCTATGACAGGTACGTAGCCTTTCTGGGAAGTAGAGGTAGCCCCTAAAATGTAATGCAGTTAACTCAAGAAACAGTGGGAGGCTTTCCATGCAAAAGGAGCGCTGATAGTAATTTTTCCTCGCTGAAGCAATCCTCCACAAATACAACTAATGCTGTCAGTCAAGAGAGAATGATGAAGCCACACAGAATAGTTTTCTTCTTTCCCCTGGTAAAAGTTATGCAGCTTGTTCTAGGGAAAACATCAAGCTGTCAAGGCTTACGCCACCATCATCTCCATCACTATGTGGAGGATTGGAGCACGTTTTTGTCCATGCTGCGTTTACATTCTTTCTAGTGTACTGTTTGGGGGATTTGAGCACGTGTCTGTGTTTGAATCCCATTCAGGGTGTAAGAAGGGGGCTTTAGATGCCAAGCTGCTGCCAGCTGTTATCAATGTTCTGATAAAAGCTCTGATGTTTTGATAACCATCTATGGGCTAGGAAGTAAAAAAGTGGCATGGCTTTCAACCTGCCCTGCTTGATCTTTATTATAATAATAGAAAAGCTTTTTCCACTTTGTTTCAACCCAACTGGAGGGAGAAGGAAGTAATGTGAACTTTGAATCCCCTTTCTGCAAAACATCCAGTAACTTCTTTATTTTTTTTTAAACGCCCTTGCATATATTCAGCATATTTAGTAAATTTTGCCTTGGTTTTGGGAAACAGTTGAGCCGTTCTGGCTGAAAAGCAGCGTTTACAATCATTTTAAGACAGACTATCACAATTCCGCAATTATGTCATGTCTCGAATAACTGAAACTGCAAAACTTAAGTGCTACAATGGGAAGTGATAGACAATTTTATCTATAGGCATTCAATTTATACTTTCTTTTTTGGTTTTCTTTTCTTTTTTTTTGAGGGGGGTGGAGGTATTATTACTGCTACTACTATTATTTAAGTGTACTACATTAAACTTCCCTAGAAAAAAGTACAAAGACAAAAACCATCTGGTGAACCCTACAACAGTCTGGCAACAGCAGTAATCAAATCAACAAAAATGTGAGTTAACAAAGCTTTTCTCTGAAATTTTACTGATAGAGGTGGAATATGTTTTCTATTCTTTTTTTCCACAAGCTGCTTGAAAATTTTAGAATAAATGATGAGTAAAAGCATTGAAAAAAGTATTGACCAAAATCAGTCTCTGATCATGGTTTGTACTTATTTTTGCTTTCTGCTGTAGGAATGGAGATCAGTTACTGTGTCCCTGATAAAAGCTTCCCATATTACTTCCTGGTAAGTTTATTTTTACCATGTGGTAAATGTACTATTCACCCTGAGATTAATTCTTGAAACCGAAGGCTGTTAATTGAGTCTGGAAGCACTTTCAATCAACATGAGTATGATATATGCTGATATCAAGTTTCACATGTGTTTAAGGACTATTATTTAGGATTAATTCAGCAAGGAAATGTAAGCTTAAAACCTAAAAAATCATCTCTCTTGAAACCTTTTCCTAAGAAAAAGCTAAGTCATGCTTTTCTTTCCATGGATTAAAGTATCTTCTTGCAATATTTTTATTTCCCTTTTCTGCTACTTTGGCCTGATCAGTGATCAGTACGTCTGCTTCACTCGTACTTTACAGTACAGTAGTATGCTATTGCATGTATGTACCTCCATGTGGAAGGAGGAGCCTGTCATTCTCTGGATTTTTTTTCTACTAATTCTTAAGTTCTGCCTTACTTCTCACAGACGAGGTAAGATAGAGCCTAGCTACAGTATTAACCTCTTCAGGTTTCTAAAAATATCCCCCCCAAAAATCATTGTGAAACTTCATTCTTCCTCTTTCGATGTATTCCTGATGTTGTAGATCCCTTTTCACTGCCACCACCCCTTATACCACTCAAATGAAAATAGAAAATGTGCTCTGGTGGGAGGTGTTCTCTATGGATAATTATCCAGTGGCCGTGATTGTGTTAAGTCTTCTGGAATATTTTCTTTGATTGAAAAACAAGCCCCCTCCTCAGAAAAAAAAAATATTGAATATATGAGTGCAACTTTTTCATTTGGATCATCTTTCCACAAGGTTATTCCGTAGAACACCAGGCAATCATTTAACAATCGATTAAACATGCTACTTGTGCATGTGCTAAGGTTTCAACTACTATTAGCAGAAATAAAAGCTGAACCTCAGAAAACATTTTATTAGACTAAGTGAAATCTGTCAATGACTTTGTAAGACTGTGTGTGGTAAAAAGTATTTGATATATCTAGCTTCTCAGTGGACTGGATTTTAAGGGTATGGAACAGAATAACTTTCTTGCCCACAAGGGTTTAGATTTCTGATACTGTTTTGCTTTCTCTGTAAATGTCTTAATATGGCGCTATTGGACCTTCACTTTTAAAACCACTTTCTTAAAGGGAGAATTAAAAACAGAAGACAAGACATGAATACGGGATATGAAAAAAATAATGGTTTCTGTAAATACTTTGTGTAACATTTGCCCAGAAAGACTTGGCCATTTAAACTGTTTGTCAGTTTGGATCATCTTATTGATTATCTGGCAATGAATGCTAGTAAACAGATTGACATTTGGGGTTTTGGACTCTGTCTATTTCTCATCTAGAGATTATTAGCTGGCTATTTTGAGACTGAGAAAAATGTTAGCTTTATAAATAAAAAGTCCCATTATGGCTTCATTAGTATGTTTGTTGCAAGCCCTTTGAGTGCTTCTCTCTAAGGTCTCAAATCTTTCCACATACATGGACTAGTTTATAGGATCATTTGCATGGCCTCAAGGCAAACTTGATTTACATTGTTGTTAATATAAATGTTTTCTTTAAGATGGGCTCTAGCATATGTCTCCTTACCTTGGTCTGCAGCCTCTTATTTTATTCTGCAATTGCCTGTTCTTTTAACTTTACATTTCTGATTCATATGAAGTGTCTCTTTCTTGCTGTAGAAAGTTGGAAGCAAAACTCTTGCCTTCCTGAGGACTCTTCTAGAAAAGTTGCTGCATAAACATTAATAAAAGTATCATAAAGCTGTGTTAGATTTTGTAGAAATAATCTAGCATAGCTGCCCAGCTGACTGGCAGAGTGAATATTAACTAATACCATCCTGTTGAACCAACATACATTTTAGTTCAAGAATTCTAGATTCTAATTTGGATTTAGTATTCAGCAGAATGAATGAATTTCCAGATGTGGAAAACTAATTACATGTTTTGCTTATTTTGTTTGTTTCAATGGATTTACTTATCAGAACTGTTCTTGTTTTGTTTTTTTCACCTATCTGGATGAAGCTGGTGGATACGGTTGCCACGCAGTGTTAGAGTTGCATATGTAAATGAGATCTGCAGAGTGGATGCCAACATGTGTGACCCCAGTGGTAGAAACATACAAGCTAGAAAAAACACAGAAAACAGAAATCTGGTGCCAAATTAAATATTTTAATTAGCAAATAATTCTGTGCAAGAAAACAAAGGCGCACAGGAAACACGAGGCATAAACTTGAAACTCAGCTAACTAGTTTTTCCATAAAGCTGAGGAGAAAAAAAAAAATTTGAGAATGGCTAATACAACTGATTCATAGAAGCATAGACTGATTTGGGTTGGAAGGGGCCTTAAAGATCATCCAGTTCAAACACCCTTGCCATGGACAGGGACACCTTCCACTAAATCAGGTTGCCCCAAGCCTCATCCAACTTGCCCTTGAACAGGAATTTTCTTGGAACTTGAAACATTTTTGAGACCTCTGTTACTTTAATGACTCATGGCTCATTTTGACCTATGGTTATAGGATGCTAGACCAATGAATGAGCAACTTAGTAAAGAAGTTTTATTTCCCAGAGGATGGTAGAACTAAAAGGCAGAAAGTGGTTTGTTCTCACCCAAACTGGGCTCAAAGCAGTGGGCTCTTTGCTATGAAAGGGATGCATGCAGTTTTAAAAGAAACACAGCTACTATTGCAAACAAAACATTTGACACTTGAGGCCTAGAATTTCTGAGAAAATAAAACTGAAGAATTCTAATACAAGATCAAGCTTTTGTGATGTGACACAAATGAGGTGTCTAGCCTCTTATTGCCTTACATTATAAGGACTGTTATATTGCAATAAACTCAGCTTTGCCCATTTCTGCTACAGGCATCCTCATTTTTCTATCTGTCACTCCCCTATGGAGTGTGCTTTCCAAGTCAAATCATTAAATTTTTGGTTTCTTTTGTCTGATCTATTTTTGCCTTGTGTCACAGTTTAGCTCCAACTCTCAGCTTGATCTGCAGCTAAATGCAAGTGGTTGTGATCCAATCCTCACCACACACACAGGGAAAGGGGAAAGGGAAATGAGAGACAGACTTGTGGGTTGGAAACTAAAACAGTTTTAATGAAACAATAATAATAATGAAAACACTATTAATAAGAAAACAATAAAATATGTACAGATATGTACAAAATCGAACCCCTCTTGATGACTACATCACAACTGATGTGGCAGAGCAGTCACAGGGAAAAGGTCCTGGGATGGATTTAGTGGCAGATGGGAGCTGGACTCAGGAACTGGATTCAGGAACACACAAACCTAGTATTAGGGGCAGAAAGACGGAGTTCTTACTGGATGCCAGCCATTGAAGAAAAGGGACTGACCCTCATGATCCCTCAGGTTTTTATACATAGTATGACATATATGGAATGGAATACTCTATTGGCTGCTTTTGGGTCACCTCTCCTGTCCACTTATCCCTGCAGGTACAGCCCTTTTTCACCTTAATGCATTTCATCGACTTGGCTATGACCGTGGTCTCCATAGGGATGGATGTAAGCAATGGCCTTTCTGCATACCTGTGCTCTGTTACTTTGGTGATAATCATGAATTTTAATCATTATCACTTTTGAAGACAGATACTGACTGAAAACATGTAGTTAACTCTCAGAAAATTAAGTTACCTGGGCAAAGATTGGCTGAAAAGCTACAAAATTGCTTCTGTTTTAGCTCAAAGCAGAACACAAGATTTGATGCTCTTATTAGCCATTATCAAAAGGAAGTTAATCTATTATCATAGTTTATTCTACTCTATTAAAGCAGCCCTAACATGTCCCCCCCAAACTCACCATCTAATAATTTTACATACATTCTAGTGCAATTTTTTGACATTTCCTATCCTCAGCTCTCTTGTCTCTACTTGACTTCTGAAAGTTTTTTTTTTGGACGAGAGTTGGCTTGCTTAATAACTTTACAGCATCTGGCATAAGAAGGACTCAGGATCTGTGGATGTAATTGTAGTACTTACAAATCAATAATCTGAATTAAGGGCTGGGGTGAGATCTATGAGCTCAGCTCTGGAATGAACACGTGCATTTCTCCTACAGGTACCTGAACAGAGTGTGGTAAAAGTTTTGGAGGGTTTTTTTCCTCTTCGTGCCCTATTTGTAACTACATTCTCTCATGGGATGCAAGAAACTTCTTTGGATTTCAATGGGAATTACTCATTTTCTGCAAGTGGAGAGCAGAGCCCATGACTGGACTGAAGCCAACGTTCTTTAAAAGTTCACATGCCTTGTATTTGCTCTCTAATTTAGACTCCTTCTGACTAAAGCTGGAGGGGGACAATGAAAAGTAGTAGCAGCTGTATCAGTAAAAAATTCTAAGGGTTAACATAACATGATGTAAACTATTTCATCTGATCTTCCTACTTGCCTGTTTTAACCAGAAATGAGTAAGTAGAGCCTTATATGCAGTGAACTTGAAGAATTCTAATGGGATGTCTGCATTGCGTGGTACTTGGAGTGCTTATACCAGAATAGGAAAGCCTTTTATTCTGTAATTCTCAGAGGCAAGAAAGAGGCTTTCCGAAGAGTTACTTTAAATTTAAACTCTCATTCTAATGTTAGACAGCCTGTTGGATCTCTGAGTTAAAAATTGCTTCAGCTTTGGTTACTAGAGCCAGATGTAACATTGACCTTAAATGGTAAAAGCTCCCAAGAGTGTAAGAGAGGCTGGCCTGAGGGGAAAAAGAGGAATAACTGAAGTTTTAGGTAAGTAATCTCTATAACCGAGAATAAGCTCTTTTTCAGCTGTGAAACAGAACGGAACCATATTTCCTCCTTAAAGGTACAGTACCTTGTTGTTATGATACTGAGTAGCTGGTTCTTCCTACCCCCCCCCCCACCGGCTTCACCCCTTCAATTTTTTTGTTTTTTTCAAATTTTAGCTGCTTAAAAAGTGGGTGTAGTTAATGAAACCTAGCTCTTCTTGCATACTGTTTGGGAATATATAAGAATGAGAAAGAAAAAGCTGTGTTAATTATACTGAGACTTGATTAATAAAGGTATGTAGTCAGTAATTCAAGGCAACCTGATTCACAGATACTGTTATCTGTATTGTGCTAACCATTAAAGAGTCTTAGTTAGCAGTGATCCATGATCTAGACAAACATATATGAGAGATTTCTTTTTTCTTGCTTTAAATTGTATGGCTGTCTTACCCACATGCTTGCTTTTAACAGTGCTGGATTTGTTCATTTTGATGGATTACCTACTTGTGTCTGGAACCTATCTTTTGAAAAGACATTTCCAGAGCCGTTTCTTTATACACTATGTGTTTGGGTTTAATCTTATCAGAGGTAAATTAACACCATGAAGTTCTGTCTAACTGGAATGCTGTACAGAACTAAAACCCACCAACTTCAAATGTTAAAACATGTTTGCTTTATTATGGAAAATCACAATATTTACATGTTCTGGTATTTTGAACTTCAATTTTATCTGTGCTGTTTGGCAGGTACTCTGCACTGAAGTGTATTTTATTTTCTTGGCAAATTAAAACACTTTTTTTCATCTTACGTGTATGTTAAGATCTTTTTTTCAGGCAGCAGTATGTAAACAACATGAAAGAATGAGGTCGGTACAGGGAAATTCTAGCTGAAATTGAAGACAGGTTTCTGTTACTAACAAATATTAGCAACAACTCGTGTTAGTGAGCTGATTTTTTCAAATCCTATATAGCATGGTTTCGTCTGGTGAAAAATTTTCTGCAATCATCAGCCAGTTTCCAATTTTGCAGAGTGATTAGATGGTAGTTGTTAGTTTATGCTATGCAACGAGCAGAGAATTCTGAGAGTTTTGAACACAGACACTGTTCCTGCAAGTGCTAACAGTTACTGTGTTTATATTTTATATAGTGAGTGTTGTGTATACTTTAATGAAAGTTCCCTTCATCCAGCTTCAAAACAATGTCACAAATAAATCTTACTTCTTAGAACATTTCAGATCTGGTTTCAAACTTGCAAATAATTTTTGGTTTATTTTTCTCTGGACTATCATTAGTGAACACCTTAGTACTTTTAAGTTAATCTCCTAGCTGACCTTTCTGTTTTAAGTCAAACCTGCCAAATTAACAATTATACCAAACTCAGATCTTAGTAATCCAATGATACAACCCATAGAAATGTAAGTTTATTAGAATTAACAGTGGAAATTAAGGAAAAGTCCAATATATTAAATGCTGAATGCTAGAGAGTTGTCGCCTTTTTATTCATGTATTTTCTAGACTCTAAAGGCCCTCATTCTGATGTGCTGATGTGTTACTTTATTTGTGATGTTTTATGCACCCCTTCAACTTGTGCAAGAATGTGCCTTTAAGATGGTATTTAGAAGGCATTTAAGTTTTAATAAGTTATTTTTAACTTCAGGCATGGGCTGGATTAACTACTTTGTGTCTAACTATTCCATGTCTGAGCTAGGTATATATTTCTCATATATGTTACCTTGTAGTATTTCAGCAACTGTTGTTATTGTTCAATAGAAACCTATTTTATTTTTAACTTAGAATATATTGTATAGTGCCTATATGTAAATTTGTTTTCAGTAAAGATGTTACGATCATGCTAAATGTAATTTAACACAATAAGTACAAGTTGCTTATTTGTACATAGTGAAAATTGTGTGTCAACATCAGCACTATGATAAACTATCTAAGATTATCAATGTATTCAACTTACAGAAATCCATCCTCTTAACAACTCTCTGGATTAAGCTCTAAATTGGCTATGGATGTGACACATCTACACTTCCCTATCTCTTATCTTTTTATATGAGTCAGTTTTAATAAGTATAGTCCTATTTATCTGTGACGAAAGCAGTGAAGGTTAAGACTCATCTTGCAGCCAGATTCATATTTCTAGTCTTTAGCACTAGTGTCTTCCATCCTCCTTTGGATCAATCTGCTTTCTAACAGCTTTTAATGACAATATGCTGTGAAATCACATTTTGAAAAGCTGGGCAATACAGAGCATAGCAGCTGGGAGAAAGGACAGATGTGAAAGCTTCTCATTTCGAGGGTCATGTGTATATTTTCCTTACATGTCATGGAGTTCTTCCTTTGTCTAGTTGCTGTTCTTAGACAAGTGTATAAATCTAAGAAAAAGGAAGCATCAAATGGCTTGTGAATGGAAGGGAAAAGAAAATTCTTGCTGTTTCGAAGTTTGTGGGCTATTTAAAGATCTAGGGGATTTGTGGGCAGAGAGAGATCTCTTTTCTGTCCTAAGTTGCAGCCTTCCTGTAAACTAAGCAGAAGAATTTCCTTGTGATGTGTTTGTTCTCCATTTGTACTTCCTTTGAAAAGTGGGTCAAAGATGTTTTGAATCTCAATATCACTGACAGAAAGGAAATCTGAGTGGGTGATTGATTTTGAGTCACTAGTTTATAAGTTTATAAAGACATGAATTATTGCTTATGTATACGTGTAGTGGTATGTTGTGGAAAACTAAGTCTGTGGGTATTATGGTAACACTTTGAAATAACTCAGTTTCTGTCTCTGGAAAGCAGGTCCTAAGAATTCTGAAAAGGAGAGAGGTATTTGATACTTAGAGCAAGCGGACTTAGGAGCCATAGGTTTTGTTGGAGAGCTTGGGCTCTTAACAGCATCCTTGGTCTTCAGTATCAGTAGATAGATATAATAAGCTTTTTCTTGATTTTTTTTTTTACTTAGTTTATTTCAATGTGTCTATTGTTAATTCCACATTCTGAAAAATAATTTGAGAAATTTGATTTTACGTAGGAATTACCCTATGTATTAAATATCTGAAATATTTAAACAACAAAAACCAACAACAACCACCACTCTCCCACTAATGGCTGAAATCAAGAATACCTTACCATCTGCTAGAACCTGCCCTTAAAATATGCAAAACTCAAAGTCTTTAGGTATCACAAGTCGTCAGAGACCTGTAATATTGTAGATAAGATCACCTGTGGGTTTGGACAAGTAGGGCCCATAGAATAAGTTTTCTTTTAATGCTAACATGAATTGCTTGGAGGTGGAGAGTGAAAAGGACAGAGAGGGAAACATGCAGACTTGGTAATGTATGACAAGTGTGTCTGTTAACGTGAATGTTTCTTTTCCCAATTAATACTAAAGCATATTGTGGTTTTTTCATGATCATAGAATAGTTAGGGTTGGAAGGGACCTTAAAGTTCCAACCCCCCTGCCATGGGCAGGGACATCCCACTAGATCAGGCTAGTATATCGAAGTTATACTTTAGAATTACTGTGCTGTCGTTTAATTTGCATGCAAATACACTTATTTTGGTGATTGTTCAGAGTCCCTATCTTGTGGCTATAAAATGGGGTCCAGTGGGCTCGTTCCTGCAAATTCTGCATTCTGCTTGAGAAACTGTCAGCCTCTGGCCTGGACAGGCGCACACTCTTCTGGGTGGAAAACTGGTTGGATGGCCGGGCCCAGAGAGTGGTGGGAAATGGTGTGAAATCCAGCTGGAGGCCAGTGACAAGTGGGGTTCCCCAGGGCTCAGTGCTGGGTCCAGCCCTGTTCAATGTCTTTATCAATGACCTGGATGAAGGCATTGAGTGCACCCTTAGCAAGTTTGCGGACGACACTAAGCTGGGTGGAAGTGTTGATCTGCTGGAGGGTCGGGAGGCTCTGCAAAGGGATCTGAACATGCTGGACCGCTGGGCAGAGTCCAATGGCATGAGGTTTAACAAGGCCAAGTGCCGGGTCCTGCACTTGGGGCACAACAACCCTGTGCAGTGCTACAGACTAGGAGAAGTCTGTCTAGAAAGCTGCCTGGAGGAGAGGGACCTGGGGGTTTTGGTTGACAGTGACTGAACATGGGCCAGCAGTGTGCCCAGGTGGCCAAGAAGGCCAATGGCATCTTGGCTTGTATCAGAAACGGCGTGACCAGCAGGTCCAGGGATGTTATTCTCCCTCTGTACTCGGCACTGGTGAGACTGCTCCTTGAATCCTGTGTTCAGTTCTGGGCCCCTCACCACAAAAAATATGTTGAGGCTCTGGAGCGAGTCCAGAGAAGAGCAACAAAGCTGGTGAAGGGGCTGGAGAACAGGCCTTATGAGGAGCGGCTGAGGGAGCTGGGGTTGTTTAGCCTGGAGAAGAGGAGGCTGAGGGGAGACCTCATTGCTCTCTACAACTACCTGAAAGAAGGTTGTAGAGAGGAGGGTGCTGGCCTCTTCTCCCAAGTGACAGGGGACAGGATGAGAGGGAATGGCCTCAAGCTCTGCCAGGGGAGATTTAGGCTGGACATTAGGGAGAAATTCTTCACAGAAAGGGTCATTGGGCACTGGCAGAGGCTGCCCAGGGAGGTGGTTGATTCACCTTCCCTGGAGGTGTTTAAGGCACAGGTGGACGAGGTGCTAAGGGGCATGGTTTAGTGTTTGGTAGGAATGGTTGGACTTGATGATCTGGTGGGTCTCTTCCAACCTGGTTATTCTATGATTCCATGAAATTCTGCCAAGGGCAAAGTTATTGAAAAGTTGATTTGTCAAATGGGCTGGGGGAAAGCATTTTATGTAGGAGTTGCACATTTTTTTTCTTATAGTTGTAAGGTTTTGAATTCTTTGATACACAGGAGAAATTCTGTACTGCGGGGTCAAGCACAGCAATTGCTTTGGGCTAGAGGCTTGCATTCAGAGTAAAATTATTACTGTTTATGTAATTCTGCAGAATGTTTTGTAATGCTGAAGTTATACATGGGGAATTTGTCTCTGAGCCTTTGCTTTTAAAATTATCGGCAGAGTTTCCATTGACTTCAGTGGTGCCAGATCAGGCTCTTCATGAATACCGCAAAGGTAACAGCTATATTAGTTAGCAGGAAATAAGAGTCTGGAATCTAGGAGAATTTGAGTAGGAGCAGTGTGTCTATTTTCACCTATGTTATTTTGGACTTAGAGGGATGCATTAACAAAGGGTGGGATGTGTAGAATGAGATCTGGTTCTGAAATTTTGGAAAAAAAAATTCACTATTTCATTTTCAAATGTTTCTCCAGTTTCTTGGAAATGTCTCTGAAACAGTTTTTTAGAAGAGTTGTATGTGTGCAAGTGTAATAACACACGATATGTTGATTGACATTTTTTGTTGAAACTTCCACAGTTGTGCTGAAATGTGCTCTACACGCTGAACAGAGAAACTAGAAAGAAAATACCTAATACCTTGTGCAGAATAAGGGAAATAGTTCAACAACATATAAAAATGCACACATGCTTTGCAATTTCAGCCACTGAATTTCCCATGTTTTTCTTTTAAATAGTGAATGAATGTGACTGACCTCTGGGCTCATGAAAATACCATGATATAATTAGAGGCCTAGTTGGAATGGAGAGTGGAGTTCGCCTGAGGGGGAGGTACTAGGTGAGGTTGATGTTCTGCACTTCATCTCAGGCTGGAAAAATCTTGTAAACAAATTGAAATATTGTATTTATTTCCCTATGAAAATATAGTTGTGACTGTCATCTTGACTTCCCTGAGGGCTGTTGCATTTAATAAACCTGTCTATTCCTATTCTTTTAGAGCAATGCTGATAATTATACCCATCAAACTTGGTGCAGTAGTCAGTGGAGCAGACTGTAGAAAACCAAGCAGAGATATCAGAATTCTCAAATTATCTTAGATACTTAGAGCAAGATCAGAAGACTTGAAAACTGTTCTTTGTTTACTCACTGCATTAAGTGAAAATATCTGTGAGGGACAGGGAGCAAGAATTTGCGGGATACATTCTAAAACCTCAACATGTAAAGATTTCTATCTCTGTGCTGAGCTTTAGGGACCTGTTTAAATTTGTTCTATATAAAACACAGCATTAAAATGTCCTTTCCAAAACTCATCTATTGTGTGCTAGTGGAATAGACTCACCAGAATATTAACATCTTTGTACCCATATAAGAAGCTCTGACATTTCCTGTTGGCTTCGAAGTCTTTGACATTTCCTGTTTAACAGATTTCACATGGGTTTTTTTGGTAAAATGGCAAACATCAAACATCCCACTCTATACAAAGCTGACATATAACCATAACAGAAAGGTGAATAATACCTAAAGATCTCCTGGGAAATCTCTCCTGTTGCTGCTTGGTATTTCCATGTCTACAAATATGTTCAAAAATTGCATTAATACCAAGTTGTGGTTTTCACTTATCACTTGCAAAAAATATACAGAACTTAAAGGACACAGAGAAAAATTCTATCCCACAGAAAAGTAGCCTTTCTTATGAAAATGGTTAATTGAATTTCCTTAAACCACACAGCAGGTCAAGGTTTCACTTCTTGTAAAACACTGTTACTGTGCTTGGAATGTATGGAGCTTTGCCTGTGTCATGAAATAAGGGTCCGTCTCAGTAGATTTTGATCCTTCCTAAGAATCTGACTCCACTTAATACAAAGACAATTTCCCTTTTTCTGTTGCTTAATAGGTAAAGATCAGAGTTGATGAAATTTTTTTCTCTCAGAGTAGGAACTTGTAAATATCTTGCACATCTTTTTACAAAATGGGCAGAAATTTTAAGTTTGTCACCTAATCTTGTTCTCGGATAGTAGTTAGTGATATGCTTTATTAGAACAAAATTATTTAAATTCATAATGTCTTGCACTTATCTGTCTATATGATTCAGAGGTTGTGAAGTTGGGAGGTTTTTTTCCTTCCTTTTGAAGGTGGGTAAAGTACAATCATCTTGTGTACTTATCTCCTGAGCATCTGCTTAGAAAATAAAACAACGTGCCATTTTGACATCCAAGAAAGTGCTATAAAAAGTCTGTTGCTATGTTTAAATGCCTACACTCAGTTGCTATAGCAATAAGAATCTCAAAAATGATGCATGAATTGCCATAGTGCATTACCAACCCTTTCTGGGACAGGAGATTGTGGGACTGAGACTATGGCAAAGATGCTCAATATATCAAAGACCAGAGCTGCCACATAGTTGCAGGTGCCCTGTGCTGTTATCTGTCAGCAAAATGTGGCCGAGCTGAATAAATCCTGAATTGGCTGCATCAAAAGGACAGTTGGATCCCAGCTCAATTCAGTTGCTTCTTCATGACTTATTTGACAGAGTACAATGCTTGGCACAACTTCCCATTTCCATGCAAGAGAAGCTGCTGAAAACATTGACCTTTCTCTAAATTTCTCCAGTCTCATGTTATCAAGTGTAAAAATCAGTATACAGAGAGCATCAGACTGTGTAGATTTCCTCTCTGTAACATTGCAATAGTCAGTCTGAAATGCCCTTGCTCCTGACGCAGCTGTGGGAATCCTGCTATCAGAAAAAGAAAAGAAATGAAATGGTAGCTAATGGAATCCTCAGCATCTCTCTGGGGCTCAAAGCCTTGAACATTCAGTTTCTTCTTGAAGAGAGCAGGAAATTCAACTTCCTTCATAAAACAGAGCAAGTAAAGGAAGGCATGTTATTTTGGCAATTGTAAGTTCAGTTATGGAATTGAATTGTTACTTCAGGCATTTCTATGCCTTGTTCTCTCTTCTGCTGGGGGAATAGTTAAGGAAAAAAGCTTGGAAAAACTGGAGCCTTGTTTGAAAGCAATATAACCGTTCTGTTCTCTTTATTCCTAATTGCTTGAAGAATCCTCGAGGTTCAAATGAGACTGGCTCAAAGTGCACACAAGTGTGTTGTTGAGTTTGAATGTGATAATCCACAGCAGTCACATAACTGTTACAAGTGTTTTCCTTAGCATATGCTTTGAAGTCCAATTAAGAGGTCTGATATCAAGAATGTATCAGTGGTAGAAATAATTTTTGTTTCAGTTAGATAGTGATTAATGTTCTTGTTCAAGGGTCATTATGCTTGTAAACATATAGATGAAGGCACTATGGTGTTCTGTAGTTTTAGGGCACATCTAAATAAATCTTGTAACACTTCTAAGTATGTTTGCACTACTATATTCTTTGTTAAAAGTCTAAATAAACTACTACCATGTTACCTGGCTTATAGTTTTTCTCAAAATAAGAGCTACAATATTACATAGATAGAAGCATTTTTACCAGAGAATAGATTGTATTTGCAACATAATTACATTATTTTTCTGTATTTCATTTTGAGTGTCTCTGGGATTTAATTTTAATATTTTGGTTTTGGTTTTAACTGTTAAGAAATTTTGTAGCTTTAAGCTGCACAAAATTCCATATGCACGGAAGCATGCATCTTTCTCAACCTCCATGCAGATTCTTTGTTTACTTTTCTTCTCAACCATCCTGTATGGGCTATTGGACAATCACCTTACGAATGGGTTTATTCTTAAATAAAAATATCAATAGGACTGATAATGGGTTTGGTTTGGTGTTTGGTTTTTTTTTTTAACAGATCTCAGAGGAGTCCAGATGTGACATCCATAAGTATCTATTGATGCTAGTTCATTAAATTTTGCTTAGAATTCCAGTGATTATCTTTTACATCAAGCTTGGGAGAGGCTTCTGTGGTTACACATAATGTGCCTGTAAAATTCACACATCTAAGTAAAGCTTGCTTTGCAATAATGTGACTTTCACTGGTGTCAATATGTGGTCATATGAATAACGTAACTGGGCAGGGGGAGAAGACAAGGAGAGGAGGAGATGTGTGAAACTTATAAACTGTAGCTTGTGTGTTTCATGAAACTGTCAAATACTTGAAATACAGAAACCTGATTTTCCTTAGACTGTGCCCTATACATATAGCACCACCAACATGGCTGTTACAACATCAGTTTATTCTGTATTTCAAAGCTCTTTTATATAGTCTGTGTTTCAGATGCTGTACCTCTGAACTTGCATCTGCCATGGAAATGCAAACTGCATTACTTGTCATTCCCTTGGTTAGCTCTAGTTGAAACTGATCACCAGCTTCAAAAGTTATTGCAGCACGGAGGGGAAAAAGGGGATGTCAAACAGACAATGTGGCTACATAGGCTTCTTTCAAGGAAAAAAAGGCTATTGGTTAGAGACCCATTTCTCATTATATATTGCCCACTAGCCTTCTTTAAGCATTAGCTATGCATTTATTTTTTCCATTATCTATTTTTGGTGTTGTTTTCCTTGGAATAAAGATTGCGCTGTTATTCTGATTGCCAGCCAATTATCCTTCCCCCTTCTTCTCTGCCCTCCCTTCATTCCCTCCAGCGGCCTTTGAACTTGTCCAACTTGTTGAATTTGGCAAGAGAGAATCTCAAATGTAATATGTTCCTACAAGTGAAAATCAGTGCTGAGAGAGAAGAGACCTGACTTAGTGCTGCTAAGGGGGCAAAGCTCCACTGTGAGCTGAAATCATCACTGATTTTGTTCAATCTGCCAGCTGGCAACCTGGCAAGTGTGAAGCTTAAAACCAGGCACACAGCAAATGCTGTCTCTTGTTCCTCCAGGCTGGCAGGAGACAAGGAGAAAAGTGCACTTATTGTGATGAGGGAAATAAGATGCAAAATCATTAAAATAAAATACCTGAAGAATAGGTTTTCTTAACTCAGCTACTGAGAAACATCTTGTTTCCTAATGTAGAGCAAAAGGTGTCACAAAACTGTCTGTGCACTGTTATCTCAACTTTTTTATGGAAAACTTTTGATAACGTGTGTGAAATGATCATTAAAACTACATGCTGATAACTCTCCTGTCATTTCACATGAAGTTCTAATAGTTGGAGACAGATGTCCCTATGTTTGTCTTCATTCTAAAGCAGTGCAGAGCATGGTTAGATTGTAAAATAGACCCTAATCTATTTTGCAGATTTTTCCATCCAGGCTGCAATGCCTAAAGGGAAAAGACCTGAGGCTTTTGCAGTCATTGGGAATAGGCTATAGACTCTACTCAGTGTGCTCTTCAGGCATGTCAGTCAGGCTCATGGGAATGTTTTTAGTGGACAGGTTCTTCCCATGGTGGATAAATGTCAGCCAGCCGGGTAGAGACAGCCTTTTTAATTAGTCTTTCTTTATGTAACAGATGTTTTGAAGCTCAGCCAGGGAGAATAAACTAATATCCAGAAGCAGTGACCCCTGTCTGCTTTCTGCTCATTTGAAGAAGGCAGCTGAGGATCCAGAACTTGTTCCCTGAACATTTCCTTGCATCTGAAGTGGTTTCTCCGCTAATGGTGCCTCTTTGTTTATGCATATATAAGGACAGCATGCAAGCTCTAAGGCTAACAAAACTCCATGAGTTCTGCATCACAGACACTGCTCACTAGTACCTGTTCCTTTAGGAACCCTTTTAATCACCTACCCTAGATTTAGCTGGTTTTTTTCTTGGAAATATACAGAAAAATACTGACCCTTTCTCTGAAAATTGCCTGGAATATGCACATATTTGGTTTATGGATCAGATCATTGGATCTTTGTTATTTCTCCCCCTCGTCTTGATTTCATGGGGCTGAAATAACGTTAGGAAAACCAGCAACATTAAACAGATGCTCACAAAAATCAAAGAGAGATGGTGATCCTGTTAAAGAACTCCCCCTCTGGCTTCCTTCAGGTCACTTTAGAAACTTCTAGAAGTCCTTTTTGTTCAAGTTAACTTCAGTAAAAGATAACAGAATAAGATCTCAGTTGCTCTCAAGCAAGCTGACTGCATACTCAATTTCTGTTAGTTGCTGATTAGTTATTCTGTGATTATTTAAATCAATTTAACCTGTGCTAACATCCTTTTTTCTTTTTTTGGTTGATCATCTGTTTGGGAGGATTTTTTCGTTTTGCTTAAACTAACAAAAAAACCCCAACCCCTTTTCTGCCTAGATAATATCAAATGTGTTTAAAACAAGGAGCTTCTGCCTACAGTATTCCAACCACCTGGCTGCTGAATTTTCGCTATCTTTTCTTCACCTGCACTGTGAGGTACTATGCTGACCGTGACAGTTCCAGACCTTAAATTCCTTGCAGAGGTAATATCTAGCTTTCTGGTTGCATCTTAGACTTTACTTCTGTTATTTGCAACAGCAGGATATATTTCTCATTTGTGAGTCTCATCCAGTGAAGTGAAAAGGAGTCTTGTGCATATAAGAGTTATGTAGGTCAGCTACTTGCTATTCTGATATTTTTTTAAATATTTGATTTTTTTTTTATTAATTAACATGTATGTTGACCATTTGCTAGTTTTTAAAGTAAGTACTGCTTCATTAACCAATTATAATTAAATTGTTCATAAAGATAGTATGAAGTTATAGATGAAAAGATACACAAGGCTAAGGAAATGTTTATATAACACCAGTTTCTCTGTTTGTACACTCTTCTATTGAGGCCACTGGTGGTAGCTTACTGTCTGTAAAAATGTTAATCCTTTGAGTCCCAATCAGAAACTGAAATTAGTGGACTAGAAGATAAAAAGTATTGTTGGATTGCCTGACTAATATTCAAAAGCTATGTTTTTGTCCACAACTATCAAGCTTAATTCCCACGGAGTTCAATGCTCTGCCTAGACGGATGCTCAGGGATGGAAGCTGTGTCATAAGATGCAGTACATAGCTGTTTATTCTTGCTAGCTGGAAGTACAATAGGGTTTGGGTATGTGACAAAAGTGCAGTTTAGTTCAGAAGTGCAGAAGACTAGGCAGCTGCTGTTAGATAATATGATAAGTTTTATTCTAATGAATTTAATAATTAGGACTTATCCTGAAGCAGCATTATTCATCTGATAAACAGTTCAGGAGAAGTAAAATACAGTGGCCAGTTTCACTTCAATGCACTGGGGAATGGTTGTTTCTTCTTCAGAGTTGTAAATGTTAGCTATATTAGCAAGTGTTTATTTGAAAAAGCTGAAGAATTACGTTGCTAGTATTTTGAACGTTCTGAGATTCTTAAATACATCTTTTGAAAAACAAACACACGTACCCACACCAAACCTCAGCTTTCCCAAAATATTTGCAGGATATAGTGAAAGATGTGCCATTATATACTGAGAATATCCAACAAAGAACCAGATCTCTTGAATAGTTCAAAACTGAACTGTTCCATCCCTTGCTTTCTTAAATACACGATTCTGGTATTTTCTGCTGTATTTTGCTATGAAATAATGGCTTAAATTGGTGAATTTTGAATGTTCTGCTCAGTTATAAAGATTGAGTAATGTACGAATGTAAAGCATGTTCAGAATGTTTCAATACACAGACCTCCCTAAGGTATATTAACCCATCATAATAAGCATTACAACTGTCTGGTTTTGTGAAAGTCAGTTGAGCAAATAACTTCTGCATGACTTTGCAGAGTAAATTGTCTAGAAAAGTTATTTGACTTATTAATGCCTGCTTTTGGGCTTGGTATAGTCGCAGAAATACAAATGAAGACAGAGTATGAACCTGATGAATGCACTAAATAAAATTCCATTACTCCACTCTGCTGCAATAATTGAAGAAGGAAACATAATTTTTAATACCAAAAGCACTCATATTACGTAACTGATTACTTTGTCATTGAATAGTCATGAAGCTCTGCAGTACAATAGTCACTTCATGTATTGGTTGTAATTAAAACAAGCTCTGTAATTGAAACACTTTTTGGTTCAACTTATTTCAAAAGCATTCTTAACATTGACTTAGAATTGAAGCGTTTTTGATTTCACATGGGTGACAGAAAAGTGTGGTACTAGGCTGGCAACTCAGTTGTTGTGGAAAGCATTGTAATTGTCCTGTCAGTTCATCTTTTATATTCTGTTGTTCCTTCAGAAAATAATTTCAGTTAACTAGATAATGAGAATTTTGGGGAAAAAAATAACAGTTGGCTCTGACTTTAAATTTAAATATTCTCTTTAACAAAAGCACAAAGTGATATGTTTAGCTGGTATCTTTATCCTCTTTGTTCTGTGAAAATACATTTTTTTCTCCAAGAGGGTTAAAACCAAAACACTTGGAGGGAACACTTAGAAAATTAATTTGTTGGTTGTCTTTAAGCACCATGGAAATTAAAATAAACATTGCTCTAACAAGAAACATTAACAACAACAACAAAATTGTGTTGGAAAAAGTTTTTACATGCCTTAGAAACACATTCAACACAATTTGACATCATCTTATTTACACAGATCAAACAATATCATTGCTATTATTAACTATTAAGATAGTTTTAATTTTTTTTGCATACATATAGATGTATATCTTGTTTATTAAGCTGGCCTGGCAAATGTTACTCATTCATAGTCAATTGTTATGTATTATAAAGAAGAAAGAATGGAGGGCTATGAAAAAAGATGAATTGTTTATAGAAAACGTAGTAACTCTAGTTCTAGCTTTCTTAGATTAGGTTTTCATTTATCTTCCTTAGATTTTAATTCTTAAGAATTTAATTTCTTAGCCAATAAAATTAGGAATTAAGAGAAGGATAGATGCTATCTCTGTTTAGCCCACTATTCCTTTCCCTGCCCCAAGCAATTTATTTGGAAGGTAATCTGAGGTAAGTCACTTCAGGAAGGGGGAATATATTAAAAAAAGGCCTAATTAAGTTTGTTTCCCCCAGCTTCCCCTGTAGTCAGCTGAGAAAAGAAAGGTTCCTCTGGGATGCAAATTCAGAGAGTCTAAATGAAGTTCCTGATTTTAGGGCAAGAACTTAACTTGACCTAAAACCAAACGAAACCCCAAACCTACAGCCAAACAGAAAGCAGAGAGACAAATAGCCACAGCCTAACGTGAGTCTCCATGAAAGGTCTCCATGAAAGGTCCTGGCAAACTAACCTGATCACCTTCTGTGACAAAGTAACTCACTTAATGGATGAGGGAAAGGCTTTTAAACAGCATTACAGAACTTTCCACATGCCACAGCAAAACCGAGTTAAGAACCCTCTTCTTTTTCCTTGAAGAAATTGTCATCATAGTCATGGAACAAAAAAGTCATATTTTGCTCCTACTTTGTAGCAAATGTACATGAATATATTTTGTTTAGGTCAAATTCTCAATCTCAATGATTATTAATTGAAAGAAAGTATACCACTTTAAATGCTTGATACGAAAGCGTTGTGTTTGTGTCACAAAAGTTTTGAACTTGGAACACATATGTGACAAAGATGATGACTAATATTTCATAACAATTCCTTACTGGGCCAAAGACAAGAACGGGAATAATATCTTTAAAATAAGAAAAGGCATACCTGTAAAAATGACCATGGAAGTATTCATACAAGGTAGACTGAAATTACACATATAATAAATGTACACAAAGTATTTTGTGGTTTAATTGAATGAAATTATTCTGAAGGCAATTTCTCTTTATGGCCAAAAAGAGGAAATATGGAAAAATCCTAATGGAAGCAAATAATTTTTAATAAATTACTGACATAAGACTATTTTCTATCCTCAGACATTAATTTGCAGCTTGTATTTTAAGAATACATGTACAAAAAAAAGGTCAACAAACCCAGTCTTAGCTCATTTAGCAGCATTACATAAGGAGTTTCGTGGGACAGATTCTCACTACTGAGAAATGTATACTTTGTGTGCCATAAGTGTATAGTTCAACCTGTGTTTGACCCACCTCGATTAAAGAGGCAATGAACTAGAAGAGCATATTCCTGTCCAAACTGATGTTTTATATAGAGTGTGACATACATGGAATGGAATACTCTGTTGGTCAGTTTTGGGTCACCTCTCTTGTCCACTCCTCCCTGCAGGTGCAACCCTTTTTCACCCCTCTGACTTACGGCATTCCACCAACTCAACTGAGACCATGGTCTCCATAGGGATGGATGTAAGCAATGGCCTTTCTGCATACCAGTGCTCTGTTACTTTGGTGATAACCATAAATTCTAAGCATTAACACTTCTGAAAACAGACACCATCTGAAAACATTTACTTAACTTTCAGAAAATGAAGTTAATTAGATGAGGCTTAGCTGAAAAGTTAGAAAATTGATTCTACTTTAGATCAAACCAGAATGAAAGATTTGATGTTGGTAAGCTTTCCTTGCTTAGTCCTATCCTGCAGGCCTTATAACAAGAGCACAAGACATGACTCCTTAAAGTTAAAAGCATAATTTTTAACTTGTTACAGCATTCCAGCACAGGAAAACCTGGAATTTTAGAAGCAAACAAAAGGTACAGTCTGTCTCTTCAAAGCCTTTCTGTAGTAAGTGGAAGCTTTGATTGCGCTTTTCATTACTGGAAAAGAAAGAAGGTTGCTTACAAAATTTGGTAGACAAGGATTAAATACAGTTTGCCTGCTTTCATCTTGTGCAGGGACTGCTAGTTGTCTGTGTACAGTTAGCTTGTGATGTAGCAACAGGGCATGGAAAGTAATAATGATACTTACCACCTCTTCATTTTAAAGCTGTCTCATTGTGGAATTTCTCTTATAGATACAGCTTACTAGGTATACAAGGGAAATATTACTTCTAGTGGGAAATAACATTTAAAAGTTGTAAAATCATGTGGCTGATAGATATAGTATTTCTAATTTTCTTTTCAAAATTTGAATACTTCAGAGGGGAAGCCCAGCCATTGTACTTGAGAATATTTTTGGGTTTTTGTTAGATTTTTACATTTCTCTGTGTACTGAGACATGATTTTATACTGGCCGAACTAGGAATAAACATTGATTAGAGAAAGAGAAGGGATACTTCAGCCTCTACATGAGAAAGTTTGGTTTATCCCTTTGCACCCCTCTAGTATAGATACTGTAGGAGAAAAGCAGTGGGAGTTGTAACAGCATCTTAAAACATTCCCCGAGTTTGTACTGCTGATTTGATACGAGATCATTTTCATGTTTTTTCTGACTCAGCCACATGTGAGGCATTGGGAGCTGGAGCGTAGGCAGCTGTGTAACTGAATACATGTGATAGGTAAGGGGATAGCAGAGGAATAAAACTGGTAGGCTCAGATAGTAAGAAGGAAAAAAAATGAAGGCAATAATCCCTTGTAGTCAAAGGGTGTGCAAAGCTTCATGCCAGTCTCAGTGTCTTGATCTTCTGGGCTAAGAAGGCGAGGAAGAAGATTCCATAGAGGTTTGCACCTGTCTTCTATTAAATATTACTGCAGCCAAATGGAATTTTCTTCAAACAGCTATAAAATTGGAAATGTCATTTAGTGTATGTGCAAGCAAGTCTCTGTGTGTGTGTCTGTATATATATATGTGCATATTTATATGTAAGATTGCAAAGTTTGAAAAGTACTGGCTTACTGTCTTTTCTCCTGTGAAATCCAGTACTTCTTGTATGATGGTTCTCAAAGAATGAAAATACTTTCAGTGGCCTACCACCCAAATAGTCTCTTGAAAACATCTCAAGTTTTTTCATATTCAATAATCTAAAATGTGGCAAAACAGGGAGATGCCAGACATTCTTCAGACTGAGATGTGTTTACTTCTTCAAGACTACTATGTAGGAATCCAGCACGACACCATCACATGGCAGCAGGATCTTAGTCCCGGCTGTGGTCTTAGCATCTACTGTCTTGTATTGAATAGAAAAATGAAGGAAAAAAAGTCTTTTTCTCCCATTACTTTCTTTGCTCTATTGTTCTGTCCATCCCTTCCTTCAGCATTGCTGAGTACTTAGAATGGGCATAAAGGCACTTTTCCTTTGTTCACTTTCTTAAAATCAATTTCTTTCAGAAATTGAACCTGCTTCTACCAGCGAATATAAGAACTGCAAATCCAGGTCATGCAAACCATTCACCTAATCTTACATGAGGACTGTGTTTATGTTAAGCCAAAAGCAGGAACATTCTTTAATCCTCACTGTTTTCAACTATCTGTAAGTTACGGCTTTCCAGATCCAGAGGCTGTGTAACTACCACTGTACCTCTCATCTCAATACACTTAGTCCCTTTTTGAACTCACTCACATATGCTCCAATTCTTTTACATCTTCCTGTGACAACAAATTCAATTATTTAATTATATACTGTTGTGAAGAAGCTTCTTTTGTACTTAAACAATTTCCTAATAACTGCTTTTGGCACACTCATCCTTGTGTACTGTGAGAAAATAATTAATAGGCTACTATTTCCAGTCTGTTCATTATTTTTTTTAAATTTCTAACTTGCTTCTGTCCAGAAGTGTCCCTTTTCGAAGCTGAAGTGTTCTAGTTCTTTTTGCCTTTTACAATCTACAATTTCTGACCATTCTTTCTCTTATGTACCATTTGTATTGATGTTGCTTTTTATTTATTTTGAGATATGACTAGAACTGTTTAGAAAATTTGGGCACAATATGCTTATAACCTATGTTCTTATTTCTTTCCTACTAATTCTGAACATGTTTGCCTTTTTGGCTGCTGCTGCATGCTATTTTCAGAGAACTATCCAGAATGACTCAGATCTTCTTCCTGACTGGTAAAACGTAATGATGGACTCTGATTTAGCTAAGTGTATTTTATGGTTATTTTCCCTTATGTGCATTGATGCATTTTTCAGCAGTGTATTTCACCCACCATTTTATCATTCAGGTGCTTGCTCTCCCATAAACTGCTTTGGCTGACTTCAGATCTGATTATCCCATCTCATCTTTAATTAGCTGTACATGCCCTCTTTTCCAGATGCTTCATGACTATGTTGAATGCTGTAGCCCCTTTGGGAGTGCAATGTCTGCAGCAGAAAGGCAGACCTGTAGCTCTTACCCTTTATTTTCTTCTTTAAATTACAAGAGGTCTTACCCTCTTGTCCTTAAAAATAGAGTTTCCTTAAGATACTTGTGGAGAACTTTGTTAAAACTTCTCTTTGAAGACACATGACTGTATTAAAAAGCTCGTCGGCTCTGTAAAGAAACTTAATGAAATAGCAAAGTTTGGAATGCTGTACAGCCTTATATTAATTTATCATTCCCATATCTGCATCTCTTTAGTAATAAAACATTACAATAACTTCTTATGTAGGACAGTTGTTATCTGAAAGCTGGGAACTAGGATGAAAGCCTTAAGTGATAATGAAATTATAAAGCAATCAGTCCTCAAACGAGAGATTTGTTTTGTTTTGGCAGAATAGCAAAGCACTTCAAGGTCAACATCAAAATATTGAAGGAATTGTTTGGCAAGAATATCATCGTTCATTGCTTCTACTGTTTGTCTTTATCTCAGTCTCTTTAAGGTTTTTTGTTTACCCTCCATTATGTCAGGTAGATAATGTGCAGCTTTTTTGTCTCAGCATTTGCCAGAATGTTTTTCAAAGGCATTCTAAAACCTCAAAACTTTGATTATTAATAAAACTTTTGAAGCATTGACATTTCAACATTGCTTCTATTTTAGTTTAGTTGGTTCTGAGTAGTTCTATAGCACTGCTAAAATTACAATCACTTTGTAGATGTTCCTTTAAGGCATGTTTCCTAATTTTTTTACCTGGTTTTGTATTTTTTATTTCATAATATATTATAATCTTTGAAGGGTTTTGATTCCATAACTTTCTACAAAAGTTTTAAATTTAAAATAGGGAAACCACATTCCATTACTTGAATAGAATTTTGTTCAGTTTATTCTATATAAGGAAAGAATAAAAAATGGTAACATGATAAATCTCAATATATACAGACTGTATACTTGTACGCACATTGTAAGTGGGCAAATACAGAATATAATTTTGTCTCATTATATATGAAAGTTATAAAATGAGCATAATCAGACATCACAACTTCTTAAGACAGTAATGACAACAGCAATATTGAATTCTAGCATAGCTGATAAAGCACTATGAAACAGGGCTAAGAAAGATGAGTTCTGGTAGATTTAACTCAAT
Source organism: Phaenicophaeus curvirostris (assembly GCF_032191515.1). Classification (NCBI taxonomy): domain Eukaryota; kingdom Metazoa; phylum Chordata; class Aves; order Cuculiformes; family Cuculidae; genus Phaenicophaeus; species Phaenicophaeus curvirostris. Next base: position 12,101,155 of record NC_091396.1, read on the forward strand.
CTCGAGATGTGAATGCTGCTCCTTCCCCACACTGTCACCTTGCTTCTCTGCCAGAAGTTATCCAACTTTTAGCAGCTGCAGTGGAACGGGACATGTCATACAACCTCAGTCATCAGCAGTTTGTGGTAAACTGCTGGTTGCACACAGATGACTAAAAGGCAAGTATGAGCCTTATTTACTTGCTCGTACTGTAGAGATGGTGCACTCCTGAAGAGACACAGAGAACAACTGGAGTGGGATCTTATATTTCTATTGCAAATTTTGACACATGATATGTCCTGTTTCTCTTTTAAAAGATTCTTCCATGAGTAGCTCTGTTCCTTTTGCCCTCTCCTCACCACCCATATTTGGATTTTAGGTTTTGAGGCCAAAATTTTAAAACCTAGTATATAAAATATAAACCCCAAAGTCTGTAATTCTCTTTCCCTGTAGAATTCTCTGGTTTAAGCTCACCTCTTTGCTAGGGGCTCCCTGTGTGCAACACTGATAAAACTGTAACAAATGCTTTTGAGGTTTTTTTTAGATGTTGATGAGAAGAGATTGTGCATAAAGCTGGTACATTATTTTTGGATCAACTCCTGGATATAATCAGGGATGGAATGGTGTTGGCTAAATAATTTTATCAGGGAAAGATTTTGACAAGTGAGGAACATTTTGCTACATTAGGCTTGTGCTATTCCAGAAGAGTAGAGTGGTTGTTGGCCTCAAAGCTTTGTTCTGAACTGTCTAATTACCCCTTTTTGGTACAGTACATGCCAGTCAGTCCATAAAAAAAGCCTTTGTTGTTATTGTGGCTTTGATCTTTATTTTTAATGTTCTTAGTTCTGGGGTTTGGCGGACAATCATTGAAAACCACAAAAATAAGGTTAGCAAACCATCTCTTCTCAAAGATTTAGAGGATTGTATTTGGTGCTTTTCTAAAGAAAATGAAAAGTTGTTGTTTTTCTCACCATGCTTTCTTGCAGATGCAAGCCAGTGAGGATAGTTTTTGAATTAGTTTTCCAAATTTTGAAGCTGCTGCATCTAGAACTTTAGCCAGTAACCAAAATGGGCCTCGTTTCATCTTTCATATGAATACCTGTAAATCCTGCTGAGAAGGATTTAAGAGTAAAAGGAATTACATACTTCATTCACTTGAATCTGTTTTTAGGAGATTAGCTTTGATGTTGCACATCTGAAAATGCTGACTTCTGTGTAGTCCATGTTCAGTAGACATATGTATTTCCTCAGAGTGAGAAAACCAGCAGCAGATGGTTAAATTCTTCTTTGAGTCCTTGGTGTCAATATCTTGAAGGTGAAGTAGCCAGAATGATCAAGCTGCTATTGGCATGAATGGTCTATAAGAGCTCTTTATTTTTAAGGATACCTGCAAAATAGAATGTTGTATTGTCACTTTTTTGCATTACCATGCTTTCTCAGCCCTGGGATTCTGTAGGTAAAGAATTTGTATGATAGACATAGTGAAAAGGCAGCTCGTGAATATTGGGTTTGTGCTTTTTGGTTTTGGGGTTTTTTTTTGTACCAGCAATAATCTCTCGTCCCTCATATTGGATTCTGATGAAGCTTAAGGGCAGAACTTTGAGAACAGAGGAAATGGGAACTTGCTTTTCTTTTCTCACAAACTGCTGGTTTCCACTTTCTGACCATCCTTTCTGTAAGTCAGCAAATCTCTTCTTTCCGAAGTGATAAGTGGTATGCTTTCTCCCTTTTCCCCACATTAAAATAAAAATTTCACATTTATTCTTCCTGAAGCTACTTCATCTGCATATCAAGTAAGGATAAACCAAGGACAAGTTTTCTCTCCTGTAGTTTTGGCTGTGGGTGCTAGACTACAGCCACTGGGAAATATCCTTCTAGTAGAATTTCTGTTCCTTGATCAGGCCATGTATACTTCAGGCCAAGTAGCTGAATTTGGCATCTAAGAACAGAAGTCACGACCCAACTCAAGTCAGTGATACAGCCAGATATTACATGAGAGGCTTGCAAGCACTACCTGAGATAAAGCCTCTCTCCTGGGATACTGATGTTTTCAAACTAGAGATAGTGAGCAGAACCTTACTTTTAAGTAATCAGTTGAAGTATCTGTGTAGTTAGCCAGCTGTAATGCTAGTATGACACATTATTAAAAAATTCAGTCGGAATTCAGCTACCCTCAATCTTTTTATTTCAAGGACTAGTTTGCATTGGGAATTCAGAACAAGCACTGGTCCAGGTTGAAATCAGAACGAAGTATGCAAAGCCATAATGTTAGCTGCTTGCAAAAGGGTTCATCTCTCAAAGCTTATCAAATGTTATTTATGAGTGAGGTTTAAATCGATGCTGTGGCCACATTATGAAATACCCTTCTAAAGAATACAAATTAGTATTTTATTGTATAGGAAAAGCTGTGTTGTAAGCATGCCTAATGGAACAGTTTCTGTGCTAACATACTATTTCTGCATGTTTGATGGAGTTTGGAGTATTTATTTTACCTCCATCTTAATTACTACATCATCCTGTCTGACAGAATATCTGTGCAGTCCTGTGATTATTAAATCAAATCCTCTTTGTTGGTTTCACCCTGAAATTTGGAACTGTCTTAATTAGCTCAGATAACTGAAGAGGAAACACAGCTCTGAGGACTTTGTTGCTGTTTCGGCTAATGTATGTACCTCATCGGAGAGTCATCCCATCCATTGCTACCTTGGCCAGCTAAATGTACATTGAAGTTCTTTGCTAAATTCATCAATAAGAGGGTGTTTTTTCTATCCCCATGTATTGTAGGTCTTTGCTTTTAAATCCCGGTGCAAAAAAAACCCCACTTCCTCCAAACTATTAAAAGTCTGACTACATATAGTACATAAGTTGAACTGTCCAGTAAACAGACATCTCTTTGCATCACACCTTTTAAAAATTAAATTCAAATTAAGATCAAATCAGTCAGGGAATGCTTATTGTAAGAACTTCATACTGTGAAAATAATACCATGTGCCTACATCTGAAATGTACTTTTCAGTATATTTTTAATATGGCCTCAGAAACGTGCTTTCAGTAGCAAGGAATAACACAGCCCACAGAAAACAGCAGATGATTCAGCAATACAGGCAAAAGACCTTCACAAAGTATGTTTGCAAAATCTTGTATTGCTTTAATAGATCTTTTGAGCAAGAACAGGGCTTTTACCCCCGATTCTGCATTGACATCATACTTGAATGATACACTCCCCTCTTTGGATAATACTGAAATGAATTATCATCCTTTGTGTAATTGATCTTTTAATATTATGACCTGTTTCTGAAGCTAGATATTGATAAATTAGTGTAGCTGCTGGCTTTCAAGTTTTTTCCATTTAAAGCAAAAGAGCCTAACACATGATATTATTAAATGTTATTGCTTATTCACAATTCTATATCATATGTTAGCAGGAGAGAAGAGGTCTGTGTGTTGGGTTTTTCTTCTTCACAGATGTCTGCGCCTAAAGAGTCAATGAGTAATCTAGTGATAAAATTGAACTGTTTCTAGCAAAAGCAACAATTCTTGTGATCTAACATATAGCATCTCTGTATCCAAGTTGGGACGTTACAGTCTAGGTGAGTGAACTACCAGATCAATGCAAAAAGCAGCTGAATAATTGGATTCAAATAATGTGGTTAGTTCATTGGCATTACATGTCACCTGGCATTACGAGTGAAGTTCCTTGAGGTTTTATCCGTTTATTAAATGTGGAGGAGGAGTAGGAATCCCCCAGGATGTTGATAAACTTGAGCAAATGCAGGGAAAGCCACTATGGTAGTCAGCAGACACACATCCCTTGAGGGGATGCTGAGGAAATGAATTGATATTGCTTAGCCTGAGGAAGAAACTAGTTGTAGTGTCACAATACTTAAGAAGAGCTTACTAAAAGGATGGACTCGGGGTCTTTACAGAGGTGCATAGCAGGAGAATGAAAGACAATGGTCATGAAGTACAACAAGGGATGTTCTGACTGAATGTAAGGACAGGGTAGGGGGAATTACTGTGGGGGTAATTAAACACTGGATCAAATCTAACAGAAATGCTACAATTTCTGTCCTTGGAAGACTTCAAGTTCCAATTGGACAAAGTCCAAAGCAACTTAGTTCAGCTGCTTTAGTGCTGACCTTGCCTCAAGGAGGAGGTTAGTCCCAATGACCTTCCAGCCTGAAGAATTTCTTGGTTCTGGGAACTGATTCTCCAATCTGGCCATCAAAGAGGCACATATAACCTATTTGTAGTCAAAAAAGCAGACAGTAGTTCAAGTCCACGTGATGGCTTATTGTTTGAATAAGTTGATACTACAGTTACTCCTTTCCTGGTGTACAGCAATATTTAAAAACCTTAGAGGAATTTGAATCTTAATCCTTCTCTCATAAAAAGGAAGCGAGATACCTTCATGACCTTTTGGGTGCGTTGATTTTTGCAATGCAAACACAAACATCTACATGTGTCACCATAGTAAGCAACTGTGAATCTGATTTTGTCCAGGAAGCATAAAAGGAAAATAAAATACTTGTCTTGCTGCTTTGCCATTTATCTATGCAAGATGAAGAGCTGAGTGTCATCTCCCTGCCTGAAGGCCACAAAGACATTTTTGGCTCCCAAAGAAATCTGTCTATTGTAAGTGTGCCCTCTGGGATTACCCTTTGTAACAGGCAAAGAATTTTGTATGATTTCTTCATTTAGAAATTTTTTTGCTTGACTAGCAACAAGACTCTTGGGTTGCTATGCAAGAGTGTTCTGCCATAACTGCCTAATTGCCTTCAATTTATTTGTGTTTCTAAGTTAGGCCTTTGATAGTAATTTTTTCCAAATCATATAAAGATGATATCCAGCTGTCCTGCAAAATAGAATAGTTCATTGAATGTTTATATGTAAAAATTGAATTTGAAAATATTACTTCAAGAAACAATCTTGAGATTTTTCTGAAATAAGAATGAATTGGCATCACAGGACAGGATTTTTTCCCCTTGATCTTATCTGTCTCCCCCTCCCACAAGCAAATTTGTTCTCTTTTTACACTAGCGAAGAATACAGTTGAGTGGTAATTTGAGGAAATATCATCTCAAGCTCCCAACTCTGCCTACATTGCAGACAAAAATAAATGTGTAACTAGAATGTGATGTATAATGCATGCAGTCCAGACAGTAGAAACATATCTAGGTTTCTCCAAATCTTTGAGGAGGTGAAAGAAACCCAAATGACTCTGTGTTACTTGAGTTCATGATGCTTATTTAGGCAAAAGTATGTTTAGTGATAATATTATCTCCTAGTATTCTTAATACTACTGTCATTAGCAATTTCTGTTGGGTGATTTAGCAGTGCATGGGTCCTGCATCAGAGGGATCTTTCGGGAGCATAGGAAAAAGATTGATGCTGCCTCCTAAACAAATTTGCATGTTTCTTGTAAGTTGTTTAGGAGGAGGAAGAGAGCATCATTTTTTACCCGCATATAATTTTCAAAGTTTTTGGATTCTCTCGTATTTTAGGTCGCTGCCTTTATGTTGTAAAGCAATAGGTTTTTCTCTAGATACTTCCTAGCTCTAGATTCCTTTTAACCACCCTCCTGAATGACACTTAATGTACTGTTCTCCCACTCTTATTTTCACACTTTCTTATATACTGTTCCCTATGCTTAGAAATCCTAATTCTTGATGCCAAATACCCACTCACTTCATGTTCACATTCTTCCTTTAAATTGCATTTCCTTAAAGTCTATCAAAAATAATCTGCAAGTTAAGAAACGTTTCGACTCTGCCTTTAGATCTGACAGTCTTCTGATCATCAGATTTGCAGGCTGAGCTCTTTAACTTCTGTATAACAATAGTATGTCAGAGCCTAATTTTTTCCTTAAGATCACATGCACTATCTTTTCCACCAAATATATATTTCAAAGTACCCCAAATTTCAGCCCAGCTGCTTTCCTAGCGGCCATATGGCTGTGCTCTGCTGCTTGTTTTCTTGTTCTCATTCTAGCTGAAAGCCCACTCATGGATGAAAAATGAGGTCAGTAAGAAGTAGGATGAGGTAAAAATTTTGTTGGCAAGTTAACAGAACTTATGGAAACAGCTATCTATGAATTGTGCAGTGGTGGGGTTTTTTGTCTGTGTGTGGGTTTTTATATGCAAAACAAAAGAAAGAATTTTTGAAATTATAGAAGCATATTTGTTTAGGAGTGATGAGTTAAAATTTAAAATGCAGGAGACATGTCTGAAAACTCCTGGCTAGTAAGATCTGTTAGGCTGTTACAACTGTTTCATGACCTAGTCTGACACCTGGCACGCCTGTGCACACAGTTCTTCACGTGTAGCAAAGGTTTGTTCTGTGGCTTTGGAAGACAATTTCCTGTGAGGTAAGGGATCAGTCATAATTAAAATCTTAAATCACTCATGGGTACACAGTTGGAATGCTTTCTCTAAACAAAGATTTGAGCAGAAACCTTTATTTAGCTCAGTGAAATATATAGGTGGCTTTCACTATTATGTTTTGAAAGATTGAACATATGTCTTCATATTCAATTTCTTCTGCTTTCTTGCTTGCTTTTCTTGTTGCATCTTCCTTGCTTAAAAAAAAAAAAAAAAATGGGGGGAGAGAGGATACATGCATTGCTTTCTATTTCTCTCACTTAAAATAACCGTGGAAACAGCTACCAGTTAAGTTACTGTAACTGGAGTTCATGCTGAATGTAAGCATTTAAATGAGGGGGAACAGATGGCTAAAAAACTTTCAAGTCTGGAATCCCTGAGGAAGTGCCACCTTCCTTTGGTTCTCCTACCACAGTTGTCCTGTTTTCTCCAGCACAGAGAGTGGGGAGTGCCAGATTCTTGCAATGGCATGGCTGGGGAGAAGCCTCTGCACTAAGAATCTTGTAGATCTGTTCTTTCCCATAAATCCTCTGACTGTCCTTTACCATACAAGAGCTGAGTCCAGTATCTTAGGCACATACTTAACCAGATAAAATTACATTATTAGAGTTTTCTCTTAAGCTGATTCATTCAAAGAAACCCCCAGAATGAATAAAAACTACAAATGAACCAGAAGATATTTTTTGTGAACTTGTATGCAAATCTTACAAGAATTTGTTTTCACAGGGAAGTGATGCTACTTAAAACCTCTTTTCCTTCAATTCTTTTTCATGCTGAATAAAAACAAAACCTGAAAACAAAGACTTTGTATCTAAGCTAGAGTAATTTATAAAAGTGTGATTTGTGCAATATTAACTCCTAGCTGCTCTTAAGAGAAGCTGAATCAGGAATCAGGCTGACTAAAATACACTTACCTAAAAAGAAAAAAATTAATTTTTTTTTTTAATCTGCACCTAGTAGTCTAAGCAGTTAGTGAAATACTGCTCCTTGGTAATTCTAAAACATGTACATTCTTCAGCTGTTTGCTGATTGTCTGAGCATAAGATTTGTCCTAGGATTCTTGCAAAAAAGTTGTAAGCCACTCCTCCAATTGCTGTGCTGCAAGAGAAATAAACCTAAATACTGACTGCTAGCAAAACCAAACTGAAATTATTACTAATACAAATGAAGTTGGCTGATAGCATTTCACAGCAAAAAATGCTGTTTTCATATACAATTGCAATCTTTTAGTAAGTCTTAGATTTCTTTTTAGCTATGTCAAAATAACCGTGAGTGAAACCGAGTCAAATTAGTTTTTCTCTTAATGTATCAGGGAAAAGCCTAAAGCTGGGACTAGAATGGATGCTGTTGGTGTTAAGTACACAACTGCCAGAAAACATTATCCATTAAACTCTGTGGGAGTTAGCTATCAGACTTCTTTAAACTCTGGTACTAAATTTTAAATACATAACCCAGCCAAGAGCCTTGTGGGTCTTGTTAGTAATGGGTCAGCATCACCTCTCACCCCTAAACTTGTTTTTCAATCTCAGCAGAGTGTCATTACTAGGCACTACTATAGAAATTCTCCTGAGTGCTCCCAGTCAGATCAAGCTGGGCATGCATCAAAGAAACACTTTGCTTTCTGCCTGGCCTAACTTTTCCTTTCTCTCATTCAAGCAGATTATTGAAAACCATAAAGTTTTATGTTTTTGAGCTATGAGGAAAACAGGAAGCAGAGAAAGGAATTCTTTCCTGTCCTGCTGCTCTGAAAGCAAGCCCTCTACAGGCAGCTTGGAGTCCTGAGGAAGACTGTACCCATTGAGTCCAAGAGACAGAAATTTTTTAGAAGCTGGGACACATTCACTGTATTCTTCTTACACTATATTCTTCCTTTAAAATACTTTCATGACACAATTATTCATACTTGTCCCTTGTCCCTGAGATTACAACCTGGAATTGTTCTGATTGTCAAGAAGTATTATCTCAGTTGCTCAGGAATTAATGTTCAGAAATAAATCTCAATACTTCTCAGAATGGAAATAGATGCTTTGAATTCACGTAGTAGTTGCATACACTTTGTATGCCCCAGTGGTATTGTTCTGTATCTTATAAACAGGAACACCGCCCTGTCTTCCAGACTCTACCTTGTACAGTTGTATGGATATTAAGGTGGGTGGAACTCAGATCATTACAGTTATCACAAAGATACCTTATATTAGTTCTGGCGCTATGACTGTGTGTTTTGGTAAACTGACTAATGCAGCATCTTTATATCTTGCAAACTTAACTATTTAATATGAGAAACTATTCTCTTGTCATAAACATCAGTTGCAGTAGGACACAATCAATTTGTTTCCTGTGTTGCAGACAATAAAGGAAGTGTTTTCCAGCTTCCCTGTAGTATCTCTTGTCCCCTAGGATAAGCATAAACGAGTCAGCTTTAGTTGTGAGTTGTTTTTTGGTTTGGTTTTTTTTAACTTTTCCAGTAAATGTTTCTATTATACAAAAATGTTGAGGTCATGGTGCAAAATATGAAAGGTTTTCTATTAAGATACTCTGAGTCTGATTTTATAGGGTTTGGTTCTTTCGGTTTATCCTGTTGGGGTGTTTTCAAATATTTTGGAACAGCTAATGTATGCCAACAAACTTTACTTGTGTATCTTAAAAGAGTATAATCTTACTTTGTGTTTGAAAACTTATTCTGTAGTACAAACATAAGAAAAACACCCTGTTTTGCTCATGCTTGGTTTAAATTAAATAAGTTTAGTGTTTGTAAAGTACTTCAAAGCTGCAAAACCTGATTAAAAATGCTGCATCAATTCCATATGGTTTTGCAGCTATACAAAAGGAGCGCCAAGAGATATCTCTCTGGTATGGTAATGTTCTACAACCACTTTGCAGGACAACAAAGAAAAAAGTTACACAAAGCAGGTCAGTTGTGCAGTTCAGCTGTATTCATGGGTATGCAACTCCCAGTGTTGACAAATGAGAATTGCTTGTCTTGACTGCGGGCAGTATGAGGTCAAGAAATAGTAATAAAATGCTTTCTTAACTGTTTATTTCTGCTTTTTTTTTAATACATCCTTGTTGTGACTTGACAGAGCATTTGAGGTCAACTGCCAAGCTATCAGTGGAGATGGAGTAAGGCACCTTCATCTAAGCCTTCGTTAACACAGTATTCAGCCGTGACTCAGAGAGGGTAAGTTAACTGATTATACTTAGCTTTCTCTACTATGGTAAAATGAGTTGCAGAGAGAACACACTGAAAGCCAAGGGCCTCTAAATACTTTTCCCTTTTATGGAATAGAGCTCCCAGATCACCATTTCCTGCAGATTGTGCTCTAAGCCTACACAGTGGTAAAAGAAAGTTCTCTGCATTCACTGATCTATATCTGACTACAATTTTGAGCTCAGGGGATCATTTTTTTCCTAACTATTTTAAGCAGTAAGTTTACAATAACAGACCAAACAGTTAAAAATCTTCCATCCTCAATTCTTTCTTTCTTTTTCTTGCTTTTTTCTTTACGTTGTCTCATCTTAGTGTGGGCATAAGCAGAATCTGCTAAATAGGATAGGTTTGGGTTTTTTTAAACTCATTTTGTAGGTGCAAAAGGCTTGTGCAAGCTAAGGTTGTAGATCTTTGCCCACATCCACTCTTCTTGTGACATGTGAGTTAATCTCTACAAGCATTCAATTTGATAAGGTAATTTTGAAGCTCTTGCAGTTTCTAAAAGACTGGGACTTTGAGAGGGGTCTTCTACTCTGATAAAACACTACAGTAATCTCATGGCATCCCTTCATAGGATACAGGTAGGCCAAACAGAGTTTGATCAATGCCTAACAAAAGAAGTAACAGAGTCTTGAAATTGTATTTGTGACTAGGATGCCTATGTGAGTTTATGCACCTAGACTGTTTTTAAAGTACAGCTGTATTATTTTATCTATCCTTTCAATATCTTCTGGGGCAATAATTACAGTTGTTTCAGTTGGTACCTCACTGTATTGGATATATTGTTAACATATTGTTTCCTCTTTGACCAAGATGCATTTATGCTTGTGGAAAGGAGATAAAGCTGGCACTGGCAGCACAATTCCAAATGCTGTCCAGCTGGCAGATGAGCCAGGCTCACAACCAGGGAAGTCATGCTCTCTGCACTTTGGCTCAGGGTTCAATAAGGTTGTAAGGTGTTTCTGTAGATAAAGGTGTGAATTTCTGTAGGTTCCGAGACTGCACTCCTCCCTAATGCTCTACTGAAGAATTAAAAATGTACCTGCCAGGGAAATAAGTTTTCCAAAGACATCTCTTTTATTTTATTCCTACATTTGTGAGGTGCAGATAAGCTCCTCTAATTCTTGTTAAGAGTTTTCTCATGAGGCTCCTTTTTTCTGTATGATTTGATTCTCATTGACATTTGCTTGGGCTATTTTCATTGCCTAATCAAATAGACATAAGGTCACGAAATGTCCTAAGTTGGAAGGGACCCACAAGGACCATTGAGTCCAATCCTTTCCCTGCCTAGGACAATCCCAAAATTCACACCATGTGTCTGAGGGCTTTGTCCAAACACTTCTTGAATATTTTTAGGCTCGGCACCATGACTGCTTCCTTGGGGAGCCTCTTCCAGTGCTGCACCACCCACTGAGTGAAGAACCTTTTCCTATTATCGAACCTGAGGTCACTTCAGCAGTGATGGAAGAGCTAGTATATTAGTCACTATCTTAAGGTTCCATCGCTTCTACACCTTTGCCTTTACAACTAGTAACAGAAGGCAGTGACTGATACAGAAAATGACAGAACAACTTGTATGGAGCAAGATGGTGGCTTCATTGGCTCCATCCATTTGCATTTACAAGATATGATATTTGTACTGATTAAGCATCATAAAGTCTTTAAAGGACTGGACTATTGATTTTAAGAACACTGCACAGGTTAAAAAAAATATTTTAGGTCAAAAAAAAATAATTCAGGAGTATTAGAGTATTAATTAAAGGAGTAAGAATAGAACTGTCCTTGTGCATTTTGTTGAAATGCCAGTAAGCAGCAGCCCTTACTTTGGCACTCTAGAGGACTGCAGCAGAACAGTTAAGTTTTGCAAAGATGGCATTTGTTTTCAGAAGCCTCAGAATAATTATATGCAAGCTTTCACTGTTCTGATACAATACTTAGCACTGAGGTTTTCAGGACAGTTATTGGGGAAGAATGGAATGTCAGAAGAAGAAATTTTCCTACTCATCAGCACCTTAAAAACTTGGAGCTTTTTACTGTTTGCAAGATAGCTCTGTAAGGAAGTCAGAGTAAGGTTCTAATTGTGTCGGAGATGCACTGGACTCAGTTCGCTCCAAATCCAGATGTTAAGGTAGCATAAATTGATCGCATTACCCTCTGTTCTCCCTTAGCTGTGTTCAAGATTTGTCCCTTTCTATTCTTAGAAAGCCAGCTGATTTTTCTTTCCTTTTAAAGATTTTTGCTTTTTAAATCTGAAAAATGAACTGAAACTTGATGTGCTTAATAGCTCTTTCTTGTTTCAATATGACTTGCATTGCTTTTTTAGGTTTAGTATGTACTAGGAACTCAGCTAAGACCAGGAATAAACCACTTTGATGCAATAGCTTATACAGCTCCACATAATACTGCAAATTCACTTTGGCCATGACTTGAAACATTCCTGACTTTTCAGGCCAAGCATTCTGTTAAGTCGAGCTTATCAGAACCACTATAAATTCATAAGGCAAATACTAAGAGGGATTAGATAAACAGCCAAATTTATATCTTCTCAGTTTTGTTTGTGTTTGAGTTCTTTCAAACTCAGAAAGTGCATAGGATGCCAGGATTTTGTTACAGAGATGAAAAAGAAGTCCACGTCACATTTTGGGTTACCTTGCTTTTATCTCATTCTTGTGTGCTGTTGATAGTTGGTGACTGATACAAAAATACTTAAATGTTGAAAGATACAAATGTTTAATGCTTATTAAAATATATAGAATCATAAATGCCTATTTTCCACCATATTAAGGACTTCAAAGATATTTTGTGTTAATAAACCCTTTTAAGTATTTTTATTTATAGAAAGCTTCCTCTGCTCTTATTTGGAATCAGAAGTGGGTAAAATCATGATACAAGTATCAGCCTCAACTTATTGCAGGAGAGATAGAAATTTACCTGTAACAGATTCAGAATGTCTACAAAAGCTTGAAACATGCTGTTCCTGCAGCATGTATTGCTCTGAAAAAATTAGTGATCATTTTTAATCTGTTAGTTCTGCATTAAATTAATGTGGGGTGGCCTTTTATCCCTCTTCTAAGTAAATGAGAAAGTTCCAGTTTCAAATGTAACATGAAATAAATATAATAAAATTATGGGTCTTAGAGGATTCTCTAATCCAACACTTTTACACATTCTGTAGGTTTTGCAGCATAGAAAAGTTTTGCTCCATGAAAGCTGAGGTGAGGAACTCATCACTACTGAGGCTGCTTCAGTGTTTCCTGTGAATGGTTTTGTTGTGCTCTTTTTTTTTTTCCAATCAACACAAGTATTTTGACAATCCCAATTGTCAGCCTCAACAACTGACATGTTTCTGAATATATGTTTGCCTTTCCCTGAGAGGGAAGGGAAAACTGTAGAATCTAAATCTTGCAACACTGAGAAGTGCCTTGAACTGCAGATCCATCATATTCCCATCCATCATATTCCATCTATCTTGATTTCCAGAAGAGTAAAAGAATTGAGAGGAGATTAGTAATTCAGGCTTGCAGGAAGAAGATGTGTTTTGAAGGCTGAATCTGTACTTGTTGGGTGTATTTATCTCCTAGCTCACTACTGAAGTTATGTTACTGTTTGTGTGTATAGCTCCGTTTTTTCACACAGCTGTGAATTAATTGTAAAGGGAATATAGTTAGATCTTTCGAGTCCAGACAGAAACTGTGTACTAGATTGTCTCTGATAACTGCACTGTCTGTCATCTGCAGGCACCAGCAAGGAGCTGAATGATTTATTTATGAGGACTGTTCCTTAACTATCCGGTAGGTGTCACAGTAAGTCTTGTAACACTAACGCTGAAGTTATTAAGATTAGAACTTAACATTTCTCACCTTCAGACTACTGTACAGGCTTTAATGCTATCTTGTGAAGGCAGTAGCTCTTATTGATACTAATAACAAGAACTTTCTCAGCTAATAATCAGTGCTTTGGGGTTTTTTCCCCCATTTGGGCATTGCTGTTATTTTGCCTCGGCAGTGCCTTGCACAGTGTTGTCTTGTGCAGACGTACACCAGGTCATTGCACGATTCACCTAGGCCTTGCTCTTGCTCAGAGGTAGAGTGCCACCTTCTGAGTTAACAGTTTTAATTCTTTCTTTGAGATCTGAGATCACACTCCGTAGCATTAGGACCTCGCTAGTTACTAAAGACATATTATGCATATTCAGGATGCTGTTTCCTTCTTGGAAAAGGGTGGTTTGGTCATAGCCAAAACAGTCATAGGAATGAAAAAGAATCTGTAAAATGGAGGGAAGAGACAAAAATAGCAACAAGAATGGAGGTTGTCTGTTTTGAATGCATTTACTGTTATACTTGACCTTGAAAGCTTTAGTTAATAAAACACAAGATAGCATTTTTAATTTTAAACTTTAAAACTGTTTGTTGTTGAAAAGTGATCTCAGCGTTAGAGCATAGGATTTTAAATGGATTTGATTTGTATTTTTGGCATCTAACACAGCCTGCAGATCACAAGGCCTCTCAGCGCTTATGCCTTCAGGCTAACTTGAAACAGATATTCTCAGCAGTGCATGGTCCTGTTAGTCCACATTGCAGTTCCACGTGCTTCACACTATCCACCATGCCAACCTTACCTGAAGACAAGGGACAATCAAAAGAGGTACAGCACTACAGTTCTCCTCCAGCCAAAGTAAGCACTCTCACAAAGGTGTTTTCTGACACTTGTTGGAAACCTGAGGATGAATCTGTTTGCGTATATTCAGAAGTTTATAAAATAACATATAATCATTGCTATGTATTAGCGTGTTTTGATTAATTGATGAAGCTATGAATGATCTTTCAGTTGATATTCTTAGAATTCTTCAAATAGTTTAGAGACTAAGGAATGAGAACTGAAGTTGCTCAAGCATTTGTTTATCAATTTGATCCGGAGGCTTACATGTCTCTTTGTCCTGACCTATTTATATGAAAGCTGTCCAAAAATTTCCTTTGTGATGTTGTTACAGAGAACTTTAACCTCTGAGAAAAGAACTTAGGCTTGTACTTCACAGTAGTCTTGAAACAACCTAGTATTGCCTTTACAGATATGGGAGATGCTATACAATTCATGCGTGTGTGAAAGAAGATCGGCTTTTTGGTTTGTAGTCTTTCTCAATGCTTTAATTGCCACAGTACTAGCTGAACATATACTGAAACTATACAGAGAGCAGCTGGGCGCTCCCCAGACATATTCATTATCTCGCTACTCAAATTTGTGGCATCTACATGTTTTTACATGTTTTACTTGCAGGTAAGTAAAAAATCAGTAACAGATGAAAATTCTCCCTTTTGAATAATTTATTCCACTGATAAAAAGTAATTTTGTGTTCTAATGAAGTGGGGATTTTTTTTTAATTGTTAGTTTAGCTGAAGTAAAGAACCTTCATGTGATTAGAAAAACACAGGTTATCAGATCATCCCAGTTTATGCAAACTGGTGTAAAGAAAGAGAGGATTTATAATCTGGCACATCCTCAGTTAAAATTGTATCGCTGTCACTGGCATTGACGACACTATATTCTACCCTTTAGGTCAAAACATCCGCTACTTTAACATTGTTAGAAAATATTGTCAGCAGTGAGCCCTACACTGAATTTGTCATGCATTCCATCTAAATTGCACATTGTGCTGAGTGTTGGTTTCCTGGCTTAAGATAAACACCCCAGATGGATGCAAGTTCATCAGCTTGTTAGCTGAGCACATATATTAGGTCAAGGTGATTTTTATTTTTTTAAACTCACCCATGTGAATAGTATTTTAGCACAAAGGCTTGTTGGGTAAAACAAACCCAAAGAGAAAACAAAACAAAACATAAAAAGCTAGCAGGCATCAATTAAACTCTGTGCTTGTCCAATGGGAGAAATGAAGGATTCCAACCATCTAATCTATAATAAAATTCTTAAAAATACTTTTTGAATACCTTATGCAGGATTTTCAGAGGTATGCCTTAAGTGAAGTATGATAATGTGATAGTTTATGAATCAGTTAACTGTGATAAAAGCTTTGTTTTAGATAAATTGTTACTTTCAGGCACAAAGTACCAGTGGAAGGATTTTAACCAACATGGTGCCCATGAGCCTACTTAAGGATAGGAACTAGCCAGTGTTGTGATAATTTGATCTTGTTCATACCTCTTATGGTATGGGCTTTGAGTCTTGCTGCAGTCCGGTTCTACAGCATGACTATGTAATTGAAATAGCTTATTGTTGTGAGATAACGACTTGCAAGCAAGGAGAGGGCATCAGAAGGAACTAACAAATGGTGGACTTGTTTTCTACCACTGAACAAAACTTTCCAAATCTGGAATCTCATCTTAAGTGCTGTCTGGTGTCTAACAGTTTCCTCATTCTGTTTCTGGAGATGCTTCCCCACATTCCCTGCATGCACAAATGCACGTACATTCACTAAACAGTTCTGAGAAAAAGAAAATGAACCTTATATCACACCTAGTTTCTTCCTTACTTCAAGTATCTTTTACATGATGAGAAAACTTGGGCTGTATTTCTCAAATTCATTTTGGTTTTCCAACAACTATGGTTTTCCATTTCCATATTTCTTACAGCATTCTGACTAACCTTAAACAACATTCATCAAAGTATTCATCAGCTCTGTGTTCCTGAGAGAAGCAGATGTGAAATTACCATTAAAACAAAGAACTTTAGCCCCTTATTTGAAATATTATCTGAATTAAAAGTATAAAGTTTAACCTGATTTCAGTTTTTCAGTATAAAAAGTATCATTTCTACATATGTAATGTATGCTTGCAGTAAGAAAATTAGGCCCTTACCAGTTATGTTAAAAGATTTATACTGGCCTATAAATCTCCCCACACTTTTAGGGTTGCTTGTGAGCTGCCATGTTTCCCTGTTTTTAAATTAAAAATCCTTATTTTTATTTCCAGCTTTCTCATTGTTTCCCAAGCATTATTTTACTGACTCTCCTGGCTGCTGTGGAAAAGTCTGTCTCAGATGTTCATAATATTTCTCATATGCTGATTATTCCATCATTTAAGCTTCTGAATTTCATTTTTATTATTATTGTTATTTAAAATTGCCTTGTACTTTTATCAAATCACTGCATGTTACCTCTTTTGTTCTGAAGGAGATGTCCAGTGTTTATTTTGTCTGTTCTCCCGCCTCTTTCAAGTAAATGCAGTTACTACTGAATTTCATTACTTTACTTGCTTAACCTTCAGCTCAGTATATCACTTAAACATTCAAAATTAAGCTGATTTAAAACCCCGTCTCACTCAAAAGTCTGCTGTTTGAGATTTATACATTTTCTGAGGCCTTCCACATAAGTGTCTTTTTCAGGCCACATTTGTTCTGTTATTCAGTCCAGGCCTTTAATTAATTTATGAGAATAAGGCTAGGTGTCAGAGGAATATTTTTTTTACCAATGCTTTAAAGAATTCAAGTAGTGTACAGTAAAGCTTTCTCATCTGACTGTCCTGGCAGGGTAGTCTTTTAGCAGAGATATCCTTTTAATCCCGCTCCCCTTTCAAATCCATCTGAATTCGACTGGATTATAAAACTTCTAAAAGCACGTTTTCAGTGTGCTTCGTGAAGGCTTGATAGAGTTTAACAGCGAGAATCTCTGAAGATCCCATCCACCCTGAGCATCCCCGGGCCTCTTGGATCTTCTGTTATGGACCAAACTGCACGTGCGATCCTCTCAGTCCTACACAAGCCTCCTTGCAAGACTAGGTGGCACGTGGTTATCCTTGTAGAGCATGTGGATCAGTTCCCATGTGAGCCATAGAGGTGGAGTCATTTTTACCTTATATTTTTATGGGAGGAGAGCTTAGGGCAAAAAGGAATCAAAGACTTGGTAGCAGGCAGTCACTGGTACTAGGAGATAAGGCAGCTGTTGGGAATGGCTGAAGAGCAGACTTGTCTAGAAGCTTACACAGAGAGGAGAATTACAGGCAGCCAATGGGAGGGTGATGGAAAACTTCCATATCGTCTTTGTGCAGATGTACAACTGTGACACCGCTTAAGCTTCCTGTTAAAGTTTCTCTTCCAAGCTCTCCACATAGGGGCCTGAGTACTCTTCAGAGTGTAAAGATTTATTTTGTCTCAAGCCAGCTGGCCCTGCAAAAGGCTTCGTGCTCTAGCTCTTCCTGTCTCTTTCTCTTATACAAATGTACCACAACAAGAGGCAAGAGCGTGTAGAAGTTCCACCTGTGTAGAAGTTGAATTACTATAGCTGTCGACCGCAATTAATGTAATCTACCTGAATAGCTAACCTAACTAGCCTTGGCTATGGTATTTATCTTTTTGTTTTCTTTTTTTTTCTTTTAACAAGATGGTTTTAGAGTCCTGATATGGACTTGAGTGACTCCAAGGTACATGTTACATCATTCAAAAGCTTTTGCACTTTGGCAGTCACAAGATAAGTATAAAGAACATGCATGTGTACTCAGCTCCTTTGCCCTGCAAGCAGGGCAGTCACCAGAATTTTTATCATTGGCTGTTAGACAAAATACTTAACTTTTTCAAGAATACTACTAAAAATTGCTTTCAAACTCTTATCATATAATGTCAGTTGTGTACTTGTATCACATAATAGGTCATGCTTTGACATTCTAACATTTCCAGTGTCACAAGGATCTTTTCCTTACACTTGTATCTTCACATTGTTTTCTTGGTTTGTTTCTTATCCTGCTGTCCTGTGGCTGACAAAGTGAACTTGCTGAGGAATGTTATATGAGACTCATGAGTACAGAGTGTGGAGCTGCATGGAATGTATTTATTTTAGTTAAAAAAAAAAAAGGATATTTACAACAGAATCAAGAATCCTAAATCAGATGTCGAAACCAAAGCGTGTTTTATTGCCTTTGAGAAGAAGGAGGGTTACTTTAATATTATATCATTTTCAAAATGCTTCTACAATTCTTTTAATTGATCAGAAAATGTATTATTTCAATAAGAGTAAAATGCAGCACTGGGAGAGATGTTGAAATGAGTTTTATTGTATCTAATAGATATTAGCAGTCATGTGACTGTTAGCTTTCTGGATGTATATAATTCCATTTCATTTTATACTCTTTTATACTTCTTTATTGTAACAAACCTTATGAATTCACCAATTTCTCCACTTCATGGTAGATGACTGAAACAGTTATTCATTGATGGCCTTTATTTCACAGAAATGAAATTATTTAATTTTTTCTGCTCTAAAATGTTGACTTGTTTAAACTGTGAGCTGTTATATGCTTCATTCTGTACATGCTACAATATCTTTTACTACCTGCCTATTTAATGAATATTACTAAAAATAAATATTATTCTGAATTCATTACACTTGTATGAACCTGGAGGAGGTAAATATTCTTAAAAGGACTAAGCAAAATCGGCAACAAATGCTATTTCAGTAAAAGTAAAATGATTTTGAATGTAATTGGCTTTGTGCCATGGATTGCAAATATGCTTGTTTAGAAAATTCAGAAGCATTGCTTGCTAGAGAGGTGGTCGATAGCCCAGCCTTGTCAATGTTTGGGACACATTAGAACAATGCTTTTAACACCACACTTTAACTTTTGGTCAGCCCTGAAGTGGTCAGGCAATTGGATGAGATAATTGTTGTAAGTCCCTAGCAACTGAAAATATTCTGTTCTTTGCTGTGCAATGCAATGTAATGCTGTGCTACTCAATGCTGTGCTGCACTGTGCTGTTCTGTTCTATTCTCTGGTCCAATGACAAACGCAGTAAAAATTTCTTATGAAACTTTGTGATGTAGTTTCAAAACAAAAATTAAACTCCAAATAACTAAATGAAATAAAATAATCTTACATACTGTTACCCAGCAATAACAATTAGAATTTGAGAATTTATAAATTATTCTTTAAATACCTCACGATTGTAAGTTAAAATAAAAATTGCAACTTCTAACAGGTGCCTACACTTTTCCACCTCCTGCATGATTTTGTGTGAATCACGTTTTTCAACTTCTTGACTAACTGTAAACACCAGATTGCTTATTCAACAATACCAAAGTTTACTTTTTTTCTACTATATATTTAGATTTTTGTGTGTGTGAATCTGAAGGTAGTACATGAGGTAGAAGTAATCACTTTTTGACTACATATGAGAAATCTTGATGCATCTCCATTTGGGATATTTAACAGGAAACGGATTCTTTCTCTTTGGCTGATTGGCATCATTCTTGTAGAGGGTGCAGGGTTAAAGTTCTCAGGACAATTTCTCTTTTTTCTTTTTTTTTTAAGAAGGAAAGCATGCGTTGATATTCAGTGCCAGTTTCTTTTTTCACTTAAAAATTATATTGTATTTTATTAAATTTTGCAGTTTGTTTTTTAAAAAATCCAGTTAATGAGAGGAAAATCCAAGTAGGACACTTGCAAGATAATCTTTTAACTATTTTGGGGGGAGGAGGTTGGATAGCGTGTGTACACTTAACACTGCATTTATTCAAGCCTTCATTGTCCTCTAGTACTGTTTGGAGGTTTTGCGTGTGTAATTTAGCCCTGCTATACATGGCCCTTGCATTCAGCACATAAGTTCTCTAACTGTTGTACATGTACTTCAGTAAAGAAATGGTTTACTGCGTGAAAAATCAGTTTGTCTAACATTTTAAAGCTTTGTCATTAGTTCCATGCTCATTGAATGTAGCTTGTGTGCATTAAAAAAAGTAAAGAAAACAGATATTCCAGGTGTTGGTAGGAACGGTTGGACTCGGTGATCCGGTGGGTCTCTTCCAACCTGGTTATTCTGTGTGTGATTCTGTGTGTGTGTCCATCATCTCTTTTTAACAATTGAAGTATACGCCTCTAATTCACATTTGG
The DNA here is from genome assembly GCF_032191515.1 of Phaenicophaeus curvirostris. Classification (NCBI taxonomy): domain Eukaryota; kingdom Metazoa; phylum Chordata; class Aves; order Cuculiformes; family Cuculidae; genus Phaenicophaeus; species Phaenicophaeus curvirostris. The sequence goes on from NC_091396.1 coordinate 12,121,548, forward strand.
TTTATCAAATAAGAGCAACTTCTTACTTAGTTCAGTCATTTTACCTTTTAGCTAAATTGAGCAATACACATTATTTTCCACACAGAGCATCAATATTTAGTGTTTTGAATTTCTGTTTAACTACATTTTTATATTTGTCACAAACCATTCAGGACACTACTGTTGAAGGGACAACATGCAGTACACCTTCTATTGTTCTTCCAGAGAACGCTGTTACGCCAGATGTAGAAATTGATAAAAATCTGGTTAACAGGTACTATATAATACATTACCAATCTATGCATAAATTGTACAGTAATTCCAGGAGCTGTGTTTCTAAAATATTGCTTTGAATGTATATTGTATTAAACTATTATTGCTGTATCTCTATTTGTCTTTGATCATATTGTCTTTGTATTTTAGTGATGATTTTTGGATGCAGGGAAGTGAACAGGAATATAATTGATCCTAAAAGAATAGAGTTTCATATAATACTAAACCAAATTATGTGACTTACTATACTTAAAATCTACGTGAAACTTCTTATCTTTCAGAACAGCATAATTTAAAACTAAAGCTAAAATGTAAATAAAGTTTTGCCTAATTTGGACTAAAATCTGTAACTTTTGAAGTCCATCCTTTTGCTAGCAAATAAAATATGCCCTGGTGAGGAAAAATTGCTTGGTCAAATCTTTTTGTAGATATATAGTGGCGTGTGGGTGTGCGCTACAATCCTACACCTGCTGTTTGGATGACTAACAGTTGGATTCCTCATGTTCTGTGCATGGAAATGCTCAATACTGTCCTTCTGTCCAAAGTTTAACCTTTACTTAGACCTAGTCAAGAAACAACTGAGTAAAAAAAAATGCAATTGAGCATTTTTTATGTCTCCTAAATTATTCTCCTCCGTGGAAATTTTTCAGTTCAGTAGACAAATCCCTAATTCTGGTTACTAATTCTATATGTAGACTAGTAGTGCTGCCTTTAATCATATAAATACTTCCACAGAACCAATAAGGACTTTATAAACTGATGTCAAGTTAGGAAGTTAATCTAAGACTTAAAAAGATTAGTGTTTTTTAAAAGCTAAAGATGTAAGTTCCTCCTATCCAGCCATCAGTGCTGGCTCTCGCAAATGAGTGTGTCTTCTCTACAAAGCCTGTGTTGTCTGCTCCCTTCTTGAATTAAAGAACTAGCTACACTGGAATCTCATTACAATATTCTTAGTATTGTGCTGAAAAAAGTAGATGTTGTAGCAATAATATTTGCAATTTGTTGTAATTCTTTTGTCAATTGAAAGGAAAACGCAGCAACAAGTTATGGTGTTCCTAAAACCAATCTGTTTGCATGATCCTTAAATTACTGGAGTGTGTTTTAATGAAGGAAAGGTTTTTGAAAAATATGGATTTGCGATGTACGACAGTGTATAATAAGCCTTACTTGTCAGGGCAGGATATTTCCAAGGAAGGCTTATGATTGTAAAAATACTTTGCAATTTTTACTAATAGCTCTTGCAAGCGTTTTATTTATTTCTATACATGTCATTTTATAGTTCTGTGAACTGCTGGAAATGCTTCTTATCTTTGACAGATTTAGCAAATTAATATATCTTGCAAAATAAATATACCTTCCAGTCTTGTGCATCTTATCTTGGTATTGACTTGAAATACGTACTGTATTTTGTATCTTAAGGTAATGCTGGTGAAGCTACTGTTATTGTATATGGTTTCTTTCCTTACATAAATTGTTGTTACCCTAGAATTGCTGTTTATCTTTTTTTCATAGGGCAATATTCTGAGATATTAAAGTTTCGTGATATTAATTGCCAGCATCTTTAAAATTTTCTTCTAAAGCCAATTAAGATATGCTCAATTCTTTTAACATCCTGAGTTGAAAGTATTGAAAACTGATTTACTGGATGATTTTTTTCTATCTAAAAAACAGATGCAACAAGTGTAGGCTATATCAGCTCTCTTCTTTCCCTTACTCGCTTCTATCTGTTGAGTCTTCCTTATTATTTTGATGAAACTGCAAAAGCAACTTCTGTAGCACCTGGAAACAGGGATAGGACCACATTCCTGATCTTGTGAAATAAAATATCAGTTGAAAATTCAAATAGGTAATGTTTCTAAGCCAGACAGTTGGAAGAAATTAAAGGTCTAGCTTGAATACCTTAGTATAGCGAGTTTTGAAGCAAATATTTGGGCCTATTCAGGTAGGCAGGGCAAGAATATGACCTACTACTGATATATATTGATATAATAATCCTGTTTGAAGCTGAAAACTTCAATTGAATTTTGAGTTGGATTAAGATTTTCAGTCTTCTGATAAAGTGTAATCTTGACCTGGCATTTTTAATCTATTGACTTGCCATTAGTCTTAAAGTACGGGAAAAAACTATCCAGAAAATAACGATCATAAATCTATACTATAATTTGCTTGTGCTTTTAAAATGTACTTTTCCAAATGTAAAGATTTTTTTAAGAGTCAGAATTAGAATGCAGCCCATTACAAGCAGCATTATTTGCTGGATCAGCATTTAATTTTCTGCAGTCATTTAAGACTTTGACATGGTTTTCAATCTAGAAAGTTCCCATATTGCTGTATGGGAGTGTCAATGTGGAAGTCTATGAAATTATTTCAGTTTAGGAAGTGTGAACAATTTACAAAGACTAAAATTTTGGTGTATTTTTTGTGGTATTTTTGCAATTACCATATCTACATGAGTTTTAAGTCATTATAATGACTTAAAGAAATATAGAATTTCTGAGAAATGGAAAGTTCACAGTATACGAGGTTATCAGCAAATGTCAGAACTACTTTGTGAGAGAAATTTCTGCAGTTCTCCTTCTTTCTGCAACCTTCATCCATTTTTCAGTTGTTTGGAAATGAGAGGAATTGCAATAAAATGTTTTTGGTTTCTTTTTTCGTTTTAATCAAAGAAAAGTGCTTCCTAATGTTAATTTTTTTATAGAGAAGCAGAGCCTTTTTCGTGCTGGCATATTCACATAATTTTTCTTCGTTCATTTTTCTCTCTAGGCCTCGTAGTCCTCATAGGAGACACTCGAACCGCGCCACTAGGAACACAACAAATACATTGACTTCTGTTGGTAAGAAGTGATTATTCATTTAAGCGAGGATATTTTCTCAGAAAATGTAACATGCACTAAAGACCTAAATATAGAGTCCGTCTATATTGATTACAGGGTTTTTTTCCTGTGCATACCATCTGTAATGCATGCACAGGGGACACCGCTGGCATATTGAATTGTGATCATGAGTTTATGATCAGAAGTGGATTGCATGCAGACAGACCTGGGGAAATAGGCGTATTATTACTTTCATAAAGTTGTTGATTAGCATGTTAGCTTAACGTTTTTAGAAGGCTGGAGATATACATGCTTAAAAATCTTATTGTAAGCAAAATACTGTTCTCCAATACTGGTTTTGTTACTTTTGAACAACTGAGGTTTTTTTTAGTAAGCAGCTTAACAAACGCTTGTTATTTAGTTTGGCTCTCATATCAGATTAAACCTTAGATGAAAACAAGCTACCCAAGGGAAGATTTTCTTCATTTTTTCTCTTGCTAATGAGTCTTCCACTACATAATTAGTTCTACTAATTTTCCAGTAGCTACCTGTAGAGTAAATTGCTATTCAAGGGGACTAATGGTGTGGATGCAGATTTGTGACTACTACAAACTGAGACAAATGCTCATCCTATTATGTCAGTGGCAATTCTCCATGAGTTCTCAGTCTTGGTATGTTTGCATTTGGATTGTTACTTTTGTCCCTTTATGTATTTCCTGTAAAGTGAAAGTTGAATGGAGATTTTTAAATTTAGACCAACATCCTCAACATTGCCTTTTCATTAGCAGATAATAAAATATTTGATTTAAGTATTATTTCCATTCTTCTACTAGAGTTAGTTTCATGCAGAGAGAAGGTGCTAACTATCCACGTTAATAACAGAATTAATCCTTACTACTTTGTGATCCTGATGCTTTTGCAAATGGGGACTGAGTTGCATTAATATGCCTATAAAAATGCGGTTGAGAGAAAGCCCACTGAAAGACAGCAAGGAGGCTTCAAAGAGTTGTGACTTCTCGTGCATTTGCTCAGCTTTTGTGGTTCATCCTTTAAATTAAAGACTGAAATGTGAGTTTTGGCTGCTTGCAATTGAAAGGAAACTTCCTTTATACATCCTGTAAAACTAAGATGGAAATAAGACCCATGTAAATCACTTCATGTCACTTAAGGGGACTTGGAACATTAAAACCTATCCTGCTTGCCAGCAGTCAATTTTAGAGGTAACTAAACTTACAGAAACTAAGTTAATTTATGGAACCATACTTATGAAAATCAGATTTATATGAAATAATTATTATCCCTCCATGTTCAGAGATACAGCAGCAAGAGCTGCTCCCCCTTCCCTACTTTCCCCCAAATCCAGTATCCAAATTAGGACTTTACTCTCTAGAAGGGTGGACAACTGGACAGGTAAAGTGTTGGTTGGATAGTTTGCCTCTGAGAGTAGTGATTGGTTGGCTGGTCATGTGCTTGCTAGATGCTAGCAAAGGAGAGGATTCTTTGAAAGAAACAAACCTTTCCAGATACCATTCTGCTGAAGCTTTGCTTCGAGCCTGCTTTCTGTTCTAGCTGCTGTGGCTGACCTTTGGCTGTGCCTTGGAACTCACTCAAGAAAACAAGTTGTGCTTTCTGTCTTTATCAATGACCTGGAGGAGAATGGAGTACACTCTCATCAAATTAGCAGTTGAAATCAAATTGGGGAGGTTAATTAATACATGTTTGAGGGCAGTGCTACAATTCAGAGAGACCTAGACAGGCTGAAGGAATGAGCCAACAGGAAATTTAGGAATTTCTGCAAAGAAAATTTAGAGTCTTATGTCTGAGAAGGTATAACCCCTCGCAGTAAGGGCAGGCTGGGGGTTGGTTGGCTGGGAAACTGCTCTGCTGAAGAGGGCCTGGAGGCTTTGGTAGACAGCAGGTTGAACATGAACCAGCAATGCGCCTTTGCAGCAAAGAAGACTACCAATGTTGTTAATAAAAGCTTATCCAGTAGATCAAGTGTTCATTCTCCTTTACCTAGCACTCATTAGACTGCATCTAGAAAGCTGTGTTCAATTTTTGGATCTCCAATAAAAGAAGGGTATTGGTAAAGGGGAGTGAGTCCAATAGCGGGCCACAAAGATGGTCCCAGGGCTGAAAAGCTTCCTCTTTGAAGGAGGGCTGCAGGAGCTAGCCTAATTTAGCCTGGATAAGAGATGGCTTTAGGGGAAACCTAGTACACCCTTTCAATACCAAGGAGAAGATTATCAAGAAAACGGAGCCAGGCCTGTGGCAGGAGGCCGAGAGATAATGGTCATCATTTGAAACAAACAAAGCTTTAAGTGGGCATAGAGAACTTTTCCCTCACTATAGAGTCAAATGTTAGAACAATCTGCCCAAAGAGGATTTGCATTCTCCATCCTTTAAGGTTTTTCAAGACCAGATTGCCTTGAAAGACTAGCAGCCTCGTCTGATTTCACCACTCATTCTGCTTAGAACAGGTTGGACTAAATGACCTCCAATACTCCTTTCCAACCTAAATTACTCTATGACTAACATGTTGCTTTTCTAAGTCTCTTGTTGGAGGTCTGACTTCCCTGAAAGAAATGTAACTTCGTGGACATGTACAAAATCAAAAGCTTGTAAACCTGAAATAATTAACAAGTGATTCTTTTAACACTTGTCATTTGTAAGGAAATGCCAAGATGGGACACAGCAGGAGAAACTAAAGGAAATTCATGGGAAAAGAGAAAATGGCAGGAAAGGGGAAGAGAAACGGTGAAGAGACAGAAGGCAAGGCAAATAAAAAGAGGGAAATATTTTTAGTATGGTGAGGAAAACTTAACCACCTGAGGAAGACAGAAATTGCCATGCCCTGCAGCTTTCTTCTTTTGCTGGCCCAAGGGAAGTGCCATGGGAGGGACTTCTCTCAAACTTTCAACATACAAATCTTAGTGTAAAATAAAACAGTTATTTTGTTTAAAATATATTGCTTTAAGACTATCCAATCTGTGGGCATGCTTTTTGACAGCCTTGACAGTGAACTAAATTTATGGAAATTAAAAACAAAAAACCCCGCCACCATCCAAAAAAACCACTGTAAACAGACAACCCCATGCTCGCAAACCAAAAACCCTTGAGTTTTTGCTGCTTGCTTATGTCCTCTGCTTTTCTGAAAACTGATTGTTCTGTAATGTCTCTTGTCAAATTTAAAAATACTTTTCTCTGGTTACCTGATGACTTCCCTCCCCCTCACCCAAGCTGTTCTTTACTAAGTTGTTCATTATAAATTCCCTCTTGCCTAATAGAGGTGTCAAGCTAGGGAGAGAAACAGAGACAAATATTATTTCATAGAACACCTTGTATTCACTAAGGTGCTGTTAATGTGATCAAGTTGTTATTTTCACCAGATAACTCTTGACACAACACAGTCACTTATTCATGCAGGTAGTTAGTTCACTCACACAGCCACAAATTTTCTCAATGTTACCTGAGACTAAATGTCTGACTTGCAGTCTTTTGTTGATGCTAGTGTGTGCCAGTGGCCTTGAATGGATTAAGCAGACTCTTAGTCTTCTGTTTACCCTTTCCTGTAGAACCAACAAGCTCACTAACCTGTAAAGTTTATCAACCCACAAAAAACTTGCATACGCTACCTTGTCAGTGTCTATGTTTCATTTCTTTGGCCTGTTGTCTTGAGGTAACTGTTTTTTTATACAAGCCTAGATGCTTTTAGAAGCCATTCACATCAACTCATGCAGAAAGGGCCTTTCTGGAAATAGGCTACATTCTTTGCTTAATCATAGCTTGGAGAATTGTAGAAATCAGTGCTCAGAGTTTAGAGTTCTTGATCAATTTGGAAGCCAGGGATTAATGGGTTCTTTCTACAACTAAATTTAAAACAAAAAAAAATTATAAAACAATGCATCAATTTAAATGTCTAAATGTAGGGCAGGGGCTTTCGGTTTGCGGACCATGCATTCTCCCAGGTCACATCATCAACACAAGCGGGCATGAGGAACATGCCTCTAACAACTCCTTCTTTAACCACTAGGTATTCTGATAAGATTTGCAATTCCTTTGGAAAATTCTTGCAGGTCTACCACATTGTAGAGGTTAATTTGCTTTTTTGAAATAGCTTTATAATTCTCAGGCTTTAGCTATTCCGCTTCTGCCTTCAACATGGCCAGATACCACTTTACTGTTGCTTCTGCATTTGTGGGAGAACCTCTTGTATGTGCATAGAATAAAATCTTTATATTTCCTAACTCTTTACTTTATTCAGTAGATTATTTAATGGAGTCACCTGTATGTTAAAAGTAGTGTGCATAAGTCTTTGCCAGGTGAGTTTGTGGGACCTTAGCACTGAAAAAATGGACATATAAAATCCACGGAAAAGCTACATCTGTGACAGACGTGCTGCAACTGCTAGTTGAAATGGATTTAATGCCACTTTCACTGATAAATTACAAAACCTACATTGGAAATACAGTGGAAAAGCCAGTTTCACATATCAGAGCATCTTTGATCGTAATGACTTAACCTTAGTGGCTTATCTGTGGTTTTGAGGACTTGTTCTATACTTGAGAATATGACAACATTACAAATGTACAGACATGAATGTCTGTTAATTGCAAGCTCAAAGCTAAATTTAAAGATATGTTTTGTGCTTGTTAGTCTGAAATGCTATAGCCTATCTGGAAGTATGAGGTAAAGTTCTAATTATGATGTTTTCTACCCAGATAACAGTGGCCATGTGATTGATCTGGTAAATGATCAGCTACCAGATGTCAAAATATCAGAAGAAGACAAAAAGAAGAACCTCGAATTACTAGAAGAAGCAAAGAAAGTAAGTGAGAGGTTTCTAATGCGCAGAGGCAGGAAGTCAAGAAGCAGCCTGCCAGAGTCACCGACGGGTAGGTGCAAATTGTGAAGACAGGATTTTATGTTCTACTTCAAAGGTCTGCAAAGGCACATATAAGTGTCTGCTGTAACGCATGCATCACTACTGTAACACAGACTTTGATAATTTGTAGGTCAGAATCCCTCTGCCCCTCCTCACAATTCCATATAAAACAGAAATGGCCAGTCTCTATATTCAGATGTAACAGTGGAAGATGGAGTGAAGTTTAAGTGCCTGAATGACACACAGCAAACACTGTAACAGGAAAGAAAGAAGTATTTCTATTGGAATCAAAGAAATGGTTACAAATTTCTGCTTGTGAAGAAATTCTTCCTGAAGTTCATATTGTATATAAAATGAAATTTTAATGGCAATATTCATACTGCTGAAAGACCAATCCCCCCAGACACAAATAAATAGACTTGTATTCTGAACATAGTCATGATCTAAACTAAAGGGACCAGATTCTCCTTTTAAAACAGAATAAAATATGTTGTTCTAGAATGTCAATTGAAATTATTTATTTCCCATTATATGAAGTGTTTGAAAACTAGGACAAAATGTCATTTGATTCTATGAAGTAGGACTTTCTTTTAGCTTTGAAATGCCATTTCAAAACAAAGTTCTATCTTAAAATTGGCTTGACGCTTTATGGAGAAAAAAACAACTATATATTTTAAATTTAAATTTTCCTTTTCTTTTTCCTAAATTCCTTGTCAATCCTTCTCTTGTGTCTACTTTTCTGCACTGCTTACAGTATCAGAAAACTGAGGAGACTAAAGATTCTGTATATCAAAAGAACTATATTAGTTTGGGGCAGATATATGAGATAAAACCTGCTTAGTACAACTTGGCAATTAAAATGACTTGTCAGGTTCTGGATAAACACGACTGATGACTATGAGATTCATGTTTTAATCTTATCTGAATTTTAAAAATTCAGAAGCTCTAAGCTTAGAAAGTAAAATTACATTTTTTAATTTGTTTGGTTTTTTGTCTTTGTTTTAATGAAGCAGTTTCCCCTACACTTAGTCCTAAAGTTTCACCAGTAGCATCTCGGAGCAACTCTCTCACTCTTCCAGTTCCATCAGGTAAATTGATCTATGCAGGCTCAAACTTTAACTTATAAAAGCTAAGCAAAAATGTGTTTTGTAGTATCTTTTGAGAAGAAAAAATCTGTAGATTCAAGGATTTCTCCTCCTCAATATGACAAAGCTCATGAATGCCCATAATATATATTTTTAATTATATTTTTATACCTGTGGTGCTGCTAGGTTACGTGTTCTATTTTTTTATTATTTTCAATAATGGCATGTTGGGAATCTTTAATGATCTTTAACTTACTGCATTTTAGATAATTGTTCTCCCCTTTCAAATAGTATTTTTCACATTTAAAATTTATGGAACTGTGCATATATGTGTTTGCTAACACTGTAGTAGTAAAAATTTTGAGGAAAACCTCTGGATATGCCCTAATTATGCGTGTGTCTTCCTAGGGCCTGATGTATGCACAACCACTGCTATCGAGTCAGTATCTCCAGGGCAGGTAAGAAAGAACTAAATAGTCTGCACTGTAACCTCATTATTACAGTACTACATTACACTATGCTGTCTGGTAAGTCCCTGAGGAAAACAGGATGTTTTGAATATCATTTTATATACCAAGATTGGGTTATTGATAAGTCTTTTTCTCCAGAATGAGGGGCTAATAAATGTTAACTCTCAAGAAAAACAAGTGCCAAAGGATCATAGAGATCTGTTAAGAGTAGAAAATGGAAAACGATCCAATATTACCCTAACTTATGGAAAAAACTAATCCCTACATTTTCTTCAGAAATAAAAGTGGCAAGCATTGTAAAATTTAAGAGATTCAAAGTTCTAATATTCACAGCATAGATGTGAAAGTTAACTTTGTAAGGCAAATTTTTTCTTCTTTGTTTTGCTAGAATAACAGAACTGTGAAAGAGGATGATAGGCAAACTGCAGAGGTAAGTCTTTCACTGTGTTGAACAAAATCTGCCTGTTTGTCTTAGCACACATATGACTGCTACTTAAGTGACTAAAAAAGGTAAAACACTGTTCACTGAGTGAAAAGAAAAATGTTAATGCTCTAAGAAATTGTGAAGCACTTGCAAATGTAGTGGAGGGCAATGGACTATACAGCTAGCGTTTATGTCTTATCGTAAGTTCTGCTCAGTTAAATATACTATACTAAATACCTTTATACCTAAAGTAAAAATATCTACTCAGGCCACTTTGGTGTATGACGGTATTTCTGGCAGACATTCTCTTCCAGACCCCTTTGGTTCAGTGGAAGAGGTTTACTGTACCTAGTGTTCTGCAATAACAACAGGATGTTACCACTCCACACAACTGTTGGTGGAGTAGTTTATATGAATGCTTCCCAATTCATTTAAAGTAATATCAGATGGCCCTTTAAAGAGATTTTGTTATGAGTGGACTAGGCAATACCTACAAAAATAAGTATAGCAGCAGAATTTTGGAGCAGTAACTATAAAGGAGAGGAGTAGCAACATATCTAAGGCAGAGCCCACAGTTAGACTGTATATTGATTGCTTTAAATTGCTGACATAGGTGCTGTTAGACAAAATATGGATTCTGCACCAAAGTAGCCAAGGTAGAGGCACACATTCTTTTCCCAGTTCTCCTACAGAGATTGCAGACAAATTATAGTCTATGGTACTGAACACAAAGTAAGAAGAGAGAAAATCATGCTATGCCCTTTAACCATGTACAAGCCCATATTTTCCCTTGGGAGGTTATGGACTAACGGAAAATAATCAAAGGAAAGGATTCGGAAACAGAACGGAAAACAATCAAAGGAGAGGATTGGCACCTTGAATACTGTGTTCGCACCTCAAATCCTGTCTTCAGTTCTGGGCCCCTCACCACAAGAAGGATGTTGAGGCTCTGGAGCGAATCCAGAGAAGAGCAACAAAGCTGGTGAAGGGGCTGGAGAACAGGCCTTATGAGGAACAGCTGAGAGAGCTGGGGTTGTTTAGCCTGGAGAAGAGGAGGCTGAGGGGAGACCTCATTGCTCTCTATAACTACCTGAAAGGACGTTGTAGAGAGGAGGGTGCTGGCCTCTTCTCCCAAGTGACAGGGGACAGGACAAGGGGGAATAGCCTCAAGGTGTGCCAGGGGAGGTTCAGACTGGATATCAGAAAGAAAGTTTTCACAGAAAGAGTCCCCGGGCACTGGCAGAGGCTGCCCAGGGAAGTGATTGAGTCACCATCCCTGGAGGGGTTTAAAAGACAGGTGTATGAGGTGCTCAGGGACATGGTTTAGTGGTCAATGGGAATGGTTGGACTCGATGATCCTAGAGATCTTTTCCAACCTAGTGATTTGATGATTCTATGAAAGTAACAGTGCTATAAGATACACACAAACCTTTAATTAACATGAGAAACTTGGCTATATGAGGATTACTATAATGGACTCTGGAATGGGAGAAGAGTATCTCAAAAGTTCAGAGAAGATATTCCCAATTCAGTGTTCTTTCAAGTGCCTTTAAAACATTATTTTGCTTGTCAAGAGCACATGTTTAAAAGCAAATGTCTCTGAAAAGGAAATGGCTTTTTACAGTGAAAATCTGTTCTTGGGCAGGAGAAAAGAGAAGTCTTGTTTCTTTGTTTTATGTGTGTCCCTCTACTTGCAGAATGCTGCAAAAGGATTAATTGATCGAAGGCAGAATGATCAAAGAAAGATTTCTCAGGGAAGGTTGGTTCCTCGTTCTGCTGGCTTTGAAAACTCCAAAGAGAAGCTCTCAGAACAAAAAGAAAACTTTGATCCATGTAAACATATGGATACTTTACCTAAATGCAACCCTTCAGGTGGTGATGGTGGCAGAATGTCTCTTAATACTTGCGTGAATGTTTGCGAAAATGAACTTGGAAAATCATTCCTCAAGAAAACAAAAGAAAATGATGTTCCTTTAAGAACCCATCTACCAGGACCAGGGATAGGAAAAACAGACTCAAAGCTAAAATTTCCTGTTCCAGAAATGAGGGACCATAAAGTCTCATGTAAACCAGAATTTAAACTGTGTGGACTGCGTCCTCCTCTACTACGGGCTGTTTCGTGGGATAGCTTGGAGCCTGGACAGGAGAAAACACCTTTAAAATTACCTTCTGAAGAAGATAAAAGCCTTGTGGCTGGTAGTAAATCCAGCAATCAGTTCAAACCATTCAAAGACCTTCAAATCCAAGTTCAACCAGTTCGAATGCAGAAATTGACAAAGCTCAGAGAGGTTAGTCTTAGTCATCAGTTGTATTTTCTTTTAAATTTATTTTCATATCTTACTAAATTTTCAACTTGCTTAGCAATTTTTGTCATTGCAAGAAACATACAGTAATATCATGGGAAAGAGTTTCAGCAACAGAATTGTAACATGTTTTTCCTTTGGAATTTTGGTAAATTGTGGCCTCTAACTGAATTCTATGGAATAATTTAATTTCTTAGTTCTCTTCAAACCTGCATCAACTGCACTGTTGTATGATAGGAATGGTTGGACTTGATGATCCGGTGGATCTTTTCCAACCTAGTGATTCTATGATTCTATGATCTTCAAGGTGCACGTATGCATATGCTCATGCACACGCAGGTGTTGGCCCCCAGAACTGTAATGCTGGTGTCACGAAAGTAGTAATTGCTTTCATTGTGGCAAGTGAGTCTAAAACACAATATATCTCATTTTTGCATTGTTTATATGACCTATAAAGAGGAAGCAGTTCATTAACTATTGTGTCATTTGTAAAACATACTTGGGGCTACAGTGATCTGTTCAGGTTTCCAAAGAGGATTCTAGACATGAAGAATCTTTCCTTCCTCAGGATGTAACAACATTCTCTTTAAAAGAGTCACTTATGCTGTTTTACTTCCTTTGTTTCCTTGCGTTATGCTTTTTCTGCTCTTTCAGAATTGACCTCAGATCCACAGGCTCTCACAATATATATGGACTAATTGATTTCTGTATGAGTGGGCTGAGACCTGCATATAAACGTAAATCTTTAGTGGAAGGTTGGAGCCATATAATTTTGAAAGTCCTAGAAGCTGTTAAGTGCAAATAGAAACTAAACTCAGACAATTAATACAGTAGGATATAGAACTCCAGTTAGATGAGATTTGAATGCTCCCTCCAGTAGGAATTGTCTACTTATAAACAAAAGCAGGTTTCTGTTCATTTTGAACATATTTGAGAATATGGAAGTAGAAAATGAGGAGGTGATAGAAGGAGAACTACGATAATAAGGTTTAATCCTTGAGGACATTCTTTCTTGCCTGTAAGGAACAAAGGCAGTATACAGTAACAGTCAGGTATTAACTTGCTGCTGTAGCACACTAAGCTTTGGTGTGAATAAATTCTACTGAATATGTCAAAGTGGCAGTCTCACATATCTGATTTTCTGAATTTTCCTTCCTTTCTTAGGTACTTATTACTATGGCTATGTCCAGAATTGCTTTTTTCCTTTCATTTACTAAAACTAATTTTTTTCTACTTGATTTGCAACATGTGTCTCCTACTCTGTTTGCATGACTAAGAATGTTTCTAAATAATACATTAATGAAATTTGAAATATGTAATATTTAAGAGTGTGTTTGTGAACGTATATGTATCCATGCAATGTAGCATCTGACTATAACATAATATAAATATTTTTACTGTGTTTATTAACTAAAGTAAATGTTATATTCAGTTTTCACTTGGCAGGGATATTTAAACTGAGAGTTCTAGTTAAGTTACTTAGAAATGTTACTGTTTTTCTTAACAGGAACATATTATGATGAGAAATCAAAATTTAGTTGGACTTAAACTTCCTGAACTTAGTGAAGCAGCTGAACAGGAAAAAGGTGCAGTATCATAGAAATTGGAAGGAGTGTTTGCTTGTTATAAACTGATTTTTATAATTGACTAATATAGAGAGGGGAAAAAAAGTCTCTCTCTTCAATTGCAATGTTAGTTGTAATGGAGCAGTTGTGGAGGAGGGTAGTAAATGATGAATAAGAGAGACCAGTAATGGGAGGACCTGAATTTCTTGATGATTCAAGCCAAGAAACTAGTGTGAGTTTTACTCCAACCAAATGAAGAGATGCACACCTAGAACAGAGTCTGATTTGTATGCAATAGATGGAGGCTATTGCCAAGTTTAATGACTTTCTGAAAGTTTCAGCAGTGATGGATTGAATGGATGTGACCTCTGCAAGATATTGTGGCCACAAGGGTGAATGTGATCCTTGAAAATATAAATAAGAGATGGATTGCTTTATACCTTTTTTTTTTTTTTAAGTGGCAAATATTGAAATAGCATGTTCACTTCTAGTCCACAACTCTACATCAATGTGGATAAGTAAGAGTAAGGCCAGAGAAGAGACATAAGTGTGATTGAAGGACTTGAAAATTATGCCTTGGAATAACTGTGTGGTGATTTAGCTCAATTTGTGTTATTTTCAATAAGGAAAATCCTTAAAACTCGATATAAATCAGGAAACAGACATCTGGCAACAGAAGTTTTTTTTCAATCTAACTAAAGCAAATGAAATTTGACGCCAGTTCAACAACTGGAAGAGCTAAGTAGTAGTGCTGAGCAATCCATTGAAAAATTTAAACCAAAACTATATATTTGTTTGGAAGTAGTTAAGTTAGAACTTGTTCAGAGTGTTTTTCAGGCTACATTAACTGAGACGGAGATAGTCAATATGAAAGGAGCTGAAACCGACTGTCCAAGATTTGATCCAAAGACAATTTCCATTTCTCCTAACACTGTCCATTCTATTAATTCAAAGATTTGCATTGGGACTGTTTCATAAGCCCTTAAAGTTTCTGTTACACAGAGGGATGGCTGAGATATTACAATTCATGTTATCTCTAGGAACAGACTCCTCCTCAGTCTGAATGCAAAAAGATTAAAAGAGACTCATCCTTTTTCTCTAATTAGTAATTATGTCTTTTGATTCTTAGATATGGTAATAATATTCCTGTCACTCTGCTAATTGTCATTTCCCAGAAGTTATTTAGCAGGCGGCTTCTGAAACTGTAAAATAGTTGTTATTTTACCAGCCTTTTACATAATTCTGGAAGATTTGAAACTTTCGAGGAAAAAAGTTATTAAAAGTGAAGCATTATTTTATCCAGCTTTCCAACCAAGATCTCGTGACTATCATGAGCTTTTTAAAGTCTGGTAACTTATCTAAATGATAGCCAGATCGCTAAGGGTCTGCTCCTTGTCCTCAGTGGGGAAAACAAGCGAGAGGTCAAATTCCTAGATCATTTGTTAGGGAGACTTACTTCCTTACATTGTCATAAAAGCCACCTTGTACTTTTTAACTGGAGTAGTAATTTTGATTAAATAATAGAATATGGGCATATACTTCATTATTAATGGTATGAACCAAATATACTAGCTCCATTATGTTTTGCTATCAATGCCAAGTTATTATGATCATTTGAGTAAACACGACTTTGTATTTACAGAAGTCTAGATAAGTGGAAAATATTAGATCTGGAGATATTGTGGTGTCAGGCTGATATTTTAAGGGCACCCACATGACTGTTCTTAAGTAAATACTGGAATTTTTAAATATAGAGGAAATGCACAGAACTAAAATGTAGCTAGGGAGAATCTCCCTTCTTTTGTGTTGTTCATATTAAAGCTCTACAGGTTTACAAAAGTTGAACTTTCTCACACTGCTTGTTTTGCAAGTCTAAGAATCTCTCTGTTATGCCAAATGAACAAGAGAGATGTAAAAAGAAATCTTCCCAGGTCTAAAATTCAGACTGGGAAACCTGACTTTCCTATAGGAGAGTCCTTCATTAAGTTCTGGCATGACAGAAGGAGATAAAGGAATTATTATGTATGAAATTGAATAAAATGAAAATGAAAAAGTTAAGAAACTATTAATAAAAAAGTGACAGAGAATATAATTATAACCTTTATGTCCTGTTTCAATGAACATGCAGTGCAAACAAGCATGTGTTCTACATTCATTACCATGAATGGTGCACAGAATCTGTAGGATAGTACATTATACTAGATGTCATCTTGGTTGGTGGCAAAATATTCCAGAAATGATGTAACTGTACTGGTAAAGCACAAATGCAAAATGTTATGTTAGATGTTCCAGTAAAGAATTCAGGTTCAGTTTGAATTCTAGGATAAATACTAATACAATAATTATTTTTTCAGTGGATTAGAGACTGTTGGAGAGTAATTTAACTTCAGTCTTTCAACATAAAGGGTGACAATTGTACCGATTACTTTTGTTGCCACTGTTTGAGAGGAAGACAGGGGATCTTTACTTCAGCAGTAACAAGAGAGATGAGAGATGTATCACCATATGCAATAAAGGAAGCCATATCCTGCACGAAGGGATGGACCTTTGTTCTGGTTGGGGTAAAAGCCTCATTGACCTTAAAAAGAACACAGTTAGGCTAAAAGGTCCTATTTGGGTCTGAGATGCTGACTGTTAGTAGTTAATGCATGACTTTTCAAATAACATAAAAAGTTTTTTATGTGAAAATGTCTTTAGGCCCTTCACCTCTCCCTTCCCCCACTGAAGAGGAAGAGACAAAGAATAGCTCTGATGTCATGCCCAGCATTCCTGATGTATTACTGCGAAAACTACGAGTGCACAAATCGCTTCCGGGAAGGTAAAAGCTCATTAGAAGTAGAAAGACATCTTCCAGGGGAAAGCACACTAATGGTTTCCAGTGAACTCCCTTTATAGAGTTCCATTCATAGGGAATCCATCAAAGCAGGGAAATTACTGCATCTGAAGATGTGCAATGCAAATTTTCTGAAAAAATCTGGGGAATGCACCAGCTTCCAGTAACTGCCGAACTTGTAAAATTAGTTTGTAAGTTCTACAAAAAAAGTCTGAAACCTGACTTGCAAGCTGCAAGTACATTTTTATACAGACTTTTTTTTCCCATGGTCCTACCCTGGTTTTCAGGATTGCTGTTGCAGACATAAATCCATGTTGAAAATGTTAGAATTTCTTTCCCCTAGAAAAATAATCAGTACAGATAATGCTTTCCAATGGTAAAATTGGGGCATGTAAGAATTCTGCAGTTTTTTGCAGGTGGCAATTTTTCAGGGAAAAGGAGTTTATTTTGCAAATGCAGTTGAAGGATTCGCTTGCAAACCCCCTGATCTTGGAGCATAGGCACTTATCAACAGATTGCTTAACGTCTGCCATGGCTCAGGAGTTTGTCCTTTCCCTCTTATGCAATCTGAAAAAGCACATTTGCATGTTATATACATGTAGGGAAGCTCCATACAAGAGATCATTTGAAAGCAGGGCTGTTGTTGCATGATGCAATGTGACTACAGCAAGGGAATCCCCTGGTCTGTACTCCTCTGAGGTGGAGTCTTAATAGAATATCTCTGCCAGGTGTTTGTCCAGACCTTTAGAAACACCCATTTTCATTCTGATTCAAGTTTACAATTATCCAAACTTAACATTTTCTTGACAGAATTTAGCCTGCTTAGTTTTGTTTTAGTTTGGAATTTTCCTTTTTGGGGGGAGGTTTGTGTTTAAAATCACACAGAAGTCCATAACTTCACAAAACTATTTTGCTGTGGCCAAACAAATACAGGGAGAAAGCTCAAATTAAGCATTTACCACCACATACCTTGCCCACCTTGCACCACTCATAGCTTTAGAGACTATTTTATTTTGTATTGCATGAGAACAAAGCTAAGCTTCTTTCATATCTCTGCATAAGCCTGTTCTTTGATAGAAATAAAATCATAACAAAAAAAGTTTATTAGATGTTAAAAACATACACATAATCAAAGAATTGTTTGGCCAAAGCTATTCTTAAATTCACCCACATTTTTATTCTATAAATGCTAGAGGCTTTCAATCATTTGAAGCAGTCAATAAGTTTAGATGAAATAAATATTTAACATTTGTTCTGAAGGAACTTTTATGTACAGCATTTTATATAAATGAATGCAAAAGGTAAATAAGTTCTAAGAGGCCATTGCTTGGCCGTAATCAAATACTGAAAAGAAAAGTAATTTCATAGCTAAGTACAAAGCAGGTAAATGCTGAACAGGCTTTGAGGATCAGATAATATACAGTTCTTCTGTTTTTCAGATAGTCTTTCATTGTTTAGCTGAATCTATTGTATAAATAGGCACATAAATTTTCATTACTATTATAAATTCTTCTGAATGTTCCCAGCCAAAGGAAAGACACGAAATTTATCACTCTGTGCTGTGTTATGTAATACATACACATGCTTGAACTTTCTTCTAGAAGGGCTAATGCTCCTAGCAGGCTTTCTCCTAGAATAACCATAAGAGGAATACTAATACTTTAGGCACAATAAAGTTTTCCAACACAGGGGATGTGCTGTCCTCCCTTTTTCTAGTCACTATTCTAAGTACCAATATTTTTCTACCCAACAAGAAAAATCTGCTGCTCATTGATGCCAGATGCATTAATTTCTGCATTTGGGATTAATGATTTAATGAATATTACACCAATATTTGAGATTTCTGAAAGTATCATGTCTGCAGAGTGCATGAGAGGTATGTAAACCACAATTCCTATCACTGGCATTGACTAGAATTTGTGTATACAGCTTCTGTTATGCCTTTCAGTGTTTCCCTTCTCTGTTCACTTGCATAAAACCCAATAGCTCTCTGATGTTTTGGAACAATTAAAGGGAATAAGAACCTGTAAATTCAAACACATTGGATGACAAGTGAGATCTTGCAATATAACATCTATCTGATTTCTTTTATAGCATTTGATGAAACTGCGTTTTGGTAACATTTTTTTTAGATTTTGTATAGTTAGTAACCATTCTTGTGGTGGAGCACTCATATAATCAAATAGTTATTTTTTTCAGTGTCAGAATCAGGGTCAGGATTATTGTTAGCTAACTTCTAACAAAGCTAGCAGCCAAAACAGCATAGTTCAGTATACAGTGAGCTCTGACTAGCTGTGATCATCATCACAAGGTTTCAACACTCAACTAAAGGAAAGCAGGTAAAGATAATGATATGAAGTGTAGTGTTCTAAGTCTCCCGCAACTCCAAAATGGTTAACTTCTGTCTTGCTCTTGTACTCAGATTTATCACAACTTAGTGCAGATTGCAGTATTTGCAGTTGCTGGAAGCTTTGGTATGTTTTTGCCACTACTCAGGTGACACTTTGCTGCTGCTTTAAAAAAAAACAAAGATGGAGTTTAGCCATAATAAGTACAATTTAATTAATTAAATACTGGTTTCACCAAAAGCAAACATAACATGTTTAAGATGAGGATGTCTTTTTTTTTTGCTCCTTTCAATAAAATATTGCAATAGCTTTGTTTTTAGAGACAAAACTATTTAAAATGTGTTTGCTTTTTTTTTTTTTGCTTTTCTATCTAGCTCCCCTCCACTTACTGAAAAAGAAGTTGAGGTAAGTATGTTTCTAAATTTATTATTTTCAATATATGCCACAATATACAGTGGTTACTGTGTGCATAAGGGTGGTTATTGGAAACAGGTAGTGGGGTTTTTTTTTCAAAAAAATATTCCTCAGAAGCAAACTGTATTGAGCTCAATCAAAATAACAAGTTCACGAAACATGAGCAATTGTTCCAGGTAATATAAATTGTAAAAAGACTACGTAGGAATAAGTAAAACACTTGTTTGTGCATTCTTTGTGATAAAATACACATTCATTTTGGAAATTATTATACTATATTTAAAGCAGTAAAAAAATTGAGATTTAATGAGACCAGAGGCTAAATGAGTTGAACTGCATTTTCGTACTGGCCACTAGGAGCTTTGGGGCAGTTTTTGATGATATCTTGCAGTTTACATAAGTTTTACTTTTTCTGTTTAAACCACTAGTTTTTTTTGTTTTGGGGTTTTTTTGTTTGTTTTTTGTTGGTTTTTTGGTTTTGGTTTGGCGTGGATTGGCTTTTTTTGTAGGCTGCTCTTTAGCTTGCTGGCTTTGTTTCTTCCTTTTTTTTCACATACCAGTCAAGAAAAAGGTCTTTATTTACATAGCTCCAGTCCAATGGAACTGTTAGTACCTTATGCTTTGCAAAGCATTAATCCTGAGAAATAACACATCTGGTAAAGAAAGAAACAGTCTTTCAAACACAAGCAGAGTGCAAGATAATAAAAACATTCACACTTAATCTTTTGCTGGCTTCAGTGGTAGGTGTTTATCCCTTAGGTAAAACAATGCTAATGGTGAGCTCATCCCTGGACTTCCTCTGCACAGACTATCTGTTTAAAAACCTTTGGGGACCCTTGGAGGAAGTCCAGCTAGAAAACAGATCCATTGTGATTCTGATACTTCTGGTAGGCTGCTTCCTTCATTGTGTCTCTGCTCTACTGATCTCCCAGAAAAACATTCAGGAAAAGAGGCAGCAACACATTTATTCATATTTTAGAGGAAATAAAGAAAAGTAATTTTTAAACCGATCTAAATTAAAAAATCTTTTCATTTTTTTGTTGCAATACTTAAATACTGAAGTTTGTTAACTACATATCTTATTCATAAATTGTTGTGATGCATTTAAAAATGCCCCCTTTTTTTTTAATCCAAACAGAACGTATTTGTACAACTTTCCTTGGCCTTTAGAAATGATAGCTATACCTTGGAATCTAGAATTAACCAAGCAGAGAGAGAGCGAAATCTTACTGAAGAGAACACTGAGAAGGAACTGGAAAATTTTAAAGCAGCCATTACGGTAAGAAAACAACAATAATTCTTTTTCTGAACTATACACATGGAAGTGCACACGTTTGAAATATGTGTAGCTATGCTTGCTTATGCAAGCAAATACAGCCCCAAAATTTCATTTTCTTCTGCTGAAGCTCCTTACTGTAAGCTGTCTACCACTCTACACAAAAGATAGCATTTTCTCCTAGAGTGGGCCACCACTGTTGGAAGCGCATAGAGGATGTTGCCCTGCATTTAGCAAATTTCAGGAGTAAATACTATGAATTTGCTGTTCAGTTATTGGAATAAGCCTGTGACAAAGCTAAGAGCTTTCAGAAGTGCAGCCTGAGCACTGCTCCATGCTCTCCTGGGCAAACCTTCTTTAGCAGTAAAGTGGAGGTGTCTGGTTAAGTGACACAATGAAATCACCTGAAGCCTGCATCCTGAAAGATCTTAACTGCACACAATAGAAGGCAGTATAGGAAAGGTAACAGCAAGGATTTCTTAAGGAATTCAGGCAATTTCAGGATCATGTTATTGGCCTGTATACACTTTTATTCCAGCTGTCCTTGATGTTCTTTTATTTGCAATAGTTTTCAGTCCTTCTGACAACTTTCCCTGGCCTTTCCAACTGAAATGACAAATCTGAGATGTGTCAACTTATGTGCTGCATGCACTTTTGTGCAAAAAATAGGAAGGCATTAGATACCATGACCCTAAATGAAATACCTACATATCTAATTCACGTATTACAAGGAGGTGCTGCCATACTTTTGAGAAATAGTTAGGGGGAAATATGATTCTTCAATTTAACAAGAACATCATCAGGTAAGAAAGGGATACAATTTTTAAAAGATTGCGATGTTTACATCTTTGCATCTGGAATTTCAAATTTGCATTTCCAGATTAATTGTTCCTGAAGTGCTTTGCTGCTTTTCCCTCTGTTCTCTGTTTAAAAATCAAACAGAAGGAGCTTATTAAATCTAAGGCATTTATTCGTTATAATATTTTACATGCATGCATGTTTTTGCAACTAGTGCATAAGGGCTCTAAAAACTGAAAACAACTAGTTTCCTAGATTTTATAGGTATTTCTGTTAAGAATCTCTAATTAGGCACCGAGGACCACGTTGCCAGCATGGGACAGATGTGATTAGCTTTTTCCTCCTTTATGCAGTTCACACAGTACAGCCCAGCTTTTACAAGCTTCTTTAAGTAATTTATAACAAAGTGGAAACTGCCATTCATAAGAAAGCTTTTGTTCTACACAATGGAATAAACAAACAAGCAATTAAATGATGAGATGGGTCCTGTATGATCCATATCATATTAGACCCAGACTTGTTCCAATCTCCATGGGACATTATCTTCATTTCTTTAGGGCAGGCACATGTTATACAGTCAATGACAGTTTTACTAGTCTTTATGATTTTTTAATCACTCTTGTGATAACTGATGTTTTATTCAAAAACCCAACTTCAAAAGAAAGCTGATCCACATGAACTTCAGATTTGTTTGAGAAAATAAGCGAGTTACAGTTGCCAAGAAAAGCTTGAAAATCTGTTGTTCCATACGTGTTTTTCTCAAACAGATACCCTAATGCCTTCTTGGGTCTGGCAGTCAAATATCAGCTGCAATTTGTTGTACCACTAACTTTAGTGATAAATAAGTTTCAGATGTTTTTGTTGTTGTTACAATTTTTGTCATTGTGCCAAATTCACTAGGATCTTGGCTTTTTTTCTAAGCCAAAGGCTTACCCTACAAGTGTGATTTCTCAAATGTCTCTACCCAAAAAGTTGCTGCAGATCACCCCCTTCTCTTGAAGTAGAAGAGAAGAGGAGGAGGAGAAGGTATTCTTTTCACACAAATCATCTCAATGCATTGACTTACTCCTGCAGCAATATAAGTGTGGGATTGCAGAGAACTAGTGCACTACACAACTGGTAAGAAGGAGAATTCCATGAGCAGAAACACAGTGATTAATTATTTAAGGTATCTCAATGCCAAAACTAGTGCATCCTGAAATGGCATTTAAAAATATAGAAATCATTGAGGATCATGAAGTCTGCTTGTAAGCCTGAACTAAAATGTACTGAGCTTTTTCATACCAAACTTTTCTGTAAACAGAAAATTAATTCAATGAATGAATTTTGGCTAGTAAGACATCTACATTCATTCTTGCTTTTGGTAACTAATCCCAAGGATTAGTGCTTCAGTGCTTTTCAGTAATAATCTGAGTTATCAAAGTGACAATATTAAACCAGTGCATAAATGTGTGCATTGAATGACAAAACATGGTTAGGAAATTGCAATAGCTGTTTGATTTACAGGCCATATGAGTTTTGATTACTCTTTTACATTTGGAATTCTTGGGAATATAATGTCTTATTTTCCAAATAAGTGAAGTATCATGGAACTGAAAAAACATAAATGGTCTTCTTAACACCTTGTGCCCAGCAAATTAAAACCTTCCTTGTGTTTTGGCAATCATTTGTAAGTACTAGTTCAAATAAGCTTGGCATTTATAAAGTTCATAAGTAGCTAAGCAAGATTCAACATTACTTTCAAAAGGAAAAGTATTGCAAATGTGCTTAGCCCTTTTTAACTCCTCAAAAAGTACACCTGCTGTATGCAGTGAAGCAACATTCCAAAACAGAGGAGCAGCACTCTCCAAGTTATCTCTGGTGGCAGCGATGGCACTCTCTGGGGCTGATTTGTCCATGTGTAGTTCAGCCTAGACATATCTACCCACTTCTGTGTGCTAAGCTACTTCATCTGAACTAAAAGTGGAAAGACATGACAATAAAGCTTACATATTTTTTCTTCAGTCTTCAGCTCACTTATGGCATCACTATGAACACAGAGAAGCTTACCAGAAGCTATTGGAGGATATTGCTGTTCTGCGGCGTTTAGCTGCTAGACTGTCTAGTCGTGCTGAGATGGTTGGAGCTGTTCGTCAGGTAAGAACGTCCTGCTCTCTGACACATATCCTGACTGCACATCTCATTTCCAGCCATAGCTGAAGGTTATACTAGCCCTTTGAATTTTATATCCCATTTTGACAGATTAAGGACATTTATTGTAGTGTCAATTAAGACACCATTTCATTCTGGAAATAGAATTCAAACAGAAGATTATCCATGAAGCTCTTCAACACCTGTACAACAGGAGCATATACATTGTTCAGAACTATAGCTGCATCACAAGAAATTTAAAATCTGTGCAGCATGAATAAGAAAGCTTTTCTGGGTCAAAAACCTCATCTAGTTCAGTTACCTGCCTTTGACAATAGCTTAGTCAAACAACAACAAAGAGTAGAAGAACAGAGCAAGCATAAATGAGAACACAGCCATACCCTCCCAGATTCAACTGTTGTGTCTGCCCACTAAAGTAACCAGACTGATGCCAGTGACTAGGACCTTTGAGGGTTTGAAAACAAATGTATGTATACCACAGAAGTAATAACACAGGCACGCAGGCAGACTTTGTAAATACATGATTAAATAAGTTGTGATATTCTGTGGATATATACAAATGCATGTGCATTTGTGTTCAACTTGGCTTAGGAATTTTCAGTCATGGAGATACCAATATTTCTTTAGGAACAGCTATTCCAGCTTTAGCCCTGACAGAGAACATAACCATAGAGGCAAACAATTTGTTTTAGAAGCGTGGAGGTTACCTGAGTATTCCCTTTTTCTTCCTTAGGAGAAGCGTATGTCAAAGGCAACGGAAGTAATGATGCAGTATGTGGAAAATCTGAAAAGAACATATGAAAAGGATCATGCTGAACTAATGGAGTTCAAGAAACTTGCCAATCAGAATTCTAGCAGAAGCTATGGTGCATCTGGTAAATTAAAATAAAATCTAAGGGTTTGTCTTGCCTCTGTACAGAGAGGTGTTGGTGCTATTAAAAGTAAAGTATTGTGAAACCTGTTAATGAAGTTCTGATCTACAGTAGACTTCATAGCAGCTAATATATTTCATATAAGCCATGCTTAATGCTATAGTACAGCAATTTAATTTACCAAATTCTAATGAGTTCCAAAGGCATTTTCAGTGGCATTTTGCACAGACAGGTAGTTTGCAAGTTTTAACACAACTACCTCTGAAATGACGGATAATAGCAGAGTTTCATTGCTAGAAAACAATGTTTTTCCTTTGCAATCTTTTCTTTCCTTGATTGCTGGAAACCAAAACACTCATGTTTTCTTTTGCAAAAACTTGTACGTGGATGTAAATAGTGGGCTTTTGCCTAATCTCAGTAAAGATATTAATGGTTCAGGTTTTTGCAATTCTTTGTAATTGAGACCAGAACTGTATGACAGATAAACATGCAATCACTACAGATGTTGTACAAATATATGATATCTGACTTTGAAATGCAAGCAAGGGTTCTATTAATATTACTTATATAATCTAAGACTGTTCTTTATCTATTATTTTTATGCAGAAGATGGAGTACCTCGTTCGTCTAGATCCATGTCTCTCACTGTTGGAAAGGTATTTCTACAATATAAAAAAAAAAATCAAGTGAACATTTTATGTAGTGACATTTCTTTGTCTACATATGTTCAGTTTTATAGGCTACATTCAAAAAATAGTACTGGTAAATTCTCAATATTGTTCCTTTAATTTAGTGCAAATACTTTGTAATTTTGCATACGTGAGTAAGAATGACTTTGTGCAATAATGATAATGTTTGCTCTGAAAGTATAAATAGTGAAGGGACCTATTTATTGAAGAATAATTGTATTTCAGGCCACCTGCCTGTGCTCCAGAGACTGGCTTAGTTACGGTGCTTTATATTAGTTCCTCCATGAAGAAGCTGAAGCTGGAATCAAAACTTACTATGTGATCAGGGATTCCATGATCATATCACTACATTTCTTAAAAATTATATCCTATTCAGAGTACCTTAGATTTAAACAGCTGTTTTAAAGTAGAGCTTATTTTTCAGTTAGCATCAGAATATCTTGTTTGGTTTGACAGAGCATTCAGGGTGAGAGATTTTCCCGGACTATTTTGGCTTGACCAGTTAATGACTTTAACATTGCCAGTGTTCCATTTCTGCAAAAATTCCAAGACTTGGAGATCCAAGTTTACTACAAAACTTCCTAAAACAACCAGTGATTTGAGAGAGCCAAGTCCCAGTGTGATCACTGTGAAGTTTGGTGGTCAGAGCCATTATATTCAGTCTACTATTTCTTTTCATATTTTTATTTGTTTGGGTTGTCGTTCTTTAGGTTTAGTTTATTTCTGTAACCTATAAGGGCTGAATAGAAAGAATTTGAGAATGGAGCATGCTGAGGGCAAGACTGGATTTCTGAATGAGAATCAGATAAGTAGAAACTAAAGTCCCCCCAAAAGATTAAATTTTAAAAGGACAAGTACAAGCCCAAATACTAGGGGGGGGTGGCGAAACCCCAAACACTCAAATGGACTACCTGATATGGCTGCAGACTCTCCAGTATAGTTTTTGTTTCCAGAGCACATTAGATAAACCTCTGCCACTGATGAATAGGTGTAGTTGTTTTTTTTCCTAGAACCATGATCATGGAGTAGGTGACTCCTATATATTTAGTAAACCTGTGTTGAATTCCTTTCCTGTAAAGTCATGTAGAGCAGAATCTTAGAAGTTTTTGGATATGCACTAAGATGAAGCTATTAGGCACTATATTTGCTTGGATTTTTTACTCAGTGGGAAGCATAGATTTCGGTAGGTGTATGTCACAGGATGAAGTACTTGCCTACTTACCTAATGAAAGCCATATGACCTACAGTTGAATTAGAATATTTTGTGTAATGCTGGCATGTGTTTACCATGTAAAGAATTTCTATACGTTTTGGGAAATGTAAGCAATCTCACATGAAGCTAGATAGATAACTAACAACTCAAGGGTGGGAGAGAAAGCACTGTTCTTTTGTGGAGGGAACAGATGTTATTGTTTCTCTAAGTTATAATTTGTAGGTTTAGAAATAATTAATATATCATAATGGGTACAATAGATCGTAACGAGTACATAGCAAGAGAAGAGTTTTGTGCATAACTTCATTATTTTCCTGCCATTGTGACACTGGCACAATTCCCAGTATCATTACGCATCTGATTTAACCAAAGATAATACCCTCTGGTAAGAACTGACAATAACAGCTCAGAATGTATCTGCTGTGTGACTTCCACTCTCGGGCTTTCGGTGTGGAGGGAAAAAAGTAGCATCCCTGTACAACACCTCATTTCACACTAATCTCTTGCCATACCAGACAACACTAGAGGAATTCTTGTGGGAAACCACAATGCTAACAGACATTTATATTAATTCTGCTCTCCTTTCCTCCAATGGACATTTACCTGCATCTTTGCCACACCTGTTAACTTGTAGAATTATTCTTCAGCCCGTCTTGTTTTATGACAGAAAAAAAATGTTGTTTGTCACAGAATATGCCTCGGAGGAGAGTCAGTGTTGCTGTTGTTCCTAAATTTAACTCCTTAAACATTCCTGGCCAGTCACCAACAGCTTCACCTATACCTTCAATGCCATCCCTGGTAAGTAAAACCCACAGTTTAAAGCTAATTCTTTCTGTCTAAACTACTTTTGCACAGGGGCAAGCCATAGTTACTAAAAAATGTAAGCCCTTTCCTTGGTTTAATTTGTTTTGACTAGTGGATGGGGAAAGGTAATTCCTGTTGTGTAAGGGGCATATGCCTTCAAAATCTACCTCCGTAAGCAAGCACTTTGGGCACAGAGATGAATAGGGCCAGATGGTGATTCCGTGGCTTTAGACATTAGCTGAGGCAATTTGCCTTTTAATCTGTAGAAACATACTGGAAAGAAGTAGTAAAAACAGTTATCCACTGTAGGTAAGAAGTTTTAACTGGAGCCCATTGAAGATGATTCAGCTGCTTCTCTTCATCGCCTAAAAAGTCCACTAAAAATTAATGTACAGAAACGTATGCGGTACAAATCTAAAAGTTCTGTGATGCTCTGGGATTAGCAGAGCTATCAGCCTTTGTCTTGGCTTTTTGTTTATAAAATTTTAATAAATTAAGAATCTAATATGAATTAAATAAATCCATATAAATGCTTTGGAGGAAAACTGAAATGCATACTGACTGGTCAGAGATGAGCTAAAATGACATATTTCCTGAGAATTATGCAGTTTTTTGTTAAAAATGTAAGGCTATTTAAATCGGAGATGTTGCTGAGAAGCTAAACCCATTTTACTTTTAAGAAAACCATCTGTTTGTGTAATTTAGTTATTACATACTCAGAATCAATGTTTCAGGAAGAACCGACTGTGTTTATTATGATTTCTTACGATTTTTTTTGTTCAAAAATTTCCACTGAAAATTTAGCTAACAAATTAATGTTTCTAGGATAGTATGGAGAGAAGCAATAGAATAATTATACTGTTCATGGATCAATATATGAACAAGAAAGGAGGGGGAAGAAAATCTAAGCAGCACGTTAACTTTGTCATTTTAATTAAGACTGATTTGAAATTTGTTTATGGCTGTAAGATTTATTGCTGTTTTTCACTTACAGTCTGAATCATCTAGTAATGGAAGGAGCAATCTAACATCTACTCCTGTTCTGCCAGCACTTTTAGAAAAGTGAGTTTTCTCTAGTTCATCTCATTACCTATTAAATCCTTGTGTGAAATGAAAATTATAGAGTTTCTGTCTTTCCTAACAGAATTTATACCAAGGCATAAGGTATTGAAATCAGTGACACACATTGGCTTAGGCTGATTCATAATCTGGTAACTGTATTTTACTATGTCACCATATCATCAATCTTTACTTGTTCAAAGTGTTTACAAGCAATATTTCAGAACTAAATTGACTGTGCTGAATTCATTAGAACCCATTAAGTTAAAAATGCAGCAGAAAATTATACATTTAAATATTTTAGTAGGCCTGCCTTCAGAACTTCACAAAGCTAAGAGTATTACAGACGATGCATGTGGTTTTCAAAAAAATATATTTCCTGGAACACATTAATGCTGTATCTAAAGTTGCCATGAGTAACCCTGGGTATGAATATTCCTCAACTTGACTATTTCTGCCACAGAACTTTGTGTTCTGCCCTTGCCTTTTCAACATGTGGCCAGGTGATAAGAATTATATTTTGAATTACTCTGATATCCAGCATTATGTAGGTTTTTAAATTTATATGAATAAACATAAGCATATAGCATTCAAAAATATGATTTATCGTAAGAGTAGATCATCAAAATTTTACAGAAGTCAAAACAATAATTAAATGGCATAGGGCTTTTTTTCTAGTATAAAATGAATTGAACATTCAGCTGAATTAAAGCACTAGGTTTGAGATTTTAGTTTTAAGAACCTGAAATCATAACAGCCATAGAAGTTTGCATTTTACAATTAATATGAAAGAGGACATTTTTCTTCAGCCTGGTAACAAGAAAATACCTCAATATCTATATCTTTCTAGTCTCTATAAAGTGCAAAAATATTTTTTACTAAAAAATCTACCCTTTTGACTACGTACTTACCATTAATATAGATGTCCTGGCTGGATTAAAGGGTATTGTTCTTATCCATTTTCCATAATAGTTCCAAGAGTCATTCCACAGGTTTAAATAGTACTACCTATGGAGGAAAACAATAGTTATATGGGCAAGGAGAGCAAAGAATCGCTCTGCTGGAAAGCACGTGCATCTAAACATTTCTGGAATGAACTTCTAAGTTCTTCCAGTTGAAATTCATGAATGTACATAATTTAATTTTATACAAGTTCTTGAAATGTAAAGCGTCTGTAGTAATAGAATACAATGGTGGCAATATGAAAACATGAGGCTGGGATGAGGAGAGAAGACACACTCAAGCTGTTCCACAAGGTCTTTGCAAACAGTTACCATTATGCATAAAGGTACTGTTGCATTTGCAAAACTGTGTGTGCATATACTTTATTCATATGCATAATCAGCATAGAAAGCAAAAACAAATAATTGGGAGGCACTTTTCCAAATATTTAGCTCTTTCAGGAAACATTGCACGTTCTAAGGAAGCTGTTTGCTGATGCTTCAGAAGTAAAACTTAGTAAAACATCACATTGATTTTTTTTTTTTTTTTTTTTTTATTCTTACTACTACTTGTACTCCTATGACTACTTCGGTGGTTTAGACTTCTTGCAATTTCACCATAAAATATTTGCAATATTAATTTAAATTAAAGCTTATAAGGATACTTAAAAGGTGCAAATTAAAAGTTTTATAATATGTAGGTCTCACATCAGTATAGAATATTGTTTTGAGGCAGGACAAAATTTATCTTATGTTTTTGTTTTATCTCTGTGCTTTACCATGAATGAAAATACACAACAACTAGGAAAACAAAAGCAGAGAATTATGGCAATAGCTGTTATGATTCAACACCATTCTGCAAGATTTAGACCAACTTTTGAAAGTGTACAGAAATTCTAGAAAAAAATAAAGAAAAATTTTACCAATATTTCTTACTTGATATTAAGAAAACAAATCATTATCAAGTTACAGAAGTAAAACTTGAAATTCAAGTTTAAGCATAAGCATGTACGCTATGGTAGTGTAAAATTACGTACTTGAGCAGTTTTGTATATTTAAGCACTTCAAGCTTATATTCATGATGTGTTTAAAGTTCAAGTGAAAATAATGTCTACTGTTAATTGACTTCTTGAGAGAAAATCTATTGCCCACAGAGGGTGTTAATCAGTATGAATTATTCTGCCATTGATTTTTGTGCCAGAAAAATAAGGCCTAAAAATGGTTTAGATTCTAAAAGTTGAAATGGGATCCACTGTTGAACTTATTAAACCTTAGCTTTTATGGATTTGCTCAGTTGTGTCTGAATAACTTTAACTCTTTCTCCCAGACTTAAATAAATAAAGACAGGTGAGCACTGCAGAAAGAGAACGATATATAACGGCTTTTCTTTAGGCTAAATGCTCAAAACTTTTGCTTGAGAAAAGTTTCACTGACAAAACCTATGTATGTGTTTGTATTTTTTTAACCTATGCATCAGTTCAGTTTATAAAGTCAGGACAGAGCACCTAAAGGCAAATAAGAAAAATATTTTCTTAAATGAAGAATTGGTATTATTTCTATTATTTTCCTCTGATGTAGCAGGCTACAATTGCTAAGAAGACTTTTACAAAGCTAAGGGGAATATTTTTAAAAATAGCAAATAAATGCTACAGGTAAACCAGGAAACGAGTGCTTTTTTTTTTAAAAAAAAAAAAAGATGACTAAAAATGGAAGTGTTAGTTTCTTAGATTCTTAGAAATGTATTAATTACTGTCCTTTAATTACAACACTTTGAACTAAAATTTTGCTTAGTGTTTAATTTTTTTCTTTTGAAAGACATATTCTTTTTCCAATGTACATTAAAGAAGAAAAATCAGGAGTCAAAAATTGCCTGTGGTTGTTCTTGTTCAGCAGTACACTCCAAATACAATACATTTCAGTTGTGTTGTTTTCTGTTTGTCTGTTTCTTTTGTCTTGGCAGTGGTAAGTCGAATGGAGAGCCTGACTGTGAAACCTCAACGACTGTGCTAACACAGAGTGGGCTGGAAGAAATCAGTCCTGAAACTAAAGCCAAGATAGAAGAGGAAGCATATAATAAAGGGTGGGAATATTTTATGTAAACTAAATCTGTAAATACGTGCTACCAGATGAGGATGTATGTTTTTATAATGTAATTTTAAATGCTAAATGAATGGCGTCATTGACATTAGCTCCTGGATGGTCATAATCGAAGCAATGTGGGACACAATGTGAGTGAGCTTCACTCACTGCATTTCATCATAGCTGTTCACTTTCAGCCTTTATTAATGTTAGACAAACTGTGGGAGCCATTATATCAGACATTCTGAGGTGAGTGGGTGTTCTTATCTCAACAGTGTTCAGCTTCATGACAGGATAATCCAAAACAACTTTCTAAAATGTTTATTCTAAAAAGTGTACATAGAAATGAGTAAAGAGTAGGTATCAACTTTTGCAGTAAACTCGTGGTGTTTGTATCGCACAAAGGGCTTTACACAACATGTTCAGAGACAATTAACAGCTTTGGGGACTGTTTCTACATGTGAGGCAAAGAACCGTGCGCTATGCAAAGAGCGAGACAAAAATTTTGATCCTCTCCTGCAGAATCCAATGAGCCACCTACCTTTAGCATTGATTTGCGCATATTGCCATGATAAAAAAATATCTAGAGGGTGTTGATGACTGAAAATAAGAGAGAAATACCAACTCCTTCACCACAGAAAAACGCTGTGCTCTGCTGAGAACTTTAATCTCTTTTTCAAGATGATTAATTTGTTAACAGAGATCATATAATCCTCTGCTAAGAAACAGTGTCTGTCTGTGTCCCATGCTCATGGCCTTTAGCTAGTTTTTACTCGTCTGAATGCTGTAACACTGCTACTTGTGTTTTATTGCATATAACAAAACATAAAGCTAGTTTTTCATTACATAGGAATAGGCTTTATAGCATGCTAGACTAAGAAAAATGTTCTCTGTGTTAAAGCTATCAGGAAGGCTTGAAGAAAACCAAGGAACTTCAAGAGCTGAAGGAAGAAGATGAAGAGACAACAAAA
This sequence comes from Phaenicophaeus curvirostris, assembly GCF_032191515.1. Lineage (NCBI taxonomy): Eukaryota > Metazoa > Chordata > Aves > Cuculiformes > Cuculidae > Phaenicophaeus > Phaenicophaeus curvirostris. The sequence goes on from NC_091396.1 coordinate 12,153,796, forward strand.
GAAAGCCATGATGAACATGAAGAAAGTGAAAACGAAGATGAGATAAGAAAACTGAAAAGCAGGTGAGACAGTGGTGTAATATGTCCATGAAAGAGGAGCCACTTTTTTCTGTTTGTGGTACCCAACGAAGTGTTTTGTGCTATTATCTTGACACAATTTCTTCCAGTCTAAGGAAGTACATTTGAAATAACAGTATTTTCACACGAAGGCATATTCCAAGATAACCTAGTTGCACAATGCAAAACTTCCCATTAATATTTCAACTAAAACTGTATGTTGACGTCAAGGAGCTTCACCTTTGTGGGGTTTGGTTTTGGTTTGAGGCAAAAAATATTCCACAAAAGTCCTCTAGGTGCCAGAATGTATCTCTCAGTAAGCATGCTTTGTTCCAGGAAAGTTGTAATTCAAGAAATTGAAGCCCGTGTTTGTGCCATATCTCATTCCCAAAGAGTCTTCACAGATGAGTCTTCCAGTACATCTACAAAGGTGGATGCAGGCTAAGACAAGCTCCTCAGCTACGTTGGCCTAGCTTTGACTTGGACAGGCAGATGCCTGCTCCTTCTGGAAGCTGTGCAAGTACAGCAGAACAGCATTATGCTGGAACATTCTGCCTTTCAGCAGCAACCTGTTTATTGCGTTCATCTGTACCCAATGTTCTTTGTCTGTACTGGGAACTTTTGAATCCTTTGCTGTCTGGCTTATCTGAAGCATTTGATGCCTTAACTGGAAAACTATTCTGAAAATTTCAACTTTTCTTAGAGTTAATTATTGAGTTTCTTTGGTGCTTCCACCACCCAATACCATATACCTACAATTTCCTGCATTTTAAAAGCAAAGAGACTTTTGCATTAGAGAGGAACTTACTACTGGCCAAAGCAAGTAATATGTCCAGTTCCAGGCTAAGGTAGGGATGCTTACTTTATCTAGAAGAATCCATTTCCATTCCATAACCATTATGGTTATAAACATCTGTTAGTCTGAGATTTCAGCCATGTTCATAAGGACAGCAATCTGTTTCCAACATATTCTAATGTTTAACTTAGTTGACCAAGCTATGAACAGCGCAGAATTTTACATCACATCAAGCTCTGAGATTTGTCAGTTGACAGGTGGGAGAAGCAAAAGTCAAACTTAGCCTTCAGCTGTCTTGCAATATCACCCATATCTGAGTGTACAGCTCTTAAAAGAACTTAACAGTCTGAGTCTTCTTTGACAAGGTCCTTGTATTTGGAATATAGATCTATGGTGCACCATACATCTAATAAACTTCTCAAATTTAATAGCTTAAGATAATACATTTGCATATAATTAATATGTAACAGTTTTCTTTTAATTTTACAGCAGACTTGAAGTCATCATTAATTACTTACATATACTGTACCCCAAACTGTGTAAACACTGGAATGTGGTATGGCTTGTAGTGGCTGCCATAATCATTTTTGCTGTGGTGTTGGGAATCTACCATTCATACAACTCCTGTGATGAAAAATCAGAGGGACCTGAAGGGAAGGCCAGCTGTTCTGCTGCCCATCAACATTCCTGGTGGAACTCAGGATTTCAACATGAACAACGCACTGAATAATAAAGATAATAAAGGAACATCTACATATTTATGGTACCTGAGCAAGTAGGTGTATTAGAACACAGTTGTTAAAGCTAGTGCTTAGTCATCCTTACGGTTGTTAAATGTTATCTGTTAGACAAGTGAATTACTCCACACCATCAGGTTTAGGGATACATCATGAACATACCTTACCAAAATGACAATATGATAAATAATCCTGTCTGTCCTCTTATTGTAAATTACTGATACAATAAAGTAATATTTAATTGTGATGAGGGTTGTGGCAGTAATCAGGTAATCAGCAACCAGCAAGATATTTAAAAGAATAATTTGCACAGGACACTGACACCTCTGCTATGGTTTTGGAGCAAGTCATAAAACCTGTATTTGCAGTTAGTGCTTTACTTTGCGTTTCCTGAATTTATTGGTGATTGTTGAAGTACTAATGGCATTTAAGGCCTCTGGGTTTTAAGAGTCTAATTAATTTTCTTTTTGATGATTATTGGGTAGAGAAGAGGCTCTAGGTGTGTCTAGGTGGCACAGTTTATATCATCAAATAAATCTGAGAACTTCTGATATATCAAAGGGACATGCTACACAGCTGACCCCGCTAAGTAGACTCTGCCCTGTCGCTAATACTGGAAACGGATATCCTCTGACATCTGTATGGGGAACAGTTCTGTGTGCAGCCAAAACCCTACCAGTGCCTGATGAATCAGGACGTGAAAGCAGTGAGGACTTTAAAGAAGTCACTGCATGTTTGTTTAGTAGTTAATTTTCAGAATCTGATGCCAGCTATGTAAATGTTCTAATATGCTTTCAAAGCCAAACTATCAAGTCATGATATATTAATCTTTTGCCCAAATTTTTTAACAGTCCTGCTATTTGGGAGTTGTGATTTCTTACACAAGAATGTGGAATCCTTAAGTCTTTAGATAAGCAATTTCAAAATGGTGAAGCCATTCTCTGTAAAAAACCCATACAACCTATGGCTGAGACCAAAATACACATCACTTAAGGTAGTACCATGCGTATCTGCTGAACATCACTGAAGATGGACTATGTTTATCTTTCAATGGCTATATGCTTGAATCTAACCACAATATCAAAACCAGTGTGACACTTGATTGTAGCTGTCTTGCATTCTTCTGGCATCTTCTAATTATCAGGTCTGCTTACCAACTGAGGAACAAGTATGTTATGAAGTACTGTAATTTCAATTCAAATGCGGTTAGTATTGTTTTCTTTGAGTGCAAACACTGAACGTCAATTTAACTGTCAAAGAAAACAGGTTTCCTAACTCAGTCAGAAATTTCATTCACATATCTGGTTCTAGTAACAAATATCCTGCTGGTGAATTTTGTTTGTCATATCTTTGGCTGTATGTTTCTTGAGAGAGTTTTATATGGAGAAACAAAAGAAAAATTTAAGATATATTTTTAAAAAGTGGAACACTACAACTTTCAGGAGGGAGGGAAAGTCTATAAGCAGTAGGGAGGCTTGGTTTTTATTTTAAAGTACATATTGTTAGGAATAGTGTGCTTAAGGAAGTTCAAAAAGGATCATGGGAAAGTGTCATTTGGCCTAAAATGGTAATTGGTAAAGAATAAGACAGAAGAAGGTTTCTCGCAAATTACTCTGTATCTGTTTGGTTCAGCTAGAGTATCTGACTATGAAGAACTACTCTAACATTTCACATACTTGCAGTATTCAAAGAATCTTGTTGGTTGTTCTTTGAATATTTCCTTATTAAAATCAGCTTCTTTAACTTATTATTCTTTACAAATAGTGTTGAAAATTTAATAAGGCAATAAAAATTGAAGGTAAATAATCCTTAAGATTCAGAATGCTCTATGCCGAAAATTACAGCACATATTTGATCACGTGATTGTGGAAATGTTGCGCTGCACTGAGGCAAAATAATTAACAATGCCTATAACCTAATTAATTAGGTTTTATTTACATCTCACTGACGTGAATCCAACACTTTATTTTAATACATGTAGGAAGTTATTGATATCAACTCATAAATGTTAAACATGTGCTAGGTTTTTTTTGGTCAGTGAGCAAATGAGGTCTCCATCCTCTCTCGAAATTCAGCCCAGTGGCTTTTGTGGACTTAGCACATAAGGGCAAATTTCCATCAGCAGTTGTACTGATTTGAACTGAACTACTTGCATGTCTAAGGAAAGTATAATTTAGCCACCAAGTTGTTAATTATTGAATGGATTGAAACAGGCAAGAGGTTTTAATGGGGACGGAAAGATGAAGATACAGTTTATTTTTTTAAAAATTATTCTTTTTATAACTACTTTGAGCGAACTGTCCACTAAAAATAATGAACCACAATGACTAACAGCACATTAAATATTTTTGCTTATGTTTTTCAGTTAGTTAACGATGACACATTTTTTAATAGGAGACTAGAATGAGCTCAAAAACTATTCTAAATGTAATTTTATCACTGGATATTAGTTTGCTTTATCTGGAAAAAACCCAACCTCTTCTACATTCAAAGATCAAATCTGATGACAAGAAATAGATCTGTTATTTATGCTTTTAACACTGAAATAGTTTTCTTGAGGTGCAATATTTATTTTTCTGCTTTAACAAGACACATTTATTGTTTTTCCTGCACAGCACAGATGTTTCTAGTAAAAGGAATTTTAAAAGGGCACTATTTTTGTGTATCATATTTAAATTTGTAATATTGTAAGATTTTGCACAAGCGTGCTTGTATTGTACTGTATAGTATCACATACTTGAGTTTTGAAATAAAAGTATGGTTTCAAAGTCCTCGATGTTGCTGCCTTCATGGCTTGTTTTTCACATGCGACCTGTCTGCATATTAATGGTTATGTTCTTATGAAATACACACTGTATGTGCTGCGTGATATAGTGCCACGTTACACATACTGAAAACCACCTTCTTAGTCTTTTGATTCTTCAAGGAAAATGGTGTAGAAGAAGCAAGCAAACCCCTGTTTCAATAGAGAAAGTGTCTGTAAGCAGGGTCACCCTAGAAGCAAGATGAGAGAGGAAACTGAAATATCCTGGAGAGAGTTTAACCCCTGCTTCCGAAGGAGGCTGCCTGTCACAGAGGATGTGGAACATGGGAAGCCAGGTAGGAGATCTGTAACCAAAGGAGACTGAGAGAAAGTTTAGGATTCTTTATTTGGTTTTTGTTCTTGTAGGCTTGGGAGGTCAGGGAAGCCTGGGCTTTGTGGAGACCTGAACTACCAGGCCAGCGGGAAGGAGACAACGCTCAATTGTCGCAAAGAACAGAAATGTCACTTCTGAATCTCTCATGGTCTGTGTCAGGGAGAAAAAAAGATGGTACAGCGACAACTTTGAAAGGAATTACTTTTACCAGGAAAAGACCCTGATATTTGTATTTTATATGTATGTTTATAAACATTTTTAAAAGCTTGTTTTCTCTCCTGTTGTTCAGGTTTCAAGGTTTCTTTAGAAATGATTGTAGAGAACAATTAAGTCTGTTCTCCTATACAGGAAGTTTTCTCTTTAGCAATCCTCATCAATATTTTAAAACTTTCTGGCATGAGATGCTGGGAATTTTCCTCTTAGGTTGCCATAGATATTTAGTTCCAGTGCTAAGTAAACATTCAGCATAAGGCTGTGCTTTTTTTTCACCACACAGGTTAAGATGAAGACCCACAAAGATCTTTTATACTGTTACAGTCCAGGTAAGTGATCTTCCATACAGTTTGGAACAGCAGAAATATAAAAAAAAAAAAGATTATTTCAGTCTCACTTCAACATCCTAAAATTCTTTTCTCCCTCTCCTTATCTGTAGTCTGTTCTCACAAAATCACAAATCATGTGAAGGAGCTTATTTATGTTTGGTGTTACAAAGGTGTTAATCTCATTTTTCCAGCTAAAAATCCTACTAAACATCAATGGCATGGACAGAGTTTGACTAAAGGAACTTTGCCACAGTGAGGATAATAAACGCAAAGTGTTAAAACTTGGGAGGACAATTAGCACACAATTTTAAAATGTCAGAAATCCAGCTTTTGCTTAGTTTTCATGATAGAAAATACTTAGCAGTTTGAGGTAAGCCTGGAGATGGTAAGATTTTATTTAATGTTCTCAGTATTTTACAGACGCAAGCTACTAGCTCATGAGAGCTACAGAATAACTGCTAGTTTCTGTTCCTACGGTGTAAATCCAAGTGAATCCATTTAGAACTTTCTTCAGTGAGAGTAAGTCTGATTACAGTACCTGATTGCCATCACTTTGTAGAGGCAGGTAAGTACAACACTATAAAGGAGTGAGGAGAAACTGGAGGAAGGAATTTGTCTTAAGATGTTAAGGAGCTTTACCAATATTCAGTTTCAAACCACAGTCCAAACACAACCCAATTTTAATTTCTTTACTGCTAATGAAGCCATCATTTCACTAATCTAGAAGATTGTCCCCTTGGCCCTGTAAACGCCTGCCTGTGTTATAGCACCCGGAACGGTGTTTAGGTGCTGCTGCAAGAGGACCTTGAAAACAGCCTGGAGGTGCAGGACGTCTAAAAGGCTACGGAATCACAAACTGAACATGATGTAACAAAATCATCCTGTTGCAGTAAAAAGGGCTTTGTCATTCTGAACTGTATAAACAGGTAAAGTAATGCATGAATCAGCACTTGGCATTGGCAAAGCCTCAGCTAGAGAGAAAGTGAGCAAGCTGGGGTTTCTTAGCTGAAAGTAAAGCAGGAGCAGAGGCATAACTCTTTACATAAGATTGTTGCAAAAATGCAAGGAAATGAACTGTTTTCCATATCCACTTCTAACAGGAAAAGAAGTGATTGGTTTACATCATGGAATGGGTAAGTCAGGTTAGACTAGGGAACATCTTTTAACAGTAAAGGACAGTGAAGTGGTGGAATAGAACATTTGAGGAAATGTTAGGAATTTGTCACTGGAAGTCTTTAAGAACAGGTTTGACAAACATCTGTCAGGAAGAATATAAATACAGCTGATCCTACTGACAGGAAAGGGAACGAGCTGATCTCTTGAACTCCATGTTTGTTAGAATCTGAGTAAAAAAAATAATTTTTTTTTGCTAAAACTTCCTGAAGGTTTTCTAACTTACAGCTATCAGGATCATCTGTGATTTGAATCAGTCTGTTGGCATCACTGTTTGTTGGAACCTCACATAAGGCAGCAGTGAAGGGACTGTCTCCCACCTCTGTCCCTACAGTTTCACAAGGAACTCCATTGACAATAGTGTATCTCCAAATATGTTCAAAACTAGGTATAACGTTATCTCTGTGTTACGGTACCTATTTTTGCGTTGGAACTCTAGGGCAAAGAAATGTAGAAGTACTACAGCGAGACAAATAGTTTAGTAGGGATGTCCTTCCAAATCCAAAAGAAAAATCCTGCCTTGCATGCTGTGATATAATAGAGAATTCACTTTATTTACTATATGAATAGACAACATGAGTAATGAGCTGTTAATCAGTAAAACAGGAAAAAACAGCAAAAGAAGAACTTCTTTCAAAGTGTTTACTGACTTAGCAGTCTAACAGTCTTATCTCCCTTCCTCAGCTGTGATTTCTGAGTCAGCAGTAGTTAAATTTTCCAGCAAGCCCTACATGAAAGAAAATGTAAAGGGTGATTAGGGATTTCCAGTCAGTGACCTCACCTCTGAGTGGGACAGTCAACACGTTTGCTCTGACATTCTATGCAGTGCACTGACAGCCGAAGGTGCTTTCAAGAAGCCATCTCAAAAGTGGTCTGACAGTATCTAATACCTTAAATTCTCTTAGCAAGGGAAACAAATCATCTTGAATTTCTTTATTTTCCAAGCTGGTGACAATGGGAACATTTTTTGGAGTTACCTCAGCAGTGTTTTTCACCTGGGTTATGACATTCATGGCTCAAAATTACTTTATAACAGGTATGTAACTTCCGCTTTTAAAAAGTCTCCTGGTTGAACAGTAAAATACTTGAAAAATGGTAGATAGAATGGCAAACAAAAAGGTGAGGGTGGGGGTGCGGGTAGATGTGTTTCTGGCATAGGAAACCACAGGGGTTTGAGAATACAGTGCAACAAAGACTACTCTAGCCTGTAGGGGAACTCTTTCATTGTCAGTCTAATTCAATTATTGTCTAAGCGTTGTAGCATTATTGTGTAAATGTTACAGAACTCCTTGTGTTAAAGATTTTGTATTGCATTTAGGATTAAGTTCAGTCCTATTGAATTCTGATTTTATGGTTTTATTACTTAAAATACCACAACAACCAGTTCTGTACAATCCTCAGAAAGCAAAACATGCGTGACAAAAGTTTGGTGTGCCTGTGATAAAATCTTATCTTTAATGCAAAGCCTTTTGCTCTGACTTTGCAATATCCTGACACTGTCTTGACTTGCACCATTGAAGGAAATGTGTGGTATTTCATGCCTGTCTCTGGTTAATACAGTGCAAAGGTTTTTATGTTTGACACAAAACTGTTTGAAAAAATTAGCATGGGGAATTTCCAGCATCAACTTTATTACATACTTCACAGATAATCCTTCACCCTCGAACATTATTATATGAACCTATTTTTTCGATCAGTGTCATACAATACCCCTTTCTATACATTAGTTACGTTTTAATGTCTTCTCTAAATTCCATAATCAACTTGAAGCAATCTATTCTTACTGTTGTAGCTACCAGCATATCTGCAGATACTCAATGTACACCAGATGTTTCACTGTAATTTGCAAGGAGTAAATGCTTGTTCTACCTATGTAAAAGAACATACACCATTGTTGCAGACAACTGATTTTCTTATCTACTGAAAGGTTTCTGAAGGAAACCTGGACTGAGTGAAGCAGGTGCTCAGTACAAGTCCTGTTGAAGTTCCACAGGTCTGGAGTACCTAAAACAGTAGCCTCCTCCAGCAATTCCAACCACTGAATAATTTTCACTGGGGAAATAGAGAGCTTGAGACTTAAGACTATTCCTTCACGCTGTTAGGTCACCCCTTAGTTCCTCTCCAAGCCTTCCTTAGGGTACCTCCTTATACACTCTCTGGCCATTGGTCCAAGAGTTCCGGTTAAGCTCGGGGCTGATCTCCAACTCTGTCTTCAAGCATGCCCAGCCCCCTTCTGTAGTGACTCACTCACTGGGCTTCACAGAGGGACTCTGAACTTAGGTTGCAGGCAGATGTGTCTCCAGGATGGAATTCAGGCACGTGTGATAGTAGCACTGCATTTTGCTGTTCCCAAATTGACTTTCTCGATGAACGCTGCATCTGACTCACTGTCTTGCTCTCTCTGGGGCTGCCAGTGAAACCAGCCCCTGTCACCACTGTGTCCCTGTTCAGGTGCAGTGGGACTGCGCCCTGGTCAGTGAGCGCACTGTCCTGCCTGTGCTGTGGTCACCCTTGGCTCCTGGCTCCTTTTCCTTGTGGAACAGTTTCATTCTTGCTGCTCCCTGACATCAACAGCCAAAGGAAACTCTCTTTCATAAATCAGAGCGAAGGCTTGGTGCAAGGTAAAGAGATAGTAACAAGAGCTTCCCCCAAAAAACAAGAGAACTAATGCACTATAAAACCAATACCTATAGACTACAAAAATTAAACAATTTTCTTTCTTCCTGTCCTATGACAACTTTTTCTTTTTGTGAGATTCTTCTAAGTCCTCCCACGTTTCGCTGTGAAACAGATTTTTCACACAACACCAAAATACTGAGGAGTATATCCCATTATTAGTAGGTTAGCTAAATAGAGTAAACCTTGAAGTACAGCTACATGCAGCTTGTGGACCAAAGTGAATAACATGCTTCTAAAGGATTAGTCTGTCTCCTGTGGAAACTCAGTCATCTTTAGAAACAGATGTCAGAACTGATACAAAAAGATTTGAAGAGGCTGCTACTCTCTTTCTGGATTTCTCCCTCATATTGTAAAACAATCTTGAATTTAGATTGAAGGTGATAATATCCCAAAACATTTCGTTTACTTCACCATTTTGTCTTAAAAGTCTCAGTGAATTCTAAGGTACAACTTTGATCTTCGTCCTTCAGTCACTTTTCTTATCACTTAAGACTTAATCTTCTGGAACTGAATTTTTATATTATGCTATTTATCTATCATACCATTCTTAAATACAAATATTTGTCCTGTAATTGAATGGCTACAGACTGTAACAGTTTACAAGTATCTAGGCTCCTTTCAGAAATTTCAGAAAATTCCATTCAGTCAGCTGTTCAGCATTATTTTAAATTTGTAAAGTTGGTCATGGAGAAACTCATTCCCAATAATGCATTTTTTTAGAAGTTGTATTAGATCAAATCTAAAGATAAGAAAATAATTGACTAAGTAAGCAATAAGAGTTGGAGTGAAGTCTGAACACAAAAAGTAGTAAGGGAGAAGGGAATTGAGGATAAACCCTGCAGGAGTGGTGTCCTGAAAACTAAAAAAGGGGAAGTGTGGAACGTGTCTCAGCAGCTGAGACAGGGGGTTATTCAGGAAACCAGAAACGATTCTCAGAAGGACCAAGAGAGCTGCCTATTAGCAAAAAGGAATCAAGAAAATTTAACACTGGAACACCTAGAACGGAATAGAATACTTCAGTTGGAAAGTGCCTACAGCAATCATCTAGTCCAACTGCCTGACCATTTCAGGGCTGAACAAAAGTTAAAGCAGGCTGTTAAGGGCATTTTCCAAATGCCTCTTAAACACTGCCAGGCTTAGGGCATCAACCACTCTCTAGGAAGCCTGTTCTAGTGTTTGACACCTCTTACACAGAAATACTTTGGCCAAAATGAAGACATTTAAGAGAACACTCATGAAGACAGGCTGGTTGAAAGGAAGAAATACAACGGCGTGAATCATCTTTACACTGGGACTATCTGGATAGACTTGAAGTCCTTGATACCTACACACACATCTTCACCAACAGAGCTTCTTGGCAATATGTTTGGGCTTGACTTATGTTCAAGTCAACACTGAATGCAGCCATGATTGGTTATAGGGACTGCTCAAGCATTCAGTGGCTCACCTGCCATGTGCCTGGGTCTACACCACATCCAGAAGTGTTAATGGGAGGTCATAGCCTCCATTACTGCCTAATTCAATGATTGCTCTACCAAACATTTAAGTCCAACTAAACTAAACATAAGGACAGCAGGATGTATCTTTTACCAGAAGTCACTTCCAATGCTACCATACCCAATGGGTGCAGGAGTGCAGCCTGCCTTTCTTTTAGCACTCCACACAAGCTTACTTATCTTTCTAGCCCTTTCTTAACATGGGAGTGGCTTGGCTGCTAGTTCTATCTTTCCATTCACAAAATTCAATTTAACCTCTCTTACTAAGAAATCACGTGGTGGATCTGCAGGCATCACTTCATCCTGCCTCGGCAGTTTGTGGATTGCCTGTATTCTGATGCACAGTTTTATGAAGCATTCATTAGGGTACATATCTGGTGGACACACAGCCTGAAGAGCATATGGAGCAAGGAAGTAACACCTGTGGCTGTTGGCTTTCTGAAATGTTTGCAAAGAAATTTTGAAATGTTTCACTTACTATGCCAATTACTGTATGTAACTCAAAAAGAAAACTATCTTTTTTGCACTGTATGCCTCCAGTGAAATAGGGAGGCAAAAGAGTAACATCCTTTATCCTTGTCAGTGTCAAACATAAACAGTGTGCCAGCTGTGGCTTTCTAAAAAAGCCGGATGAACTGACTATGGAGAAGGATGGGAATTAGTGTCATAAATTCACCTGGTCTATCCCCTCTTTTCCTGCTGCAACTTGACAGTGGCTGGGAGGCTGAAGCATCACACCAGCTATGAGGAAAAAAAAAAGGTTCAGGAGGAATAAGTAACATCAGGAATGATAAAATCATCATAGGCATATTTTCTTATTGGTATACTAATTCCATTTAAAATTATGTATAATACCTTTGATAGAACCCATACTGCTAAGAGCAGTATGCTGACAGAATCAGTGCTTCAGTGCAACTCTGGGTATTATAATTTTAATTTAAAAAAAGGAAAAAACCTGTTTGATTTCTCTTCATATTTAGCATGAATAAGTACGACAAATAAGACTATCTTTAATAAGATATTGACTCCAGGTAATGACTCAGATGCCAACCGTATATGCGTTTAGTCTAATCACAGCCAAAATTCTTGAAATTCTAGACTACTGTGTTAAGAAAAAAAGTGCTATTTTTAAAATATGTCCTTTTTTGATAGAGATTAGTTTTCTAGCATCCTCAAATTAGAAACTTTTAACAATGCTCCATTTAGTTAAATGTGACTTTAAATTCTTCGTGAGGAATAAATATTAACATTTAAATACTAACCTTGAATATTTATGTCTAAATTACAGGTTCCGTTCTTTCACCTTGCAGGATCACAGGTGTAGGAATCTATCTTGAGGAGAAAGTGAATTTCTCAGAAGCAAGTAATGCATGTAATCAGCTGAATCTACAGTTGGCAAGTAAAGCCCAAGTTGACAAGGCTTTGAAACATGGCTTTGAAACATGCAGGTATATGACATCAGTTAGAGCCTCATTACCTTTAGTGAATGCCTTTACACACATCTGAGGCTGGTGATATATCTAATATTAAAAGGATTGATGCTTTTTATTGTAGCTATGGATGGGTGAAAGACGGATTGGCTGTCATTCCTCGGATAACATCCAACACCAAATGCGGTAAGGGCAACGTTGGACTAGTGCCATGGAATGCTGAACACTTTAAAACATTTAAGGTTTACTGCTTCAATTCCTCAGGTATGTAAGCATGACAACCACATTATTTTGGAGGTTTGGGGGGATTTTATTACTTTTTAACACCTGCATGAAAAAATCATAACAAGTGAGTGAGTTCTTATAATTTGTTGGCCCTTTCCCTCCAGTCTTAAATGTTGTCAAGCTGTACTTAGCTCAGCAGGGGGAAAAAAGCCTCCAAGAAATACAAAAGGTCAATTCAGTTGATCCAGATTAATCAAGAGTGGGGTACTTCAGGAAAAGCCGAATGTTTTTTGATAAAAGGAAATATATCTGTTCAACTAAGTTAATATATAAGATAGAACAGCTGAGAGACCATAAAATTCACTAGATTCCCAATCTATTGTCAGTAAAATCAAACAGCTTTCTTTAATGTGCATCATCCTATATGTGAAAAAACCTGTCCTTTCCCTCATTCTTGAATGTCTGTTCCCAGATTGAAGACACAACAGTGGAACTTGGGCCCTGCTATAAGTTAGACCTTCTCAGCACAACAGATCAGTATTGTTTACTAATGACTTCTGTTATGTTAACTAAAAATAGGTATTTAACTAGAGGCATTGTGTTCCTGCTAGTGTCCCCTATCCATGGTTGTTACGTAACAACTACACAAATAATTAGATGATATACAGGATCAATAACTTATTCCTTATCAGTCCCTAGACCTTGCCAATGAGTTTTAGATAACAAGAGCAAGAAATTATGTACAAAATAAATTTTTTCAGGAAAGATGTGTGAACAAGAGTTAGAAAGAGCAGGAGAAAAATAGATACGCAAGATATGTCCATGCAAAGGTATAAAGACCTAAGACCGTGTCTGGCGACTGTGAACACTGGAGCTTACAAAGAGACTGAGGATAAAGCTGTTAGGGAGCAGGCCATGCCTTCACCGCTGGGACTTTGTTGATGATCATGGGCTACTTTAGTGAAGGAGGGTGGCTAATATGAGGAGTCAGCCTGTAAAGAATCTGTCTGTGATAAGAAAGCACTGCAGAAGGAAAGCATTGTTAGAAATTGACTTATCACCTAACCTGTAAAGTTAAAGCTGACATGATTGAACTAACTTAGTTCTTCTCTACAAGCTTCTATTGATGAATACATAGGGGAATTAGTACTTGGGCAACATGTTCTAAAATAAACTGCTCCTACTAGTACTGTTATTTCTTCTGTTCCTATGCAATATGGTATTTCAGTGCATGAACAGTGTGTCATTCTGCATCAGAAATGTTGTGTAGGTTGGGCAATTCCAAATTACTTGCTTTGCTTAGCTCTAATTCAAAAAAATTATACTGTTTTGTAGCACATGAATAAAGTTAAGCTTGCTGAATGGCTAGAAAATAACATAATGTATATTTAACATTGGGATGATTCTGCATTGTTTCATCTTAATTAACTTTTGCCTGTTCTAGTAATTTCTTACCCGAATTATCTGGTAGAAGCTTATTCTGTCAATTTTAATTGTGCCAAAGAAATGCCAAAATCACTTGAAAACTATAGTGAAAAAAAGTAAAAAGCCCTTGCCATTCAACTTTTTATTCTGCGAATGAAACTGCGTCATCACACTTCCCACAGGGATTCATTTGGAGAACAGTACATGCGTCGTTTCCCTGTTATTTATGTTGTAATCTGCTTGTTACTTTAGTGAAATTTTTATAGCTTTACAGAAAATAGAGCTAGAAAAGAAGAATTTTCACATTTTCATGAGCCCAATTCAAAACTCAGCTTTTCCTTTCACATATAAAAGTTCGCTTGCACTTACATCTTAATATAGGTAACATATTCACGTTTTTTAAATTACTTAATTTCTGACTGTGCCTGAAGTTTGTTTCTTTCTAGCCCCCATTAGAATCATGTCATTTTTTAACCTTGCACCACTACCTGGTTTACCTGAAAGTTTTATGGATTACTTCTGTTTCCAGAAAATAAGAGTAGTGTTCCAAGTATCAACAGTGCATGCATATGTTTTGAACATACATATAACAGAAATATTTTTTGATCTTGGTTATAACAGAAATAATTTTGGATCTTGGTTCTGCATTGAAGTCTCCTGCTCTGCAGGAAGTCACATTATTGTTTTTTATATGCATTACTATTCTAAGAACATTTCAGGAGGAGTCTTGTCATTGGCATGCAATTATAAAACAAGTGCCACGCTTGCTCAAAAAAATGTTTAACTATGTGAGTAACAATAAAAGGTGTGGGATCTGGGTTGTAGCCACATGTTGGAAACAGGCATGCCTGGTTTGGGTAAGGCTTTCATGAATAAACCAACGATAATTTCCAGAAGGCAATGACTGGGCAACAATTTCAATGAATGTGTGTACAGTAAATACAAAACTAACATCCAACACAACTCTTACATGTTTCCTTTCCTGGCTGCAGATGTTCAGATTAACTCATGTAAACCAGATCCAACTACAGCCATAGTACCTTCATCAAGTGCACCAACAGACTTCACTGCATATTCAAGCACGGATGTGACTGAGAACATCACAGCAGTGCCCAATGTGACCGAGTCAGAACAACCCCCGAAAAATATAAAATTTCGCGTAATATGTGTAACTGAAACTATAGCACCAACAGAGGGGACCACTACAAAAATGCCGGAGGAATACTCGCCCCGCTACACTTCCCGTGCTGCCTTTAAGAATGATGCCATTGTGTTTGGAGGTAAAGGCCATATATAGCAGCTACTTAATCAGAACGATTGGTCACATAGATGTTCCTTCCAGTACTTACAGGGGGTCTACAGGAAAGCTGGGGAGGGGCTCTTCATCAGGGAGTGCAGGAGTGGGACGAGGGGGAACAATCTTAAGCTGAAAGAAGACAGATAGAGATTAGGTATTAGGAAGAATTTTTTTTTACTTTGTTCAGAGAACTCACAGCTGTCCCATCACTGGAGGTGTTCAAGGCCAGGTTGGCTAAGGCTTTGAGGAACCTGATCTAGCAGAAGGTGTCCCTGCCCACAGCAGGGGGGTGGAACTGGATGATCTTTAAGGTTCCCTCCAACCATTTTATGATTCTACGCTGGTAGTAAAATTGTCTGCTGCTATTTTTGTTTGCTACTCCAGCACTCACAGTGATGCAGCTGAACCTGGAGGCAGCACACGAGAGCTGTGGCTTTGCAAAAGCAAAACTTATAAGGCAGAGGATTTCAAAATAATTTTAAAATAGACGATCTTATTTTATAGTTTTTGATAATATTTTAATATGAAACAGTGGAAGTTCATTCTGGTTAATGTGATTTGGGGTAAACACATTTCTGAGAAAGTCTTAGCAAACACCATGTGCTCAGAGTAATGAAAAACTCATCAGGCTCTTAAAAACAAAACAAGCCAAGAAAGTTTTAAGGAGAATTATTGTTCTCCATATATGGAGGTATTTTCCAGATAGAAGGTGTGAGTAAGTAATCCTCATATACAGCAACCAAGAAATAGACTAAAAATGGGGGAAAACACTCTGACTGTAAGGACAGTTAATCACAAAAATTTATTCTCTAGGGTGGTTGTAAAAGCCCGCCAGTGAGCCGATTAGACAAGCACCTGTAAGGTACCTAAACACCTAGTTTAGTCTCTCTTGAAAACAATAAGCAGGAGTAACTAACCTTTTGAGATTCCCGACACCTCTGTTCTTGAGTTGATGTGTATGTACTGCATACTATAGGCTATTTTTACAAGAATCTGGATTTATGCTCATGAGCCTTTAGAAAGCAAAAATTAAGTACACATAGATACCCTATGCTTACCTCCCTTTTATCTCCAGGTATCCCTACTGCACTTCTTGTACTGGCAGTCATCTTCTTCATTATTTCAGTTGTTCTAGCAGTCTGCTATATCAAAAGGTAAGTTTTTTCTCTCTTTTTTTTCTCTTGGACTGAGTTAACTCTTGGAGTACAACCACTGAATAATTTGAAGGTATAGTTAAAGAGCAGAGAAATAACAGTAATGACATAACAGTGTAGAATGAAGAACAAAATCTCAAACCCTGTAGTTATGCAGATAAAATTTGCTGTTGCCATTCCCTGCTTTAGACAAGGAACCACAGGCAAATGTTGTCTATTTTTGATTAGTCAATCATGCCTCGTGAAATATTTCCAAGTGTGCCAAAACAGCAACATTGAAGTGTGCCTCTGTTTGTATATAAGCCTGTTTATTCAGTTTTATTCTTTTATTCATTCTATGACAGACTCAAGGTAAAAGCCTTTGTTCTTGGACTATAATTGTGTTCAGAAAAAAATAATTGTTGAACTCATCTGTCATGCATAAAGGTCTTCAACGCAGTGGATGATTAAATCATATCCAAAAGCCATGTGCGTTGCTCACACCCTAGCCCAGACAGCTTTATCATTGTGTACCATGAATCCTGAATAAACATTGTTTTAAAACAAAACAACAAACAAAAATGTTTATTTAAAAAGCACACTGCTCGAAAAAGCACAGTGATCTACATGCCACTGTTCTCTGTGAGACGTTTGCTTGAGTAAAGCAAAGAAAGTTTTCTAGGTATTTTCACTTAATTTCTTGAGTGATACTACCAAACTATGCCAGTGTTTCTGCTTTACTATCCTTTTTTTCTATTTAAAGGTACAAGAAAACCTTCCCTTTTTCGAACAAGGATCAGCAAAAAGAAATGGTTGAAACTACTGCTCTCAAAGAGACCAAGTCAAATGACAAAACACCTGAGAAGGAAACAAAGAATAATGGAAAAAAGGCAGAAGAGTCTAAAACCATGCCTGAGGCCACAGTAAAATGTTTGGAAGCAGAAGTTTAAGGGGAACAATGTACATATCTTGACAGAAACATGAAACAAAGCACACAGAACCGAGCAATGCTTTTAAACATGGGTGATTGTACATACTCATGAATGTTTTCTCTGTCTTAATATATGAAAACTTTTCTTCAAATAGTTACATCTTTAGCTATAAATGCTCTTGCAGAAGAATACAGTATCTAATTTTCTTCAAACAACCAAAAAAATCCATATCACAGCTCATTTTTCATCTTCAATAAAGAAATAATTAGGAATATGCTATTAACGACGTGCAGTGTGTTAACTCTGCACAGAATGCAGATCAATATGTAACAAAACCAGGGGGTTAATATGGCTGGAGGATGTCTGCTAACTTAATGTCTAAAATAAAATGATGATACTGTATCTCTTCCTCATGTAGATTAGCTTATGTCCATTAAGTAGCTGCATACTATTTTAAAGAAGTCTGATTACAAGCAGAAGAAATAAGCCTGTTTACAAGTGAGTAAAAAATCAAAGGAAAAACCCTGTGTCATTCAAATACCCAAAGAAGGGTCCAAATATGCTGATGCTTTTATATATATAGACAGCAATTAATAACTTCCTTAGATATCTTCATCATATCATAATTTACTGTTTTATTTATTAAAATCTGTATCATTCTTCTGCAACAGATATTTGACGGGAAAAAAGCTCAAACTAATGCAACAATTATATTTAAGATCTTTTGTGTATATTTAAGTGTGGCTTTCATAATAAAGATCTCAAGTGGTATGGGATGTTTACAGAACTTCGTAAAAAATAAAGTATGGTAGATCTGTTTGTCTGGACTATTTATTCTCATGAAAACTCTCACAGTAAAAGAGCTTATATAACTCTAATGTTACAGAAGTAATGAGTTGTTATAAAAGAACACTAGCAATTTAACATCTATTTTCTTTTATAAATTGTTTGGATAACTGATTTTTATATGTGAAGGAGTTTATTATGGCAAAGGAAGTTTCTTTTTTGATCAAGCAGCTTGAAAGTCATAGTCTTAAATAAAATAGTAATAGAATTGCTCATCAATATTGTGTTTTCTACAGTATAGGACACTGGGTTATGAACTTTCATATTTTTAATTCACAGAAGTTTAAAAAATGGCCAGTGGTTATAAGTTCCACTAGATAGTGAATTACAGTGTATTGCTAACAGCATGCTTAGAGATTCCCTGTATTGTTTTTTGTTTTCTCTTTATTCTCAGAAATACTTCATGGCTCCAGAAGTCTGGACTGTGTTGACATGCAGCACACCGCTGCCATTAAAGCTACGCTGCTGCAAGAAGACTCTGATTCAGTACAGCTCTAAAACCCACTAATTTCAGATGTCCAGCAACAGAATTTCAGCAGAAAAAATATGTAATGGAGGAAAATGCTAAATACAGCTTTCCCACTCACTTAGATAACTCCTCTTCTTGCAAAACACCACAGTAATGCCACCTGCATAAAAGAACTCTATGTCATGTGAGCAGTGAGAGTAGACAGAAGAAATAAGGCCACAGCCAACATTTGTCATGATGTCAGAACAGCAAACACGCTTACGGACACAGGCAACACTAGTGGATTCCAGGTAATGTTGGACTTCTTTTGTGACATATTACAATTTCCCTTCTGCCTCTCTTTTCCATGTTTTAAAGATCAAAAATTACCTGTTTCTCTATCCTTTTCCCCAGCACCAAGAGGTAATTACCTATCACTTCGCTTACTCTTCTCTAATATTACCTCTGTTCCATGGGTATCCACTTCCTTTTTTTTCTCAGACTGTCTCATTCACACCTAAAGAAAATAGAGAAATGGTTCTCTAGTTCCATTTGGTCCAAAGTTTGTTGCCTGTTTTACACCTAAATAAGGGTGCTTTTTTCCCCTGAAGTGTTTACTTTCTTTAAAAAACTATACTAGCTGATAGAATAAGATATTGCCTTAATCTATACATGTCTTCTTTTTTATATATATCTTAAGATAGCTTTCATTCAGACCTTCACACTGACACCTTGCCAGTGCACATGGTTTGGTCTACCCCTCCTGTTCATTGCACAACTTATGCCCACACTACAAAGGCAAAAAGGAGTGTTACATTCATACGTAATAAAAGCTAGCTGTAAGCAGAAATCAACAAATACCGTATTTGATATTGTCTCTATACAAAGAGTACTACTAAGTCACATTTGAATTGGAAAGTACAAAATGTTCTTGCTCATTGTTTAATAAAATTGCAAGGGATGTACCACTACAAAGCAAACAGGAAACATTTATTTAAGTTCTAGACAGAAAGTGTCAAAACCTCAACCCCTTAGCTGGTACTAGTAGAAACTTAAGAGAAACTCTTCATTATGTTTCTGCCTTCTCTCGTGTCATGCTCTTTTTTACGAGACATTCTCAACAGCAACAAAGCTCCTTGATGTCTCAGAAACTACATTATGCTCAAGTATCTTGGACAAATAATTTGTTCCACCTCGCAGGAGATCACAGTTTGTATTAATCATTTGACAGTAGCACTGCTCAGATTCCCACACTGAGGCTACAGATGTTTGCTGACCTTAGCTGAAAGGGGTGTTTGGCCTGCAGGAAACACAGTGAGATTCCCAGTCCAGCCCAATCCCTGCCTGGAATACAGGAGTGCCTTTATCGTGGGAAGTACATGTGTCTATGTGTGAACAGAAGTGGGCAGGAAGGGGAAGTACTACTCCTTTTCTCCTCTTTAAATTGAAAATTAAAAAAAAAAAAAAATCAACTTGTGAATTAAACCTTGAAGCATCAGGATGTGGATAACCTAGAGGATGTTCTAGGATTTCTGTTCCTAAATGGCTTGTTATCATTTATGGATGCTGGGAGGTTTCTGCCTGACCTTTGCCAGGTGCATCCACCTCCCACATCCTTCATGCTGGCCAGGGTGCTTGCTCCCCCAGCTGTGATGGATGGCAGGGTGGGGAGGTGTTTTGCACCAGCCACTGCTGGCCGGTGACGATCCCACCATTGCAGGCATTCGGGATCCATGAAGTATCATTTCAATTGCTGTTTATTAGATCAGATGGATTGGACTGGATGATCTTAAAGGTCTTTTCGAACCTCAATGATTCTATGATAGAAAAAGAGAGGAAGTTTTGGTGGTCTTATATCCCAGCAGAAGCTGGGAACCCCGAGCTGTGCAGCACTGAGTAGGCACCAGCTGAGAGTGCAGCAAGGCCTGCCTGTGGAGCAGTTACCCCGTTTGGGTCACACAAGCCACTACAAGAATTTTCCTCAAAGAAAACCTCCCTATACACCATTTCTAGACTCATAAAATCATAGAACGTCCTCAGTTGGAAGGGATCCGCAAGCGTCATTGAGTCTAATTCCTGTCTCTGCATAGGACAACCCCAAAATTCACATCATGTGTCTGAGGGCGTTGTCTACATGCTTCTTGAATATTGTCAGGCTTGGCACCATGACCACTTCCCTGGGGAGCTGTTCCAGTGCTCAACCACCCTCTGAGTGAAGAACCTTTTCCTAATATCCAACCTAAACCTTCCCTGGCACATCTTCCTGCCATCCCATTGGGTCCTATGACTAGTCACTAGAGAGAAGGGATCAGCGCCTGCTCCTCCTCCCTTTGTGAGGAAGCTGTAGACTGTGATGAGGTCTCCCCTCAGTCTCCTTTAGGTGTAACAGACCAAGCAACTTTAGCCGCTCCTCATATATCTTCACCTCTAAACCTTTTACCAGTTTTATGGCCCTCCCCTGGACACTTCTCCAGTAGCTTGGTATCCTTTCTACATCGTGGTGCCCAAACCTGCACATAGTGCTCAAGTTGGGGCAACACCACTGTGGAACAGAGTGGGACAATCCCCTCCCTCAACTGGCTCCCCATGCCGTGCTTGATGCATCCTAAGACACAGAGCTGGCCCTCTTGGCTGCCCGGGCACACTGTCAGCTCGTGTTCAACTTGCTGTCAACCAGAACCCCCAGAGGCTGCTCTCCAGCCTCTCACTCCCCAGTCTATATGGACATCCAAGGCTCCCCCCAGTTTTGTGTTGTCCACAAGCTTGGTTATTAAGCCTCCAAGTCCAGGTCACTTATGAAGACATTTAAGAGTACTGGCCCTGCTACTTTCTACCGCAGAATGGAAAGGATGCTCAGGCGAGGTGTGCTCTGCCCAACTGTAACGTGGTTGCTGACTCCAGTGTGCAAAGACCTTCCTCCCCACATCGCCAATGGCAGCCGAAAGTGCCCAGCAGTGGCCCCACGGATACTGAAAATGCTAGCAAATAAACTCTCGAAGTCACACTGTGGAAAGCACACATCTTTTATCAGGCCTGGGCAACATGTGGGAGCGACCTCCATTGATCACATGCAGTGAGACAAGAGCTGGGGGCAGAATCTATTTCCCACTGACATGCTTGTGTATAAATTTTCCCAGAAACCTTATGCAGACTCTATTGCTTTCCAAGGACTTATTTCAATGTTATCATGAACTTCACAAGAGTCAAATCTCCTGCCAACTTGGAGCTTTGGAGCCAGCTCTGCCTGACCTTTGAGGGCTGCGAACAGAGGTGATTACAGAAGACACTTCTGTTTGGCACAGACCACATGAAGTCATTATCACCTCCTAAGAATGAACACTACCTAGAAAACACCGCTTTTTACAAGGGTGTCTAGTCATAGGATGTGGGGGAATGGCTTTGAACTGGAAAGATTTAGATTAGACATTAGGAAGAATTTCTTCGTGATGAAGGCGGTGAGGCGCCTGGAATAGGTTGCCTGGGGAAGCTGCGGCTGCCCCAGCCCTGGGGGTGTTCCAGGTGGGGTTCATAGAATCATAGAATCATAGAATAATCAGGCTGGAAGAGACCCACCGGATCATCGAGTCCAACCATTCCTATCAAACACTAAACCATGCCCCTCAGCACCTCGTCCACCCGTGCCTTAAACACCTCCAGGGAAGGTGAATCAACCACCTCCCTGGGCAGCCTCTGCCAGTGCCCAGTGACCCTTTCTGTGAAAATTTTTTTCCTAATGTCCAGCCTGAACCTCCCCTGGCGGAGCTTGAGGCCATTCCCTCTTGTCCTGTCCCCTGTCACTTGGGAGAAGAGGCCAGCACCCTCTTCCGCATAACCTCCTTTCAGGTAGTTGTAGAGAGCAACTAGGTCTCCCTCAGCCTCCTCTTCTCCAGGCTAAACAACTCGATGGGCCTCGGGCAGCCTGGGCCCGTGGGAGGTGTCCCTGCCCACGGCGGGGGTGGAACCGGATGGGTTTTGGGGTCCTTTCCAGCGCAGACCTGCCAAACCTCCCAGGAACTCGGCAGCACCAACGCCGCTCAACCCCGGCAGGGAGCTCCCAGCCTGCCGCTTCCCGCCCCGCCCCCGCGCCTGCGCCGCCGCCACTGCCGGGCCGCCTCGCTCCGCTCCGGGGCGGCGGCGAGCAGGATGCCGGGGCGGCGGGGGGTGAGGCCGCGGCGGGGCCGGGGGGCGGCAGGGAGGGGCCCGAGCGATGGCTCCGCGGGGCGGACGGCGGAGAGCAGGGGCGGGACCGGGGGGGGTCGCGGTTGGACGTCCGGGGGCGGGGCCGGAGCGCGCGCGCGCGCTCCCGCTGTGGCGGGGAGCGACCCTGAGGCAGCGGCTCCGCGGGGCGTCGTAGC
Source organism: Phaenicophaeus curvirostris (assembly GCF_032191515.1). Lineage (NCBI taxonomy): Eukaryota > Metazoa > Chordata > Aves > Cuculiformes > Cuculidae > Phaenicophaeus > Phaenicophaeus curvirostris. The sequence continues at coordinate 12,176,503 of NC_091396.1, forward strand.
GGGCGCTCGGCCGCGGGTGTTCCCAGTCCGGCAGGGCTCCTCTCAGCCAGAGGGAGCGCAGGAGAGCGGGCGGTGTGTGCGGGGGAGGGGCGGCGCCGCTGGGAGGGCCGGGAGCGCCTCGGCTGCGCGCTCGGTACGGGCGAGGCCTGGATGGCGGGGAGGGAAGTGACTGGGCGGGGGGGGAGGTGGCTTGAGCGGGAGCGCAGCTGTCTGGGAGTAGGAATTGGTCAAAATTCCCCAGCATAAGAACTGTATGGAGCTGTTGGAGCGGGTCCGGAGTAGGCTACGAAGTTTTTCAGAGGGCTGGAGCATCTCCCATACGAGGACAGGCTGAGAGAGTTGGGCTTGTTCTGCCTGGAGAAGAGAAGGCTCCAGGGAGACCTTATCGCAACATTCCAGTACCTGAAGGGGCTACAGGAAAGCTGGGGAGGGACTGTCTACAAAGCCTGGTAGGGTTAGGCCAAGGTGGAATGGCTTTAAATTGAAGAGGGGCAGATTTAGACTAGGCATAAGGAGGAAATTTTTCACGGTGAGGGTGGTGAGGCACTGGTTGCCCAGGGAGGTTGTGGCTGCCCCATCCTTGGAGGTGTTCAAGGCCAGATTGGTTGGGGCCTTGAGCAGCCTGGTCTGGTGGGAAGTGGAGGTGTCCTTGACCATGGAAGGGGAGCATGGAACTGGATGATCTTTAAGGTCCCTTCCAACCCAAACTATCATTCATTCTAAATTCAGATACTAAATGAGTGAAGTACCGGAATAGTCCATGGAGTCCTCTGATACAAATTCACTTTGTGTGCTGTGTTTTTCTTACACCATGGCAAGAAAAATTTCTTCACTGAAATGATTATCGTGCACTGGAGCAGACTGCTCAGGGAGGTGGTTGAGTCTCCATCCCTGGAAGGATTTAAAAGATGAGTAGATGAGGTGGTTAGGGATATAGTTTAGTAGTGGAGAACTACACTTGGACTCAGTGATCTCAAAGGTCTTTTCCTACCCAACAGTTCTATGGTTCTATAAGATCTTGACAGCTGTAGACTACGTTCCTGGACAGTTTTATGCCCAGATGCACCTGTACCTATATACAGGATGAAGTTCTGTGTTTCTGTAATGTGTGTCGTAAGGTGTCTGTAGCACACCTGGTATCAGATGATTCCATATTTGAGTTAAAGTTGACATTCTGCAGCACGCTTGCCATTGCAGGCCTCTATCTGTAGAAGTCTTAAAAAGGTGTGAAACTACGGGGATTTGTGTTGCAAGTGACAAACTCTGTATAGGCAGAATTAATTTGCACACCTCTGCAAAAGGGCAAAGAGAAATTTTGGAGGAATGTCAAGTAAGAGGGATCAAGGTGAGGAAGTGGATAAAGATTGAATCAGAAGGCGCAGGATAGATCCTCATGCAGACTTTTAGGGGAAAAGTAGGAGTGTAAAGGAAAGGTGAAATAAGTTGAAGTTTGAGAGGCTTGAGCAAGTCAATTCTCTAGTATGTTCTTTGCCAACAGGGAGGTTTCTAAATTGGTTTATACTGATGTGGATTCCTTGGCTTACCCGTTTAAGAATAATGTGAGAGTTCTTCTGATCTGCCAGTGTCAGTCTGGAGTAAGGAAACTAATTCCTAATGTCTGTGTATAGAAATACATAGGTTTATTTGTAGACATTCTGACTTTTGCATACACAATATTTAGGGGAAACAAAGATTGTCATAGATTACTGTCATCATCTCGAGGTTTTCTTTTCCATTCCATTGGATGTATTTGTATGTGTGTGTTGGAGTTACTGAAAAATTTGTGTGAAAAAAAATATCTATTTAATACAAGTATGCTGTAAGAAAAATATTACGTAAGTTAATGCTGCATTCCGGTCTCTTCTGCTTTGTTTGTAATTTGACTGTTCCAGTTGTGTTATTGTAGAATAATTAAACTGGTTGGTGGGTAGTGGAACTGTTACACTAAAAGAAAATGAGGGCATAGCCATTCATAAAACACACAAATGTAACTCTAAAATATTTTTAGCAGAGACTCTGCAAGTGAATGAGAGCTTCTTTCTACGGGACTGAGGTGAAGAACTTCACCATGGGTCAACAAATTTCAAACCATACACAAACTGTAATTAGCAAGTTGCCAGAAAAAGTAGCAAAGCATGCTGCTCTGGTTCAAGAAAGTGGTTTCCTAACATATGAAGAGTTTCTGGGAAGAGTAGCTGAACTTAATGATATGTAAGCCTTACTTTGTTTCCTTGGGTTTTTTTCATGTTTTACAGAGCTTGTATGCAATATTTTCTTCTGTGCTGGCTGTGCCAGAACTGGCCATCTGGTTAGAAATGTTTTCTTCAGTTCTTCAGGTTTCTATAATGGCTGTAATTACACTTCAAAAATTAATTTCTTCTCCTTAAATTCACCTTTCTCCAGTGCTCTCCTTCTAGCAAGTGTTGCTTCTCTCGTAGAAGTTCACAAGAGGTAGACATTTACTATCTTTTTGTCAGCGTTACCAGTCTCCCTTACTCTTTCCCCCTTCCACCAACCACCTAAAGATGCAATGCTGCTTCCTCTCTGCCCATCACTTTTGGTAGGAAGTAGCAATATAAGCCCTATAAAGACAGCACAGCTACCCTAGGAAGGTAGAACCTGAGATGGAACTGTGTCAATCTCCCACCTCTGTGGACGGGCAGTGCTGTTCCTCATTAAAGATAAGACATGCCTTCCTGTCTGAAACCAGTGACCAAGGTGATCCCAAACAAAAGGCTGCATAAGTAAGATTTTTCATAGCCTGCTTTTTGTTTGACCGATATCCTCATGGTAAAAAGAAATTAGCAAAAAAGCACAGTTGTTGTTTTTACCCAATATTTATTGTATAAAATGATATAAAAGTGGAAGCATATATGCTGAAAAGGAACTTTGTAGCATGTGGGGTTTGGTAGTGTTTGGTATTTAACTATAATGTGAATTTGTATCCCATTTAGAAGCTGTCTTGTGCAGCATCATACTTTTATGAATGACCTTCAAGAACAGAAAGCTGTCTTCTAGGTAGACACATAGATTTTGGAAAACATTACTTTATGTTTTGCCTGAGAATCTAAGCATCTCTCTGTATAATTAACTGCAAAATTGTTCAAGGGAGGGTTTATTTCTTTACCGGGTTTACTTAAGCCTGAATGTAATATAGCTTGTTCTGATTCTTATGGAATAGACCTTTGTGTCTGTATACCATTAAAAAAAAACCAAATACAAAACTCCCAAAATCTCAAGGTCACCCAGAGCTTTCACCTGACTGCTTCATTTTTAATTTATACTACCAAAAGTCCAGCTGGTGCTGAATTGCACATCATTTTCTGATTTAAGGTATGCAGTTTAAAGTGAAGTGGACTGTGTAGTTTATATTTAATGATATGCTAAGAAGATCGTTACTCTTGGCAGTATTGATAAAATCTCTGTAGAGATAAGGAGCACATAGGTGAACAGTAAATACCAGAGTTGCTGAGGTTGATGATCTGTGCATGTCTAGAACGTGGTACAAAACTGATGTTTCTTTATTTCAGTACTGCAAAATTAGCTTCTGGACAAGACAAGCATCTGTTATTTGAAGTGCAGCCTGGTTCTGATTCTTCTGCTTTCTGGAAGGTGATCGTTCGGATAATATGTACTAAAGTAAGATTGTTGAAAATTTTAATTTGGTGGGGGTTTTGTATACAAATACTTGAGGCCTATCACTTTCACTGGTAAAATGCAACACCCACTACATCTATTTTGAGTGTATATTTTTGTACAGATGATGTATTCAAGGGTACCTGTTTGAGATAAGTTAAGCCTAAATTCCAAGTTTCTGCAAGAAACAGGTTAACAAAAACATTTCCGTAACTAAGCTTAAAGGGGAGCATTTACAGCCCATTAGTTACAAACTCTGATGATTTGTGAGGTCAAGTCATGGTAATCAAATAGTACAGCAAACTGGGAACTATATAGTTTGATAGTAGCAGAAGTTAGTCAGCAATTTCAAGCATTATTAGTTGAGCTAGTGTAACTTTGTATTCTGATTCTTTAGAAAACTAATCTAAAAGTTGAATGTTTAACTTAGTTTGAAGGTTATGGCAACTCTTAAGTTTGCTTTTTCTAATGGAAGAGTTTTTTTCTATTTTGGATCCTATCAAGTAACATTCTTAAATGGTCGTGAACCCACTGAGCAGTTTTAACATGCAGTTTCAACCAAACCAGCTCTCAAACTTTGTTCAAAACTAAGTTTGTAATTTTCTGTTTGCTCTTAGTTTTCATTAGGGAGCCATCATTGTAGGTTATTGTAAGTTGCAATATGAAATAACTGGTTATTCTGTTCTTCTAGGTCTGGCCCAGTTTTTTAGACATTAGGTCCCTACTCAGAACTTTGTGCATTTAAGTAGTGATGGTAATTGTCTTGCCTTAAAAGTCTTAACTGTGGTGTTCCTCATGATGAAACAGCTGTGTTACCAAGCGTTAACTCTTACTGAAGCAGACTGCAATTTGCAAAGCTAGTGATGCACGCTTGGGAAGGTGGCTACTGCCATGAGAATTGCAGTGTGTTTGAACAATGTCAAGTAAAAGTCTGATCTGTAATTGTAAACAATTTTTATATCTTAAGATAAATAAAACGAGTGGCATCGTGGAAGCTTCCAGAATCTTGAACTTGTATCAGTTCATTCAACTTTACAAAGACATCACCAGCCAAGCAGCAGGAGTTCTTGCAGAGGGTGGTGCTTCTGGAGAAGCTGCTGAGAGTCTGATGTCTGTGTCATCTTGTCAGGCCAGCTTGTGGATGGGAAGGTATTTTAATATCCTCTAGCTTCTGACTAGAGTTACAAAGTAAATATTTTGCAAATTGTGTGTAAAAACTGAACTACAAACACCTGATGATCAAGCCTGCACACTCTTGGCAGATACAGACTTCGTATCATTGCAAACATGAGTAGTGCAACTTCTCTTTAGCAAGAGAGCTCTAGCATACTTGGCTTGTTTAATTTTTGGTTTGTTTAATTGTTTTAGTGATCTATTCTAATATAAACACGGTATATGTTGAATCTCCTGAATAAGGAAACAGGAGGAAATGGAATCAGCTGCAGCTACGAATCTAGGGGGATTGACAGTGTTTGTTTAAAAGGATTTTGTTATTGTTCCACTTAAACTTTCTCTTCCTCTTTTACATTTTGGCATGTGAAAGTTCCCATCTGTTGCCACTAGAAACTCATCAATTATAGTAATAATTTAACTTGCAAGACTGGAAAAATGTGAACTCTCTCACTCATGTTGACATCCTGCTTTGCTAACTAGAGGAAAAGCGAAAGACTGAGGTCAACACCTGCAATAACTTCAGTTCAAGCTGAATGTAACAGAAAGAAACTTGTCAACCTTTCCCTATGTGTAGATGTTGCTACCAGTAATTCCTTACATTTAACTTTGTGAATTAGTTCAGAGTTATAGCTCATTTTTAAGTGAGGTAGAAATAGGTTTTACAAGATAAAGTAATAAATGGTATCGTTCTCTGTATCAGCCACTGAAGAACTGGTAGCCAAGTATATTTAACAAAACAAGTTCCTGAGCTAGTTACTTGTCATTAGAATGTCACTCTCCAGCTGTTAGAATGAGAAAGGAGTCAGCTATGTTGTCATTCTACAGAGAGCACCCACTGTTTTTTCTAGTCTGTTAATTGTGGAATCTGTTGTTTTCATTGAATTTCCTGCTTGTTTTCCATTATATCCTCCCATTTGCTTGAATTCTTCTCACCTTTAGACATTCTTCAGCTCTATAAGAGCTAGCCGTCCCTGTCCAAAAATAGCAAATATTATGTGTTCAGTTCTTCTTATCTTAACTTCTTCCACTGTAATAGTATTCCATTTCTCTAGAACATCCGTTTCCTATTTGGAGTATTGTAAAATATCCATAAGTGGTTTATGCTTTCTGATAAGAAAGACAAGCATTTCCTTAGTTTGTCATTCTTTTTTTTTTTACCATTTCTTCACAAGCTTAGACCTATGGCCAATCTTAGGTTCCAGAAACTTTATAAATAGGTCATCCGTTCTAAGTATAATTGCATGTGTGTATGTCAGCAAATCTCAAAAACTGAAGCGTTACCAAAGGTTAGTGCTCAGAGTTGCACAGAGGTAAGGAAACAAAAGGGAGCAAGTCCAAAGAACATTGTGAGCTACTCAAAAGATAAGTTTTTTGGAAACTGTTGTCCTCACTATATGTGAATCACTATATGTGAATCACCATCTATACAAAAAAATCTAGCATTTTAAAGTAATTTCTCAAAAAGCAAATTGAAAAGGAAACCCCAAGAGCCTACTGAAGAATAAAACAAAACCATGTTAATTGCTGTCCAGTAGGTGGCTTGTCTGTACAGTTAAAAATTACTCTGTATTTGACAAGCTCCTGAGATTACTATGCAAAAGAAGTCTGGTCAATAGTCATTTAGGTGTTCTGTCTCTCCTTAAATGACATTCTTTCCACAGTGCTAACTCTGTGCCGCAAGTCAGAGAAGGCATTGCCAAATTAGGATTTATTTTTTTTTTAAACTAAGTGTTTCCGAACTCTTATTTGGCTGTCTTGGAAGTGAGCCATGACTGTAAAATTACAGAACTTTACATGTCTAGTTAGGGCAGTGAAAGCTGAGGATTCTCTGCACATTTTCACATTTGCAAAGTCTTCACAATGCAGGTATTTGAGATACTACTGTTTGGAACTTTAGGTACAGATAGCTGTTATTTGGGGAAAAAAATGAGGATGGATAAAATGCAAATGTCTGGCCTGGGAACTGATGTACTTTTCAAACTGATGTACTTTTTTGTTTTCCCCAACAAGAACACCTAGAAGCTTAACTGGAAAACCTGTGCTAACAGTGAACTTGAGATACAGTGCTAATTTGAAGGAATGAGGAATGCATTGTGAGCTAAAACCAGCCTTCTCAGTCTAATGAGCAGTTTAACTCTTGGCATTTTGATGGCATGTGAAATTAGTGAACATGCATTCTAGTAGTGATCCTCTCGGTATGCATGTTTTTATCTAGGATATAAGCCTGTACACAGAAATTTGACAAAGTTCCTTACAAAATATTTTAGCCCAACACTGTGAAAGGAAGGAAGACTCTTCTCTTGCCTTACCTTACCTAAACAGGGTGTCTACTCTGTTTCCCAGTCAGGTCGTGCATAAGAGTTGGACCTTTTCACTCCTGCTTGATAGGGGAAAGGATTTGCATAACCCTTGAAACACCAAAGGAACCACATGACAGAAAATAAATGTGTACTCTTCACTTGAAGCTGTTTGTTGGTAGCTTGAGGCTATGTCTGCTGATGCAGGCTGGGATGATGTAACTAGTCCAGTCATGGAATTACGTGTTCCTTGCGGATAACCACAGGTGTTCTTTTCTGTCCATAACTAATTATTATTAAAAATTCAGTAACTGATGCAGTTACCAGGGCATAAATATAAAAGTTATTTGTTATCTGGGAGAAAACACTGTTTTTAATTCTGCAGGGTTAAACAGTTGACAGATGAAGAGGAATGTTGCATCTGCATGGATGGGCGTGCCGATTTAATCTTGCCGTGTGCTCACAGTTTCTGCCAGAAATGCATTGATAAATGGTAATACATATTAAAGGATATTCATCATTTTATAGTATGTACTGGTTATGTGACATGCTTCAGTTTGGTCTGACAGGTTTCTTAGTTCCCATATAATTTAATGTCTGAAGATATTGCAAGCTAATGTACATATGATACATAAGAAGCTTGAGGACAGACTGTAGCCAAAGGAAAGAAGAATATCAGAATTTGTAAACAATGTATGAAGAATTTAATTTTGGGAAAATTGTTAAATTATATTCTTGCTCAAAAACTAGGGAAGATAGTATGTGGTGATGCTGGCATTATGCTTCACAAAATCTTAAAAAGACTGCAAATGTTTGTAAGACTGCAAATATGAAGGCAAGTTGCATGGTCTTATCACTTATTTGGGAAATAACTGTCAGATAGATTTTTTTTTTCCATATATTATGTTCTCCAGGAAAAAAAAATCTTCTCAGTAGCAGTGCCTTCACATTTATGTATAACATGTTCACCTTCATAGTGAACTGAACAGCTTTTCTTTGAACAGCAAAGTCCCTTTTCCTCTTTATGTAGGTAGCTTATGTGGACTGGTTTCTGAAGTACCTCAGCTGAATATCTAAAGATAGGAAGGACTGTGGATTCGCATTTGAACTTTCTGGACAGGTAGCTAGATGCATTCCATTTAACCTTAGCAAACTTAATTATGAGGAGCATCACTCCAAATATATCACTGAAAGAATGGAGCTACATTCAGAATTGTTGGTCACAAAGGAAAATTTATTAAAAAATATGTAGGTAGTCTAATCTGGTTAACCTGGTCATTCTTGAAGTTCTCACTGGGTTGTTTGGGTTTGGATTGCTTTTTTTCATCTGGGGGCTTTTGTAGCTTTTTTTTGTCCAGGAAGAGATCATCAGTGAAAAATAATCATTTCTCTGGCTTTCTAACAGGAGTGACCGTCACAGAAGCTGCCCTGTCTGCCGTCGGCAAGTGGCTGGAGCAGGTGATTCTTGGGTGGTCTCAGATGCACCTACAGAAGATGATATAGCTACTTATATACTTAACATGGTAGATGAGGCGGGTCAGCCTCACAGACCCTGACATTGGCCAACAAGCTGGTAATAGCAGCAGCACTTGAAGCTTTCGTTTTCATTTACCTCTCCTTGCCGTTCTTCCACAGTCTTTTTACTTCTTTTCTTGGCTGCTGTGAATCTACACTGCTCTTTTAAAACGCTGGATATGTGATCCAGTGTATGTGTGTGCAGTCTTAATTATTAATCTGTACTTTCAGTAAACTAATAGATCACTAATGAAGTTTATTTTAACAATAACTTTTGATATTAAGTTTTTGACAAGTAGACAAAGCAATTTATAACAGCACAACTACTACTAACTGCTGTTTGAACATCACCATGTACTGTTACAGAAGTTGAACCATGTCAGATGGCTTGACCTCACAGTTCTTATCCCTAAGAGCAGTCCATTTTAGTTTCATGACAAGTGTGAATAAAGATGAATTAGCACTAGTGATTATTAATTTGAAATTTTACTGCTGAAACTTGAAGATGTCCCACTACCTGTTCTTCAATAGCCAGTTATTGCTGCTTTTAGTGTTTACAGATACTGATAGGCAGCTCTGTAAATGTACTTGTGCACTTCCCTTTATTCTTCTAATACGTTTCTCTCTTAGAAATTTTTTAAATATTATATTTAGCATAGTTTTATTAGCTTGGGAACATTAAACAGTTTCATACAGAATCCTAAAAAGAGTAAATCAGTTTCTTTGTATTTTTTGATTAAGAGCAGCCAAAATTATTTTTAAACATTAGGCATATCTGAAGAAATTACTTTATTTGAATTAGCAGTTAAGGTGTAGTTTAGTCTGATACTGTGGTTTTATCTGCTTCTTGTGAGTTTTTGAAGTGATGAAATCGGAGTTATAAGGTATACTGAGAGTTGCAAGGTGATAATCTAAGTAAGGGTGCTGTGCTTTATATCTACAAGTGCAATATGCTTTTATGTAGCAGAGAGAAACTTCTACTTTAATAATACTGTTGCTTGCAGTGAGATGTGCATGTGACAACTTGGAAAATCACAACTGGAGTGCAAGTGTGTTTCTGTGTCTAGATGAGTAGAATCTTTAAAGATTCAAGTTTAGACAGTCTAAAATAAATTTTTAGTATTCAGGAAACAGATTTCAAGCCTCTTTTGCATAAGTAGTGTTATGGAAATCACCTGCTGTTGTACAGAGTTAATTAATGATTTTTTTTTTTTTTTTTAGTAGATTAACAAATACCACGCTTTTAACTTGAGGCTATATTCAAGTGTAGCATTTGAGGGAATATCAGCATAAATCTTGCTTACTGTAAGACTGCATTTTTAATTACCACCCCTTGTTAAAATTCTATGATGCCATAAGGCTAAGTAAGGCCTTTTATCACAGACAGGTTCTGAATTAAAAGGCATATGCACACGTAGATAGGCACATTTTGGGTTATTTTTCTTAATTGACTACAAAATAATTGAATTACATTGTGGGAATTTTTCTATTATACTTCTCTTTGTTAAGGAACATGCATAGTGTGCGGCACCTATTTGAGCTTGGCTTATGGCACAGTTGTCAAATGTATCATAGACATTAAGATAGACAAGCAATGTACTCATCTCGTGTGCAGCATCTAAAAGCCTTTATGGCTTACTGTGTAAATCTGTATTTAACTATTGAAAAATCCGTTTATGAATGTATATAGCTTAGAAATATTTTTTTTTCCTTTTGTTAATCCTTTGATATCAATGAGGCGTTCTTCAGAAAGTGTATGGACTGTTTGTATAAAGGCAGTTATTACTGGGGCTGGAAATTGTAAATGGTCAGGGCTTTTCCACTAGAGTATTTGCAAATATTCCTAATCACACACAGGTTTGGCTTCATTTTGCTTTATGAGCCTGCATTAATCCATGTTCAGAACTTTAAAATAACCTTTGGATTTTTTAAACTTTTTATATCACTGGAACAGAAAGAGCATCTAAATTAAAGCTTCAGGCTAACTTTATTTTTCAAGTATTTCAGGAATTATGAACAGAGATTTTATAAGTTGACTTTCTGCTGAGAACTTACACAAACTTCTTAAAAAGTAATTTTGTAATGGTGCAAACAGGTAGTTAATTGCAGCATACTGATACTTGCAATATAAACTAATGCAAAAATTATTTAAATAGTGAAAAAGAAAACTTTGTATTCTATACAGCTTTTTTAATTAAGTTGCTGTGATTCACACTGCTGTGATGTAGGTACTGTAATGTGTGCCTTGTAAAATATATGTACTGTATGTTATATGGGATAGTTAACACTAAAAACCTAATAATTTGATACTGGTTGGTATTACCTAGTCTGAAGTGCTATGTTTAGCAAGCAATTTTGGAAAAGGGAAGGGAATCCCATTGGCAGGGGCATGGCAGTGGGTTCCAGAAGGTGGACCTTGAAAATGTGAATTATGGCAAATAGCTGGTTGGTGGGGGCATTAGAACAAACTAAATTTTCTTGTGTTAAGTGAATATTTCTTACAGATCTACTGTGAAATTGTAATTTAAACATTATAGAGTGTATTAATAGGTAGGGACATTCGAGTATATTAAACTTTGTGTATGAATTGTGCAATAAAGTTACTTTGGAAGAAATGTCAAAGTTCTTTTAAGCTTAAGCATTCCCTTTTAATACCACAGAAGTCTGAAAACTGAATTTGAACCTAAACACAGCTCCATTCTGCAGGTGGTCTGGTTGAAAGTTTGTCATTATGAGCCAGGTGTCTCAAACTTTGAAGTGTGCTATTAACAAGGTAGTTCAATTGCAGCTCTGCGGAAAAAAAGACGTTCGGATTCCTCTGTTTTTCTTTTGTCAAAAGAAATAAATTGGAACATTCTGCAGTGATGTGAAAAAAAGTAACTCTGCTTCTTAAAAGAACAGTATTGAGAAGCAGATTCTTTGGGAAAAGGATTTTTTTTCCAGATAATTGCAATTTACTTTTTCTCCCAAGTTATTCTATCATATTTCTAATAGTGTTTTAAAGCATAGGAATGCTGAGGTTTGGACTACTCTTTTTTCTCAGATTTTGCCTAGTTTTTAATAAGAATTGAAGTATATAATTAATGTAACTGTTCCTTCTGTCTAGTTACTTGGTTTATCTCTTCAGATCTTTCAAAGCCAAGTTTGAAATGGGAGAGGAATTAATTAAGAGATTGGGAAATTAAAATTGGAAAACTTACCAGTTGCGAGACACATAAGGAGGTAGGTGCAGTGTCCCTGAGGAACTAACAAGTGTTTACTAGGTTTCCAGTTTAGACACCATACTAATGTAATGTGCATGTTTCTTTTTCTAGTGGGAAATGGCAACTTTAACGTGGCTATCTTTCCTTTAAAGGAAATTATGTATATACTTGTAAAGGGTTTTTTTAATTCATACTCATTCCAGTTCTGAAAACACAAGGCAACGAGTGAGATCTCTGTGCTGTAGTTCTGAACTGAACTGTTAAATTCCACCCCAGTGTAGCGATATGTGCCAAATGCATTATTTTTAGAAGGAACATTTTAGCTATGGTTCTTTGTGTCCCGCTGAGGCCTGGAACAGCAGCCTCCTCAGGGAGCCTTAAAGATGCCTGATTTAAGTGGGAGCTGTATGTTACCCTGTCTGGCCTCAATTCTTGAGGCTGCATACATGCAACTCTTTAATTCTGCATTCACTGGATACATACGTTTTGTAACATAATTACTTCTTTTCTTTGGTTTTCTGTTGTTAAACCATTCTTGAAGATAACTTGTAGTGATTTAATTGTGGACCCTGTGGATGAGGCAACAGGCAAGATCACCTTTATTGAGTGGATGCAAACCTTATATAGTGTTTCTGTATCCAGTCAACAGCTACCCCAGTGAATTTCCACCTGTGAGGAAACCCGTAGTTACAGCAATAGAGTGCAACCCACTGTTTAACACAGATGTGGCCTTTATCTTCATGTTTTCCATCTAATGCATTTTTTTACTAACTCAAGGGTCTTAGTAAAAATTCCAAGGTCTCAACAATCTAGCAAGTGTGAGAACACCAGCCATTTGCTCTGTGCTTGCTGCTAATATCACAGGTATGCCAGGGCATTGTCTGCTTGTCCCAGTGTACACACCACAGGGCATTGTCTGCTTGTCCCAGTGTACACACCACTGTGAAATCTTTCATGCCCACAAGAATTTACCATTAGGTCTTATTAATGTGGCTTAACAATCAGTAATTTGAAAACTGAGTTTTTTTCAATTCTTATTCCTTCAGATGTTTGGTTCTAAGGCCAAGAATTTATCGTATGGCAACATACTGTAAAGACAGAACATTCTTTTCTGGTAACCGCAGTGTATGATCACCAGATACGCCTTTTGATATAAACTGGCCTCACATCTGTAAGGGATCTGACAACACATGCTGCTTTTGTCTGAGCTGGCAGGACGCTAAATGGCAGACGCTTGCTTACCTTACTAACTGTTCAGGCTGAAATGTTAAACACTGGCCATGGGTTTTGTAGGACTGAAATTAAACAAAACATAATTTGTTTTGTGGCCTTGGATGGAACTTCCCCCAGCCTCAGTCTGGTGGAAAACTATCCAACAGGTAACTAAGCACTCTTTGTTTCAAAGTGCTATTTAAAAATACAAAGAGTTTTTATGAATTAAACTTAAATTAGTCCGAAACCTGCCCTTTGGGAATTTGATTGTATGTGGAACACAGCAGGGTTTTGATACAACAGTCTGTGCTTCCATGCTAATGTGACTCCAACCCACTTTAACCGACCTTCCAAACATATTTTTAATGTGAGATGGTACCCTTTAGTCAATAAATACTATTCTCTATGCTGCTTAACATTGATACTTAGTGCTTGGGAGACGTGTGGGAGAGATGTACCCATCCTTCTGTTACAGGTAAATCCGTAGTCGTGTGTTTTGTGAGTGCTGCAGGTGCACAGAAATAAAGGGTTTGTGTACAGAACAAGACACACATCTCTAATCTTCATCTAAAAATCTTTATTACTTTTCCTACAGAAGAAAGTAATTTGTGTTAAACTTTTTTTTCCCTCAAAAGTCCTCTGGACTGTAACAGGATGTCTATGTGGATATCAACCGTGTATTTCAATTTGTCACTTGTTGGCTTCTTAGTTGTGTTGGCTTTGTCACATAAAGCTGTTCTGTATATTGCTTAAATTGTTTCAACTGTAAGTGTCAGAACTGCTTTCCTGCACCCTAATTCAGGCATTTTGACTGTTTAATACCAGGATGAGGCTCCAGGATCAGGAAGAGGTGCCGCATGGCTGACCCTGACGCTCAGTTTGGATGAGCAGGGAACCAGGGCACCAAGAGACAGTGGGGGTAGCCCTGCAATACAATTTCACTTCAGTACTTTAATGCCAGGTCTTCTGTTAGCACAAAGAAGAACAGTTGGTTTTTGTTAACGCTGAATTTTTTTTTTAAGCTAAGCCTTTAGCTCCTTCTAAATATTGCTTAGTATCTTCGCTATCATCTCTACAGTGGGGTGGGGTTTTTTTCAGTTTTCACACTGTCGTAGTCCTTTTTTTTTGGTTTAGTCTTCTGTATTGCTAGCAGTTTAATTGCTTAGAGTTTTAGTTCCACTTAAATACAGAGATTTTGAGCAGCTAGTATTTAATTGAGAGGTGTATAAACACACAAAACCCCTAACCATAGTCTTTTATAATTTATTTATTAGTGTAATGTTGAATGCTTCCACAAGAGGCAAAAGATAAACATCAGTTAACCCAGGCACAGAAAGAAAAAGCAGTTTTTACAGACATCCCTTCCCCCACCAAACTTCCTTCAGACTTTAATTTTAGCAAGGCAAATAGAACAGAAAGGTTCAGCCACAAGTAAAGAACAATGCTAGAAGGTAAGGTAGCTCTGGGGTGAGAAGAAAAAGTAGCAGAAAAATGGCTTAAGTTTGCTGAAGTAACAGAAGGGAAGAGCATCACTGGAAAATGTTCAGATATGTTGTGACCATCAAATAACCATGATTGACTATTCCAGGTCAAAGTCTAGAATGCTCTGAGCTAACAGATTTAAAGAAGTCTTGAATAATGTTTGAACCTTAACACCAATGAAATGGTGACAGATTAGGATATTCTCCTGTTCTGAGGCAACACCCACCCCAATCACCACCGACAATGATGTTCTTGTCCCATTCTGGTTGAGTAAACATAAGCTGTGGTGTAAGGTTAGATCTCAACATTTTCACAGCGGGAGTCAGCAACTGTTCTTTCTTGTGTTTAAGTAAATGTTTACAACAGTAACTGAGATGTCACTAACCCTTCAGCCCTGCATCTGCCCTGCGTTACATTCATATCCAAGACCACAAGGTGACTTCGAGCAGCTGTGCATTGGAACAAAAGTGCAACTTCAAAAAAGAAAAGAAGCTAAAGTTTTAGAACTGAACTTGAGAATCAATAACTTCTTAACTTAAAAAGATGACCAGAGGAGATGTAGTTGTGGAAGCTTGGAAGGATGTGTCTTTGTTTCTCTAACTATTGGCTCAACGTATCCTTAAAAGCAGCACCGAAGGAAGCACAGAGAACAGAACATGTGGTTGTGGCCACTTGTGTGTTACTGTTACTAGAGTCAAAATCCTGATTACTGTCCACTAACTGAATATGCAAATGCAGTTTGGATTTTTTTCTTTAATAAGAGCCACAGACATTTTAGAACCTGATGTGTTTGAGGTAAGGAAAGCTGAAAAGGTATTAAATGTACACAAATTTAGTATAATATAAAGAAAACTAAGAAATCTAAGTAAGTGACACCAAAAGCAGCACTAAAAGCAATCTTCAGGTGAAACAACCCAAGAAAAGCACTGTATATTAGAAGACAACACTTAAAATTTAAATTCTTCAACTAAGCAAGTTAGCTTGGTTGTTTAGCCTGGATGCAGAAGCTTTTCTCAGGTAAATAACACTATGTTGATAATTTATTAGTAAGTTTTACTAATGAAAACAAGTTGCCTGCATTTTATGAAGTTAAAATGCTTGAGCCACTGTTTTCAGATTTCTTCCTAAGAAAATTACATTCGCCGATCCCAGTAACACATTATATGAGCTGCTAGTGTTTCTAACAGCGAGGCCAATAGGCATTGTTGACTACAAACTGGACAATTTTACTATCGTACAGTTGAGCAGTGTAGCACGGTTTCACACGATTTTTAGCTGCACAAGGAATACAAAATCTGGCACTAGCTGACCACTGCAGACGTGAGGCCAGGTCACTGAAGAGCTAAAGGCAAATGTCCTGTTTGCAACCATATTTTGGATGAAGAACAACTGCAGTCACTGCAGCTCCATACACCTGACATGGGCTCACTGTAATGCTGACTGGATGGCCAGGACTCTGCTCCTGTGCCTTGGTCTCCTTCAGAGCAGCCTTGCTTCCAGGCTGCTTCCTAAGGGTCTTTTGGTTTTACCGCTCTTGTGGGGCTCTCGTAGGGCTGCACAGCTGTAGGAGATACTAGGGAATTCCTCCTTCCCTTACTTTGGTGCCATCTCCCTGCAATCAACGTTCAGGACAGCAGGTATGTTGAAAAAGTGTCCTTGTAGCTATTGCTTTGAACTGCCACAGCCTGATGAGAGCATGTATGTCTTCAATGCATGTGTACGTGTACACCACTAATAAGTTGTTTGGTACTGGTGATGTCACCACTGCTATTTCTGGCTCTGTTTACAAGGGGAAGGGAGACCTGATGAGCTCTTGCAAGGAAGTATGTAGGTGCCCAAACCCTAGGAGAAGGGCTTGGCCTAAGAAATTCAAGTGGCACAAGATGTCTGATGCAGTAAAACACGCAGGGTTCCAAGTTTAGTGAAGCCTAATTGGCTAGTATTCATTTGCTTTTTGTGCATTCATTCTGTATTACTGTTCTAAGATGCCTAACTTCCCTGTGCATAGGCTCAAGATCCCAGCATGGGGATCCCAGCTTACTTAATTTGAATTAAGTAGTGAAACATTGGACTTGCGGGCATCAACATCCTCTGCTGGCCCTAGCCTGGAGTCTTTGTTGGTGTGAAAGTGCATGCAGCTTCTACGATAATACATAGGTGCTATCATGTTATTACCTTTACTCTTTTCTGAATGAGTAGTACTGTGCCTTAAAAAGGATGATCAGATAGAGAAAAGATTGAAAGGGATACATATTCCAGTAGGTGTGTTTTACTATCCATTCCTTCATAAATAAAAGGTTTAAGATAACATGATTTGAAATTACATATTTCAAGTGGGCTTGCTTCTGTACAAATAGACAGTTTGACTTCTTATTCAACTCTGACTAAAATACAAACTAACACAAATGCGTAAAAAGGTGTCAGAAGTAGGACCAGAATCCATGTCTGGAGTTTCTACCACTGATTCATAAGAACACTTCCTTTGCTGGAGTAAAAAATATCTCTTTACACACAACCAAAATTATCTGCATAAATTTCCAAATAGTTCGAACTGGCATAGCCACATATTCCCATTACAAAGCAATAAAAAAGTGTTCTCAACTTTCAAGGCAAAGTTTTCATGATGTAATTAGACTCACTATGTACAATAGTGATGATTTTGACACCATGTTTTCTACTTTCTAGATTAAAAAACATTGATCTGCTGTTCTTCACAGACATCCTACGTGACAACAGGAAGTAATTAGCCATTAAACAAGACGACCAGGTTTTGTTTTTTCTTGTTTTCTAGTATAATGGTGGAAACATTAAGATAAAAACTGTGTCAGAACACCTTCCAGAATGGAAGGGTAGGCTCAAAATTATGCACTCCATACAAACTGCTAAAGGGTTAAACTTGCAAGTGCTAAAGGCCATGATTGCTAGAGACTGGCAGGACAAAACCAGGTGCAGGTATAGTGTCTGCATCTGCAGAATGCTAAGGTGCATATCACAGGTGCACTGTGAACAGTCTGCTTTTCCAAGCTACAACACAGCGCACAGTTAAGACAGTAGGAAACAAATATTACATGATTCTGAGTTTGCATTTAATATTTACAGCGATTTTACAAAGCCTAATGTCTGTAGAAACTCAAATTTTTGCCATGAGAACAATGCAGTAAAAGATAACAGCAAATGCCGTTTACCTCCCACAGAGACTCTGTTTTTCTCTGTACTGTTCAGTTATGTCATTGAAGACAGATGATTCCATGTTAATTAGCATCTTATCCTGCTTAGGAGTGAAATGCTCCAGTCTCTTTGAGTTTGTAGCTACTTTGACAGAGTAGAAATCTCGTCTGTTCTCATAGCATCAGACAGAAAACTAAGTTCATTGCACAGTGTCTCGTACCTGAAGGCCATCCGGATCTGTGCAACATTTGTCTTTCGAATGTCATTTCCCTCAGGCCCTTCTTTACAGTAATTCACACCTAAGAATTTCTGTTTTTCCTGTGAATGGGATTAAACACACAGATGTCAGTTCAACTGTTTTCATTTACTGTACAACTGAGAATTTGTTAATTGAATGACTCCAGTGCAAGTGAAAAGAGAAGTTTCAACCCACTGGCCATTGAACTTTACCTCAGTCTTCACCAGTTCTGGAGATTTTAAGACCAAAGTTTACATATGTAATTACTAAGCAATGCACTCATTCTGGGTTGCTAAAACCTTATATGCTAGTTTTTGGTCTTCACTACTACATCTTTCATGTGAGAGGTAAAAAAAGGCTTAGGTTTCTTTCGTTAAATGTTGCACAAGAGGCAAATTAGCAGTTGTCACTAGAGAATATTGGAAGAAACAACAGAACATCCTTATAAAGCCACTTCACATACCAGGTCAAGAGGAATGTTTGAAAGGCACATAGAAGAGAGGGTACTCTAAAATAAGTCCTAGAGAAAGCCATGGATTAATTTTAAACCTAAAAGGGAATTTTGGGTTTAAAATTAATCTGCCTATGTAAACCAGAATATTTTCTGTAGTACTCCCTTCTAAGCAAAAACACGGTGAGCTTGTGAGAGGCAGTTTGTTTTCACTCAATGCAAGACATGATGTATAAAATTACTTGCAAAGGGATATCTCACACAAATAACTAAAGGTTGCGGACTGGAGACAGAGCTGAATATAAAGAGGCACCAGGCCTCTGCATGTTTTTGGAATTCCAAAACAAATATAGTGAGGAAAAAAGTAACATTAATACTTCTTTTAATGTAAAAACTGCATAGCAGCTAGTTTGTGAATATTTCTGGAAAAGAGGCTAGGGGTGTGCACAAATACATCACATAAGCACGTACTGTTTAGGTTTCAGACTGTTGACGTCTCAGATCCTACTTGCCTTAATATTCACTAGAGATTTTTTCAGCCATAGTTACCTTATCTGACAATCCACTCTGTAGAACGCTGTTTCTTGCTATTTCACACAAGTCACAGGTACTTAGTTTCCACACCTGGGCTGCAATAGCATATTCTTCCATGAGAGCTTCCTGCATCACCAAAATACATATAATATTAAATTGTATGTAAATATGGTGTAAATGGAGATATGTACTCATTACTAATTCAGGAATTTATACATGCTCTTTAGACAGCTGTGAAAAATTAGAGGTTTAAGACTTTAACATCACAATTACTAACAAACAGAACTCATTATTTCAAATTTCCAAAGAGCAACTGTTAAATAATTAATAGGTACCGGGTATCCAGTTATCTTAGTCTAAGAAATTGCAGCCTGCAGCCCAGATCCTTAGGGGCATTTATTAGGCAATTTCTAATTAGATCCCTGGGTACATAAACACCTTGGAGGATCCAGTTGTAAATCTTTACTGAATATGTACATAGACAGCAAGGCAATTTCTCTCTTCTGACCTTCCACGGAAGGAGGTTGGATCTGATTCTACTGGGCTGTCACAGCTGAGATCTTCCACACTAGGTGTAACTCAGCTGCTGCTGCATCACATCGTGCAGAAAGCCCCTCAGAAGCTCTCTCTGTTTTCTAGCAGTGGCATGTCACGGGCCACTAGGTGAAGCACCCCAGCACTCAGCTTGTCCTCAGAACACAGACAACTGAGCAACGTGCAGGCCACTCTAAGGCAAAGCATGACTCAAATCAGTGACAAGTATAAAATTAGGGCACCAAAACCAGCGACCAGGCATTGCTGTCCTGCCAGGTCACCCAAGGGCAAGAATGAGTTTCAGTGCACTGAGCAAACAGCTCATACATCATCTTCAGAGATTCCACATTGTGTTTTTGTTATGCACTTCCCCAGATTTATTAGTAAGGAAATTGGACTTTCCTGGCACTCTAGAGGATTGTTTATGAAGGCTCAAACCTCCCTTCAGCCTCATCCTTCATTCTATACTTCAACAGCCAACACTGGAGAGGCAAGAGTACAAAAGAAACATAATTAGGAAATTACACATTTCCCTCTGAAACCTAACAGTGAGCAGTGGACTGAGAATGAGGAAGAACAATGAATGAAGTGACTCAAAGACATGAAGCATCATATCCTAAGCAATGATACAAGTTGCTTTCAGGTCCTGGGCCTATGTGGTACCGTTGCTATATTCAAAGACCAGTGTTTTTTGCAATTCTTACCTTTGTATAATGAAACTGCATAGGATCATCTGTGGAGAGAGAGACGTGAAGTCCCTTATGTAGAAATTCCCGCAGCGGATTTTTTGAGTACTCTAGGAACAGGCTGTTGTTACTGAGTGGAGACATAGCAATGGGTATTTGTGCAAGATAATAAAGATACTGGAGGACAGGACTCTGCAAAACATAACATAGTCAGCATTTAATGGTACTATGGCATAATGAAAACAAGAAGAATTTCCCTAGGATAAAATGGAAACCGCACTACGGAGGGAGAACTAGGACCAAGATAACTTAGGTTGACACTAAAACTTTGACTTCATTAGAAAATACTTAAAAGTCTGAATTTTAAATGTTATGGATCTATATAAAAATAATTTATATTCTTCATCATACATGTCATATCCTTTTTAAAATGATGGTGACTAATATTACCCCAGGTTAGTAAGTATATGACTATTAAGGGCCCTGTACTTGATAGTAAATGCATTGCTTCCCCCAGAACCAAAGTCACAGATAACAGATCTGTAAGAACCGCAAAACAATTTGTTATTTTCAAAACTGCAGTCCAATAGGTAAATTTTATGAGCAGAAGTTTCAATTTATTAGAAGACATGGTGCTGTTGCACGTAATATAAATAATCTGTGGTCACCTCATCTTTATTACTATTTTTGCCTTAACCAACCTGTGAATCTAACAAGTCCCTTTATTATCATTATTATTGTTATCTGCTATGCCTGGTTATCACACCAGACTAAGCAGAAGAGAAGGAAGAGGAGAATGCTTTGGTCACATACAGCCTGTCTGGGTCTAATTCCAGGAATTACTGGTTCTGAGCATAGCATCACACATGATTTTAGGCTGTTTTTTTCTTTGTTCTTGGATCTGTTGAAAAACACAGAGAATTTTCCAGCATTAACCAGAAAATCCAATTTATAGGAGAACTCTTTCCAAAAATGTACAATAATCACAGTGCAAGTCTGCCACCCACTGACCAATTATTTTGATTACAAAACAGTGGCCTGGGAATGAGTTGTGTGATGTTTTTTATTAAATGATATGCATGGAATGATAATGTCTGTCCTGTCATAACAATCAAGTTGTATACAAAATACTGATGTGTTATACAGCTATATTAAATTTCTTGATCAAGTTATCTCATTTACTCAAGATGTAAATAATCAAAACCTTAACAAACTTCTGAATGAACCTTGAAGTACAGGGATGCCAGTCAGGGAAAATGAACTTTGTGCCTGCACAGAAGAAATGAGAGCTTTCCTTAAATTCTTCTGGGACCTAAACCAGAGAGCAGTCTAGGCAGTTTTGTCTTTATGTGTTATGTATTTGTGTTTATGTATTTCAGCTCTCCTTGGCACAACCAAAAACAGGTGCTGCCAAGTCCTTGAAATATCTGAGCAGTTGATCTTTCCTATAAAGACATAGCTTTAAAACTTTGACTTAGGCAAAGCTGTAGTTTTTTGTAGCTTAAATAAGAAGTTCAGCTGCGCTTATTAATTTCTGATGAAAGTGAAGAGTTACTTGTGCTTTGCTAAGAAAATTAATTTTGGGCTGCCCAGATGAAGTCAATTTGGTGACTGCTGTTTGAACCAGTGGCTGATGTCTAAGCAGACAGTGATTAGTTTAGGGGAGCAACCAAGCAATACCTTCTTTAAGAGCAATCCGTGTGAAATGTTGTCTGCTGTCAGAAAGGCTGATACAAGGTGTGTGATAGACCCAGCTTCTCCACAGTGAGGTCGAAACAGAAAAGTACACATGCCTCTTTCCCTGAGGAGATTAAAAGCAAGTTCCACTAACAAAAACAAACTATGCACTGTTCTTCATCTATTTTGTGTATAATTATCATTAATATGGGAATTTAAAAAAAAAAAGTTACATATTCTTATACAGTTTGACGTGACATCAAATCAGGCCTGCTGGTGCACAGCTCTCAAAAAGGGTAGGTCCCTCTACCCAAGCCCCTTCCACCACCTGACATATTTGGGTCTTCCTTCTTCTTTTCTTCCCTAGTTAAATCTCATTTAGCAATTGTTTAGCTACTGGGTGAACAATTATTGAACTGATTTCAGTTGAGGGAACTAGCAGGTGGAAAGCTAAATGAATGGATGCAACCTGTGGCCACATAATTCCAAGGCTCAAAATGAGGGAAGAAGTGGAAGCATATTGCCAGGAGTTAGCTAACACTCTCTAGCGTGATGGCAACCTGCCATCTCACCAGATTAAGTGTAGCATAAAACCACACCCTCAACAGCACAGAGATGATGTAGGAGTGGTATTACAGTAGGCTTCACACTATAATTTCAAGAATTATTTTATCATCTATATTAAAAACTAGGTTATAATGGATTCTGTTATTCAGTGCAGACAAATCTCCTGCAAGTATCTGGAGATGTTCAAACCGACGAATTTCAACAAGGACTGCTAGAGAGAGTATAAGGCAGTTCTAGGGCAGATGTTTAGAAATGTTTCTCCTGAAAATAGATGTGAGGATGTAATCCATCCTTGCTGACTTCGCTAAGACTACCAAAAGTATAAAACAGCAATGTCTCAGACGCTCAGTATGTTTAACAGGGTGAACTGTTTTACTGACTCATTGATGAATTCTGTCGTTATCTCACCTAGCTGTAAGGGATATTTAATGATTATCTAGGGAGATTTTCAAACAGTAGTTGAAATGATCTTGAGGCAAAAAAGAAATGCCTATGTTCCAATAGAATCTCTGTCTTTACAAAAGATTAAAAAAAACAGAAACTACAGAGAACATAAAGAAAGTCAGGAGAAAAGGTTGACTTAGATGTCTGCTGTACTGTGTCCTTTCCATTATAGAACTAAAACTAACAACTAGTTACAACATCCAACTTAAGATGGATGTTTTCATTATGAGTTTTCATTATACAGGATGGTAGAGAAAGAAATTCTTGAGGTAGCAGTGGAAGAGAAGAAATACCATTTTGAAAGTTAACTAGGATAAGACCTGTTGAAATGTCAAATCTGTGCACCTCCTATAAGAAAATCCCAAAATATTTATTATAAATAATAATGAACAAAAACCTTGCAAGGTGAGCAATGACAACGTAATAGCAATGGAAAACCTCACCATGCCTCAATTTGAGTCAGTTGGGCAGATCACTCAGTGAATCAGCCACGTAGTCAGGAACATAACCTCAAGTTGAATTTCAGGCTTTACTGAGCCTGGTGGCAAAAATCTGCTTTTACACTTATGATCTCATATTCAGTCTCATAACTCCCTGTATTACTTGCCTAGACATCAGTCTCAAAAGCAGGAAAACTGAATGAGTCAACAAGCATGCTAAAATAAGTTAGCTAGATGAGCAGTTTATAATTACATTCTCCTTTGTCTATCTTTGATAACAGCAGCAGCCCTTAAAGCGCTATTTCACAACGTAACTTCATATCTCTTAAATTACCAGCAGAATGCAAAGTACCAAGGTACATTATATTTGGAAATCCACTGTGAATCTAAGCAAAGGTCAACAAGTCAATTTTGTGGGGTTTCTTCTTTTGTTTTGTTTGATACATTCAGGTTTAAGAAATTCACGAAACAAAAATACATACAAATGTCAAACCAAGATATTAATATGATGCCTTTTCAATTTCTGAGTATTTAATTTGAATTTGGTTTGCAGTTAACATTTTCAAAATAACTCATGTGCTCCTCTTGGACTCTAAAATAATTCAAGATAACCTTTGCTTCAAAAGATACATGACCCAGACACCAATTTAAATTGAGACCAAGATTGTCAATTTTTCTTCCTGGATGCTCGTAAAAGAGAAAAATTACTACTTACTTCCTAAGGTTGTTTAGCAACATGATGTTCACATACATATAATACAAATAATAGCTATATGGGGGATTCTTCTCACTGGTCCAGAGGTCAGGGTTAAGACTCTTGTCAGAGAACATATGACCACTATGTTTGGATTCATCATCAACACTGTCAAAGCCAGTCACCTGATGGGAGAAAAGATTCACAAAATCAGTGTTTTCAAGAAGCAAACTTAAACGTTACTTACTCTTGCTTCAGGCTTGCTTGTTCAAAGCATCCAGTCCTCTTGTTGCATCGCTTCTTATGCTACCAGTCCTGGTGCTCTGCCTTCCTCCCACGCCATGCAGGCAGCAGGAATCAGGTGTTTTCTCAAAGGAAGTTTCACCCATTTTTGCTTCTGAGATAAACTGGAAACCCAAGTGCACAAAAGCGTATCTGAAGTACTGCGTCCAGTTCTGGGCTCCCCAGCTCAAGAAAGACTAGAAACTACTGGAGAGTACAGCAAAGGGCCACAAAGGTGATTGGGTGACTGGAGCATCTCTTATGAGGAGAGGCTGAGACCTGGGTCTGTTTAGCCTGGAGAAGACTGAGGGGGGCGATCTTATCAGTGCTTATAGATGTCTAGGCGGTGGGTGTCAAGGGCCAGGGCCAGGCTCTTTTCAGTGGTGCCCAGCAACAGGACAAGGGGCAACAGTCACAAACTGGAATACAGAAAGCTCCACCTGAACATGAGGAAAAAGTCTGTTACTGTAAGAGTGGCAGAGCCCTGGAAGAGGCTGCCCAGAGAGGCTGTGGAGTCTCCTTTCCTGGAGATACTCAAACTTGCTTGGACACGTTGCTGTACAACCTGCTCTAGGTGAACTTGCTTTAGCAGCGGTGTTAGATTGGATGATCTCCAGGGGACCCTTCCAGTGCCTGCCATTCTGTGAAAAGCCTTCATGCTCCTGGAGAGGGGGCACAGGCCTGCACAAGTCCCTCAGATCCAGATTGTAAGACTTTAAACTCATCTGCTTTGCTCTTTGAAAAGCAACTGCAAGCCAGTGGCTCCCAGGAAACCTCAGAGTTGCGATTTGGGGCATATTCAGAAACATCTCTTTGCATCATGTCCCAGCAGCTACATCCTCACCTCTCTCCTGAGTCTCATCAGGATCTACACAACACTTCCTTTCAATTGCCCCATTTTTGGAGGCCGCTCCCAGAGGCAAGCTCAAAGTACACATCCTGGACTATAATGTTCCCTCTGCACAAGAGCATGCAAAAGTTTTTGAGTCATTCTTTATGGAGAGGAGCTGCTGTTACAGCAGCTATTTGACAACGGGACTTTGCCCAGCCTTTTATTCAATTTTACATCAGGACTTTAAAACAATAACACAAGTAATCTGTGGAGGAGGAAGGTATTTTAGTGTCTGGAAACAGCTGTGGACAAACAAAATTTATGAGTAGGAGAGGATCCATTTCATGTGAGACAGAAGATCCAAACATACTTACATATTTGAGGAAAAGGTGCAATTCTTTGTGGTCTTTGGGATTGATTGTTGCTTCAAACAAAGGTAGAAAGATGTTCTCCAACATCTTCCCAAAACTAGGCAGAATATTCTTTGACCTAAATATGTCACTGAATGGAAAAATAATATACACAGTTGTGATCATTCTTTAATCAGCTTATATTTTTCCTCCACTTTCATACAGGTATTTTCTGTTATTTGTATATATTCTACTCCTTTATGGAATTCAAGAGTTGATTTATTTGCATTACTAAACTGTATTTTAACTTCCCTTTGAATGCAGCTTAATTTCACCCAGTTGTAATTTTTGGTTTTATTATCTTCAGACTTACAAATAATTCACAGTAGTTTTGAATAGCTTCATAAAGGGTAGAGTCAAACCCCATCTCCTGTCCTCCACACCCAGATTCTCAGAAAAATTGCAGCAATAGTCAAGAATAAATTTTCCAGGCTGTTGCTTAAAAACAGAACTACAGGATGGCTTGTAAACCATCTAAAACATATCAGAAATTAAAACAAAACCTTGATATGATTTCAAGCTATTAAAATTACCAAGACCTCCTGATTACTTACTAGATTCTGGGAACCTGAATTATCCAGCGCATATGAGGGGAATAGACTTTATGCTTAATGAACCATTTTGCCAAGTTCAGCCATTCATCTGGAGACCGTCCATAAATGGATAAGCGGGGTTCTGTATACTGGTACTTACTTTCTTCTAGTTCACGGGCTACTTCCTATTAGGTAATAAGTACATTTGCTTTAGTAGGGACATGGAAGATCATTTACAGCTAGTCGTATATTTATCATTGTATTTTACTCAGACCAGACATTACTGTATTGTCATCTTTTAAAGATAATGAGTCTCCTGTTTATTGATCCATCATTTTATTTTAGGCATCTAAATATTCTACTAGCAAGCTACCTCAGATATCCTTCGAGTATAACTAACTTTAGCACCTAGATTTAGATGACAAAATGGTTGTGCAGTTATTCCTAGCACCTTTGTTAGACATAGGTTTAAATTTGGTATATCAGAATTAGGCCATTTAAACTGTGGTAAATGACTATATAACATATGCAGACCAATGGAGAATCTGATCCAGAATCTGTGGAAATAAGCAATTTTAAGGCTATTAATTATAGACAAGCACTTCTATATATCTGAGAAAAGCTGATACCTAGTTCATGAAAACTACTAATTCTTTTCTTGTAAGAAATTAATTTGAAACCTATGCAGGCATGCACAGACATAGATTTATTAGAGGCACTTCCCTATTATCTCCTCCTTCCCTAGCAGCTACAATTAGCCAACCACATCCTAACAAAATATTAAGCCAATGAATTGACCCTTGGCTACTCTCTATTAGTTTGAAACTGCACACAATTCTGCTTTGAACTCACATAAAGGTTATGTGAGTTTCTAACTCATAAAATTATTCAGAAAACAGCTGACTTAGCAGAGGTTCTTCTCTGATGAACTGCTAGAGCAAGCCCAATACCTGGAATCACTTAACAGTGGTGTTAGCTCTAGATAGAATTATGACATCATTTATCTTGTACAAACCTTCATTTCTCTGGAAAATATTTACCTTGACCATACGAGCAAAATATTCACCACCAATGTAGTTCTCAGTTTTCAAATACAAATCCCTTAGCTCACTGGCACCAACTGGATTGTACTTGGAATTGAATTTGTCAAATCGATGAAATGTTTGACGACCCTGGAGGAGGAAAAAAATAACCATGGTCTTAAGTAGAAACAATAGTTTATAAATTAAATTGCCTGACAATAAAAGGCACAGAAAAGAAAAAGCCTATGCAAACATACTTCAACCACGCAAAGTAATGCATGAGTTCAAATTCTGATATAATATGTTATCATACAGAAACTGCAGAAAGCAGAATTGCACACGTAGAAAACTTATCTTTTTCTCATTAATTTTGTCATTTTAATAGACTTACTGCATGGACATCTAAAGAATCTACAGTGAGGTCATAAGGGTCCATGTGAAGACTTTCGAAGACTTGCTTTAAAGTCATCTTCTTGCCTTTTTTCTCTGCAACAATCCTGTCGGGCTCCGTCTGATACGTGTGCTTAATAAACCTCAGTAAGTGTTTCTGGCTCATGCAAGCAGCAGCATGGATATGAGTATCAACCTGAAATCAAAAGTTTATTCATGCTCATCATCCATATACATAAACTTAAATTTGCACAGTATCTGTCAGTGACAACAATGAATAAAGCCTTCTAAAACAGTCCTTAAGTAACAAATGGATCAGCACCTAAGCAAGCCAAAACATTTCAGAACCCTAAGATTCTAGTCTTGCAAGAATTATGTAAGAAGCAAAGCTATAAATAAAATAGCTTCCTCAATTAATAGCTTCCTATTTAAACAAGAACATTTTCATCAAGTTAACATACATTACAAGTGCAAACCACAGAACTCGGGTCAGATTAAATTTTATACTCCCTTAAAGGACACCCTGAAACTTTAGTATCCTTTTATTTCATCCATGAATTGATGTTGTCTTTTTAGTTAGACTGTAGTTATAACCATCCTCTGACTGAAAGGACCTGGCATTCTCAGACATTTCCAAAGGCATAATTAATTTTTGTATTTCAGTCACATGAAACACCTTAGGTCACCAGGACAGCAGAATGTACACTTCGTGGATTTTGTCACTGTTTTTTCCAAGTTTAATTATAATACAGCGCCTCATAATGCTGACAGATTTCTCAGTTTCTTCAGGTCTCTTCACACACTAAGGGAAATGTAAGCTTCACAGAAGGGCTGAGGGTTCTTCAGTTTTTTGTTGAAGTGCCATTAAAAAAAAAATGTACAAGAACCCAAAGGGTTTCCACAGTTATGGTTTTCTTTTGCTCAGAAGTTTGTACTGCTATTTGAGCACAATCCAAAGAAACAACACAGATGAGATTTGGGAGTTGGTTTGTTAATTCAAGTTTTCCCCTTGGTATGCTGCTCCAGGATCCATTTGCTTTGAATTTCCTCGAGAAATTCTGATTGAACAACAAAACAGCTTAATGCATGCCATAGGTAAAACAATGAAATTACTCTACCAACAAATTCCTATCAATCTAAAATGAAAACAAACCAAAACAGTGTTCTGATGAGATTTCACAGTTGACACGTACTAAGTGCAACAGCCCTGGGGACAGCACAGCAGACCCTGAAATTGCCTTCAAGTCCAGGCTGCCAAGACCTAGCAGAAGCAGTTACAGCTCACCTAGAGGCTGTAGTGCTGCAGCCTGTCTGCTAAGCTTCCCATTTTCTTCCAGCCCAAGCCTCGCCTGGACACAGATGGCTGGGAGCACAGGGATGTGGTCACAATCAACAGACAGCTTCCGCTGGTTCTAACAATTGCTCGGTACTGGAGACAAGTTTTACAAGACTGGCTGGCAGAAGCAAGATTAGTCAGTCTATAATAAAAGTTTCAAGATGATATATGACAAGATGGTTCACATAATAAGTCTGAAAAGCAGCATATAGTTCTATTCTATATATTGACAGGAGATGTTTTGGATTAAAGTAACACTTCGCTGTGGTGTCTTGTGTGAAACTGTATGAGAAAGGGCTGTTCTGAGTAAGAAAGGGGCTTCAAAGCAGAAATAAAAAATAGTCTTGCTTCTGCAAGACACTAGTAATGCAGCTGTCAGAACGCACATTTTGCTGTCAGCTTTTAAAGGTTTAAAAAAACCCAAATACAACATTCCCAACAAATGTTAGAAAAATAAATAGGGGCTGGAAAACCCACACTAACATGTGATTGTAAAAATGAAACTTATTTGGTTTTCAAGGTGAAATTTGAGTTAATTTTATTAATTGTATACAGGTATTTGTACATCCAAAAGAAATCATGAGGCAGAGAGGGTCTTCTCAATCTCACGAGCAATGACATAACAAGATCTTAAGACTGGATGCTGACATTAAATACAAGTTCCAAAAAGATACTAACTACAGTGTGAACCCACTGCACTACACTTTTTAAAATGCAAGTTATTACCATTCCCAGAGATACACTCCCAACAAGAGCCACGTAGCCTGTGTGCAGGAAGTCACAATAGAAGGAATTCTCAGATAAATCAGCTACCAGGCACTGAACCTACATCTCTGCAAGGACTCTCATCCAGGACTCTTCTGTCCAGGCAACTGCAAAAACATGGATGTGTACAATGGGAGACCAGTGCATTCCCCCTTTGTGTAGTGACTATATCTACGGCTTTCAGATTCCACCAACAGAAATAGCTAACATCCTGTTCTGCTTTTAAGGATCAGTAGGAAACAGATCACAGAGCACCTGAATAAGTAACAGCCACCTTCCTGCAACAGAAACCTCAGCTTATGCTATGACATACAGTCCACAGAGACGCTACGGTATTGCTTGGCATGTGTAGTCATTTAATCTTCAGTTTATACATACAGAAGTTGTTGCAGACTTCATCTCCAAAGGCAAATTCATCTCCATGTGAATGTCAATAGCATAACTGAAGACCAGGATATAAGCTGAATCCTAAACATTAATTGTTAATCATTGCCTAGGTTAAATATGCTAGACAGTTTAAAGCTAAATGAAAATGCAAGAAATATTATTGTCTCAAAGTACACCACAGGAAGTAAATTACTAATGGACAGTAAACAATGCCATGTCTAAAACAGTAAAACCAGCTCTGACTAACATATTATTACACCCCTGAGAGTATATGTATAGACATTTGAACCCAATTGCATTTTATATATGTTTACTGAGGTTTATAAGCATCTCCTATTTTAGAAACAAATATTGTTTAATTGAAACTCCTCCTGGACCAGTGAAATACTACAAGCTACTAGGCTTAAAAATCTTATATGGGAGACTGAAATAAGAGTAAATAGATGCCCTATAAGCGCTAAAAATTCAGAAAAATCAAGTCATAAGTATAGAATACCAGGTACAGCGAATCTGAATAAACCCAGTTTATTGAATTTCAGAATACACTGGTTCCAGCAGTGGCTCAGCTACTGAAATTAATGAGTCTTGAAAAAAAACAACAACCCAACACAAAACGCTTCCTCTTTATTTAAGTCAACATGAATGCACTACTGTTAGGAGGGCAAGGACAGAAAGCAGAGACATCTTGTTTCCTTTGTTTGCTCTCGCAAGGGATCGCATGACATACCAGTAACTGCATTTCTTTTAAGGTCCTGCTTCCCTTTGAGGAATAAGTCTCTCAAGTGTGCCTCTGCGAGTTAGTAAGCTCCTGTGAAATCTTCTCCAGCCCCTACAACCATACCCCACTCTGTGGCTGAGCCAGCCACATCAGCCTTATTCTCTGAGAACCAAGATTTTCTTTTATACTTCTTTCTCCTCCCTCTCTATAAATGTATTTATTTCCCAAGAGTAAAGAGATTCTCCAGGAGTCTCTTTCACGCTTTCTTCCCAGGCAATATGCAGTATTTTGGCAAGCTTTTTTAACTGCCTCGTATATTTTGACCATTAGGTAAGTAGCAATTTCAATAACAAGTCCTGTAGAGTGTCACACAGCTTTTTCTTCATTGTTTTTCAGAAGAAACACGACTTTTTGGAAGCTTTGACCTATCCTAGCACGTAATTAATTAGTATGTATGCTTTTGTGCATTTTCACAATTGAGGGTGCAATCCTATCTAAATGAAGTATCTAAACACAGAATCCTTAGACGTTGCTCATGTAGTCAGATTACGGATCGTTGGGGGTTTTTTTAATTATTTGAAATTTTATCATGCTAACAAATTGTCACTAATTTCATTGTTATTTATTATGAAAGACATCTAAAAGAATTTCAACAGATTGAGTTCACAGAAGGGTGACAAATGCCCCTTTTGCCTCCTCCTTCCCCCCAAAAAAGACAAAAGCAGCTCCATTTTAAGCTGTTATTATTTTATTCTTCACATAGTACATAAAGTAAACTGAGGCTTTTATGGGCCACGAGTAACAAGGCCCTACCACTAAGTCTCATTTGCTTCTGCCTGCAAACACTCTGCTTGCATTTCCGTATTTGTCACAATGTCACTCCAGATCAGTTTCCCCTTGGTGGAAAAAAAAACTTGGCTGCACGCCTGTTTCTGTTGCAGTTCTTGCTCTCCCCTCCCCCGGAAGGAAACCTTTCCCTCAAGGTCACATTAATCTTCAATGAAAAAAGAAGCACAATGACTGACAGAAGCCTATGGTAGAACACATAATATGCCTTCCCGGGACTCACCTTTTTAACAAATGAAAACAATTGTTAACACAAAGGTTTCCTTAATTCTTTTGACTCCATCAGCTCATTCAAGCAGTGGTGGGCATCCCTTTACTTGCAACCAAAGGATGCTAGAATTCCCGTCACTCAGCAAGTCTCCATGGAATGAAGCCAGCCTGCCTTCCTCTGCACCTTCTCCGTTCAGCCTAGCCCTTTCCTTACTGACGTGACCACCCATGCCATTCTGCCTTCAGGCTTTGTGGATGAAACGCTTATACTTCTCAGTCCAGATGCTTACACACGTGTACAAGTTACAGCTTGAAGGAGTTCCCATTGCCCTCCAAATCATGTCTCACCAGTACCAACTTCCCTAGACCACCCTCCCTCCCTCATCTTCTTTCATTATCTGCCTTTCCTTCCACCAATTCTCAAATTGCCACATCCATCTCAAATGTATTTTATGGATACTTGTCTGTGCACACAAGAAATAATGTGTTGCAATGAATTAGGCATATGCTCTAGATTCAAAGCAATAAGTGATAAATCCATCAAAAGCAAATGCCAAGGGCAGCCCTTTCAATGACATCAAACTTTTCCTGTGAATAGACCAGTAGCATCCACAGCTGTGAAATCCTTGATTTTCTAAACACATGCACATTAAGTCCGAAATACTTCTACCCCAAAAGCTATGGGTTTCATCAACTTGACAATGAATCCTCTGCAGCCTTTACTTCAATGCTGGGTTGAAGGGAAATCATTCCACATGCCACTGCTAGATTCCCTGCTAACCAATATATTCACACTGCATTAGCTTTTCAGACAGGATGCAACAGCTTTATACAATGAGCTTTACTTTTTCCTTGCATCTCGAACAGGCATGAGAGGCAGAAGACCCAAAATACTGTGCCCTAGGGTAATGCAGCAATGCTCCTGGCAGCCAAAATAGTCCCTAGAGCTGGGCATAGCCCCTCAGAAGCTTTTCTAATTCATACTTAAGCCATTTAGAGCAACCCAGAAACCCGCAGAGACAGGAGATGTGAATCCCTGTGTCTCCAGCTTCTTGTTCAGCTGTACTCATGGCAAAATGCACAGAATCAAGCCCTACAATATTTGTATTCGCATAAATACAGAAATACACTGCCATGAAGAGAAATTTCTGTTTTCTGTTCTTTTAATTCCTAAAAGAAAGGATAGAAGCAAAGCTTTCTGTCTGGTCTCTACACAATGTTTGTTCTAATGATTGATGGCTTTCTGCCTGATTATTCTGTACTCACAAGACTGAGGACAGACACAAGAATTTACCTCAGCATCTCCGCAAAATAGGAAGGAAGAAGCAGTATACACAAAACAGCTTTACTGCCAGTTAACAGCAGTAAGGCACCGTTACACGCAATGCTAACAGAGGTGCACAGAGCCATTCCTGTCCTTTGAATCTGATGCTAACCCATAAGCTTTCCCTATTCACTATCACTTTCAGTTTATATGATGAAACTGAATTTCATCTCCAGTAGCTACTGGGGAGGGAAAAGAGAAAAAAAACAAACAACCTCAGAATGAATCAAAGTTCAGAGAAGTTAAGGTATAGATTCATTGTTTACTCACCAGGCTTTTAATTATAAGTTTAAAAAGCAGACATCTGTTAATTTCATTCAGTATTTTGCGAGACCTATAGAATTTAGAAATATATAAACCTATTCAAACTTGCTTTGTGGAAAGTAACAAGTGGTATTTCAACCCTGTGGTCACAAACAAAAGCTAGAATTTACTTCCTCTTTGTCTAACCAATGCTTAAAAAAAAAAATCTGTTCCAACAGTCTAGATCAAATGGTTTGCCATGGCAGCAATCAGCTACTGCAAAACAGAATTCAGCAGAGCTGTGTAAGCCACTCTAGAAACCATGTTCCTCCACGCAGTTACCCTGGCCTGAGCCAAAGCTGAGGCCAGGCATCTGAGCTAGTGAGTCTGTAGACAGAAGAATAAGATGTGTTAAAGTCACTGTTATGACATACAGGTTTGGTTTGCTGACACACTGAAATAATGGTTAAAGAGAGAAACAGGCTGTCATATTTTCATCTTTAGAAAACTGTATCAAAACTATTTGCAGTGAAGGACACTTGTCAAGGCAGTGCATAAACAAATGTCTTGCTCCACCTTAAAAAAAAAGAAAAAAAGGCAAGAAACTCCCCCCTAGAAAGAACAATAGAGACAAACCAAAGTTCCTAAAAACAACAGCTCCAATACCAAGAAAGCACAGTAAGTACCTCCTGCAATTAGCATCATTTTAATAAAAGTAAAATAACATTCAGGTGTAGGTAATTTATTTTGAAAGTGTATTTCAGCTAAAAAAAGCTGAACTATCAGGTCTGAATTATCTGAGGCTGTTGGGCTCAGTGGTCTATTGGAAGCTTCACTCAAGAAAATCTCACATACTTGCTTTGGAAGGCAAGACACCCTAGTACACAAAGGCTAAAACTCCATTCTGAGTCTGTGTGCTGTAGAACTGTTATCATTACTTAATTTTATCCTTAACACAGGCAACTCAGAAGTTACATGGAGAATCTGTGTTGACTGCAATTTCTATGCATCAAGCTAAGGATCGTGGGAGAGCAGACTCGTCTTCTCTAAAGCTCGCATTCTCCTACACAGGCAATTGTCCACCTCCTGTGGGGAGCTAAGTGGAGCCAGCCACACTGTCTTACCACCTGTGGATTCTTGTCTGCCTAGAGGAATATTTGTCCAGTTATTAAAGGAGAATTTTCCAGTTCCAGCTTGATCAGTGCAAAACAAGTCTTTGGTTGCATTCTGGCTAAGTCCAGTAAGATATACACAAACATTTCTCTTATCAAACAGCAGCCTTATCTTGGGATTTATTAGATGAATTCATTGGAGGAGAATTCCTATTAAATCAGGAAAAAAGTGGGGAAGGGAGCAAGGAGAAGGGAAAAGCAAACAAAACCACTAACATCTGATGATCATGCCAGCAAATAACGCTGGCCAGCTTTCTAAGCACCTTTCTAAATGCAGTAATACATGTTCGCTGATTCATAACTGATTTAATTTTGGCATTTTCCATCAGTTACATTGGCTCGTTTATATAAGCAAACAGATTGCACCAGGATCTCCACACTAGTAGTGTCTGAGGGATGTAATAGACACCTTCACTAACACCTTTTTTGGGAGGTGAACCTTATTTCTTACTTTCTATATAGGCACTGTTTAGGATTGGCTAACAGAGAGACATCCTGAAAATATAGGCCCTAGAAATGTCTGGTTTATAGTATAAATCTCACTGCTGATACTGTTTCTAGGGAGGAAGCACTTTAAGGAAGTTACAGATCCAAGCATTACTTCAGTCAGCAAGGCATAGGGAAAACGAGATTATTTGGGGGATTACAGGAATCCTATCTACAGTGCAGTTTACTGTACATAGAAAGTGCTTCATAAAAATACAACTTGTAAGCTTGCTTCATAAAAATGCTACTTTAAGCAAGAATAACTCTATGCAGCAATTATTTTAAAGCAATAACCAGCAGTAGGAATGATCCCCGCCAGAGAAGAGCAAGTTTGTTCCTGCTTTCTTGAATGTGGATATTGCCAGAGGGGCAGTGATGCATATTTTGTGCTTTCAAACAATATGAATCCATTTGTAAATTTGCTTATTTAACAGTAGACAATTAGAAAATAATTAAGATATGCCCAGAGATATTGAACATTTGCTTTTAAATCAAAAGCTGAACTTAGCAAGCACAATCCTGTTAATTACAGTTTCTCAGTAATCAAATGGATTGTCTAGGCAGTTACATGGTTCACATCTCTGTCCTTCACACCTCTCCAGTCACCATGTGTTTTATTATCAACATCTCTGTCAGCTGGTGAAGTGTTTTATCTGAATGTGGCATGGAGTAAATATCTTGTCCAGGGTTATGCAAGAAAACTGTCAAGTCAGGAGCCCCTTTTCTGCTACCTGAGTTCTCCTTGAGTGACTTAGCTAGCAGATCCTCCCATCCATACGGTTAACAGATAAAAGTGTGAAATTCATTAGACTTTACCTAACAATCCATCTGCTTCTACCCTTGTGACAGTCAGGGATACATTCATCAAACAGACTTGTTTAGCAGATTTTGTATTTGACAGTTTATTACTGCAACACTAGCAAATATTCAGTAGCCACCACATTGGGCACTATAGGGAAAAGCCAAAAGGACTTTTTCATGTACTAGCACTAACCAAAACATAAAAAGGAGGATTAAAGCATTGATCTAAACTCTGAAGTTAGAAAATAAGGACTTCCTCTTCCAGTTGCATAGAGAATCAATGCAAAATGGGCATAAAGTGTTTAAAAACACCAGCAATAATTACTGCTTTGTGAAGAACTCTCACCTATCAAATTTCCTCTCAAATTCAGGAAAGGGAAGCATAACACTGTTGCTTCCATGCTTTGAAGAGAATGCAGCTCCCTTGGGTGTGAATATGTTAGGAAACTAAATCAGCTCCTTGATTCCCCTACCTGTCTCCTAATTACATCCCAGAGTATCTCAGAGACTGCTAAGAACATAATGCAAATTACAATCTTTCTACTTAATATTTCACAGGCGTTTTTCACCAGATACTGATGGCAGCAACAAGCATCAGCTCAGTTTCTGTGGGAGTTCTTTTTTCTTTTGACATGTATTTAAACACCTATTTTCAATATGAAGTCAAATTTTTATCCAAAATCTATGCAGCTGTTCCTACTACAGTCTAGTAGGAGTTACCTACATGAAAGCAGGAAAATGCACTTGTCTGTCTTTAAGTGAATTAATTAAATATCCATGTAGATATTTTTATTCGTAATCCAAGAGAGCTTCATTTGATTAACTCTGTTTCACTCCTTTAAAGCAATCTACATACAATTAAGCCACTTTGATTTTGAATAAGTGAACAGATAAGTTCAGCATAATCCATTTAACCCACTTACATTCAAGTTAATTTTCCTGGAGTACTCCCATGTGACAAAAAATTAATATTCTTAAAGTAATGTAGTTCAATTGAGTGGTATGCACACATCACTTCGTGCACATAAGCCACACCTCATACAAGAAAAGCGACATGGCTGGAAATCCTGCTAAAAACAATGTCATGCCTTTAGTCCTTTTCACACTTACCTTTCTCACATTATAAAAGTCTCGATGAGGATTACTCTTCAGTTCTTTAAATTCTGACATTTCATTTAACATCTCATGTAAGCTAAATTTAGATTCTAAAAAGTTAAGCCTCCGATGACAATATGTTTTTCTGCAAACGAAAAGACAAAAATTAACTGTAACTTAAAACTATTTGTATTTGGAGCTCAGAAACCCATCCTTCTTTTACCACTGGTTAACAAATGTAAATCAATATCCAATATGATTCAAGACCAAAGTTATTACTAAAACTTCAAACAGAACTCTACTTAACCATGTTATGTCATTTAAGTTGTTCAAGTTCTATTATCACTGTATCTGTGCATAAACTGCAGTTCTAGCAATGATTAATGGAGAAAGCACAAAAGCTATAATAATATTTGATGCCAGTTGGTACAACTGTGAAACTGTACTTCCAGCAGAGCAGATCACCTCATATATATCACAGAAACAACCTGTAATACAGACTTACTCAATATGGAAATGATAATTTAAAAAAAAAATCTCCAAAGTTTATTTGCTTTTCCACTGTGAATATAAGAGGCCAAAATAAGATCCAATATACTTTCAGGGATTTTATGCCTTAAAAACACGTATATATGGTGTAGAAATACTTCTTTTCCAAAATAATTTCTTGTGCTTTTCTTAGAAAAATCATGCTTTCTTTTTGTTCCTGCTTGCCTGCTCCTGCCTTCACTTTAATCTTCTATTATGTTTCTCATTCTATTTTTAGCCAATGACATGTTTTTTCTCTTCACCATCTGTCAATTCTTATTGAATCTACAATATTTTTGTAGTACTATTATATTAATAGCCTTCTTTTTCCTGCTTTATTGTTGACATTCTCTTCTGAATGGATACAAATCCCATTATGGATTTGAAAGTCTGATTCAAACATAGTCTTGCTATATGTGATACTGATCAAGATCTATTTGACCGCTATAGGAAGTTCTGGTTGGGTTTTTATTTAAGAGACAGAAAGACTGAGGACTAGGGGTGAGATTTCACCAGTTCAAGAATAATGAAGATTAAAGAACAATGGGTTCCTGATCTTCAAGCAGGCCCATGTGGGAAAGACAAATGACAGAAAAGCACTTGCTGCAAACAGGGAAACAATACCATATAAAGAGCTTATGCAACAGGATTACCAAAAAGGCTTTTTCCTTTTGGTTTGTGTGTATTTATCAGGGAGTGTGAATCAGCCTGAAAAAGCTGTCTGAAGAAGTGAAAGGAGCAGATGATCGCTCCTACATTCACAAAGTCGCTGAGTGTTCTAACATATCGTGCCACAGCCCTTCTCACTTATGGCTTCCAGATAAAGACTGCTGACAAAAGCTGCAAAAAGAAGGGTCTTCAGTATGACTTTTGTTTCAAGTTTTTCCCCATCTTTTAATCTTCTCAATATCTGTCTCTTAGAATAACACACTGAAAATGAAAATGCTTTTACCTGTTGCATGCTGTAAATAAGAATACTCAAGCTAGCTTTGCTTTGGAGCAGGAGCGCTGATAATGCTGGCAGAAGCATAGCTCTTGAAAAAGCGCTTAGGGAATGGGACAGTTCTGCTCAACCCATCAGCTTTGCCACTATTGGTGCACAAGGAAGACGGATTACACTGCAGGTGTCAGACACAGACTCAAAGGGAAAAGAATGCAGCAGGTGTGACCAACTTGTCATGCTGTAAGCGATAATCTCTCAAAGGCAGAGCTAGGAATACAGTGCTGGCAGAAGAGCAAATAGGTGGGAAAACCAGTCCAGATTCCTGCTTTGTTGCATCCTAAGCTGACTTCTTTTCCTTTCCTGGTGTTGAGACCATAAGAAACCTTAATGTTTCCAGTCGTCAGCTGGGAAGTAAACTTAAAAACTGAATGCATGTGTTTTCATTACGCAATGGACAAGGACATTGTCATGAGCATGGCAGTGACTGTACTAAAGTTGTTATATTTCTGGTTGTCAGAGACTTCCCACGAGTTTGATGATTCTGGGAAATTTCAGACCTACTTTGATTGCCCTGCACAGATGAGTTTTGCAGCACATAAGCAGTTAATTCACCACTGAAACAACTCAGATTGAACATTTACATTGCTGAGCTGTTCTGTATGCTATGCACATACATAGTTTCTCTTCCTGCAGCAACAGTTGAGCTGACCTGAAGGAGTTCCAGACAACTGTTTAGAAACCTCAAATTCAGCATAAGCCAGACAAAGTAAAAGAGGTGAGGTTCAAGTTTCAGTTCCCATGCCTCAAGAAGTTTAGTCACATTGGGCCAATTTCTTGCTTTTATGTTAACTGCTTCTCAAGTTGCCATGGATGATGCAAAGAAACTAAAGAAATTAAATATAGCCATATGTGGGGTTTTATTCCTCTCCTGTGATGCATTAATGCTTGAGAAGGGCAAAACAAAATGTTACTGCAGAATGAGTATTTTGGAATTAAGTTTCACAAAAGTGATAAGTATTAAACTAAAAGTAACCAGCAACCTGAAGGGGCAGAGAAGAAAGACAGAGAAACATACGTTGGACCATCTGCAATTAGAGCAAGAACGTGGCTCAGGTCAAGGGTATAGGTCTCCAGGTCGGGATATGGCAGACTCCGAGGCTCATTGAGTTCCATCATTTCTTTATTATCATAAACAAAAGGAATGCCACCTTTTATCTTGATAACATAATCCAAATTATCTGGAGCATCATCAAGATTGTAAGGATCCTCATTTTCTTCTGGGGGTGAATGCAAATCTGGAAATAATTTAACATTTAGAAGTAGCAGCTTACAAAAGAAGGCAAAATAATTACAAAAAAATACTTTGTTTCTGTAATGCTTCATTTTTAACAGATCTTAACACTTCCATTAAAAATCACCTTTCAGTTACTATAAAAGATCTCGTTACAACAGAGCTTTACTCTGACAGACTTTATTTGCAGTCCTCTCTAATCTAAGTGCTACCTTAATTCAAACATTATATATTAGGGTTCTCTTAACCAATGTATAGAGAGATTTAACATTATTCTTATTAGTGTATGATGGCACAAGTTTCAAAATAAATTTCCATAAGTATTTAAATTGGGATGGTTGAAAGTACAGCTGAGATATCTGAACAATGAAACAGTTGCTAACTTTTTACCCACCTTCACTAATTTCTTTTTACCTTCTGACTCACTTTGTAATTTTTTTAAGTTTATATTTAAGCACACAGTAATGCAGCTGTTCTCATACTGAAATATCCGAGACAAAAAAAACAGGCTGCGCACTACTTCCCCTCTGTCCTTCCCACTATCCAGTGAGCTAGACTACTGCATACATAATAGGACTGTTCCCTTTTTTTCTCAACCATTCCTGAATATAATTCACTCATGGTAGAGCAGGAGCAAAGCAGATCAGTGTAAAAGTGCTTCCCACTCTGGCCAAGGCAGTGGTTGTTTTGCAGATCTTTTGGGGGGGTTGGCTGGTTAGTTTTGTTGTGTCTTGGTTGGGGGGGTGATTTTTGTTTTGTTTGGTGGTTTGTTGTTGTTGCTGGTTGGGTGGGGTGTTAAAACAAAAAACTTCTTTACTTTTATGTTTAATTGCCTTTAAACAAAACCAAGAAGTGCAGAAGCCAGAGGTAGTACAAGAGAACTCTAGTTTTCCCCTCGCCTTCTGATCAAGACCAAAATCAGAAAGTACTAGAAGCACAGCTGAAATTTGTTCAGTAGAGTTTTGTAATCCCTTTACAAAATTACATTTTTTCCTGAGAATCAGGTAAACAAATACTTCTAGGAGATGCACCTTATGTGAACACTCAAACATTATCACTCATGGTACTGAAAGTTCATCGCTTCTTTTACAATATTTTACTAACGCAACTAGCATTTAAAAAGTGTCTCAATTTCATTTATGTCAACTGAACTACGTTCCTGTGATCAGTCTTATCACTGAGATTTCTTCTTTTGCCTGTTTAGTTAAGCCAAGACAGAAAAGTAATCAACCAGTCCTAGTATCTACCTAGAGCATCTGAATGTATATGTAATGAAGTGACACATTCTTAACTCTAAAATTCATGCCTATCTCACACAAACTTATGCTAATTAATACATTGTGTAATGAGATTTCATTGTGTCATAAGTTTAAAGCCATAACTGTAAAAAAGTTACTAAGCTAATAATAGCATGGAAATACCAAGCCTACCAACCAAAATATCTTTCCTGTCTTGAATATTCAGTATACTGTCCTCTTGACACTCTCTGTACAACACTCGAGAACATGTTAATTCACCCTCTTTCAGTCACTGAGCTAGAGCGTAACGGATTTAAAATGCCACTTTATGGTTCAGAACATGTTGCAAACAATACAGACTCATCTACAGCAGCATATCTGTACAGACCAAAGGTTGCTCCTCACAACCTAATCCAAAAGCTACTAGTACAAACAGTTTAATGCACAAGCAAAGTTTTCAAGACACAGCCCACCCAAGTGACAAACAGCATTTGTGTCATATATAGTGGGAAATATGTTCAACCTAATAAGCCTTGGTGAGAGATAAGTTTATTGATGAAGGCAGAATGCCCAATAAGTATGTCTATACAGCTTCCAATCTTGACCTGTCAAGTGTACCATGCCTGTGAAATTACTGACTCGGGGCTTGCTAACTGGCATGTCTGGACTGTGCTTCAATTTACAATGTAGATGAGCTCATAATCCCTTTCATTTCAGTGTGCCAAGATCAAGAGGAATGACTTCTCACTTTAAACCATCCCGGAGGAACGCAAGTGTACTACTTACCATCCCATTTGCTGCCAAAAAAAAAATAAAATAAAAGATCGATGAGCCCCTAGCATGTTTTTAGCTTTTGACAGCTTCAAAGTTTCAGATTAGATGCAGAATTTATAACTTAAGTCTGTCAATGATTCTCCACCACTTAATAACAGAATAAATTACAGAAGCAAAGACACTCAGAAGAAACTGTCACAAAAATCTACCTAACCTCTACTACAGCAGTGCATGGGTTTAATTCAACATTTTAAATAGAAGAACAAGAATATTCACCTGGATACACTTCATCTTCGACCTTCCATTTTTCATCTTGCATGCTGCAC
The DNA here is from genome assembly GCF_032191515.1 of Phaenicophaeus curvirostris. Lineage (NCBI taxonomy): Eukaryota > Metazoa > Chordata > Aves > Cuculiformes > Cuculidae > Phaenicophaeus > Phaenicophaeus curvirostris. The sequence goes on from NC_091396.1 coordinate 12,218,406, forward strand.
AAATACTGAGATGTTGTTCTTGGGAAGCGATGGTAGGCGAGACGTGAATACTTTTCTCGAATGAGAAGAGCTTTCACCAGGCTTTTGGCAGCTTGTTCATAATCATCAACTGTAACCTGAAAAGAAAGACTGGATAAATACTGACAAAAATAAACTAGCAGTTTTAGCAACAAACTGCATCCTCGCCCGTAACAAGACAACTGAATTTCCAGAAATGTTACTCTGGGTGAACTGACCGTAAAGATCCTACCCAAGGTACCAGGGAGCCAGTGACACAAGCAGAGTCCAAATACAATGTGCAAAACACACACACATTTTTTTTCCTCCTACCATATATTACTCATTTATTTAATATTTTTATCTATTTGTTTTATTTTTATGACAAAAAGTATAGAAGTACCTGACCTTGATTTTAACTGTTTTATAAATCAATGTCTTCACAAATCAATTTACAGTTTGTGGAACAGAACCATAATATACTGGTATTTCAAACATTACATATGTTAGCCATTTGTGCTTTGGGATTTTTTTCCCTCTCCCAGATACAGAAAGGGGAAAAAAAACCAGTTTCTTACCCCTGCACAGTAGTCCCCACTAATTGAAACTCTCTGAAACTCTGGTACATTGTATGGCACTTGGACTGGCAGAAAAGCACTTGAAAGGATTGGCGTTGCAGGAGACAGAATAGGGTTGACCGATGGTGTTTTCCATTCCTGAGGTGGAATTTGTAATGACAAAGACTGCGATCGGATCATCTTGAAACTTTTCTTCCTAGGAATTCATAGTATAAAGCATAAAATAAGCCATGGTATAAAACATTTAACAAACTAGGAAACTGATTACAGTGAAGAAATCACCCCTATGAAATTTTTACAGATGCAATCTCTCATACCCCAGAAAAATGGCCACAAAACGTTTGTGCTTGTAGCCTTTTTCTATTGGCATTTCACATGATATAAGCTACAAACAATTCCTCTTACTCTCCACATTAATACGATATGCCATAATTTATTAACAATCTGCGAGATGCCCTAAGGTTTGTTTTGTTTCACTTCTTAAGAGTTCATTTTCAGCAAGTCACTGTACAAAAGGAAAATGCCATCACTGTGCTTACTTTAGTAGGAGTTGATTCTTAGAGACTGATAGCATCAGAATTCAAAGTATCAGACAGTAACAAGTGAATGTTACATACAGTAAGTTGTTATAAGTTATCATGCTACTACACACACTTTTCATTCCTCCCAAAACAGGCAGGATTTAAAAACTCATCTAGTTGTCAGGCAAGACTACGCATTAAAATTTCATATAGTCATTCAGTTAAACTTGTAAGAAAAATGATGAGCTACTGCTGGTTATCAGAGTAATGACACAGTACGGCTTTGATGTGCAAGTCCATTCCTCCTCCCCTTAGGGCACGAAACAGCTAACTCCCATAGATTTAAAAGCTTTTGTCCTTTCTAGCAAAAGAGCAATAAATGTGTGCCTTAGAAAAACCAGCTAAAAAAGAACAGTGTACTTTTCAGTGAATTAATTGCAATACCTTAAGTGAAGTCTTGTAGTATCTCTAAAGATTTAATTCATTTTCTTTACTCAGTTTAAATGCATTTAAATACATTTTAAATGTTCACATAATAAATAAATAAAACAGGATGTTATGCAATAAACTATCTGTGATATCACTTCCTTTTGCACTGTAGAAACATTCCCTCATTTCATAAGCTAGATGCCAAAACCTTAAAAAGTCAGTAAGAGCCACCAACGAAGAAAAAAGAATACTGGAGAACTCTCTGGAAGTTGCATATTACTTCTGTGACATTATGAAGAATAAGAACATGCAGTGGCAGTATAAAAAATACCCTATGACCAAATTCCATGCTCTCTTAAGCTCTTGTAGCCACCTTTGAAATCGGTATGAAATTCTTGAAAGGCAGTACTGTGTCTGAACACAATAGAGGTTTTCCTTGTGTAACTATCCTTGAAGTACACTTCAGTCCTGTAGGACAGGGATAAGCACTTGCTTTGTTCCCACATCTAAACACCATACATATAACATCCCACTTCCCACAGTTAAACTCATACAAAACGTGAGGTATGCAAAAATACAGTTTGACAAAACATTTTTAAGACAATTTCCCAAATTAAAAGTGAAATTTATTAATTCAGGAGGAAAGATACACCAAATGATTTATGGATGGTAACATCTAGTTTCCCCTTCTGTGTCAACTGGGAAACCCACTTGCGCAATTCAAAACCAAATGTCTCAGTCTGTATCACCAGTGTGTCATATCTTAATTTAAATAAATTGCCTCTGCTCCCTTCTGTTCCAGATATGCAAAGCATTGCCCAACTAACGGACTGCAGCTAACCAGGTGCATGTGTTTGGCTATCAATTTCAAAGGCTTCCTTGTCTGCCTGCCTTTCGATGAGTCTGTACACATCCAAGCCACTGGTGTCAAACTGCTGCTGAGCTCCAGGAAATAATCTAGCCAGTCCACTGAAGTTAAGACACTAGAACAGCGTGACATCAGGCTAAGGCTACCTCTCTCACAGAAAAAAAATCATAAACCAAATCATGTTTGGCTTCATTAGATTCATGGGTAACCCAAATGGGGACTTTTTTTTCTTTTGAGAGAACTCAAAATGTGCACTTTTATGGCTGTGAGTTAAGGAAGCCTACAAATAACCTTATTATGCCAAAAACACTTTTTACCTTTTCTCTTGATATTAAATGTCAAGTCTTTGCTTTCATCTATTTTTACAGATACTAAAAGTAGTAACATAACACTATCGTTTTCTCTGTGTTTATTTTTCTCTGAATGAAACTAGAATAAAGGAGAGCAGTGTTTCTTTTTCTGACTCTTCCTACATTAAAGAGTCTTGGAGTCATGTTCACTTTTTCCCAGCTATGCTGTTCATTAAACTTGCATAAGCAATATCTATGCTATTGCTGTAAACACAGCTGAGACAACCTTGCCAATCCAAGCTCTCCAGGGCCCATCCCATGTCCTGATGTAAGGACATCACATAGGTGCTGTTGGTACCTGCTTTTGGTCTTTTTCCTGAATTAATAACAGGCAGCATGTTATTTGCCAGATATTAGCTCAAACACATTTTAAAAAATAGTTTCCACGAAGGAAGTAGCTACTGAACAAACCTTTTAGCCGTTTCTGCAGATTGTTGTTCTGCCAGTTCCTTCTGCAGTTCCCTCTCCTTGGCCTCTTTCTGCCCAATAGGGCAGTCCTCGGGCACGGTGAACAGCGACAAGGCATCTTTGCTGTCTTCTTCTCGGAGAACCTTAGCAAACACCTTCTCTGCTAGAAGTCGCACCTGCTCATCCACCTCAGAGATGTTCAGCTTTGGAAATTGCCTGGGCATCTCGGCTAATAAGGAAGACAGTTGACAAAGTTATAACTACAAATAGAATAAAGATACGCAAGAGACTGTTTCTTTTTTTTTCATGGCACGCCTATCACAATTAAGAGCTTAGAGCAAAAGCAGAATTAAGTACACCACCTACACAGAATTTAAACTAGTATGTAGTACACAAGAACCACAGGTAACCACTGAGTGTCTTTACTTGTGGAGACATGCCCACTTGTGAAATAGGAATTTCTTGGTACATTCATGAAAATCCTTAAGATACGCATGTACAGATTTGACAGTGGATTCCACTTACTTGCACAATCAGATAAACTGTTTGCAATATAATGTATATTTAGCTGTATGTACTTGCACTGAACTTTGAAATCACATTCAATTCCCTCAGCTTCTTCTCTGCCCAGTGACTTCAAACCAATTTTAGAACCACAAGCAAGTTATAAAAGAAGGCTGCACATTTCTACCTTACCCCATCCTTTCCATAAGCAAGGAAGCCATGGATCTGCTGTAAAATGAAATGTTTGCACAACAGGAGTAAATATGGTGCAGTTAACTCAGTGCCTTTTTATTTTATTTTTTTTATTATTTGTTTTCAGTAGTTCATGTCCTGCTTTTGGGTTGTGGGTGGGAAGCAGATAGGATATGGACTTTAATTTCTACTTGGCATTTAAATATTTTTCTAAAAGATGTTTGATATTTTTAATTTCTTTTTAAGTAGCTGTTCATCACAAAATATTTCCATTTTGCTATAGCAGCACTACTGACAATATCATCCTTAGTGTTTCTTCCATAGTTTCATGGCTTTATTTATATTTAATTCTGATATAATCCAAAAAACACGAATTTTGACATATCTGGTAGCATTTTGGAGGTAAAAAAAATACAGTACTTGTAAGCTAGTGACCAGCATTATTTATTATGTACCATAAAGCTTTTTGAATGCCTTCAGTATGATGGAGTTTGTAACAAATAAGATTAAATTCTTATTACATAAGCTAAAAATAGCAATGAACATGTCACAACAAATGGATCCAAGCACTGCCAGGATGTGAAATCTGGGTCTAAAACTGGCATTTCAGAATCCTTTTAGGTTATAAAAATGCAAGCATATTTTATAAGATGGTATTAATTTAAATACTGACGTATGCTGAAAGTCTGGATGGAGAATGGCAGTTTTTAACCACCCAAGGCACAACTTATCAAGGCCCCCATTACAGCATTTCTGCAGGCATGCTGCATGTTTCACATGTTGATATGTGATCCTTTTGATATGTGATCCTGTTGTTTTCAGCCTAAAAGATTCTAATTAATGTCCACCTGTTTTCACAGTTGCTTTTAGAACATTTTCCTGTTATTCTAAGAACAAATATGGTTTAGGAAGGTGACAAGAGATATGTTGGAGCACAATATGGTAATTCAGTGATCGCTTACATTATTTTGTGTTCTTATTTTGCAAGAACCAATTCACAACCCAGTAGAAAAACGTGTGTGGTTTTAAAGAACTATGGATCTGACTCTATGCAGTTTTCCTGCCTGAAAAGTATTTGTTTTGCAATTAGTACTAAGTCTTCATAAAATCAAGTATAGCTACATAACAGACATAAAAATACATACACATTTAGCTGAATGATTCAATGGTAATGCACTACGATGTCTTAGAAGCATCCAAACTTAGATTCGATTTCTCAATTTCAAAGCTCAATGAAGTCATGGGAGTCTTTCCACTGACCTCAATGAACACAGCTGTCAGCAACAGTAACTGCCATACATACAGCTGCCAGCAGCAAGGCAAGAACAGCCTTTAGAATTTCCCAACGACACTAAGAGTCCTAGCAATAATACTAAAACGTGGAATAATAATGTTGCTGCTGCTGCTAAATCAGCAATTAAAATGTTTTCAGTACTGGCTGACTAGGACAAGAAAGATCAGTCGGCTGTGTGTTTATCATTAGCTGAGCAGTTTCCTGGTATAAATGAACTTTATCTTGGAGAACTGTGAAAACAGAAAGGCAGTAGGAAATACATTGCACCATACTGTATTTCAAATCACTAGAATAAGACAGTGAAGAGTTAGAATGCGTGCACACAAGTACAATTCTCTACTGAGACCAAAGGCCTTTCTTTCTTACAGAACCCGATTCTCACGTTCACCACTGAAGCGAATGAGACTAAGGCACAAAACACTTTGAAAGGTAGGTTTGCCCACATCACTGCTAGCTTATGGCATTGAAATAAGTTAAATAGCTCTAAAACAGCTGTGAGGTACCTCATGCAAGCTGTGCTATCCCAAACTGGAAGAAGGATGAGGATCTTATATTCAGTATCCTCCCATACAAGTGCTGCCCTTTACTCAAGGTGAGCACTGGGAGAGCAAAAACTGGACACCTCAAAGGCAGGAGGAGGGGGTGCGGATGCCGTCCAGCAACCACAAACCATTCTTTTTCTAAATATGTCTGTCACAGGAAGGCTGCTTTGGTTGCTCTTTAGTTCTGTTCCTTTGCGGAAGAAAAGAAAGCTATTTCTCTTGAAACATGCCTCACAAAAAAAAAAAAAAGCGACGGAATGATTATTTAAAAAGCAGTTATTGATCAGGAATTTAATGGTCCTGAATATGTAATGAGCACAAGCTATTAGAACAACACCAAACACCGCAGCACCTAAACTCTCTAGTCAGGCAAACAGCATCCCGGGGGGAGAGAGACCGCATCCCGCATCCCGGGGAGCTGCATCCCTCATCCCCGGGGGAGACCACGACCCGCATCCCGATGAAGAGACCGCGTCCCGCATCCAGAGGAGCCGGGGGGCAGCTGGGGAGCCGCAAACCAGCGGCGCGGAGGAGCCGCAGCCCAGGGGAGAGGCGTCCCGCATCCCGGGGAGCTGCATCCTGGGGGAGCCGGGGAGCCGCATCCCGCGGGGAGCCGCATCCCGGGGGGAGCCGCATCCCGGGGAGAGCTGCATCCCGCATCCCGCATCCCGCAACCCCGGGGGGAGCCGCATCCCGCGGGGAGCTGCATCCCGCATCCCGGGGAGAGCTGCATCCCGCATCCCGCGGGGAACCGCATCCCGCAACCCCCGGGGGGAGCCGCGTCCTGGGGAGCCGGGTCCCCGGGGAGCCTCGTCCCGGGCGGCCCCTTGGCCAAGGTCACGGCCCGGGGACTCACCCAGCGCGCCGGGGAGAGCCATGCCGGGCCGCGCCGCCACCGTGAGGAGCCGGCGGAGGAGGGAGGAGCCGCTCCCGCCGCCACCGCCGCCGCCCCCCGCCCGGCCCAGCCCGGACCCCCGCCCCGCCGTACCGCCGGGGGCCGCCAGCCGCGCCGTCACTCCAGCCCGAACCGCAGCGGGAGGGAGGAGGGAGCGGCCCGGGCCGCCCCCGCCCGAAGGAGCCGCCCCCGAGGGCGCCGCTTTCAAAATCCCTCCGAGGGAAAGGGGCAAAACCGCGCCCGCCGCCCTCAGGGGAAGGGGAAGGAGGGAAAGGGGCCGGGGGGTTGGAAACTAAACCTGCAGCTTTCGTGAAGTAATCGTAACAGTCAGGAGAAGGAGGAAGACTGAGAGGAGAAAGAGGGGAAGGAGAAGAGGAAGAAGGAGGGGAAGCAGAAGAAGAAGGAGGGGAAGGGAGAAGAAGAAAGGGAAAGAAGAAAGAGGGAAAAAAGAAAGAGGGAAAGAGAGAGAAGGAGGGGAAGGAGAAGAAAGAGGGAAAGAAGAAGAGGAAGAAGGAGGAGAAGAAAGAGGGAAAGGAGAAGAAAGAGGGAAAGGAGAAGAAAGAGGGAAAGGAGAAAGAGGGGAAGGAGAAAGAGAGGAAGGAGAAAGAGGGGAAGGAGAAGGGGAAGGAGAAGAAAGAGAGAAAGAAGAAAGAGGGGAAGAAGAAGAGGAAGAAGGAGGAGAAGAAAGAGGGAAAGGAGAAGAAAGAGGGAAAGTAGAAGAAAGAGGGAAAGAAGAAGAGGAAGAAGGAGGGGAAGCAGAAGAAGGAGGGGAAGGAGAAGAAGAAAGGGAAAGAAGAAAGAGGGGAAAAAGAAAGAGGGAAAGAGGGAGAAGGAGGGGAAGGAGAAGAAAGAGGGAAAGAAGAAGAGGAAGAAGGAGGAGAAGAAAGGGGGAAAGGAGAAGAAAGGGGGAAAGGAGAAAGGGGGAAAGGAGAAAGAGGGAAGGGAAGGAGAAGAGGAAGAAGGAGAAGAAGAAAGGGAAAGAAGAAAGAGGGAAGGGGGAAAGAGGGAAAAAAGAAAGAGGGAAAGAGGGAGAAGGAAGGGAAGGAGAAGAAAGAGGGAAAGAAGGAGAAGAAGAAGGAGGGGAAGGAGGAAGAGGGAGAAGAGGAAGAAGAAGGAAAAAAAGAGGAAAAGAGGAAGAAAGACGAGAAGGAGAAGGAGGAGGAAGTAAGAAAATACGTGCAAATACATGAGATCGCACCCCCAGCCCACCCATTGATGACTCCACGTCACCACAGATGCTGCAGCGCAGACGCAAGGGAGTGGGGCCACAGCTAGGAGAGAGCTGGGCTCAAGAGCTGGATTCAGGAACGCTCAGATCAGGGGCAACCAGACAAAGTCCTTGCTGGGCATTGGCCATCACAGAAAAGAGAGTCTGACCCTCATGGTCTCTCAGTTTTATATCGCGTATGGCATACATGGAACAGAGTACTCTGTTGGTCAGTTTGGGGTCACCTGTCCTGTGCACCTCTCCCTTGGAAGTGCAGCCTTTTCCCACCAGCTCAAGGATGGCCTTGGTTACACTATTGGGATAAGTAATCAGCATTGGCCTTTTTGCACACCCTGTGGTACCACTTTTAGCGAAGAACACTGTCTCAAAAGCCTGCAGTTAGCTTTCAGAGAATGGAGTTACTTAGAGCAACTGAGTTACTCACAAAAATGACTCTAATTTAGTTCAAATCACAACAAATGCAGAAAACTTGTTTGAGACCAGAATGCCATAAGTCTGGTGCAAAGATAACACCCGATAAGTAAGTTTACTGGTGATGTATCCCTGTCAGAAGTGTTTTCTTCACCCGTCCTTGAGCATAGCGACACAGTTCAGGTGCTCATGCGTAGTAAAAACCAAATAAACTTACCTGGTAAGGAGCCCAAGACAAATAACTGGAGGTCAAAACAAACATGACTCAGCAGGTATAAGAATGTTAGTATGTAAAATAATTTGACCTTATTTTCAGAGGTTCCAGGCCCTGAAGCTGAAAGGTTTAGGGACGTTTATGGTAAGTTAGGGTTACGATACTTCGAGTCTGATCTGAAGACATTTAAATACAGAAAGTACCTTTACAATCCAGGGAAGAACTGGGAATGTAGTGACAGGAGAACAAGGTCGTTTGTGTAAAAAGACAAGCAGGGTAAAGGCAGATCTCCCAAAACACATGAAGAATCAGGTAGTTCTGTGGCAAGTGTGCTGTCCCCCCTGTATCCTCCCAACCTGGTAAATGAAGAAATGCTTCATAAACCTTGGGGGTTTTTGGCCTCACAATGAAGCTGATGAAGAAATGCAGGTGAAAAGAAAGTAGGTGATCATATAAATTTTGAGTCAGAAAGAAGAGTTGCAAAAGTGGCAAAGATGACCAGATATTTTTACTTTTATGCTAGTATCAACATTATCACCTTCGTGGCTCTTAAAAAAGCCAAGAATTATGGCCACAGCTGTTGCACAAAATGTACCAATTCAAAGCATTTGAAAATGAGTGAGCCATCCAAAACAGTTAAAAGGTCATTGATTTTAAAATAATACTCTTAAATAAATTTTTAAAAATACATTGCTTCTTAGCTTGGAAAAAAGGCTTATGCTGTGTGTGCACGTTTCTCCACAGTGACTGAATGTCTTCAATCAGCTGCTGCCGGGCTACACCCAGACAAGCCATCTGCCACCCAGGAAACTACATACTGTAAGTGTCTATAAGTCTGACTCACAGTTGCCCTGCCCACATGATACGTGAGTAAAGGACACCTGTGGCTTCTGGCCATTCAGCACACCCGTTGATTGCTGATCAGTTATTCCTGCTTCCTTTCTCCTGTTCCCCTTATCCTCCTCCCAACAGCTTGCCCAGACTTGCCTGCTTTTCATCACAGAGTTCGCCTGGCAGTTTGGGCTCCTTCTAATCAGCATTGTGCCCTGCCTGTTGGACTCAGATATCCCATGGCTCCTTGAATTCCTCTTCCCAGAGTGGCAAATGGGTCTTGCCTCCACACTTGATTTAATATCTCTTCTAACTATGGGGTGCAAGAGCCGAGAGGAGTTTCCTCTTGTGCTATTGCTGGCTTTCTACCAGCTACAATGAAAGAACTGTCTCATAGATAAGAGTTTCTACGGTTTTCTTTCATGTAAACTAGCAGCTCTGCAAGCCCCAATTGAAGATGTTGAGATCATAACTTAGCAAATGCATCTATAGTAATTGAAGCATTAATAAAATACCATTGCCAGATCTGTAATAACGTCAGGATGCATTGTCAGAATAGGGTTAAATGGTAATAAATTAACACTAAAATACTTCAAGTCCTCTCACATTTTGCCATTACTGTGACCAGTTATTGTACAAACTGTGTTCAGAACATACATTTGACTGGCGGGTCCAGTTTCATGTTCCACCTCTGTTTTCATAGTGAACATCTCCCATGTGTCCTTGGGAAACAGAAGTAGCACCTAAGCTGACAGCCATGGAATAGTGTATTTTCAGCAGTACATGTTGTTATACGCTTCTGTTAGCACATGCAACACATAAAGCATTAAACTTTGCCTCCAGACTCAGAACACTGCAGTAGCATCCATCAGCACTGTGTTAAATACTTGCCACATGGCTTATGAAGGAGTCTCCCTGCCAGTCAAGTTTGTGGGTAGATTATACTTTTATACACAGTATTGATGGTAGTGCAAGTGTCTCCAGAGTGATGTTAAATTTTCTGATTCTTATTTTAAAACATCAGTACTTTCGGAAGCCGTCCAGGTTTTGGTTCACTTGTGTAGCAAGCAGTAGTTCCCTCAAGTAAATTTTGCATTGTGTAAAAATTTATTCCTTTTTATCTTTTAAATTTCATTATACAAGGCAAAGTTATCCCCTTCCTTTTACCATGACATTACAACTGATTACATTTCTTTCTATTTTTTTTAATCTGTATTTCTATTATGCCTTCAACTTGTTTTAAAGCCCTGCTTTAGAAATTATTCGTTTAGTGACAGCAGTAAACCCATGATTATTCCAGTGCACATGGTATTTGGACTGCTCTTTCAGTCTATTACAACGGCAGGAGATACAATAGAAGATTTAAGGATTTACTTTCATGTCAATATCTATGGAGGAAGGGAGTAAAATAAAGAAAACTTTAAACATATGTCCAACTTATTAATACTTACTTTTAGAAACAGACAAATCTTGTCTGGGAGATGGTTAAAGCTGGGATGCATATTCAGCAAAATAAGAAAATGGTCTGTCACTCTTACTTGAAATTGTTTCAGTTCTTATAACATAATGCTTTCATTTTAACAGTACCTTAAAAGCTAATGGATTTTGAATTCATTTTTTTAAAGAGATTCATATTACTGGCTAGTATTGATAACAACAAAATGACTAAATGGATCCAATGAAATATTTTGATCTATAACATACCCATTAGTGGCATCCAAGCAATATTAGACCTGGTACTTGGTTTTCTGATCTTTCATCAGTTCAGTGGATGGTATGCTTGGCACATATGCATTTACTTACTGGAGAGTAACTGCTATTCCAACAGAAAAAAAACCATAGATAAATAATCTCCAAAAGCTAGAGGGGAGATTCGTGCCAAATGTGAAACATAATTGAATTGCATTATCAAATACTCTCCACTAGAAAGGAAGAACCATTCAAATTTTAAATAAAACAATAGATGAATATTGTAATCATGCAAAAAGGGAGAAAATTATTCCACTGAGTGATTGAAATGATACAAAGCAAATTGTATCTGTCTGTTTTGTAAAATCAGCAAATCAAAAAGCATCATCTTTCTTATCTACTGCTTTACAAAAGCCTTATAGAAATGAATCAGGCATACGAGTATTCAGTCTTGTATTTGAGTTAGACTATGTTAGGAACTTTTGATACAGATGAGTGGATCTTGCTTGGTACTGAATTCAACTAGAATTTGTAGATCTAGAAATTTGGCTCCTTGTCTAAGTATAAGCAGCAAATTTTCAAAGTTTTGAAGACAGCTCAAGGCCATTTTCCAGAAAGTGTGCGAGAGGGGCAACAAAACAGAAACTTTGATTAGGCTAGTTTTTTATAAACTCCATCTTGGATAGTTGTGGTGTTCGGAATATGTTCACACAAGATATAACTATATGTACATAAAATGCAAAATGTTTTGAAAATGACTTGCACTGACGTTAGAACGGATTTGGAATCCTGTTCTTGTTTTTTTCATTAAAGTGGCATTTTCCTTTCCGAAGGGATACCTGCAAATATAAATCCCCCTGTAATATACTATTATAAAATAAAATATACATAGTATGCAAATATAAACCTGATTATTGAAAATCTGAAATGGAAATGGGGAATACAGAAATTGCAAAAGGATGTGACTGTTCAGTCACTGCTTTAAAAATAACCTAGGAAAGTATCTGTGCAGTCCTTATAATCTGAGTCTGAAATAACATAACACAAGTTTTCCACGAGTTTATAAATGGAATATGCTGTAATACTTTGTTGCACAAGAAAGGTTTACAAGCACTTTGGTGTCTTTGGAAATGTAAGCTGTCATTTGGATTTTTGAAAGCTTTTTTTCCAGCCAGTTCTTTGCTAGCATCTGCTAGCTGCCTTGTTTTGTCACAACATCCATGTCAAATTGCTAGTTTAAGACCAGTTTATCTTAAACCAACTCGGCTTGGACTTTCCAAGTCTTTACCCTTGATGGAAGACTGCCTTGCTCTGACATTATACATAATTTATTGGAAGTCCCGGAACTACTCTAGAAAGGAGAGGCCTGACTGTATTAAACAAACCTGTATGTTAAGCTGAAACGCTTTTAATCTGGTTTATAAAAAAGGGAATTTCCTGAAAGTTACATTTCACATCTGTTATGTGATATGCAGATGAAATATTTTTTAACTACCACTCTGATGTACAATGCCATTTTATTCAGCTTTGTTTTAAGAGGGATTTTATTCATTCAGAATGCACATAAATGAAATATTCAGCGAGCAGCAGTCTAGCAAATTGGACGCTACCAGCGCATGATAAATGATGAAACAGTGTGTTACAGCTCACAAAGGGGAACTCTGTGATCTATTTTGAAAACACTGAAATTAAGAATATTCTGAATTATTTGCATTATGCGAAAATCAGTACTGGAATCTAAACTGTATGTTTAAAATTCATTAACGTATTATGTTTGCAGTGGGAATGCAAATAGTTCCATTAAGTGATATTCAGTTCTGTATTTATGTTACCTTTAGCCGACCATTAAGGTTTTCGTGATGATCTGTGACAAGGTTTGGCACCTCGATTATTTGGCCCTCAAGTCAGAAGTTTTGTTTCCTTATAAGAGGTATCAGTGTGATGCAGGTGGAGCACATAACTCTGCCCCAGAAACTGGGAAGTACAAGATACAATTTAGACATAACATTACACAACTGTTATATAGCCTTAAATAAACTCAGAGCTAGATGTTGCTAAACTGCAGTCTTCTCTGTCCCCAGAATACCCCCTCCATCTTTTTGTTTCACAGGTGTGTTTTCCAAGTCTCTCCTTTTACAAGTGTGAGTGAGACCTCCAAAGCCAGTTCATTTGTAAACAGGGATTCCTAGTGGCCATTTACAGTCCAAATAAATCTTCTCTATATTGCTTGTGCAGTGCTAAGCAGGCATCGTTGGCAAGAAATGCAATCCAAAATGTTCTCGCTTTCATCCAGAAACCTAAACTTTCACCTGGGGTGGCGTTGCTTTATTGTTTTTGTCCAATCTGCCCAACTTAAAAGTGCTGCAGCTAGACCTATCCTCATGTGCAAAACGAATTAGAAAGTCACTGTCTTCTTTCCATACAGCTCATCTAGAACATTAGATGTGGGAATCTACAACTTGTGAAATTTTCCATCATTTTTTTCTCACCAAAGACAGTGGGAAAATAGCATACTTTATTTTTTGTAACCACAGTTCCCTGACAGGACAAGGTCAGCCCACCACTATCACACACCAGGACGCACCCTGCATTCCGCTGCTCTCCTGCCTGGGCAGGGCTGAGGGTAGCTCACCGCCCTCCTCACAGCCTGGGCCACACCAGCGCCACATAAACAGTAGTTATGCAAGGAATGTGGATTTCACCTTGCATTACTATCCGTTCCTGTCAGAGACTTCTTTATTTGTGCCATTTGTGCACGTAAATTGAATGGAGAGGAAAGTGGTGTTTGCATTATTAGGGGTAGTTCTGGTTCCAAAGTGACTTGATGACCTGTTCGCTGCTGCAGTACTTTTCACTCAGGTGATTTTGTGGAAATCTTCCTTAATGTGGAGGAAATTCTCTTCGGTTCAAAAAAACCAACACATGCCTAAGTCATGCTTGTGCCCTTTTCTGGGAGTCTAAGAAAGGCTTTACTGATTCATGGTTAATGCACATAGTCAACTTAATCCAATACGGAAAAGGGAAATCAAGTTCTGTGTATCTCAATGTTTATGTGTCAGCTGCTGCCACAATCAGAGGATGTGATTCCAATGTCTTTGTGCAAGATAAATCTCCAAGTCACTTAAGTGCCATGAGGGCTAGGCAAAAGAGTCCTGTAGCTTAGTACTCAGTCTCTAGCAGATATTAGGAGAGATTCTAGATACCGTGGGGCCTGTTTCTATTACCTGGTCATCTCATGTGCATGCAGAACATCATCAGGTGGTGTACACTTGGGATACTTCCATGAAACAGTAGGTGGTATCACGGCTTCTGTGCTTGACGCCTCACTCAGTTCCCTCTATACTAATTGCTAACAAATACAACTCTTGTATACCTTTCCTTTTTGACTTAGTGCCCTTGATAAGTTGGGGGGTTTGTTTGTGTGGTTTGTTAGGGGGTTTGTGTTATTGATTTTATGTTGGATTTTCCCCCTTCCCCTTTGGCCTTCTCCACCCCGAGAAAGTCCTTGAATTTCATACATACCTTGAAGGATTTGTGTACAGAGGTGCTCCGCTCAAGTTTCTTGCTCTGGTTCTCTACTTACACATTTTTTACCATACACCTTTATAACCCTTTCCTTTTTCATTTCTTGCTAAAGCCCAACACAGTATGAGTAGGAACATAGATAGATAGTTAGATGGTGTCAAAGACAGAACAATCCTTTTCCTGTTGTGCCTCATCTGTGTTGCTTTATAATCTTTATGAACCTGAGGTGGAATCTTGTTTATCTTAACTGATTGAACTGATTGTCATGAGTCAGTGTCATCAGTCTTCCAAGAATTAGTCCAGTTCCATTTTTAACCATGCCTATTTTGGTCTCCACAACATGCTGTGGCAGTGAACTTGTTCTACAGCTTCATTGTGCACAGTGAGCCAGGGGGATGTGAGCCAGCTTTGATCCAAAAATTGTGTGACCGTATATAGTGCAGCCCTCTAAGCTCTTTGCTTTTGCTGGTTAAGACTATAGCCAGTGTAAGCTCACGTCTGCCCTCAGTAGACAAAGATACCCTCTGGCTGACACTTAGACAGGTCACAGCAGTGCATTATTGAGCCAAAGGTATGTGCCATACATTACCACACTCAGGCATAATTGTGCTACCATGGAAAGACAAAAGTTCTGTGGGGAGAGCCTATGTGCGTGCATAATAAAGTCTTTGCTAGATCATGTGGCTGCAAAGAATTCATTTCCACGGGGAGGAGCTCGAATGTGGGCAAACCTCTTTGAGACTCAGGCAGCCAATAGAGACTGGAGCAGATGAAAGAAAGTATGAAAATAAAGATGATCTGCCAAATTAGTCAGCTGTTTAAGTAGCTTATACTTGTCATCTCCTGTGTGACCCAGTAGGCATAAGCTGAGACTAGGGGGACAGCCAGTCTTCTCAGATCTAGACAAAAGAGGAAGGAAAAAAGAGCTGCTTAACTCATTGTTTAATAGTTAGCTTCCCTAATAATTTGTTTCCGAATTTTGACAATATATGGTTTACAAAACAGAAATATTAGAGGAACCTAGAACTTAAATTAGAATTTCAATAGAAAAGAGACCATCACAATGATATTGTTTCAACTTTGTTTTTTTCAATTTGATTTAGTCTTTCTTCAAAACTCAGATTGTGTTGTTATTGCATATAAATGAAACAAATTTTAAACTGCTATATATATACACTACCCTAAAGCAATGGGGAAAGATAAATTCACTGTATGCAAACATTCACTTAGTAATCTGGTACTGAAACTGGATATTTGGTTAAAAACAAGAGTAAATTTCACATACATTGTCTCTTTGCTTTTCCAAATATGCCTTTACAGTTCATAATGTACTGAATCTGTTCGTACAAAACTTAGCTGTTGTTGATTGCCGAAGTACTCTGCAAGGACTACTCTGGTGATGAATTCTGCAGGTGAAAATTGTGCACCAGGAAAGAACAAAGAAGTTTTAAAGATGTAACTGTTATGTTATGGCCATGTCCAGGGTGACGGCTGCAAGGTTGCTAAGAAAAAAAGCCCATCCATTTATTTTCTGACTTGAGGAAGTATGCTAATTGTGGCCAATGATTTGAGAAGAGAGGCCTGTAGATCTGGAACACCTCTGAAAGACACATGAAATATTTTCACAATTCCAAATGAAATTAGTCACTAATTTTACTGATTGATAACGAGGAATTAGTCTTCCGCAAAATTTAGGCTGTTTGGATCCTTTGTTCTGAAAAGAAGCTATCTGTCTGAGTCAGACCAGGATCATCACTTTGGAAGAATGGAATCCAAAGTTAACCACTCAGGGCAATTTTTCAGCGTTTCGCAGCATTGTGGGAAGGAAGGGGTACTTACATGACTTAGGGATCCAAAGCTGCCTTAGCAGCACCTTAAGTTACTTGTAACCAGCTCAAGACAAGGACAGAGTTGTTCTTGTGCCAGTAGGACACAAACTGGTGCAAAGTGATTCTAGAATCATAGAATCATAGAATCATAGAATCATAGAATCATAGAATAGTTAGTGTTGGAAGGGACCTTAAAGATCATCTAGTTCCAACTCCCCTGCCATGGGCAGGGGAGTCCCACTAGATCAGGTTACCCAAGGCCCCACCCAACCTGGCCTTGAACACCTCCAGGGATGGGGTAGCCACAACCTACCTTGGCAACCTGTTCCAGTGTCTCACCACTCTCATGGTGAAGAAATTCTTCCTAATGTCTAGTCTAAATCTGCCCCTCTCCAGTTTATACCCTTTCCTCCTTGTCCTGTCACCACAAGCCTTTATGACTAGTCCCTCTCCAGCTATCTTATAGGCCCCTTCAGGTACTGGAAGGTTGCTATAAGATCTCCTCTGAGCCTTCTCTTCTCCAGGTTGAACAAGCCCAACTCTCTCAGCCTGTCCTCATATGGGAGGTGCTCCAGATCTCGGATCATCTTTGTAGCCCTCCTCTGGACCCTTTCCAACAACTCCATATCCTTCTTATGTTGAGGATTCCAGAACTGGATGCAATACTCCAGACGAGATCTCACAAGAGAGGAATAGAGGGCAGAATCACTTCCCTCGACCTGCTGGCCATGCTTCTTTTGATGCAGCCCAGGCTACGGTCGACCTTCTGGTCTGCGAGCGCACACTGCTGGCTCATGTCGAGTTTCTCATCAACCAGCACCCCCAAGTCCTTCTCTGCAGGGCAGCTCTCAATCACATCATCCCTCATCCTGTACTGAAAATAGGGATTGCCCCAACCCAGGTGTAGAACCTTGCACTTGGCCTTGTTGAATCTCATGAGGTTCTTACAGGCCCACTTCTCCAGCCTGTCCAGGTCCCTCTGGATGACATCCCATCCTTCTGCTGTGAATTGGAAGAGTGTATCAGCAGCTTAAAACTACTCTTGCCAGCTTACTCAATGCATGCAACCAGAATCCGTACCCTTCATTTTCCCTTCTTTAGCCACCACACAGGCATCCTATGGGCACAATTAGCTGTGAACATTTGGTAAAACACAGGGGAGGAACTGAAAGCCAATGCCTTTTTGTCCTTTGCACAGTCCATACTTCCAAGTTAGTGAAAGGCTGAAGATAATTATTTTTTCTTTTTCTTTTTTTTAAAGTAGTATCTGTGTTTCCTCGTGATCATTCACAACAGCGGCTTTTCTAGAAACATTTACTTAATCCATTACGACTGTCAATGGAGCACAGCTTTCCGAATTCTGTCTACTTTTCAAAACTCGTGCAGGCTTGGGAAATGCTATGCTTTAAAAAAGCCAAGAGAGCCACCCAGTGTTTAAATTAAAAAATGTACAGGGTTTTTGTGTTTTTGACTTCTACATGCAAGGGCAAGATTTTGGTGCTAACTCCGTGGTCAGAGAGGGAAAGTAGTTCATCGTCTTTCATATTAATCCCTGACAGTTCTTGTTTCTTACAAAGTGTACAGTTATTGGTGCTAGAATCGACAGTTAAAATTGACAGTGTTAAAATTGTATGTGATTTCTATCACTTCACTAGAGGCACTCAAGGCTGCTCAAAAAGTTTTCTCTTACATTGAGCCTGGGTCAATTTAATAGTATCATTTTTAGTTGTACATTTTCATTTCTTCTTGGCATTGCATGAGTTTTAACAAGGCAAAGTGCTGGGTTTTGCACTTTGGTCACAACAATGCCATGCAAAGCTACATGCTTGAGGAAGTGTGGCTGGAAAGCTGCCCGCTAGAAAAGGACCCGGGGTGTTGGTCAGCAGCCGGCTGAACGTGAGCCTGCAGTGTGCCCAGGTGGCCAAAAAGGCCGACAGCATCCCGTCTTGTCTAAAAAATGGTGGCACTAGCAGGAGCAAGGTAATGATCGTGCCCCTATATTTGGTGCTGGTGAAGCACCTGAATACTGTGTTCAGGTTTGGGCCCCTCAGTACAGGAAAGACATTGAGTTGCTGGAGCATGTCCAGAGAAGGGCAACAAAGCTGGTGAAGGGTCTGGAGCACAAATCTTGTGAGAAGAAGCTGAGGAAGCTGGGATTGTTTAGCCTGGAGAAGAAGAGGCTGAGGGGCAACCCTATCGCTCTTTACAACTGCCTAAAAGGGGGTTGTAGCGAGGTAGGTGCTGCTCTCTTCTCCCTAGTAACAAGGGATAGGATTAGAGGAATTGACCTCAAGTTATGCCAGAGGAGGCTTAGACTGAATTTTAGGAAAAATGTCTTTTCTAAAAGGCTGGTGAAGCATTGGAACAGGCTGCCCTGGATGGAGTCACCATCCTCGGAGATGTTCAAAAACTTGCAGAGGTGGTACTTTGGGACATGGTTTGGTGGGCATGTTGGTATTGTGTTGATGGTTGGACTGAATGATCATAGAGGTTTTTTCCAACCTTAATGATTCTAGTCTATGATTTAAATGCTTCAGATGCCTGTGCTGCTTCATTGCCTGCTGCTTCAGGGTGTATACTTAATGAGTTGTTTTCTGGATTGTGGCCTTGCTTCTGTGAACTGTCTTTTTGACAGTCTGGCATGTGAAACTCAGTGCAGCGCTCTGGAGTTGATGAGAAAACTGAGAAGAGGCCACACTGCAGGTTTCTTACTTTTTTCCTCAAAATGCTGCAACAAGCTTCAGCGGCTGTTATCTCCCTTCCCAGTAATCAGCATGCATGCATGCGTGCACACAACAGACATACACATCATTTGCACTGATTTTTTCCTTGTCATTTTAATGGCCTCAAGCTCCGCCAGGGGAGGTTTAGGCTGGACATTAGGAAAAAAATTTTCACAGAAAGGGTCATTGGGCACTGGAACAGGCTGCCCAGGGAGGTGGTTGAATCACCTTCCCTGGAGGTGTTTAAGGGACGGATGGACGAGGTGCTGAGGGGCGTGGTTTAGTGGTTGATAGGAATGGTTGGACTCGATGATCCAGTGGGTCTTTTCCAACCTGGTGATTCTGTGATTTCTCATGGTAAGCTCAGATATATTTCCTAACATCCGTCATCCACAGTCATTTCCTTTATTACATCTTCATATTGCCATTTTCTGCCTGTATGGATAACTTCTAGAGATAAAGAAACATGATTTTTGTAGTTACTATCTAAATAATTTGGTTGATTGACTTTGTTCTCCTAATGTAACCTAAGAAGGTGAGTGGAGATGAGCTAATGTCTACTCAACAAACAGGCAAAACAGAATTTTGCTGCCCAGTGGAGAAAAGACTGGAGTTAAAGCAGAGCTGGGACTATGACTGAGCCAACCTAACAGCTTCTGTTGCCATGGGAGATGAAGGAGAGAGGACAAAAGGAGTAATATCAGGAAGAGCCACTGATGTTTGTGAGACAAATCTCTTCTTCCTGGGTCCATGTCAGGGGTCATTGTCCCATAATCATTCTCCCTTTTTTTATTTTTTCTTTTTCCAGTCCAAGTCTTGTCTAATAGTTTGTTTTCTTGGGCAGCATGCAGTGGTACATTTAAATCCTAATGTCCATTTAACAATCTAGCATATATGTAATTCAAAGGTAGGACAGACTTTGGGTGTAGGAATTTATCTGACCTAACTTTAGACACTTGAAATAGTTGTCTAAACCTAAGCTGGTGTTCTAAGGTTCTTTACAGTCCATGAGAAGAAGGAAATGCTGCCAAAAACATTATTTCTTTTGATCTCCACACAGGTGTCTCAGAACGCTGGAATCAGTCATTCTCAAGAGTTGAATTCCTCATGTCCAACAGCAGCTAATAAAAATCAGTTACTTACCAGGAATTTCAGAGTGAGGCAGAATTATACTAGTTATTTTGGAAGCTACTTCTAGATGACCATCTTAGACAGGAGCAACTATGTTATAAAAATGCTGTCTTTTAAATTAATCACTTAACAGCTGGACTCATTTTAGTATTTGCCCCATGTGCTCAAGAAAGGAAACTGAGTGAATCTTGTGGTTTAGAATCTTAATTTGCTTATTATTGGTGGTTACTTTGCCTGATAGATAGATAGATAGATAGATAGATAGATAGATAGATAGATAGATAGATAGATAGATAAAGTTTTTAAAAATAGTTAGTTTCTTCAGTGATAATACTGCCAAAAGTAAAAATTAAGGTTCTGATAATATCACAGTGCAATACTGCTGTATTCTGTTTACAGAATCCCTTCAAAGGGGCTATCATGTTTATCAGTATGACCTCAAGAAATGTTGGTCTTGTTTAATCATTAGAAGAAAGAGCTGGAGGCCAGAAAGATCATAATACAATAATTAGGGACAGAGAAGAGCCAACAATGTGGTTCATAGAAAACAAAGACAAGAAAAGACGTATCTGAGCCTATGGTGTGTTTCCATTTCCCTCAGCTTATGTACTGCACAAATATCCAGTTTCTCCAGAATTTAAGTTTACATTGAAGTAGATTTTGTGCCAAGCTGTCCTGCTTACAAAAGCTTTTGTCTACACGAGGAAATTGACTGATAGAGCTCTCATGGTGTAAGCTATTTCTGAGCTATTCTAAAAGCTGCAACTAGTTATTTAAGAGCAACTGTTGTGGAATAGCTTATGCTACAGTGGTTACACCCACCACTTTCCCTGGAGAGAAGAAAATCCATTACAATATTCTAAATGTGAATGCATTGTAAACTTTTGCAGCATTTTCTTCAGGACTCTACAAATAGGCAACCTGAAATAATATTCTGAATGATGTTACTTGTCTCTGAACAGTTCACTCTAAAATGCAGTGGCATGACTTGGAATGCTTAGCAAAACTTGAGAAGAAAGAGGAATTGTTACAGGGAGGAAAACTCTGAGAGAAAGGAAGTAAAAACAGAAAAGAGGACTGAAAGAGAGTGAATAGCAGCAAGAGGAAAATTTTAAAGAAGAAAATCACAGTGCAGAAATAAGAGTGAAAGTCAAGATGGGCATGTTTGCTTAACTGAGAAACAGTCATAGTAGTAAGACTGAGTTAGCTAGCACAGTACAAAAGGATAGTTTGTCCCCTCGATCTTAATGCCAGCACCCCACTGGTATCAGCATGCATCTTGCTGTAGATTAAGTGTATCATATAGTCCTAAATTTAGACAAGCAGTCATTAAACATGTAATTTGGCCTTCTCTACAGAATGACTTTGCACATCTTCACATAGGTCCCGATGCCAGGACAATATTTTCTTCATTGCATGCCCGTGTTTGTTCTGCCAACCGTTCCATTACTTGCTCCTTTCACTCACAGAATGCCAAACCCTGACTCTGTGACATTTCAGTCTGAGTGTACTTTGAAAGAACTGCTTTTTCTATCCATTTTGAATGGTACAAAGCAACTTGCTGCTTGTTTCTCTCCCTGTGGCAGATGCTTCTGTCCTTTTTGCAGACTTAAATACTGTGATAAATTGAAGGAAAAGTGTGCTGTTTCCATATGCATGGCAAAAGCTGTCATATGACAAGGATTCACACTGTGCAACAAGAGCCAATAATGACAGAATCGGGAAGCAGAGCCACCTCTATCAGACCTGCCTCTGAGAGGATGTGCTATGAGCCTGTCAGCTTCCCACACAATTAATAGATGGGTTTTGCACATCCTTGCAGAATCAGGAACTAATTGATTTTACAGAAGCATTGCTTCTTTTATTTTCATAATCTGGGAGCTGAAAAAAGATTACCTTGACCAAAAAATTATTCATAGTTGTGATAACTGAGGGAATGTTATCTATGTCATGGAAAAATTTGCCTGTTTTTTAATGCTGGCATGTAGTTTTAGTGCCTGTGTATGAAAGCACATCCACATTGCTAAGAAAGCTTTTCCATCTGAGATTAGGAATAAAAGGGAGTCCTCAGTTTTAAAACTTAATAGTTTGAATGAACAATTAGACAAGGAGGCTAAATGGACATTTTACTCCAAATGTTTCTGCAGGGGAATGACACTTTCAACAAAAAAAAAAAAAGGAAACAAAGAAAGGTGATAAATGGGCACATAAAGTGGAATAGCTGAAAGTATTAGAGAAAGAAATGGAAGTATTTTATAGATAGGATGGGACTGAAAACATGGGGGGAGGTCTGAGTTATCTTCAGGAAGTGAGATCTGAGGGAGTGAGGTGGACAGGAGAAACTTTTGCTGGAGCTTTCAGATAACGGTTCTAGGTAATTCCAGACCTTATGGTGTCTACTTGTAACAAGTGATTTAGGATGTGTCAAGAAAATGCATGTTGATTTCTTGGGTTGTTCGAATGAAGGGTAGTAATATTTTCAAAATCCATGCAATGTGTGTTATAGTGGCTATGCCATCCACCTTGGGTACTTCCTAATTTGTAAAGTGTAATGCCACATTGCATAGAGCACCTTGGGATTTGCTTAGGATTCTGAAAACTGGAGACAGATCAGTTGTTGAGTTTCTTTCTGTGGAGAGGGAACAGAGAAACTGTGTCCAAGAAATGGATGTGCTGTGGAGGCTGATAGAAGAGGTAATGCTGTAGCCTACTGAGGAATGTTCAGTGCTACAATTGGAATCAAATCCAGCACTGCAATTTGGGGAGCATATATTGGTGCTGTTTGAAAAGAGCTATAGACCAGGGTGAGTAGACGAGTTCATAAATAATTTCTATGTGAAGTTATCAGGGATATAAGGGCTCTTTAATATTGTAGAAAGATGGAAAAATGAGAACCATAGGCAGTAAGGTGAAGCCAGCAAATTCAAATGAGAAATTAGGCATGCTTTTTAACAGTGAGAATGATTAATCAGTGTTGGGGAAGCTGTTTTCTACCTCTTGATGTTCTCACTTCAGAGCAGTGCGCTTTTCTGTTAGCAACACTTCAGTTGGACAGTTGTGGATCTCAATGTAGTAATAAATGGGTAAAATGCAATTGCCTTACAAACAGAAGTCAGACTATAATAAGAGATCTGTTGGTTCATCCTGGCCTTAAACCCTCCTAATCTGTGAAATTCCTTAAACGGCTTTGACTTCCTCATCCTAGATTTCACATTACTTCTTTCTGCATTCAGTTTAATGTTTTAAATTAATGCCTGAAGGCCAAAGGTGGTTCTTGTTGTTGTTTAAA
Source organism: Phaenicophaeus curvirostris (assembly GCF_032191515.1). Taxonomy (NCBI): domain Eukaryota; kingdom Metazoa; phylum Chordata; class Aves; order Cuculiformes; family Cuculidae; genus Phaenicophaeus; species Phaenicophaeus curvirostris. The sequence continues at coordinate 12,241,854 of NC_091396.1, forward strand.
TACTAACCAGAGGCTGAAAACATTTCTATTTGTCCAAATCTGGAATAAAGTGGAATGATTATATTACCAAAGGGAGACAGAAAAAAAAGAAGAAGAGGGAATACTGTGTACCCAACAAAACAGAGACAAGAATGCAGGAATGTAAATGTGTTACAGGCCATTATTAGGATTTTGGATGCAAAAATAAAACTTAGAAAAGGCTGTAGAGTTGAAAAGCCATAACACGATCCAATTCATTTAGAATAGAAATCGCCTGCCCTAGATTGCTAAGGTGACAGGAAAAAAATATGAAAATAAGGTAATCATATTTGTTTTAAGTCTGGCAGTTTCCACTGAAATGCCTGCCTCTCTATAATATTTTTTTTAAGAAAGTGCCTTGGGGAATTACTAGAAAAATGAGCTTTATTAAGTGTTCATGGCCATCTGAAATACCCACCCATCCAGTATAAACGTGTTCTGGCAAAACAAGTGTTTGTGTTGCCATGGCCTTTCCCATGATATTATTTTCTTAAGCAAAAGCATTTTTCTAGCTGAGTTCTTAGCAAGGACACAGGCAGAGCGCCATGATTCAGACCTTGAAGAGAAAAATGATGATTTGGAGGGAATGGTGAAGGAAAGAGATGGTCTCAGAGGGGGCAGAACAGAGTATTTGGGTGGCTGGTGACTCTTGCCCAACAGAAGCAGTAGTTCCTTCCCCCATTCACTCTAGTTCTGTGGGAAAGTAGTGCAGCCTTCACCAGCCCTGCAGAAAGGCTGATAGGCCCCGTGCTAGGATTGTCCTGTAGCATTCTCAGTACGGGGAAAATTTCTTTTAAAAATAGCAGCTCAACAATTATTTGCTAAGCAAATCATACGTCTCTAGACACAGGCTTCCTTGAATCAGGTCACAGTACCCCGGGCTATGCACAGCTACATGAACTGTGCACCAAAATGCATCCCCAAGGTCTATGTGAATCATCCACCTAATATATCTGCAATATTTGAACTATTCCATATACTACTGCTTTTTTTCATCCTTTACCCTGCAAAATCACTTAGAGAAGGTTCTACTAAAGGGTTTCACATTGGTTTCTGTCCTCGAGTAAATACTTCTGCAAGTAAAAATAGTTGTGAATTCTACATTGTTTACTGATTTGTACTCTGGGTTTAGACTAATATCAAAGTGTTTTATCATAAAAACTACTGAGCTGGTCACATAAGCATTACAAAACATTATTGAGTTATAAGCATTGAACAGGATTACATAGTTAGTATACATCACGGTGACTAAGGCAAAACTAGCGGGTGCTTACATAAAGTGCATAAGGACAAGGCAGATATTGAGTCACTCTTTCTCTGCACATCTTCCAAAATTCTAGTGACCATCAGTTTGTGGGGTAGAGGTCACATCTGAATTCTTCCGCTTCCTGTCTACAAAGGGCCCACAAACTTCTTTCTGAAGGAAAAGACAAAAAAAAAGAACAACAGGACTGAAGGCTGGGGTTTAGCTCTTACAGAGTTTTGATGAGATACAGTCATTTTCCTTCCTTCCTACAGCTCCTGTGGGACAACTCTTGTCTCTTAAACTTCTTTCATACCCACATAGCTCTGCAAGTCACAGCAGAACATTGAAATCACTGGAGAAAGTAAAGAGAATAAGGTCCACAAACGTTAAAAGTAGGTCCAAATCCATTTAAGTATCTACTTGTTGGAGAGAATGTGTTACAAAATAACAAGTAATGAAAAATAAAAATAGAATAGGCCTCTTGGGTCATCTTATCCCCCCAGAATTCATTTTCTTCATAACACCAGCAACAGAATGAGGTGGCAAGCGGTACCCCTTCTGTCTGAAGCGATGCAGTCCAGATCTCACTGATACCTGAACACACCATCTTAGCAAACAGAACAATTTCAGAACTACAGAAAACAAATAAAGTAACAGGAAATATTTTATTTACCTTTAAATAAAATTAATTAGCTGCAACTAAGAGACCAAATAGCATTTGATAGAAATAATAGAATATGCTAGAACTTTACTCAAAACAAAAGTGTAATGTGTTCCCCTAACTGCTGAGACTCTTTCAGTCTTATGTTCCTGAACTAAGATTACATTTAGAAATCCCTGGAACAGAGCTCTACTCAGTCCTCTGGAAAACAGTTCCTTAGCCTACCACCTTACAATAAGTTCTTCCTGTTCAGCTCAACACTTGTCTGCCATCTCATCTCAATCCAGGAGGTTCTGGAGTGCGTTGAAGATAACTTCCTTCTCCAAGTGAAAGAAAAGACAACAAGGAAAGGTGCTCTTTCTTTTCTGAGAGGTACAGAGGCAATCATTTGCCAGCCTGACCTGCCCTTCCCAAAAAGGATGGGCTGGTGGGGAGTGCTAAGCTTGAGGGAAGCCTTGACTGCAGTGACCATGAAATGGTGGAGGTCAAGATCCTTAGGGCAGCAAGGAGGATATACAGCAAACTCACTACCCTGGACTTCAGGAGAGCAGACTTTGACGTATGCAGGGATCTGATTGGTAGAGTACCATGGGATAAGGCCCTGGAGGGGAGAGGGGCCTAAGAAAGCCGGTTAATATTCAAGGATCACCTCCTTCAAGCTCAGGAGCGATGCATCCCAACAAAGAGGAAGTCAGGAAAATATGCAGGAGGCCTGCATGGATGAAAAGGGAACTCCTAGACAAACTTAAACTAAGAGAATGAGCTTACAGAGGGTGAAAGCAAGGACAGGTAGCCTGGGAGGAATACAGAGAAATTGTCCAAGAAGCTGGGAATCAGTTTAGGAAAGCTAAATCCCTGACAGAATTAAATATGGCCAAGGACTTCAAGGGCAACAAAAGAAACTTTATGGGTAAGTCAGTGATAAAAGTAAGAGTAGGGAGAATGTAGGCCCTCTCCAGAAGGAAACCGGAGACCTAGTTACCTAGTATGTGGAGAAGGCTGAGGTATTTATTGATTTTTTTTTGCCTTAGTCTCCACTGGCCAGGGCTCAAGCCACACTGTCCAAGTCACAGAAGGCAAAGACAGGGACTGGGAGAATGAAGAACTGCCCGCTGTAGAAGATCTGATGGGAGACCATCTAAGCAACCTGAAGATGCCAGTCCGTGAGACCAGATGAGATGCATCTACGGGTTCTCTTACTTGTCATATTTCATATTCATACCCACTGGAAAACATAACAAGTTATCTAATTTAAAGTTAAAAATCCACGTAAAGGAGAACTTGAGCTAAACCCAGCTTGCTTTATGCAACTAATTCCAATGAAATTAAAAGGCTCTTTAGGGGAGGGAAGCAAACTTACACCATTACATTGCACCAGTCATATCTTTGATTTTTTTTTAATATGACCTTTCAAAAATTAGATTAGAGAGACAATTCCAAATTAAAATTAAATCAATTACATCTCTTGCTCTTGCAATTCAGGAGGGACTTGTCTGATGCATGAGGCAATACTGGAACTGCATATTGTGAGATGTGTCTTACTCATGGTCCTCAGTGGATTTAGTGGTCACAGTGCAATGTAGTGAGTTTTCAAGCTCCATTCAGCAAGAAAAGGGTTGAGCTGGATAATAATCCTGGAGCACAGGGAAAAGAAACCAGCTATAGAGGATAACAAGGCAGTCAGGAGAGAACCAAGAATCACTCAGAACATAGCATCACTTAGAGGGAGTCATTTCTAAGCTAGTGCTGACAGGAATTCAGAGACATAGAGGAAGCAAGAGAGATCTAGAGGCTGGAGACAGGATTGTAAACTGAGTTATTGGTGCTTAGTTGCTATGACAAACAGTGACAGTAACTTATACATATACCTCAGTTCTAAGAAATCCCTCATATTGCTTGTAAAAACTGTTGAGAAATGGCCTATTCACATGCATTTCCTCTCTTGAAGTCTACAGTTCATAGAGCACAAAGTGTAGTAGCATTTCCTACTTCAGCTATGGGTGGGTGCGTTAGTGAGAGCAGCTTCTGGTTTCATCTTTGAAAGCATAAGTCTTTAATTTGAGACCGAGAAAGGAGTGAATATGCATTTAATTCAGCTGTTCCTATTATGGAAGCCACAAGCCCCGTGGTTGGACCAGACCATGTGGGATGGTATCAGGAATGGCTACAGTCAGTTTTATTTTCTCTGTCTGCAAATGTGAATAAGCCCCCTTTGAACATGATCATGGAAAATTAATTCCCATTACTTCAACACCTATGTAGAAAAAAAATTAAGGTATATTTACATGTGACGGATAAATTATGCTATATTAACCCAATGAACAATGAAAACTTACATAACAGTCCACCTTTAACCAAATACCAAAGAATAGAATGTAATTAAAATTTAGTTCCAAGTATGTACTTTTTAATTATGAAAATCAGTAGTACATTTAATTAGAATGAATTATTTGGAATTACATGCTTTACAGAAGAAATAATGATGAATTCCTGAATATTAGAAATAAGTTTTGTCGTTCCTAGATTAAATATTTTTAGCTGGCTAACATATGAAGGCATTAAGGATTTTTCCACTTTCTTTAATAGAAAATGATTTCTTTCATGACATACTTTAAAATTGTTCTTCCATAACTCATGGGAAGCTTACTGGGCTTTTATTAAGTTGGAGCATTAATCAAACACACATATTGCCTAATCAATACAATCAAAACAAATACTCTAATACTTATGAATTACATGATTTCAAGTATCCTGTTGCCATCTTTTGAAAGAGTGCTAAGGTATCTAAATGACCAGTATGATCCAGAAATTAACTGGATTGTGAATCTAATCAGTTGCTGGGAAGGACATGAACTGCCATAGAACACTATGTGGTTCCTCACTGATGTTGCTCAGAAGATGTTTGTGGCAAGTGATCTCTGGATTCAACTCTTAGAAAGAATTTGAGAATATGGATTACAGATCTCCAGTGCAGTTGCAGACAGTAATCCACACAGATAATGTCTTTGGGATGAATTCTTGGCTCCACTGAGATTAATGCAAGTTTGTAATTGATGCTTAATTAGAAGATCATGCAGCTGAATGGGGGGAGGTTTTTGGGTTTTTTTAGTTAATTTTACCCTAAATCAAACTAGCCACCAAGGTGCTATCGGTTCTGGGAAACAACAAAATTGCTTGTTCTGCTCTCTAGGATTTTCTGTTATTGCATTAATGAAAAACAGAGAAAATGAGCTCTATATCTTGGAACCTTCAGAAAAGAAACAGAGGACAGTGAAAGAATCTGCTCCTTTCAGGAGATTTTGATGTGGTTATGTATCTTGGAGACTGGTTTGAGTTCAAATGCTATCTAAGAGACAGCAATTATAAAATTAAGCTATCAAGGTCATGTCAGTGTTGCTAGGCACTGGACAGCCATGCTTCTTGGTGCCGGGCCATTGTGCACAAACTGCCTTGGGAGATAGCCCGAGGATACCCGCTGAGTATGAAGGGAGTGCTCAGCCAAGAAAAGCAGGAAAAAGTGTTCTTCTGAAGTGGGGGAAGGGATGCTATTTGTTTTCTGGTTTTAATCCATAGAAGTTCAAGGAAGGGAACCAAAAATTAAAGAGTGGGAGGGTGAACTGGAGGCGGGGGGCAGGGGGTAAAAGTATCTTTTTACATCAAGAATGGCCAGAGCAGACCACTGTTTACACCTTGGAACTTCATTATTCTTGGTCCAGCCGGCAGTCTGCTAGAAGAGTCCTCCTGACTCCTGGGTATGCAGACAAGTGTGGAGAAATGCAGATTTTCCCATTTCCACTCCTGCAAAAGTAACAATTTCTTTGCCAGAAGAACTGACTAAGGGAAAGTTGTGTATCTGCCTGCAACTAGCGTAAGGACACAGGGAGCTGGGTTGCTTCTTCAGGAGCCCAGAGAGGACTTAATAGTACACAGCCAAAAAGAATCTGTCAGTGTTGGTGTTGAGGACAGTTAACTGACTGCATTGTGTCGGTGTTCACAAGGATTCCATCAAAGTACCATATTAGTCAAAGTCTCTGTTGTAATTCACAAGTTAGATTTCTAAAGGTTAACTGCTCTGCCAGAAGAAATTGTTTTCTGCCTCATCATTTCTTGCAGAGCTTTCAGAAGCAGTGCATAAACACGTCACCAGAGCCACAGGAAGGGGGTGGTTTGTCTTGCCTGGCAGCCCCTGAAAACTTGTGTCCTCCCCAATAATTTTTTGCCTGACTGTCAGAGACCGTGTCACTGAAAGGTGCTTGCAGGCAACAGACATTTCTCTTTACTGCTTCAGTAAAATATTCATCCTGGCAAAGCACAGTGAGACAACTGTGGTGTTCTCTGAAGAAAACTGTATCAGCCATGGGCTTTTTCCAGTGGCCAATTACAAGAGGAGCAGAGTTTACAGCTCTCAACATGAACTGACGGCTTTGCCCCTTCCCTGCCATGGCTGATCAAGGCTAAATTGTGCCTTGATATTGCAGTGAGACAGGAAGTCCTTCTCTATTCTCTGTATTCTTTTCAGTAACCTAGTAAAGAAAGAGACAGGCAAGGGATCCCTCAGATGGCACGTGGAAAACATGGAAACATGGGGCACTTTTCTGGAGAAAAACTGTAGATTGTGGGAGATAAATTAAGCTCTATTTTTTTTTCAATTGTGTTGAACTCAGCATAAGCCTGTAACTTCTAAAAATAATACTCTCTGTTGTAATATATAGCAGTCTTTATGACCTGTTATTTCTCTCTTACTTCTTTGCCTTTCAAGGTATTTTGAATTTTAAAGTCTTCAGTCCAAGCGAGGGCATATCTGCATGCACCACCTAACCTCTTCAACCACGTATATATACATATTTTTTAAGATTTGTATATAAGAGGGAAATAAACAAAAATAGTGGAAACAGATAGTCCCATAACCTTAACACAATGTTTTTTGTTTCCTTGAAAATTATTTACAAATTTGCTGAAGAAAAACATGAGTTCACAAAGACTGCAGGTTCCTACAGGAATATATAGGGAAAAAAAAATTTCCTATAGGAAAAAGATTTTGACTTGAAGCATTCCCCATTTTCTTAAACTTCCAGTCAGCTTTTTCCAAAGCTAAAAAGTAACACCTAAACACTGACATACATGTGCATATTTCAGTTAGCATTTTCAAAGGTCAGTTCTGAGCAACTATGTGCTTTGGAAATCTATTTATGGGTACAGACATTGTTCTTAGTAAACAACTGAAGATGGCCATTTATATCTCTGAATATTCCACAAACTTACAGAGAAATCTACACCAAAATAATTTTAATATTAAGTATCATGATATTCTGGAATTCTATACATTTTATAACTTCTTAGATACATTAGGTTCATTCTTGTTATCAATACAAGGTATCTTTAACCAGATATGTCATCTCTTAACTTCTTCTTAGATCTTCTGGATTAGGCACTGTTATACATAGTGTATGCTATTATTTGCACTTATTTTTCTGGATAATTTCGATTGCACAAGGAACTTCTTTAGAAGTGTATAAAACACAGTGTTCCCCTTTAGACTAGTGAATTCTTGGTTCTCTCCCCTGAGAACTGTCTTATACCACACGTTCTCTAATCTGTATTATGTTTGGCCCATCTCATTCTCCTTGCCTGTCCTCTCTCAGTGTTCACTCTTAAGGTTTTTAAGCCCTCTTAGCTCTTTTTTCGGTTTTGTTTTTTTTTTTTATTTTTTTGGAATCTCCATGCTCTCATTTAGAGATTGAACCTTGTCTGGTTTAATCCAGATAGTCCCAGTTCCCCAGCCACACCCCAGCTGTCAGCACAGACATACACAATCACTCTGCATGGCAGGATCACAGGGTGGGCATGAGCAGCATAGAACCACTTGTTCCAAGGACCAGGGATTGCTCCTTGGAGGACATGACATAATCCATGAAGGTGTAGCCTCTTCGTGTCCACTTGGCTCCCAGATTCTCCAGAGTATCCTTATTTCCTGTTATTGCTTTAATGGGATTAGTGGTGATTATTTCCTTGCCCAGTAAGTCCTACTACTTTACAAAATAAGTGTCAAGTACACAGCAGTACAGCAAAAAAACCAATCTGTCTCCAAACACAGGAAGGATAAGGTTTTGCTGAAAGAGGTGACTTAGCAAACCAGGGAGAGAGATGTTCCCATGAGCTCACATACTGTGCCATCATACAGGCTTAGCTTTGTAATTGTGTAATTAATTCAATATTTAGTCAAGTGAAGCTGTATTGCAGACTAATATTTCCATTTTTAGGTTAACTGCAGCCACTCTTCATAGTAAGGTAAGAAAGTAATTGTAAATTAACATTTGGAAAGTTGGCATACGCTTCTATATCAGCTTCCCTTTTTAGCTAAATGCTATTTCAAAAATCTTTGATGTTAGACATGGAAGAAAATAGCTTAGAGATTGGAGGAGCTTTTCTCACAGGAGTCAAACAGAAATGACAATCCTACTCTACCTCTGCACAGTATAAGCAATAATCAAATATTCCAGGCGTTTTCACAATGGTTTGATTCGAAGGAAATCTGAACTGAACACAGACCATAATCTTTCTAATGGTATTTTAAATTCACTGAGCACATTGGCAGTTAGCCAGTTGTCTGACAATGTTACAGGAAAGGGACTAGGTCAGAATGACCTAGACATATGCAGGAAAACCATTACCTTCTCAAGGCATTCTGCTTGGGATAATAATTTTGAAACCTACAAAAGGAATGCATCATGTCATAGGAGTGAACTTACAAGGGAACACCTGGGCTAATGAGCGCCAGAAATGTGCAGAATTGTTGATAATCACCTCATGGCTGCTACAGAGAAAGAGCCCTAAAAGGCTCTTTTCCTAAAAGGAAAAGCTTGACAGCATACGTTTAGGAACATTGTCGTCTTCTGACTCAGGATAACACTGTCAGGCAGTACCTCCTCGGGATACCAATGTGGGTTTTTGGGCTTAGTGGGAAATTCTGTGGTTCCAAAGTGCAATGTCACACTCAGATTAGGAAAGAACAGCTGCGAGGGTTATAACTGAGCACAGTTACTACCAGATTGTGCTGAACAGAAGGCTCTAAGGTTGTGTCGTGGCCTGAAAACTGCAGTTTGGTACAGTTCCATCCAAGCTATTCAGGGGACAAAAGCATTCTGATCAGCTATTTGATCCACTTAACTTTTTTCTCTCAAGTCTGTGACACTGCATGTTTGAGATCAGTCCCAAGAAATCCAAAACAAAGCACTGAATGTGTCATGGTAAGCAAAAATATTCTTCTCCTCCTCTTAATTCAGAGACTGTGAGAGAAATCATGATGTATGCTTTCCTTTGCCATCCACTTCTGACACATAAACAAAGCAACCACTCTTCTGTTGCAATATGTCTGAGGTAGCTATAATCACCATGCTGACTGACAGTGATTGGTATTTGCTTTGGTAAGCTTTAAAGTCACACCAATTAAAACTGACCTTCCTACTCACATATCGAAAGAAACACAGTATCTGGAAGCAAGATCGCATTGTCAAGCGTTGGGAGAAAAATAATAACTCCTCAGACACTGATGTCTGCATCCCTCAGAGCTGGCAGCAGTAGGCTCCATGCTCCAAAAGAACGCTTTGTCACATTCTCTAGTCTGTTGTCCTCTCAGAGTGCATCAACAATTCTCCTAGTAGCACAAGGAAAGTGTATTATGCTAGGTAGCAAACCAGCACACAGTGAATTGGGCATTCATGCGATAGCCAGAGACAGTTACTGTGTTCTCTGAAGTTTCCTTTCTCCAGTACTTCACTGGAGCACGTTCTTGAACACACTTAACATCCTCAGAGACCCTTAGAACGGGAAATAGAAAATACTGGAATAGGAGGAAGAATTAGGGAATACAGGGTGCAATTCCTCAGGTGCAGGCTTTAGTCAAGACACTGGAATCACTACAGAATGCCTAATAAAATGGCTTAACATTGCTTTAAAGTACCCCCAGCAGCCTGTTGCCACCCATTTTTAGTTAGTTCATTATGGAATCAGCAGAAAGCTCTTACCCTTCTGAAGCATTAGCACACTGCCTGCTATGCTGGTTCAGCTGGGTGTTGTCCATTCAGTCACTCACTAGCTACTGACATTTGATAAGACGAGATTGAAGTCAGAAACTTCAGAACAATAGAATGTCTTTGTTTTGTAACCTCTGGCAGTTCAACAAAAACCTCTGTGAAGGCTTCAGAATGATTGGAAATCTAGCAAAAAAAGTTTTCAGAGGTCACCTTGCTGTTTCATAAGATATTACATGTTTTCACTTACAAAAACTTGAAATAGGTGCCAGGAAAACTAAAATAAAGAACTTCTAAATTAGATTAAATAGATACCAGCAAATTTTCCAGGACTCTTCCATCCTTCATTTTCTAACTTGTTAATACAAATGCTTCTGCAAAAAGGAGGTCAGTATCAAGAAGAAAGCTACGGTGTTTGTGCATTGTTCCGCTTTACTTACTGCTATGTTACTATGTTATTTCATCAGTGTTTTTTATAAACCATTGATAAAACTAGAGATGTACTTGCTTCGACATCCTCCTAATGATGTTGCCAAAATCACATCACGTACAAAGATTTTATAACTGAAGACACATATGCATCGATTTATGCATGTTATCATTTGACAGCATTGTCAAAAGATGCTGGCTTTCATGCCATCATTGTCTGCTTTAATTATTGTATTTCATGTTATTCTGGCAGACATGGAACTTATCTGAAAATACTCACATTCTGATGTCAGTGACAACCACAGAAATTGTAGATTCCAAATGACTACAAGAACTACAAGATTTCTTGATTAACCCAGATTTACCAGCTTTTTCATTTTTCTGTAATACAGGACTGCACAAAGAAAATATGCTTATTATCTTGGTGTAAAAGACTTTGACGGTTTGGTAGACATTGCATTCCTACTCTCCTTTCTGTCTCGTATGGCAATGCTGTCTTCCATACCATTTAATAGTTGCATAATTGTTCCCTTTCAAGCATACAAACAATGAGGTCAACTTGAGTCATGTCAAATAAATAGAGCGAATACCACATACGAAACCATTTAAGATAACAAGTCATGTGATCACATATATTACCTCTCGCCTGGATTTTCTGGATCATACTAGAAGTGTGATAGAAAACACAAAAGGAATAGAGCTTACCAGCTGACTGTTTTGCCTATGATAAGCAATCAATGAGCAGTTTATTGCAAAGAATTTAACACAGACAAGCTAGAATTGAAAGTTACCTTTCTCTAAATCATTATGCTGCTTCTTTAAACTGTCCCTTTCAAGGCAAAACCTGTATTTTCCTGCAGAAAAAAAATATGACATGGATGAAGGTTTAATTTTATTTTAGTGGTTTTAATAACATTTGGCTATGTTACATTTTAAAGCAGCCTAATTATTAGATGTAACATCTGGGATACAGTATCTATCAGACCAGGTTTCATCCAAACTGGGCACAGATACAAGAAAGTGTTATTTGTATTTATTAAGTGGAACATACAGAGAAAGGTCAACACTTTCCCTCTTCGTCCTTCATCAGCAGAGAGGCTAGTGAGAAGACAGGGTAAAACTCCACGAGCAATAAAAAATTGTGACCTCAAAAACATGCAAGACACATGAAAGCAAAGAATAAGCTTCTTATCCATTTATTTTTTCTCTTCTTGGGTAGCGTTCGGTTCAATTATGCTCTTAGAGCACATCACAGGCCTCTGCTGTTCTTAACTGAAGTTGAAAGAAGTAGGTATTCTCTTACTAAAGTGGTTGACAAGAAGGAAAGCATTAACATTGTTCCCAAACAAGCAGCAATTAAGAGAAAGCACAGCATAGTTCCCATTAATATGCCATATTCCACTCTGCAGCACCCTTGAAGTAGTTAAATTGGTTAGTTGCTTCTATAACCCTCCCAACTGTTTGCGATAAAAATTACAACTGGCCCTTCAATGCAAGCTGTTCTGTCTCATGTCCAGAGATTTTGTGCATCTTTCTCTTTTGTTATCTACACTGCAAGGCCTCACAGGCAAGAGCTAACTCTCTTCTAACCTTACAGTCCTAGAGAGTTCTGCTGCTGCTGGGAGTGTGTGAATACATAGGCTGAACAATCCTGTTGGTATCTCTTGTTGTATAGCCATGCATTTCTCTACCTGTATGGTTTGATGAGCCAGTTTTCCAGTTGTCTGCTACAGTACTGGCACCATTCATATTCCCAGTATCATAAAAATAGAGTGGATTTCCTTGCATGGATGAGATTCTCAATACAGAAGTTTTATCCATAAGAACATTAAAAAAAAAAACATAAGAACATGAGAAGTGGCTAGGTTAGAGCAGTAGCTTGTCTAGGCTAATGTGCTGCCACTACTGTCTTCTGCAATTAAAAGAGGAGATACTGTTTAGGGACATCATGTTAGTCTGGCCACTTCCTGTTGTCTGTTCTCCTCGTGCACTCCAATGGATTAAGGATTTTAAAAAGCACGTGTCTGCCTATTCCCTGTTGTTACTGTTACCTGAGATATCTTCTCATTTGTTTTTTGCTGATGCCATCTACCTCCACAGTTCATTGGGACAAGAAATTCCAGGAATACACCAGCTACTGTGTAAAAAGAAGGATTTTCTTTTATCAGTTTTAAACCACTTCCCTATTTGTTTCACTGCCCCAGTTGTAATATTGCAGGATTTGATGAATGACACTTCAGCGTTCACTTTATCCACCACTTTAATGACTTAGCAAACCTAAACCACTCCTCAGCTTTCACCTTTTCAAATGGAAGATTTCCATCCTTTTCAGTCTCTCCTCAGAAAGCAGCCAGTCCGTCCCCCTGGCCGTTTTCTTTGCTGTTCTCTCTGTTCTCAGTCCTTCTTGTGACAGAGGTCACAGAACCATGTGCTGAACTCAAGGTGGAGGTACACCAAGGGTTTGTACGGCACCAGACAGACGCTTCTTCTGTCGTGTTCTCAGTAACCTTCCTGATGATGCCCAACATCCTGACTGCTGCTGGACACTGAGCCTGAAGATCACTTTTCCCTCCTCAACACCTCTGCTTTGGCCTACAGCACCTATTCTCTTTCTAAAAGTACTGGTCTTTTCCAAACCCTTTCTCCATCATAGGGTTGTTTTTTTTCTTCTAGTCATATTTCCTTTGAATGCACAAGAGCTGCCTCAGTTAAAATCCAGCTAATTCAGTGAGTGGTGGCTTCAGACTGCTGTGTTTTTAACCAGAGAGCAGAATGGAATCCTAACTGGAGACAAAAACTGGTTCTGGAACAGAATTTGAAATAACCTTTTGAAGCCCATTTCAAACATTCATATATATAGAAGTTACTATTTCAAAACAGTAATTTGACTGAGATCTAACATCCTCTAGCTGATATTTGTGCAGTATAATGACTGTTTAGACTAGGTTTTGCACAAGCCTTTGTTTCAAGACAGTAGCAAGTGCGCCCTGGTTGCTCTGTGCCAGTCTTCACATTCTCACTGGGCTTGTTCATGCAGAGGCCTGACTCCAGTGATCTCCAGTAAACAGCCTTTACTGGAAGAGGGCTGATAATAGCTTTGATTCCTGTTCTTCTACATCTGTCAGTTGTGTGTTCATTACATGCCCCATAGGTGACAGTAGGGCTAAGTTTCTCAAGATTTTTCCCATCAGTATATTGTGCCTTACTGGGTAGTTGTATTTACATGTATGTGTTTCCATGCTTCCACAATCTATATTTCTGTGTGTGCATTTCTCTGTTGGGTAACGGTGGTTCAGACTGTTCATTAGTCCCATCTCCCACTCCTCTGCCCGAACTCCCAGCGGTTATCTGCAGCGCTTCCCCTTCTTTGCAGCCTTATCATAGAATCATAGAATCATAGAATCATAGAATAACCAGGTTGGAAGAGACCCACCGGATCATAGAATCATAGAATAACTAGGTTGGAAAAGACCCACCTGATCATCGAGTCCAACCAGGTTCAGGCAGAAGGAAGCTGCTTTCCTGGCCTGGGAGCATGACTGAGACAAAGAAGCAAAGAAGTAAGTAGAAGTGACTTTCTGGTTGAAAGTCCATGTTCCAAGTGTGCCCCATTTGGACAACATCTCTGTTCTCCTATTTGTAATCTTTCATAATAGAGTATGTTGCATGTAAACTGGGTGGGCTGAATGGACCAAGCAGTGAATCACTCTCTGTCCAGTATAGAGCAAATTTAACCAGCACTGAATTCAAATCATAGGTAAATAAAAATAAACCATTTAAAGCACTCATTTTAAATGCACTACTATGAAAAATGCCACTGTGACTTCAATCCAGTATCAAAGTGCCATTGCAGAAAATGCTCCCTTCTGTTGTTTGTAACAGTTTGAGGAACAATTTCGGTTCTGTGCTTACAGAACTGTCTAGACATGAAGAGCATGCGTACACCTCTCCATTCACGAGTTCTCCTGAAAGGGCAGTACTGGTCTTTCTAACTTCAGCCTTCTTTACTCATCCATAAATAAGTAATTCCTATAGCATGCAGGAGCCAATGTTCTCCTTTGACCTCTTCCTGTCACACCTTGGAAATCTTATTTTCTCAAAAAATGTTGCTGTGTTCACTGTTCTTTTGGTAGCCCACAGTGGCAAAAGTGGTATCGGGATAGAAGTATCCAGGAGGCATCTGCTGAGCAAAGTGTAACCCCTGAGCTTGCTCAGAACAACAGAAAGAATAGTTCCCTTTCCCCATCCATGCAGAATATGTGAAGGTATTGTGCTGTTCCTGCTTTTTTTTCTGAGTAAAGCCCAAGAGGAACGAAAAATGTGAGTCTCTGCCTTACTCAGCATATTGAGTAACCATCCCAGGCCAGTTGTTTCAAACGCAGGCCTGCCTGCTGACAGCAGCACAGTGCCACTTTGACATCCTGCAATAATTTTAAATGAGAATGATTAATTTTTCTTTAGAAGGCAGCAGATGGCAGCAAAGTTATACAGATGCGCCAGACTAGTAGAGAAGAAAAATATCTTGGTACTCACACTCTAGCAACATTCCATGGAAAAAAATGTATCATTTGTTTCTGTCTGTCTTGCAGTGTGGTTAAGACACTAAATCAAGTTTGATGGCCCTCGTGCACTTGTAACGTGAGGGTTTTTTCCCCCCCATTACCAGGAGTTAATGAAATCAGATTGGGGTGACATGATGTGAATTACACTCAATAAATCATCTTTGCCTCTGCAGGAACCAATTCTTTGTGCAGATCTTTTTATAGCCCTCATTAAACAGATACTAATCGCCTTGTGCAAATATTATCACAATGTGCCTGACTCTGTGTGTACCCTGACTGATACAGGAGCCCTAACTGCCAACCTCTGCAGTGAGCTATGCATACCACTCACTCTGTCATTTGAGTTAGTTGTCTGGATGCATCCTTTGCTAAGACTTCAAAACAGGGGTGGGGGGCATTGGTAAAAGTAGAGAGAAGAGGGAGAGGAGGAAGGAAATGCCTCTATATAGAATCATAGTGTTTAAAACACTCCAAAATCCTACCAATTTAAACAAAAAAATGAAGTCTGGGTCTTGGACAAGAACACTGGAAGTTTCTGGGATTCGCTCCCTACTCCTGAACACATTCAGTGCTACACTTGACACGTATATTTGTTGAAGCTGTCATTGCCAGCAGCACCACATCCACTTAAAAGGAGCAGCAACAATCATACATTGCTGAACTCATTTCAGATTGAACTGAGAGTCTGGATTTGAGTTACCTCTTTTTTGATAGATTTCCTGTCCCTTACTTCTACCTTTTAATAGTTTCGTCAGTCTTCACAACAAGAACTTGTGAATAAATTAAACATAAAGCAAAACTTGCAGCACAATCTTTTGATATAAAAAGACATGTTTTTGAAAGAATGCAGGGGCCTGGCTTGGGTTTTTTTTGTTGTTGTTGTTGCTGAAGTCAGTAGAGGTTTTGTTTCAATTAGATGGGATCAATCTCAGGCCTGGGATTTGGTGTTGAGATTCCTATCCGGCTTGCCAGTTCATCACCACCAGAATGTCTGATGTCTGTAGGCAGTACAGAGAAGAATTATATATGCCAGTTGCATATTTTTCATGTTGTTTATCAATAAAGGGCCAAACTATGAATTTGTTCCTTATGCAGAATGAGATGCAGAGATGCAGAGCCCAAGGAAAAAAAATGGCTTAGAAAAAGTAACTTAGAAATCCATCATTTTTCCCTTGTCTCTGAGAAGAAAAAAGTTACTTTACAAGGTGCAGCTGTCCTCTTCCAGTGTGCACACTCGGATCTGCTCCCAAGACCCTGTATACAGGCTGGGAACTGTAGTTGCCTCTGAGAGTTTACTGCTTTCTAGCAGAGAGCCACGACAGAATCAGGTCATGTAAGGGGAAAGGAGAAACCCACATACCCCTTTGTCCTCTCATGTAACAGCAAGGGGGTGAACTATGTGGTGGCCTTTTAGACTTCAAGTTTTTAGTTTCATGGTAACTCCTGTGACAGTAACCACCTATTAAAAGGACAATAATCACGTTTGTTTGATGAACTGCTTAGTTTGCTCCTGAACTAACAGATAAGATCCATTATGTTTGTTCTCCTATTTCTGCCAATACTGCTGGACATCAGAGATTAAGACCCGGACATCTGTTTGTTTATCTTTACACCATGTCAGTGAAGTATGAAGAAAATACAAACCATTTCATAATTGCTGGAAAAGTTGTGTGTAATTTGCAGACTGTCAGATCTGGGAAGTGATAGTTGACTGAAAGCATTGGAAGAACATTTATTTTGCAAACCTATTTTGAGAGATAGAATTCATTACAAAATATATGCCTTCAGCTGGGTTGGACTGATCTTTCCTGACTTTGGAAAAACCCAGGCTTTTGTAAGTGGATGGCAGACTCAAGGAGGTCTAGTTAAATGTTTGGTAAATGTTATCACAGAATCAAACAAAGTCAAAAGATTTCATTTGGCCTCCTCATTGCTCTTGATGTTGCTGGGAATTTGCAAGCAAAACACTCCAGTCATCAAATAATCAACATTGACTCTAGTCTTCATGGAACCATTTCTTTTTAATTTGGAGACATTATAATTATCCAGCTTTTTGACTAATGTATATAGCATGTAGTAAAAAGGCTTTTACACAGCAAAGTTCTTTACCTCATGAACAAATTATGCTGCTTCTCCTCATGAAGGATACTTGGCCCTGCTCCAAGGAATTAAATGTTAAAAAAATAGAACAATTTCAAAGCTGACACAGATTATTTGGTGAAAAAAGATGTTCTTTAAGAAATATTTGGATAATAAAAGCAAACCCTTGAAAACATAATAAACAAATTTTAGTTAGGTAGAACTGGATTTAGTTATCGGTTGTACTCAGTCATGCTGGAAATTTTTCTCCTGATGCCTGTGTGCTCTACACTACTTAAGTATGATGTGAGATAATATAAAATGGTGTATTGACGGCACAGGGAAAATATTTGGATGGCTGTCTGGAGTTGCCATTATTGGCTTTAATTATGACTTACTGTCCTCTGGGTACTAAATGAGCCAGAAAAGGCTTCATATGTGCCAAAGTATTCATTAGTATTCCCCTTTTGGTCATTGTACTTGCAGAAAAAGTTTATATCTGGCACCTGACTGCAATTCTTGTTAGCACAGACCGAGATGCTTTGCAGATTTTGATAATCATCTGAAAGTACATCAGTGTCCCTACCTTTTGGATAGAGTAAAAGTTGTTTCTAGCTAACTACAGCAGAACTCTGACCACTTTCTGACGTAACTGGAGAACTAACACCTTTTGCGCTCCTCTGTTTGACGTGGCTTCTTAAAGTAAGTTTTGTGGTACCAACTGGAGAAAGAAAAATAACTACTTGTTTTCCTTCTCCAGGTTAGGGTACCTACAGTGGGACTGTAAGGGAAAGTACTTGTATATCAGCATTTTAGGCCTCTTGCCACCATTCCATATAGCACTAATTATGAAGCTGCAAAAATCTTTCTGAGATAGAAATAGTCTTTGGAATCTATTTTGATAATTGTCTATAATGAAGTACCTTTCCTTTGCCACAGGGTGTCTCTAGGGCAGGTACAAACCAAAATAATAACTCAAAGAGTATTTCATGAACTCTCCTGACACATCGCTGTGGAGACCCCACTGAGAATGAGGACCACTCCTTTGGCATCCACTCTTGAACAAACTGGTAGACAGGGATGAATTCCTGCTCCAACACACATTTACCATTTCAAAACATAATTTTAATTGTTTGAACCTTGTTTGAACTGACTTTATCATCATGTTTTAAGTAACCTTTGAACTGGTGGCCTGTGGGACACCAGGCTGCTCTTAGAAATGAATACGTTAACTAAAGTGTTGTGTAAATAGGTGCTCCTGATTTCGGAGGCGTTTGATGACGTCTTCCACTTCTCATCTGTGACATTAGAGCATAGCCTGGCCATGATCTAAGTACACAGCTCTTCTTGAACTCCTAAGACTTTAAGAGAAAGCTTGCTTTCATGGGCCAGTGCTGTTTCCCAGTCTTGTTCTCCCTGAAACCTCAAGGGTTTCAAAATCCTCAAGCTCCTCTGAGATTTTAATCTAGTTCATGTATGGATTTCAACTACTGCTTTAAGGCTAGTGCCCAACATTTTGCTTTGTGGAATATTTGTGGTGAAAAGTTGCTTAGCCAAACTTCTTCAGTAATATTCCCTGCATGGGCAAGAGGAAGAGCTTGGTTCTTACTCTTTAAAAGACATGATTTTTGCAGGGATGGAAGGAATTTAGGAGAAAAAATAAAAAGTCTTTAGTCGGTGTTTATTGCAACTGCAGAATTTTGCTGCTCCTTACAAGCACGGCAGGTGGTGCTCTTGATCCTCCCAAATGAAAAATGCTCTAACCCCCAGTGAAGTCAGAATCATGCCGCCCAGCACCAGCTAGTTGGCTCTAGCCCCGTCCAGTTAATCCAAGGATCTTTCAGCTTTCAGTGAAGTGTTTTCTGCCAGTAAAACCGAAAGGAGGGAAGGAAAGGTAATTTAAGTGGGGACTGGGTTTTGGCAGTAAATGAAGGGAAGATCAATATAAACAAAAGCAGCTAGTTGGCAAGTACATACTTAACCGCACTAGAGCCCGATTCAGCCTTATGTCCCAAGTTTAGATGACAAAGATGCCTGCTGTTTAACTCATAAGTAAAACAAGGTACCCAATAAATTGCACAATTCTATTGAAGTCATTTCAGCTGTGCTACGTACTTTAAGTAGGATCAGGCTTTCACCTACACATTGTTATTTCCCCCTGCAAGCACCTCAAAACTTATAACCAGTGACTATTCTAATTTCAAGATCCTTCAACAGTTGAGAATAGCCACTTGCTTGTTTCTCAGCTGGCAGCTATAATCTGCACTGAAGAGCATGCATTTGCTCTAACCTCTTATGCCTTGCAAAATCTGGATGAGAAAGGTCATTAGCACAAGAGAGATAAAATTCTCTTCCAGCTGTTAACAAACTGATGGTAATTAAAAATGGCAAGTGTTAATATGCATGTGGGTTTTTAGGGGAAAAAAAAAAAAAAAGAACATTTCAAGCAGAAAATCCACCTCTCAAGATTCCAAAATTCTTAGTTGAAAATGTTTAGGGAACTAACTAAAAAATGGGCAGTTCTGAGCAGAACTTCAAAACTTTGGGGAGAAAAATCATTATGAATACATGCCAGATAGCTGGTCAGCCAGATTCCTACCCAAGGTTTTTTTGCAGCAGTATTCCTGGAAAGGTGTCATTGCCAGTTCTTTTGAATTTTTCTTGTAAATACACGTTTCTTAAGGATAAAGTATTAGGTATAAAAAAAATGTGCCCACTTCACTTATCCCAGCAGCATTTAATGCTGCTGTTCCCTAGTCCTCTCCTGCATATGTTAACTAGATTCAGAGATACTGTAAAACAGGGATAATTGTGTTTTACCCAAGATGCTACTCAAGTACACTTGTTTAGTTTTCTTTGCATGTAAAGACTAGACACCAATAGATGGTGCTGTTGGTGCATTAATAAGGTTCAGTTTCACATTTGTTTTCTAGTCTGTGGTTGGAATTTGGATTTTTTTTTAAGGAAAAAAAAAAAAAGAAAACAAAATCCCTAATGCTCAGCTTTTATCCAAGATGTTCTGCCCACACTGAACCGGTCACCATTTAACTTTAACCTGAACTGTGGCCCAGGAAATCCTTCAACATAAATAACCTTGAAAGCTGACATGACTACTTTTGGAACGCGCTCCCTCAATAAATCTGTTGGTTTGTTGTGCAATGTTGAAGTGTGCAGTTGTTTCTCTGATTAATTAGGGCAAAAAATAAACTTGCACGATCGATCCAAGCTGTGACACGTTTCAGCCCCGGCTGGAACATGTGGGTAGGAAAGGCCTTAGAGCCTTCTAAACAGCTCTGCCCTGGGATTCTAAGATTCATGCTTGCTTTTGCAGTTATTTGATTTGACTGGGTAAAGCAGCTGCTGACAAAGTCTGCAACCAAGGAGTTCTAGCCTGTCACAGGACTGACTTACCAGGTTAGTAGGGGTAGGACTGGGCACAGTAAGAAGTCTTTCATCTTGGCCGCCTGCCCCCACTAAAGACAATGTAAGAGCACCAGTGTATGTAGTAGTGTTTATTTTATTTCACATGTTACCCACGGAGCACAGCCGATACATTCTCTACATCTTTCACCAGACCGGAATGCAAGATAAAAAAAGGTATGGAAAAACAGTTTAACTTCTGACATTCACGATATGAAAAATAGAGGGGATACACTGTTTTAAAATGCCCTTATGCAATATATATATATATAAAACGTATAAAAATAAAATATTTTTTTTAAAAAAGATACAAACAGACCACGACACAGGACAGTCTTAAATATCGATACGTATCTCACGACCCACACACACCGCACTTATAATTAACAACAACCACGTACAATTGCACTTTTCCTCTCTGTGACGTTCAAGTATATCGCAGTCCCCACGGGGACTGGTGAGTGTCCGGCTCCCTGCCGGGTGCAACAACGCCGAGGGTAGAGCAGATGCGGGCGGTCCCCGCCGGGACTCGAACCCGCCGTCCCCGGGGAGGCGGAGGCCGCCCCTCGGCGCCGGGCGGGGCCGCGGGACCTGCCGCCCCCCGCTCCCCGGGACCCGCCCGGGCGGGCGCTTGCGCGGGGCTCCCGGCGGCGGGGCCGGAGCGTTCTCGCCCCCTCAGTCCTTCGTTCCGTCCCGTCGATGCGGCGCTCAGAGCCCCAGCAGGGCGGCGAGCGGCCCCGGGGAGCGCGGCGGCAGCGAGCGGCGCCGGCGGCCGTAGCCCTGCGGGCTGATCTTGCTGGCCGGCGCGGCGGCGTCCTTGCCCTCGTCCGTCAGCTGGTGGATGTCGTGGGCGAGTTTCTGCACCGTGCACGTCCCGAACCGGCACCCCATGCGGATGGCTTGGAAGTGGGGGAAGCTGTTAATGCTCTGCCGGTAGCGTTTGACGCGGATGCGAGCATCGTCCCGACTGCTGGGGGGAGGGAGGAGAGAGAGTCCGGGCGTTAGAGGAGCAGCGAGACCCCCGGACCCCAGCGACCCCCGAATGTTAATGCTCTGCCCTCCCCCATCGCGGGGAGGGAAACACCGGGGACCCCCCGGCTCTGCCCTCGCCCGGCGCTCGGGTCACGGAGCGGATCTCGCTGCCCACGGGGAAGAGGCCCCGCCGTTTCAGGGCTGTTGCGTTATCTCTGGATCCAGAGCCGCAGTTACTATTTATATTTGGCTTTCGCGGCGCTGCCTCCCGCGAGGGAGGGCAGGCAGGAGGCGGCTTTCAGCGCGACGCGCACCCGGGCAGGACCCGCCTCGGAGCGAGAACGAGCCGAAACACCCGCGACCCCGAAACTTCCCACCGCCTGGAGCGAGCGCCCGAGCCGAGGAGGGGCTGGAATTTACCTGGGATGCGAGACTCGGAGATCGCCTTCCACGTCCTGGGCCCGCAGGAGCGGCTGCACGGCCGCCCCCAGCCCTCGGGGCGCGCCCGGCGGCCTCACGTCGCGCTTGGCTCGGCTCAGCGCCCACTTGGTCCACCTAGAGCAGCGCGGGGGAAAGCGCAGGCTGTTAGCGGGGCGGCGGCCGAGCCGAGGAGACTCGAGGGGCGATAATCTTTGCCAGCGCCGAGATTCGTGCGGCGGGGGAGGGAGGGGGGGGGATGTTTCCTGAAAGGGTCTTTAAGGAGCTGTGCGATTCCCCCAGGGAACGCGGTCCCGGGAGCCAGCGGGAGGGCGAGCTGCGATACTCACTTTCTTTTGAACTCTGTCGCTACGTCCACCCTTGCAGCATCCACCCCGAAGAAGGTCACGGAGCCGAGACACAGCAGGGCTACGTGAACTAGTTTCATTCTGGCTGGGCTCCTGGCGGAGGGAAAAAGAGAAGAGCCGTGAGCGCGGTTGCTAATAAAAGTCAAGTAAGATCCTTTACTTCTGGTCGTTGCAGAGAGCTCCTTCCCTCGGAGAGCCCCCGGGCTACTGGGGACTTTGTGTGCGATATGAACCAGAAGCTAATATTTGTTTAGCACCTTATCGCAGAGCAAATAACAGAGCCTCCAGAGTTTACGTTTGTCGAGAGTTTTACTTGCAGAGGCGGCTGAAAACCAGCAGGATTTCCAGAATACCCCCAGCGGCTTGCGCTAGGATTTAGCAAACCCATGAGATTAGAGAGATCTGGCTATCGGACGCATCGCTTCCAAACTCCAGCAAGTGTTTTGCTGCCTGGGAGTTTATCCCCCAAGAGCTCATCTTCCCACTTCACAGGCAGAACCAGCTAGCTCTGGATCTTACGTTGTAAACTGCAGCCGATGCCAAGAGCCAGTGCAAGACTCCAAACTCTCCAAAACAGTCCAGATTGATTAAATTTTTTTCCTCCTTTCCTTCCACCTCCCCATGCCTCTCCCTGTTGCTGTTGTTGGGGGGGGGGGGAAGGGAAAATAGTTCTTACCTGTCAGTGAGGATAATCCACTAGGACAAATGTTCTTGTAGTAGCGATCCCAACTTGCAGGGTTTCCTGAGGAGCGAGAATTCCTCCTTTGTGTCTGAAGTAACCACTGCCGAAGGGCGCTCCACCGCTCCCTTTATAAGAGCGCGGGGGGAGTGGGAGGACCCAGGCGTGGCTTTTCTTTGACACTTACCCCACCCCCACATCCCAAGCACTTCTTCATCATTCTAGCGTGGATTGGGGGCGACCCACACTAGGGTAAAAATAAGAGGATTATTGAAAATTATCTTAAACAACAGCCTAGGTATTTCGTTAATTATAAGGGCAGCTTTGAGGGGTGCATTCCGAGTCATGGCATAACTTGCACGATCTGATAAGCCCCCAGTCTGTTTTACTGGGGACAGGCATTTTAAGCGCCAATATATGCTTATATTTACACCATCTGTAGCATAAATTCTCATTCTAGGCATCTTAATTTCAGGTGGCTGGAAACAAGGAGCGGGAACTAGAGCCGATCAATTTCAAAATCCATGCCAATCCATCAAATACCAAAGTTCTAGAAATAAACCCATATTTGGACAACGTGAATTATAATGAGTAACTGTAATGAATGCCAGCCTTCTTTACACAAGTCAGGAGGTGACAAACCAAGCATCATTAGGATTTATGACTCAACTTGAGTGCATTTTTTATCTAAGAAAATGTATTTGATTTACTAGATTGATTCAAATAAATCACAATTTAAATGGCTTAGGAAGATGAAAGTTAGAGCGCACTTCTGTACCTTTGAGCAGCCCAGGGCTGCTGAAATGCCTGGGGCTGTGGACGCCAGGGGAGACTTTGCCGTGCCTCGCTTCATCCCCAGTCAGCAAGCTTTTATGTACGGGAGTGCACTTCTCCGCTTATAAAGCTAAACCAGTGCATAAACGCTTGCAGGACCAAGGTTCCGAACAGCATTTTCCCTGCTGGCCGGCACCAAAACCTTAGCCTGCCCACCTTTTTGGGTTTGTTTGGGTTTTTTTTTTTTACAGTCTTCAGCATCTTTGTTTCGTGACGCTTCAGCATCGGAGAGGTCCGGCTTCGCAGGGGGGCTGGAAGCAGCACCAGAGGGGCTGTTTCCCTACTTGTTTCAAGGCAAATTCAGCTGCACCGAGGGAAATGCCCCAAGGTCGCAGCGCTCTGGGGCGCCAGGATCCCCTTCCCCGCGAGGAATCCTCCGGAGCAAGGAATGAGCCGGTACTTGAGAGAAGTTTCTCTCGCATCTTGCCCCAAGCAAGAACCAGGTGAGTGTACACTCGTGACTTTCTAGATAACCGCGATGTGTAACACCACCCTGGCGAGGTATGTGCGAGGGCATGACGGAAACAGCCCTGCGCACGGCTGACTCGGTCTAAGGTTCTCCCTCTCTCCCAGGCATCCGGAGACTTTTCTCCATCATCAACCTGCAGGGCTGCCCCTTCGCATCCTCCAGCCGTGAGCTGCCCGCCCAGCCCCGCACCTGCCCGGCCGGAGCCGAGCGGGGCTGCCCCGGTGCCGCTGCCCTCCCGAGCAAGGGGCGCTCGGAGCTCGGGATAGAGGGAGAAACGGGAAAATGAGTGGTCTAGAACGGGGCTGTATAGTGAGCAGAGCTGCACAGCTCGCATCAAACCGCGATGACTGATTCTAGAGACCGCACGAGGCAGCTCGAACGAGTTCCAGCGTTTCCTCGATCAGCAGAAGTTGAAACCGAATCTAGCTTTTCCCAACGAGAAGGCAGGATTTTCTGTGATAAGTGTTGCTATGATTCGAATTAAGTCTCCTGTTCCGGTAAAAAAAAAAATCACATACTTCCCCAAATGCTGGAAAATCCCTCATTAAAATCCTTGGCTAAATGGAAAGTGCATTTCGTATACTCTTAGGCAAACAATGCAGAAAGAATCCCATATTGGTTTAGGAATAGTAACAATAGTAGTAATGCAACTCACATGTGAGTTGTGTGCTGACTACAACTGTCATTTTAGTGATACAAAATTAGCTCATTCTAATTCATGAGGTGGCAAACTGGCACATAAATTATAAGTTTGTTGCTGATGTGATTTGTGAAAGGGCTTCAGCAGGTAAAGCTGGTTCGAATGTAACACAAAGCATCATGTTCTTTGTTCAGATGTTCATTTTGTTCTTCCCAAGAACATTTTGGAAATGAGCAATAATCACTGAATTTGTACTATGAGGTAACAGTAGCCCCTTTTAAAACATTATTTTGTAAATAGTGAGTTATTTCCATTTTGAAAAAAAAAGCTACACACAATGTTCCACAGGATATTATTCACAAACTATTATTCTGAAGCAGTGCCACACAGTTCAGCAAGACTGGGCTTTCCTGTGAAGGGTAAAGTCTCCTCTGGATGCTGCCTCATCCATTGCAGGGATGTTGGCCCGGAGGGACATCCAGCTCTTAAACTTGTTTCCTGATTTTCTTGGGCATGTCATTCAACCGCTCAGTGTCACTGTATGTACAAAAGACTTTACCTGTATCTGCTCCAGCAAGGAGATTGTGAAGATTAGTTGCTGTTTGTACAGCATTTTATTCAGGCTGAGTTTTAGTCCAAAAGCAAAGGTCTAAAATCTGTAGGCATCATTGGGGAATCAGTTTAAGGCAAATATTCTGTGCCGATTATGGAAGAAATTTGTTTGAAGCCAGTGGAAGTGCCTTTGCATGTTTTATTTTGGGTTTAAACATACTGAATTCATATGCCATGAGTATGAATATACTTGATTATTTTTCAGGCTGGATGAAATCAGCAGAAAGATGATACTAGTAGAAGAATGACACCCTGTGGGGGATGTAAAACCTCAGTCAAGCTCCACATGGAAAAGACTTGCTGCTAGTGCATGCAGCCAGCCAGCTTTTTTTGTGCCAAGGGCACAGTGACAAGGGGCTATTCCATTTCTGGTAGTCCCATTGGAGGTGGCTTCAGTGAGTCTTACTTCTCATAGGTTTGAGTACACCAAACAAAATCTCCTAAATGAGGGTGGGATGCATACTGGTAGCAGAAAACCTGGTCCAAGTCACAGCTGCTTCACTGCTCTGGCATGGGGTGGGGTGACATTGGATTAATAAGGGACTGCAGGCAGACTATGACTTTTACATTTCCTGAAGGAGGACTGAACCTTTGCAACTTTTTGGTGCAAAGCACACAATTTGAGTGTGGCAACATTGTCCTTGTGTGCTTTCAGTCTCCTGGAGGGGCTGCAGCCCCACAGTTCTTCTCCCAGAATAAACATGTGGCTGCTTATTGGGTCCTTCTGGACACCTAGGCCTTGGTGTTCACTCAGAACCACAGCTCTGTGAGCCTCTTCACCTCCCATGAGGAGCCAGGCTCCGCTGCTGTAACAGAGGGAATGATGGTTTTGGTGGTCTGGATACAAGTTCAATTTCCTTTGCATCAGCCTTTAGGTGAGCAAACAATCTGTCTGCTCCACTTCCTCGTTTGTTCTAGAACAACATAAGATTGCTCTATACTTAAGGGAAGTTAAGGAAGTAAGTTACGGATGACTGACTTCTTTTACTGTCTGTGCAGGTACACAGCTGTGTTCAAACCCAGATGAACAGTGCCCGTCCTGTTACATGAGTACTTAAGACATGCCACTTCCTATGCCATGCTTTATAAACTAACTAGATTTTGGTTATATTGAACCAGATGAAAGAAGGAGTGAGGCTGTAAAGTGGGCACTAGTAAGATTAGGGAATCAGTAAGTAACATCTTCCCTTTGATCCAGCATTTGTTAATGCCCAGGGATAAGTGTTAGGTGAGATTATCTGGCAAGAAGTGGAGCAGTGAGACTTTACTACTGAGATTTGTTATTACATATTGAACCTTTTTATGGGTGCAGAGATGATAACCCCAAGGTCTCATTTCATTTCAAATTAGGTAGTTCCTTACTGTCTCTAAACTTGCTTTTGTAAACTGTTACATGGCTGTCTTGACTTTGTGCTGCAATTTAACAACTGCAGCACTCATCCCTCGTAGTTGCAGTGATGAGCTTTATCCTTGTCCGCCTCACAGGGGAAATGTGTGGTTTCATTAAGATTTGCATTCCTTTATTGCTACTTCAAAAATTCTTTTAATGAAAAAACTCTGTGTTTTGAAAACAGCTTTGTGGGTTTCAGTCATTGAAGTCTAGAGGAGCATGAACTAAAATGCTTATTCATAACTTAAGAAAGGCATTCCTTCTTCTGGCTTCTACCTGGCACAGAAAGCAACTGACCCCACAGGGCACATCTCTTTCTCAAAAAGTATATTCAGTCTTTTTGATGTGTATAGTAGCTGGTTTTATTTACTCTTAAAGTTACCATGCAATTGTATTAAGTTTAGACCTTTCTACATGGCATCTGACTTCAACACAGTAATGCCACGAGGTGACTGACTCCAAAGAGACTTGGACCGCTGCCCTCTGCTGAGAAGACACAAGCAAGAACACTGTCATTGATTGTTGAAGCTTCCCAACCAGTTTGCCTCCGGGTTATCGGCCAGACACTTCATCGGTATGTCCTAGCGAAGTGGGAGGTGTGAGAACTGTGTGTTTGAAACAGAAATGTCTCTGAAACCGCTAATGGCTGCCCTAGTCCTTCATGACAGTGGATTGTCAGGGGTAAATCCTAGGAATTCACTGCATTTCCATGTGCACCCTGGAATCCACACAGGTGGAACTGCTCCTCACTGTGGAGCAAATTATGCCATTCATATGTTTGTTCTCTCTGTGCTGTCAAACAGGACGTGCATGGAAGCTCATCACAATGATTTGGCAGACTCTGCCAGCTGTCAGACACCCCGTTTATCACCAGCATCGCCGAACCCATCAGGCTCTCGAGGGTCCAAAAGCCGTTGGCCTCATCTGTGTGTTACAAAGAATAAACCTGCCCGCTGCCTCACTGAGCGCCTGAACCAGTGCCTTGGGGGTGAGGAGGGTGGCAAGGATGCGCTCTCACCCCAATGGGAAGGGGGGCACTGCCTTGGCCCATTCCACGCATACTGGACAAAAACATCCTGATTCCTGAGGCTGAGCTCAGGACGGTGGCTTTAGCTGCTTTTCTTGTCACACCACCTACAAGCGAGGGATGCCCTCGGGAGAGGTCCCTGTGGTGTGGCGAGGTCCCTTGAGGTGTGGAGCTGTTTGTGCAAAGCAGAAAGTGTTCCAGGCTCCCTGTGCGTGGCTGGGCTACTCACAGGGGGGCTGCAAAGCGACCCTTCCGGGTCCTCCCTGCCCACGGTGGGCTTTGATGTGGTGCGACAGTGTTCATACCAGTGATTTTGTGGGGCAGCAGCTCAGCTCGCTCCCAGCCTGGCAGAGCCACAGCTCAGTGGTGGGTTTGAAGCGATGCAACAGTGTTCACAGGTGGGTGGTGGCTTAGCCCATGCTCAGCGGTGGGTTCGAAGAGATGCGTTCACATGGTGACCCACAGCTCAGCCCACGCCCAGCGCCGTGGGGTCACAGCTCAGCAGTGGGTTTGGAGCGGGGTTTCAAAGCGATACGTTCACATGTGTGACCCGTAGCTTGGCTCACTCACAGCCCAGTGGGGTCACAGCCTAGTGGTGGGTTCGAAGTGATGCGCTCACACGTGTGACCTGCGGCTCAGCCCACACCCAGCAGTGGGTTCGAAGTGGGGTTTCTAAGCGATGCAACAGCGCTCACTCGTGTGACCCGCAGCTCAGCTCTCACCCAGCCCTGTGGGGTCATGGCCCAATGGTGGGTTTTGAAGCGATGCGCTCACACGGTGACCCACGGCTCAGCCCACGCCGTGGGTTTGGAGCAATGTGTCCACATGTGTGACCCGGGGCTCAGCTCATGCACAGTGGTGGGTTCGAAGTGACGTGACAGTGTTCACACTTGAGCAACGAAGCTGGTGAAGGGGCTGGAAAACAAGTCTCGCGAGGAGCGGCTGAGGGAGCTGGGGTTGTTTAGCTTGGAGGAGGCTGAAGGGAGACCTCATTGCTCTCTACAAGTACCTGAAAGAAGGTTGTGGAGAGGCGGGAGCTGGGAACAAGGGGCAATGGCCTCAAGCTGCGCCAGGAGAGGTTCAAGCTGGATATCAGAAAAAATTTTCACAGAAAGGTTTATTGGGCACTGTCAGTGGCTGCCTAGGGAGAGGGCTGAGTCACCATCCCTGGAGGTGGGTAAAAGGCGGGTAGACGAGCTGCTCAGGGACGTAGTTTAGTGGCCGGCAGGAACTCGCTGACCCTGGAGGTCTCTCCCAACCTAGTGATCCTGTGTGACCCCTCGGGGCGGCGGCTCAGCCCACTCGCTCGCACGAGTGACCCTCGGCCCAGCCC
Organism: Phaenicophaeus curvirostris; assembly: GCF_032191515.1. Classification (NCBI taxonomy): domain Eukaryota; kingdom Metazoa; phylum Chordata; class Aves; order Cuculiformes; family Cuculidae; genus Phaenicophaeus; species Phaenicophaeus curvirostris. The sequence goes on from NC_091396.1 coordinate 12,271,040, forward strand.
CGGGGTCCCGGGCGCGGCGGGGGGTGGGGGTGTGTGTGTGTGTCTCGCGGGGGCGTCTTGTGGCGCTGCCCGCGCGCTGCCCGCCGCCCGGCCCCCGCCCAGCCCGCGGTGGCGGCGCCGCCGGCCTCGCGCATGCGCCCCGCGCGCCTCCAACATGGCCGGGGCGAGGCCGGCGCTCCCGTGGCGGGGAGGATGCTGAGCCTCCCGGGAGCCTCCGCAGCGGCACGGGTGGCGGAGCGGGTTCCTCTCGGCCATGGCCAGGCTGGCCGATTATTTCATCGTGGTGGGCTATGACCACGAGAAGACAGGTAGGTGTGGCCGCGAGCGGGGCTGCCTGGCCTCTTCCCCCCTCCCCTCGCCCCCGCCCGGGCCGCGGGAGGAGGAGGAGACTGCGGGGGGGGGGGGGGGGGGGGGGGGGGGGGGGGGGGGGAGGGAAGGGTTAACCCCCCTTTCCCGAGGCGGAGCGGCTCCTGGGCCCCGGCACCCCGAGACCCGGCCCTTGCGAACGGGAGAGAGGGGGATGGCTGGAAATGCTGCCCGCACACCGGGGCGCGGAGCGGGGACCGGGTGCCGGTGCCCCCCCCGTTCTGCCTTTGTGCCCCCCCCTCCCTGTTCTGCCTTTGTGCCCCCCCCCCCCGTTCTGCCTTTGTGCCCCCCCCCGTTCTGTCTCTGTGCCTCCCCCCTCCCCGTTCTGTCTCTGTGCCTCCCCCCTCCCCGTTCTGTCTCTGTGCCTCCCCCCTCCCCGTTCTGTCTCTGTGCCTCCCCCCTCCCCGTTCTGTCTCTGTGCCTCCCCCCTCCCCGTTCTGCCTCTGTGCCTCCCCCCCCCGTTCTATCTCTGTGCGCCCCCCCCCCGTTCTGTCTCTGTGCGCCCCCCCGTCTGTCTCTGTGCGCCCCCCACTTCTGTCTCTGGACCCTACCCCTTTTGCCCCGGGTGCCCCCCCCCCTTTCTTCTTGCCCCGGGTGCCCCCCCCCCTTTTCTTCTTGCCCCAGGTGCACACCCCCTTTTCTTCGTGCCCCCCCTTTTCTTCTTGCCCCGGGTGCCCCCCCCTTCTGCCCCGGGTGCAGGTGTTGCAGCTGGAGCCTGGGAACAGCCACTTTCCGTAGGGAATCGAGGTGTTCCTGTCCGCCAGCGTGGAAGGAAAGCAGTGCTATCCACTGCCGGTCTGTGGGTGAAGGGAGAGTGGCTACTATTATGTAACTTTCTGTTTTGATAGGACCACATTTGTAGCTGGAGAAACCTTAAATCAGTGTATAAACTGGTTTGGAAATGAAGTGATTGTCGGCTGGTATGTGTTTGTGCTGGGTATTCCGGAACGAATGTATGTTATTAATAAACAATATTTTAAATGGCTGCATGTCCCCTAATTTATTTGACTATGCATAAACCAAACAACACTCAAGTTTGTTAGTCTAAGTAACTCTTTGAAGTAGTGATTGTGTGTAATCTGTGTTCGTTCACTCTGAAAGTCTAGGTAATAAACTCCTTCGAGTAAGATCCTTTCATTTTTTCAAGAAATAATTTTCACAGAAATCGCCATATCCACAGCTTTAAAGATAGGATGGCTTGCAAATTTCTGCCAAAGTGCCAGTGTTGTTATACCATTGTTTACATTGTGGTTCCCCCTCCCATCCATCTTGGAAATAAACTTGTCCTAACTGTAGTGGCACAATTTTAGGATGTGAAACGGAGAGTACTTTATCTTAAAAATAAAAACCTTCCCTTTTGCCTTTCCCCTGTTTGGAACGTTTTATCCAAGAACAGTAGAGAGCCCAAACCAAAGAAGGAACCAGAAAATCCAGGGGTGCTCTTAAAAAGAGACAAAGCAAGTAGGCTGCCTTCTAAGGGATATGATCAATCTGACATAGCCGCTATGTGAAATAAAATCATAGATGACATTGGAAAGCTTTATGTTTGTAGAATGTCATTATCTGTAGCATTTAATTATGTGTTTAACTTCCTGTACATAAATTATCTCATTAAGTTCAGTAGGATTGTTTTGCCTGGATGAAATTGTGCAGATTCAGGAATAACTGCAGAACTAGAACCTTAATTTGAAAAGGTCATGCCCAGAAAGTAACTATTTAGACTTCATTATTTAAATTGCTTGTTGCTACTTTAATCCTTCATACTAAAAATGCTTGAAGGAACAACATTCTGTTGAAGACTAGGCATGCATTGTTTCTCAAATTCCTTTACCCCCACACGCGATTCCATAATACACGGCGCACTGACCTTTCTTTCTTCTTTTAATAGTCATAGTTTCTTGATGCATTTGTTATGCTTCCTTCTATATCGAAAAGCAGGGGCAAACATTTCCAGGATGTAGACTTATTACCCATGAAGCTTTTAAACCTCTAAGTATGTTCTTTTTTTTTTTTTCTTTCATTCTTTTAATTTTTTCCCATCCTCAGCAAGGCTCTGGCTTCGTTTTAATATGCTTGAATTTAATCTTGAGTGTAATTACATTTTACAGTGTTTTTTCAGGGATAATCTGTGGAATATTTTTGTGTAAACAAGCAAACAAAAATCCTGTAACCTTCCCTCTCTTCCCCAACCTGTACGTCAGCAGCAGTTTGGATAATGTGCACTTGTGGTTAATAGGAAAGGATGTTTACAGTAATGACAGTTCTTCCAGAAAAGCCGTTTTTCCTCTGATGTCTCTCTGTAGCAGCTACCATCTGCTTTGACTTCAAGTATTATATGGATTTATTTATACATGACAGTATCTGCAGTATACAGAAAATGTGGTGAAGATGCTGCATTCCCATGCAAGTTGTCTGGCTTTATTAAAAAACATTCACTATAAATATCTAAAATGCTGAACTTGTGCAATTTAGGAGCAGATTTCTAGATTTTTCTTGTTGCAGAAAATCTTTGTTATTGGTGTTAGAAGTTTTTATCCAACATAATCAGTCTTAAGCGGGACTGAATGTTGTTTTTGTCCTCAAATAAACCATAGAGAGTATCCTCTGGAGGTCAAACATTTTAAAGTTCATTCCTGTTCCACTTTAAGCCAATGTAAATTGATTTTACTGCAGTCCTGATGCTGTCGTCCCTATTGTGTTAAATCTTCCATTCGTTTTCAGCTTGGTCCAGGGTGCTGACCTGTCAAAAAGACCCTTCTTGCTGAGTATTTTGCCTGTGTTGCTTTATTAATTTTTTTCCTGGGTTACTTTTCTGCTAGTTTTTCAAACAGGATATCAAAAGAGTGCCAGTATCAGCACCAAGGAGGAGCAGGAGCCTGCAAGAGGAGGACAGGTCACTGCAGTCTGTGTTTATATCAGCTTAAAATGGTCGTAGAACGCAGGGCACAAAGACATTACTCAGGTGGCATAGTCTTCCATGTGCTCCAAGGAAGGTAATGGGTGCCTTTGAATAGTTCCTGGAACTATTCAGTTAGTTTGTGTTTGGCAAGAGTAGAGAATGAGCTTTGCTGTTTAATAACCTGAGTGTCAGTAATCTTTCAGGCACATGGGAAGTTAGGATAAGTCTTTGTGTTGTAAAGGATGAACTGATTCACCTAGCTTTTTATGTATTTCAGGCACAGCTGACTGTTCCCACTTAAAAATTACTTAGCCTGCCTTTCACCATAAAAGTAAGCTTAAGTATATCATAATTCTAATTGCTGTTGTGTTTTTTAAAGACTCATTCTGAGCCTCTTCATGAACTGTTGTGAGAGCAGTAGCTCCTATCAAAAGTTCATGTTGAGCGTCTCAACAGAGTTGGTGAAACCAGATTTAATAAATCCTCCAGATTTAATTAAACCCCTTGTTTTTGTTCTAACAGTGGAAATGTGGAGGATTTCAGTGATACAGTGAAGTTGATGGATTTACCATTATTTTGCATTCAAATGAACCTTTGCTAAGGTAGATGACCACATTTTTCTCCCACGCATCAGCACAATATAAAGGTGTTATGTAACTTGCAACAAAAAGCATTCACAGAAGTCTCTGAAGGGACCAAAGGTGCTAGAAAGTGAAGGCACTTCAGGTTAAAAGCTAGAGGAAATCCCAGAAGACCTTACTGTATATCCATTTTATTTTCCCATGGGTTTTGAGGCGTTTGATGTGCTTCACCAAAAATTGCCATTCAATATGTTTGCATAGTGGAATGCAGATAGGGATTTAGGACGAACACAGATGTTTGCAAAGGTCACAGAAGGGCATGAGAAAATCAAAGCCTCATAAAATGGTTTGGGTTGGAAGGGACCTTAAAGATCATCTAGTTCCAACCCACCTGCCATGCTCGGGGACACCTCCCACCAGATAAGGCTGCTCTAGGCCCCATCCAACCTGGCCTTGAACACCTCCAGGGATGGGGCAGCCACAGCTTCCCTGGGCAACGTGTTCCAGTGTCTCACCATCCTCATTGTGAAGAATTTCTTCATGATGTCTAATCTAAATCTTCCCCCCCTCCCCCTGCAATTTAAAGCCATTCCCACTCATCACTGCCTGCCTTTTTAAAAAGTTCCTCTCCAGCTTTCTTGTAGGCCCCCTTCAGGTGCTGCAAGGTCGCTATAAGGTGCCCCGGAGCGTTCTCTTCTCCAGGCTGAACCTCAACTGTCTCTGCCTGTCCTTATAGCCAAGGTGCTCTGTTGATCTGATCATCTTTGTAGCCCTCCTCTGGACCCATTCCAACAATTCCTTATCCTTGGGGATTCCAGAACTGGATAAAATACTCCAGGCACAAAATGCCTTTTTACTTTGTCTCGGTTTTGCCAGTATAAGCCATCATCATAAATTTATCCCTGGAATTTACATATGATGGTACTTGTAACTTGTATCTGTCATAGCTCAGCAACTGGAAGGTGAGGTCAAAGAAGAAAGAACCAAACACTGGGGTGGATTAATTTGCCTGTTTACCTGTAGTGGCTGCTGTGTACCCAGCAGTTAACTTTCAAAACCTGCAAGATGGAGTGAAGCTTTTCTGTGAGACTTGTTTGCTGTAAGAGGACAGACTAATGTTTTTTCTTCTTACTTGTGTGCCCAGTTGCAATATGTATGACAGAAGGCTTACAACAGTATAGCAGTTTTATTTGGCTGTTGTCATAACTGATAAATGCTGATATAGCATGTGTAGGCTGTGTTGTGGTTGTTTCTGCTTTGATTTTTATCAGCTTCTTTTCAAGGATGCCTTTCTTGTCTAACACAGCTTCATATCTTGGTGGATGTTGAAACTAGACAAGTGATTGACGATAGGGTAGGAGAAGTTCCTAAATGCAGTTGTCTGATTATTTTATTTATTCTGTGGGCAGATTATGCCTGAGAAAAATATTCTTTTCATTTTGAGGATTTTTTGGTGTAGTTGTATATGTGTAGCTGGGCATTGCTCTGGAGTAGTGCATATGTAAGCAATGAGTGATTTCTTGGTATCTTGGTATCAAATCTCTGTAAAACAGAAACTATAGAAAAACAAGGGAGTCAAGCTGTTACTTCAGTGGCTTTCTTATCTGTGCTGTAGCTTAATCTGGTTCAAGTGCAATCTAGGGAAATCTCAAAGGAAAAAAAAAAAACCACAAACCAAAAATCTTCCTTTTTGTGCCAGAAGAATTCTTGTACCTGTAATTTAATGAAAAAACAAGTGTACTATCAGAACCGAAGCGGAAAGAAGATACATAAGTAACTGTGTATTTGTAAGCAATTACCGTACTTTACTACAAGTGGAGAAGGGGATGGGTGCCTGAAAATTTTTTCTAAACAAATGAGTTTCTCTAGTATAAGAAATGATCTCTTTCTGCAAACCTTGTCCTCGCTCAGTTTAGTTTTCAAATACAATGGTTTCCACAATACCACTCTGAAACAGAATGAGAAAAGACTGTTTCCATTGTGCGTGGGTTTTTTTTTGTAGCTGTGTGGTGGTTTTTGTCTTGTGTATTTTTTTGGTAGCAGTATTGGTACCAATATTTTTTTGGTAGCATGTCTTTCTAAAAGGTGTTCAAGTAATTTCTTCTGATATATATATATATATGTAGTTGACTGAAAAAAATGTTGCTTCATTTTATGGATTCACTATGATTTTGGAAAAATTTTATAATCAATCTTTTACACGGATGTCTGCTAATGAATATCTCTAAAGAACTTAGATTTAAAAATCTTTCAGATTTAAAAATCTTTTTTGGCTTGATCTTGCCATCATAATAACAGCAATAAAAATGCATTTTTTCAGCCTTTCAGTTCAAATCGAGACATTCATGGAGCCTGAATGTTTATTCTGTAGGATATCTTCATTTGTCCTAAAGCACCAGGGCACTTATTCTGTTGAGGGAAGTAGCATATCATATCTTTGAGAATATTTTCAGACTAAATTGCAGTAAAGAATCCCTCTCTCCACTTTGCTGTCCTGGATTAACTTTATGGATTATCTAACAAAAAAGATACTTTTCCTGCAGTGTGTTCATGGAAAACAGTTTGTTATGCAAGCCTGAATACTATTTAAGCACTGCACTTCTATAACCACAAGCATGTTTTTCAGTGGGGGGGACAATGAGAATGACATTTAACTCCTCCAACATCACAAGCATAATAGTCTTGTCTCACAACACTGGGGAAGATAATTATACTGCTATGGTAGTTCATTGACATGAATTTAAAATAGTAACTAACTCCCCAGCTACTGGTACTTACAAAGGAAAACCTCAGTCACTGTGGAATAATTTTAAAATGTGGAGTAGCAAATTCACTGTTCAACCTTGATGAACTTCAGTGAAAGTTGCATTTTACAGATATGTACTAGTAATTAGGAATTTCTTTTACTCCTCCTTTGCAGTAATGAGATTTTCAGATTCCTTGCTCAGTTTCTAACATTCACACAGTCATTATTGATAAGATCAATTTTCTTCTGCTTGGTGTTTTGGGAATTGTATTCCATGTATTCCGTATGTATTTGTTGGAATAGCTTATGCCTTTGGTGTCAGTTGTATATTCTGAAGTCAAGGGCAATCCAATTATTGTTGATTGGGATTTGGCAGCTAAATCCCTGCTTATTGAGCCAAGAACATGCTTGTTATTGCTTATCTGTTAGTGACTAGATACATCATGATTTCATGTCTCTAATATTTGCAATTCTCAATTTTCATTCTTCTACAGTTTGTGTAATATGAATAAATTTAGTCATTGAACAAAGTTTGGATTCTTTGTTTGCTTTGTAGGAGTCTTGTGCTCAAGGTAACAACAAAGTAACTAATCACAAAATTTCCATGGAGAGGGACCTAGTTAACAGCCTGGCAACAAGACAGCCAAACCCAGTAGTTGGTGACTGTCAGTGCAGTCTGGGGTTCTGTGTAGCTGTAGTAGAGGAATGCCAATATACAAAAAATACAAAATCATCATAATTCTGGATACAAATTCAGGTCAGCTGCATACAAAACCATATAGGACCCTGGGAGACCTCAGTGGATAAAGAGACAAAAGAATGTTACTGGGGTTACAAAATCAATTACTCAGAAATCCAAAGGAGGGGAAGGTAGGAATAATGTCCTTTTAATGTGGTTCGTATTTTGTTTCCTAGAATTTAAAAATGCCAACCCCATAAAATTCACTGTCTGACACTTGGATAGGTCATCAGCAAGGTTGGAAACGTCTTTCTAAATGGTAGACTTGTATGTTGAATCTAATGGAATAGTAAGTAAGAGGAAGTTGAGACATTCTGGCAGGGGATTTCTCAGGTACTTGCAGATGCAAAGGAATGACAGTTCTTTCTAGAGTCTTAACTTCGGGTGTGGACATTTGTACTTTGGAAAATGGGTTTTGTTGAGTTACTTTTGTCAGATGCCATAACTATTAGTGCCAAGAGTACTGAATGTTGTCAGCTGTCAGCCTCCCCTTCAGGCTCTGTAGTGGGCTGCATATCGCTTCAATATGCTTTGGAAACCTTGCTTTCTCTAAGGCAGCAGGCACTCTTCCTGGTTACTCCATTTGACACGTTCTGATATTTTAAAATTCTTTCTGTCCTCTGGATTGTTTTTCCAGGTTTACCCCAGAAGAATCTCCAAACTTAGTGTCTCTCTTCCCTCTGTCCTTCTCTTCTCCCTCAATTTTTTTAGCCGTTTTTATTTACTCTCTGCTTTTCTGAGATGAAGTCCTCTTGTCCAGTTAGTCTGAGTTCTTGTGGTTTTCATCTTCAAACAAATACTGGTCCATCACATAAACATGAAGGCCAGATTTTGTCCTTGCTATAAGTTTTGGACCTAAAGGAGTGTTTGCTAGAATTTTGGTCTAGGCAAAAAAAGTCCCTTTCTGCAGTCCCATTTCTTAGAAACAGAAAAAGTATTTGGCATGAAGTTCTCCAAAATAATTAGACTAGGGACAAATTTTAAGCACTGAGACTTAAGATCGTACATTTAGTTTGGCTAAGTAAGGACTAAATTAAAATAGTTATATAGTAAGATGTTAGAGTGCCCTTAGCAGTGCTGATGTGCTAAAAAGTATTGCGCTCATGTTTCTTCTTAGTTTTTTATAATTGCATTGGTTGTATCAAAATAAGCCTTTTAGCTTGATCGCTGCATTGTTAAACTCTCTCATGTTTTAAATTTGTAGTTTAACATGTGTATTTGTGCTTTGGAGAAAGAAATACAGATACTCACCCTTTTTTCTGACTATTGTTGTATGAGTTGTAAATATAATTTATAAGTGGCAGTAAATGTAAGTATGACTGACAAAATGCCCTTTGAAAAGGACAAAGTTGTGATGTTACTGTAAATACAACTTTTTATTCCTGAAATACTGTTGAACAGGCATACAGTGCTTTAAAAATAACTGTAAATTGAGAAATCTCTGGTTTTTTAAATGCTATTACACAGACTGCTTTTTACAAAAATGCAAATTGCAGTTGCATAAAAAAGAGGAAAGCCACGTGCTTTGTTCATGCAGAGCTGTTTCTTCATAGTTTCTTTTCCAGAAAATATGTAGTAGTTTTTCAAAGCTTGTGCAGTGACTAAGCTGTTACTGTTCTATGTTCTTAGTATATGCTATTTTAAAAGTAAATTTAATACAAATCATTCTAGTAGAAGGTTACAAGAAGATTTTCGTTTTCAGCTTGCTTGGTAAATTGTGAAGAGAGAAATAGGTGACCAATTTTTGAAGAGCTTAGAATTCATTAAGGAAGATTTCAAAGGAAAATTGATTATAGTTTTCCTTCCCAAGCCACAGATTTAAAACCACATTTTTTCCCCATATCCTATTGATAATTTAATCTCTTTCTAGTCTCTCTCCTTTAAGTTGTGAATTCTTAATACCTTGAGTCTGTGAGAATTTTTCTTCACCCTTTTTTGTTTAGTGATTGGCATGGCTCCCGATATGGATCCTGTAAGAGCTGGTAGCAGATACTCATGTCGTTGATTAAAAACTGTTACTGAATTCACTGTGTCAAGTAAAGGGGTCTGGATTATTTGCCCTTCATACCCTTTTCTTTCTCAGCTTTGAAAAGCCATTGTAGCTGTAAACCCTGGAGATGGCTTTTGTGTGGCTCAGGTCACTGCTCGCTTGGTAAAGTGGTGGGTCCTGGTGTGGTGGCTGGCATGGCTGCTGGTGGGATTCTAAGCAGATTCTGCTTTTTTTAAGGTAGCTTAGCCTATAGCCTCTGCCTGAGCACCAGATTGTGCCAGAATGCAACTGAGGAACTAGTTGAAATTCCCTGTTAAAGGAAGGGCTGCTGCCTCAGCATTGACTTTCACTATTGGGTTCACCCCACGTTTCTTAGAAATATAATTAATGAATTATTCTTATTCTATGCATTTGAGGAAGTACTTGGTTTTGCAAAATAGGAAATTACTGCTTCTCCATGATCAGCAAGTTTCAGCAATGGTAGAAAGCCCAGAGTTTGGAATGGGTGCTTATAATAGCATCCAGAGAACAAGGCATATACGCAAAATAAAAGTATGTTTCCTGCGGTAGTAAATAGAGTCTTTTTTCAGAAATTCTTGCAAGTTCTGAGTGTTCAAAGTGCTGCAGAAAAATGTTTACTTTCTAGATATTTTATAGTGGCTAAAACTTAAGTGCTTATTTTAAGGTACAAATTCTGGTCCACTTTGCTACGGTGAGTTAAGATAATGCCTGTGTAAGCCTCAGATTTGCCCTTTAACTGGGGGCATCTGCCCCTATGGCAGTTTTAGACACTTGTGCCAGTTCTGTGCTAGTTCCACTAATGAGCTGAGGTTTTGACTTAAGCTGCCTGTGAACATGCTTTAAAGTGAGACACCTGGATTTGTAGTGACATGATTGAGGTACTGGACATGCATTTGCTTTTTCCAACTCTGAGGGGTTGTTTCAGCAGAGAAGCAGTGAAAAGGACTAGAACATCCCAGACCATGTCAGTAGGCTGTACTAGGACTAGAGTGTCAAAGCTGTGGTGCATCAGCTGTGATGGCATTATAATTCAGCAGGACAGCCAAAGCAAGTATTGTGTTTTTTTAAGTTGCAGGCAACTGAAAAGAAAACAAAACCAGAGAACCATGGTTGTGATTTGGAAGTCAAAACTCTTCTTTCAAAATATTCTCTTTCCTGTTTGATTAATGTGCATAAATAATGATACCAGGTTCGCCACTGGGTAAACAGTGTTGATTCAAGTAGTGAAACTTTTGTAAGGTTGTTGTTTCAGTGCTCTGTTTTCCAAATATTTTGTTTGTAGTGTTTATTATGAAGAGAGATGAGATCATACCTATTTAACAAAATATCCTTGTGGAGGCTGTTTTTATTATTTTGTTCTCTTTTGCCACTTGGCGTCTTTCTAGAAGAGCCAAGGCTGTCACTGAAGCATTTTATTTTTTGTGAGACAGTGGTCTTGATAAGTATCCCAAACCCACACTTTCTACTTTCCTGATATTCTTAGAAGGTTTTGCCTTTTTCTGAAAAAACCTGTTTGTATGTTTGCTTATGGGTTTCTCTTTTCTTTCTTGCTTTCTTTTTTTTTTCCTTGTAAGAAAGTATGATCCGATGTTTTAGTAAGTGGCTCATTTTTAGAGATTTGTAGTTGAGGAACACATGGCTTCACTGACTGGTCTTTAGACAAAGTCACTGATAGTCAGCTGCTCTTTTTGTTAGTAGTCTAGTAGGAGAGAAGGTAACAATTTACAGCCAACTAAGTAATATTAAGACTAACAAAAATGAGGTTGGTTCCTCATTACAAGGAAGTAGGATTTTAGAAGTTTATCTCGGAAAACTATTGTTTTGTTTTCTTGAAAATATGCTTACCATTATTTGAAGTTAGAAAACCCAGAGGTAAAATCTATATAAAAGTAATAAGACTTTTTAATGTTATTGTTGGACTGGACTGCTAGTGTTGTATGTCTTATGGAGGTAACCTTGAAGATGTTGCCTTACCCGGAGTTGTGATGGCTTAAGATACGATGCTGAAAACTAAAACCCACGTAACTGCTGTGTTCCCTTATTACAGAATTCTATTTGTTCTCAGCCAATGTACTTGAAGTTATAATAAAGCTTGTGGCTTGCTTTATCTCCCATTGCTAACCTCTTCCCTCCTTCTTCTCCCTGCCCCTCCAAAATCAGTAAGTTTTCTTGTTTTAGATTTCTTGTAAAACTTAGCTTGTGGCCACTAATAAAATACTTGTAAATTCTGAAGCAGAAGACTCTTGAACTGCAGCATGGAGTTCTGAATTAAAAATCAGTTCCTGCTTTGTAAAGACCAATTTTACTAATTCTTCTTTGGGTTGAAAAAACTGCTAAAGGTAAATATTTTCGCAGAATGTAGAAATCGATCAGATATTCTCATACATTTCTGTTATGGTCTTCATGTTTGATAACCAACTTTATCATCCAGCTCTCGATTTTTTTTTTTCTGTTTTCTGTCAAACTACACAGATTTTGTAACAAGAATTATTATTCTGCGGAACTTCTCAAACAGCCCCCATAGCCCAAAAGGATGAGCATATGACTTCTGCGAAAAATCTGACAGAGTTGTCTAACTTTTTAAAAATCCCCATATGAAGTCTGAAAATGAGCAGTAGTTATTGAGCAGTAGGAATTCCTTCTTACTGTCTAAATCTGATATGTACTCCCTACCTAATATTAACTGTGCTTTCTTAAAGGTTTGAATATAGATTTGCAGAGAACGAAACATAAATTCTGTGTTTTACTAGATTTGCTTGATTTATGGTTTTATGAAGAATCCATGCCTTTTTTATTCTTATGTATTTGACAGTTACCAAGAAGAGGTTTGGAGTTAATATTGTCATACAAAGCATCATGTTATTTACAGTTTTTACTGCAGATAGACATAGATAAATTGGAGAGGGGAAGATTTAGACTTGACGTTAGGAGGAAATTCTTTACAATGAGGGTGGTGAGGCACTGGCGCAGGTTGCCTGGGGAAGCTGGGGATGCCCAGTCCCTGGAGGTGTTCAGGGCCAGGTGGCCCCCTTATCTAGTGGGAAGTTTCCCTGCCCATGGCAGAGATTTGGAATTAGATGATCTTTAAGGTCCCTTCCAACTCAGACCATTCTATGAGTCTGTGATTTTTGTTAATATTCCTTTTTAATTTTCAGCAAATTTTCATATCTTGAGCTTTTAAAGAATCTAAGCTGATGCAGGTTAAATGCTGAGTCGCAAGAGTTATAGGTAGATTAAGTGATAAAAGCAAGTGGTCGCTGTTCATAGGCAAATTTTGTAGGATGGACTCCCAAAGTTGATTTTGTAGACATTTTTCGTTCACCTTGTAAATACGCGGTAAAAAGAAAGGTGGAATAGTGAGAAGATGGGACTGGCAGATGATTAAAAAAACCACCCAAACCATTCAGGACAGCTGAATCTAAAGCTTCTGGTGAAGGGCTCCAGAAAGAGCTTGTAATGCCAAGTGACTCAGTGATAAAATTTTGGATGAAATGCAGTTTTGATAAATACAAGCACTGGTGGGAAAAGATGGTCTTAACATACATTCACAACTTTAATCTCTAATTTAGTTATTGTCACTTAGTGAAAAAGTCCTTAGAATTTGTTGAGACAGTTCACTGTAAACACCAGCTTAGTGTCTGGTGATAATGTCAACAGTAAAGTCAGAAATAAACAGTATGGAATTGTGGAAAAAAATACCAGGAATGTGGTTTTGGGACTTGCAGCCTAAGGGACAAGAATGGATTAGGTGAATCCCAGAGGTCCCCTTTGGCCCTGTGTTTTTATAGTCCTAAATCTTAAGAAAGACTGGACAGGACCTCTGGGAATCACCTGAACTATTCTTTTCCCTCAAGGCACAATTAGCTGTAGCCTTTTTTGGTTGGGGTGGATCTTTAACTGGTTCTTAAAAAGCTCTCCATAACAGTGCTTTCACAATCTGCTTTGTCAGTCTATTCCAGTGCTACTCCCCCTGACATTTGAAAAGGTTTTCATGGTCATTAACTCAAGTGGATTTTGGTACAGTTTTAAGCCTGTTATGACTATTCTTCTTGAAGTGTGGTGACCAAACTGGATGTGGTAACTGATGTGAAATCTTACTAATGCTAAGAGTGATATTGTTATTTGCTGGTTTTGCAGGCAGTTCCACTTGTAGACATCACTCTTAATTTTTCCTTTCTATTATTATTTCTTTTTCCCAACATCACAACACTGAGGGTTGCTTTGTGGTCTGCTTTATCCTCTACATCCCTTTTAGCTGAACTTATAACTATTTGGCCGTCACATTTATGTGCAATCAGTTGTTCTGACCTAACTCTGCAGCTGTGTGGTTCTCCTTAGTCATCTTCTATTTTTTCATTACTTTTTCCAGTCTTTAAAGATCACTTTGAATACTTACCTTGCCCTCTAGCATGTTTATTATCTGCATTTTCTGGAAGTAGTTTATGTGTAGTAATTAATAGTGTATGTGTATATTTATAAGTATTCGTGTACATGTATATATATATATGCTTATGTATAGATATAAAAAGAACAGCTTCAGTTGTGCTTTGTGTTTCAGCTTGCAGTGACTTTAATAAAAAATGAAACAAAAACCATCCCAAAACTAAACCTAAGCATTGAACTCCATAGTGACTTGCGTATCAGCTGGGAGATAGGATTGATGCTAGTGTAAATACAACTGACTATGTGTACTAAGTAAATTTGTAGAAAGTATATTCAGTTGATGTTCCCAGGCACATTATATTTGTGGTATATTTAAACAGAGTTATATTTTAAGTCAGGGTATGTGGGGGCGCAGGTTAGCAAGTTATTTCATAAAGAACAGAACTAGTGACATCTTTCTGCACATTTTTGTCTTTTGTTTTGAATGCTGCAACTGGAGAAGCAACAGGGTGTCTTGAGTACTTCACTCTTTTCAAGTCAGGGTCACTGGACAATGTTTCTTTGGGTAAAAGGCAGTTGATCCCATAAACCTTACTTCTGTAGGAAATTGGTCTGAAAAAGTAGCATTCTTACTTACAAGAGCATGATTTACTGTCATTTGAAAGAATCATAGAATCATAGAATCATAGAATAGTTTGGGTGTGAAGGGACCTTAAAGATCATCCAGTTCCAATCTCCCTGCAATGGACAGGGACACCTTTCACCAGACCAGGCTGCCTTGAAGCCCCATCCAACCTGGCCTTGAACACCTCCAGGGATGGGGCAGCCACAGCTTCCCTGGGCAACCTGTACCAGTGCCTCACCACCCTCACAGTGAAGAAATTCCCCCTTACATGTATTCTAAATCTGCCCCCTCCAGTTTGTACCCGTGTCCCCCAGTCCTGTTGCTACAAGCCTTTGTAAACAGTCCCTCTCTCCACCTTTCTTGTAGCCCGTTCAGGTACTGGAAAGTCGCAGTAAGGTCTCTTTGGAGCCTTCTATTCTCCAGGCTGAACAAGCCAAACTCTCTCAGCCTGTCCCCATATGGGAGATACTCCAGCCCTCTGATCGTCCCTGTAGACTCCTCTGGACCTGTTTCAGCTGTTCCATATCCTTATGTTGAGGATTCCAGAACTAGACACAATACTCCAGATGAGGTCTCACAAGAATATCTTCTTTCCTTTGTAATGGACACATTATAGTACATTCCAGTTAATATTCTGGGCCTGCTACAACCTCACAAGTGAGAGGTTATGTTCTAGTAATTTATTACGGGCTCATAGTCAAACTGGTTGTTTGCTAGGACATAGATACAACTCTGTTTTCTTCAATTATGTTCTTAATTTCAAACAACCAGTTCCTTCAGTTTATTACAATTGCAGTAACCCCCAATATGCTTGGGGGTTATTTTTAGTTATAGTTTTTTTCTGCTAATGGTGCATTTTGATGTGTAAATTCTTGGCACTGTAGCTGGTTTATGGGGCGGGAGATGGCAGTAAGGAAATAGGGGATTTAGCACATAAGCAGAGAATCGTACTTTATTCTTGCATTACAGTTTTGAAGTAATTCTCTGAAAAACAAAGAACATATTCATTGTTTAAAGTCACAAATTGATGTTTATTTTATGCCTTTCTATTTGATGGGGGTTTTCCCCATTTTAGTCACCTAAGTATTTAAGAGCATTTGCCGTACTTGTTTAACTGTGCTTTGAGATCGGGTGAAATAATGTTGTGCTACATGGACAAAATATAATTCACGTTAAACCAAGTTCAGGTTTAGTGAAGACTACTAGAGTCAGAAGAAATACAAACACAAAGTAACACTTCTTATATTTCAAAGCTCATGTGTGTAGATTTAAAATAAATTTTGATACATTGTTTTTCAGCATGGCTTCTAAAGGACTACATTCTTTGTATTATCCTCACTTAATTGAAGTCATTCTTCCAACTGCATTCTTAGAAGAGGAGGGAATGAAATAAACTGTTAACCTTTGATTGCCAGAACACAAACAAAGAGTGTTTAACTTGTGAATGTTTATGGATATTTCAAACAATGATGTGAATTTTGATTGCCTTTTTGAAGTAGACCTGTTCTTTTTGTCCTTGGTTTGGAAGCTAAACATGCTGTTCAGAACTTTTCTGCAGCTGTGAAGAACAGAGTTTGTCATACAGTAGTTCAGTAAGATGACATCATGAGATGCTTCTGACTACTGTGGCAATCTGTTTGCGTTTGCCCTTGTGTAAGCGTGATCACTGGCGTGTACTTGTTTCCATTTGGTTTAAATCAAAGAAGCACTGATAGAATTGCATTCTGTGGCTATTTACTTGTTCCCGTTGTTCTGGGCTATTGTTGTTTTGACTGGAAAATTATTCTACTCAGTCTCTCTTTCAGCTTTTTCTTCTAAAAGGTGCTTCAGGTAAGTTCTCTAATTTTTAGACAGATAAGCACTCCTGTAAGTCTGTGTTGGGTTGTCACTGGGTAACCTGGGGATGTTTGAATGGTCACACACAAGTTTTTTGAAATTCCAGCATGACAGAAGGGCAGTAACTACAGAGCCTTGTTCACATCTCCAGCTTGTGGAGTACTGGAACAGAGCAAAATGTGTCTAAGCACTCAGGGCCAAACTCTCGTGAGATCATTTTACTCTGCTTTGCAATAGCGATTCGCATGTGTTGTGTAGGATTTAGCTGACAGAAATGGTGAGCAGCCTGAACACTGACATTAGTGCCACTCTGGCAGTTCGGTAAGGAGCTAATTTTTACTAAATATATATAGGTTGTAAGATATACTCATACTTAATGGAAGCTCTGTGTTTTTAGTCAGTCTAGACAAAATATTTGGCCTACCAGGATATGTGAATCATTCTTCTTTGTAAGGCTTCATTTATTATCTGTGTTCTGAAAATGTTTTGTATGAGGGAAACATTGGATGTGCTCAGAAACTTTATTGTTAACGTGCGTTTTTACAGCTGTTGTGTCAAAATCGTGCTTTAGTAAGATCAAAATATTATTTAATTGTTTTAGCCTATTAGAACCACAGGAAGTATACAGGGTGGGAAACTCCCAAATGACTTGTCACTTCTCATCACCTGTAGGTGAGCAATGGCATTCAGACTTAAAAAAACAAATCTTAGCAGCTGGTTAGCTCTGGGGGGAAAAAAGAGAAGGAAAGTTGCTCTTTCATCCTTTATACAGTTCTGACACATGTGCTTTGAGTAGAAAAAATGCTTTAAAATTTCCTTTATCAATGCAAAAATGTATGTACAGTACAAAATTGATTTTATGGATTGAGTGAACGGATTGATGTGTCTCGTTTTGTTTTTTTTCTTTGTAGTCTGGTTTTAAAAGATGCTAAGGGCACATGCATGTGAATGCAGGTGAGGAGGGCACTGTCTGAAATTCTATATGGACTTCCAGTGTGCATCTCATTACCTTAAGGAATGTGGCAATTGCTGTTATGTTGACGGGAAAGTGATGCTCTAGTAGACAGCTGAGGTGACCTTCTAGTCACAAAATGCTATGAATTTTGAACAGTTGTTGAATTCAGTGTGCCATCAAGAAGTTTGACATATGAAGCATATGAAAGGTGTGTGCTGGGGTGTCAGTGTGTACAGCTCCATGTTCCTGTTCCTTTCAGTAAAGGAGTGTGGCTCTGTAAATGCTTAGGAAGCATTATAGGAAAATGATATTTTATATAACAGTAAGGACTGAAAAAGGACACTGGGAGAGGAGCTGAGAGATAGTAAACATTGTCCTTTAGAGAGCAAGTGTACAGTGCACAGAGGAATAGTCCTGTGAAGGCAGTGGAGAGAAAACAAAAGGATCTGGAAGTTGAGGCAGCTTCTTATTGCAGAAGACTGAACAGTAGATCAGGAGGAAGTGAATTTCGGAGCAAGCATCTTGCATGTTGAGATGTGCTAAATTCTATTTACAGATTGGAGTTTAGATGTGAGTGGGTTGAGCAAGCTACGAAACAGGAATTTGCAGTGATGTGTGATACGGAACTACAAACAAGCACTTGATTTCAGGCTAATGTGAGGGAGTTGGAGAAATTAATTGCATGATATCTCTGCAGCACTGTCACAATGTAGGCTATCAAAAAGGCCCTTACGAGGATGGTTCTGCATTCACAGATTTGAGACTCGAGGAGGATTGTTTTGATTTGGAAGAGATGAAAAAGAGCTTTGTCTGAAGATGCTGCTTTCAAAACAAGGAAGTGAAGACAGAAGGGATTTACCTGTTTCTTCTGCCTGAACTATGTCATAGCTCATAGGCACTGTGTTGAAAGTTTCAAATGAGCTGGCTCGAGCGTGTGTTGCAAGAATTTGTTGAAGTTAGAGACATCTTTAACATAGTTGGCAAATACTCTTCAAAAGTGATTTTAAGTTTTTGGAGGTCATGATAATTCCGGAGCTAAAGTGATAGTGTGTCCAGTGTAAAGCAGCATTAAGCCACGCTGGTGTTGCAATTTAGCAGGAAATGTGGATCTTTCAAATACATTTTGGGTCAAGTATGTATTTCCTTTGATTCCAAATAAATGCTTTTTACTGAAGATCAGTGTATTTTTTATGTTATGGAAGTGTTTCTCTTTCTGGTCAACTACCTAACCTGGAAATGCTTTTAGAAATGATGAATGTGTGTCAGACCGACTTCTACGCTTTGCTGTTTCTGTGGATTATCTTTCTGGTACTGAGAATGACAAACCACAAGACATCTAAATATAAAGTAGACTTAAAGGTTTGTTAACCTTCACCTTTAAATTTTCAGAAAATGCATTACCTTCTATATAATTCATGTTATTTATGAAGAATTCTTCTTTTTATTTTAAAGGAAGATGCATATTAAAGCATGCTTATTTTGGCTTCTGGTTTCTTGAGTTGAAGAAGTGACCGCTTTTTTCCTGCTATATCTTTTACACAGATGTGCACTTTATTTCTTGCTTAATTTTACTATAATCCTTCATGCGCACATTTGACGACAAAGAAATAGCGGAACACTGCAAAGCATTTGGAAACTTTACTGTGTACCGAATCATCACTTTAAATTCTGAGGAAAAAATGAGTATAGTGAAACAGCTGAGATCCAAACATGTCAGAATTGAGCTTGAGAATAAACATTCTGAGTTTTCAGCTGCTCTGTGCAAGATAGACTTTTGGAACATGGAATATATAATTACTGTATGTGAGAAGATGCAAAGGACTTTTTATTTGATGTGAACACTGTCATGGTGCTCCATGTTCTGTTTTACTCCAGTATTGATGTTTACTTACTTACGCTTTCTATTATTTGGTAAGAATATGGAAAGAACTTGTAAACAAAGATCACAAAGTATTCTGGATTATATCAAGGATAAAATTAATTTTATTCTCTATGGCAATTTTCCTTGATTTTGTGGGAAAAGATGTGTCATTTTTTAAAACCAGAATAGAAGCCCTTTCCCTTTCAGTCATTAACCAAAGCCCAAATACTCAAGTTCAGGGAAAAATTACTGCTCTGTGACAACAGAACTTGTAGTTCTGGTATGGAGAGGTCTGTAGAGCTTGTCAGCACAGCCCAAGGCAAATCCTGCCACAGTCTCTTAGAGGTATGCCTGCTGTGGTATGGATTTGTCTGCAGCCACAGTTACTTTGAGGTTCACCTGTTCCAGTGTGGCCTTATCCATGGGCATGGAGCATGTCCGCTGCAGTGTGTCCTTGCCCACAGTCACAGTCCCTTCAGAAGTAAACCTGCCCCAACATGGCCTTACCCATGCCTGTAGTCCCTCCAGGGGTGTACCTGCTCTGCCTTGGGCTTATCCATGGCCACAGGCTGCGAAGTGCTCCAGCATGGCCTCATGCAGAGCCACTGATACTTCAAGGTGTACCTTCTCCAGCATGGACTTACCCTTGGGGCACTGTCCTTCAGAGGTGTACCTACTGTGGCTCAAACGTAACCACAGCCACATATGCTTTGTGATGTACCTATTCTGGCATGACTTATCAATGGCCACAGACTCTTTGAAGTGTCTTGCCCCCATGTGGACTTATCCACAGGTCATGGTCCCTTTGACTCAGGGTCACACTGGAGTTCCAGCCTGTCCAGTACAGTGGCACAGAAACAAGAGTGGTGCCCTGGCCGTCTGCCATCCCGGGTGTGTTGCCATTGCTGTTATCAAAGTGTTCCCAGGCACAGCAGAGTAAGATGACAAGCAGTACAGCAAGCAGTAGAGGCAAAACACAGCCAGTAATGATCATGAGACTCTAATGTACAGTTAGGCAAGCAAGCTCCATGGCAAGCACAGGAGCCTTCCAGTTAATAGCTAAACAGCAATAATAGGTATAAATTTGATCTAGCGCATTCCTATGAAATGTGTCACTATCTCAAACCTTTTGAGACCCACATTGGGTGCACACAGCTGTTCGCTCACACCCCCTCCCGTGGTGGGATAGGGGAGAGATTTGGAAGAGTAAAAGTGAGAAGAGTCATGGGTTGAGATGAAGATGGCTCATTAAGAAAAGCAAAAGCTGCGCATGCAAGCAAAGGAAAACAAGTAATTCATCTACTGCTTCTTGTCGAGAGGCAGGTGTTCAGCCATCTCCAGGAGAGCAAGGCTTACTTGAGAAGATAAAATACCATAACTTTGCATATTCACCCCTTCCTACTTGTTCCCCAAGCTTTATATACTGAATGTGGCCTCATATGGTGTGGAATATCCCTTGGGTTAGTTGGGATCAGCTGTCTCAGCCTTGTCCCATCCTTGTCCCATCCTTGTGCACTCCCAGCCCACTTGCTGGTGGGATGGGGTAAGATGCACAAGAGGCCTTGACTCTGTGTAAGCACTGCTCAGCAGTAACAAAAACATCCCTGTACTATCTATGCTGTTTTCTACAAATATCCAAAGCATAGTCCCATAGTAGCTACTACAAAGAAAATTAACTCTGTCCCAGCCAAAACCAGTACATATCCTTAGTGGAAAATTCCCTTCTTGAAGAAGTATAAGAAAATACTTGTGTAATAGTACCCATGGTGTTTTCTGAGGTAATCATTCTTTAAGAAGTATCTGTTTCCCCTGTTGGATGGTTCTGAATAATACCCGTATTAAATGCCTTCATCTTAGTACGTTACTACAGTAGTGCCAATAAATTTGTTTTTGGCTAAATATTTACAATTTAAAATGTCAGTGGGAAAACAAAACCAAAATTCTTTCTACCCAAACCAACTATTCTTTTTAGCTGCTTCTTCCCCTTGGCCTTGCCTCCCCACCAAAAAACTGTGAACTTATCATGGGTGTACCTCAGCTTCTTTTGCTTGAATTTGTGAAATCCACCTTCAGTTTTCCAAACCACAGGCAAATGATATTGTATGTGGATAGTCACTGCTCCGAATATAGTCTAGACATGACACACAGGTCTGTCTCATAGCATCTGAAATAATCCTAGATTTAAGATTGTCTTGTTTTCAGCCCTCTGTTTGAGATTTATGTGCTGGTGAACTCAGTGACTGTTTCTTTGTCTGAGACTTTCCTCAGACTTTATGCTTTATAGTGTTTGTGGCAGTTCTCTTTAAGTGTCTTCAGGCTTGTGAGCTCAGGCTAAATTCTGTTTTTGATATTCAGTTATAGTTAGTTGGATGTTCCTCATGGGCATGAGGATACAGTGGTTATTCTTTCCAAATAGTTAGGGAGAGATAAAGTAACAGGTTGGTTACTTCTTTGCTACTTGCTTACAGTTCTACAGGTGTCTTCCCTATTACATGAGAAAATGTAAACTGATGGCTTTCCTATTTATTTGGGTCCTTCTGGATACTTAATGCAGTGCTTGGGTTGAGCTTTGCTATCTGTTGCCTGATAACCTTTCCTCTGAATGGGACAGTGGCAATGTGTTCCAGATGGTGGCTTTGTGATCTGCACTGAGAGAAGAGTATGCTATTAAAAAAAACCAAAACCCCTGATGTTTTTGAATGCCATTGAAGCAGTTACATGCATGTGTCTATGCTTCTAGGTGATTCTTAGCCTAGTGCAGATTGCCTGCACTTGCAGTGTAGACACCTCTGTTCCCTGCACAGTCCAAGTTTGTCATACATTGGTAGCAAACAGAATTGTGGCTTCCTTGCCTGTGACCTGATGCATCTGTGGGTCCTGAGGGAACTGGCGGGTGAAGTTGCTAAGCCGGTCAGTCTCAGCTCTGTGCTGGCAAGATCGTGGAGAAGATTCTCCTGGAAACTACTGAGGTACATGGAAAATAAGGACGTGATTGATGACAGCCAACTTGGCTTCGCTAGGGGCAAATAATGCCTAACAAATTTTTAGATGGGGCTACAGCATATCAGGATAATGGAAGAATAACTGATGTCATCTACCTGGATTTATGCAAAGCTTTCAACACTGTCCTGCATGACATTCTTGTCTCTAAATTGGAGATATGGATTTGATGGACTACTCAATGGATAAAGAATTGGCTGCATGATTGTACTCAAAGAGTCATAGTTGATGGTTCAATGTCCAAGTGGAGACCAGTGATGAATGGTGTTCCACGGGGTTTGGTATTGGAACTGGTGTTGTTTAACACCTTTGTCACAGACAAGGACAGTGGGATTGAGGGGGCCCTCAGCAAGTTTGCTGTTGATACCAAGCTGTGTTGTGCGGTCGACACACTGGAGGGAAGGAATGTCATCCAGATGGACCTTGACAGGCTTGAGAGGTGGGCATGTGCGAGCCTCATGAAGTTCAACAAGGCCAAGTGTAAGGTCCTGCAGCTGGGTCGGGGCAATTACAAGCACAAACACAGGCTCGGTGGAGGATGGATTGAGAGTTGCCCCGAAGAGGACTTAGGGGTGCTTGTGGGTGAGAAGCTCAGCACAAGCTGACAACTGTGCACTTGCCACCCAGAAAGCCGTCCCAGGCTGTATCTAAAGAAGGGTGACAGGCAGGTCAAGGGAGATGATTCTGCCCCACTACTCTGCTATCGTGACACCTCCCTGGAGAACTGTGTCCAGTTTTAGAGTTCTCAGCAGAGGAAGGACATGGATCTGTTAGAACAAGTCCAGAGGAGGCCATGAAGATGCTCAGAGGGCAGGATTACTGCCTGTATGAGGCTAGGCTGAGAGAGTTGGGATTGTTCAGCCTAGAGAAGAGAAGGCTCTGGGGAGGCCTTATAGCAGCCTTCTAGTACTGAAAGGGGGCCCAAAGGAAAGCCTTTGGGAGGGGCTCTTTATTAGGTATTGGAGTGATAGGATGAGGGGTAACAGTTTTAAGCTGCAAGAGGGGAGATTTAGATTAGATATTAGGAAGAAATCTTTTCCTCTGAGAGTGGTGAAACGCTGGAACAGGTTGCCCAGAGTAGCTGTGGCTGCCCCATCACTGGAAGTGTTCAAGACCAGGTTGGATGAGGCTTTGAGCAACCTGATCTAGTGATCCAGTGGAAGGTGTCCCTGCCCATGGCAGAGAGGTTGGAACTGAGTGGTCCTTAAGGTCCCCTCCAGCCCAAACCGTTCTATGATTCTATGTGGATACAGTGCTTAAAAGTCATGGTGATGCCAAACAATATTGAAAATTCCTATTAAATTTTCAAACTGTGTTCACTGTATAACTGGATATAGAATGTACTATAAAACCAGTGATGATCTTTTGTGACCGCTAAGTTTTCAATGTATTATCTGTTGAGATTTCTGAAAAGCAGGCCCTGTTATGAAAGATTTGAAGTTTTCACCGGCTGATAATCTATTATTTCTGTATGACTGTTTTGCCAAAACAAGGGAATTACAACAATTTTCAAATTTTAGGCAATAGAAAAATCTGCATCTTCTCTGTCTGCAGCTCTCCTCAGTAATTGTAAAAATATTTTTATTTTTGTTAGAAAGCATTAAGTAACTTGCCTCAGCTGCCACTTGAACAAAAATCAATCCCAAAAGCCAACCCTGGTAAGTTACACAAAACCAAAGGAGACCTGGAGGGCAAACAGGCACCACCACAGAAAACCAACCAAACAAAAACCCCCTGAAGCATGACCAACAAAAAAATAAAATAAAAGCCCCTAGAAATAAATTGCTTTTGTCTTTCTCATATGTTTTCTGTAAAAACGTGGGCCTTCAGATCTACAAGTGGATTTTGTCATTTACTTCAAGTAATTGATAGCAATAGGTTTTATATTGTATGGGGTCAGCCACTTGAGGGAGGTACTAAATAGAAAGCATGAAGATGAAAAGGTGACATCTGCTTCTGCCACACAGGAGGTTTTTGATCTCTCTGTCAGGAAGAGCTTTTTGCCAACTTGTGTCCATCTCTGTATGACTGAAATCTTGTTCAGTGATAGGTCAGAGTGGTCCGGAGCGTTTTAATGTATTACATGGCATATTTCCCACATTTTGAGTCTTAAGTTTAGAATGATTTCTTTCTTATTTCTAAACTAAGGCACACTAAGATACATGTTTCTAAAATACGTACTATATATGCTCTTGTTGGGTATGTATGTATTTTCTTAATAACATCTGAAAATATTGTCACCTTGAACAAACTAATAGGCCATAGTAATTTTTTTTCATCCTCCTTTGACAGTCTCAGATGTTCCAGTGGAAGAGGTGTAGTTTCTGTAATTTACTTCTGTTGTGGAGGGATTTTTGTTGTTGCTTTTACCCCTCAGTAGCCACTGATTATGTAGGGGAGCTTAGAAAAATGAGGAGAGGATAAACCTGAAAGTGTAGGTCTTATTCCTTACACTGTAAAAATAATTTCCTTAATGGATAAAGCAATTATATAAGATTTGGCAGATCCAGTGAGGAGGACTTCAGGGTTGATGATGATGATTGTTATTATTATTATGGAATGATAGAGTTGGAGTTGGAAGCATTTACTTTACAACAGAAATGTGACTTAGAATACTCTGGTTTCAATCACTTGATACTGATGTGTTTGGTTATGGTATCATAGTAGTAGAGCTTAGTATCTAGTTTTTCAGGTTAAGGAATGCAGAGGGCTAGCACTGTGTTGATGCACGCTCGTTTTATAGCTCATGAATCGTCACTGAGAGAAACTTTTGTGTTGCTATGTTGTCTTGGTGATTTTCTGCTTGTGTAACAGTTACTTGAAGGGCATGTTTAAGAACAGCCCTTAGGCTTTTTGTTCTTAACACTGAGGTTTGGTCTTATTTCTATCAGGCAATGGGTAAGGAAAGTGGAAAGGTGGCTTATAACCAACTTCCACTTGCCCTCTGGTCCTGTGCTGCTGTTCTGGGGCACCAGGCCAAGCATGCAAATGTGAAAGACTTGGTAGTAAACCACATTATTTGAAGGCAAAGAATATATGCAATTTGCAACAATTTGTAAGTATTATGGAAAAGATTGCACTTAGTAAGTAGCAAAGAAACAAAGTTATGTTATGGACTTGCTTAATGGTATGAGTAGTTTATAATAATGTACAGTTTGCACCTCAGTAGCCTTTTAAAAAAACAAAAAAGTCAAAGGACTTTCAGACAAGTTAGTCTCATGACAGATTCTTCATTTATCAGGAGCTGAATTCTTACGGATCTCTTCCTCTGATAGGAAGTAGTAGCTCTCCTGTAGTCTCTTCATTCCAGATGCATTCTGCCTTCTAAAGAATGTGAAAGGTATTTCTTAAAGCAAATTCTCTTGTACACAGAGAAAGTATTTACTTCCACTGTTTAAATATTTAAACTTGACTGAAGAACAAAATAGTATTTTAATATCATTTGTAGTGTAACTGAGATTGCATCATTCTGGTTGTTCTGTATGTCTTGCACAGAACATTTTCCTACTAGTTTAGTTTTTAGCTTGCACATCCCTACTATTTCTAAATCTCAAATGTGCTCTTCTAAAAAAAAACCACAACCCCAAACCCACTCACCCCTAAGAAGCAAACACCCCCCTGCCCTTTATTGTGCTTATTCTCTCATATTACACCTTTGTTAGGAGTACAGATGAGGCTAAAGTCATACCACTGAATGTGAATATTCACTGGTCAGTGTCTTCTCTCTCTTTTTTGTGTGGGACTAAGGTGGTCGTCAGCTGGATGTTGTTTTCAGTGTAACATGGTGTAATATTACCTTTATTAATGGTTATTAATTTGTGTCATTTGAAACCAATTTTTAAGTGTGTTCTGTCTTTGGCGTGTTGAGCTACAGCACTGGCTATTCTTCAGAATGTAACTAAATGATTGGAAGGTGTTACTACTAGGGGACATAAAGCATCTACCATTCATATAGAAATAAAACGTTATTACAGTTCAAGCCAAACAGGAGAAACAAACCCAAAATAGTCTCTATTCAATGTGTAGGTCAAGCTTTGATCATGTAACATGTTGGTAGGTATGGAGATGTTTATAGGTATTTCTGTTTCTTCATACCTGACTTATATTTGAAAGCATTTGTTACCTCTACTGAAAACAGTAAAACTCAATGCTGTTGTGCTTCAATTTGAAATATATGACGTATTTATATACCAAACTTTTATGGTTCTGTTTTCTTGCTTGTTTTGTAACATGCTGTGTGATGTGAAGTGTTCTGATGCTCCTACTCATGCAGAAGAACTACAGAGGGGCTGCTGAAGTGGAATCCATTTGTTGAATTTCCTGTGCAATACTGTGTATATCTCTCCCAAACTGGAATTGATCCAATAAAGAAATCTTTGAGATAGTTTATCAGAATCCGCAAAGTTGCTGAAATAAATATACTAAATAAATATACTGTATTTAAGCCAGTATGGAATAATCACATCACCTCTGAAACCAACAGTTGTGTGATATAGGTGAGAATTTAAAAAAAAATTTAAAACTTGAAATTATTTAGACGTACGTTCATTCCTTTCTTGTGAACTGAAAAGAAAGTTTCACTTCTTAGGGTAATGTTTACTTTGAAACCTATGGCAACCTTCCTCTATATTGTACATTGTCTATCTTAAAGATGTATTAGGTCATTCATTCTTCTGCTAATGATTCACTAGAATTATTTGTTTGACAGTGAATCACAAGCAGGTTTGAATGAAGCTTATTGAGGAATGTATTACTATATCAAATTTGCATCACAAATGCTACATTCCTACGTACATTGCATTGGATTTTATTGAGTTACTGATCCTGTTCTTCTGCTCTGCTCCTTTTTTCTCCCCTCCCTGCCTTATTTTCTCTTATTCTCTGAAAGGATGGCTTAAATTCAAGATTACTACCTTTGATAGCCGTTGCATTTTCTTTCCTGTTGCTTTAATGTGATAATTTGCCAAGTCCATCATTTTTGTAGATAAGAATATGCTCTAGCTATAAACTCCACCGTTTACTAATATACACTAACACTTTTTCTTACAAGTAAGATCAGATGTAAAAATGGTTTGATTATACTGAAATTACCTGGGCAGATGATCAGGATCCTATTAAAAGCAAAATTTTACAGTGTAAAATGAGCCAAGAATGTAGATACCGGTGTCTAGCTCACGTGAAAGAAAAGATGAACTGCTAGTGCCTGGAAGTAGTCTACACTGTGGAGGTGCATCATAAGTTCAGGAGTTAAATTACTGGTAGTTTCATCTTGCATTTCTTTGTATCATACAATCAGTTTTCATATAAGTCAGATTTTAATTACATGTGTGTTTTGATTTTCAATTAATTGTATGCTATTTTCAAGCTGTTCTTTGCATTGTTGTGGTAGTATGCCATGCCGTAACAGTATTATTGATGGTGTCTTAGGTGGCATTAACAACACTTGACATCTCTGAGAAAACAGGATTCTGAATGTGTCATCCAGTCAGTAAATCCCCAAAACAGAGTATCAGAAAAGTTTTAATACAGTATAGAATTTACGCGTGAACAAAAAAGCCAAGTATCTGTGCATTATATTAACAGCCATAAGTTTTAGTTTACTAGATGTTTTGACACTTCTATAAGTTTTTTTCTGTAGAGACATTTTTTTTCTCTGAAGAACAATGAGCTAAGCAATGTGAAGTCAGGATGTGTTCGTTCCATGTTCATACCCTTCCTGTTGTTTCTCCATCCACTTCTTAGAATGTACAAGATTTAGCCGTTGAGATGCCGAGGTGTTTCTTAGTAGGTGTGATATTTGGGGTTGCTCTTGCTAGGCAATGCCAAGGCTTTCAGCAGCCTCTGCTGCCCTCTCCTGCTGTGCTTTCTGGTTTCTGTTCTTTGAAAAGTGAGTAACTTTCAGGATGGAGACAGGATAAAATGGGCTTTTCTGGCTCTTGAAACTGATAGGGTAGAGGGTTCCATGCTCCTGATGCTTTTCTGTGAAACTGAGGGATTTATAGCTTAGTACAGGTTCTCCCGACTCCTAAAGCATGTCAGTGTTAGTTTTGGACTGGGCAGAAGGACCTCAATCACACTACTTAGATTACTGTGAAGGTGAATAAAAACCGCGTGAAATTGTCATGCTAGTTGTGATGGTAGCATGGTTTCTTAAGTTTGAAGTGATACGGTAATCTTGCATGTTTAGGAATTTCTAATATACTTTTTCATATTCCTGGGTCACAGGTAGGAGGAAAAGCACCTTCAATTGTATTATTAGTGGTACACAACAAATAGGTACTGGAAAATAACATTTCATGTGTAATTTGGTTGGTGAGGCAATGTTTGAGCAGATGCAGACTACAATAAGTTTGCTTTCCTTTTTAAAAAGGGATAATCTCACATTTCATGAAGTGTTTGAATTTATAGTTAAAATGATGAAAATAGCATTGAAATGTTTGAAAGTGAAAATTCTGTGTAAAGAATGTGTATGTAGCAAGGTATGAAAACTCTGTTGATGTTTTGTTCCCTGGGAATTAATTGCTCTGAGGATAGTTGGTGGGAGCACTAGGTAAGGATTAGAAGCATGTCCTAGAAAAAGTGTCACGTGGGTTTTGCATGTATCCTATTAAATGGAATAATGGTATCTTTAAGGGCTCCTGTTTTGGATAACAAGCAGAAACTATTTAGAGAGTGTGTTTGAAAATACATTTAATTGAGTGTTGTATAAATATGCAATAAAGCAACTAGGACTTAGATGACATTGTACAGGACAAAGAGTACTTCAAGTGCAGACCTCTGTGGGAAAAGTAGTGTTTATTTCAGAAGGTATCATCCATCAGTTTGACAAAGAAAGCTTATCTGGCATAGATTTCTATTGTAAAAATGTGCTTGTGTTAAAGGCATTACTAGAATCTGGTTGCAAAGTGAAACCTTTCTGTGAATGTGTTAACCTGAAATGGCAAGTATCCGCTGTATTGTTTTTATGCATTTGTTCTAGCTAGCTATATTACAGAATATGTTTTATTTATCCAGCATTCTTGTGGCTTTCAAGTTCTGGTACAAAAGGCTGCAGTGCTGTGACAATTCAGTAGGTGTGTGTCTTGAGTGGAAATTGGTCCGACAATCCTAGAAGGAAAAATACCATGTAAGTTGTTATCTCTCCTCTGGGGAACATTGTAGGTGCAGTTATGATATTATCAGTGGCTGCTGGCAAGTGTTTGACTGAACAGGCTTTAGCTGGATCACGAGATCATATTATCCCACAGCTGAGACAAGTTCCTTTTCCTCTGTGCTGCTGGTGATGAGGAACTTCACAAATGGATTTGGAAAGGCTGTGTTCTACAATAGGCATTGAGTAATTAGTTGGGTGCCTGGTGCACACTGATTGGTTTTATATTCTGGGCCTAATTTGTGTCGAAATTCATCCCAGAAGGTAAGAGTTTTGATGTTTTAAAAGTAAAGCTAGGTAACATCTCATTTAAACTCTGCATGCTAGGTTGTACTGTTTCACAGAGCATTTGGAGGTGTCAGGTAACTCTGAAGCTGAAAAAATTCCATACTGAATTAAGGTAACAATCTGTACAAAGAAGGATATATTGGAATAGTTTGGGTTGTCTTTTTGATGTGTCACTTTCAGCATGCAGAGGAATTCTCTCTTCTTTGTAGTTGTGATGATCTGGAAGGATGCATTTAAGAACAGTTGGAAGTAATTTGGCAATTTGACACCCATGCAAATCCCACAGGATTTCAAAGTTTGTAGGGCTTTTGCAGTTAAATACTTTTTTCTGCATATAGTGGCAGGGCTGG
Source organism: Phaenicophaeus curvirostris (assembly GCF_032191515.1). Classification (NCBI taxonomy): domain Eukaryota; kingdom Metazoa; phylum Chordata; class Aves; order Cuculiformes; family Cuculidae; genus Phaenicophaeus; species Phaenicophaeus curvirostris. The sequence goes on from NC_091396.1 coordinate 12,300,830, forward strand.
ATAATAGTGTACTACTTTCATTTGGAGGTTGCATGTGAAAGAGGGTGGTGCCCACTGCCTCCAGGGGGTCTCCAGTGATAACCTTCGGGTCTGGAATCTGGGAAACAATGCTGTAATTGTTTGCTCTTGATTTGGTTTTTGTGTTTTAAAGCTAAAAATGCCACTTCTAATTAAGGATTTACAGGGAGTTTCAGTTTTGTGATAGACATCCAAATAAAAGCAGATGAATAAACTCTGGGTAACGATTCTGGATGTTTTCTTACCATTTCTATCAAGCATTATTGTGATATCTGCTGAATCCAGTTCATTACAGTTATTGTTGACTTATACATTTAGGCACTCATAAACGGCATATAGATCAGATAGAAAGCATGCTGGAGTCATAGCCAGTAGCTGGCATTGAGATATGGTAGCTTTGTGTGTATACATGAATGCTTTTTTTTGTTTGTAGATAGCATAATTTTAGTAGTAACAAATCTGGTATGCCACTGTTCTTCACCATCTTTTAGTATGTACATATAGATTATATGGAGAAGTGGAGCAAGTCCTTGGCTGTCCTAGTCATTAATAATTTTTATCACTCTTGTGGCTTTTCTCAGTGTGTTTGAACAGACAGCTTAGAACTTAATGTGAATATGATTCCAGCCCAGGCTAATGTTCTTGATCTACAGGTGATACGTATTTCTGGAAGAATTTTAGAATAGTCTTTCCACAGTTGAACGCCTGTTCAGTGATTTTCCTGTGGTGCTTCAGGTGCAGTTTTCATTTAGTTTCTTTTAGAAGGTAAGAGTGGAGCGTTTGCTTTGGTTTCTTTCCTAGAATGTTTTTTTTTTCTCCTCGTTTGTTTTGGGTTTTAATTTTTTTTTTAAAGCCTTCTCTCTGAGTGTCTGCAGCTTGCCACTGATAGGCAGGCAGCTCTCCCAAATTAAATATTTAAGACTTAGTCATGTTTAGTCATGTAAAGCAGATTTTGCCTGAATGTGCCAGAATGAAACTACTTACTCTGATACATCTGGTTCTGTTCCACTATTGAAATTCTGTTAGGGTTCAAAAATAAGAACAAAAGGTAACAGAGAACACCAGAAGAGAACAGTTGTCCCTGGTTGTACTTTTTTTTGTCCTTTACTCCAGAGGGATAAAAATCCTCTTGGGTACAGCTGATATATTTTTTCTACAGAAAAATTTTTTTTCTACAGAATTTAGTATAAACAAAAGGAAGACTTCCTGTGCCCTTTAACAATATTTCTTCTATAATGTGTTTTTCATTTAAAGTACTAGAGAATTTGTAGTTCTGTATTTGAATGAAGCCCACATGAATATGAACAAACCATTTCCACTTGAAAACTTGAGAACAGGGAATATTTTCCTGGTACAGACTCTGTAGATGGAACATTCATGCTCAATGTGTGGAGAGGGAGAAAACACATGGCCACATTAGCTGGAATGCATCTGGCACATCTCTTCCTTGGGGAGATGGAGTGTTACATAGCTGTGAGTTGTTTTCTTTTCAAAGTGGCAGAAAAAGTTGTTCTATATTTGTTCTTTATCCAAGATAGTCTGGCTTCCAAAATTCTTCTTTTGCAACTTGAGAACTGACTCCATCATGTTCTCCACATATGTTGTATCCTTGTTACCACAGAGATGGAAATATTAAGATGCTTCACCAATCATCCTTTATCAAAACAAAAAAATTGCCAAGATCTTTACTTTGGAAAATTGTCTTCTTGAAAAAGTGCTGAACATCTCCCTGGGTCTGGGGTCCTGTGTCTGTCACAAATTGACAATTTAACACCATCTTTAGTACCAGGCAGGTTTTTATCAGCAAGCTCACCTAGTGCTGCTATCCGAACAGATCCATTTTGTGGATATTGCCTCTCTGTCTATGCGATAAATTTGACAACCTGTTTAGCATCAGGTCATTCAGTAAAATCCAGGAAGGCAAAGTTAATATATGCTTGAAGCACCACATTTTCAAGACCTTACACCTTGGAAAGTATCACTACTTATGCCAGGGAAATTAAATTAAGAAGCCAGAATTATGATAGTAGTAGTTGTCCTTCTTATCTGTCTTGCCTCTGCAAGACTTGCAATCCTTTTCTGTGGCTGTGGTTCAGGCATTCAGCCAGTGAACATTGGTTGCAATATGCTACTGCTGAGAAAAATAGTGTAAATTTATTTTATTTCAAGCAGGTTCATCTTTATTTTTCCAATGAAAATTTCTCACCTTCATGGAAGTAGTACCTCAGAATCTTTCCAGAAGGTGGTCTCTGTTGGAACCATTATTTTCTTCTTGGGAAAGGTGTACTGCAGTGATTAAATTTGCTGAATTAAGTAGAGGATATCCTTCAGTGTGGAAATGAAACCATGTTTTGTGGTCATGCTTTATCACCTGTCTGCAGCCTGGATGCCACTGCCTGTTAAGGAAATTTGATTAACCTCCTGAATCCTTTGTGTGGTAGTTTGACCCTGCCTAGTTGCTAAGCCTTCACCTAGTTGTTTGCTCACTCCACTACGGTGGCATAAGGGAGAGAATAGGAAAGGCAACATTAAGGAAAAGCTTGTGGGTTGACATTAAAGACAGTGTAGTAAGTGAAGGTGAGAGGAAGAAAGAAGGGGGTGAGAATGATGCAAAAGTAATTGGTTTCCACGTTCCACCAGCAGGCAAAGCCGTTGTTTCCAAAGCCCAGCCTGTCTCCAAGCAACATCTACTTTAGTTGGAAAAACTCCCCCCATTTTACTACTGAGCATGATGTTATATAGCATTGGAATATCTCTTTGGTCAGTTTGGGCCAACTGTTCTCTGCTAACCTCTTGCCCACCCTTAGCTCTGCTCACTAAGGTTAGCCGAATGAGAAACAGAGAAGGCCTTGATGCTGCGCAAGCACAGCTGAGCAACAGCTAAAACGTTGCTTTATTATCAACACTGTTTTAGACCCATATCTAACCCATAGCACCATACGGGCTGCTATGAAGGAAATAAACTTTATTGCAGCTAGACCCAGTACACTCTGTCCCTGAAAGTCTCCAAATTCTCTCATTTCACTGCTTACCAGTTAAATGGGGAATACCAGATTTCTACAAAGTGAACACTTGCTTTGATCCTTCTTAGCTAAGCCTCCCAAGGTCCTAAGAAGGGATTTGAAGCACAAAACTGAGTACTGCAAAAGCATTTGTTCCATTGCCTCAGTGCAGTTGGTTTGTCAGATTATTTCACACTGCTTTCATCAAGTGGACAAGCAATTCTTTGAATGTCTGCTCACTGAAACCAGGCAGAATTACTTCTGACTCCAAGTTGTCTTTAGGACTTTTCTTCAGGAATTATTAAAAGACCTTGCTGATACTGGTCTGTGGAGTTAGCTGATGTGCAAAACGTGAACGTTGTGCCAGTGCAAGTTGTGCAGTAGCTGGAGTTATTCTTGAATCGTCAGAAAGAAAGATCTACTACCTCTAAAACTGATTTCAGTCTTTTAAGCTTGGTTCTGCTGTTACATACTCAGCTAACCACTGTGGTACATTGGTATGTCTTCCTTGTCAGACAGATGACCTATTTATCTTGTGTGACTCATTGCACCAAATGGTACCTCAGATGACTTCAAGTATCTGGAATCATTTTGAGTTCCCCTGGCAAGCACTCCTTCAATGAGCGGGTCAGCATTGCTCAGATTTGCTGTGATAGTGCTGTTCAGCACATGTACTTCCCCAAATCCCCCCCCATAAGTGACATCAGATGTATTTCGTGAGAGTTGGGAAGCTCATTTTCACTGTCATGTTGTGCAAGGGCTGTGGTCTTGGGTAGAAAAGAAGTTTTACATTAGTGCTGTAGGGCTCTGGACTCATTGAAATGAGTGAAGGCTTAGATATGATCGGTTACCTCACTGCCTATTAGTAGATTGACAGGTAATGTGATGCACAGTCATTTCTCTTTAATTTTGAGGATAAAATTCACCTATCAACCATTCGCCCTTGTGGGGCTTCAAATTCTGATGTACAAATTTGAGGTGTCTTGCTTCTAAACCATGAGCAGCAGACATGATATTCTAATTTTGGTGTAGGAAGTGGAGTAGCTATCTGTTTTCCTTCCTACAGCAACTGGAAGCTCTTCTGCTCCTATGTGAGTTTGTAGTCAAACTTTTTGGATACACTCCTGGTTACATCAGTGTGTCTGGCCATGCTTGCCTTTTTGGTTCCGTTGTTAAAAAGCTTTCTAGCTCAAGGAAAGTCACTGATAACCAATTTTTTTTACACACACATATATATAGGGGTGAAAATTTTTTGATATTTGATCTTGCCACAATTTTTGTTTTCTATAAAAGGGTAGAGAAAATTCAAGGCCTTGCTTAGACTTTTGGTCTTTCACATGTGTTTGTGCACCTTATTTCTCAAGGCTGGTTGAAGGTATTTCTTATTCTGTGTTAGAGTGTTCTCCAGTCTCGGGCAATGAGGTGTACTTCATTGCACGAGCACTGCATTGCTCAGGCTGTGGTTCTTGGTAGGTAAACTTCGTGTAGCATTAGTCCATCTCTCTTGTTTCCTGTTATTATGGATGGACTGTGGTAGTCTGCTTCAGTCCCAGTAATTTGTCTTTTTTGTGTCTCAAATAACTGAATTGTGAGGCTTTCAATGAGTTAGAATTCATATAAGGCAATTTAATTTACATCCTGGCAATGCTTCAGAAGTGTGTAAAAGAGCGTTCTTAGCTGTTATTTTCTTCAAAACTACTACTACTCCAATACCACTACTGGAGAATCACCATCTAGTGCCTTTCATACCACTGGATTCTTCTCACTGTTGTATTAAGAAAATGTTCTGTATGAGGACTACATAAGAATACCACAAAACTAAAGAGAATTGTTTATTACAGTTTTATTACATTATTAATGTCGGTTATTAAGCTGTGGCTGAGGGCAGGTTATGATAAGAATTTTTTTTAGTGGCAATAGTACTACTTAATAAAAATGGCTTTTGTAAGAGTTTGTCTGGGGGGGCACAGGCACCACCCCTTGGTGGAGGCATTTCACTCTGACATACAGTAGCTGCATGGGTTTTTTATCTATATATTTGTCACTTGCTCATGTTTTTGAGCAATTAATCTTTCGCTGAGTATAAAATAGGAATGTCCCTGTTTTGACAGGTCATCTGTCACCATGGTAACCAAAGATAGTGACCTCCTTTATTAAAAGTTTTGTGGTATTATGATGGAAAGTATTTTATAATCTGAAGCATTAAGTTTGTATTCTGACATCTGGCACAGGAAAAGTGTCTTTGGTGTACAGCTGTTAGGCTGAAGAGACATTAGTAGGCAAAATCTCTGAAAACTCTTCTAAAATAATAGACTGGGATAATAATGTGTATAGGAGGCAAAAACAAAAAAGGGAGGGATGGGCTTTTAGCTTCGCTCTCTGGAAGTCACCCATGGTGACATAGCCTCTGCTATGCATGTTCTTACATCACGTGATATAGCTGATCCTGGGCCTCAGGGCTGCATTTCAGGGCTGCATCTGTAGGCGGTGTAGAATAAGTCTTTTATATCCCACTAAGGACACAGCTCAGTCAACAGAGCAGATGTCAATTTAAGAATCTTAAATAAAACTTTTGTATTTTAGAACCTGTAGTATTAGATGATGTGGATACTACTCCTTTATAGCCTGGACAGGCGCACACTCTCCTGGGTGGAAAACTGGTTGGGTGGCCGGGCCCAGAGAGTGGTGGGAAATGGTGTTAAGGCCAGCTGGAGGCCAGTGACAAGTGGGGTTCCCCAGGGCTCAGTGCTGGGTCCAGCCCTGTTCAATGTCTTCATCAATGACCTGGATGAAGGCATCGAGTGCACCCTGAGCAAGTTTGCGGACAACACTAAGCTGGGTGGAAGTGTCGATCTGCTGGAGGGTAGGGAGGCTCTGCAAAGGGATCTGAACAGGCTGGACCGCTGGGCAGAGTCCAATGGCATGAGGTTTAACAAGGCCAAGTGCCGGGTCCTGCACTTGGGGCACAACAACCCTGTGCAGTGCTACAGGCTAGGAGAAGTCTGTCTAGAAAGCTGCCTGGAGGAGAGGGACCTGGGGGTGTTGGTTGACAGCCGACTGAACAGGAGCCAGCAGTGTGCCCAGGTGGCCAAGAAGGCCAATGGCATCTTGGCTTGTATCAGAAACGGTGTGACCAGCAGGTCCAGGGAGGTTATTCTCCCTCTGTACTCGGCACTGGTGAGACCGCTCCTCGAATCCTGTGTTCAGTTCTGGGCCCCTCACCACAAGAAGGATGTTGAGGCTCTGGAGAGAGTCCAGAGAAGAGCAACAAAGCTGGTGAAAGGGCTGGAGAACAGGCCTTATAAGGAGCGGCTGAGAGAGCTGGGGTTGTTTAGCCTGGAGAAGAGGAGGCTGAGGGGAGACCTCATTGCTCTCTACAACTACCTGAAAGGAGGTTGTAGAGAGGAGGGTGCTGGCCTCTTCTCCCAAGTGACAGGGGACAGGACAAGAGGTAATGGCCTCAAGCTCCGCCAGGGGAGGTTTAGGCCAGACGTTAGGAAAAAATTCTTTACAGAAAGGGTCATTGGGCACTGGAACAGGCTACCCAGGGAGGTGGTTGAGTCACCTTCCCTGGAGGTGTTTAAGGCACGGGTGGATGAGGTGCTGAGGGATATGGTTTAGTGTTTGATAGGAACGGTTGGACTCGATGATCCGGTGGGTCTCTTCCAACCTGGTTATTCCGTGATTCTGTGATTCTGTGATATAGTAGTTCCTGAGAGAGTTACCAAACTTAAAAAACTTCAAATCTGAAGCTGAACGTGATTCTGTTCTTCTAACAAAAAATGCAGTAACCCCTATTGGATCCATGTGTGCCTGCGCTGTTGCATTTTAACTAGTGGGATCCCACCTATTGAAGTCTATAAGGTCAGGCTAGTCTAGTGAAGGTAAGTCTAGAAGCTGAAGGACATTAACTTGTAGCTCCTCCTTATTTATCAGTATCTTAAGCATTACATGTTAAACCTGAAGCCTACATTTTTACTTTCTTTTATTTCTATATTTAAAACATGTTCTTGTATTTCTTCCTCTCACTCCCCTTAAGGAATTTGTAAGTGATGCATAATATTCCTATGAAAAGCAGGGTAATATGATTTTCAACTGAGATCTTTATGTTAAAAAGGAATATTGTAGTGAATTCTGTGCGCTGTAATGACCAAAGAAGAGAATGATTGTGATGGGTAACTCAAAGAACTTTCTACCTGGTAGAAGAGCTAGTGGAAGCACTTCGCTTAAACTGTTACTGTAGTAAGCTGACTTTATTTGCTCAGCTAGATTTGACATTAGCATTAAACCAATAAAGATGTTAAAAAAACAGATGATGCAGGTCTACCTTGTTAGTAAGCTGATCTTCAAGGAGATTAGTTAATTTAACTTCAGTCTGTGGAAAGAGACAGTGTTTTTGGATGTATGAGTAATCTTTCAGGTAATGTATGTGAAAAATAGAGATCTAAGTAATGACAAATGGCTTGGCTTTAAACCATTGATTGTGTGTTAACTGATTTTTAAAAGGGGAAATACCTTTTCTTATTAGCTTTTCATATGTTACAGACAGCTGCAAAATGTTTGGCTGTCAAAATACTTAAAAAACTTTCACAAAAATAACTTTAAATGCTATGCCCATAGATCTCAGTATTTTTGCTTGGAGGTCAGATACACAAAGCTGTGTAAACCTGTAACTATGTGTTTCTTATTACACCTATGTTCTTTACAGAGGTCAGTTTAAAATGCGGTATGTGAAGATTTAGGGAAGGTAGGTTGTATTCTGTTTAAAAGGGGAAAAAAGGTGTCTGACTTGTAGTGAAGATTAATCTTTCACTATATGGGCAGTCCAAACCTTCTATAGCTTGAACTGTATCTACTGCTGTATTTTCTCTTCATCATGGGATGGAAAATCTGTTTAGAATCTTCTTTATGCCTTTCAAAAAATGTACCCTCTGCTCACTTATCATGCTCTGTGTTGGTGAGACCTACATTGAACTGAAGTTATCAGCCAGCTCTGGGAAGTATTTTGCTTACTCTTTTGCAACATTGCATTCCCTGCTAATTAGATACATCCGACTCCATGGTGCCTTTGAAACAAGTCAACGCTTGAGAAGACGCATTTAGTCTTGTGCAGCGACAGTTTTCCTCATCAGCAAAATTTTTAGGTGATAATTCACAGTGGTAATCTAGCTTTATCTTTTTCAAAGCTAGACTGCGGTAGGGATAAGCTTCCTCATGCAATTGGAATATTTGCTCAAAGTCCTTTTGACAGTAGGTCTTAAATGATGTTGCACAAACCATTATAATCTTTGTAGCAAAGAAAAGTTTTGTGTTCTTCGTAGTGTTTTTTTATGAGTCTCTTTAAAAGAGAAAGTATGTAATTTAAATACATTTTGAGAAACCCATTTGCTTTGCACTGTTTCCGCTTTTTACTTGGAGTTGCAACTGGCATGAAGTCTCTGTCTTTTATTTTGGAATGCTCTTTTGAATCACCATTTTTATGACAACTTATTTCAGAGCTCTTTCGTTTTTGACTGAATTTGAGCTCTCTGACTCCCTTCCTCAAACAAATCCAGTTATTCAGACCACTGGACACAAATGTGCACTTCAAGGGAAGACTTATTGTTTGCCTTAGAAAAAAGTCTTTGTCTGAGAGTTTATGCATCTTTTACAAAAGAATATCCAACCCCAAACTTTGTGTATGCTTATTCTACCCTATATATCCAGCTACTACTAATCTTATTCTGTCAAATTAACTAGATCTAACGTTATTCTGGTAGCCTGTGCATCGGTTTTAGTGAGACACTGTTTCTGTAAAATAAATATTTTTTCCCTACTTGGACATAGTAAGTATTATGATGCATTGAGTTTAATAGTAACTTTATCTTACTCATATATTTCAGGTTTTGTATTCCTACTTTTTTGTAAGTGTGTTTATGGCTAATGGCTGAAGAGAACGGGGAGAAGCTGATAGACTAACACAATATGCACTGCATACACCTCATTTCCTTAGGAAACCAGCTGGGGAAGGGTGAAGATATCCTGTTAAAGTGAAAAGGCTGCCAGTTGAGAAGATGTTGAAAGTGCTGAGTTCTAAAAAGTTTTGTGGAAGTAGGTAGTCCAAAGGAGGAACTATACAAGTATTCAAAGTCAGAAAAAGCTTATAGTACAGTAAAAATGCTGTTTCATACCAGACTGCTGTGGAGCATGTGTTACAGATACAAGGAAAACATTATCAGTGCTCAGATCTTCGACTGAGATTCTGATGAGTGGGATCAAGCCCTCTAGGAATTCAGGCTTCAGCAGGGTGTTGCTCACAGCAGTAGTTCTTCCTCTCGTCACCCAGACTTTCTGGTTTCTGTGTGTTTTTATTTTTAGTGAGAAGTTTTGTGGATTTTTTTCTGTGTGTGTTTTTTTTTTTGTTGACTTGATTTTTTTCCTTAGTCTAATATATACTTTAGCACTTTTAAAAAGAAAATAGAATTGCTGTGTTAGGAAGCTTCTTCAGTCTTCTCATATAGGATTTAGTCTGCAACTTACCAAAATTCTGTAGGGTCTGAAAGGACCTATTGAACATTTAATTTCATAATCACATGTATAAGTTTTCACAATGAATAATTTGTTATGATAACTTACATGACACTTAAAATGAAATGACTTTGAGCAGTGTTGTCTTTTTTTTTTGTCACATGACTCGTGTATTTCTCTCTTTATGTTGACTTTGTAATCTTGTTTATAAGGTATGAATGATGATGTTGATTTTCGCTCCCCCCCCAAAACTGTATTTGTAAGTTTTTCAATAGAGTGTAGTATCATGTTTCCATATTGAATTTGCTGTGCCTGAATTTTGTTTAGGATTATCTACATGATGTCCTTCACAGATATAATTGTGTCTTTCTATCGCCAAGTGTAATTAGACACTTTCAAACAGTATAAGATACTATTTTGTGTATCAAAAGAGATGGCATGTAGTAAAATGATAAATGTGGGATACATTCTCTCACACCCCCACCCCTCACCCTGTTTGACTTTTTCTACTCTGCTCCTAGGAAAAATAATAATACTAGAGGTTAAAACATGCTAAACATAAAAGGTGAAACAAGTGTTTCAATGTATTTAGGGAAAGTTTTAATTATTGCATTTAAACCTGAATCTTCATATTCAGAAATCCTTTAAATGCATACTGATACAGAAGATCTGCTGTAGATATGTTCTTCTTTACCTGTTGTACTCCTATAAAGTGATTTAGAAAAATAAGTTTCAGCAGATGAACAGACTTCTTTAACAATAAGTCTGGAAAGCCATTGTGTGAAGATTTTCTTTGCTGGATTTTTAACAGTATGAATAGCTTTTCATTATTCTCTGCTTACAGCTACTTACAGCTCTGGACTATAAATATCTGTATACTTATTCTGACGTGGCAGTCTGTGTTTGGTTAAAGAAACAACAAAACAACAAAAAAAAAAAAGTAAAAGAGAAGTATTTACCCAAGCAGGTTTTGTGTAATGCGGTCAGATTTTGTATGCTGCAATGGGTTTTGCTGAATGCATTGAAGTAATATTGAAAATGTGAAATTGTTGTGGGGTAAAATTATAATCTTACAGTTATGTTTAGGAAATTTTGGATTGGAGCTTGTTTTTTAATTATTTGGTATATCACTTAAAAATAAGTCAAATGGTGGTTGTAGGAGAAAAACATAGTGAAAACAGAAATCTAATTTAATACAGTGTTATTTCTAAGGCAAAGCAATATACATTCTATGTTAGAACTGAGAAGCTGCCTGAAATTTCTTTCTTTTTTCTGTAGCAATCTGAGAAGCTCAAAGGCATTGACTCAGAATACAAAGCTGAGTACATCTTGTTGTCTTAATTTTCATATCTTTCTTGAAAATATATGAAAAAGATTTTTTTAAGACAGCCGGGACGTCTTGTTTGGTTCAGTGTGTTCAAAGGAACATTTGTTTAACATGGAATGTTTATTTTTAAGTCTGATCTTCCCTTCCTATCCAGAAGCTGGCAAAAATGATTTGTTTGCAAACAAGGAGGGCAATTGTCAGTGAGCAGGAAACTTTCTCCCTGCCAGCCCCCCAAGCTTTTTTCCAAGTTCTTGAATATTATGCCAACCAGTGGATAGGGAGTAACTTTGAAATGATTTAACATTCACTGTTTCTTTCTCTTGTCTATTATTTTCTCTTTTACAAAACCATGTTGTTGTCCACCCAGCAAAAATAACAGCGTATGAGAAGCGTATTATGTCTCAGGCTTCTGTTTGGAAGCTAGAGTCCTGAGATTCAGATGTTACAGCCAACCTGTGTTAATTGTATCAGTAACTTATCTAGATAAAATTTTGGGGAAGCTGGAATTGTATTCAAAGGAGGAGGATAATGGTACTGAAGGGTTCTTCAACAGTAATGACACCTTCATAGCTCCTAGGACAGAAAAGCTTTTTAAAGGGCCCTCCATGTTGTTGCAGAAGTTCCTGAGTGGGCTCTTAAGAACAAGAGATGCAACAGCAGCAAAAAGTAATAATTTTTTACAGAACTCAACAGTTGAAAAATATCAGTGAGGTCATGGCCACGGGTCGCTAGGGTTAGAGGGACAGCACTGCAGTAAGTAAATATGCATCTGACCTATGGTGATGACTGCATCATCCCTATGTATTCGCTTTTCTCTGCTTTTTATGGTATTTGTCCATTTTCTTTTCACTTTGCATTGATACAACTTTATGGATGAGGTTCGTCCTTAAATGTGCATTTCCCTCACACTTTTAAAACCTGTTTTAGAGGTTTTCTGCCTGAGTAGCAGTTGTTAGCCTGCTTTCAGCAGAAACACCTGCTGTTGTGGTGGGATGAGATATGACATGTATTGCCATATTCCACCCCTACCCCCAGCTTCTCTGCTTTAATGTAATTAAAACACAAACTACAATATTCTCCTTCCTTTATTTACAAAGCATAGAAATTATTTCTGCTACCCAGGAATAGTGACTGTCAAAGTTGGCCAGTGTAGGAGAATATCTATTGCAATATTGAGAAGGGTGGTCCTGTGAATAAGGTGCTAATCCAAGTTTTGGGTGGTACCGATCAAGCCTATTTCTCACTCATCGCTTGGGGTCATAGATCACTTTCTCTGTGCTTCCTTCCCCTGGGTATAAGATGGGTTAATGGCTCTGCAAAATAGGAAAGTACCAAAATCAAATAAATATTGGGTCATTCAGGAATTTGGACCATTAAAATATTTCAGGTAGTCCTGACTAGCAGTGCCACAACATTTGGGGAAAGATTGAAATACTGCTTTTTTTTTTTTCTGACATTTTCAACAATTTTTTCCTGTTTACAAAGAAAAAGGCCTGAGGATCATCTTATCCTATTATTTGTTTTATCCTTGATAATATGGCAAGCCTCCAGAACGTCTGCCGTTCAAATTCCCAAGATTGTTGCACGCATTTCTTTGACTTGATTAAGATGAACTGACTATGAATTACACCAGTTGTACAAATAGTGTCTGCGGTCTTTGTGGGAAGCCTGTCTTCACTCCTCCTTCCTAAAAGTACCAGCATTTTGTTTAACCTTTTGTAGCTGTTAGGCTGCAATAAATTCTTTCTTGTCTAGAACACATCAGAGTTAAATTATCTTTATGTAAATTTCCATATCCAGGCTACTTCAGACTTTAAGGTGCCCAGAGCCTGCTAAGTGCTGTAATAGGCTTGAGCAGATTTTGTCAGGACTTCGTGCCATGTGTTTTAGGCCTATTAAAGAAATATTTCTCCCTCTAGGTATTTAATGTTCGTTCTCCTTTGACCTCTTACTCTCTTCAGTTCCATCTCTGACTTCTATATTGGGATTGAGTTAAAATGGGAGTATTTTGTGTCTTCTGGCATTGAGATTTCTGTAGCGACATTTTCAAAGTTTTTACAAGACCTCAGGTACGTTTCTATTCCTTTTTAGAAACGGAGGCATAAGATGGAACATGAGTTATCTTCATGCTTCCATGAAGAGCTTTTCCAAAACTCTTCAGAAGTGTCGAGAATCCTCGGTAATTTAAAACTTATGCCATTTCAAATTGCCTAAGAACTTTTATATGTAACGTGTTTTACTTCACTGTGGTTTTTGGTGATTTCTTTAGTGCTAGGGACTGTTTTGAAAGAAGGGTGAGCAGTGTTGTACTGGGCCACCTGCATCTGTGTGTCTTCCACACTGACAATAGGCTTCTAACTTTGAATCTGTAAAGTTGTACTCTGAATACATAATGATTTATTAACTTTACATCTAGGATCTATAATGGTAGTTTTGAAGTGTTTTGTGTGGCATCATTACTTATGTTCTTTTTCTGTCATCTCTAGTGTATTTCTTTTGAGCAGACCTGAAAACGATATCTTTTGTAAACAGAGCACCAAAGTGCTTACATTCAAAGCTTTGCACGTACGATTAACAATTCTTAGAGCTCAAATGTATTTTTATCGGGGGTTTGTAAGGGAAAAGACAGAGTTTATCACAGTTCTCATTAATTTGGAATGTAAGTTGCATTAGCAGCTCGCTTCTGGAATTTCAAGGGCAAGCAAGAGATGGCATGTGACCTTTCATGGGGAAAGATTTATATAAGAAGGGAGTTTAGGGGACTAGGGTTCAGGAACCAACAAATTAAGCCAGAATTTTAATGTGTTGCATGTTTGTATCGTTTAAAGAAAAAGAAGGCAGATCAGTAGAGGTTAGCTGGGGGGGAAGGTTGCTTTTTCTTTAATAGCTTAAGGTATAGACTGCCCATTCAGCGTTCTTGGAAGATGAAATTTTGGTTTTGGTCTTCGGAGAATTCAGTATGTGTAGACATGGTACAGGGTCAAGAGTGTGATGTCTAAAAATCTGAAGCCTGATTTACTTTGTGGTCAGCTTTAATTTTTGGTGGAAGAGTTAAGCCATCTTAAAGATACTCTTGGATGATGATGATTAATGAAATTGCAATTCATTGCTGTAGGATAGAATTATAACTGTCAAAATTGCTGCAATATCTTCACAAAGTTTGTACCCTGCTTTATATGACATAAAAATAATTTTACTATAAAATGAATGAAAAAATTGCAAAATTCTTCAGTTAAATTACTGGAACAGTTTTGTAGGAATAACTTTATGAATATAAAGTGTTTAATAATAGTAATAGCAGTGGTTTTGTTGGAAATATGTCTTTTGAATTCTTGTAACTGCTAGGTTTGTTTTGCATCTATAATTAATAACGATAGTGATTACTACTTTACACAGAACACATTGTTAATATGCAGTAGTCTTCCATGCTATGCTCACACATGTGTATGTTGTTTGTGGTCTGAGTGATGTGTATAGTGCATCTGAGTTGTAGCGATTTTGAGAACCTCCAGAAACTTCTGTGTAACTGATTTGAATTCAGTGGAAAGTGCCAGCTATTGGGTTTCCACCAAGTTTTTGGGCAGCTTGCACATTATTTGAAAGGCTATCGGAAGACAGAAATCTTTGTGTTGATAATACAAAGATCATTCTTGCTGGCTGTGGCTGTCTGAATCCATTAATACTGGAATAACCTATTTTTTCAATTTAAAAATGAGCTGTCAGTATTACTGAGTGCCAGTTCTTCCTGTTACTCTCAATGGTGAGAGGAATGATGAGGAAAACCCCTGGGATCTTTGTAGATCTGAGGTCTGTTAAGCAGATGCTTGCAGGCATTTACTGAGAGGGCTATTGCTGGTGTTCACTAGCTGTTCTCTCTGTGTTTTTAATGTGGTGTCACATTTGGTTAATTAGCTGTAGTTAACAGGAATTTCACTTTACTATTGAAGGAATGTCCTTTTAGTGTTAAGGAGGGGCTTGAAAGAAAACTTTGGAAAGGATGGATGCAGAATGGAGGCAACATGGTTGGGATCTAAGACTTATTCATGGGAAAACCATGGTCACCTTATTCTATTTTTTTAATTAGAAAAAATGGGCAAAGACTGTTGCTTCTCCAGTGAAAGCAGCAAAGACCAGAGTGGAGTTGCTGAGGTAGTCCCTTGTTTAACCAAGTGAGCTGTACAAGCCTAATGGAATAGGAGATGGCAGGCTGTCACAGGGTCAGTGTGTGCACTTTGGAAGCCCACCTGATGTATTGAGCCTCGACCCACGGAGATGTAACTGTACCCGTTGTACAAAATATGGGAGATCACTGGATGCGTTTAAGTGCATACTGAAAGCACAGGCATTATTGGAAGGGCAAAATCATACATGTAAGTGTTCTCTGTCTCCCCTCAATTCAGATTTTCTAGTTTGTTATTTAACAGAGATCTTAAAATTTTGTTAAATATTTTTAATAGTTTCCTTTACATAAAATAGAAATTCACATTATTGATTAAACGCAATTTCGAGTACGTGATCAGAAGAATTAAAAAAAAACCCAACAGCATCTGTGTTTGAAAAATGATTAAAAACCGAAAATCTGAATGAAACCTGATTTAACACTAAGTTAATGTTTGGTATGTGGCCTTGATATTTTTTGAAAATTGTCAGTAGTTATCAGTAGCATATATTGAAACAAATTATACCTGTTGAAATCCCATGATCTGCCTTTTTTCTGTTTCTGCCTGTTGTGCTAAAAGTTGAGCATGTAAAATCACTTAGGTGCTGAGTTGAATAATGTGATATTTTCAGACATAGCTGCTGGGCTGAAAGATGAATGACTTATTACAAGTTAGTAGAAGGCAGATAGCATCGACACCCAGTCATCCCAAACTTTGGGATTTAGGGACTAACTACAATTTTACTGTTACTTAACTGGTTGGATTGAAAAATGCCAGCAGAGAATCAACAATAACTACACTATAAAGTATTGAAAAATGTTCTGAACATACTGTACTGAATTGTTTCTATTACTAATAGGAGTGCAGCTACTGAATTTTCTCTTGCACAGGTTTTATTTTTGTGTAGCAGCATTAAGCAAATTACATTGTATTTACATTACTATAAAGGAATGGATTCCATAAAACAGGCTTTTTCTATCTTTGTGCTGCTGTGTAGGGATTAAATCTGAATTTCTGTGTTTGGGTGAAGTATCCAAGAAAGGGCGACGCTTCTTATGGCAAGAGCAGGCCAGGTCCTCACTGCCAGTAGAGTGGAGATTCTGTCAAGTGCTCCTGGGTCCAAACTTTTAACAAGTACAAGTTGCAGTTTGGTAGCTTGTATATTTGAAGCTACTGATTTTATTTATTTTCCAAATTTATCAAATTACAGCAAAATTTACTATGTAAATGCAAATATGTAAAATGCCAAGAGTTTAAAGAATTTCCCTGATGTGAGAGGAGTGCAAATTCATTAAAAAAACATTCAAATGCACCTATCCCCACCCAGAACCAAATAAAATTCTGATGGGGTGGAAGGAGGGTTTACCATCTACCTGTAGTGTGTACAACTTAAGAAACTATGTGAAACAGTTAGATTGTATGTATTATAAGTAGATTTGTAGATCTCTATCACAGGACTTTTCTGTGGGAGGATTAGCAATGCCTTTTTTTTGGATTTCTTTTGGGGGAGTGGTGGTATTTTTTTTTTTATTCACATCTGATGGATATGAATACTTATTTTTTCTGATGCTCATATCTTGGATACAGAATGTTTAGCTTCAGTTTTTTTCCTATAAAATGTTGCATTTCTAGGATGCATTCTTCATATGCTTCTCTGAGTCTTTCTGAAAAATATCCTTTTCTGTTTTTTTTGAAAACTTGGATAGCAAATCAGTGACACTTGAACTAGAGCTAGATAGAAAATGTTTCATTTTTCAAGAATGTTTTCCCAGCGCTGGCCTCTAAGACAGAAATGTCAGAAATAACTGTACTGGGCATAAGTTGCCATGTTTTGGGAGCATGGGGCAAGTTGTATGAGAGGAGGTCAGGAACCACCCTTGCCAGTCACAGCTGCTTCCAGACAGCTTTGAAACTGGTGTGAACACCCCAGGGTGTGCCAAAACCTCAGCCAGCTAGAGGAGCTGGTGACACATGTGCTCACCTGTATTTATTTAAAAGAGAGCACCAGCCTTGAGAGGCAGGAGCTGTGGAAGGGGGCTGGTGCTGGGGACACAGCTTGAGACACCCCGTTGGAAGAAGATGCTTCATGCCACAGGAGGCACATCCCTGTGGGACAGTGGCCACTGGTAACCTGTGATGGGTTGGGGACACCCTTGGAGGGTCTGTAGCCCCTCTGTGCTGAAACAGAGCAAAATGAACAAGAGGCAGTGAACAGCAGGGTAGAACCACTATGTGCATGACCCCAACGTCCTGCACTGCTCATCACCTCACCAAATGAATGGGGATGGATGGACTGACAGGGGAGTGGGGGGTAGAAGTGCTGGACTGAAGTCAAGCCTGAGAAGGGAGAGAAAAGATGTGTTCACAAAGGTTTGATTAATTGTCATCTTTGAACTTGAATCAGTGGTCAAAACTTTGTTAATTGGTTATTAAATTGAAGTACCAGTTCACTGAGACAAGACTGGTTTTCCTGTGGCAATAACCGGTAGTCTGTGGATAAACAAACCTTTGTCTCACCCATATGTACTGGGCATAATCAGCTAATTGTCTCTAGGGACACTTAAGCTGGTTAGAGCTGGTGATGTTTCAGACCTAATGAAACAATAGCTAAATCTACTAGGTAATGCTAAAGACAAATTTCTGTATCCAATTAGTGTCTAGAACGATATAACACATATTAATATCATACTGATGGTAATCTAATCTTAGCCACAAGGAAACTGTAACTTAATGTAATCGTGTGTTTTATTATACTTTCAAGTCACCTTGTAAAACTGTTTGGAATGTTACGAACTAGGCTACGAGCAGCTACAGCTTATTGCTATTTCTCTTTTTTTTTCTCTTGAAAGCACTTATTTCCTGCTGAAGTAGGAGCAACCCAAACCAGTTTGTGTGTATTTGTATTTGTGTGTCTTTGTATGTCTTACTTTTAAATCTAGTAACTTACTAAGATACATTATGCAATTAGATTCAAAACTGTGGCTTCAGTTAGAGCATGATAAAGCATCCAGTTGATCACAGTTTTGGAAGCATCCTCTACCTGCCTTCTACACACTTCAGACTTTTTCCTCTGGAGTATTGGAGTGTTGTATGGAAGCTCTGCTTGTGTTTGGTAGTAGAGAGGAGTGAAACAGTTTGGAAGTGTAAGGATTTAAGTGCCTATGCTAAAAATCTCATTGAAGGATTCGCCTTGGCTTTACTTGAGACTTTAAGAAAAAAATAATACATGTGCAGAAAAGCGCAAAATGATTTCTTTTAAATACTACCTGGAAGATTTTATTCTATTTGTAATATTTTCAAGATATCTCCTCAGCATGTGAAAATTTCATTTAACTTTTTGTTGTTTTGGAATGATTTCCCTTTGATGGCAGAGATGAGCTGAAGTGGAAGATCAGGTAGAATAAGAAGTTCACTTTGACTTTCAGAAAATGTTCAGAGGTGCATTTCTTTCAGGTTCATTCCTACAGAGGTTTATAATCCTTCCTGAAAGCAAAATGACTGCCTGTGGCAAGGTCCTTTAACACTGGTGGCCAGCATTAATGACATTCCAAGAAAAGTAACCTGAAATGACTGATAATGTTTTGACATAAAGGAGTGAATATTACTAATAGAAAAAATTAATTTGTACATCTCTGAATTAAAGGAAATTCTTATACTCTCTCAAGGGAGTGTCTTTCTAGCTGTCCAATAAAAAGAGAGCTAGAAGGGTTGCTAGCTTCAAAATGTGATGAAGGACAAGAAATTTTGAGCTTCTTTCCTAGATTTTATTATTTATAGGTAGTTGGTAGTGTCAGAGGTCTCAGTCTTTTGAGAACTAGGACGGATTCAGAGTTAAAGAACTGTCACCTCTGTTCCCACAGAGAAACTAAGAGGACTTAGGCATAGCAAGGCTTAACACTTTCTGCTATTGTAATTCTTTGACACTTCCTTTATAGGATATATACTCTCTCTCTGGAGAGAGTACAGAGAAGAGCAACAAAGCTGGTGAAAGGGCTGGAGAACAGGCCTTATGAGGAGCGGCTGAGAGAGCTGGGGTTGTTTAGCCTGGAGAAGAGGAGGCTGAGGGGTGACCTCATTGCTCTCTACAACTACCTGAAAGGACGTTGTAGAGAGGAGGGTGCTGGCCTCTTCTCCCAAGTGACAGGGGACAGGACAAGAGGGAATGGCCTCAAGCTCCGACAGGGGAGGTTTAGGCTAGACGTTAGGAAAAAATTCTTTACAGAAAGGGTCATTGGGCACTGGAACAGGCTACCCAGGGAGGTGGTTGAGTCACCTTCCCTGGAGGTGTTTAAGGCACGGGTGGACGAGGTGCTGAGGGATATGGTTTAGTGTTTGGTAGGAACGGTTGGACTCGGTGATCCGGTGGGTCTCTTCCAACCTGGTTATTCTGTGATTCTGTGATTCTGTGATGTCTCAGTATCTCTGCTCACCTTGGTCCTTCTGCTCTTTCTGGCTGTTGGCCACAAGTTCTGCTTGATGTGGAGGGTGCTCACTGCTATCTTGCCTGCATTTGTTTGCAGTTTCCTCCTTGTTCCACTTGCCAATTTTAGAACAACTAGAGGAAGAAGAAATTTGGCAAAGACATAACTTATGAAAAGCAGATTATGTGGTAGCTTGAGACTTCAACTCAGCAAGGGAAGAAGTTCTGATACTGAGTCAGTGAAGGAACAGTGCACTCAGAGTGAAGAAGACAGCAGTACAGGCTGTCACATTGGTGACTGCATAAGAAACAGGAAGAAGGAAGAGTTCTCTGAGCGGAGTACCAAAAAAGAAGAGTAAGACTAGAGCAAAAAAGGCTAAAGGCTGTTAATTGCATTATAGCAACAAAATATGTATCAGTTTCTGCCATATCTAGTTGAAAATGTAGCTGTTCTGTTAATTTTTTTACATGGCAGAAGGAAATGGGGAGGGACTGGATATCCGTAGAAGAAGAGGAGTGCAGGAATGAGTTTACCTGTATTAGGGTGGAAGATGTGTGACTGCTCTTCTGAGAGCTCTTTAGGGAAGGAATGGTAGAGCCTTTCCATTTAAGCCTTCTAATTTTGGAAGGATGTTGATATAAAATGATGTGGGGAGATAAGTGATAATTTGGTAGAAGATGCTGTGTAAGAAAGAGTACATGAAACAACACTTGATCTTAAACTAGGGAAATTAGTGGCTGGTGACCCTGTTCAGTACTTACAGTCTAATAGATATGGAGCTCTGTTTCCTTACAAAAACTGCAGCTTTAGCCATGTCTGTAGTTGTTCCTTGGTTTCTGGCACATCCTGACACTGCACCTCTGCAGCTTCTCTCTGAATGTGGTAGTTCCTTTGCCTTTTATCTTGCTGATTACATCTGTTGGTTACTTCTACTTGCATCTCAGCAGTTCTTCAGCATGCTACCCTTGAGTATCACAATCAGTGTGCTGTCTTATGGGTGAGATCACTGTGTAAAAATACATGTACTGGAGAAAATATTTCTTGCGGATTGTTTCTACCTAAATACCATATAGAATTTACTGTGGGTTTTAAGATAAAAGCAAACTCAAACTGTATATTCGCTGGAAGCTTAAAGGAACCGTATTTTTTTCTACCGTAGCATTGATTTATGAATTGCTTTATGCTAGCAGACTTGAGCTGTGTCAGACTGAAATTTATTTTTTTTATCGTAAAGCCAGGAAAATAATGTATTCATTGCTACTGCTTGGGTGTCTGCAGAGGAAGCAACACATATGGAGTGCTACTCCTACTGCAGAATTTGTACTGTTCATAATATCGAAGAATAGCTTTGAGAATTTCACAATAAAGTGTTTAAAATATAATCTCAAAGCTTTGTAATATGACTTAGAGAAAGGATTATCAATTGAATGTGATGGGTCAGCGTAGATTATTAAAACTATTAAAAGATAATTGGTTGCAAATTTCAACTTTGCCATTTAGGAAGCTTTATGTATAGTTTCATGAAAACTGGTATCCTAAGAATATGTTCTAATTTTAAATGAAACTTGCGGCAGTGATACCAGCTGGCTTCCTTATCTGTCTTGTTTCTTCTATGATGTCCTTGCTGTGTAAGGGAATGCAAATACAGTGGTAATCTAGAGCTGTGTGTGCTCTGCTTGGTCCATCTGAATGTAACTGCTCATGTCTTGGGTGGGTGCTGTCTTACGAAAGACGTAACTGATCAGCTCTGCTGCTTTTTCCTTCTCTCTGGAGCAGAGGAAAGAACTGGAGTTTGGGCCTCTTTGTCTCTACCCAGCAATTGACTTGCAGGCATGTGTGTGTTTTCTGTCTGCTTACCTCTGAAACTACATTGAAATCATCCAAGAGATGCAGAAATTGCTAGAGTGAAGACTGATGGATGGGTAGTGTTATCACAGAAATCTTGTTTTCTTGGGTTTGAAATGCGCGTGGAATGCTAGACAGGTCTTTGATGTGTGTGTGAAATACTTGGCCATGCTAAAGCTGTTTCCTTCAGAAATCAGAGTAATATTAGCTTTTCAGTTTGTTTGGTGTGTTTGTAAGATAAGTAAAGCAGAGGATTTGCTTTTGTTTTTTTCTGTAGGGAAAGGCAAGATTTGTGCAGGAGAGAAGATCATTCTTCCCTCTATTGTACCATGCTTTGAATGTGGAAAACATAAGTTGAAGGCTATCGATTGCATGCTCTACATTGTGTAGTGGCTCGGTTCAAAACGGTCCTAGCTTTAAACATTCCTTCAGGGCAATATTGATTCATGCAGAAATTGCTTTCACATTGCCACATTACACTGTGCTGTATCCCAGAGCTAAAATTCAGTAAAAAAAAAAAACCCTTAGGACTTTTTGCAGTATTTACTCCAGAACTTCAGCGGGTGAAGAACAAAATTCATGTTTCTAAGTGCAGTCCGGTATGGTTCAGGGTGCTACAGTTTAATACCTGTCCTTTTTTTGAAGGGCTTCCTATTTATAGCACTGTGGCTTTGAAAAATGGAGGAAGTAAAACAAGACAATTGCATCAGAAAATTTATCAGAAATGAGTCGGTTTTCTCTACAGCTTTCTTTGTAGAAAATCACTGCTGACTTGTGCAAGGAAACCAACTAGAAATAACGGCAAGGAGATAGTGTGTCCTGGATAAATCACGTGGATTTTTAATCTGTAGACTTAATTCTGAAGACTGCTTCTTGACAAACGTTTGATTTCTTCTTTAAATATCACATTATCCATTATATTAGTTTTTAATTTACTTCTGTTTGCAGAGAGAAACCAGAATTACCAATTGTTATCTGTCACTTTGGAAACATGTATAGCAGGCATAGGCTGGATGCAGCTTGCAGCTTCATTTCGGGTAGCGACTCCTTGTGTTACTAGTGGAGAATATTAAGATTGTATGTACTATGTAAGTTGCAAGACACATTCTGCCTCTTGTGGCAGAACGTTTCCTAACATTGGGTATATTCTGAAAATATTCTCAAATTTATGGCAATTTAAATTCAACCAGTTTGCCTTTAAGTAATTGGATTTTATCTTTCAGCAGGCCCAACAGAAGGTTTGGGAAAAATAATTCAAAGATTTCCTCAGAAGGACTGGGAAGACACTCCTTTTCCACAGGGAATAGAGTTGGTAAGTTTGCATCACATTTTTTAATGTTCAGAATTTCTTTCACATACAATTGGAAGATACATCTACCTATGTGCAATAATGTGTATTATCTGATCTCACAGGGAGTTGGGGGATGAATAGAGAGGATAGGTAAGAGCTTTAAGAATAATAATTTTGGCTAATAATGTATTTTTAAGAGTAATAACTTTGGCTAGCAGAAAGTTATTTATGTTGGTCTATACCACTAAGTGGATATTCCTAGAACACAGAAAAAGTCTGTGAGTTTGGAAGCAGTTCATTAGCGTTAGTAAGGTTATAATTGACTACAGTTTAAAAGTGACGTTCAGATGGCAGGTGACTTTTCATTGTCATGTTTAAATAAATACAAAGCTGAATTTGCATATTGTAGATTCAGAAAAGAATTAAAAATGTCCCAAAAAACTGGCTTGATTAAATGGTCAGTCTTTACCCAGTGTTTTTTCTGTGACAGGTGGCATAATGGGTGCTTATGGGAGTGGTACACTGAACAAGGCTGGTGTACAGCAGTCTATTTTAAATGCCCTCACTGCGTTCACTTCTTTCCCTTCCTCAGTCTCTACTGTGAGATGCAATGAAAAGGTGTATCTTACTCATCTGGATCAGGGACTCATTAAACATACGGCTGTTAAGATCTTGCAGAGAAATGAAATAGTGTGGTCACACTCTGCAAAGTAGGTTTCTGAGAAGTCAAATTGAAACTCTTGCTGCCGTGAACTTAGGAACTTCTTGGACAGGGTAAGCTAGAGGAAGAGACAGCCTGTAGGAAATGTTGCAATGTCTTTGTAGTATGGGGCAAAATCAGCTGGAGAGGACAAAGACACTGACTCTTCACTGAATTTATTACACAGAGCCAACACAGCAAGCTTTTGCCAGTATGATGCCTTCCAGAGAGTGCTTGGCTCAGTTGCTGAGTCATAACACAGCAACAGCCAGGTGTTATCTTCTCCATTGGAAGAGATGAGGGGCCTTGGAGTTCACTGTTTGCTTTCAGTGTATTCACTGTGTGCTGGTGTACGCGACTGGTTGCTTGTTTTCTTCAACAGTGTGGTTTTCATTTCTTCATAGTCAAGCATAAGCCATATGATTTGAGGGGATGTCATGCATTAATTACTGGTGTGAGCATTATTCGGATACATGTGATGGATACTTACAGTGTTTGTGGTACACTTGCATAATACTACATTTGGCAATGTAGTGCTGTGCTGAAACAATGGAAGCTCCTGCTTTCTCTGATGTGTTTCTACTACTGTTACAACACTTTACCACGCTGTATAGCAATTGCTGTTTGTGCTAGCTGGTAATTCTCTACTTAATACGTGCCTAGCCAGCATGTGCTTGGTGATTTCTGACCGAGTTCAGATAAGTGGCTTTTTCATACAGTGTCCACAGTTGTGGTTCATTAAAAGAGAAATAAAACTTTTGATGCCAAAGCTTAGGGGTGGGTTTTGTTAACTACTCTCTTGGGGTTGAACTAGGTGGTTTGGTCTTACCTTAAACAACTAAAATAGTTTGAGTCACAAAGACTTATTTTGTCATAGAAATTTTTGTTGCCTATTGCAAGGAAAGTACAGTGTCTGACTTCCAGCGATGTTTTGAAATAAATGAGCACAGCTTCTTTTAACGGAGTGAAACTTCTTAAGTGATGTACGTATAACCAAATGTTATTTCCCATTTAAGTTTAATTGTAGGATGTTAGCACTGCAAAAAAACACCTTTCTAAAGGAAGATTATTTTTTTTCTTGATTGAACAAACCCATTATTTTTGTGTCAGTTCTCAAATGACTCATTAGGCAAAGCCATTAAGACTTTAAACTTTCCAAGTAAAATGAAATCTGATGACTTAAAAATTAAGGACATTTCTTCAGCCAGTTGGCAAAATTAGTCAAATTTTTATTTGCTTTCCAAATGTGGTAATAAAATTTTACTTAATTATGAGTGAAGAGTTAGAGATATTGCAAAGATCCAAGTACTAAAGTAAATCACTTAGGGAAGCCAGATTTTGGCGGGATTTTTTTTTTTTTTCCAAGGTTTTGGATAAGTGTAGCATGAATAAACATTAATTTGTGGACAAGAAAGAAGAAAAGCTGTCTTACCATTTTCTGCCTTAAGGACAGCTTTGATATCATTAAGAGGGTAACAGGCAAATCTTGGGGAAAGAGAAATGAGAAAGAAGGTAAGAATAGAATAGTTGACGTAAATATATATAAGGATGAAGGTTGACGTACTTATGAATAGCACTTAATTCTATGAGTAATATGAGTTAAAATCCTCTTTAGTGTACTTCACTTCTTTGAGTGAAGATTCTTTTTGGAATTATTTGGTTTTCTGAAATGGAAAAAAAGTAATGGTTTGTATCTAAAACACATGTTAGCCTGTCTTCACTGTGTTCTCATGAAGGAAAAAAAGGCCAAAGCTTTTCATGCCTGTTGACAGGATTGAGATTTTTTGAGTTGTGTCTTCTGTCAAAGTCAGTTCTTCTGCCATGAGTCATGGAGATCTTCAGCTGATTATTGGTGAAAATCTCATTGCATCTCCCTCAACCCCTTTTTAAAGCAAATAATTTGCCTATGACTTTGGATATTTGATTTTTATTCCTCTTTAAGTTTTTTTTTTGTCACATAACAGAAATTGAATCAGATAATTTGTCTTGGCCTCTAGTTGTTTCCCATTCATGTAAATGGCATTTTATGAAACAAGATGAGAAAGAAATAGTGGAAAATACCTATGCCTACCCCTCAAGCTTTAATACCTTTAAGATGGAAATGGCCTATTTGGACCCCTTGTGATCTCCATAGCTTGCAGACATGCTGTCAGTCCAAGCTCTACCCAACTGCTAATAGACAAAATCCTCTGAGACTTTTGTGGAGGGCTCTTCTCTTTCCCGAACCCTGCATGCCTGCCACACTTCTGGGCTTGAATTCGTGTGATTGGTTTTCTCAGACAAAAATTAAGATGGTGTAGAGAAAGGAATTGTGCAGCTAATTTTTAAGTTAAATAATAAAGCCACAGAAAACAGTATTTTTCATTTTGCTGAGCTCAGTTTTGAAAAATTGCTGTGAAACGTAGCTGAAGATTTTTCTAATGTATTATTGATCATTACAGTAGCTAGTAGGGGCCCTAATGCTTTTTTACTGTTTGTTGAATTATGATATAACTGAGAATAAAGTATGATATTTGTTAATATTCTACATCATACACATTGACTATTACTTCAGAAGCAGTGAGATGCTCCTCTTTGATTTGCTAGAACCTTTCATGGGCTATTCAAGAGGAACAAAGGAAACATTTTTCATAATTTCAGTTTAAAATCTGAACATCTTCAGTTTATTGACAAGTAGTAGTCAATCTGCAGTTTACTGACAAATGCAAATCAAAGTGAGTTTTCTCAGGTTTCACGGAAATCAGCTGACTTTGAAAAGTAGAGATTTATACTCATTCTTAAAGCTAATAAACTATTTGGCTCAGTAAAGCATTTAAGTTATTGGTTTTAAACAGAATGCAGTTAGAACACAGCAATCTAATAGTTGCCTCCTCCCCTCCCAATAATATTTTAAATGAGCTTGTTTGGGTATCCTTCTCCATAGTCTGTCTATTCCAGAGAAGTTATTTCAGCTTTACACTGATAGAGCTTAAGTTTAAAAATAATGCCCTAAAATCAGCTGAGACATATACAGTAGTTTAAAATTAGGATAATCACGCTCCTTGTTCTCACTTGCCAAAAGAATCCTTTAGAAAGTATGTTGGTTGAATGAGTTAGCTTTATATATCTGCATATTTTTCTTATTTATAATCCAGTTTTAATTCAGCTATATAACTTTCTAGACATCGTAATTAGTTATACATCAAAGGAGGAAGCTTTGGTATGTGATGTTACACTATATACTCATTTTTATCCCAGGGCTAAATTAGCTAAATGAAGTGTCATCTGCATTACTCAGCATTGGGAGGCTAAAGTTAATTAGGCCAATGAAAGTCATACCTAGAAGTAGAAATGTTGCCTTAAGTTTAAACTAGATGTAATGTGGTTGTGCAGTTCATGTGTAGCAGGGAAGAAAAATTTCCCAGTATAACTGGTGATGATGATGGCGGTAGAAGTAGTGTCATGAATTAGTCATCTTCATTTCAAGTATGTGCAAGTATAGAAATGAACATACGTTTCTAAACAAGCTAGTCAACTATCCACATAATTACTTAGATTATAAAATGTAACTGTAAATTGTAAAAACTGTTATTCCCTATAGTCTTTTGAAGACAGCTCGCACGTATGGTTATACTAAGAGAAATGCTTCTGAAGAAAGGTTTTGTGTCCCTTTGGGATCTGGTAGGATGCCTGCTTCCTCTTAGAGGAGGAGGAGCTGGATGTTGGAATGAACATATTAATCCTTTGTGTAGAGCCTTGTCTCTGCTGTAGATCATAGCATTTCTGCAACTTTGAGCAGCTTCAGACATGGACTCTTAAACAGACACGAAGCATGTCTTTTATGAAATACTGGATTCAATACTGGATGCAAAATTTCAAATTCCAGCTAACTTGACATATGAACAAAAAAAGAAATGAGAGTAAGGAATTGTATTTATGTATTTTCAAAGTACATCTAAGTACATTTATGTATATTCAAAGTATTTTGAGTGACTCAGTAGAACTCAGTCTTTTGACAAAAGCCAACTTCATAGTCTGGTACAGATTTCCACTTCATGATGACATACATAACTTGTGAGAGACAGCTGTGCCGCTGAGATCTTCAGTTAGTATGTACTGCTGTTGGAGCTTCACACTGGAGTCAGGGAGAAGAAATCTATCACCTCACCCCAAGCCCAACTCATTTGTCTTCAGAGTTGCATTGAAGACCAGAATGTCTGTCAGTTGATTGAAGACTAAGGTAAGCCAGGTTTTAAAGCAGTGAACTCCTAAACTTTTAGAGATTCCTAGTGCACCCTGAAAATCGTTATGAGTGCTGTTAAAAGTAATACTTCTCTTAAAAGTAATGCTTCTAAAATTCAAGTGGTAATCACTTAATGTTATTTCTTTTTTTACCACTTTGGGGTAAGGCAACTTTTCTAGGAAACAAATACTTGAACATTTTACTACTTATTTTAAATGAGACATAAGAGACAAACAGGGTTGTGGATTAGCCAGTTAAGGCCTGAAGTGATTAAAGTTTTAAGGGGATTAATCTCTAAATGCTTCAGTCTTAGCAAGCTGATCTGTGAGCCAGTTTTTCTGCAACATTAAGGACCTGAATAAAGGATTGCCTACAGCATCCATTTAACCTTCAGTAAACTTGGTCAGCTGTAGAGATTTTGGTTTTGTGATTTTTTTCCCTCTTTCCCCTCAAACTTTTTTTACCTCTCAGGAAACATTACGTATGTAATTATTTAACGAACAACTGCATGACAGAGCTCAGTGTAGCACTTACAAATGCGTTGTGTTCTTTCATTCTCATTATGTTACAGGTCTTTCATCAGTTAGTAGAAAACAGATGAGAGCAAAAGTATGGCTAACTTTTTTATTGGAGTTATATTATGGACTCAGTTTATGTTCCTTTAACTGGTCTGTATTAGCCTCCAGTGGAAATTTTCAAGTGCCATAAATTTGGTGTGTTTTACAGTAATGTCTCTGCTGTGCTGTAAAGTTTTAGAATCCCACTGCTTTTACTGAGTTTTAGCTGCTGGATTTGTAGTAAAATAATTTAATATTGAAATCTAAGGACTTGCAAGTAGTCCTTGTGTAGCAAAACCTTGTCTTACTTGGCTAAATACTGTGAAAGGGTGCTATTAATACATTTTATCCTTTTTTGTTTATTTTATTTTCAATTGGAAAAAAAAGAAAAATAAAACATTTTTATTATACTGAACATTTTTAGTTAAAATGGTAAAATATTGAAGTGACACCTGTTTGTAGTTTTAACTCTGTAATCTCTCAGTGGAGATAATAAAAAATAGTGAATTTAGGTATAAACTTTTTTATAACAGTCAAGGTGTTTTAAAATACCTTTTTTTGGCCACTGAAAAATATTTTAAGGTAAATTCTGTAGGAATGGGGATATGTAGGATTCAGTGATAGCAAGGTAGACCTGTTGGATACTTTTGACTTGGGGTCCTTGAACTAACCTTGGGTTGTACGAGCGGGAAGCTGAACAAAGAGGTGAACATCAGAGATGCAAATCAGAGTGGAGACAGCATTTAGGGGCAGCATGTGGGGTTTTGGAGGTCAACCAACCAAATGTTGCTGCTGGTGATTGCGAGCGCATGGACAATAGGTCTGGGCCAATCAGGTTGCTATGGGAAGCGCGTGGACAGATGAGCAAAGGTATATAAACCTTTAAGTTCCAACAATAAAAGTCTCTGCTTTTACATCTATCTGGAGTGCGTCTCATCATTTCATTCCCACAAAATTCTTTTCAAATCTTCTGCAGAAAGCCATTTTTATAAGCTTTTTTTTTTGAGACGTGTAGATGTTTTTAGAATCATAGGATATTTTGGGTTGGTTTTCTTCATTGTTGGTATCTGTCATCTCCACAATTAATACTTGGCTGCATAAGATGTTTTTTCCACTTGAACTTTGTGTGTGATTCAGTATCTGTATTACCTGTCCATAAGTTTTCCTCATCCGTTTTAAAAGTTAGAAGAACGGCTGCAACACAGACATTTCTGTAAGTCTCTGAGACCCACAGTTAAGTCATGTGGTGTTGCAACATTTACAAAAATCTGAGTAACTTTGTATTTTCAGTTTATAAGTACTAGACTCCTCTGGGACAAGTCCTGACCTGCTTTTCTTGAAGGTCCTGGAATTCTGACTATCAAGTGTTTTCCAGTGTTCGTGTATGTAATGATGGAGACAATTGAAGTAGTCACTGAATGTGGTGATGCAAATGTGATTATGCCTCATTTAAATAGTTTTACGATGATGGAGCCATATTAGTATCATCATTGTTCTTACTCCTTGAATTCCATCTCCTGCACATATTTGAGAATGATTTGTTCTTCCTCTCAACAGCGCCGTCTGCCTGTGCCCAGCAGAGATCCCAGGTCTAGGAACACGTGGTGTATTTCTCTCCCTCTGCTCCTCAGAGATTTGAGAGTCTGCAGGATTACAGATCATTCTTTGTGCTTTTCAGTTTCACAGGGTGCAAGACCAGAGTGTATAATTCCCTTAGAACAAATGGGTTTGTGGCTAATATGTTACATAAGAATTTTTTCCCTATCAGTTTGTCCTATTATCTGTATGTACTCAGTGTGAAGACATAAACACTTGTGGATGTTTTTCATGCTTACTTAGAGAAACTAAGAAGTGGTCTAGACTGGGAAAGGAAAACAATGTGTAACTTGAACACATGGTATGAAAATAGGCAATAACTCCAGAACAAAAACAGAAGAGCAGAAATCCTGTTATATTTCATTTTACGAGAGGAAAAATTACCAGAAAAAAAATTATTATTTTTTTTTAATTCTTTTCAGATTTGTTTTCTTTGAACACTTCATAGAATAGTCTGGTTCTGAATGTGCTTTGTCTTTTTCCAAAAAATGTTTCTTTATGCTTGAAATTTGATGTGAATGAATGAGGTGCATGACTGTTAAGTGCTCTGTGTTTTGTATAGCTGAACATGTTCTCAGCATCAGGAGAGGTTAAGTGGACTGTTCCGCTTTGGGCTGATCATCATCGAAAATTATTTCAGAATAATCCTGTATGAAGGCACATCATAGAAGTTTGGAATGCAGGCAACAGAGGAGAAATTTGTCCAGCAAGACACAAACTGGTATACACTGATGTACCAGTCAGTTGAAAGTACTGTTAAGTGCTGTATTTTGAGCTAACAGCACTGTTTTGATGTTGCCCCAAGTACATAAAAAGTGAATAGAGATTGATTTATGTACACTTTAACATCGAGATCTGTTATTATACAGTACTATTTTCCAGTTGTTTCTTGTGCCATCTGCCATATGACTGTCCTTGACTAAGTTAGCAGCATGCAGTTGTCAGCATTTCTGCGTCCTTTGTCTTGGCAAACAAGAGTGTTGTGCATCTTGAGCTAAGTATGAATTGAACAGGCTTAGTGTTTGAATAAAGGTAAGCACTATTCTGAGATGAGCAGGGGTTAGACATGAGAAGACGTCAGATGAATAAAAGAAACAAATAAACTGTTCTCCTTGTCCTTTGGAAATAAAGTGAATGATGGTAAATGGATTCTGTTGCAGCGGATTTGGTGTAAACAGTAAGAAACATTTAAATAGGTGGAACTAAAGCTCTGGTCTTTAGGTATGACTGTGAGGTGGTTGTCCTTGCTGTTAACTAAAGCAAGTTTTGCTAGGAGTTCTTTATGTCACTGTTGGGTAAGGTTCCTGTAACTACCAGGGAGAAAATTAAACTTGGACGAACGTAAAAATCCCGTAAAGCATTGAAGTGAAGTACCTCAGAACCACTGACCAATTAGTTGTTTTTTTACAATTCCCATGTTTTAGGTCAATATTACAGATAATTGTTTGTTAGCCTTCTGTAAGAAATTGCAACTCTTTTACACTTTAAGTGCTGTACTTTAGGCAATTTTTTACTGAAGTTTCTGAGGGGTTTTGTTTGTTTGGTTTGGTTTTTCTGTGTGTTTGTGCAGGGAGCTGAGAATTTGTGTGGTTTTGGAGAGAGCCAGAAAGCAAGACTGTTGGCTACTGAATTTATAGCTATATATTCAGTTGTCACAAAGCTATCCTTTCTAGGGTTGTGTGAAGGAGCAGAAAGGCAGATAATGTGCATCTAATCAAACACAGCCCATTGGGCTGAATACAAGATTGTGAAATTTGAACTGGGTCACTGAATATGTTCTGGGAATCCAGAAATAATTTATCTGTGAAGTTGATTCCTATGACTGTAAATCAGTTTGGAATGTTTTGTAATAGTTCAAGCAAATAGACTAATGGAAAATAAAGGCTGTTTTAAGTTTTTCTGAACAAATTTGCTAATGATTTGTGTTTTGTTAAAGCTGATGCTTTTTGTGCTGAGAATTTCTAATCAGTCGTTCTTGTAAATCATGGTATTTCCCTAACCCCGCAATATGACCAACTTTTAAATTCGTACTGTTTATAAAAATCTTCTTATGTTTGATGCAGGTTTCTTCCGCTGACTTGAATTGTGTCAGCAGTTTTAAAGCTTGACTTGTTAAACTTGAAAACTTTAATGGTGCCTTCATACAGTATAAGTGCTTATCCGTAATACATTATACAATGTGTATACTAGTTGTGTTCATTAAAAAAAAAGTAAGAACAACAATAAATATTAAGATGGCACTTCATAATTTGGCATATTGTGTGTGCTACAGCTCATTTTATCAGCCCTTGTATTATACAGTTAGGAGTCAAACAGAAGCATTGGTGCAGATTATTTTTGCTGCTTCCAATTCATGTAACTACTGTTTTTCCTTCCTGGACTTGGCACAGGGAAGAGCATCTGGTTGCTCTCAACATACATCTGGCCCTAACACCTGCACAGGCTTGAGGAGAAAGCGACTGATTTCCATGGTTCTGACTCAGACTATGCCATGCAGAGTCCTAGGAGAAGGACTCAGAGACTTGCTTCTATTTTTTTTTCCGAAGCAGCATGTTGGCTTCAGGTAGCAGCCCTAACTTCATTGCTAAAAGAAGCTGAATTTATAAATCCTGAGGTTGGGATGGCGGTTTGTTGATTGATAAAACAAAAGACTACGTAATGTTGTTTTAGTACAGCATAAAGTCGTAAAGAGTAAAGAAGTTTAAATGCAAAGTAGAAGTTGTATTAAGAAGAAGAAAAATATAAATACATTCAGATCTGTTTTGTAGTGTTTATTTTAGGGCTAGTCACTGATGAAGGATTTTTGGGTTTATGTTGAAAGTCCCTTGAGTGGGGATCTGCCATAAGCAGGGCTTCTTGGAATGAATTCTGAGAGAGTTAATGCTGCAGTCTGATCCACAAGATGTTCTAACCTTATTTTATGTTGCTAAGAATGATCCCTCTCAGATCTGTTTATTTGCATTGACTTTACACTTTTCAAGGATGTGCTGTCAAAGGATCGCTTGAGCAGGTTCTTTTATTGAGGTGTAATGGATACCAGGATAAAAAGAAGTTTTACTTCTGTATCAGTAATAGAGTAATAAATGAAGCATTTGAACTGGCCTGTAGCATGGATCTCTGAAGCTTCAGTTTTCACAAATTTGGAGATGAAGCAGTTGAGGCTTTACTTGTGGTTAACGCTACTTGTATGATGATCCTTTTACAGTTTGCAGTTCTTTCTTAGCCTGCAACTCATTAAATCTGAGCTGCACAGTGAACTTAGGCAAAGAGAAAGAACACCAATACCCAAATCTTCTTTTGAATGACTTTTACGACTTCTTCTCAAGAGCTTTCCTGACTGAGTATCACAAATCATGCAGGTTTTAATGCAGATTGAGAAGACAGGACATGAAATCTCCCATCACGTTCTGTACAAGGGGCCGTATACACACTGTTTTGACATGACTATCACTGTTACCAGGTTTCTTGGTTTCTGCATCTGTATCTTTTTGGTTTGTTTCCTGTAACTCCTGTGTTTTCCCTTCAGGGTAAAGGAAAAGTGGGTAGAACTTGAAATATCATCTGAGCTGTGCACGTTTCCCTAACTTAAAAATATTGCAGTACGTGTTTCTGTTTTGTGTGACTTCAAGGAAAAAAAACCAAGAAAGAAAACTCCCCGCCCCCGGGTATTAAATGCATAAACTTGATTGTTGTTTCATGGTTCTGAGGCAATTCCTTTTCACCTCCCCCCCATCATTTAAGGTACGATTGATATTTTTGAAGAAACTTTTCTGTCCAAATTTTGTCATACAAGTGCCCCCAAATTACTTGCTCATCTTTTCCTTGCATTGGCTGGTTCCTTAACCTTCATGAGAAACGATCTTTTATTTATGTCAACGAAAGGAGATATGAAAAACAGATCACGTTTGGATAGTGAACAGTTTTTCAGTTATCTTCAAGTAAAAAATGCCTTTGTTCTTTTTTTATTGGAAGTATATGCATTCTGACTTGAATCTCTGCCAAGTTACGTGAACGAAAGCAACCAGTATATACATAAAGCTAGGAATAATAAGTAATGTGTAATAACACCACCAGCCCCCAAATAAAAAGATCTGCTGTTTTACTGAGCTGCTAATATTCCTGTTGTCATTCTGCAATAAATTGTGGGGAATTTAATATAAGAACTGGTTTTAACTTTCTGGGATTCCCCCACGATCTCTATGCCTTTTGATCTTAGTTTTAGCCCTTTACCCGAGTAAAGGCAGTTAAACCCTTATCCATCCTAGTGTGTCTCTGAAACAGAGTGGTAGGACATGGTCAGATTATGCAATTACTTTTGCTTAGATTGA
Organism: Phaenicophaeus curvirostris; assembly: GCF_032191515.1. Lineage (NCBI taxonomy): Eukaryota > Metazoa > Chordata > Aves > Cuculiformes > Cuculidae > Phaenicophaeus > Phaenicophaeus curvirostris. The sequence goes on from NC_091396.1 coordinate 12,334,804, forward strand.
TGCAGTGTATTACACTGCATTATAATCAAGCAAATATGCTTTTTGTATTAAAAATGCCTAATTCACTTATTATTGTGGTGCTTTATCTTAGGCTTACCTGTGAGCTTAGAGTGCAGAAAACATTCTTTTATTTTAAAAAAATGTAAATAAATTCAAAATTTTGGTCCAGAAGAGAAGATCATTTGTAATTTACTGAAAATTCTACACTGTCATGTAGTATTTTAAAACCAAGCAACATTCCTGTTCTTAAATGGAACACAAAATCAACGTCACTTCACTTTTAACTGTATTGTTTCTCTTTCCACATGCATGCTAGCATGTGGACAAGGGAGATGTTCATTAAAATAACGGCTTATAAACTCAGAATAAAGAATGATTTAGGTTTAATATAAAAATAGTGGGATAAAAAGTGAGTACTAAAGTTACAGCGTGCATTTGTGACCTCAATGTTTTTAACATTCTTTGAATACCAGATTTGTCTAGTTCTTGCCATCACCTCATGATTATTTGCTATAACCGCATACCAGAAAAGCTTATTTCACAATGATTTTCCTTCATTCTGGCCCGGTAACACACTTGTAAAGACTTGTTGGCATTTGCAATTTTTAAGATTCGTTGTTAGACCATTTTGATATCTGTTTCATGTCTTGTATATTGAATTTGATCTCCTTCTCCCAAATAACAGAGGAATTGGCAAGACCTCTCAAAAGTAGATGGAGAGTACACCCCCCTCTCAATTTAGATATTCTTTTCGCATGACCGATGTGTGTTAGAAGCAGCAACTTCTATAGGAGAAGTTTTTCAGTATCCACAGCAAGTCGCCAGACTTGCAATGAGAAACAAAAATTGCCTGGAAAAATCACTTGATGCTTTTGTTTATGGCTGAATCATTTATATAAACGTCTTCAAAGTGTTATGTTTTGAAATCAAGATTTATTCCAGTTTGATCAATACTATTACTTAAAAGGTTGTGTTTTGGTCATTTCATGTCTGAATGGCTTTTATCTAAAAGATTAGCAGCATTTCCAACTGTAGTTGGAAAGCTGTTTGGGAATATTGTCATAAATGAGTATCTAGGATTTCTTTGTTCTTGTGTAATAACATTGTGAATACCTTGTGACTTGAGAAAATGTTTACAGTTTATATAACCGAAGAGATATTAAATGTATATAAATCCATTAATTAACTTTCAGTCTGTTAGGTTTGATCAGGCTTGGAAGACTTTTGGTGCTAGGTTTTTTGTAATACTATGCCTCAGCTGAAGAAAGGAGTTGAGTTATTTTGAGGGTGCCTGAGAAAAAATGTATTATAGTAATAAATTCAGTGGAATTATATGCAGTTAATAAGTTATTAAATACATTTCAGTTGGGTTTAAGGTGAAGGCTTATCAGCATTATTTTTTTTTTTATTCTAGATGCCACAAACTTAATTTTGCTTGTATTTTTATGTGGCAAAG